>NC_082657.1:30102841-31307841 GCF_028023285.1 Balaenoptera ricei
GGATGTCAGCCCGGGTGTTAATGCAACACTGGGTCAGAGTTGCCTTTGGTTCTGTTCCTCCAGACCTTCGCTTGTCCCAGGCTCAGTCGGCCAATGGAGACCCTCCCAAGGGCCCTGGCAGACAGCCATCTGCCCAGGCTTCACCCAGCCAGGAGCTGTGAGTAGCAGGTTCTGATATGGAAGCTGCCAGGGCATTACTAACGGGCTGTCGGTTGCAATTAGGGCAGTGGCCTTTCATCTCCCTGCCACTCCCCTCCTGCTCAGGACAGCCTCGCATCAGCTTCCCGTCCTGTCCTGACTCTGTCTGGCCGGTGTCAGGTGCCCCTCCTGAGGTGGGACACCAGAGGGGGGCCCGGGTGAGCAGCCCTAACTGGAAACCATTGCCAGGGCCTGGCTCTGGATCCAACTGTGGAGTCTCCCTGGGGGCGCAGGGCCCACCTCCAGCAGCCTTCCATCCATCCATCCCTCAGTCCCGCCCGGCATGGCCAGGCCCCTCTCTGAGCCTCGGCCTGGAAGGCTCCATCCACTCCAGTCAGGCCTGCCTGAGATTACCTAGGTGTTCTGGTGACTTCTGAGGGCCTCGCATGAAAGATAACGCCCAAATCAACAAATCTGCCATTGTGGCTTTGAAGAGACTGTTTCAATCACTTTATTTTGTCTTTATGTCAGGTTTGCCAGATGGCTTGGGTCTTTCTGAGGTCCTGTACCGAGGGGGCGCAGAGAGAACTGGTGCAGCTTCAAAGCTCCTTTTTAATCTTTAGCAACATCACAGCGGCTGGGAAACTGCCTCGGCTCCCTCAAGTCTCTCCCACAAAAGAGGCGCGGCCGAGGCTCTAATGAAAGCCAGATAAAGGGGTGGCTGGAATCAGAAACAGAGGGAAAAGAGCAGTCGTTCGTCTTTCTTGTAGCTGTTTCAAAAGAAATTCTAAGACAAATTATGGCTTTGGGTGTTTTTCTAAAAGGACTGAAGCAAGGAGAGGAGCTGGGGGAGGATGCTTTGACCCCCTCAGCACCCTTCCCCTTGCATAAAAGGCAGAGGAGACTGAAAAAAGGCCGAAAGACAACAATAAACTTTCCGCGTGCGCGTGGGGATGAAAGCCTGGCTGGCATAATTATGGGCGAGGGTGCGCTGAGCGGGCGGGTGCCTTTACCTTGCCTCCAGCGCTGTTAATGATGAGGCTCCCTCCTCTTTCTTCTCTGGAAGGGATGTCTTTGGTTTTTGGGAATGGGGGCGGGGAGCTGTGCCACGTGGCTGACATTTGGCACAGGCTGTGTTGTGCGACGCGTCGTTCCATCACGTAAGGGTCCGAGCGCCCTCGGTGGCTGCCAACGCCCGTCATCCGTGAGAAGAAGGCCAAGGTGCCCACGGGTCAGCCTCCCTTCCCGCTCGCCCTTCTTTAAGGCTTCAAGGTCTGTCTCTCAGGACCTGGGGAGGGGTTTTCTGACCTGCAATTCTGCCCGCACACTCTCTCTCAGCCAGGGATCAGCCCTGTTCTAGGGCAGGGGTCCCCAACCCACGGACTGTGGACCAGTAGCGGTCCTCGGCCTGTTAGGAACCTAGGAAGTGGGCCGCACAGCAGGAGGTGAGCGGCGGCAGAGCAAGTGAAGCTTCATCTGCGCTCCCCATCGCTCTCCATCACTGGCATTGCCACCTGAACCCCTGCCCCCGAACACCACGTGGAAAAATTGTCTTCCAGGAAACCCGTCCCTGGTGCCAAAAAGGTTGGGGACCGCTGTTCTAGGGGACTCAGAGGGGTGGGGGAGCCTACAGACGTCCTTCCACGGCACGTACTGTCTTAAATGCCCACCATCAGCCAAAAGGCCTGGCCTGTCCTGTGCCGCCGCCGTGTTCTCCAGCAGGGGTGGTGCACCGGACTACACTCAGCTCCTGCCTCCCCTCCCATTTCCCCAGGGGTCATCTTAGTCCCTGTGGATGGTTGGTCAGTTCCTTGGCAAGGCCTTGAGGGAATGGGACAGCTAAGATTTGATAGGCGGGGAAGGAAGGAGGCAGAAAACTGGACTGTGTAAGGGGGCTTCCAGGGGAGGGGCCGGGTGGACATTTGGGGGATGCTGCAGCATCCTTGTGAGGGCATCACTGGCTTTGAAGGTTGGTGAAGGCCGACAGACTCACTGGCCCCCCAGAGTGCCAGGCCTAAAAGGGCCCTCACTGTACAGGTGGCAGACTGAGGTCCTGGGAGGGGAAGGGCTTAATCAAGGTCACATGGCAGGTTAGGGACAAGCAAGCCCTCAAGTCCATGTTCCACAGGAGGACTCAGATATTCTGCGAGAATGGGGGACTTGTGTGACATGGGGTCAGAAGGGAGTTCAGATCCTGATGAGAGAGTTGGACAGGGTCTGGCACATTCCCTCCACACTGTCCCTCCGCCTTCTCCCTTTGCCACTTTGCAGGGCTCAGTGGCCATGGGCTTTGGCCTCTGGAGCCTTGGCCGAGAGGTGTTCCTGGGGCTCCCTGAGCATCAGGTCCATTGCCCAGGGTGCAGTCAAGTGAGGGACATCCCCCCCGTGGGCGTGTCTTTACTCACTTCTCCTCTGGAGGCTCTTGCAGTGCATCTGAGATTTGAGGAGAATTGAAACTAAAGAAAAGTAGCCGCCCAACGTTTACCTGCTGGTGTTAAAAGGTCTTCCTTTTTCCCCATCTTGGTCTCAGCCCCAGCGAGGGGAGAGTTAGATGTGTTGACAGGTGGATGAGGGAGGGGGTAATCCCATCTCTTTCTTTTACTTTCTGCCTTTGCTCTTTCCCTGTGTGTCTCTCACTTTGTCTGTTTGTCTGTCTGCCTGTCTCTTCCCCATCCCTCTCCCATGATGTCCGTGGGGCTCTGGTTTTTGTTCTTGGCACTGGGGCCTCTGTAGCCTCCTGTGTCCCCATAGCCTCCCAGTAATTCTGGTGCCTCATCTCCCTGCTGCGCCTGTTGCTGAGTGAGGAGCTCGGGGTGCTGAGAGGTGGAGAACCCCTGGATACTGAGGGGTGCAGGCTCGCTGGAGGGGGGGAGGGGTGGTGCTGTGGCAAGGGCTGGGATGTCACATTGCTCTTCCTCCCTTGGGGCAGAGCCAGGCAGAAATGGCCTGCCAGGCCCCTGGGCTATTTTAATGAAGGAGAATTTGGGCAGGTTAGAGGTTCTAACTGTGTGGGGGTGGATTTCTCCTGCTCTCCTGTGTGTATGGTGCACACCCGACACCACCAAGCTCCCCTTGTGGACAGTAATGCACATTGGGGGGGTCACAGGCTCTGGGACCACATTCCTGAAGTTTGAATCCTGGCTCCTCAACTTCTTAACTGGGGGGCCTTGGGAAAATGACTTACCCTTTTTGTGCCTCACTTTTCTTATCTGTAAAATGGGACTAATAATTGTACTTAGCTCATAGGGTTGTTATGAAGAATAAATGACTTACGACATGTAAAGTGCTTAGAATAGTGCCCGCACGCTGGTACTCAACAAATCTGAACTACCGTTGTTGTTGTCCCCATCTAGATTGCTTCAGCCATCATTGTCAGCAACAACCAAGTTGACAATCCACGCTGTGAACCAGTTCTCCTGCTTGGGTGATGTTGGGGTACTGGGGTAAGTCGACTGTCTTTTTTCTCTCTCTCCTTGTCTTCTGACAACAGGCCCTCTTTCCTGGGGGCCTATTCCGTGTAGTTCTAAAGGGGGTGTGGCACCTGCTGGGCCCATGTGACACAGGCCTGACCAATCAGAGAATCTTACTCCTCAGGCCACAGTGATTGACTGGCTTAAGGGGGGGTCATAGGACCCAAACCAGGCCAGAGTCCTCCCCAGAATTTTGCTGCCAGAATTGTCATGAAAGATGGTTTTCCATCTTCTGAGACCCAAGTTCTAAGGATGCTGTAAGCTGGAATCCCTAGAAACCACCTTCTCCAGCTGCATAAAGGAAGCTACAGTAGGAGGAAATGAGGCCATCAGGTCAAGGAAAGTAGAAACAACACATGAAGAGGGGGAGAGAGAATGAAACCCTGAATCCAGCTGTGTGGGTATCCCCGTTTTGCGTGTGTGTAAACAGCTGAGCCAATTGCTGTTTGTACTTAAAGCGTTTGACTTGGGTTTCTTGCAATTGAAAGAATCCTGATCAATGGCAAGGCTGGCTTGATTGCCTAGGAGGCCTGATCTCATGCTTACGATACTGTCACTCACAGGAACTCATAGCTTCCTCAACAGAGAAGCTACACCAGGAGATGAACGCTGAGGAGGCCCAGATGATGAAGGGCTCGGAGTCAGAAGCAGGAGTGGCTGGGCTGGAGAATTGGAGTTGGCATGGATTCAGCAGAATATGAACCCTCCTGATGGGCTTGATTTCAGGGTCTCAGAGAAACGAAGAGGGGAACAGGTGAGCATTCCAGGGGAAGGGCAATGCATGAGCTAGAGGCTCAGAGGAGAGAAAACATAGGTTAGAAGAACAGCAGCTAGTTTGGTTTGGATGAAATGTCAGGTAAGTGGGGAAAGGAAACCTGGAGGCAATGAGGCTGAAGAGTTTTGTTGGGGTCAGAGCAGGGAAGGTCTTGAGTTTCAGGTCTAGGGCCTTGGATTTTTATGGGTTAGACAATAGAGAGCCATTGAAGTGTGTGTTTGTTTTTTTCTTTTGGAGTGAAGTGGAAAGATTCAGAGCTGTGTAGAGGACAGTTAAGATGGGGAGGAGGAAGTCAGGGAGTTGTCCAGAAGACCAGGTGAGAAATAATGGCCGTCTAGAGTTGGATGGTGGCCTAGAATGGATATGGATATCACGGGAATTTGTTGTTTTTATGTTCAGCAATCATTCTTGCTTCTTCTGGTAAGAATGTCCCCATTTTCCTTGGGGAAACCACTCCTCCTCCAGACTCAGTCTGTATAGTCTGGGTGGGACTGACCTCACACCCAGACCTAGGGCATGGATTGTGACCCTGGCCTAAGCTAACTCATATATCCATCCCGTGATCACAGGAAATGGTTCAAGTATGCCCATTGTCCCAATTTGGGGCAATGAAGGTCAGACCCACTATTTTTGTGAGTTAGGGAAAGGGAATTCTATTTTCCAGTAGACTTATGGCTGAGAGGAAGTGAGTCTGGAGCTTTGGGGGCCCCCATGAGGCAGAATGGCTCAAGTGGATGACCTTAAGGCAAGTTCCTCTCCATGCCTCAGTTTGCTCATCTAAAAAGTGGACACAATGATGTCTATCTTGTAAGGTTGAACTTTTCTATAAGTGCATGGCACATAGTTCATGCTCAATAAAGGCTTGCTTTGTTACTGTTATTATTTTTAAAATTATTTATTATTATTTCTCAAGGTATGGAAGCATGGAGGAGCATGAGGGGGTGTGTATTAATCAGTCTTCTTTCAGTTGCAAATACAAGAAAACCAAATCAGACTGGCTTAAAAAAGCAAAAGAAGTTGTTGGCTCACATGAGAGTAAAGTCTCAGGGCGCTAATGAATTTCAGGCATGGCTTGATCCAGAGGCTCAAATAATATCACCAGGATACTGTCTATCTCTCCATCTTTTGGCTCTGTTTTCCATGGTATAGGTTCCATTCCAGGCATGGGCTGGAGCCAACTGTAAAACATTCAGGAATTTTGGGCAGTGTTGTTAAATCATTGGTAGCATGAAATTGGCCATAGTGGGAGTATTTATATCGTGGAAACTGGCAAATGCTGCAAACCAGGGCTTTCTTTCCTTCTTCTTCTTCTTTTTTCTTTGTGGGAGGAGAGCTAGTTCACAAGCACACAATGGATCCATTCTCCAGAAGTCACTTCCTTTGTAGTGGCAAGAAGTCTGCCCACAACAACTGGTTGACATCCCAGCACCTATGCAACCCCAGTGGGAAGCAAGTACCTCTATTCCAGGAGTCCCAGAAAATGTCCCAGGGTTGGGTCTCATTGGCCTGGCTTGGATCACATGCCCTTTTGTGAAATAGCAACTGAGGCCAGGGTGCCAAGGCACAGAGTGTACTGATTGGTACCTGTCCTTTCTGGAGCTGGGAGATGGGGTCAGCTCTCCCTCCCCCTGAACCACGTGGACTGAGAATGGGTGGGGATGGTTCCCTACCGTAACAAACAACCACAGAACCTGGTAGCCTGCAACAGGAAATGTTTATTGCTCGCATGTCTGTGGTTTGGCTGGAGGCTCTGCTTCAGGCTGGGCTTATCTGAGGCAGTTAGGTGGGATGCTTCTGTTCCCATTCTCTCTTCTTCTCCTCCTGGAACCAGCTGAGCAGCCCAGAATGTCCTCCTCGGGGTGACAGCAAAGTCACAAGATGAGAAACAGTGATGCCCTCATAAGGCCTAGGCTCGGACTGGACACACCATCAGTTCTGCCTCATTTCATTGCCCAGAGCAAGTCACAGGACTCTGCCCAGATTCCAGAGGTGGGAATATACACTTTGCTTCTTTAAGGAGATAAACTATGAAGTCCGAAGGCGAAGGGTTTTGGTGTGGAGAGGGGAGAAGAATTGGGACCGTGGAAACAAATCAGCACCTTCCCTAAAGAAAAGCAGGGCACATTCAGTAGCAGAAAGAGAATGGTTACTGAGTGGGTATAAACAATAGATGTCCACTGAGGGTGCTGGGAGGGAGGGGGACGGATGTGGCTATGCTGGGTGTGTGGGTAGTGGGGAAGGAGGGCCTGCAGGAGAAGAGGCTGGAGTATAATGTAAGGAGTGGAAAAAGGCCTCCTGCCTCTGTGACACCACCGTGTGACCCAGATGACCATTCTTGGTCTCCAGACTCAGGGGAGCTGTCTTCATTTTCGTTTCCCTAGGAGCAGATCCTGAGCAAGGGTTTGGGTGCAAGTTAATTTATCTGGGAGGTAATGCCAAGAAACACTGATAGGGGAGCCATGCTGTGCTAGTAAACTGGCTCCCTGAAAAAAAAAAAAAAAAACACCCTGATTTCTAGTGTCTGCCAGTTTTCATGGTGTAAATGTTTCCACCATGGTTGATTTCAAGCTACTGGCACGATGTACCTGAATGAGGAGCTGGGAAGAGATGGGAGAATGGGTTCTCATGGGCTGGTCTGAGCTGGCTTCAGCACACTTCTGTAAGTGAGGCAGGGAAGGAAGGTGGCCAGAAGCCAGCTTCCAAGGCGAGCCCCTAGAGCTCAGTGCCACTGGGACAGCTGGAAATGGCGTGAAGCACAGCCCTCTGTGTTACCTCATGGGGAGAGGGGCTGGGGTAACCACCCGCCAACTCCCTGTCCATTGTTCGTGGGGGCTATTCCCTAGGGGATGGTAATTCGCTGGCACTTCTGGCCGGGGCTCTGGTTGCACAGGGGCTGGAAGTTGCCAGTTGGGCCACAGAGGATGTGGAAGTGGTAAGGTCTGCCATGGGGGCCACTGGAGAATTGCCAGCAAAGAATGGAGCATCCTGTTTTTCTTAAGCTACTCTTAACTTTACAATGGCTGGTGAGCTACACTTCCACGGTCATAAAATAGAGGTTTTCCTCTTTGCAAAGCTAATTGACCACTGAAGGATCTAATTTGGTCTCATTAGCCAGATAACTGCTTTGTGCCTCGGTTTCCTCATCTGTAGAATGGAAATATTAACTACATTGTAGGATTTCTACGAGGGCTAAATGAGATAATACAACCTCTTTAACATATGTACTCTTCAACATATGGTCCTTAGACAGGTGCCAGTTACTGGTGCATGGGGACATAAGTATAACATTAAGAATAAGCATTGAGAAACTTTGCTAGCAATTTGCCAGAGTAATTGTATATCTGTTTACTCTAACAGTTAAAAACCTTGAATTTTTGCATTTTTATTAAAAAAAATTTCAGTTTTCTAAAAAAAAAAAAAAAAGAATGAAGCGTCCAACATGCCAGCCTCCAGGGTCCCCTCACCAGCTTCCGGACCCCGTTCTCCCCCAGCATACTACTCCTTCGTTGAAAGAAACATTCCCTGCTTCCCTCGAGCAAGAAATGGAGTAAACATCTTTAACATATTCAATGAAACCATTTTGTTGTTCTCTGGATGTGGAGGTGTTTCTCTGGAATATTTTCAGATGTGTCCCTTCTCTGGGCTTCTGTCTGGCCCTTGATGGGGTGGAAATGGGGTCAATTATATTTATTTCTTGCTTTTTCTTATGCCCTCTTATATTTCCTTCTTGCAGTTGGGGAGTCTGGAGAAAATGCTCTCTGTAGTTTTTTTTTTTTAAATAGCAAAAATCCATTCATTTATTGGGCACTCACTCATTTTGGTGATTTGCTGCCTGCAGCAGACATGGTGGATGCTCTGCTACTCACAGCTCCCACTTCTGGCTTCTCACCACAGAGAACTGTGCAACTATCTGAGCTCATTCTCTGAGTGCCAGGGGGAGACTGGCCCCACATGGGACGGGCCCGAAGTGTCCCAGGAGCAGCCTTAGTGGAGGATTCAAATGGTGGATGAATCTCTCAGCTTCATTACGCCTTGGGTGGCACACCCCTCAGGCAGGTCCCAGGGGTCTGGTCGGGATGGAACCCATTTCGCCCACAGCAGTCACCTGCTCAGTAACCCACCTCGTATTGGCCGGCTTCTCCTCCTGCCTCACTTCCCCACGTCCCTACTGGGGCTTCCTGGGACCACTTCCCTGATAAGCTGTTTATAGTCGCATTCTTGTCTCAGGCTCTGCTTCGGGGGAACCCATCCTGGGACACAGTGTGTCACCCCTCTTGGCTTCTGAACGAGACTGATCTGATGGGGTGGGAGTTGTGTCTGATGGTGCTTTTTGATTCCCCCCAGGGCTTGGCACAGTATGAGGGACTCACCAGGGTTTCAACTTCAAAATCCAAATCCAAGGAGGCACCAGCTAAAGGCTGAAGGGCAGACAGGGACGATGAGGTCTACAGGTGCTGCGTCCTCTTAAATCTGCGTGCCCAGGCCCCTGTCTCCTGAGCTCCAGAACCAAGCATCCGACCAGATGCCTCCACCTGGGCGGAAGCTCAAAAGGTAATTTATCACCCCTCCCCCGCCTCCCCACCCAGCATGCCTCCTCTCAGGCAACGAAGGCAGACACTGGCGCCATCCCCTCTCGCCCTCGGTCCCACAGGGTCTTGTTTTGGTACTCTGTGCATCCTCCCCAAAGCTCTCCACTTCTCCCCACCTCCCCTGACACCTCTCTGGCCCCGGCCAGCATCACCTCTCATCTCCAGTCTTGTGACCCTGCAATCCCTCCTTCTGAAGCAAACTTGGCCACATTGCTCCCCACTGAAAGGCCTCGGCTGTGGCTCCCCATCTCCGTGAAGAGGAAACTCAAACTCGTTGCTGTGGTCTAACAAGCTCCCCCCCACCCCCGTCCCAGGAGCTGGTCCCTGTCCAACCTCCAGGCCCCAGGCTCCCCCCTCCCCTTAACACCTGGAGGCCCATGCCCACGGGGCAGAAGTGCCTTCAGTTCCTTGGACTCACTTTCTTTCACCTGCTGGCCTAACGCTTGCTTTCTCTCTGCCCCCAACACTTCCTCCCACCTCCCCTGGCCAGCCTCGATTCATCCTTGAGGTTTAGCTTAAATGCCACTTCCACGGAGCGGGTGCCTGTGGATCCCTGGTCTGGATTACAGGAGCCTGTTTTCTCAGGAACCCCTGTGGTGATGTAATCCCCTGGATTATAACCTGTTGTTTAATCACGTTGCTCTCATGCAAGGTGAACTCTCTTCGAACAGAGGCCGCATCTGATTTGTTTCTGGTCGTGTCCCTGGCCTTTGGGGATGTAGTAGTGTCTGGGGAGTGACTCAGGCAGTGGAAGGGTGACTTTTCTCCGGCATGGCCCGGAGGAGTGCATCCAGAGAGCTTGGCTTCAGGCTCTCCTGGAGGAGACAACTTTTGCTTGGCGGCCTTTGTGTTCCCCAGGACATCTTATTCAGGTCCTTAACAGGAAGACAGGGGCTCGAGCAACGGAGAGGAGGAGGGAGGGCAGGAGAAGAAAGGAGGCCCTAATCCGTGGCCCAGAAGAAATGAACATCTCCAAGTTTCCCACATCCCTCATCTAAGTAGGTCACACGGAAGAACTCAGAGTTCCTGTCAAAGTTTCAGGCAAAAACAATAACTTGGTTTTGACCTTGCTCTCTTCAAAAAGCAAGTGGCTGCTGAGCTGCAACATCAAAAAGAATAAATAATTGTTTTTCTTTTTTGTTGTTATGATATGGATCATCTGAGCGGTTAGTGGTAAGCAAGCGGCTTTGATTCGACTCTGGCTCCCCAGCGCTTCAGCCCCTCTTTATGTCAGCAGGCTCCTGTTTCCACCCCAGGACAGCAGAATCCCTTGATTAAATTCATATTTGTTTTAATCTTTCCCTGTGTCTGATCTCGAGCTCAAAGATGGTCAGGAAAAAAAGCTGGCTGCCCCGCTGCGGCCACGGGGAAGGCCCGTGTCAGGCCCCACGCTGTTTGTTCTGTCCGGAGCGATAAGGCAGCCAGCCCGCCGTGCCCTGCCGGGCCCCCTGTGCCAGCCCCAGTTCCCGCACTGCTGGTGGCTGCCGGGATGGCCCACCGAGCTGCCAGGCCGCAGGTGAGGGCGAGGAGGGTGGGGGACCAGGCAGCTGGCAGCACCGGGCACGGTCTGCGATCGGACCCTCATGCTGGACTGGGAGTGCTAGAATTCTCCTTAAACATCTTAAAGCTGAAGACAGTATGGATCTCAGGGGCGCCGAATGGAGTCTCAGTTCATAGCAGGCAACTACCATTTGTCTGTGTTTTACACCCCCTCCCCCGCACCCCATCACTTTCATCCCTCCCCCCATTCTGCCAGCATGGAGGCAGCCTTCTCAGCGTGTTGCGTAAACATCCTGAATACATAATGTTGCTTTGTATGTGGATGTGTGTTTCTTTTTTTTTTTTTTTATTGTGGTTAAATACACATAAAATTTACCTTTTTGGTGTACGTAATTTTAATATAGAGAGAAGTACTGTGTTCTGTACAGTGTAGCAGTCAAGAGTACAGGCTCTGGACTCAAACTGCCTGAGTTCAAAACCCCAGCTTTGTCTCTCACTAGCCGTTTGGTGGCTCAATGTCTCCATCTGTGAAATGGGATGGTATATTTGTTCCTACGTCGTAGAACTATCTGGAAGATTAAGTGAGGTAATACGAAGCACTCAGAGCACTGCCTGGCATATGCTAAATGCTCAAAAAGTGTTAGTTATTTTCATTATTCTATTTCTCATTTTTTGGTTTTCTATCCCTCAGCCCAATATTGAGAACCACCCATACTGCTGTATGTATATCTGGTTCTTTGTTTTTAATTATATTCCACATTGTGTATTGTCTACATTTTACTTTTTGAGTCCCTGGAGATGGACCCCCAATTGGCAATGTAACAGTGAGCACCTCTTGCAGATCTGCAGGAGGATTTCTCCCTGCGGGAGTGGGGTCAATGCGTCCTAGGTCAGGGTTTGCAAATTTTCTTTCTTTTTTTTTAAAATTTATTTTTAAAAAATTTTATTTTATATTGGAGTATAGTTGATTAGCAATGTTGTGTTAGTTTCAAGTATACAGAAAAGTGATTCAGTTATGCATATACTTGTATCTATTGGCAAATTTTCCATAAAGAGTGAGATAGTAGGTATTTTTGACTTTGTGGTCCATATAGCTCTGTTGCAATTACCCAACTCTGCCGTTGTAGCACTAAGGCAGCCATAGGTCATATGTAAGTGAATGTACGTGGTTATGTCCTAATAAATATTTATTTACAAAGACAGGGTGTGGCCAGATTTGGCCTGCAAGTTTGTAGACCCCTGACCCAGGTCATGAGTAGACCTAATGTTGCTGAGTCCCTCCGGTTGCTCTCAGATTGGCTACACAGTCTGTTCTCCAGTCAGCAATGCCCATGAGTTCCTGTTCCCCCATGTCCTCCTAACAGAATTCTCCAAGTCATTGATTCAGAGGGCAAGGAGGAGGCAAGGGGGCCCATGCCTCTGCCCTCATCCTCTGGCTAAGACTTTCTTTCACTGTGAGGTTTGGGCTGTTTACATCTGTTGTTTGAGACCTTTCCCTATGAAATTTAAATTAATGTATATCTGGGACATTTGAACCATTGTCACTACCATTTAGTGTGTGCCAGGTGCTGTGCTAAGAACTTTACATGTATTAGCCCCCTTGGTAATCCCAATGACCCTGTGAAGTAGGTACCAGTGGAATTTTCTTTACCAGATGAGGGAACAAAGGCTCAGATAGGTGGAATGACTTGCCCAAGGTCACGTGGCTAGGACAAGGTAGAACCAGCACATGAAACCACATCTGTTTAAAGCCAAGTTGAATTCCACTCTCATCCCACTCCCTGGGGGTGTGTGGGGAGGGCTGGGCCCAGCAGAGGAAGGTCCAGGAAGTTCAAATGGGGGCTCGTCCATGTAAAGTACTTAGCACAGCCCCTGGCACACAATAAATGGGAGGTAGGAGGGTGCAGAGCAGGAAGGGGAAGGAGCTGATAGGAAACTTGGAGGTGTCTCTGGCTAAGGGGCCTGCTCTGACAGTTCTGATACTCAAGCCTATGGTGGAAAACTCCTCTGTGGAATCAGCAACCTGAGACCCAGGCCTGCGATGAGGGAAGGACTTGGACCAGAAAGGGCAGAGGCTCAATCACATGTGCCATGTTGAGGAGTGAGGGCTGTGTCTGGGCCACCTTGGATCCCCTCTGTGCTTAGTGCTGTGCCTGACATTTAATGGGGAGAAGCAAATAAGTTGCTTGAGCATGAACTAATTAAAAGCAATGTTTTCCAGCCATTTTAAAAAAGTAAATCTTTATTGACGTGTAATGTACATACAGGAAAATACACAGATCATCAGAGTATGATAAATTTTCACGAAGTGAGCATACCCATTAGCACCCAGATCAAGAAATAGAACTGCACCAGCACCCCAGAAACTCCTTTCATGTCCCCTCTCAGCCAGATACCTCCCACTCTCCTGGCTTCTAATAGCATAAGTTTTGCCTGGTTGTGAACTTGAACTTTCTATAAATGGAATCATCAGTGAGCAGTCTTTGGTGCTTGCTTGGTGTCTTTTACTCAACATTATGTTTGAGATTCATCCATTTTGTTGGTTGGGCATAGTTTTAGTTTGCTTATTTTCATTACTGAAGAATTGTATATATATATGTGTGTGTGTGTGTGTATTTCCTCACTATATATGTGAGACTGTAAACAATACTATATATACTATATATACATAGTCTCACATATATAAATAAATAAATTAGTAATTTAATTTAAATAAATAAATTCAATTGTGATATCTATCTATAGATAGATAGATAGATAGAGATCACAATTAAATTTATCTGTTCCACTGTTGCTGGGAATTTAGGTTGTTTCCCTTTTTGGGGCTATTGTGCATAACGCTTTTATGAACATTCTTACATGGGTCTCTTGGTGGCCACATGCATGAATCTCTGTTGGGTGTATATGTAGGTGTATAATATTTGAGTCCTAGAGGAGCAAATGTTTAGCTCTAGTTGGACGCTGCCAAACAATTTATGTTCCCATCCCAGTGCGTGAGAGTTCCGTTTGCTCTAGACTGCATTAGGGTTGCAACCAGCTGAGTTTTCAGGTGTTTTGAATATCCTTAAGCTTCAGTAGCCTGTAGGTTCAAATGAGGTCATCCTAACACATCTAGTGGGCTTTCCCTGACTGGCTAGCTCCTCCCTTCCCGCCTTCCTCCACAGAACCATAGATACTAAAACAGTGCATTTATCAATCACTCCTAATGACAACATTTACTGAGTACTTGCTAGGTATGCGGTACAAGCACTGAACAAGAATTAGTTGATTTAATCCCCACAACAACCCTTTGACGCAGGTACACTTAATATTGGGTTGGCCAAAAAGATCGTTTGGGTTTTTCCGTACCATCTTATGAAAAACCCGAACGGACTTTTTGGCCAACCCAATATCATCCCATTTTACACATGAGGAGATGGAGACAGAGAGGGGAAATTACTTTTTCAAGGATACACAGCTGGGAAGTGGCCGTGCTGATATTAAACTCCGTGAAGGCTGTCTCCAGAGCCTCTCTCCTTCACCATCAACTTGCACCGCCTAGTAGCTCAATCTTCTCGTGCCATAGCCTCTGGGCCACTACTTCCTCCTCTCCTGGGCCCTCTGTGAAAGCCACGTTCCCCCTGTTCTACTTAGGCAGCTGCCCTCAAGGGTATCCTGTGTCTTCAGGCCACTATCTGGTGCTGGTCTGGGCCCCCCTTCCCTGGCCCCCCTTGGCTGCCACCCAGTGAACTGCTGGGCTCATGTTCCACAGGAAATGTGTAGGGAAATCGGCCCCTGGACCGAGTCAGAGGGACCCACAGCAGAGATGCTTGAGCCCCGGGTGTCTCAGCTCTTGTTGCCACGATCACTGGCTTTGAAGGAGCTTGACTAAGAGCCAGCAGGGTAAGAACCATTATTCCTCTCCCACTCTCAGGTTCAGTTGCCAAGTTTGGCTTACAACAACAGAGTTTTCTTTCCTTCAGGAGGATTTATATTTTCGGGGTCCCAGTTCAGTCTGGGTTCCGGTTTCATACAACAGAAATGGGCGATGACAAACTTAAGCAGATGAGGGATGGAAGGGAAGAACGTTGGTTGCTCATAGAATCAATAGAAGGTTGGAGTCCTTTGATGTAAAGGGCAGAGTCCAGGAACAAGGGATGTTGTTTCAAAATAGGAAGGACATTGGATCCTGGGTAGGAAGGAGTGGGGAGAGAGAGAGAGAGAGAGAGAGAGAGAGAGAGAGAGAGAGACCCTTCTTGTCTCAGGATTTGGCATCTGCCACAAGCCTCTCAGCCTGTTAACAGCCTGAATATGCCCAAACCTGGATCCTGGCTCTCTCCTAGAAAACCCTTCAGTCCCAACCCTGACCCCATGTAAATTAGCTGGCACAAATAGGAGGTCCAGGAAAGCTGCTGCAGGCCTCCCAATGCACTGCAGGGTACCGTTAGTAAGTCCCATCTTGAGTGATTTTTTTCACAATAGTGACTTTGCTGCTTGAAACAAAGAATAGCTAAATGAAGGACTCAGTGCTTTTCTGACAATGATTTGTCCAACTGAAGTCACAGCACCATCCAACAGTGAGGAACACGCACAGGGTGGGAGCTACAGGCACGCCTCTGATGAATGGAACTTGGAAATGACTTATGCAATGATTTCTCACCTCTTTATTTCACATTCCAGTCTTAGGATAACATTTGAAATATTAAGGTTGTTTTCAGGAATAGCCAATAAAAGGCTTGTCATGCCCTTGTCACTGTTGGAAGTTTTGTTTTTCTTTATGGAAACCACTTAAATACAAAGTCAATATGGAATAAAAGTGTGAGACATATTGCTGAATATATAAAGTAAGCAGTATTTGATTTAAATGCATTTTTTAAAAAAAATAAATTTATTTATTTATTTATGGCTGTGTTGGGTCTTCGTTTCTGTGTGCAGGCTTTCTCTAGCTGCAGCGAGTGGGGGCCACTCCTCATCGCGGTGCGCGGGCTTCTCATTGTCGTGGCTTCTCCTGTTGTGGAGCACAGGCTCTACACGCGCAGGCTCAGTAGCTGTGGCTCACGGGCCTAGCTGCTCCGCGGCATGTGGGATCTTCCCAGACCAGGGCTCGAACCCGTGTCCTCTGCATTGGCAGGCAGACTCTCAACCACTGCGCCACCGGGGAAGCCCGATTTAAATGCATTTTAAAAATTTAAAGGCAAAAATAGATTGCAGATAGTAGTCCCTGAAATAAGTTTTACAAAGCTGTAAAAAAAGAAAAAAAATCACCATTGGGTGTAACCAAAGTTATTAAAGAAAATGTTCATTTTAACCTTTCATTTTGGCATTTCACTTAGCACTAGAGACAAATTTAAAAATTTATGACAACATTGTAAAGCCACTGGGGCAGCCAAGACTGCCTGAAAATGATTTTGAAATCTAAAACTTTAAAGCTGAACAAAAAGACTGACGAGTGCTTTTTAAAAATGTTGTATGAGAGTAGAATTTAAAGAAACAAAAAGCCCCCCAAATTCTGAAAACAGCTGAGTGAGCTTAAAGTGCTGTCAAACTATTCAATAGTGAAAAAACAAAATCAATCCATGAGATATTAAACAAAAGAGAAAGAAAGGAAAATCAGTGGCTACTTCTGACAATTTGTTGCCTTGACCGTTGTTCCATCTGCCAATTCACCTGGAGCTGTAGACGTCTATCAAACAAATGAAGGATGCTGGTGGGTCTTGGGTGCACCCACCTCCCACATACTCCCCTCCCCTCAACGGTGCCAGGTCTGGCTCTGCCCACTGAGCCACTGCTGGTGTCCCGTCTCTGCCTCTGAATTTTCTGTCAAGATTATTTACTATGTTTGAACATTTATCCTGCTTCTTCTTTAGGAACTGTGTTTCATTGTGGCCAAATAGCCCCAGCTGAGGAGGGAAATCTCTTTATGGAACAATTCTAGCAAATAAATGGAGGAATGAGACAATTAGAAAGTGGTTGTTTCGCAACTATCAATGAAATAATTGGTTTAGGCAAGCATCATCAATGGATGTTGGAAGCATTAGGTAAAAAGTTGACTGAGAACTGGAGTTTTGCACAATGTCAGGGTACTGACCCTCAAGTCCACTTGCAAAGGGAAATATGTAATTGTATAATGGCAAGATCCGTCTGTTGCTACCTTACCCAGGAATCAAACTGAGCGTTACTAATGTGGGAACTCTGTTGTTTCTCCTGATGGGATGCCGTGATGAAGTATAAGCTTCACCTTTGAGGTGTTCTTGTCAATGATGTTGGACACGCCTCTATCAACTCTTTAGTCCTAACTCTGACTTATAGACAATATAGAGAACAGAGGGACAAATTAAATGATACCACAAGGAAACAATCAGATTGACGAATACAGAATGTGCCACATTCCTTAAGATAAAAGGTTTAGTATCTTTAACAAAGTCAATGTCATAGGTTAAAAAAAAAAAGACAAAATGAAAGGGATTGTTCTAGACTTAAAAAGACCTAAGAGACATAACAACCAAATTCAAGTATGACCTTTGATTGGGTCCTAGTTTAAACAACCATAAAAGACAGTTTCGGAACAAATGAGGATTTGGATATGGACTGGTTATTAGATGCTATTACGGAATTATTGTTGGTTTTGTTAGATTAGGTAATGGTATTATGGGAAAATATCCTTATTTTTTGACAATGCAAGCTGAAGTATTACTGTCATGATGTCTGCAATCTACTTTCAAATTGTTCAGCAAAAATACAAAATTTGGTTGAAGCAAATATATTAAATCCAGAGGGATTTTTATGGATGTTCATTTTGCTGTTCTATTTTTCAATATTTCAAACATGTCTTCATAAAACTTAAAAATAAAAATATGCCAGTGCATATGAAAACCTTTAAATCTCTTAATAGTCTGGTCACAAATAACAAAAATATAGAGCAGTGACTGATGTAGGAAAAAAAAGTGGGCTAATGCTATAAAATGCTGACTTTATGGTCCCCACAGCAACAATAAACTGAGTGAGATGTGGGTGGTGAGGCCTGGGAGTGGCGGGGTGACTTTGCCACAGTGCGTGAGATCCCCCATGCTGGTGGCCCGCCAGCTCCTATGGGAGCCATTGCTGGGGTTATGCCTATGTTTACAAAATTCATTCAGTACTTTGGCTCCTGCACAAGAAATACACATGTGCCCTTGGAAAGGTAAGTGTGCCCTTGGAAAATCTTTAAAAAAACCTCAGAACCAACAACCCACCAGGCTGGTAAAATCTAGATGGAGTCTACAAATCGTGTCTCACTCTCCCCCATCCTCCTGATTTTACTGTCACCTCTCCTGAGGTTGGGGCAGCCATGGCTTGCCCTTAGATTCAGAAACTGATTCTTGACCTTGGCTGCTAAGAAAGGCCTGTGTGACCTTGAACAAGTTATTTGCCTCCTGGGGGATTAGATTTCTCACCAATAAATAAAGAACAACAAAGTTTGTCTCCCAGGTTTTTTTTTTTTTAAGTGAAATTTACACAACATAAATTAACCATTTTAAAGTGAACAACTCAGTTGCCTTTAGTACATTCACAATGTTGTAGAGCCATCATCACCATCCATCTGCAAAACTTTTTCATCTTCCCAAATGGAAACTCTGTATCCCTTAAACACCAGCTTCCTATTCATTCTTTCCCACTGTCCCTAGAAATGACCAATCAGCTTTCTGTCTCTATGGATTTACCTATTCTGGATATTTCATATAAATGGAATCATACAATATGTGCCCTTTTGTGTCTGGTTCTGTCACTTCACATGATATTTTCAAGGTTCATCCATGTTGTAGCATGTGTCAGTGCTTCATTCCTTTTTATAGCTGAATAATATTGTTTGTATATACCATAATTTGCTTATCCATTTGCTTGTCCATTTGCTTGTCAGTGGACATTTGGGTTGTTTATACCCTTTGGCTATTGTGAGTAATGCTGCTATGGACATGAATGTACACGTATTTGAGTTTCTGTTTTCAATTCCTTTGGGTTTATACCCAGGAGTGAAACTGGTCAGTCATATGGTGATTCTATGTTTAATTTTTGAAGAGCTGCCAAATTGTTCTCCACAGTGGCTGAACCATTTTACATTCCCACTAGCAAAGTTTGAGTGTTCCGATTTCCCCAAATCCTCACCAACACTTGTTATTTTCTGTTTTTTTTGTTTTGTTTTGTCTGTTTGTTTTTTTAACATAGCTCTCTAGTAAGCGTAAAGTACTGTCTCAGTGTGGTTTTGATTTGCATTTCCCTAACGACTAGTGATGTTGAAATCTTTTTATGTGCTTATTGGCCATTTGTATGTCTTCTTTGGGAAAATGTCTGTTCAAGCCCTTTGTCCATTTTTTAAAAAAATTAATTAATTAATTTATATTTATTTTTGGCTGTGTTGGGTCCGTGTGAGGGCTTTCTCTAGTTGAGGCGAGCGGGGACCACTCTTCATCGCGGTGCGAGGGCCTCTCACTATCGTGGCCTCTCTTGTTGCAGAGCACAGGCTCCAGATGCACAGGCTCAGTAGTTGTGGCTCACGGGCCCAGTTGCTCCGCAGCATGTGGGATCTTCCCAGACCAGGGCTCGAACCCGTGTCCCCTGCATTGGCAGGCAGACTCTCAACCACTGCACCACCAGGGAAGCCCCCTTTGTCCATGTTTGAGTTGGGTTGCTTTCTTTTCTGTTGTTGAGTTGTAGGATTTCCTTGAATATTCTTGATATTAATCGCTTCTCAGATATACAATTTGCAAATAATTTCTCCCCATTTTGTGCTCTGTCTTTTCACTCTCCTGATAGTGTCCTTTGATGCACAAAAGTTTTTAAATTTGATGAAATTCAGTTTATCTATTGTATTCTCTTGTTGCCTGTGCTTTTGGTGTCATATCTCAGACTCCACTGCCAAATACAAGGTCATAAATATTACCCCTGTGTTTACCATGAGGATTACAATTAATAAATATCCTAACTTTATAACAATTTAGTTTGAGCTGATTTCAAATTAACTTTAATAGCATACACAACCTCTGTTCCTATACGTCTCTGTCCCCTCCCTTTTTTGTTATTATTGTCAAATTTGCATCTTTATACATGTATGCCTATTAACATAGATTTTTAGTTATTGTTTTATGCATTTATATTTTAAATCAGATAGGAAAGAAAAAGAGGAGTTAGAAACAAAAAATATAATAACACTAGGTTTTATATTTACTTATGTAGTTATATGTACTGAGATTCCTTATTTCTTAGTGTGGATTTGAGTTACTGACTAGTGTCCTTTCATTTCAGCCTAAAGGACTACCTTTAGCATTTCTTGTAGGTCTGGTCTCCTAGTGACAAACTCCCTCAGCATTTGCTTATCTGGGAATCTCTTAATTTCTCCTTTTTTTTGGATTGACTTTTTATTTATTTATTTTTATTGTGATAAAATATATATAACATAAATTTACCATTACAACCTTTTTAAAGTGTACAATCCAGAGGACATTAACTATATTCACAGTGCTGTATAACCATCATCAGTATCTATTGATATTTTCAGAACTTTTTCATCATTTCAAACAGAAACTTTGTACCCATTAAGCAATAACTCTCCATTCCTCCTCCAACCCCTGCTCCAGCCCCTGGTAACCTCTGTTCTTTCTGGCTCTATGAATTTGCCTATTCTAGATACCTCATTTAAGTGGAATCATGCAATACTTGTCCTTTTTCTGCTGGCTTATTTCACTTAGCATAAGGTTTTCAAGGTTCATTCATTTTGTAGCATGTATCAGAATTTCATTCCCTTTTGGCTGAATAATATTTCATTGTATGTATAGATCTCATTTTGTTCATTCATTCATCAGTTGATGGATAATTGAATTAGTTCCACCTTTGGGCTATTGAGAATATTGCCACTACGAATATATTTTTTTGAATTTTATTTTATTTTTTATACAGCAGGTTCTTACTAGTTATCTATTTTATACATATGCCACTATGAATATTGATGTACCAAGTATCTGTTTGAGTCCATGCTTTCAATTATTTTGTGTTATCTATCTAGAAGTGGAATTGCTGGATTATATAGTAATTCTATGTATAACTTTTTGAGGAGCCACTAAACTGTTTTCCTCAGTTGCTGCACCATTTTACATGTCCACCAGCAACGTTTGAGAATTTTCCCTACATCATCACCAATACTTGTTGTTTCCTCTGTTTTAAATTAAAAAAAAAAAAGCCATCTTGGTGGGTGTAAAATGGTATTTGGTTTTGATTTGCATTTCCCTAATGACTAGTGTTGTTGAGCGTCTTTTTATGTTCTATCGGTCATTTGTATATCTTTTATGGAGAAATGTCAAGTCCTTTTCCTATTTTTGAATTTGGTTATTGTCTTCCTGTTGAGTTTTGGGTTGGTTTTTTTTTTTTCACTCTCTTGATAGTACTTTCGTTGCACACAGGTTATACTTTTGGTGAGGTCCACTTTATCTACTTTTTTCTTTTGTGGCCTGTGCTTTTAGTGTTGTGCTTAAGAAACCATTGCCAAATTCAAGGCCGTAAAGATTTTCTCCTGTACTTCCTTTTAATAGTTTTATAATTTTAGCTCTTAAATTCAGGTCTTTGATCCATTTTGAGTTAATTTTTGTATATGGTATAAGGTAAGGGTCCAACGTCATTCTTTTGCATGGTGGACATGCAGTTTTCCCAGCACAATTTATTCAAAAGATGGTCCTTTTCCCATGAATGGTGTTAACACCATTGTCATAACTCAATGGCTATATACGTGAGGGTTTATTTATGGTCTCCCTATTCTATTCCATTGATTTATATGTCGATCTTATGTCAGTACGACAGTGTTTTGGTTATTGTAGCTATAGTATGTTTTGAATTTGGGAAGGGCAAATTCTCTAACTTTGTTCTTTCTCAAGATTGTTTTGAAAATTTAGGGTCCCTTGAAATTCCATATGAATTTTAGGATGGATTTTTCTATTTCTGCAAAAAACACTGTTGGGATTTTGCTAGGGATTGCACTGAATCTGTAAACTGATTTGGGTAGTATTGCCATCTTAACAATATTAAGTCTTCCAATCCATGAACACAGGTGTCTTTCCGTTTATTAGGACATCTCTATTCTTTCAGCAATGTTTTGTAGCTTTCAGTGTACGAATCTCTCACTTTGTTGGTTAAATTTATTCCTAAGTATTTTTTATTTGCTATTGTAAATGGAATTATTTTATTAATATTTTGATTGTTCATTGCTAGTGTATAGAAATATTGTTTGTGTGTTGATTTTATATCCTGCAACTTTGCTGAATTTGTTTATTAGCTCTAACTCTTTTTTCCCCTGTATAGATTATTTAGGGTTTCCTATATATAAGATCATGTCATCTGTGAAATAGAGATAATTTTATTTCTTCCTTTCCAACTTGGATGCCCTATAATTCTTTTTCCAGCCTAATTGATCTGGCTAGAACTTCCAATACTGTGTTGCACAGAATGATAAAAGCAGGTCTTTTGTCTTACTCCTGATCTTAGGGGAAATTCTTTCAGTCTTTTACCATTCAATAAGATGTTAGCTGTGGGCTTTTCATATATAGTTTTTATCATGTTGAGGCAGTTCTATTTTATTTGAAGGATGTTGGTTTTTGCAAATGCTTTTTCTGCATCAATTGAGATTATATGTTTTTTCTCCTCATTCTATTAATGTGGTATATTACATTAATGGATTTTCTTGTGTTGAGCCATCTGTGCATTCCAGAGATAAATCCCACTTTTTTATGGTGTATGGTTCTTTTAATATGCTGCTGAATTTAGTTTATTAGTGTTTTGTTTAGGATTTTGCATCTATATACATAAGAGATATTGACCTGCAGTTTTCTTATACTGTCTTTGTCTGGTATCAGAGTAGTTCTGATCTCATAGAATGAGCAGGAATTATTCCTTCCTCTTCAATTTTTTGGGAAGACTTTGAGAAGAATTGGTGTTAATTCTTCTTTAAATGTTTGGTAGAATTCACTAGTGAAGCTGTTTGGTCCTGGGCTTTTCTTTGTTGAGATATTTTGATTACTAATTCAGTCTCCTTACTTGTTATAGGTCTGTTCAAGTTTTATATTTCTTTTTGAGTCAGTTTTGGTAGTTTGTGTGTTTCTAGGGTTTGTCTATTTCATCTAGAGTATTCAATTTGCTGGCATATGATTGTTCATAGTATTCTCTTATAATCTGTTTTCTTTCTGTAAAATAGGTAGTAATGCCCCCACTTTCATTTCTGATTTAGTTGAGTTTTCTTTCTTTTTTAGTCATGTAGGTTAAAGTTCATCAATTTTGTTGATCTTTCCAAAGAACCAACTTTTTGTTTAGTTGATTTTCTCTATTGTTTTTCTATTCTCTCTTTAATATATATTTACAGATATATAGATTCTATATATCTCTAATCTAATCTTTATTATTTCCTTCCTTCTGCTAGCTTGCGTTTAGTTCATTCTTCTTATTCTAGTCCCATATAGTGTAAAATTGGGTTATTGATTTGAGATCTTTCTTCTTTTTTAATGTATATGTTTACAGCTATAAATTTCCCTCTTAGTACTGCTTTCACTGCATCCCATAAGTTTGATATTTTGTGTTTTCATTTTCATTTGTCTTAAGGTACATTCTAATTTCCCTGATGATTTCTTCTTCCACCCATTGGCTGTCTAAGAGTTTGTTGTTTAATTTCCACATATTTGTGAATTTTCTGTTATTGATTTCTAGCTTCATTCCATTGTGATTAGAAAAGATACTTTGTGTGATTTAAATCTTTAAAAATTTTTGTTAATTCTTGCTTTGTGGACTAACATTTAGCCTACCCTGGAAAATGTTCCCTGTGCACTTGAAAAGAACGTTTATTCTGTTGTTGTTGGGTGTAGTGTTCCATATATGTCTAATAGGTCTAATTGGTTTATAGTGTTGTTCAAGTCCTTTGTTTCCTTACTGATTTTCTGTCTGGGTGTTCTATCCTTTATTTATTTATTTTTAATATTTATTTATTTGGCTGCATCGGATCTTAGTTGTGGGTCTTAGTTGTGGCATGCGGGATCTTTGTTGTGGCATGCGGGATCTTTCATTGTGGTGTGCGGGCTTCTCTCTAGTTGTGGCATGTGGGCTCAGTAGTTGCAGTGTGTGGGCTCTAGAGTGTGCAGGCTTAGTTGCCCTGTGGCATGTGGGCTCTTAGTTCCCTGACCAGGGATCGAACCCACATCTCCACATTGGAAGATGGATTCTTAACTACTGGAACACCAGGGAAGTCCCTCTATCCTTTATTAAAATTGGGGTATTGAAGTTTCCAATTGGGGTACTGTAGAACTGTATACTTCTCTCTTCAATTCTGTCAATTTTTGCTTTATCTTTTTGGGTCTTTTTTGTTAGGTTCATGTAGGTTTATAATTGTTCTATTTTCTTGCTGAATTAAAACTTTTATCAGTATATACTGTCCTTCTATGTCTCTTGTAACTTTTTTGACTTAGAGTCCATTTTGTCTGACAATAACATAGCCACCTCAGCTCTCTTTTGGTTACTATTTGCATGGAATATCTTTTTCCATTCTTTTACTTTCAATTTCTTTGTGTTGTTATATCTAAAACGAGTCTCTTGTAAACAACATATAGATGGATCATGTTTTTTAAATCCAATCTGCCAAGCTCTACCTTTTAATGGAAGACTTTAAACCATTTACATTTAATGCAATTACTGATAAAGAAGCATTTACATCTACCATTTAGCTATTTTTCAATGTGTTTTATGTTTTTTTGTTCTTCATTCCTCCATTATTGCTTTTTTTGGGTATTTAGTTTATTTTTTGGTAGTAAACCATTTTGATTCCCTTCTTTCCTTTTCTCTACACATTTTATTTATTTTATTAGCTACTACTTTTGGGATTACAATTAGCATCTTTTAAGCTTATTAACAAGCTAGTTTGAACAGTGCTAACTTAGTCTCAAAAATATACACACTCTGCTTCTGTATATACCTGTTCCTCATTTTAAATTTTGTTATTGTCACAGAATACATCTTTATATATGTTTTTCCACTGACATAGGTTTATAATTGTTGTTTTATGCATTTTCCTTTTATATCACATGGGAAAAAAAGAGTTACAAACCAAAAGTACAATAACATTTGACTTTTATATTTACATACATAGTTACCTATACCAGTGTTATTTATTTTTTCTTATGGCTTTAATTATGGTCTCATGTCCTTTCATTTTAGACTGAAGGACTTCCTTTAGCATTTCTCATATGGCAAATTTACTGATAACTCCCTCGGATTTTATTTCTATGGAGATGTCTTGATTTTTTCCTTCATTCTTGAGGGATAGTTTTGCTGGATATAAAAATCTTGGTTGACACTTTTTTTTTCTTCCAGCACTTTAAATATGTCATTCCACTGTCCTCTGGCCTGCATGGTTTCAGATCAGAAATCAAGTGTTAACCTTATTGAGGATCCCTTGTGCTTGTCACAAGTTGCTTCTTCCTTGCTGCTTTCAAATTTTCTCTTTGCTTTGGGTTTCAACAGTTTGATTATAATATGTCTTGTGGATCTTTTTTGACTGTATCTTACTTGGAGTTTATTGAGCTTCTTGGTGGTATATATTCATGTCTTTCATCAGATTTGGGAAGTTTCTGGCCATTATTTCTTCAAATACTTTTTATGTGCCTTTCTTTTTTTCTTCTCTATCTGAGACTCCTGTAATGTGCATGTTGGTATGCTTGATGATATATCACAGCTCCCTCAGGTTCTTTTCATTTTTCTCTTTCTTTCTTTTTTTCCTTTGTACTCAGATTGGATAATTTCAATTGTCTTATCTTTGAGTTTGCTGGTTCTTCCATATGCCTGCTCAAATCTGCTGCTGAATTCCTCTTGTACTTTTCATTTCAGCTCTTTTTACTTTTCAGGTCCAGAATTTCTATTTAGTTCCTTTTTGTAGTTTATCTTTTTACTGATATTCTCATTTTGATCATACATTGTTTTCCTGATTTTCTTTAGTATTTTTGTCCATGATATCCTTTTACTCATAGTTGATTTAATATTATTGACTAATAATTACAACATCTGGGCTTCCTCAAGGATGGTTTCTATCAAATTCTTTTTTCCTGCCAACGGGCCATACTTTACTCTTTCTTTGTATGTTTTGTAAATTTTTGTTGAGAACTGGACATTCTGAATATTATACTGCGGTACACCTGGAAATCTAATTTTCCCACTCCTCAGGGATTGCTGATTTTTACTAGTTTACTGGAGCCATCACTTTTGTTTTATTTGTGATATTTCCAAACTAGTTTGGCAAAATGTGTTCCTTGTTGTGCATGGTCACTGAAGTTTCTGTTCCATTATCTATGTCAGCCAATGAGCTGACAAAGATTTCCTTAACATCTGACTGCAAAAATGGAAAAAAGAAAGATTATATCTCTAAACCTACAATAGGTCTTCCCAATATGCACTGAAACTAAGAGGGCCAAAGCAAAAGCAAATATCTGTGCTGGTCCCTCAGGAATCTACCAGACTGACCAAAATGCCCTACCCCCAACTTCTGGAGAATAAGGACCACACTGCTCATCCTGGCACCAGTCAGATGCTCCAGGAATGTGAGCCAGTGTCCCCACAGTATGGCAGGGCTTTGTGATGGAGGATGGTAGGTATTTTATACATGCTGGCCTCTTACCAAAGAGCAATAGCCTCTCCCTTCATCAAGCAAGCCCTGGCTTTTATAAGTGTCCCTTCAGGACTCTGAGGTCTGAGGTAGTTGACTTTGACAGTTTTTTCCCTCAGTTTACTGGTTGTTTGGCTTAAGGACTGAGCCCTAGTGCTTCCTCCTCTGCCACTTTGCATGGTATCACTGTGGTTTCTCCATTTTTGAAGGAAAACTTTGCTGGATATAAAATTCTTGGTTGACAGTTTTCTTCCAACACTTTAAATGTATCATTTCACTGTCTCCTGGCCTCCATAGTTTCTGATGAGAAATCAAGTGTTAATCTTGTTGAAGGTCACTTTTGCTTGTCACAAGTTGCTTCTCCCTTGCTGCTTTCAAAATTCTTTGTCTTTGGGTTTCAACAGTTTGATTATAATATGTCTTGTTGTGGATCTTTTTGACTGTTCATTGGAATTCACTGAGCTTCTTGGATGTGTATATTCGTGTCTTTCATCAGATTTGAGAAATTTTTGGCCATTATTTTTTCAAATATTTTTTCAAATATTCTTTCCATCCTCTTTCTTCATCTGAGACTTTTATGATGTGCATTTTGGTATGCTTGATTGTATACCTTCAGGTTCTGTTAATTCTTCTTTCTATATCTCAAACTGTGTATTAATCCGTTCACTGCCATAACAGAATACCATACAGTAGGTGGCTTAAACAACAAACATTTCTTTCTCACAGTTCTGGAGGCTGAGAAGTCCAAGATCAAGGTACCAGCAAGGAATATTTCATTCTGAGGCCTCTTCTTTGGCTTATAGGTGGCCACCTTCTCACTGTGTGCTCACATAATCTCTTCTTTGTGTGCATGTGGAGAGAAAGATCTCCCTCTCCTTATAAGGACACAAATTCTATCAGATTAGAGTCCCACCCTTATGACCACATTTAATCTCAATTACCTCCTAAGGCCCTATCTCCAAATACAGTGTCATTGAGGGTTAGGGTTTCAACATAAGAAATTTGGGGGGACACAATTTATTCCATAGTAGCCTGGATAATTTTGATTGTCTTATCTTCAAGTTTGCTGATTCCTTCATCTGTCTGATCCAATCTGCTGTTGAATCTCTCTAGTGAAGTTTTCACTTCAGCTATTGTACTTTTCAGCTCCAGAATTTCTATTTGGTTTCTTTTTAATATTTTTTATCTCTTTATCAATATTCTCTATTTGTTCATATATCGTTCTTCTGGTTTTCTTTAGTTCTTGGTCCATGGTTTCCTTTAGCTCATTGAGCATATTTAAAATAGTTGACTTAAAGTCTTTATCTAGTAAGTCTAATATCTGGGCTTCCTCAGGGACAGTTTCTGGCAATATCTTTTCTTTTCTCCTGTGCATGGGCCATACTTTCCTGTCTCTTTGTATGACTTGTATTTTGTTGTTGTTGTTGTTGTTAAAAGTGGACATTTTGAATATTATAATGTGGTAACTCTTGAAATCGGATTCTCCCCAGGGATTGCTATTGTTGACTTTTGTGGGCTGCAGCCATAGTTCGTTTAATGACTTTTCCAAACTACTTTTGCAAATACTGTATTCCTTGTTATGTGTGGTCACTGAAGTCTCTGTTCCTTTATCTCAGAGGTTAGCCAGTGACCTGGAAGATTTCCATAAATGCCTGGAGCAAAAAAGAAGAAATACACTATTCTGGTCTTTGCAGATTGGCTCTAAGCTGGGTTACTCCTTCAATGCTATGCCAGGTATACACAGTTCTGCCTTAGCTTTCACGTCCTGTTTGTGCAGATCCCAAAGATCAGCCAATGGTGGAAGCCTAGAATCCTATCAGATCTTTTCTGAGTATCCAGCCATGGGCATGCACGTTGCACTCCAGATTCCCTGGTATATGTGATAGTCCTTTGAAATCCGTTTTGCCCCAAGAATGTTTCTCCTTAGCCTCTTCCTTCCCAGACTTATGCATCTGTCTACTGCTTGCTTGTCTGTCCCACCCAGGTGGCTATAGGTAGTGTAATGCCTTCTACAGATGCCACATAGAAAGCCACTCCAGTCTGAGGGAGACAAACAAAGGTCAGCTTCTGTTCTAATCCCTCAGGGAACTTCCAGACAAGTCAAAACACACCATTACAACTTTTTGAGAGCAAGTTCTGTATTGCCCTCCAGCTCCAGCAAGCCATACCAGGAATGCAGACTGCCATCCCCATGGCTGCCACTGAGCTAGAGAATGGGAGATGATAGGCAGGTAAGCAAAATGCTATACATTTTCTTATTAAAATTTAGCAGACTGTTTATTAAGCACTCCCCTAGTGGCCATAATTTTTTTTTTTTTTTTTTTTTTGCCTGTTTAATGATTGCTTCTTTAGAGTTCCTTACTCCTCCATTTCTGTAACATTACTCAACCTTTCCCGGGTTTTTAAAAAAAAATTTATTATTGAAAAACTTAAGTATACACAAAAGTGGGGAGTGTATTTTAATGGATTCCTATGAATTTATCAACTAGTATAAAAAATTATCAACTCATGGCCAACTTCGTTTCAACTATACCACCAGCCATTGATTGAGAACTTACTAAGTGCTGTGCTCAGAGCACTTCATGCATTATCTTATTTCATTTTCATAATACTCTATGAGGTAGGGATTAATATCCCCATTTCACAGATGAAGAACTGGAAACTGAGGGGTTTAGTAATTTTATCAAGATCATATGCAGCTTCCTGGAACCAGGACTTGAACTTGTATCTATCTGGGATCAGAATCATGGCTTAAGCTGGTTCCCCAATCACCTTTCCTGGGAAGCTCATTTGATGCTGAGAGCAACCTGAGAGGCATGTGTGGTGGACATGGCTAATGTTCATTCAAATCCACTTCTTATCTGCTTCTTGGTAGACAGGATTATGATTCCAAAACTTTGTGAAATTAGGCAGGATCCTGTGGCAAGTTCTGCGCAATGAAATGTAGGCAGAAGTGACATGTGTCATTACCAAGCTGAAACATTTAACTGATGGTGCTTTACTCCTAGCCTTCTCTACACCTCCTGCAGAGAACTCTGAAGACTTGTCTTGAGATGCTGGTTGCAGGTTGTAGATTAGGGAATCTTTGTTGCCCTGGGTCCCTGAGGGATGAGTACTGCAGTAGAGCACAGTTCTTTGCTGACAACACACATATAATGTGTACAAGAAATAAACCTTGGTTGTGGCAAACCACTGAAATTTTGGGCTTGTTCATCAGTGCAGCACCACCTAGCCTATCCTGACTAGTAAAACAGGCAGTGCTATAATTCCTTTATACAGAAGGAAACTGAGGCACAGGAGGTTGCCCATCTTAGATTCTTTCCTACTGTCTTCTGACAGCATGATAGCTTTCTGAAAGGGGCTGACTTGACATGGGGGGATCCTCATGTGATGTCAGAAGGATCCTTTTTTACAGAATAACTCTTTCTTATCCCATAGTTCCTACTATTAGGCCACATTTTCATAGCATCATTTCCTGTAATAATGCAGATCCACTCACTGTGGAGATGGATAACTGGTGGTGTGTGGGTGCAGCCTATCAGAGATTTCTCTGATTTTCACCATGATTTTAGAAGATGGGGCTTTTCTGGCAATGTTTTTTATGAGAAGAGGGAGCATGAGTATGGCCTGATGGTACTGTGCATGGTTTCAGGTCTGGGAGACCCAAGTTTGAGTCCCACTTACTAGCTCTATGACCTCAGGTAAACCAGTTAATCTTTAAGCCTCAATTTTCTCAGCTCTAAAATGAGGCCAGTAAGAAAGAGGTTGTATTAAATTAGTTAAACCATGCAAAACACCTGACATGTAACTGAAATATAGCAAGCCACAATAGTCACTATTATTAGGGGAAGACTGTGGAAGTTTGATTGCCAGGATTTTGGTCTAGCAGGTGAGTTAAGAGCAGGAGAATGTTTTAGGAAGATCCAGCTAGTGGTCTTGCACAGGGTGAAGGAGGGCAGAGGACGGGGATCAGTTGCAAAGCAGTTGCAATAATGCAAGAGGTTGTCAATGTAGATTCAGGGCAGTGGAGGGACAGTGGGTGTGAAAGGGAAGGACAGTCATGAGAGCCTGGGGAAGGAAGAGTGGGCAGTGGTGACAGTTGCATGCTGCCTCTCAGGATGCCTCAAGTCACCTGTGTTGACTGATCCAATATCCTTGTTCTGATCAGCCGGCCCAAGTGCTGCATGTCTATTGTGGCCTCCAGACCAGCTGGTGGGCTGGGACAGTGGGGCAGCCTATTGGCAGTCGGCTGAATGCTGATGTCCACAGCTTACCAGTTGTTATTTTGCACATCCACCCTGCCTGCAGCCATCTCCTCTCCCTGAGAGCGTAGAAAGGCAAGCTCTCGGGGACCATCCCAGAGGGCAAGGGCAGGTGCTGGCAGCTGCGGCCATGCTGGGAGCTGACTCTTCCCTTTAAAGTGAAACCACCGGCTTCAGGCTTACTGACCCTAGGCGCCACTGGGACCCCCTCCTGCTTCCACTGGAATCAAACCTTCCTGGTCCCTTTTTCCAAGTCAGCTGAAAAGTTTCTAATCTCTTTGCAAAGTGTCAAGTATCTTCCAGTGCCTTGAAAGGTGATTTTCTAAAAGCAGATCAAACACTTTTGACATTTGCTGCCAAGCCATTTAAAGTCATACTACAGGCTTGCCTCTGGCCTTGGCGGCTCGACTGGCTGCAGATAAAGGTTGAAGCGGCATCTCTCGTCACAGACACGAAGAGCCTGCTTGTGGGAGCTGCATCCTGGAGAGAAAAATATTCTGTAAAAGTTAATCTGCTGCTTTGTCTTGGCCAACAATTTATTCTTTCATGAAAGCCAGGCCCTGGCCCCCAGTTGAATTCTGCACACACATTTTTTTAATTTGCTGGAATTTGCAAAAACACATCAGTGGCCCTGCTGCTTTTGGCTTTTTATGTTCAGCAGAATAATCCCACGGCATTGCCTTCAAAGGGCTCTCAGCATCACACTCTCCCCAGTTCTCTTCCAGCTTTCCAAAGAGGGAGCCGAACTGTGCTTATGGGCCCGTGGAGAGCGCGGGGCCAGGGGTCACTCGTCCACTGTGCTGTGAGGCGCTGCCAGCCAGGCCTATCTAGAATGGGCTTGCCGACTCGGATGCCTGCAAGGGTCAGGCAAATCAAGGAAATAGGCCAAGTGAACTGGGGGCAGACACTGAGGAGTGGTGAGGACTGAGGCGAACCGGAGACGACAGGTCCTACCTCAATGGGGCAGCTGGCCTTAGCGTAGAACAATTGTTGCCTTGTGGGAATATGGGCTTAGTGCCCTCAGAGCTTCCCGTTTCCCCAAAGAAGCATTGGCATTTAAAAAATGTGAAATCTGTCCATTTTTAAATGTTGGCCCCAGTTCTCTACAAACACTCTGCAGGCCAAACCAAACAGGTCTGCTGGCTGAATCTGGCTCGCGGGGCTGCCCGTTTGCAATCTTTGATGGAGGAGGAAGAGATAAGGAGTGGGAAGGGCAAGCTCACCTTTTCTCTTTACTCTGAGAGGTCGTCTGGTTCCAAGGTCTCAGATGGGGAAACTGAGGCCCATCTCTGAGCGATTGCACTGATGCTTCTCCTCCGCCTACTGCCTTTCTCCTCCAAGACTTAAGAATGTCAATCCCCAAGATATGAGACTAAAGGAGCGACATCTCCCCAGGACTTGCATTTTAATAAGGAGGACCCGAAAGTTTCTGTAACTCAAAGAAATGCCTCCCTTCGATGGTGGGACTTCAGACAAAGTGACAGGGCAGTAGGATGAGGGCTTTTCAAAAGTCCCTCAAATGTTAGATGATTGTCCATTCTGCCCAGTCCCAGAGGGTCCCTGGGGTAGGTCTCCCCCAGGCAGTATTTGGGACAGGTTCTTCTCCCACAGACCTACTGGGGGCACAGCATGGTTTCCTTGGGAAACAGGACCACTGGAACTCTGGGGCGTACGTTTGGCGTCTCCACACCTGCAGTCTGGCGTGAACTTTGCAACGTGGCTCTGGCTCTGGCCGCTGGCTGGCATGCAAGGTGGTGCCTCCCTCCCTGGGTGCTCAGTAAAACAAATCGAAGCTGGAAATATTCGCCCAAGACCTGCTCCAGGCTTGGCCAGAGCAGAAGCAGTTTGCCATGGGGAGAGGATGGTGTTTTCACCTTCTCTGCCCCGCTGGCCTGCTCGGTGAGGCTTCTCTCCTGCCCCACGCTCCCAGCCAAGTCCTTGTCCTGCCCCTACACCTCCTCATGTGCAGCCTGTCAGAGCCCTGACCACCAAATTAGCCCTTCGTGATTTTATGTGGCTTTTATTGGCTCAAGCTGGATGTCGGAGATGGAGCCAGATGTGAGGCCACGGGACCACTTGAAAGGCCAGGTAATTAGCAGCATCTGCCTTTGCCTTCTTATCTTGACAGGCGGACACACAGAGCAGTGACCTGGGAGCTGGGAGGCAGCTGCCTTCTCCACATTAAACGAGGCAAAGGCCAAAGGGGAACCTTACTCGGCCTGGAATGCCGCCATCTGTGTGTGTGTGTGCAAACATGTGAGAGTGAGCGTAATGAAGAATTATCCCCTCCACCCGCTGCTTTCTTGCCCCCAGATTCAGGAAGAACCATCTGCCAAGCTCTAAACACCTAAGATAGAATTATTATTTTGAAGTTGAGGAATAATTTACATACAGTAAAATATATGATCTGAAGTATACAGTTTGATGAGTTTTCACAAATGCCTAACATTCATTAGGATATAAAACCTATATCCTAATGAAGATATAAAACATTTTCATCACCCCGGAAAGTTCATTATGTTCCTCTTCAGTGAATCTTCTCCCTCCCACACATGCGCAACCATAGTTCTGATTTCTATTGCCATAGATTAATTTTCTGCCTGCTCTTAAACATCATGTAAATGAAATCATGGAATATAAACATAGACTCACAATCTTTTTGTGTCTTGCTACTTTTGCTCCACATAATGTTTTTGAGATTCATCCAAATTGTTACCTGTATCAGTAGTTCATTTCTTTTTATTGCTGAGATTATTTCATTGTGTGAATGTATCACAGTTTGTTTATCTAGTCTCTGGTTGATGGATATTTCTGGTTTTTGGCGATTATGAATAAAGAAGTATATTAGTTTTCAATAGCTCTATCACAAATTGCCATAAACTTAATGGCTTAAAACAGCACAGATGTATTATCTCACAGTTTCTATGTCCTCTGCTCAGGGTCTCACCTGGCTAGAATTAAGGTGTCTGCCAGGGCTGGGGTCTCATCCTAACCCCGGGATCCTCTACTAAGTTTATAGAATTGTTGGTGGAATTCAGTTCCTTTGTGGTTGTTGGACTGAAGTTCTCAGCTCTCAGAGGTCACCTTCTGTTCCCTGCTACCTGACTCTCTCCACAACATGGCAGTGTGCTTCTTCGAGGCCAACAGGGATACATCTGCTGCTGCTTCAAATCTCTCTGACTTCTTCCATCTCTGACCTCTAGACCCTCTTTTAAAGAGCTCACCTGATTAGGTCAGGCCCATCCAGGATAACCTCTACTTTGATTAAAGTCAGCTGCTTAGGGTCAGCTGAAAAATCTCTTCACCTTTGTCACATAACATAACCTAATCACAGGAGTAATATCCCATCATATTCACACTCAGGGCATGTATTCCAGGAGATGGGAATCTTGGGGGCCATCTTGGAATTCTGTCTACCACAAGCAACTATGAACATTCTGGAGTTATTTTGTTATTCAAGTGTGCATCTTTAAAAAATCAGAGCATTTCCTTTTGAGCTAAAATAACACAATCCCACTTAACAAAATAAATAATTATTTCTAAATATCATCTTATACCCGACCCATATTTAGTGAGGGGAGCGGTTGTCTTAGCAATGTCTTTTAGCTGGTTTGTCCAAAGCAGAATCTTGTCTAGGACTTTTCAGTGCCTCTGGGCACATGTCCCTTCCATTGCTTTCCATCTAGCTCAGTGCCCTTTATTGTGGCTGGTTGAAGACTGTGGCTCTATCATCCGGCAGAAGAGTCTGTTGTCTGGATTAGTGTGGTGGCTTCCTTTTGTCACCATTTAGCTTGTTCCTTTATCCCCTTTACATCCTGTGAATTGGAAGTCAAATCTAAGTTTGATGGACCCAGGTAAACATCTTTTGGCTGGAACATATCATGGGAGATGCTGAGAGCTTCCACCTGTATCACTTGATACATGATTTCTGATGGTCCCACTGTTGGTGCAAGACTAACTCTTGGATCAGGGCAGGCACAGCTTAACCCTTTTAGATCTGTTTCTTCCTCCTGAGCCAGAAAGAAATCTGTGGGGTCTTTCTTTGCATAATTCGGATGTTCATTTATGCATCCACTGTTCACCTAATGGTTTTAACACATCAGTTGATAATCCTTGCCTGAATCAGTGATTTCATTAGGGACCAAGGGGGTACTTGGGGCCCAGCATTTCCACTCTGCGAGGTGAGGATTTGGTCTGAAATCTGCCTGACTTTGGCCCCTGGAGGCCTGTCCTCCCACTAGCTGAGACCATCTGGCGTAGACCCTCACCAGGCCCAGGGGCGGAGGTGGCCTGAGATGGGAAGGGGTGGGGAGACACAGTCCTACCACAGCTTGCAAGCAAGTCAGGCATTATGCATTATTTCACTGAGACCTCCAGGAGGCCAGCCCATTTCACTGTTGAGTCTCCGGGCCCTGGGGCATGTCATATGCCTCCCAAATGCTTCTTGACAAGTGAATGCCTGAATGCACGGTAAGTGAATGATTGAATGCTTATCTAGCCCTAACGCTGGGCTCCTGATCGTCCTGAAATCTACACCTGTCTTTGGGTCCCCCAGTCCTTTCTTAGGCTAGAGGCAATTTAAGAGGCCCAGACATGCATCAGGAGACCTCTCAGTGGGTCTACGACTGGTACTTGCTCCCAGGGGAGCCCACTTTGATGTGCCAAGACGCCTCCTCCACCCAGCGCCTTAGTAGGCCTGGCTGGGGTTATAGCTTCCGGAGGCAGAGCTCTGCCCACCTACTGGATTGGACTCTCTGAGACACTGTCTTGTTCCCTGGGGCCCCATCCCAATGAACCAGCCAGGCCAAGCTGCAGCTGGAGGTACGGCCATGCTACACTGGCAGCGCCACCCATCCAATATGGTGCCCATCAGATAACAAACATGGGGACCCTTAGACGAGTTTGGGTGGGGTGCATATGTTCCCCAGACAGCACTCTCTCCACCCTGGCCTCCCTCCTGGAAAATGGCTCAGCAGCTGGGCTCCGACTCCAGGCCAGCTGCCCCTCCTGCCGAGAAATCTGCCTTTAATTTAGAAGTTCTATTTCTTTCTCCATGGAAAAGTCTTTGTGGTACCAATTAAGGAACTCTTTTATCCCCTCCTGTTTGAGGAGTGAGGAATTTGGGGACTGTCTAGAAAGGGCTCCTTTCCTCACTAATTCCCAAGGCAGAGTGACTTTTCCTCGGGATGGGCATCTGGCAGGGGGCTCTGGGAGGTCCTTCCTGGTGATGTGGAAGTTGACATCCCTGGAGGGCTTGCTCTGTGCCAGGCACTGTCCCGAGCACGCTGCATGGGCCACCACACTGCGTCTTCCCAGCCACCCCACAGGAAGGCCTATCGTCATCCATAGTTTACAGATGAGGAAACAGAGGCTCAGAGAGGTCACTGTCTTGTTCAAGGCCAGTTGGGTGGTTGATGGAGGGGCCCGGCTGTGAACCCAGCTTGGCCTGACTACAGGGTCATGGCCCAAAGTGGTTCATTATGTTGATAGAGTGTGTTATTTTGTGTCTTTATTATAGGACCTCAGATCCAGGAAAATGCACAACCTGGGCCAGATGTGGTCACAGTTTATACATTTTAGTGCTTATTCTTCTCCATGGAGTCTCCAGTGTGTCTGTGTGAGGTCCCCGGATAAGGGCAGAAGCTCCTGGAAGAACCAAGGTTGACTTGGATCTAGAGCTCCTATGTGTGTGTTTAAGGCTCTGCCCAATCTGCTCCTTTCTGGCTGCCCAGCCTCATTTGCCACTGTTTCCCTCATGCCTTCTCTTCTGGGCACACCAAATGGCCCTGCTGTTTTGGTCTTGGAGCATTTTGCTTGGCTTCAATGCTCCCTGGTGCTGGAACGCTGTTCCTAGGTTTCTACCTGATGGATTCCTTCTCTCTTGATGCCCCAGAGACAAGGATCACTAGTTCTATTATGAGAACACTGCACACCTTCACGCATCTTTCAGAAGGTTGATTGTACTATACTGCAATTTTTTTAAGCTCAGAAAAACTTAATACAGAACGTTATAGTGAATATATATAACAATTATCGATATGCCCACAACCCAGAATTAACATATGACGAAATTTTGTCATCTCTGCTTCAAATTGTTTTTAAAAAATAAAAGGTACAATATATCACTTAAAACATGAAAGTCCTGGACTTCCCTGGTGGCGCAGTGGTTAAGAATCTGCCTGCCAATGCAGGGGACACAGGTTCGAGCCCTGGTCCAGGAAGATCCCACATACTGTGGAGCAACTAAGCCCGTGCACCACAACTACTGAGACTGCACTCTTGATCCCGCGAGCCACGACTACTGAGCCCATGTACTGCAACTACTGAAGCCTGCATGCTCTAGGGCCCGAGTGCCACAACTGCTGAGCCCATGTGCTGCAGCTACTGAAGCCTGCGCACCTAGAGCCCGTGCTCCGCAACAAGAGAAGCCACCTCAATGAGAAGCCTGCGCATGGTAAAGAAGAGTAGCCCTTGCTCACTGCAACTAGAGAAAGCCCGCACGCAGCAATGAAGACCCAATGCAGCCAAAAAAACCCCACAGAAAACCAAAACAAATAAACACACAAACAAAAAAAACCATGAAAGTCCTTTCAGAAACCCTTTTGTATTCATTCTCTTCCTCCCTTCCCCAGAAACTGCCACTCTGATGAATTTCGTGAGCCAACCCATGTTTTTATATCTTTATTACAGTTTTGTCCAGCAATAAATAGTATATAATGTTGTCCCTTGTGTCTAAAATTTTTTACATGTTCATATCTTTTAGTATCTTGCTTTTTCACATAAGTTTATACTTTTGAAAAGTTTTAAGATTTTTGTTGATCTATCTAGTTCTGGTTCATTCCTTTTAGGATCTGTATGAAATTCCATTTATGAATAAATCACAGAGTGATTTATATATTATATATATTTATATAATATATATATGAGTGATATATATATCACTCTATATAATATATAGAGTGATATATATATTATATATTATATATATTTATATATTATAGATACTATACCAGCAATTTAGAATATTTCCTGAGTTACCTCTCAACTATGGGAAATAGTTGGAGCACTGTTTCAAAAAACTTGTCTCCAATAACATATGAGCAGTTGAGGCTGGGAGGCAGTATTCTCTTCCCCCTTCCCGAGGCTTTTCAATATAATTATGCTGATTTTTGCCTTTGCCTCCTGACTCAACTGCAGTCTTTGAGTTCACCACTCAAAAAACTCTCCTTAACCAGTCACCTGATGAGGTGAGTCAGAAGTCTGCAGAATCATCATTTCCAATAACCAAACCCTGGCTGTTTCCCAGCCTCAAAAGGACACAGCCTAGCAGCAGTGTGCTCTGTGACATTTTTCCCATTTAATCCACTTCGTTTGCTTTCCCAGGAAGCAGACTTGGAGACAGATTTCTGAGCAGCGGGTTTATTGAGAAGTGTTCCCTGGAGAACCACCTGTGAAGGAGGGAGGGCATCAGAGTTGACCAGAGAGAGGCTAAACTGTGATGTACTTGGGCAGATACCTCAAATGATCTCCACTGGGAGTGCTGGAGATGGGGCGACCTATCAAAACAAGGTTCCAGGCCTTTGTACTGCTCATTGCCCAGGCACTGGATGAAGGCTGCTTTCAGGAAAGGGTGAGGCAGCTCCATTTGCCAAAAGTCAAACCCAGGAGAGGACTCATCTGCGGACCATCTGCAGCCAACGCTCATGGCAGCCAAGGGAGTGAATGTCTCTGTCCTTAGAGGGAGCTGGGCAGCTGACAACAGCATCCACTACAGTCCACCCGTCGTGCTGCTTGGATCCATCTGTTTCATATTCACCACATCTGGGGGCAGTTCCTCCAGGATTCTGGTTGGTCTCTTTTTCCAGGGAAAACTACAAAAAAAAGTTAGTTGGGCAAACTGTAGCCCCTGTCACCACAGCTGGTCTTGAGGCCAAATCAGGATCTCCTCATCTCCCATTTCTACTATCCATTCATGTTCATTTTATATCCATTCTATGTTCATTTCATCCTCTGTTAGCACCAGTGCTGGTCTAGGTAGCTTTCCTGCTGGAGTGACCCTGATTCTCATCCCTGAGGGGCCGAACCCTTGGTCATCATTTCTTCTCAGGCCATAGTTACTGTATTTGCCCATTAGCTGTCAGCATTGGGCAGGGAATTACTAAGACACACTCAGGAGATTACCTGGGTTCTCTGCTCTCATTATGTAATGGCAGCCCTACAGCCTTCTGCTATCAGTGAAATTCCCTTGCCAGTGTAGTAACACATCTTCTTATCTGTTGGCCTCCTGGCATGAGGAAACTGAAGGAACCATGTGACAGCCATAACTTTAAGTTTAATGGGATTCTCACTGTGTCCCCTGGTGGGAGCATACCCTCGCTGGGAATCAGAACTTCCAGATCCACAAAATCTAAAGTTGAGGAAATGGGAATGTCAAATTCCCCAGTGGGGTTATGGGAAATGATGGTAATGAGGCCATTCCTACCTTCATCTGTGGTTCCTGGACTCATCAACTTAATCTATTGGGAATTCCATGCATAGTGATCATTGCTTTAGAGTTTATACTCATCCTGAAGGATGGTACGCCATCCTTCCAGGATGTCATCTCCAAGCTGACAACTCAGCTACACGTCTCAGGCCAGCAGCTTCTGAGTAGTGCAGAATGTGACAGGGATCCTGTGGTCATTTTCCCATTGCTGCAAAGTGGGTTTTTTGATCTGAGGCAATGTTATATAAGATCCCATGTTGGTAGATCAAACCAATCCACAAATCCTGGACTAGTGTTGCTGACTGCCACCCGGCAGGCAGGAAAGGCAAATCCATATTCAGAATGTGTATTGATTTCAGCCAAGAAGATTTGCTGACTCTTTCAGGGTAGAGAGGTCCAGTGAAGGCAACTCGTCACCAAATGACTGGTTCATCTTTTCAAGCAATAGTGTCATATTGAGGTCCCAACATTGGTCTCTGTTGCTGGCAGACTAGACATTCTGCAGTGACAGTAGCTAGATCCACATCGGAGAGTGGAAGCTCATGTTTTTTGGCCCCCAAATAGCCTCCATCCCTGCCACTACGGCTACTCCATTTATGACCCCGTTTTACCAGCATTGGGTGACCGAAAACAGTGACTGGCTGACCTTGACTGATCAAGTTGTTCTGTCTCCTTGGTTGTTTAGTCCTCTTCTATGGTAGATGTTCTCTAATGGAGTTAACATGAGCTACAAACAGTTTTACACTTCATACTCACTCTCATACATCTATCACATCCCTCTTCCGTAGACCTCCTTGACATTGATCTTCTGTTCTTTCTCCTTCCAGGCCTCTGACCAAATAGCCAAGCCACTCACGACTGCCCATGCATCCATATAAAGGCTAACCTCAGGCTACTTCTCTTCCTGCACCAATGGAATGACCAGGCACACCACCCAAAGCTCTGCCATTGGGAAGATTTTCCCTCATCTCTGTCTTTCAAGGCTGTAGAGGAGCAACAGTCCATTTTTTGGCTTATAGCACATCCTGAAATGACCCATCTGTGAACAAGCTTGGGCTTTTCCCTCTTCCATCATCTGGTCAAGAGTCTTCTCCAACCATGAAGGCGTTGGTGGCAGCTGAAGGAGAAGAACCAGTGCAACAGTGGTGGATCACATGAAAGCGTGGCCTACCCAGTCACGCAGCTTCCTGTGCTTTCAGGCCTTGCTTGTTCCTGATCCTAGATGTTCCACTTCTATCATATAATAAATTGCTCTCGGGCCTGGCCAACTTTTTGACTTAGTGGGTCTGATGGAACTCAGCTCATGATGGGGCTGCGTGGTCACTTGATGTCCCAAGGTCAGATGGTCCATCTCTAACCAGGGCTTGGTAGCACTCCAGGAGCTGTTTTATAAACAACTTTCTGTTGTAAATTGTACATTCTTGCTCTTCTAAGAGGCTTGCCATGAACTCCACATGGTATCTTTTCCCAAATATGCCTCTAATACCATAAATACCTCTAATACCATCATGTCTACTGGATCATATGACCCAAGTAGCAGGCCTGTTTACACTAAAGCCTGGACCTGCTGCAAAGCATTTTCCTTCTGTGGGTCCAACTCAAAGCTAGCAGCCTTACATATCATGTGGCATATGGATTGGAGCTGCCTCCAATAGGTATGGAACATGCTGCCTCCAGAACCTGAAGCAGCCTGCCAGACATTATCCTTTGTGGTGGGAGGTACAAGTTGCAATCATTTACTTTTTTGACTTTGGAGAAAATGTCCCAGATCACTGGATTCTTAAAAACTTCGCTAATGTGGTAACACCCTGAATTTACATAGGGTTGTATCTCTTTCTCTGAAATACGTTTATCTTATGAAGTCCTCCAAAATACCCACTACTGCTTGCTCATCCCATTAGCATGATGTCGCTGGTATAGTAGACCACTGTGATGTTCTGTCTGATGTCCAGCCAGTCTGGATCTCTTTGGACTATATTATGACAGAGAGCAGGAGAATTCACTTAGCCCTGGGAAGATGGTCAATGTATACTGTTGCTCTTCTTCCATGAATGGGAAACATTTCTGATCCTTTTCCTGAAAGGAAGGGAAAATAATGCATTTGCCAGATCTGTGGCTGTATACCATGTACAGTCCTGCGGGCTGTGTTTAACAAGGATTGCACACCAGTCGGCAGCTGCAATTGAGGCTAGTACTTGCTTGAGTTTACAATTGTTCACTATCATCTTCCAGGATCCATCTGTTATTTAGGAGCCAGACTAGTGAATTAAATGGGAATAGGCTAGAGACCACACCTCCATATCCTTTAGGTTTTAAGGGTGGCGCTGACCTCTGCTGTTCTCCCTGTGCTGCGATATGTTTTTGATTTACTATCCTTGGCTAGAATGGGAAGGTGGTGTCAGAGGCTTCTCACTTGGCCTTCACCACTGTGATAGCTCTTATCCCATAGGCCAATGTGGGGGGTTGTAACAACCACCATGAATGTCTATTTCCATTCCACATTTGGGGCTGGGGAAATGACCATTGGATGGGTCTAGGGATTCGGTGAACCCACTGTGAATCAAATATGGGCCAGGATGTCATTTATTCCTAGCCCCTATATGTCCTTCTCTAACGGTGGGGGCATGGTACCACTTCAGTTTCTTGAGCATCAGTGTTAATTCAGAGCCTGTATCTGGAAGTTGCTGAAATGTAAGAGTATTCCTCTTTCTCTAGTGTACGGTTATCCACGTAAATGACTGTAGATACTTTTGGAGAAAAACTGGGGGAATTATTTCCATATACACTTGCCATGGCATTGAGGGCTCTTCCTCACGGCAACCTGGCTTCTCCTTTAGTCAGTGGTTTCTGGGTCTGAGAACTGGCTCAGGTCCAGAAATTGGCCAAGGAATTATGACTTTTATTAGTATTGCTACCCTTGGCCTTCTGATAATCCATCCTCGATTTCTTTTGGTTGTATAGGTTGAGCATTACCCTGTTAATTGCTGTCTATCTTGCCTCTGGGGATGTCTTATTCCATTAATGATTTCCATAATCTTTCTTTGGATCATGCCCTGGGATTGCCACTTCAGTTTTGCTTTTCATTAACAATAATTGCACTCATTCTGTTTTTGATGGTTAATTCAGGATCTTATCATCCCCATTGTTACGAGGGAGTCAGTTCTATAACAACTTTCTATTTAGCTTCTATATAGGTCTGCCTAGAGAGTAAGCTTCTTAGTGACGCTGGTGCCACCTCACCACGTCACCCCTTATCGCATTGATAAATGGACTGTCCTCTAGGCGTCCCATGGAACATAGCCACTGGTAGGTATTTCAGCCTTACGTAGCATATCCACTCTAGGATGCCAAAGTCTGTGAGCATTCTGATTCCTTCCTTTACCATCTGCCATGACTGCTCTGGAATTTTTTCTTCACTTTGTGTGGTCTATCACTTTCTCCAAGTTTACAAGATCGACTCTAGGAACATGTGAATACCATCTCCCAAGGTCCTTGCTGGGGTGTTAAGTCTGATCATGGGAGAGGGCTCCCAAATCAATACACTCTCCTTTATCCAACTTTATAGTCTGTCCCTCTTAGTTCAGAACCCTCAGGGTCTAATTCCATTACATTCTCCTGGCTCCTGCCAGAACTGGCCGGAGGTTGAGATCCCACAGCTCCTTCGGGGTGTAGTCCTTTCCCTTCCTTAGCAGGCCCAGAACCATGACCAGGTTGTGACTTGATCCTAGTTATTGGTGGTGGCCAGGAGGAGAGGTAAGAATAAGTCCTGTCTTACAAGGTAGAAGCCTCTGCACTATCTTTAAGCAAAGGGAAGTAGTGACTTTTTAAAAAATTTTATTTATTTAATTTACTTTTGGCTGTGTTGGGTCTTTGCTGCTGCACGCGGGCTTTCCCTAGCTGCGGCGAGCGGGGGCTACTCATTGCGGTGGCTTCTCTTGTTGCGGAGCACGGGCTCCAGGCGGGCGGTCTTCAGTAGTTGCAACACGCGGGCTCAGTCGTTGTGGCTCGTGGGCTTCAGTAGTTGTGGTACACAGGCTCTAGAGCGCAGGCTCAGTAGTTGTGACGCACGGGCCCAGTTGCTCCGTGGCATGTAGAATCTTCCCGGACCAGGGCTTGAACCCACGTCCCCTGCATTAGCAGGAGGATTCTTAACCACTGCGCCACCAGGGGAAGCCCCCAAAGCAGTGGCTTTTAAGAAAGGAGAGGCCACTTTTGTAGGGCTAGAGGGTTCAGGAGGATCTAAGATTTCAAGATTCTTGAGCACATTGACTCCATCCCAAATGCCAAGGTCCTGCTCTTTCCCAACCAGGGTGCTAGTTTTGGCATAAGTAGATTTGTTGGGGTTGAGAATTTCACTTTCTGTGGAGTGCTGCTATTTTTTTTGTTTTTTTTTTAAATCGAAGGCTAGTTGATTTACAATGTTGTGTTAGTTTCTGGTGTAAAGCAAAGTGGAGCGCTGCTATTTTTATAGGCAAGTCCTCGGCTTTATCCTGAACTTTTTATGCCCTCTTGCTGCAGGAGATGAGAGGCTTATATTCCACCTTAAGAAGGTAGTTAATTACCCTCAGCCTTTCATTGTCTTGCTCCAGTGCATTTATAGCACTCAACAGTAGCCATCCACAGTCTCTCTCAAACGCCTGAGATGTTATATCAACCAGCACATTCTCTTCTACCTTAATCCCATCCCAATTCACTCCCCATGAAAATTTAACAACTGGACTACTTGCACTTGCCGGGTGCTGTCTGTGTTCCACCTGTCCTGAGCGATGGGGTCTTCACTGCTAGATGGACAGTAGGGTGATCCAGCTCTAAAATCTCAATTTACGGTGTTTGTCCATCCTTGGACCACCTCTCTTACAGGTGGGTTTCCAGGGAAACAGATGTGAGACAGAGATTTGTACACAGGTGGTTTATTAGGGTGTGCTCTCAAGACCAATATCTGTGAGGGGCTGCGGGAAGCAGGCTTGGGTGTAGGAGAACTTGGGCTGCAATACAGTTGCAACAGAAGCCTCAATCGATCCTATAGGGAGTGCTGGAGCTGGGACAGCCCTTCTCAAATGTGCTGAAATGAGGCAAAGGAGCTGGGCCTCTATACTCTGGGCTGACCTGTCCTTGGAAGAGGGCATCCCTGGGGAGGGTGTGTAACCTTGGGCAAAGCAGCTCCCTTCTATTAAAGGCCATTCTTAGAGGAGAACTCAGTTATGAGCCATTAGCAGCCAACACTCCCAGGAGATGGGGGCGTGAGTGCTTCAGTACTGAAGGGATATCTGGGCAGCTCACAACAGAATCCACTACAGAGAGGTAAACTTCTTCTATCCCCCCTCTCCCCCCACTGTTATAACAATGTTGTCATGACCACCTTTGCGCATCTCTTTCCTTGTGCACATGTATAAGCAATAATTCCCCAGCTTTTTCACCTCATGCAGCATAACTGGAATATGATAGTATGTATACATCACACTTGAGTAAATAGGACAGAGTTTTGAGCCCTGGAGTGGGCTGGTTGTGTTGCAGCTCGCAGGGGGGCTCAAGTGGGTCCTCTCCCTGCCATTGCTGCCCCCAGGCCTGAGAGGATCAGTATCTCCAATAGTACACAAGGGTTGGAACTCTCTACTCAGGATATGGATATACCTAGATGGGGGGTTGCGGGATGTAGGGTATGTACATTGTCAGCTTTCCTACATATTGGCATTTGTTTTACAAAACCCTAAGGGGATGCCAATTCACGTTTTCAGACTTCAACATTGTTGTTAATCTGATGGGAAGTAACATCTCATTGCTTTAATTTCCTTATTGCGTATCTTCACACAAATTTATTGGCCTTTTGCTTCCCTCTTCTGTGACTGTCCATTCATTTCCATTGCCCTTTTTCCTGGTGGGCTGTTTGTCTTTTCCTTGATTTGTGGAACTCATTGCTTCACTCCCTGGCTGCCTCTGCAAATTCGATGCCCCTCCTGCTGATGCTGTTACCTCCCCACCCAATAGGGACTCTGATTCTTTGCATCTTTATGTCTGGAGAGGTACGCTGTTAGGTTGCCTGAGAGAGAGTTCAAGTCCCATACTTGCACCTTTGCTGCAAGGGAGACTCTGAAAGCAAGCACCTGAACGTTCAGCTTCTGTAGTTGGAGGTGGGCTCAGTTTCTCACCATGTCTTGTAAGGCGATGGGTTACTCAGAGGGGCGTCAGATTGGGGAATCCCTCCTTCAAGAACAATAAACATCTACCCCAGTGTTAAGGTTTAAAGGACATGGAACGTGTAAAAGTGCCCAGCAGGTGCTCGGAAGATATTAGTCACTTCCTCCTCCTTCCTGGCTTGATGGAGACAAATGTCCCCACTGCAGGGATGGCAAATTAAGTGGATTTGCATCATATAAGCATTTAACTAATGCAAATTCCCCCACTCTCTCCCAATTCTGTGTTTGCAGGTTGTAGCAGAGAAAACTGACAGCTCCTCTGGGACAGGAGGTTTTTCCTGATCAGTGGGTACACATTTATGTGGGAGAGAACAGGAGGAAGCGGGGCTCTGTTTTTGCCATCCCCTCCCTTGAGCTCAGTCCCGGGTGCCTCTCCCACTGCCCTGAGTGAGTCTGGCTTTTAAAGACAGGTATTTTCACACATCCCGGCCTCTCGACGACATTCAAGCCCCTCATTTGGTATTCAGCCATCGACGCAGTGACCTGTGGCCAGGATGGAGGAAAAGCTTCCTGGGTTGGATTCATTAAGAGCCTGAGTGCTCCTATACTTTGTTTGAGATTTAGGAGATTTTCAAGGATGATCTTTGACGCTATGCAGTTTACCTTTTCTGGGAGGACTTCAGAATCTACCTCCTGTTGAAGAGACAGCCTCCCCACCCCCAAAGCCGGTAGAGGTCTCATCTCAAGAGTTGCATGTGATCAATTGATTATGAAGGTCTGGAAGATTCCAGAAGAGGGGTGATGGTGATGGTTGACTAGCAACGTCTGCTAGGAGGACGGGAGCGGGAGAGGTTGGCATTGGGGGCAGGTATTTTGGGGTCTCTGGTTCTCACTGCCTCCCACTGTGAGCAGGCTGAGGGTCTTCTTCTCCATCTCCTCTTCCTCTTATAGAATCTGTTCCCTTTCCCTTCAGTAGCATTCCTCTCTGCCCTTCGGGGTAGCAACATCAGAGGAGCCCTCCGTTAGTCCAAGGTTAATGTCGGTGGGTATTCCTGGACATCAATGTGTCCTGTCTTCTGTGAGTCTGAGCCACGTGGAAGTTCCCAGAGGCTGGAGTCTCAGGGGTAACTGATAAAATTGGGGCCGGGTCCTGCTAAGCTGAGAGGTGAACCACCAGCCTGGAGAGCTCACTGAAGCTGGCCTACACTGACTTCCCTGAGGCTGGCCACTGCCAGGACCTCCCTGTTGATCCCACTTGGAATCCTAGAGCATCTTCACTCTAAAGGCAACAGAGAGCCTCAAACTCTGTCATTGTTCAGGTGGGAGAGGGGGTCGGGAGGCAAGCTGGAGACTTGAACCCGGGTCTCCTGACCCCGCACACCGTCTCAGGAGTGTGTGACCCTCTTGGGTGCCTCTTCAGCAGGGCCAGCATCCAGAGACCCTGGACTGGGGTGGGGCCCCAGCATCCAGCGGGGCACTTCAGAGGTCTCAGGGTGGGGTGTGTCCCAAGGGCTGGACCCTCTTCATTGGAGCCCTTCCTGGCTCCCTGGACGCTGCCCTAACCTTGTTGGCTGGGCACTCCAGAACCACAGGAAGAGAGGACGTGGGACTTGCGCTGGGCTGGTGGTCCCTGCGTCCGTGGTGGGAAAAGACAGAAGGTGCCTCCCAGGCCATCCAGTTGCCCCTCAGTGGCTGCTGCTGTCCCTGGAGCCAATGGACCAGATCTTAACTCATGAAGTAGGTGGGGGAAGAGGGGGAAACCCAGGCTGTATCTGGGGCAAGTAGTCTCTACCGAGGGCTCTGGCTGCACATTTCCCTCTGCAGAGACTCTCCCACCTCAGCGGCACCCCTTCCCCAAGGCTGGCGCAATCATCCGGGATTCACTTCTTGGGGTCATCTCTACTGCCAGTCAGGCAAGCAGTGGGACGAGCACTGCTCCTGCCTGACAGGTGGAGGCACAGACCCTGGATTAGGAGTTGGATTCCTGAATTCTAGCCCCACCTCCCAGTTTGTTCATCTGTAAGATGAATGGGGAGAGAACAGGGCTTCTGCCACGCTTCACCCGTCCATTCATCAGTTCGTGGACATTTGCATCATTTCCACTTTTTGTCATTTCTGAAGAATGCTGCCATAATATTTGTGCACAGGTTTTCGTTAGGACATAAAGTTTTACTTATCTTGCATATATACGTTGACTCTTGAACAACACCAGTTTGAACTGTGTGGTCCACTTCTACGTGGATTTTTTTCAATAAATATATACTGCAGTACTACACGATTCGAGGTTGGTTGAGTTCATGGATGCAGAACCATGGATATGGAGGGCCAACTGTAAAGTTATAAAGCAGATGTTTCGATGGTGTAGAGGGTTCACTTTGTTCAAGGGTCAGCTGTACATAGGAGTAGAATTACTGGTTCTTATGGTTATTCTATGCTTAATCTTTTGAGGAACCTCCAGACTGTTTTCCACAGGGGCTGGACCATTTCATGTTCTCACCAGTGGTGCACAAGGGCTCCCATTTCCCCACACCTTTGTCAGCACTTGTTATCGTTTGTCTTTTTAACTGTGGCCACTTTAGTGGGTGAAGGGGTATTTCATTGTGGTTTTGATTTGCATTTCCCTGAAGGCTAAAGTTATTGAGCATCTTTTCGTGGGCTTATCGGCCCTAATAAAGCTTTTGTTTCTAACTTCATCTCAGCTTTGCTTCCCAAAGAACCCCATTTGCAATGGGTGTTGATGGGAAGCTGATGTCTTTGTCTTTTAGTCTCTGTGTCTCTCTTTTTCTCTTTCTCTCTGTTTCTTTCTTTGTCACCCACCCACCCTAACACACACACACACTTCTTTTTGCCCACCGTTGCTGGGAACACGCTGGTTAGGCCCATAGTGTTTGCAATTCTTTCTTTTCAATAAAAGCATAAAAATGTCAGCTTGACACCACACCATGGCAACTGCCCCATAACAAGATACATCTTTCCATGGGTCTCCTGGAGACTGCCCAGCACTGTTGGGCCTGCAGCCCATATTTATCTTCTGATTCGGAGAGATTCTGTACTGACACCATCCATGATCTGCCTTCTTCTGTTTTCTGCTCCCCTCTCCTAACGATTCCCCTTGTGTCAGTCTTTTCTCTCCAGCCAAGTAGCGCGAGCTCATGAAAGGCAGGGACCAGGCCTCTTTCTCTTGCCCCTCCCTCAGTGCCAGCGCTGGGCTGGGCCTTGGCAAAGACTTGCCATTGACGTGAAGCTTACGGTGAGGTGGGAGTTGGGGGTAAAATCTGAAGGCCTGTGAGCTGTGGGAAGCCAGGGCCCTGTCTGGCTAATTCACCCAGTGCCCAAGATGGTGACATGTGTGTAGCAGGCTGTGGTTTAAGGAATATATTTGGTCTTTTTCTCTGGTTCCTGGCATGGAGCTCTTAAAAAAACCCTTGTTTTTTCCTGAGTGATAGGAGTGTCTTTTCTTATTCCTAATGAGCCCTTTGTGACCACACCGAAGTTTATGCTAATGAGGTGACTCATAGTGGGCCCCTAAAAAGCTTCAGGATGGGGGCTGGTCACCAGAAAGACCAAATAGTGATTAGATGTGGGAACTTTCAGCCCTACTCCTGACCTCTGGGGAAGGGCTGGAGATTGGGTTATAAACACTCTTTAATTTATTTATTTTTGGCTGCGTTGGGTCTTCATTGCTGTGCACGGGCTTTCTCTAGTTGCGGCAAGCGGGAGCTACTCTTCGTTGCAGTGCACGGGCTTCTCATTGCGGTGGCTTCTCTTGTTGCGGAGCACGGGCTGTAGGTGCGCGGCTTCAGTAGTTGTGGTTCTAGAGCACAGGCTCAGTAATTGTGGCGCACGGGCTTAGTTGCTCTGCGGCGTGTGGGATCTTCCCGGACCAGGGCTCGAACCTGTGTCCCCTGCATTGGCAGGCGGATTCTTAACCACTGCGCCACCAGGAAGCCCTATAAACACTCTTGGTTGGTGAAAACATTGAGGTGCTGGGAGGGTGGCGTACCTCTCCCATCCCCATACTTCACCCTATTCATGTCTTCTATTTGGCTGTTCCTGAGTTGTATCCTTTCTAATAAACCAGTAATCCTAAGTAAAGCCCTGTCCTGAGTCCTGAGTCATTCTACTGAATGATAGAACCTGAGGAGGGAGTTGTGAGAATCCCTGAATTTGCAGTTGCCTGGGCAGAAGTGGGTCACCTGGGGACCCCATCTGTGGCTGACATCTGAAGGGAGAGAAGTCTCGTGGGACTGATCCCTAAACTGGTGGATCTTGACGCTGGCTCGGGTAGTTAGTATCAGAATTAAATTGAATTGTTGGACACTTAGTTGGTGTGGGAGAATCAGAGAAGTGGTGTCAGAAAAAAACACGTACAAGCCCCTGACGAATATGTGTTGAGTGAACAAAAATTTGTTGAGTGAACAGAGAGAGTTACCATAAATTAAGCACTATATCCTATGCCAAATGCTTTATGTTCATTCATTCAAAAAAACAATTTTTGAGTAAGTACTACATGCCACATGCTGGGCTTGGTATTTGGGTACAGCTATGAACAATTAAGCCAATTCAACAAACAATTTTAGCACCTACTACATGCCACACATTGTTCTAGGTACTGGGGATACAGCTGTGAGCCATTCAAGTCTACACAAGAAATATCTATTGAGTTCCTACTACGTGTCGGGCATTGCTCCAGGTCTGGAGAATACAGCAGTGACCAAACAGAATTGATACCGTGTGTGCATTTTGCAGGACCCCCTAGGAGGTAAATCCTTCAATTTTGTTCATTTTACATTTGAGGAAAATGAGGCTCAGAGAGGTTAATTGGCTTTTACAAGGTCACACAGCCAGGGCAGTAAGGCTAGACCTAACCACTGGCCCATCTGACATCAAGTTTGTGTTCTCACCCTCCGGCCCAGGCTGAGTAATGTTGGGGTGAGTCCTGGGGTCCTCTTTACTGAGCACTTTAGGGATCCTGCATCCCTCACACAAGCCTCCCTCTTCTGGGGCTCCCACCCTGCACCTTCCTGTCTGATACACAAAATTCCGATCATGGCTGGCAGTGTTCCTGAGTGACACCCCTGAGTGCCGTAATGTGTTTTCTTGCACAAAACCCCGTGTTCAGCAAATCGCTGTGACCAAGACCCTATCCAGTTACCTGCCGCATCAGAGGTATGTTCTGAGGCACTGCCAAGCAAAGCAGAGCATAATACTTCTAAGAATTTTAACCATTAGATAAAAAAAGCACAGCCCTGGCAGCTCCTGGCAGGCGCTGCCGAGCAGGAACCAGATACAAAGCAAACAAGAAGGGCTCGTCCTATGTGTGGGCTGATGTCTTTCCTGGTGGGTCGGCCGCCCTGGGCCCATAGTCACGTTGTCAAAGCCATCGGTCCCTTGGCTCCGGTGGCTGGCTGGCTGAAGGCGGGTGGCGCTGGGTTTCCACATGCTGCCAAGCCCTGAGCTGTCTGCCTCCTGGGGGCGGGCTCAGTGGAGATGAGCTCTGAGTCCAGAGGCCCCACGCGTGGCTCTAAAGCCATATCTTGCCAGTTCCGCTGCTGTCCCTAGCCTCGGCAACTTGCGAACTTTGGGCAAGTGACAACTTTGCTGTGCCCTGCTGGGGATGGGAATAATACTATCTGCTTCATGTGTGAGGATTAAATGGATTAATATAAGCCAAGAGAACTGAGTGTGGCCCACCCTTGGTGCTCCGTAGCTATTAGCTGTTTCTGAAAGTCCGACATGGATGTCACACATCTCTGGGAGCACCTACGAGGCCCTGCAGGTGTACATGGAGGAGTAGAGCAGTTGTGGTCCCTGCCCTTGTGGAGCTTACGGTGTAGAGGGGTGATGGGAGACGAAGCAAACGTGACCTCAGAACTGGGCCTATGATTGGAGGTCTCCACCAGATGGGAAGACAGGGCAAGCCACTCTGGAGGACTGAAGTTCCTGAAGGACTGAACCCTGAAGTTCCGAGGGTACAGGAGGGAGGGACAAGCTTCCTCGGTAGAGGGAAGAGCACGTGCAAAGGCCTTGTGACGGGAGGAAGCCTAATGACCCAGGACCTGAGGTAAGGCCAGTGAGGCTGGAGGCAGAGTGACATGTGGGAGGTGGTACTGGAGAGGTGGGGAGGGGCCAGGTCTTGGGGTGCCCTGAAGGCCAAGTTGAGGAATTTTGCATTTCACCTAAGATCAACAGGAAGCATTAAAATGTTTTAGCCAGGTGGTGGCTTGATCAGATCAGTACTTTAATAAAGATCACCGGGCCGCTCTGTGGAACCTGGGGCACAGGGGGCCAGGAGGGAAGCCGGAAGGCCAGCTGGGAGGCCTTTCCAGTGGTCCAGGTGAGAGAAGACAGTGACTTGGACCAGGACGGTGGCAACGGGGGTGCAAAGGACTGGGCGATTCGAAAGGCCTTGCTGCTACGGTGGATACAGGGTGGGCTGTTGGAAGGGTCTTGGGAGTGAACGTCACAGCCCCAAGTTCTCCCCCGAGTGGAGAGAACCGGCTGGGCCCATCCAAGTCACACTCATTTCCTGGCAGGTGGTCCTGCGCTTGGCTCTTGACCCTTAAAGCCACCAAAGGCGCGAAAACGCTGAGCTGGACACGGCCCTCCACACGCTTACACTTCCCAGCCTCTTTCCAGATGCCCACGAAGGGTCAAGTCTCTGTCCCCTCCCCACACACTGGGGTAGCCGGGGCTCCAACCCTCTCTCCTCCTGGCTCAGGGCGAGGGCGAGGGCGAGGGCGGGCCCCTCCCAGGCGGAAGCCCCTCCCAGGCGGAAGCCAGTCCTGACGTCTTCAGTGGTTCAGTGCAGCGCTTTCAGATCTGGTTCGGGTCGAGGTTCTGCCAGTTACTACAAGTTGTGGCATCGTGGGGCAAGTTACTAACCTTTCTGTACTTCAGTTTTCTTGTCTGTGGTGTGAAGGCGGGGCACCTAACTCGTAAGCTGTAGTGAGGATTTCAAGTGAGTCATCCACATAAAGCGCTCAGAAAAATGCTGGGCCCATAGCAGGTGCTCAGTAAATATTAGGTCTTATTGTTCCTAATAGCTGTAAAATGGGGATAATGATCCCGGGGCAGTTGAGAAGACTATATTTGTAATGTACCCATCACAGTGAGTGCCTGCTTAGTGCTCAAAACGTCAGTGTTGATCTTTACAGTAGTGCAAAATTGGGAACAGCCTCCGATCCAGTGGGAATCTTTTAAGTCAATTCTAGATTACAGTGGAATCAGAAGGAGCCATTAAAATGATGCTGCAGAAGAAAGATGTGGGAACTTGATTATCCTACAATGTTAAGTGGTAAAAAACCAGGATTAAAACTCCCTATGGTCTGAATATATCCCTTCAAAATTCGTATATTGAAATCCTAACCCCCAAAAGTTGATGTTAGAAGGAAGTAGGCTTTTGGGAGATGCTTAAGACATGAGAATGGAGGCCTCATGAATGGGATTGGTGCCTTATAAAAGGGACACTAGAGAGATCCCTTGCTCCTTAGATCAGGTGAGGACCCAGCGAGAAGATGCGGACTATGAAGAAGGAAGCAGGACTTCACCAGAGGGTGACTGCTGTTTCCTTGATCTTGGACTTCCCAGCCTACAGAACTGTGCACAATAAAATTCTATTGTTTATAAGCTCTCTATTCAGTGGTATTTTGTTATAGCAGCCTGAACAGACCATGATAACACTGTACATGTAGTAGGTGAGACAGTAGTGATTTTTAGGTTTTTTTTTTTTAGACTTTTCACAATTAAAAAAATTTCAACCATGAAGATGCATTTGTTTAAGAGCCTGAAACATTAAAATGTTTATAAAGAGTTTCTAATGACAAGGGAACATGCTCATAATCCAATGTTAAGTTGAAAAAAGAAATTAGGTTACAAAATTGTCCAGTGTTAATTCACCTACACACAACAAAGTACCCAGAAGGAAATAAATACACTGTGACATCAGTGTCTGGTATCTCAGTGAGGGTGATTTTAAAACATGACCTCAAGTTCTTTGACCTCCTCCCTCTGAGAAGAGGAACCTGAGACTTCTCCCCCATGAACCTGGGTGGACTTGTGACTGCTTTCGCCAATTAGAAAATGGCAGAAGTGACACTGTGTAACTTCCAAGACTAGGTCTTAAAAGGCCATACAGTTTCCCTTCACTTGCTAGAACCTTCTCTCTTGGAGCCCTGCGCATCTAGGTAAGAAGTACAACAACCCTGAGGCTTCCATATTGTGAGGAAGCCTGAGCCACGTGGAGAGGCCATGACTAGGCACTCGATTCATCCCAGTTCAGGAGCCTGACATGAGAATGAAGAAGCTTCTAGATGATTCTAGTCCCCAGCTGTTTGGGTCTTCCTAGCTGAGGCTTCAGACATCATGGAGAAGAGACAAGTCATCCCCCCTGTACCCTGTCCAAATTCCTGACTCACGGAATCTGTGATCATAATTAAATGGTTGTTCTCCGCCAGTAATTTGGGGTGGTTTGTTATATAGTGATTAGATAACTGGAACAGAGGGATTATGGGACATTTTTATTCTTTTAACTCTACTTTTTTAGAAACTTCAAGCTTTTTTATTATGAGCGTATGTTTTTTATTGTTAAGAAAAGATTTATAGGAAATGTTTGTTGAGTGAATAAAGAGAGGAAATAAAGAAAGGAAAAAATAAATTAAAGAAAAGGAGAGAGAGAGGGATGGAGAAAGGAGCCAGTGAACCCTTTTTATGAGAAAGCCCTAACTCCATCTCTTTCAGGAATTACAGAGCTCAGACAAACTTCCCCTGGACGTTTCTTTCCCCCATGACCCATTCCGTTGAACCACTCTGCCCTTGGACCATGACTGAAGGACACAGCAGTAAATGACTCTGAGTCAAACAGCTGGCTGTGTGTCTTTGTGCAACTCACTCAACCTCTCTGAGCACATTTCCTTACCTGCCAGGTGAGGCACATGCAAATACTTGACATGGCTGGAATGTGGAAGAAACAGGATTCAAATGCAGGGCAGTTCTTCTTTCTCCATTAACGGGGTCTAGAAAAAGGCCTTGGGGGATATTAGGAGAAGGGAGCTGCTTCCGGCCAGGCCCCACCTGGTAGCCCTCTGTGCCGGCTGCCACTGGGGGCCAAGGTGCCGGGCACAGAGCAGGGAGGCTGGGGGCCCAGGCAGAGGTTGGGGCGCTCTGTCCCTCCAGGAAGCCAAGTGATCCCTCCCATAAGCCTTTCACCCCTGCATTCTCTGAATGAAGCCATTCAGAGGAGGAAACCCAACCGGCCAATGTTTTATGCATGGTCCAGCCATGCCAGCAACAGCAGGTCACCTGGGGAGGTATTATTTTTAGCCAGAGCATGTGAGTGAGCTGGGAGCTTGAAAGAAGCAGGCTAGTCACCCACCTGTCCGCCCCAGGACCCTCTCCTTTGCCTGGTGGTCCTAGGCAATGTTAACCCAAACCGTGCCCAGCACAGGGCACTGGCCTAAGCCAGGCCTCCACTGGGGGCGGGGCTGGGGTCTAGTCGCTCCAGGCTATCTGTTGTGTGGCAACTAAAGCAGCCGGCCATCTCGACACCTGCATGGCCACCTCCCACGGGGACCTCATGCCCTCCCTTTCCAGGTGTTGGCTCTGGGTAAGGCTAAACCCGGGGGAGAGGGGCAAGCATGTTTCTGAGACTCCGTGTGAGAGGACGTAACCTTTGTCAGCCTTCTGAAATTCCTCTGCTGCTGAAAAACATAATCTGGCTACTGGGGATGCCCAGCTTTCATCACTCCCAGTTTCCTCCTGGGCAATGTCCCCAGCAGGTAGAGTGTCCATTTCAGGGTAGATTGTCGGTGAATCCTAGGTGATTAACATCTTTTCCTGTCAAGTTTCCACGTCCCCCACCCCGCCTTGCTTTCAACTAACTTTCAGCTGCAGCGGGGCTGGCATTTATTGAGCGCCTACTCTGTGCTGAGTGCTTTTGTGCACATCATTTTTTAAATCCACACAGCCCTTGGGGTAGGTACTGCTATGGGCTTCATGTTTGTAATGGGGAAATTGAGGCTCAGAGAGGAGACTGACTTGCTCTAGGCCACCTAGTGAGTTACAGCAGAGCTGGACTCAGACCCAGGACTGCCGGACCCAAAGCAGTGCTCTCTGTACATTTTGAGTCCTGAACTGGTAGCTTCTTTAGGTTAAGAGTCAAACCCCACAGCTCAGAGGTGTTTTTCCTATGTTCTTTCCTGTTGATGAATAATCAGAAGCTACTAAATGTGGAAATGGAAGGAACAGTGGAGATCACCCCTTTTATGCTGTTCATTTCTCAGATGGAGAAACAGAAGCCCAGGGAGAGCAGGGCATTACTCAAGGCCACTTGGTGCCCCAGGAGCAGTCCCCAGTGTGCTGACCCTATTCCAGGGCTCCTTCTGTTCCAGCTCACGATATTCCACCACTTTATCTCCCCACACCTCCATCTGCCTATCTGTCAACAGGAACAGTCATTCAAGCTCCACTCACAAGCCCTCATGGATGTGAAGGTGCTTAGTGACCAGATGGGCTCACTGCTGGTCTGGTGAGTCCTCTGCCCCATTTGGCAGATTGATTACAGGCTGAGTGGGAGGCAGGGCTTTGGTTTGAATGAAATGTCTCATGTTTAGGGCCTGACCAAGAGCGGTTGCTGAATTAACCCTGCATGGATGACCAAGGTCCATACAGGTCAAAAGTCTCTCAAGGTCTTTCACGAGACAGAATTCAATAGAGGGAATTGATTACACAAGAGATGTAAGAGCTGAGAAGCCAAGCAGGGAAAAATAAGAAAGCCAGGAGCCTAGCAGCAGTAGGAAGCTGCTGCTACCCCAGGGATGGGGGCAGAGAGAGGAGGGATGGGGGCAGAGCCTGGGAGCTGGGGTGGGAACTAGAATCTGGGCGGGGACTGTCTGATGGGGGTGGGACCAGAGGCCCAGCACAGTCTCTGTTGGAGAAACCACAGGAAACACAGAGGTGGGGGAGGAGGGGAGAAATAACTTGGCTTTTCCCTCCTCTCACTCTCTGCGATGCCTCGCATTAGCCAGACCAACACAGAAGCCAGATGGCCAAGGGGTCTGGGAAATGTAGTTCCTGTGATATGGAGCAAGGCTAGGATCTGGGATCAACAGGTACAAGGTCATCAATATCGCTGAGCAGACAGCATTGAGACTGTATCAGCAACCATTGGTTGAGTGTTCAGGCGCTTACATGCAGTAACTCCTCTTTACCCCACGACAACCCTTTTACAGAAAAGGAAACAGAGGCACTGAGTAATGAAGTGTCTCAGCCAGGCAGTGGGGGAACCGGCTTTAGCCCTGGGCCTCGTGCTCCGACTCCACGCCCCCCTCCTTGCTGCATATACCCTCCAGGGCTGGTCCCCAGCCGTGCTTCGGGGCTTGGGCTCTGGGTTGAGTGCCGCCTACCTCAACACAGGTTGGTTGTTAAATGGGTCATTTCCCCATCTTACAGTTGAGGAAATGGAGGTGCAGACAGGTCACGGGACCCTCCCCTCCCCCACGCCCCCAGGTCACCTAGCTTGCTGGTGGCAGTGCTGGGAATTTGAACCCATCTCTTCTGGCTTCAGAATGCATGCCCTTTACTCTCGGGCTTCTTGAGGAGGGCGGTCCTGGGACCCCTGCCCGTGACTTGGGTGCTCCCTGGAACCCCTTCTCGTGGCCACCGTCTGGCTCCTCCCACAGCCCTCTCTAGCTCATTAACTCTGCCCGGATGGCCGGGCTGGTGTGGCTCAGGCATGACCCGCACGCCCAATTAGAGGAATTCAAAACACCGTTTATTTATCAATGACTTAAGCTCATTTGATCATGAAGGATGTGGCCCAAACTATTCTCTGAAGCCACTGCTGTCCCTCAGCTGTGCCAAATCCGCCTTTGATCTGCTAATCCTGAGTTTATAAGGTTAGGAGATAAGCGGGCGGAACGAAATTCTTTTCTCTTTTGGTCCACCTAAGCAGTCATGAAACCCCCAGACATCATAGACCTCCTGGGCTCCTGCGGCCTCCTTGCCTGGATAACTCAGACGGTGTGAGAGCGGGGCCCCCGCATAGGGGTCCACACAGGCCATCTGGGGGTGGGGGGCTGCGGCGCTCCTCACCAGATCTGCCTGCTTCTCCCGGCTCCTCTTCCTTTCCCTTCTCCCTCACGCACCAGCCTCTTCACGCTGACGTCAGCCTTGGGAAACCAGGAAGCCAATCCAGCCAGTGACCTGGCCGAATCGCTGGGACCTACTCCTTTCATCCCATCTGTCCTTCCATCTGGAGCTCTGATGCATTCACCTTGGGGAGGCGACAGAGACCCTGTCCCTAGTAGAGGGACAAGACTTCAGGACAAGTGAGCCCAACCCATGTTCATTTTGTTCTTTCAGGTGAAGGACCCCAGGGAGTGTTTATAATTCAATGTGTTGAAGAGCGTGAGAGATCTGTAGTCAGACAGCTGGGGTGTAAATCCCAGCTCTGGCCGGTTATGGGACCTTGGACAACTGGTTAACCTCTCTGAGCCTCCATTTCTTTATTCATAAAATGGGGATAGGGCTTCCCTGGTGGCGCAGTGGTTGAGAATCTGCCTCCTAATGCAGGGGGATGCGGGTTCAAGCCCTGGTCTGGGAAGATCCCACATGCCGCGGAGCAACTAAGCCCGTGAGCCACAACTACTGAGCCTGCGCGTCTGGAGCCTGTGCTCCGCAACAAGAGAGGCCGCGATAGTGAGAGGCCCGCGCACCGCGATGAAGAGTGGCCCCCGCTTGCCGCAACTAGAGAAAGCCCTCGCACAGGAACGAAGACCCAGCACAGCCAAAAATAAATTAATTAATTAATTAAATTAAAATGGGGATAATGATGGTACCTACCATCATTAATTTAATTCTCACCGTGAGGGTCAAATGAGGGCACCTACAGCCTGGTGCAGAATAGATGCTTAACAAAGGGCACCTGTTGTGATGATTTTTGTGATCTTCCATAATAATGAGGACAATTCGCATCCGCTCAGCGTTTCCCACATGTCCGTTTGGAGCTGGGTCCGTGGCTGCTGTCTGCCCCTCCAGACCCCAGAGACAAACTGGGAGGACGCTGCCATGTGGCTTAGGCCAGTGCTGGGAAGGTGAACCCGGGAGGAGGGATTGTGATCCACGGGGTCGAAGCTCTGGGACACTGGCCAGGGGCTCTTGCAAGAGCTGTGACTGTCACTGAAGACACAGACTCACAAGGGCCACAGAAGAGAGGGCAGCAGGTCAGACCACTTTGACCAGGACCACTTTGAGGTGGATGGGGGCAGGCAGAAGTCTCATTGTTCACCGCGAGGCCAACTGACTGGAGAGCTGGGCCTGGAAAACAGGTGTCCTGACCTATTTCATGTGGAATTCATTGACAATAAAATAAATGTTAAGATCATAATAATTCATAAAAGCCTTTAGATACAAAAGGCTTTTAAGGGCCAAGACTGGACCTAGGCCTCCTTCACTGGGGAGAGAGAGACGGGTGAGGGCAGGGGTACTGCTTCGGGAGTCTGGGGGCAGTTTCTCCCTCACTCTGCTTCCTACCAGTGTGGAGTCCTTGGCCAAGTCCCCTCACGTGCATGGATGATATCTCTTGGCCTTGCACCTGCCTCTGTTTTTAAACTGTAAACTGTAAGCTCCTTTGAGCTGAGACTCTGCTTTATTCACCTCTGTGAAACACACACGTCAGCAGAGGGCACCCCATTTACAAGAGGGATATAACAGACTCCAATCCTGCATTCACATTCTGGAGTCGGGGTGGGTGGGCAAACACGCCCTCCTGAGATTCCTGCAAATTCCTAGGTGTCCGTGCTTTTACTTCTGGTCCTGACTCCTTGCTCCCCAACCTCTGCTCTCACTCGCCTCTCTCCCCCGGGACTGTTTCTTTTCTTGGTCCTGTACTAGCTCTGAAGTGGACCCTAACTCTTTCCCCACATCCCCCCAAATGCCACTCACACAAGTCATTCCTTTGCGTGGCCGACTTTGCTGGCTGGCATTTTCAGGAGGAGGAAGGGTACATTACAGAAACTGACAAGTTAAAATCAATATTAGTCATCCTTATCTGGAAAAGCCCCTTAGCTATGGCCCCTGTAGAAGTTTTTCACTCTATCTGGGCTTCTGCCACATCAGCCCCACTTTTTCTCCAGCTCACCCTTAATCCCTTCTAAATCCTTATGCAGAGTGATTGAATTTATCACCATCTTCCGTGCATGCGTGCCAAGGTCCCACCTTTGCACACAAACTACCCCAGCAAGATATTTTTCTAAACAAAACTTTCTCTTTAAAATGGCCTTGGGACAAACTGTTAAATAACTTTTTTTTTCTTAACTCTTTTACTTGTATGCCAGCGTGTTCCCCTTTCTAAGTCTGTCTGCCCTCATTTGTAAATGGGGGTCACCGTCTCTACCTTTCCATCTCACAAACCATTTTTTAAAAAATCAAAACAGAATAATAAACAAAGAAACAGAAGGGCCACACAAATGTTCAAATCCTCCTTGCAATAAATATTCCAGGCTGATAAAAATGGCGCTGTCGCTGTAAAACTTTGCAAGACCTTCAGTCTCTTCAGTTCGGATCTCCAAGTAGGAAGTTTTTGACCTTGCTGACAAAATAACTCTTTGCTCTCCCACTGCTGCGATTCGCCAGATGCAGGAAGGATGGCACGGAAACTCTGAGGTTCCCTGTTAGAGAAGAGATGCCTGCCTCCTTTTCATTTGGTCCCTCTGCGGGGTGGAGTCTGATTTATTCCTTTTTTTTTTTTTTTGGTACCATATGCAAATCTTTCTCTCGGCTTCCTTCACAGCTTGATAACTGATTGGTTCTCACTTTCATCATCAAGAGCAAGGCATATATATGTATTTTTTTCACTTATGCACGATTCTGTGTCTAAGTTCTTGGGCACTGAGAGAAAACAATATAGTTCTCCTGCAGGAGGTAGACTGTAAAATATATTAGTTTGGGGAGAAGGAATGAGAAATGATAAAATATTCAGAAAGCGGTCTGTTCTTGAGGGATGTTATTCCACACAGCCAGGGAGCAGATTAATGACATCGTTTGCAAGGAAGGGAGAACAGCCCCATAAAATATGTATTAGCGGGGTTGGTGGTACGATGGGCGGAAATGCTCTGTGTTGGCCGTGAGGGCCTCAGCCTCAGAATCTGGTACCCACTTTTGATCTCTTTCACCAGAGCTCCCAACAGCTGGCTCTGGGGCCCTGGAGATAGAAAGCGCCGATGAGGGGTGTGCTGGCCATATGCAGCCGGGTGTAGGGCATTGAATGGGTTCTTTGGTAGGAGTACTGAGTGGAGAGTTGGGAGACCTGGCCTGCCTCTAACCTGCTGTGTGGCCTTAGACAAATTCCTTAACCTCTCTAGGTCTTTGTTTCCTCTATTATAAAAGGAAGACAAGATGATTCCTAACAGGGCTTGGGTAAGTGGCAGGGGGTGGGGAGGGGAGTCACTGGAAGTGAAGCAAGCTGGGAAAAGTTGTATTTGGGAGGCCGCATCATCTGGGAGTGTACTGAATACAGATGGAAGAAATTCTCTGTTAAGCCAGTTGGGGGTCGCAGTAGGTCCTAAGGAGCATGCTTGAGTAACAAGTGATGGTCCCCAAATTGCTTTCTAAGGTGGACAGTTCTGTTAACTTTAGGGTTTTTTTGGCTGAACAAAGGTGCAAGTTTGGGGCCAGAGCTGAATTGCCTGAAGGAATGGCCAAGGAGAGAGAGGCTGAGGTTGGCTGACACAGAGTGCAGCTTCTCTGCTAATCAAGAGCGGATAGATGTTCACATTCTCTTGGCCTGCCTGAGGGGCCCGCATGTCTTGGTCTGATCCTCGTCCCTTAGGTTACTTCTACCTTACGCAGTGCAGGATTCTTTGTCCCATCCCTACCCACCCCTAATCCAAGCCCATCCCCAAGCCCAACTCTGCAGAATTTAGCTTTTATTCCAGAGGGTGGCCTCAGATTTCACGTGTTAATAGTAAAAAGTTTGTACACACGTCCCATGTACTGGGGATGCTGGCAGTAGTTACAGAGCTGGATGAGCCTGTAGGGAGAACAAAAGCCTGTCCTTATCCCCACAGGTGTGACAGATATGGCTGGTGCTCAGCTCCGAATCCCCCCACGCTGCACATGTTCAGGATGACCCTGTGGCATCACCTGTGGCTCTTTCCAGATGCTTCCTCTGGCTGCTGGGATTTACCTCACGAAAACGTGGGGGAGGGACTTCCCTGGTGGCACAGCGGTTAAGACTCCAAGCTCCCAATGCAGCGACCTGGCTTTCATCCCTGGTCAGGGAACCAGATCCCACATGCATGCCACAACTAAGAGTTCACATGCCACAACTAAGGAGCCCACGAGCCATAACTAAGGAGCCTGCCTGCCGCAACTAAGACCTGGAGCAACCAAATAAATAAATAATAAGTAAATAAATAAATAAAAAAAGAAAAAACAAAAGTGGGGTGGAATCAACATCCTTGGGATCAGATTTCATCCAATGACTGACAGTTTCTCGCCCCTCTGGTGGGACGCCTGGGGTGATCTTTCTGCAGTCCCCAGTGGGGAGTGAGCCCCGGCAGGCACAGGGGTGATCATTATGCCCCCGATTGGCTTCCTCCCCCTCTCTGCCTCCCATCCCCCGACCCTCATTGGTGCTTCCTGGGATCACCTCCCAGATGAACTCCATGTTTCAAATCCTGGTCTCAGGGTCTGCTCCTGGGAAGCCCTGACGAAGACAATAGATGTAACAGAATGAAAAAAAAAAATCACAGGATGGGGGATTTAATCCATGTGAGCCATTCACTCATGGTCCCAAGGCAAGCGAGCTCTGTCGTATTGCTTAATCCTGGGACACTGGGGAATCCAGCCAACCACTCCTGGGCATATAGTTTTTTTTTTTTTCTTTTAATAAAAAATGTGATTTCCTCTCTTGATAAACCACTTGCAATTTTTCCACTGTAAAACAAAATGGTGGCTTGGGTTTCACAGTTTACTAGCTGATTCCATGCGCCTTTGACAGTTTTTGATCTGTTTCTGACTTCACAGTACCTATATCAGGAAGGGGAAGCATTCCCCTGAAGCTTTACTTGCTCATGGTCCCCCTGCCCCAGCTCATGTCAAGCTTTCCAAAGAGGGAACCCCTGAGCAGCTCCTATGTTGCCACCCACCCCAAGCCCAGAGGAGGGCTGATCCCATCCAGGGACAGTGACCGTCTCAGGCTGGGCCAGTTCAACGTGACTGAGAGTCAGGGGTGATGAAAGCTCCAGAGACACTTTGCAGGGTTGCCCTGAGAAGTCTTTCCCAGGTGAGACTCTTGGCAGATCTGAGACTTTGCATGTAAAGTGTGTGCTGGCTCACACTTGAGTGTTCGGAGAATCTTGTGGGAGAGAGGTGGGATGAGAGTCAAGATGCTCCAGGGGTCCAGAGTGGGAGGAGAGGAGAAGGCTATGGACATGGTTGACCCCTGGGTCTCTAGAAGCTATCTATCCAGATGACAGGTTCCAGGTTGGAGAGACCAGGAGGGTGTCCTCCAGAGGTTCTAAGTCATGGTGACTTTTTCTGGGAGAGTTGGAAATGGGTAGCTCTGAGCAGATGGGCAGGCAGGGTGCTGGGAAGGTTCCAGGGTCCCCTCTGACACTGTGACTGTCTACCGGAGTGCCTGGCCAGTGCTGGTCAGGTGTACCTGGGTGCACTGCCTATTTAAAATGGGGCAGGGATGATGTGGGCAGGTGCCAATCCAAGAGCTGTGGTAAAAGGGAGAGCTTGTTCTTTTTTGAAGTGGAACCCCCCTGAGAGTTTGTACAGACATCCCGTCATCCCAGAGAAGGCGGGCTCTCTTGGGTTCATTGTAAAGTGTCTGCTGCATCAATAAAGCTCTTGGCTTATTAGTATTAAAAAAAAAGTCTCAGGATCCCCTCCTCAGATCATACATCTGCGGCCACATTGGGCTCCTGTGATGAGGGATGAGGTTGGTAGGTTGTCACCTGCTGGATACGTGCCAGCAATTTCTACTGTAGTTATGACAGAATCACATGATACCTGTGTCAGCTTGGTTGCCAAAAGTTCATCTGGAAGGTGATCCCAGGAAACATCAGCAAAGGGGCAGGATAGTGAGATGAGAAAGGGAAGGCAGCCACAGAGGGCACGTTCTCGAGCTTGTTACCATTGAGGACAACTGGGGCATACCCTGCCAGGGAGCCCTGGGAACCAGTGTAGAACATGCACCTATGAGTTACCCCACCTCCGAATTACCCCACCTCCCTGCGCATGAGGGAGCTGGGGTATTGATACACCAACTCCCTTCTGACAGAGCTCAAGAGCTTGTTCCTGGGTGGTGGTAATTTTCCAGCACTGCTGTCCTGTGGGTGGAGTGGACGTGTGGGACTCTGTCCATCAGAGAAAGAGATGTGGGTGCTGGCAGTTGGAAAGACCCAGAGTGATGGGCTGGGTGGCAACAACATCTTCTACACTCCTGCCCCAAACCTCTCCACTGTTCCGCGCAACTTAGCCCTGAACTTCGAGGCCCTGGCCACCTGGTATCTCCCACTTTGCCAGCCTAACTCTCACTCCGCAAACCCTCCTCAGAGGGGGTCCCTGGGATTGGTGCCCTCACATATCACTTTCCCTCTCTGGAATGCCCAGCCTTATTCTCTCCATCCTCCTGAGTCCCCTTCCTGCACGGATCAGCTCCTCATCCTTCAGTGAACACCCCTGTCTCTAGCGTCCCAAAGGCTTCTGGGAGCTCGGCCATCTGTAGTGCTCACTTTGTCCTAACCAGAGTTGGGTCTCATTGGTGTTTTCTTTCCCAGCAAAGTATAGCTTGTTTCCCCCAAGTGACAGTGTGCTTGAGTCTTACACAGCCCTGAGTCTCAGTGCCCAAACAGCATCCAACGCCTAGTACGTGCTCAGTAAAAGCCTGTTGTTATTGCTGAGGATCTGAGGGTGGTGGTGGTGAAAGTGATGAGGTCTCCCATGAGCAGGTCCTGGGGCTCGCTCTGCAGCCAACTTGCTCTGTTTCTTCTGACAGGTCACTTAATCTCTCAATCTGTTTTCCTTGAAACAGAGACTTGCTAGTTGTTCTAAATGGTTCCTTTTTACCTCCTGGGAACTCAGCTCGTCCACACTTCCCCTGCCTCCTGGGTGGTTAGGGCCACCCGTGGGACTGAGTTCCAGCAAGGGCCTGTGGGCAGAGGCGATGGCCCCACTGCAAGCTTCTCCCTAAGCCTTCCCAGGCATGATCCTTCCTCGTCTTTCTCCATCTGCCACTAAAGACGGGAGGAACCTGGCTGGCCCCCGTCACCACGGAAGGAGAGCTGCACAGGGGGACCCCACCCACAGACGGCCCCATGGGCTACCCTGTGAGTAGGAAATACACTTTTTCTGTGGTAAGCCACTGACATTTTAGGATGGTTAGAGCAGTTTGTCCACCTGGAATAATGTAGAAGTATTTAAAATGAGAGTAAATATCAATATCAATGGGCTGTTGCCTACATTAACGATACAACCTGTTTCGAAGATGCTATACAAGTCTACTAGGGCTGCCATAACAAAGGACCACAGACTGGGTGCTTAAACAACAGAACTTTATTCTCTCACAGTTCTGGAGGCTGGAAGTCTGAGATCAGCAGGGTTGGTTTCTTCTGAGGCCTCTCTCCTTGGCTTACAGACGGCTGCTTTCTCCCTGCGTCTTCACATGGCTTCCCTCTGCGTATGTTTGTGTCCAAATATCCCTCTCTTATACGAACACCGTCATATGGATTAGGGCCCACCCTAATGACCTCATTTTTACTTAACCACCTCTTTGAAGGCCCTGTCTCCAAATACAGTCACATTCTGAGGTCCTGGGGGTTAAGACTTCAGCATATGAATTTGGGGGACACTATTCAGCCTAAAGCAGATGCTCAGTGAAAACTCCTTCCCTTCCACTCCAGGAAACTCTAAGATACCCCAGTAATTAAGAATGATGTTCGCAGCACATCCAACTTGCTCTGAAATGTGGTGTCCAGGATTGTCACATAGGCCCTTAATTCAAAGTCTAATCCTCAGTGGAACTGCTTAGAAGACGCTGTGACTCTAGGAGATGAAATTCAGCAAGTGTGAGGGCTGTGCCGGAAGGATGGGCCCAAGCTGGGCTTGGGGGAGGGGCAGCAAGACGGACCACATGGCAGACTTGGCTGTGACTCCATCGCTCTGGGGGACCCTGGAACAGTCACGGAGCCTCTCTGGGTCTTGGTGACTTTGTCGGTGACACTCCTACTTCTCCTTCCCTGCTCTTTCTCCTTCTTCTGCCTCCAACGTGTCCTTCAGCGGGGCTTTACGAGAGCAAGTCAGTGTGATGACATCAACCACAAACAATTCCTTGAGCTCTCACTAAGTGTCAGACACTCCACAGAGCACTCTTGGTGAGTTATGCCACTGCCTCCTCTCTAAGTGGGCTCTCTTTTTATCTCCATTTAAGAGCAGCCCGGATTGGTTACAGAAGTCACTCAAGAAACACAAGGGAGAGGCAAGGCTGGTGGGTTGGATCGTTTGTTTGATAAAAGATGCAGATGTTGCTTCCTCAACAAGGCAGTCAGGAACTGGCCATACCAACCGTGCTGGGCCCTGACATTTTTTATCCACGGCTTGGGCTAGAACCTGCCTTCCTTCTGCCTTCAGGACAAGAAAGCCCCCTCCAGCCCCCTTCAGGGCTCATCATGAAGTCTGGCCACCCTCCCTGTCGCTGTGCCGGCGGCGGGGAGCTTTCATTCAAGTGGAATTTAGCCGAGGACTTTTGTAGCACTTCATTTACATGTATGCCAACAAGCTGAAATGTGCAGCAACCTTGGAACACTTTCAAAGGCAGGAATAATTCCTCTGAAATAGGTCTTCCGAAAGCTTTATCTTGTCCTTTCTTTTTTTTGTTAATCTTGGAGCCCCTTAGCATGTCAAAGCAATTTTTCTAATGTCACATCTCCTAGACATTAGCATGAAAGGGCTTTAAGAGATGATTTGAGAAAGAATAAATGTTGAATGAGCATTTATTATAGAGTCGTTTATGCTACATTTGCATTTTGACTTTATTTCTGCCATGGGGGCTGGAGAAGCAAGCTGATTTGAAAGTCAATGGCATCTAAACAGAAGACACTGCAACTCTATTTACGCTCAGCTGTTTCCTCGACATGTTAATTTATAGAAAGAGAAGATTTCATTAGGCTGATGTGTCTTGGGGAATGAGATTAAGCAGAGTTGTGTGTCTTAACACTGAGATGGAGTTCCCATCAAGAACTGACCCCATAGTCAGGAGGCCATGGAGCAAAAGTAAGGGAAGCTCATTCTAAGTTTCAGTTTCTTTCTGTGCACCTATTAAATTAATTAGCTGTGTCCTGTCTCCTTCAGGAAGCTGGCCTGGCCCAAATGGCATAATGTGCAGTGGTTAGAGCTCAGCCAGTGAGCAAGGCTGCCTGGGTGACACCCGACCCAGGCGGAGTCGTTTTAATGTCCGTTTTCTCATTTGGGATGTGGCCACAATACCTGTCCACATCTCCTAGGGTTGATAGGAGGGTGAAATGGTAAATAGATGGTGTCTAGTATAGTGCCAGGCACACCGGAAGTGCTCAATAAACATTAGCTGGTTTTGATATTTTTACTGATTTTTTTTGGCCTGCAGAACTCGGTAAGAGTGCCAGAGAAATAACCCTGGTTGGTGCCAAGTACGGACTTTCTCATCTCTGCGTCTATGGGTTCCAACCACAGGCAAGTGGATGTGAGTGGGTTCTGGGGCTGATGGGCATCTTAGGGATTGCTTCAGGCCGTGTGTGTGTGTGTGTGTGTGTGTGTGTGTGCGCGCGCGCACGTGTGTGCAGAGGGAAAGAGGGAGAGAGGTATCAGCTCAATACACCTAAAGCTCCCGAAGCTTGGGTTTGTAGCCCCGGATCTTTCCAGCTCCGGAGAAACCTCTGTCACTCCAGTTCCCTGCAAGTTCTTTTCTGTGTTTGTCGCCACACCAGACTGTAAGCTCCTTGAGGGCAGGGACTGATTCTTATTCACCTTCACTATAATCTGGCCCTCAGTTGGTGCTCAGTACCTTCATGTTCAATCAAGTCTGTGGCAGTTTTTTGAGCTTGGTTTTTAAAAGCCACCTCACCTGTGTTCCAAGGCCCAATCTGTGCCGGCTCAGAGGGGCTGCGCTGGGTGCAGCCGGGGCTGGGGGCCTGGAGCCCTGTCCCCTGGGCAGGCCCTCTACTGCCCTTGCCCCACCTTTTTGGAGCACGGGAGCAAGTCTCCCACCAAAACTAGATCATCCCCCTCATTTCACAGGTTGGGGGAGCTGAGCATCGGAGGGGTCTTCCCTTGCCCCTTGGTCATGCAGCACGTCAGTGGGCTGAGCTAGGCCTAGTGTCCAGGCCGAGTGAGGCCAGCCCAGCCCCCTTGGCAGCCTGCAGGCCTCCTCTCATCCCTGCCCCATCTCTCCTGTAGGGCTGAGTTCTTTCTGGAATAGTGCCTAAAGGCAACCCCAAGGCCAGGTGTGCTTAGCCCCCCATCGCCCCCTCCCTGCCTCCTTTTACCCCCGATCCTGTGTCCCAGTCTCTGGGTCCTGCCCTCCATCCAGCAGCCCCTCTAACTGCTCCCCTTGCTCCGCAGAGCTTATACTCAGGCCTCAAATAGATCTCACACTCCCTTGTCCAGTTTTCTTGATTTTTACAAGACAATGACAACTACAGCCCTCTTCGAGCACCTACTGTGTGCTGGGTGCTGCCCGAGACCCTTTCCCTGCAAGGTGGACAGCACTGCCCCCATCTTGCAGGTAAAAGCTCAAGGTCACACAGCTCAGCAACAGAGCCAGGATTTGAACCCAGGTTCTGGCTGACTCTAGGGACCCCATCGTTGTCATGTGGCCAGGCTCCCTCCACACAAGCATCTCTTACCTTTCCTGTGGGCCCTGGAAACTTCTGAGGCTGGAGTCTGCCCTGCTTGCTCCCCTCCCCTCGGCCTCCCCAGCTCAGGGCTGAGGACATCAGTAAGTCCCTGAATCCAGACTCACTGTGATTATTTCACCCTCCCCCTCACCTCCCCAAGGACCTGATCCCAGCCACCGCCCCAAGACACTGCACACAGTGTGCCTACGAAGAGAACCACAGGACCACAGGACAAATGTTCAATGCCCCACTGAGTCTGGCAGAGCTGGGTTCAAACCCCAACTCTGCCACGAACCAGCTGTGTGACTCTGGGCAAGTTGCTTAACCTCTCTGAGCCTCTGTTTCCTTCTCCCTCAAATGAGGATAGTAATAGACAAGTTGCTTCCCATCTCAGGGCCTCAGTTTCTTTCCTCTTCTATAATATTGAGGTTGGATAATCTATTTCTAAATTCCCATTCAGCTCAGCAAGCCTCAGACCCCCTGGTGCCGGGAGTGGCATTTGTCCCTCTCCCTCCCTTGCAGAGGGGAAAACAGTCCCACCCAGGTTCCCACCCTACAAGAAAGCCCCAGCAGTCCTAAGGCAGATCTGCAGCATGGGGTGAATCGCCCCTGTTCTGTAGAAAAAGTAAGAGGGAAAGGTTGCCAATCAGGGGCTACCTCAAAATATAATCATAAGTTTTGGCTCAGGAGGAGAGAGAGGAAGAGAGAGAGAGACAGACAGAGAGACAGAGCGGGGGGCGGGGAGGGAGCCTTCTTCAAGGCAAGTTCCCCTCCCGAGCTGGAAACCTGTGTGTGTGAGGATGAAGGGAACAGAGCAGAGGCAAAGGCTGGCCTTCTGATGGAGCATGTGGTGCCCACTTTGAACGGTGGCCTTTGTGCCTGCCTATTCAGGGCGGCCTCGGGACAATGGGGGGCAGACACGCAGGGGAAGACAATGACAGGGACATCGCTGCCGCTTTGCATTCCCTTTGAAGTGGCTCTGCCCTGGCCCCCCGCCGGCTCCAAAAAGAATGCTTTTGTTGCCGGCTCCAAAGATGCTGTAAGATGCTGTGGAAAAAGTAACCGGAGGGGATCTGCTCGATTAAAAAAAAATTAAAGATAAGAAACAAATCAAGCCGGCCACGTGGGGGCTGGCGGTAGCTTTGAACCCTGAGAAGAGAAGGGACATCTCGGTCCAACCTTTTATCTCCCTAGGGGAAGTGACTGGCTTCTGGGGGGCCCTCTCAATGGGAGCCAGAGACTTGGTGGGTGGGAGCCGGGGGCCAGGGTAGGAGTTCCTAGCCTGCTGGGATCTCCTAGAAGGATCTCCAAAGCCGGAGCTGGGACTCTGAAAGCCAAAGTTCACTCTAGTGCTGGTGCTTGGGCAGAAAAATGCTGGAGGCAGAACCAAAATAATAATACGGTTTACTGAGTTAGAGTGTGCCAGGCATGGGGTAAGTGCTTGCTTTACTGCCTGTGTGATTACCTTAAAAATGCTTCGCTATTAATCACGTGGTGAATGTGCACACAAACTGACTCTACATCGGAGAGGTGGAGGTTAACACCAGAACTACCTAAATCAGGAATCCACACTGTTGGGTTCAAGGCTGCAGGGAGCAGGTTGAGCAGGTCTAGCGCTCAGAAAGTTCCAGGGGGTGCCGTTCATACTGTGGTTTTGTCATGTTACTTCCTGGAGTTGTGCAGTGTACAACCTGTGCATTTGCACATGGTACCCCTGCCAGGGATGGTTAAGTGATATATGAAGGGTCCTCATCAGGAATCCACACCTTCAAATACCGTTATCAAAATCAACATCAAGAATGTGTTAATTAGCCTGAGGATTGTTGGGAGTAGTTTTCTTTTTAAATACTGGTGACATAAATGGACTTCAAGATAGGGGGCTGCTTGGTAAGGTTGTACAGGCCTCACTGCCTGTGAAAAATGAGATGTAAGGACCTGGGAAGCCCAGCAGTCTAATACCAGCTTGGCACTGTGTCTGGCTCATTGTAAGTGCCCTACATTTGGTATAATTATCCCCATTCTATTGCTGAGGAAGCTGAGGCTCAGAGAGGTAAAACAACTTGCCCAAGCACACACTGCTGGTAAATGGGGTGCCAGATTTTGTGACACTCTCGGGCTCTCGAACCCTGGCCTACCCTGACTTTGAGAGGGAGCCTTTTTCAATTGGGCAGTAGCTTGGTCAAATCGTGACTTTATGTGGCCTTCAGGCCACATGTGCCAAGGCCCCCAGCTCAACAGCACTAGGTACCCGGACCATGAGCCACAGGTCCTTCAGAACTTTTGGATCTTCCCTGAGCATCTGGGGAACTCTTCATGCCTGCCATGCCCTGAGGTTGCCCCCAGAGGCTTTTTCGCAGGAAGTATTCAAAGTGGCAGGGCCAAAGAAGGTCTTGGATTGGTGGACACCCCCCGGGTCCCTTTTTGTCATTTCTGAGCACCTCACCCCACTTATGTGTGCCGTCAAGGGCCAGCACCTGGGGCTCTTCTTTGGAGGACTCCTAGGGGCTTGCAGCTCATTTTGTCCGCGCGCCGTGGAGAGTCTCAAGAGACTGGGAATTAACACGCCTCACCAGTACCGGTGTATGAAAGCTCCCTTGCCCCGGCTGGGGCAATTCCAAGGTGGAATTCACCCTCCAGAGCCCCCTGCGAGATCAGGTTGAAGCTGCCTTCTGCGGGGCTTTGACTGAGATCACAACATGCTTAGTCCCGCTCTTCCCCACCCTGCTCTCTGCCACCCCCTCGCCAGTCCCCCTGGGAGCACTTCCTGAACACATCACGTGTGCCTGAGTCCTTACCTCGGGGTCTGCGGACCTAAGACGGCTGCACCCACAGAAGGCCCACGCGGCAGGAGAAGGCCCACGCGGCAGGAGAAGGCCCGCATGAAGCTCTGCTCCATCTTGCATGGGCACCGACTCACCCTGGGGAGTGAGAATGCAGCGTGCATTTGGAGAAAGTGGTGGGAAGCCGTGCGCTCTGCTTCAGGGGCCCACCAGGTGGGCTAGCTCCCTCGACTGCCTTCCCCGATGCCCTCGCTGATGTTCTCAGGGGGGCCCCTCCATCTCCCCCAGTGAGTGAGTGGCCGAGTCAGGACTTAAACCCAGGTCTTTTGTCACAAGTCTATGGCTTAAAAACAAACATCACTCCCCTTCCCCCCAAACAGCCACACACATTTATTGTCTGCAGGCCCTGTGCTTGGGACTTTTCCAAGTACTTCACCTTCCAAATTCCTCCTCAAGGCCCCACAGGTGATCAGTGGACGGAGAGAGACACAGAGGCCACATCAGGTACAGAGACTGTGAGCTCTGCAGGAAGCAGAGGATACAGAGGAAGGGAGAGGGGACCTGAGAGCCTGGGAAGGCCATGACCCAGGGGTCTAGTGCTTTTCCTGTCTGTCTGTCTGGCAGCCAGTGTCTCTGGGTAACCAGCCCCTTTCACCAGGCAACCCTGGTGGCTCTGGCCTGCTGGCCTCCTGGACAGGCATCTCAGCCTCTATCCCAGGGGCTGTCTCTTTATGGCTCTCCTGGGTTCCAAGGAGTCCTCAGTGGTTCTCAAAGCCAAAGACCTGTTTATCCTCAGCTCCTGGGCTCCCAGCAGCCCACAAGTTGGGATGGGAAGGCAGCCTGTGTCTCCCCACCCCTCCTGTGGGGTGAAGCTCCTGCTTGCACCCCTGGGGACTATAGCCCAGTACTCGAGTGGCCTACTCAGCCCAAGCTCCCCACCAGCCTGAGCAAGAGCCTGAGAGGGACCCTAGTCTGCCTGATCCAGGGTGTGCTAAGTAATGTGCCAGGCACTGCAGGGGGGAGGAAAGAGGGACACAGGGCTAGCTCCCTGCACTCTGGAGCACGGGGCCCAGGAGACAGGCCTGGCAGGCCCCAGTGGTCAGTAGGCTGAGTTAGACTGGCAGGGACTCAACACAGGGAGAGGAAGCCTGTTCTCAGGAGGTCAGGAGGGCTTCCTGGAGGAGGTGTGTGAACCGAGCTTTGATTCCTAGAGCTAGAGGGCTGTAGAGAGGACCAGGAAACCATTGCTGCCTTTTACCAGGCTCTTGCCCCACCCAGCCTGGCCTTGTGTTTGACCCACCTATTTCCCACATCCCTGCAAGGGGGAATCCTGTCCTTTCTTGATTCTAAATGAGAAAACTGAGGCACAGAGAGGTTATAGAGCCACACAGCCTGGTCGGGCCCAGGTGGGAGCTGTCAGTCCGTGGGGGGCACACAGACCCTGCAAAGGAATAAATCACTGTCATTCAAGGCCAAATGTTCTCTAGCAGGAGGGGGGCACTGTGCAGACTTAGGATGGGGACTACCAGAGGGGAGAAGGCTTCACAAAGGAGGAAACTTTATTTATTTATGGCTGTGTTGAGTCTTCGTTGCTGCGCGCAGGCTTTCTCTAGTTGTGGTGAGCAGGGGCTACTCTTTGTTGCGGTGCGTGGGCTTCTCATTGCGGTGGCTTCTCTTGTTGCGGAGCACGGGCTCTAGGATGCATGGGCTTCAGTAGTTGTGGCTCCCGGGCTCTAGAGCACAGGCTCAGTAGTTGTGGCGCACGGGCTTGGTTGCTCTGTGGCATGTGGGATCTTCCCAGACCAGGGTTCGAACCTGTGTCCCCTGCACTGGCAGGTGGATTCTTAACCACTGTGCCACCAGGTAAGTCCAGGAGGAAACTTTTAAACTGGGCTCTTGCAGGATGAGTAGGAGTTTGTTTAGGGCAGAGGAGGGCATTCTAGGCAGAGAGAACAAGTGCTGAAGCATGGAGGTGGGAGAGACAGCAAGGAGGAGCTTTCGAGTAGTTTGAAGGTGGCTGGGCGGAGATGAAGTTGGGGACAGCATGTAGCACATAATAGACACTCAAAAATGTATTGGATGAATGAAAGGATTGTATCCCCAAGGTCTGTTAGTATATGGGAGTTCAACAAATATTTGTGAAATGAATGAATGAAGGAAACAACTGTATTTCCCTCATCCAGCACGGTCAGTGCCTGGCACCTACCTGGCACTCAGTACATATTTGCTGAGTTAACGAATGAATGAATGAAGTGGTGATGTAATGGAATTAGCCGGGGGAGATGACTGCCGTGGCCTCCCAATTCGGACAGCCAGTGACTGTGCCATTCAATCCCCGCCGCCCCTGCCCCCATCGGTGCGCGCTCTAACGCGGAGCAGATGGCGGGGGCGGCGCGGGCCGGCGGGGCAGGGCTCTGCGCCCAGGCGGCGGCAGCCGGGCCTGATTAGGGCCCCCTCCCGCTGGCGGCCGCTGGCGCTTTGAAGTGAGCCGCGGACGGGCCGCTCCGGCCGCCTGGCCGTCCCTGCCGCCAGGCCGTCGGTCCGGGGCTGGCGGCGGGGCTGGCGGCGCGTGTTTATCCAGGTGCGGGCTGGGGGCTGGGCGCGGGGATCCTCTTTCCTCCAGGCCCATCTGGGACTTCAAAGCGCAGCGCAGGGCTCAAAGGCGGCCTCCGGGTGGGGGTGGGGCGGGTGGGGGTGGGGTGGGGGGCCAGAGCGGGCCGCGGGCTTCCTGCGCTCAGCCGGGCTCCAGGCCAGCTGGGGTCCCGGCACCGCTGTCCCCCACCGCCACCCTTGGAGAGCGCTTTATCGAGCGCCTACTGTGTGCCAGGCGCTGTGCTCCCCGGCTGTGCGTGTAGGATATCCTGACCGTTCACTACATCTGCAGAGACAGGCCGTGCTATGATCTCCATTTTACAGGTGAGAAAACTGATGGCGCAGGAAGGTCAAGGACTTGCCCGGCATCTCTACGGCCACCTGACATCCACCAGGGCCTCTCTGCATCCCTGCCTTTAGGAGCAGCCCCCTTCCAGTTCTGTCTTGAGGCTTGGTCCTCCCGGGTGTGGGCACAATGGTTAGTTTATTATAAAAGCAGTGGCTGGAATGTCTTGAGCCCCTGCCATGTGCCAGGTGTGTGCCAGGCCTGGGCTACTGCTCCATCGGCTCACACCACCCTGTGAGGCGGGCATGGCCACTGTTGTCCTAATTTCAGAGAAGTCAAGAAACTTGCCCAAAGCCACACAGCTAATAAATGCCAGAGCCCAGATTTGGACTTAGGGCCAGTTCTCCAGAGTTCTCCCTCTGCCCATCAGGTTCTACCGTACTTCCTCCAAGGAGCCCTCCCAGGTAGACCCAGCTCAGGGCTGTTTCAGTCAGCAGAACAGCCAATAGAATTTAGTTATCTACACCCACCATACAGCTCATCTTGCTTCTCAGGCACCAGCAGCACTGGCATCACCGGGGGTCTTGTTAGAAATGCAGAATCTCAGGCCCGCCCCAGAATGAAATTTATATTTTAAAAGATTCCCAGTGGGGACTTCCCTGTCGCCACAGTGGTCAAGAATCCGCCTGCCGATGCAGGGGACAGGGGTTCGAGCCCTGGTTCGGAAGATCCCACATGCTGCGGAGCAACTAAGCCCGTGCGCCACAACTACTGAGCCTGCGCTCTAGAGCCCGCGAGCCACAACTACTGAGCCTGTGTGCCACAACTACTGAAGCCTGCACACCCTAGAGCCGGTGCTCCGCAACAAGAGAAGCCACCGCAATGAGAAGCCCGCACACTGCAACGAAGAAGCCCCCGCTCGCCACAACTAGAGAAAGCCCGCCTGCAGCAATGAAAACGCAACGCAGCCAAAAATAAATGAAATTACAAAAAAAAAAAAAAAAAAAAGCTTCCCAGTGAATTGGACATGCATTAAAGTTTGAGGGGCACTGGACTAAAGGGTGTTTTGGCTAGAAGTCTGTTATTGTCACTGTGTGGGAACCTGTCTTTGGGAAGTTGTTCCTCCCTCATCACACTGGGAGTTCCTCAAGGCAAGAGCTGAGCCTTCTCCATTAGACCAGAAGTGATTCCGGGGGGCAGTGGCCGTGCTTCCCTCAACAGACTGGGGTCTCTCCAAGCACAGGTGTAGGGCCTCCCCCACCAAACTGGGAACTTAGCAGAAGCCGGACCAGGAGCTTGCCTGAAGCTTGTGGTGCCTCCCCCATGTGACTGGGAGTCTCTGGATCCCTTGTGAAACTTGGCTCTTTGCTGGTTTGGGAGCCACCTGCAAGGAGAGGTGTCTGATGTTCATGCCTTTCCAGAGGATGGAGAAGCCCGGGGTGGAAGTATGCCCTGGCCCCAGGATCCTCATGACCCCCTTCCTGGCCCAGGGTGTGCCTGTCTGAGGGTCCTGGAGGGGTGCGGTAGGGGAGAGGACAGATTCCAGCCACAAAGGGACCATGTGTGTTCCTGACACCAGGCCTCTCTGGGCAAACACTTGTCCTTTTGTGTCACCAAGGGACCATTCAGGCAGCAGGAAGCCCAGGCAGGCGCAGGAGTGAGCCTGCTGGCAGCAGGAGGGTATTTTTAGAGCTTTGACTGACAGCCCTTTATTAAGCTGTTGCTGCCTCTGTCCTGGCCCCCAGCCCCTTCTGGCCTGGGCAGAAAAGAAAGCGCATTATCATTTTGTTAAGAAGAGGGTCCTGGCAGCCCTTCCTTGGTCTCTTGCCCACTGGACAGGTTATTTCTCGCTGTGTCTGGGGTCCAGGCACCCCCGCTGGCACTTCCAGCGTGCCCTGCAGCCTGACCCTTCACACATCTGGCAGTGATAAATGGCTTCAGCGTCGCTGCCATCACCTTGCACCCTCTGATCCCGCTCACTTTGTTCTCTCTTTAAAGCCAGTGGGCGGGTGGTGGGGCTCTCTCTCTTCTTCCCCTTCTCCATCAGCCGTCTCCTGGATACTTGCAGGCCTGTGCTCTGATACCACTTGAAAGGGACCGCGACACTCAGTTATCTGGTCTGGGAAGTCCGGCCATGAGCTGTCTGTGCTGACTGGTGGAGTACGCGGGGCGGGAGAGTACGCCTGTGTGTGGATGTATATGTGTGCATGAGTTCCATGTGCGTGCCTGTGTTTGCTCATGTGTGTGTGTAGATCTGGGGATGTGTTAACATGTGTGCCTTTTAATTATTATAGCTTTATCATTCATTTTGATTTCCAGTCGGGCAAGACTGCCTCGTTCCCACCGCACCCACAAACATCCTCTGTTCTTTTAAAACTTTCTTGATGACCCAGTAGTTCCACTCTTAGGAATATGCTCAACAAGTTTATGCATAAATGTGGATCAAAAGACAAGTAGCAGAATGCTATTTGCAGTATCTCCAAGCTGGAAACTACCCAAATGTTTGTGAACAGTAGAATAGCTAAATAGATGGTGAGTTAGTTGTACATTGGGATATTACACAGAAATGAGAATAAGTGATTGACAACTCAGGCAACAACATGGATGAATTGCATAATCATGATGTTGAGTGAAAGAGGCCAGATATAAAAGAGTACATAAGGTATGATCCCAGGTGAAGGGAGTTCAAAACCAGACAAAGCTAGTTGATTAAGATAAAGCCCTTAAAGGTGGTAGTGACTGCAGCAGGGTACAAGGAGGTCTTCTGGGGCAATATTCTGTTTCTTGATCTAAGTCTTGGTGAAATGGTGTGTTTCACTTTGTAAAACTTCACTGAGCTGTACACTTCTAATTTGTGCACTTTTCTGAGTGTATGCTATTCTTGTATGATAGTCCTTCCTCCCTCCATAGGATTTTTAGAATCAGCTTATCGAGTTCCATGAAAAATGCTGTTGGGGTCTTGTTTGGAACTGCATTATGTTATAGATTAATTTGGGAAGATTTGACCTCTTTACAACATTGGTTCTTTTCCTCCATGAACATGGTATATCTCCACTTAAGATCAACATTTACGGGGGGCATGGTGGTGTGATGAATTGGGATTGACATATATATGCTAATATGTATAAAATAGATAACTAATGAGAACCTGCTGTATAGCACAGTGAACTCTACTTAGTGCTCTGTGGTGACCTAAATGTAAGGAAATCCAAAAAAGAGGGGACATATGTATACATATGGCTGATTCACTTCACTGTACAGTAGAAACTAACACAATATTGTAGAACAACTATACCCCAATAAAAATTTTTAAAAAATCTCTTATTCTAAAAAAAAAAAATCAACCTTTACACGTCCTCAGTAGTAAAGTTTTATGGTTTTCTCCAGAGTCCTATGAAGTTCTGATTGGGTTTGTTCCGAGGTGCCTTGTGTGTTGTTGTTATTGTGAAGGGGATTTTTTAATTTTATGTTTTCAAATCTTTTTAAAAAAAATTGTGCTAAAATATACATAACATAAAATTTACCATCTTAACCTTTTTAAAGTATATAGTTCAGTATTAAGTACACTCACATTGCCGTGCAACAATCGCCATCATCCATCTCCAGAACATTTTCATCTTCCCAAACGGAAACTCCATACTCACTAAACACTATCCCCTTTCCCCTCCCTCCCAGCCCCTGGAAACCACCATTCTATTTACTGTCTCTATGAATGTAACTATTATGTGTACCTCACATAAGTGGAATCAGACAATATTCATCCTGAAATTGACTGGCTTATTTCACTTAGTATAAAGGCTTCAAGGTTCATCCATGTTATAGGGTGTGTCAAAATCTCCTTCCTTTCTAAGGCTAATTCTACTGGAGGTACATACCATGTTTTGTTTATCCATTCATTCATCTATGGACATTTGGGTTGTTTCTACCTTTTAGCTATTGTGAATTATGCTGCTACAAACATTGGTGTACAAATATGTTTGAATCCCTGCTTTCAATTCTTTTGGGTATATGTCCAGAGGTGGAATTGCTGGATCATATGGTAATTCTGTGTTTAATTTTTTGAGAAACTGCCCTACTGTCTTCCACAGTGGCTGCACCATTTTCCTTCAAATTAATTTTGAAGCTGTTGGGTTTTTGAAAATTGATCTTGCAGTTGTGTGCACATTCCTGAGTATATACATACATAGGGTGCGTGTGTGTGTATGTGTGTGTGCGTGTGTGTGTACTGGTCACACTAACAAGAGCATGGCCTTTAGATAACTTAGAATGCTTCTGAATGCATGGCACAGAAACCCCATATCCAAGTGGCTTAAGGAGCCAAGAGCTTTATTATTTCACCCCCCCGCCGGGGGTCTAGAGGTAAGGTGGGCTTTGGGCATGATAATCAGCAACTCGATGATATCATTCTGTCTTTCTACCATTGCCACTCACAAAGCCAGATGATTGTAAAGTGACTGCTTGTGACAAGAGCAGCTGCAGGCTTCTTTGGCCATGTCCAGAAGGCTCCTCCCTAATCACGGACTATGGCTTTCTTCCTCTGCAAGCAAATGACTCCAGTAGTCCAAAGTCAGGCCTCTGAAGGATTGTGGGTACGGGCCATCAAAAGCAAAGCACGCAGAAGCCAGAAGTTGGGAACCGCTGCACCGAAAGGTGGAAGGCCCCAGAGGGGGTCTGGCAGAGACCAGTGCTGTCCATTACAAGAGCATCGATTAACTCAGAGCCTACCCTGTCTGCAAGCTCAGGCTGGCTGCTCTCACAGGCACGAGGAGCAGCCCCAGTTCCTGGGTCCCTTCCAAATGTGACAATATGTGGTCCATAAAGGAGACTCTCTTCCTGTACATATTTCATCAGTGAGGAAACTTTTCATAAAAGCCCCAGCCCATCTTCCCTCAGGCCTCATTGGCCAGAATTGCATCCCATGTGGATCCTGAGAAGGATGGGGGATGGGCTCACCATGGCTGGTTAGACTGATCTAACCCATGTGGGGAGAACACCATTCCTGGGCTTGTGGCGACCTGGAGGAGGGTGGACACCTGTTGAGATGGAGGTGGGAAGGAAGGAGCTGCGACTCTGAGCCTTTCCTTCCAATCGCTCTGTCCTGACCTCCGAGGCCCACAATTGCTCTTTGGGGGAGAGAGTGTGCGGGGGTGTGCACGTGTGCGGGTGGGGTCATGGAGTCAGGGAAGATTTCCTGCAGGAAGTGGAACTCAGCCGTGTGGGAGGGAGAGAAGGAACATGTTCCTGGACTTGGGGGAAACGTGGGCAGAAGGGTGCAATCAGAATGAGCAGAGGCATTCCCACTTCCAGCAGAGAAAATGCTGGTTGAACCAGTTTTGTCTTTCATCTGTACACTTCTTGAATAGAGGAGCAGGCCTTTAAAAGCAGCTCAAGTCTGAATCCAGTGATTCTTTCATTCATTCAACAGTGACATTTTGAGCACCTACTCAAGCACAGGGGATATAGCAGCAAATTAAGCAAAACCAGTGCCCTCATGGCCCTCCACTCAAGAGGAAAGGGTCACCCGCTCACCCTTCTGCCCTGGCATGTGTTGCCGTCTGCCCAGCTTAGACGGTCAGGCGGTGTCTGTGTCCCACACTGTTTGCGGTCCTCGAGGGCGGGACCTCATCTGGGCGATTCTGGACCCCAGCAGTCAATGCCAAATTCACAATGTTTCACAGTGGACCTGCCTCTCTGAGGTTCCCTCCACAGCCCAGAACCTCCCATTCAGGACCTTGAGTTTTCAAGGTGTCTCTTTGACAGGCAGTAGGAGACAGAGTAAACAAGATAGACATGTTATATTGAGTGAATCTGACTTCATAAACAGCTAGCCCTTAATCTTGCTCGATCGTAAGCAGATTAAAAAAACTTCGGGTGGCGTAGTGGTTGCTGTGGTATGCAGCCCAGGCTGCCCCCATAGGACGTTGGCTCGTTCCCTCAGCTGTGGAAGGCTGGTGGCTGGTGGCTCAGGTGAGCCCTTGCCCTTGGCGGGAGGAGCACCCTTGCTATGCTTATGCCACCTCTCTAGGTGAATGTGGTCCACATCTGATGAGTGGCCTGGGTGCAGGACAAAGGCTAGACCCTGCCTTAGTTTGGGGCAACTCTGAAGGGCCCTGAGGATTCCAAAGCCTTCTGCGGGGTTGCCAGAGGCGTCTGTGTTAGCTGGCTTGCAGCCCACGTCTCCCTCTGCCCAACCCAGATTCCCTCATCCTTGGGGTAGGGACCCCAGGAGGACTCCTGGTGATCTCCCACGCATAAACCTTCATTTCTTCTACCCTGATTCCTGGGATGCAGTCTAAGAGAGGTTGTCTGTAGTAAATTTAAATGAAAGAACTATTTTAGAATTTTCAAATTTCCCATTCTACATGCACATACACTCATGCACACACACACACATACATTTGGGGAGAGTTTAAAATATTGCAGAGTGAGGAAGAAGTATTGTTAATTTAGATGACAAAGGATCAAACTAGGTGTCTTCATTAGTTTATTTCTTTCCTGATGTTGTATAGATAAATGCACAGCTCCCACTTAAAAACACTGCAGTTTTATAATACATGGCACTTATGGAGCATTTGCTAAGCACTTTACATACATTTCCCATCTTGTCCTTCACCATAATCATATGAGATTATAGTGTTATCATGGGCGTTCATCATACTGTTATCATTAGCATTTTAAGATGAGAGACGTGAGGCTCAGAGAGGTTAAGTAACTTGTCTAAGATCACACAGATGTGTCAGGGTTTGATCAGGGAAACAGAACCTCTGTAAGTAATATAGAAAATGGATTTATTACGGGCGTTATACTTTATGTGATTGTTCAGGCTGTTACCTCTGTGTCTGGAGTTGAGCCTAAAGTCAGTCTGACTGATGCCTGGGAAGGAAAGGTGGATGTGGAAGAGAGCAAGGGCAAATTAGAAGTAGCATCTGTCTCTCACCTTTTCCAACCTGGGTGCTGAGGGTGACGTGTAGGAGAAGCTGGTGTGCTTCACCATGGAGCTGTACACACATCTGGCCCAGGACTGGAAGATACCACGGGAGATCTGGAAGGAGATGGAGAAGCCAGGGGCTGCCCCTGCCGGTGAGGATGGCCAGCAGATTGCTGGCAGCATGGGCAAGCCACCGCAGGGCCTGGGACCCTGCATGACCTTCAGAGCATGAAAACTATGGTTTCTGCTTCATTTCCACCTTCCAGATCTCACACATAAGGTCTGTTTTGGCCAACACTACCTCAGAACCACAAGGAAGTTCTGGGACAATGTGGTTCCAGCTTAGCTGAGTTGATGCAGCGTGAAGGGATTGTAGATACTAAGGGGTAAAGCCAGAATCCAGGTGTGTCTGTCTTCTACCAAAACCCACAGGGTACGATTTTCACTTTGTCAGAGTGTGTGGGAAAGGGGCCGATGGAGAGGTGAGGTCACACCCGCAAATGTGACTTTGGGGCTTGTCAGTGGGTGGAGTGTCCTGGTGCAGCAGTAGGGAGCCGTGGAGACTGTAGCAAACTGAAGAATGCATGCCCTCTCTAAAGGGGGTGGCCATTCTCCAGCTCCACCCAGTTGTAGCCATTCAGAAATGTGGGCACGGTATGGCCAGATAACCTGAATTTTCTTTAACTATAAGCTGGAGATAATAAATCTGAAGTGTGTGTGTGTGTGTGTGTGAGTGTGTGTATGAAATCTGCCAATTTGAGTATGTTGGCAACCAGTTTTAGACATCACTGTGTAAGCCAAGGAAACTCTGATTAGGATTGGATTTGAACTCTGGGCACACAGTGTGACCTTTGTCCCTGGTGACTTCTAAGGCTCTTTCCTGTTCAGCAGATTCTCCCTAACATGCTGGCTTAGCTGTTGAGCTGCGGACTGAAAGCGCCCCCATTTTCTCATAAGACTGGGAGGCAGCCCCAACCCTCTGGCTGCAGCTCCCACACCAGGATGGTTACCTTCCTTCCTCCTTGTTTTTAGCCACATCTCAGTGGGGGATACGTCCTGAACAGACTCAGCCAGACAGAAAGGTTTAATCAGATTTGAGGCAAGGACCAAATTTTCTGCATCCACTCCTGGTGCTTCAGTCCCTTCTCCCCTGCATACTCCAGCTACGTGATTGCTTTTTTTCTCTTGCACTAAAGACAATAGGTTTTATTCTCTAATATGAAAACATTTTTCTGTTTACTTCTGCACATTCATAAATGCAAAAATATACTTGTGGAAACTATGTTTGTTGATGCATTTTTCTACTTTATTGCTTGGCCTTCCTCACTTTCTTTTCTCCCTCTCCCTCCCAATTCATGCCTGCAAGCTAGAAGTATCCCTCCAGGTCTCTGTCCATTCTCATATAGCCACATATGCACGTATCACACACACACATAGACACGTACACATGCACCATTAGAGGGTCTTCTCCATCATTGTTTACATGACCAAAGCAAGATATTACGTGTGCCTCTCTGCATTTCGCTTTTCTCCTTCAGTGGTGTGGAAATCCCTTGGTCTAGCTCTAATTCATTCCTTGCAGGCTGAGGAGTAGTCTAGGCTATGCTGTGCCATCATTCAGTCAGTCATTTTCCACTGATGGACACTCAGGCTGCGTATTCATTAAAGTGAGCCTGTGCTGTGGCCACGAGGAAGCCGTGAAATCACAGCGCCTGAACACAGCAAGAGTTTATTTCTTGTTCCTGTCCCAGTGCAGTGTGGTTGGGCACCTTTGGGATGGTGGTCTCCAAACAGGGACTCAGGAATTGGGCGGTCACCGCAGAAGGGAAGAGAGAGGGGAGATCGTGCAGTGGGCTTTATGGCCACACATCACTTCTTCCTCCAATCTACTAGCTAGAACCCAGTCACATGGACCCAACCGAGGTGCGAGTGAGTCTGGGAAACCAGGTCTTCCCTGTGTGTCAGTCTGCCACGCTTTCTTTTGAGTTTTTTTTTTTTGTCATTATGAATAATAATTCAATAAACATCTTTTTTCATTTTTCCTTAGGATATGGTACTTTAATTTCTATTAGATAGATTTCCAGGGTGAGGATTGGGCCAAAGGAAATCAAGATATATATATATATATATATATATATATATATATATATATATATATATATATATATAATTAATTAATTTATTTATTTTTGGCCGCGTTGGGTCTTCACTGCTGTGTGCAGGCTTTCTCTAGTTGTGGCCAGCAGGGGCTACTCTTCGTTGCGGTGCGCGGGCTTTTCATTGCAGTGGCTTCTCTTGTTGCAGAGCACGGGCTCTAGGCTCACAGGCTTCAGTGGTTGTGGCTTGCGGGCTCTAGAGCGCAGGCTCAGTAGTTGTGGCACACAGGCTTAGTTGCTCCGTGACATGTGGAATCTTCCCGGACCTCGAACCTGTGTCCCCTGCATTGGCAGGCGATTCTTAACCACTGTGCCACCAGGGAAATCCCTCGATATATATATGTGTGTATATATATATATATATATATATTTTTTTTTTTTTAATGTATTTATTTATTTATTTATTTTTGGCTGTGTTGGGTCTTCGTTTCTGTGCGAGGGCTTTCTCTAGTTGCGGCAAGTGGGGGCCACTCTTCATCGCGGTGCACGGGCCTCTCACTATCGCAGCCTCTCGTTGCGGAGCACAGGCGCCAGACGCGCAGGCTCAGTAGTTGTGGCTCATGGGCCTAGTTGCTCCGCGACATGTGGGATCTTCCCAGACCAGGGCTCGAACCCGTGTCCCCTGCAATGTCAGGCAGATTCTCAACCACTGCACCACCAGGGAAGCCCTCGATATATATTTTTAAATGCAAAATATTCATGTAACTCCTGAAGTTTTAATTGGTGTTGCCAGGTTTCTTCTAAAAAGGACAGTAATAATTTACATCTTCGGCAACAACATATGAACGTAGCTTTTCCCTAAATCCCTGCCAGCAATTGCATTCTTGTTCTTTTAAATTTTCCTCTGTGATATCTCATTGTCAGTTTAATTTGCATGTCCCTGACCACTAATGAGTGTGAGCATCTTTTCATTTGTTTGTGGCCATTTGGCTTCATTCTTTTGTGAATTGCCTATTCATGTCCTTTGCCATAATTTCTTTTGGGTTGTTTGCCCTTTTCTCTTCACTTTGTAAGAGCCCTTTGTATATTATAGATGTTAACCCCTTGTCCTCTGCATCACAAATACTTTTTTCGAATTTATTGTTTGTCTGTTAACTTTGCTTATGTCATCTTTTGCCTTACAAAAGATGAACATTGTTATATAGTCAAATGCGTCTGTCATTTTAATTTCTATATTCTAGATTTGCATTCTTGGAAGGTCTCTCCTTACTCAGGTCCTTTAAGAAGCTGCTTTCCCTTCATGGGCTGTGAACTGGAAGAGGCATCCCTCTTCCCCTCTCCTGGGTATTTGCAGCCGCCCTTGCTACTCCTGGCCATGTGAGGACCAAAGGCCCAGACTTGATTCTTATAGCTCTTTCCAGCTTTTTGGTAGCTGAGCAGTCTGGGTCACGCAGATGGAGGTCAGGGAGGCAGTGTGAACCTGGAGGGGCCCTGGGCTTGGAATCTGAGAGCCTGGATAACAGAACTGGTTCTGAGTTGCCTCCGTGACCTTGGCCGGATCACTTGGCCTGATTGGCCCTCAGTTGTCTCACCTGTAACATGGGGCATAACACTTTCCCTGCTGTGAATCTCAGATGATAAAATGAAGTTCAGGCACTCTGTAGGCTTTGAAACGCTGTTCAGCGGTTGAGGTGCAACAATAATGTGACACCTGACAATTTCTGAGTCTTGACAAGGAGTGACTTTACATGCATCATCTCATTTAATCCTCAGCAATCCCAGGTCATAAGGTACTGTTACCCTCTTTTTAGAAGTAAAGAAACATAGGCCCAGAGTGGGTAAGTTACAAGCCCAAGGTTGCACGGCAGATAAGTTGCAAAACAAAGATTCCAGAATTTGAGTTATTCCTAACCCGTGTGTGTGTGTGTGTGTGTGTGTGTGAGAGAGAGAGAGAGAGAGAGAGAGAAAGAGAGAGAGAGAGAGAGAGATACAGGCTGCTAAGGAGAACTTTGCAGTATTTTAGAGAGATTATATAGAGCTTGAATGTTAACGTGAAAAGCATGGGAAATGCTGTAAAACACTCTGAGTGTTTCCTGGGAGGACCATCTTCCTGACCTTCGAAGTTATTAAAACCTGCCAAAGTGGAAAAGGGTGACGTCCAAGCAAGACTGGGACCAGGAGGGGTGCACGAGGCCTCTGACCTACAAGGGGCTGACCACTGTGCCGTGGGAGTGGGGCATTGCTGTGGGAAGCACCGAGTTTCCACAGGTCTGGGGCTTATGGGGCTGAGGTGGCTCTGAGGGGTTGGAGTGGGGGCTGGGGCTCAGCTGGGCTTACACGGGCTGTGCCCTAAATACCTGAGCAGTGGAGAGCTACGTCGGTATGAGGTGCAGCTGCCCACTCCACAGATCGTAAATCCCTGCGTTGGAATGGCAGGCACTGTGATCACGTCCCACAGCCTGACTCCCCTTTCTTGCTGATAAAACCCTAATTAGATGGCCATGTCTTCAGGGAAGACTGGCCGTCCTCTCAGTCAAGGAGGTTGATCTTGACCATACTGGGCTAATCACAAAAATGCCATTCTCCTGGGCAGAGATGGGCCTGCGATGGAATTCTGGCCAGTGAGGTATGAGGAGAAGTCAGGGGAGGGGCCCTCCTTAGCTTCTAAAATGAGGCTCAAGGTAAGGATGTTTCCTTTTTCCACCTTTAGACATTATTGTGTGAGGATGTGATGCTTCGCACAGCTGCAGCCATCCTGTGACCATGAGGAGAAAGATCATCTCTCTAAAGGCAACAGAGCAGAACAAACAGAAACATGATGGCTGGGAGTGATGATGGAATGAATTGACCAAATGTTTTGTGAGATGATACATTTCTCTTGGTTAAGCCACTTTGAATTGTGTGCTCTGTTAATTACAGTCACGTGAAACCTGTCCTTGTACATTTTGCTGAGGTAGGAATGGAGTCAGAGTGGGAAGGTGAGGGAGACATTATCTAGTTAAGATAATTATCAAGTGCTTTAATCTCAGGACTACTTTACACTCCTAAATGTACTGAGGACCCCAGAGAATTTTGTTTATGTGGATTACAGCTATCAATATTCACTGTATTAGAAATTAAAACTGAGAAAATTTAAAAATCCTTATTTATTAATTTTTTAAAAGTCCTCTCATGTTAACATAATGTTTTTAAATGAAAAAGAACTAGATTTCCCCCCAAAAAAACGATTTGGTAGGAAGAACGGCATTGTTTTTCACCTTTGCAACTCTCCAAATGTCTGGCTAATAGAAGACAGCTGGATTCTCCTATCAGCTTCTGCATCCAATTTGTTCCAACATCACATGTCTTGTAGTCTCTGGAAAACTCCACTGTACGCTCAGAGAGGAATGAGAGTGAAAAAGGCAAATGACGTCTCAGCATTCGTATTAGTTTTCTGTGGCTGCTGTGACAAATTGCCTTAAACTTGGTGACTTGAAACAACAGAAATTTATTCTCTCACAGATCCAGATGCCAGAAGTCCGAAATCCAGGTGTCAGCGGGACCATGCTTCTTCCACAGACTCCAGGGGAGAATCCATTCCTCGCCTCTTCCAGCTTCTGGTGGCCGTCTGCATTCCCAGGCTCACAGCTGTGTCACTTCCATCTCTGCCTCCATCTTGACACCAGCTTCTCCTCTGTGTGTCTATCTTAGAAGGTCACTTATCATTGGATTTAGGGCCCCCGCGGATAATTCAGGTCGACCTCCTCATCTCAAGATCCTTAGTAACATCTGAAAAGAACTTTTTGTCGGATAAGATCACGGTCGCAGTTTCTAGGGATTAGGACATGGGAATATCTATTGGGGGACCATTATTCAACCTACTACAGTATTATTATAAAAATACTTTTAACCTGTGGACCCTCTGAAAGGATCTTGGGGATTTCTGGGGTCCCTGGATCACACTTTGAAAACCGGGGATCTAGTTCAATGGTGTCCACACACACATGCATAAGTAGTACCCAAGCAAACAATGGAAGGAGGGCCAAATACGCTTTGCCAAATAAACCAGTGAAAATAAAGTTTCTAGGGAGAGTCCTAGGGGAAGGATTCCAGCAAAAGTAGATAAGTGTCCAGTGTGTGAGAGAGGACCCAGGCCAGGTGGAAGACTGGGGGTTGGGGGGGGCGGACAATGGCAGGTGAAGGGCTTCTAAGTACAGGAACGCCTAGTTTGGGGTTGTTTGCTGGGTGGTACTGTGATGTAACCCCCTCCATCATCACAAAACCGATCAAGGCTGATGTCCACAAAGAGTTTTGCATGAGTGATGCTAGAAGAGAGAGAGGGTATTCAAGAGAAATGGCTGAGGCTCCTGTCTGGGGCAGGGGCTGGACAGGATGTGGTAGGCAGGATGGTGACTGACGCATCACTGACCAGCTCAGATTAGGACATTGAGGGCAGGGGTGATGGAGAAAACCTAAGAGATTCCCCAGAGATTGTGAGAGGGGAGGGAGTTCCCATTCCTAAGGCCCCAAGAGCTGGTGGAGAGATCAGCCTGGATGGTTGGTACCTCAACCAATACCCAAGTCATTTAGTTGAACCATGAGTGGAACCAGGAACCCAGGAAAAAGACAGCTCAGACCTCTTCCCATGTTCTACCTCCCCAAGGGGTCTGTGGGGATTCTCAGGACTCCCGAGCCATGATCAGGACTCCGGATCACATTTTAAACATCACAGATTTGGTCCATCCCTCCCCATTTTACAAAGGGGGAATCATAAAGAAAATGATTGTTGGTCATACAAATGCCCCAAATCCCTAAACCCCACAAACTCTTTTTTTTTTTTTTTTTTTTTTAAATGTACTTAATCTTCCTTTGGATAATCTAGTTCTATTTATTTATTTATTTATTATTTATGGCTGTGTTGGGTCTTCGTTTCTGTGCGAGGGGTTTCTCCAGTTGTGGCAAGCGGGGTCCACTCTTCATCGCGGTGCACGGGCCTCTCACTGTCGCGGCCCCTCTTGTTGCGGAGCACAGGCTCCAGACGTGCAGGCTCAGCAATTGTGGCTCACGGGCCCAGCCGCTCTGCGGCATGTGGGATCTTCCCAGACCAGGGCTCGAACCCGCGTCCCCTGCATTGGCAGGCAGACTCTCTACCACTGCGCCACCAGGGAAGCCCCCCCCACAAACTCTTTTATGGCACAAAAATCACCTTTAGAATGGAAAAAAAGTAAAGTTGGAAAATATCTGCAATATATCTGAAAGGCAAAAGATGAATACCTCTAATATGCGAAAATAAATCCAGTATCCTCAGCAGAAAGAAAAATAGGCAAAAGGCGTGAACAGGCAACTTAGAAAAGAAGTATAGATGGCTAATTAATATGAAACAAGCTGTTCAATCTTACTAAAAAATGAGAGAAATGAAAACATATCTATAATAAGCTGTGATTTTTCACATATCAGTGTGGCCAAGACTGGCAATTCAAATAATTGATAGCATCCAGCTTTGGGAAGTATGGAAGGAAAATTGAACTTTTGTGCTGTTGGAGGGAGAATTAATTGGTCTAGTCGGATGGAGGGCAGCTAGAAAATGTGAATCAAGATAGAAAATGGGGGCTTCCCTGGTGGCGCAGTGGTTGAGAGTCTGCCTGCTAATGCAGGGGACACGGGCTCGAGCCCTGGTCTGGGAAGATCCCACATGCCGCGGAGCAACTAGGCCCGTGAGCCACAACTGCTGAGCCTGCGCGTCTGGAGCCTGTGCTCCACAACAAGAGAGGCCGCGATAGTGAGAGGCCCGCGCACCGCGATGAAGAGTGGCCCCCGCTTGCCGCAACTAGAGAAAGCCCTCGCACAGAAACGAAGACCCAACACAGCCAAAAATAAATAAATTAATTAATTAATTAAAGAAAAAAGAGGCGACTGTTGTAATGACTTAAAAGTCTTTAAAAAAAAAAAAAAAGATGGAAAATGGACCTGCCCTTTGACTCCGCAGTCCTACTTCTGTAAAATGGGGACAATAAAAGTCCCTATTTCAGTTAATCATTGAGAGGCTCAAGTGAGCTAATCCATAAAAAGCATTTAATGCAGTGCCTGGCAGAAAGGGCCAGAAATGTTAGCTATTACTAGGAATTTATCCTAGAACATAAGCCCCCACCAAGCAAAATTATGTGTATACAGGGGATTGTCCCTGTGGCTTTGTTTTCAACAGCAAAAAAATTGGAAACAAATTGATTTTTCATCGAGAATTAAGGAGGCTGATTCCACGAGGATAATGCTCTCTGTGATTGCAGGATGAACCAGAAAAAGATCTGAAGGTCTTCGACTGACACTGTTTCTTGAGCTGGATGCTGGTTAACAGCTATGTTCACTTTGTGAAATTTATCAGGCTGCATCCTTGTGATTTGTGCCCTTTTCTGTTCTACTTCAACAAAGAGTAAAAAAACCCTGTCTGTATTAGAATCTGATCTCATCTAAATAAATATGGACATATATATGTATAGAAACAAGTCTAAAGGGATGTTTACTCCATTATATTTAAAATGGTTTCTGGGCATTGGGAGTAGGAGTCATTTTTATTTTCCTTTGTGTGTTTATCGATATTTTCTGCTGATCTTCAACAAGTATGTATCACTTTTGTAATTAGGGAAGAACATAGCCACCATTACAGCTCTTCGGTTGTAATAGTCAGAAACCCAACTCAATCTTATTTAAAGAAAAAATGCAATTAATTGGCACCTGTGACTGAAAAATTTGGCCATGGATTCGGTTTCAGGCCTGGACGCAGGCTCACATGAGGTCACGGGGATCCCATTTCTCAGCCTTCTTGGACTTCTTGGCCAACAGGGAAGGTGAGAACCAGGGGGTGTGTATCCATAGGTCCAAGTAATCAGAGCTGCTGTACAATGCAGAAGAGGGAGACCCCTCCAAGGGCCTCTTGGAGGAGGAGGCCATTGAGTTGGGCCTTGAACGATGGGCAGGATTTTCATGGACAATTGGGGGAGAAAAGGGTTTCTTGGTAGAGCACAAAGCTCTACAAAGTGCTGGTTGCAGGATGGCATGATGAGCATCTCGACTGGCTGGAGTAAGAGGCTCATTATTAGAGACAAGACTGAAAATGTGGGCTGGGGTTTGATTGTAACGAGCCTTCAATCCTAGGGGCATTAATCAAGTTTCTCTAGGTTTATAGTTGCAGAACACTTATTCAAATGGAACCATCCAGAAGAGTGGGTTTCAGGCAGCAGCTAGATTCCAGGTGCTCAAACGATATTTGTTATCAGGGGATTGTCCCTGTGGACAATCTGGAATAATGTACTGGATCAATAAGTATAATTAATTAATTAATTAATATTAATTAATTATAATTAATTAATATTATCATTTAATTAATAATAAAGGACTGGAATAATGGATGTTATCAAGATCTGATTCTCTTGATCTTGGGTCCAGTTTCCTCTCTTTTGATTTTATTCTCAGAGTGCACCTCCCTGGCAGCATGAGGCCCAAATCCTACTTAGCAACCCCAGGAGACATCGTAACTTTCCCCCAGTAATTTCAGCAAAACTCCAGGATTGATGCTCACTGGTTTGCTTTGGTTTATGTGCTCATTCCTACACCAGCCACTATGGCTGGGGGGGCATATTGTCTTGAGGAATCAGGTCTGGTCATGAGGTCACTCCTGGAACCAAGGGCTGGTTCACACAAGTGCTTCACACAAGTCACTCAGGAACAAGGAGCTATGATCAAATGAAGAGAAACATGCTCTCTGGGCAGGCACGACTGCAGTTGTCCAATAAAGGGATGACAATCTCCTCTGGAGGCAATGATTCAGGCTGCCCAGAAGGAAGACAGCCTTTCAATGTGGTGGGGCGCTAGAACAGGAAGTCCAGTTTACCCTTATGTCTCCTCTTCCCCATGAAGCCAGAAGCTCAGGAAGGCTGGGTGCCGTTCTTGACCACCCTTGCATTCGCCGTGCTGCCTGGCGCGTTACGGGTTTGTGTGGATTGCATTTCATGGAGTCCATGTAGTGACCTCTGTTTTAGCCAAATCTCTTTAAGTGGCAAGTGACAAACACTCGGTTCAAACCGACATAAACAAACACGGGGAATTTATTGCCTCTCATGTAATTAAAAGTTTTTGGGAGTGTTTTTGCTTCAGGTATGGCTGGTTCAACTGCTTAACAGATGCCATCAGGTCTCTGTCTCTGTCTCTTGGCATCCTCCGTCTTTTTTCCATGCTTTCTTCAATTTGGCCTCATTCTCAGGCAGACTCTTGTGAGTTGGCAAACACGGTCCCTCATGGCTCCAGGCTGACATCTTACCAGTTTAGCAGCCCCAATGGAAAGCAGATGCCCATTTCCCAGTGATTCCATCCAGAGTCCTGGAACAGACGCTTATTTGTCCAGCATGGGTCACAGGACCAACTCTGATCCAATCACTGGCCAGGGGATAATGCTCTGATTGGCCAGCCCAAAACATGGGCTCATCCCTAAAGCTACAGGTGGTTGAAGCTGGTTCCTTAAGGAAAATCAAAGTACTGGAATAATGGATGTTATCCAAGCAAAACTAACATGCATCCACCCACACTGACATCAGACCTTTGGGCTTCCCTGGTGTTGGGGACCAGGCAGTGTCAGTAGCTCTGAGCCCACAATTAACACCCTTTTTTGGAAGGACCCATGGCTCCCACCCCCAGAGGCTCACGCTGAGTGGGGCAATGAAAGGAAAGAACAGGGGAAAACCAGCCATCCCTCCCCTCTGGGGCTGCTGGTGCCAAGTTTCTGGCTGAGCTTCTCTTAGAAGACTGGATCACAAAGCTCTGGAAATGGGTGTTTGGGATGGAAACATAGACACACAGTTAATTATGGCGTCCTGCTCGGCGCCACCCTAATTAAGGCAGTTCCCTGGTGGAGGCCAAGATTTAATGCTCTCTTTTATAGTGCTTGGTGGCAAGAGGGCGGCCCTGTCCTCTCCTCTCCCTCTGATGCATCCCCGTCTGGCTGGCCGAGAGCTGGGTGGAGACGGTGGCCTGGCTGGCTGGCAGGGAAATGAGAAGGCAGCCTAGGCCCCATTGGAGTGGCATAGCTGCCCTCCCAGAACAAGGGACAGGACAAGTGGGAGGCAATGTGAGGGGCAGAAATGTCAATCCTGGCTGTCTCCTGATGGTAGGTGGTGACTGGGCAGAAGTGTCCCACGTTGAAGGCAAGTGTTAGGACTCTCTTGGCTCTGGGGCCCTCCAGGAAGTGGGAAATGGCTCCCAGAGGGCTGGCCAGGAGCACAGTCAGCTCCTGATGTCTGGCTTCATGACCCTCCCTGATACAAATAAAATAAGGAGGGCAGATCTACTGCCAAAAAAATATGTGAAAAAGTCCATAGAATTTCATTTGAAACCAACTGAATTTCCCTCTACTATCCACAATGTAGAATTTTCCAGGCTGCTATTATAGAATTCATTGGACCACAGAGCTGGCAGGGACACAAAAATCATTTCATATAATAGGTAAAGAAATTGAGGCCAAAAGAGAAGTGATTTTCTCAAGATCCAAGAGTTTGTTCGATTAGTGTAGGTGACAGCTGGCAAATAGCTCTCACCTTGCGTACAAGTGCTGAATGATTGGACAGCTGGAGGCTATGATGATATGATTCTGAGGCCTTCATGTGCAGTGGGGAACAGGCACTTGATCGATTAATGATGTCTGTCATGGGCACTGGTGGGAATGTGGTGGTGAATGTGCATAGTTTCTGCCATTCCTGCCTAGATGTCTGAGGGGTGCTCTGAGATGGACCCTGAAAGTAGGCCATCTTGGAGGGTTTTGGCTGGATTGAGAAGATGAAAGTCAAAACAGTTTTACTAAGAGAGACATGAAATTCGCAAAGCCCCTCAATGAACTACCTTCTAGTTACCATGAGGGATGGATGGTCAGGATTGAAAAATGGGAATTCCCAAGGTTTTTCACTCTAAGGAATCTTATGATGAGGCTTGGGCTATGTCTCTGGAGCGTTGCCTGGCCCCCAGAGCTGTGAGTACCCTAGTCCCTTTCCTTGAGGGGCTATGGGTCAGTGGTCTTGGTGGTAGATTCCAAGACCTTTGGAAGAACTGGGTCTTGTGTGGAGACATTGATCTGGGATACTGGTCACAGAGTACAGAGCTGAAAGGCCCGAGCTGAAGGCCCGAGTGTCTCGATACCTAAGTTCTTCTCCTGCCTCTGCTATCACCCCTCTGTACCTGGAACAAGCCCCTTTCTCCATTGGACTTCATCTACACAGTGAATGAAGGTCCCAGTGGTCTTATGGGTTCCTAGAAGCTCTCTCACTTGACCAAATAGTCTAGCTTTTTTTTATTATGATAAAATACTCATAAAATTTACCATTTCAACCACTTTAAGTGTATAGTTCTGTGATATTCAATATATTCACATTATTGTGCAATCATGCACCTCCAGAACTTTTTCATCTTACCCAACTTTAACTCTGTACACATCAAATAATAACTCTAGATTTTCACGTGCCCCTGGCCCCTGGAAACCACCATTCTACTTTCTGTCTCTCTGAATTTGCCTATTTTAGGCACCTCATATAAGTGGAATCGTATAGTATTTACCTTTTTGTGACTGGTTTACTTCACTTAGCATAATATTTTTGAGGTCCGTCTGTGTTGTAACATCTGTCAGAATCCTTCTTTTTAAAGAAAAAAAGCCTGAATAATATTTAATATATTTTTAAAAAATTTAATGTTTAATTTTTAAATGCTGAATAATATTCTTCTATATCTATCTACCATATTTTGTTCAATTCTTGAAGGATACTCGGGTCACTTCCACATTTTGGCTACTGTAAATAAGGCTGCTGTGAACATGGGTGTACAAATATCTGCTTGAGTCCCTGCATTCACTTCTTTTGTGAATATATACACCCAGAAGTAGAACTGCTGGATCATATGGTAATTCTGTGTTTAATTTTTGAGGACTCGCCATACCGTCTTCCACTGCAGCCGCACCATTTTACATTGCCAACGGCAATGCACAAGGGTTCCAATTTTGCCACATCCTCGTCACACTTTTCTTTTTTGCTTTTCGATAATAGCCATCCTGATGGATGTTAAGTGGTATGCCATTGTGGTTTTGAATTTCGTTTCCCTCATGATGAGTGATGTTGAGCATTTTTCATGTGCTTATTGGCCATATGTATACCTTCTTTGGAAAAATATCTATTCAAGTCCTTTGCCCATTTTAAAATCAGATTGTTTGTTTCTAGCTTGGTTTTAATCTTCTAGCAGGGCCCTGAAAGATTGGTACTAAGGAATGGTAATTTTGTTTTCCAGGTTTATTGAGGTATAACTAACAAATAAAATTGTAATGTATCTAAAATGTACAATGTGATGATTTGATCTATGTATACATTGTGAAAAGAGTCCCACAATCAAGTTACTTAACACATCTATTACCTCACATGGTTACCTTGTGTGTGTGTGTGTGTGAGAATGTTTAAGATTTACTTTCTTAACAAATTCAAGTATATAATACAGTACTGTCAACTATAATCATCATGCTGTACGTTAGATTTTCAGAACTGATTCATCTTATGACTGAAAATTTGTACACTTTCACCAACCTCTCCCCATTTCCCCCACCCCTAACCCCCCTGCAACCACCATTGTACTTTCTGTTTCTATGAGTTTGACTTTTTTTTTTAAAGATTCCAGATATAAGTGAGATCATACAGTATTTGTCTTTCTCTGTCTAGCTTATTTCACTTAGCAAAATGTCCTCTTGATTCATCCATGTTGTCACAAAAGGCAGGATTTCATTCATTTTTTTAAAAACTTTTGGGTTTATTTATTTATTTATTTATGGCTGTGTTGGGTCTTCATTTCTGTGCGAGGGCTTTCTCTAGTTGCGGCAAGCGGGGGCCACTCTTCATCGCGGTGCGCGGGCCTCTCATTATCGTGGCTTCTCTTGTTGCGGAGCACAGGCTCCAGACGTGCAGGCTCAGTAATTGTGGCTCACGGGCCTAGTTGCTCCGCAGCATGTGGGATCTTCCCAGACCAGGGCTCGAACCTGTGTCCCCTGCATTGGCAGGCAGATTCTCAACCACTGCGCCACCAGGGAAGCCCCATTTTTAAGGCTGAATAGTATTACATTATATATATGTACCACATTTTCTTTATCCATTCATCCACTGATGGACACTTAGGTTGTTTCCATGGCTTGGCTATTGCGATAATGCTGCTATCTCTTCAAAAATGATTTCATTCCCTTTGGATATATACCCAGAAGTGGAATTGCTGGATCATAAATAGTTCTATTTTTAATTTCTTGAGGAACCTCCATACTGTTTTCCATAGTGGCTACACCCATTTACATCCCCACCAACAGGGCAAAGTGTTAGGAAGGGTAATTTTTGATGGAAGAAGAAACACAGATGAAAAGGCTCAAGGCTGAAACGATATTCTAGACCTGACTTCTCTCTGTCTGAGCGGTCTCTTCATTCCTCTCTCCGTGGTGTTGGCTTCGTCCTTGGGCTTCCAGTGGTGTCTGTCCCTCCCCAGCCCTGGTTGCTCCAGGGCCTCCTCTTTTTTTCTTGGATTTTAAAAGTTTATTATTTAGAAATATAAGCCAACGTCTGCCCAGTAGCTTACAGAGCCCTCATGATCTAGCTCCCCGCTACCTTCCTGACTCTCTGTGTTACATCCGTTTCGCACACCATCCCAGGGCCTCCTCTCGTATCACCAAAATAGAGGGAGCAGCGGCTAGATGAACAGCTCACACACGCTCACTATAGAGCAGGTGTCTTTCCCCAACTGGCCAGGCTCAGCCTGAGGCCTGGCTCTCACGGGACTCATCTAGAGGCAGGGGTGGGGCCTCAGGAGCATGCCTGCTCCTTGCAAGAGGCTGTTCATGCCACAGGGAATAGAGTCCCTCAAGTTATGTCGATAAAACTGTCCGAGACTCTAAGAGTAGGGCTGGTCACTGCTACGCCGAGCAGTAGGGGACTGGAAAGGCGTTCAGAGTGCCCGGCGGCTGTCTCCAGAGGGCTGTCGGCATGGAGGGCAGGGTCCTCCGCTCAGAGGAAACTTCCAGAAGGTGACTCTCCTGTTGCCTCTCTACCTCGTGTTGGCTTTCTTCTAACTTCTGCCGACTCAAGGCCTCCACCCTCTCGTGGCCCCTGTGGCTCCGTGTCTGTCACAGCCTCTCAGCATTCAGTCCCCTCATGTTTCCCAGTCCAGAGAGGAGAATCAGACTGGCTCAGTGTATCTGACCCTGACCAGATGCATATGGCCCCATCTGCTCTCGGCCCTCGGCCCCTCGCTCTGTCCCCAGCCAGAGTGGCCCCGCAATGGTTAGTGCTCTTCCTGCCGTCGGAAAGCCCTGTCTGCCATCTCTGTCACCTCATCTCTCAGCACTGCTGGCCACCTCAGCCTCCCTCGGGGCAAAGCTCCGGCTTCGGTATGGCCTCCACCGTACCTGCCCAGGCGGGAGAGGCCTTTGGGATTGATCCGACGGGGCCCAGGGAGGCACTGGCTTCACCAGCGGCTGCCTGGAGGGGCTGAGTGACGCATGGAAGAAGAGCGACCACCCGGTGAGGCAAACCTGGATGAGCGAGAGTCAGGAGATGAAGTTTCTCACCTGCCTTCCCTCTGACAGACCCTTCTGAGATGCGGCGCTTCCCCGTGTCCTCTGTGGAGGTGGTCCCACCACGCAGAGCTGGTCAACCCACTGGATCTTCTGGGCTGCTGGAGTCAGCTAGGTCATGCTTACATTTTTATTTTTTTTAATTTACATTTATTTATTTCGTTATTATTATTTTAAAATTTTTAAATTAAAAAAAAATTTTGAGTTTTGTTTATTTTTTTATTTAAATAATTCATGCTTACGTTTGAATTGTGCTTTCCCCCTGTCCCTCTGGGTTCCCTGGGAAGCAGTGCCTGAGATGGAGCTCAGCACTCAGGGGGTTTATTGGGGGTGCTCCTGGGGTCACTGCCGGTGGACTGGCCAGATGGAAGCAGTGCTGGGCAGAGGGAGATGTGAGTTGTGATTTAGTTTCCTTGATGGGAGTCTGGAAGCTGGCATGACCTTCAGAGGTGTCCAAAGTTGGGGTGAGAGGTCCGGCTTTTAATGCCTCTGTGCTTCTCAGCCATTTGATGGGCTGCTCCAGGAAGGGGGCATGACCTGGGGCCAGGTGACTTCAGTGAAAACAACTCCAAAGAAGACTGGCAGCTGGGGGCCGTCTTCCAACAGCACTCCCAGGAGCTGGGGGCAGAAGTTCTTCACTTCTGAAGGGGGAGCCGCTGTGCCCTTCTTCCCTGCCTCACTTCCGGTTCCCCTCCTTCTTGCTCCACTGGGATTATATCTACCAAAGAAGCATTAGGAGATACGTTTGACCCAGGTTCTGCTTTCTGGGGAATCTGGGGTAAGACATCCACTAAACCACCACCATGGCTATTGGGGAGATTTTTGCATCCAGATGTATCATAGGCTGTCGGCTAACCTATGACATAACTTCCCTTAGGTCAGGTGATCGAATCGACCAATCATCTCTGGTCAGAGGCAGGATGGGACAGACATTGGCCACCCGGCCTCCAGGGACAGTCTGTCCCCTCTTCCCTCAGTAGGGGTCTGTGAGCATGGCAGGCGCCAGCACTGACCCATCCAGTACAGCTGGGTGCCTGCTATTGGATGGACTTGACCAGGCAGGGGAGCAGGGAGAACAGGAGGACTTAGGCACGGTTTCTGTCCAGGATGTTCACAATCCAAGTGAAGTCACCCATCTTTTCTTCTCAGAGCCCTCACGGGGGAACCCTAAACAGTGGCGGAGGCAAACGCTCTTGGTTGCCCCCTTCCCCCTCATCAGCCGTTCCCACCTACCCTTGCAGTCTCAGAGGGTGACTTGTGAATGTTCTGAACTCATGGCAGCCGATGCTTGGTTTGGTTCTGGATATGGGACTCAGCTTGGTCAGTGGCCCCGAGGCAAAGTCTCAAAAGTTAGATTTGGAGAAGGAGTTAAGGAACTGCGTGTGATTTTCTGAAAATGCTGCAAGTACAATGTGCCCGTCTGCGGGGTTGGTGAGACATGGTGGACGTGATAAAGACGGCATCTTTGATGATGTCGTTGAACCGCAGAACTAAGCCCCCAACAAGAGCTCTGGTTCTGGGCTTGTAGTTCTATGAGGTAATTGCATCCTTACTGGTGCAGCAGCCAAGACCAAGGTCTCTGAAGCCTGACTACCTACAATTTACTAGCTGTGTGACCCTGGGCAGGATGCTTAACCTCTCTTGTCTCAGTTTCCTCATCTGTAAAACGGACATAAAATAAGACCCACCCCATAAGGCTGCTGTGAAGTGTAAATGTGTTTGTATACCTGAAGGACTTACAACAGTGCCTGGCACTCAGGAAATGGCATGTAAGTATTGACTGTTATTTAGACCCCCTTTAAAAATAGATCTAAGTTAAAGGGTAGACAGAATTGGATTAATCGTAAGCCTTGGTTCATGACATGCCACTGGTATATTTATTAAAATAACAAACATCTGTGGACCCATTGCTCAACTCAAAACTCAAGAACTAGAATATTACCAATCGTTGTTGCTCCTCCACTGGCCCCCTGACCATCCCACCCCTTACCTGCTCTCCCATTCCTGAATTCTACATTTATTATTCCCGTGTATGTGTGTGTGTATGTGTAGTTTCGTCACATATAAAGGTACATCCAAACAACATATTGCTTTGTTTTGCCTGCTTTTGAGCATTATAAAAAGGATATACACCACGTGGTCTTCTGGGAGTTTTTCTGCAAAGACACGTTTATTTTCTGCTCCACACAGCTGAAGGCAATCCAATCACATGGTGCCTTCTTGAAGGGAGAAAGAAAAGCCCACTTTCAACAGAAAGAAACAAAAGTTCAGTCTTTTCTTCTTTCTTGCCCTTCATTTGGCTGCGGAGGTGTACTGGTCCTCATAAGGGTCCTTCCAGAATTGCCTTCCTCCTGAATTAGTGTGTGAGGGGGTTCATGTCCTTCTGGCCTGGCTGCCCTCCTGGGCACAGGGTCCAGGTGTGAGGCACCAGGAGATGTGACTGCTCGGAGACCTGGTCCATGTGGAGAGAGGCTGTGGCCCCTGTGGAATTTTTCTGATGCTTCTGAATCCCCACTGGGAATCATTTTCCCTTTTCCATCCCAAATATGGGCTGGGTTCTGGAAGGCGTGGGAGAACTAATTTGAGGCGAGTATAAACACTTCCATGCCGGTGGAACCCTGGCCAGGAGGAATTCCAAGCCATTTGAGAAGTCTGCCAGCCTAGAGTTGGACTTTGGCTGGGACCCTCTGGTGTAGCTACTTTTAGCTGGGAACATTTTTTCCCAGACTCTGGAAGGCCACACTTGAAGGATTATGATTTACCCCAAACTGACCGGGAGCATTTCTCCATAGAGTTGGCCATTTACATGCCTGCTTCCCAAGTTTTGCCTTTCTAGAGAGTGAGACCTACCTACTTGTTAAGACCCAGAGCTTGGGAGGCATATGAACCTGGCTGTACCTCTGGGTCTACCTCTTGTTGACTTTGGACCAATTACCTAACATGTCTCAGTCTGCTTCTTCATCTGGAAAATGGCGATAATAATAATACCTATTTCAAGAGTTGTGGTGAGAATCAAGTGAGATCATATGCATATGAAAATACTTATACATGACAGTGCTTGTACCAGTCAGTTATTGCTATGCTGCAATAACAAATATCCCCCCAAACTCAGCGACTTAACAAAGCAGAAGTTTATTTTTCACTCTTATAAAGTTTGTTGTTGGTCCAGGCCACTCCCCAGGGCAGCATTCCCCCACATGTGACACATGATCCAGAAGATCAAGTTCTGGTTCCACCATTTCAACAAGAAGCCCTCAGGTTCACTAGAGAAGAGGAAGAGATTAACTAAAGAACAAGGCAGAACACTTTTGATTTCCGTTTTAATTGACCAGAACTAGTCACATGACTCCATCTAACAACAAGGGTGCTGAGATAATATAGTTTTCTATACGTCCAGGAAAGAAAAGCAAAACCCGATGTTGGGGAGCATTTGTAATATCTCCCACAGTGTTCAATAAACAATATTGTCCTGCCTTTATTTTCTACCTGCAGAGAGTTTAGAACTTGTTCAAGGTGACGAAGCAGAGATAGATGAAAAGATAAACGTATTTTCCTAATTCCTTAGAAGGATGCAGGCCTTTGCATTTTGTAGGAGGCTTTTTCAGCCTCATTTCCGTAGTCTCCTGGGGAGGGTTTTTCCTCCGGTGTAAAAGGAGAAGGAAGCTGGGAAATAAAGGGCTGGGGGCCTGCTCAGTGACTGGACAGGCAGGTGTCAGAACCAGCTGGCTTTGCAGAGGAAATCCACTTGCACCAAGCCTCAAGGAGGGCAGAACATGAGGCTAAAAGAAAAGGACATCCCAAGTGCCAGGCATCAAGCCAAATGCTATATGTGCTCTCACTCATGTAGCTATAATTAGTGCTGCAATTTTACAGATGAGGAAACCGAAGCTCAGAGAGCCAGGCAGCAACGGCACAAGGAGGAGGGAGGGATGACAGAGGCCTGGGACAGTCTCTGGCTTGAGGAGTGGGACAGGGACGCCGGGGTCCTCCCTTGTCCCGTCTACTCACGCTATGGCTGAAGAGCAAAAAAAAGGAAGTTTTTGGCATAACACCAAATGTGACAACACCTGAGAGGCTCTTAGCAAAAATCCAGAGTGCTCACGGGGATTTCTTACAAATAAAAAATGAGTTAACTTTTCTGTAGTGTAGAAGCAACCAGTTGCCCCTTTTGGATAGAAGGGAGTTGGGGAAGGAGGGAGGGATTGTGCAGAGTGAGGGAGGGGGCTATTCTCCATGTTGGGGTCTTGGGTGGGCCGAGATCAGAATCAAAGTCTCCCTTCCTTATTTGGGGAAACTGAGCGCCAGAGAGGGGAAGGGTTTGTTCAGGGCCACAGAACCAGGAAGCAGCAGAGGCAGGTGAGAAGGCAGGTCTCCTGATGCTCTTTCCCTGGCACGGCCACTCCATAGCTGCCTCAGGGCCAGAGGGAAAGGGAGGTGTGAGGGCCCCAAGTCCACAGCAGCTCCCAGCAAGCCCTGTATGCAGGCAGTGCTTGCCCAGACCCCCCTTCCAGCCTGGTCTGTCCCTGCAAGCCCACAACATTACAGATAGGAGGGAGCAGCGGAAAAGGCACCTCCACTCACTTCTTTCCCCCCAAGTACCCCATTTTCTATAAGAGTGATGGGGTTGTCATGGCATTTGTTAGGATTCTGATAAGATGGAAGAAAACTCAAGGCCAAGAGGCATAAAGAGAAGGAGATCAAATGGGGGATCCCTTTGTTTCTGTGTTTACCAACGAAGCAGGTCCCCCACTAGCTCTGCTTTGGCCCTCGCCAGGCTTATGTTCCCTCTTCTGTATGTGACCTGCTCCCCAATCCCAGAACTTGGTTTTGCCGGGAGCTGAGATTTGGAACGTTCACACGTGTATAGGCTGCTTGCAGGCGGAGGTGGGGGGAGCTTCCCACCCCTGGGCGTGCACAAGCTGAGCGGGGCCCAGTGTGGCACTCTGCAGGGGTGTCCCGCGGTGGATGGCATGCCCATATGCCCCTCCAGATCCCGCTCTGTGCTCGGCCAGCTTCATCTCTCCATCGGCGCCTCCCTCTGGCTTTTGCTTGGGTTTGTGGCCAATGGGAGGCACCATCAGGGGATGAGAAGGTGGCAGGAGAGAGCAGTCATGCTGTTCATTCCCGGCTTCTCTCCCTGCCTGGCCACAGTGCCTACCGGGTGGCGTCTCCAGATGCCACCCTCTCTGGGTTCCGGTACCTGCTCCATCATCCCCTTGTTCTTTCAGGCCGAGTGGTAGTACCCACTCCCCACGGGTGCTCACTGTCTCCAGGACCTTTCTGGTTCCCCTTCCCCTGTAAATAGCTCCGTCATAAACTCCCCTCACTTTCCCTTTGGAGGATGCCATCTGTTTCCTGCAGGGATCAGACTGATACAAAGAGGAAGGATGGGATGTCGACCCCCTGGACTTAGTCTTTCCCAGAGGCCAAGGTTCACAGGTCCCACGGTCGCCTTGCCTGCCCACATTTCCGCCAACCCGGCCCCTCCGCGTGCCAGGTCTGTGCTGGGCTCCCGCCAGCCTTATTTATTTATTGAACAACATGCAAGCTCAGTTTCCTTTTGTGTTTAATGTGTCAGCGTTTCAGTGGATTCGGACTTCAAGGCTTGGATTTTGTTGACAATAATGAGATCACCCAGACAATTATCGTTTGATTTTTCAGTTTGCCAGAGAGGGGAAGATTAAAGAAAAGTTAAGAAGCTTTGGCTGTTTCCTGTTATCCATTTGCTGGGAGGGATGGGGGTGGGGTTGAAGGGCTGGGAAGAAGAGAAAATCTGCTTAAAAATGACCACATCGGGAGACATGCAGACTGTCTGCTCCCAGCAGGCTTCGTATGTCTGTGATGGTCCCACGTGGGGTGACCCAGGAGGCACCTGGAAGGCTCCTCAGTCCCCAGCTCCTTCACCACCTCAGGCCACAGGGTCTGAAAATCCATCGGCTCCAATAGGAGCCACAGGAGACTGGAATTCAACAAGCATTTTTTACTGTTATGATTATTATTGATAGAATTATGGTTATTGTTTCAGCTCACCACTCACTGGTCAACATGGGATGGCTTCATGCCTCTGGCCTCAGTTTCCCTTCTGCAGTGACGAATGCTCGAATGAGATGATCCAAACCTACCTCAGCCCTGAATTCACCACCCATTGCCACCTCTTATTTGTGTGGCTGGAGTTTTCAGATGGGGAGACACCGAGGAGAGGGTGCTAGGGTGCTGGAGGGGAGGAGGAGGGTGCTGGAGGGACAAACAGGTGCTGGAGACTTCCTTCTTCCCATCATGCTCTCTAACGGGTCTGTTCCCTTCTTCCATCCCTCCATCCGGGGTTCCTAGGGGGACTCCTGCTGTGAACTAACCCCACTGACTGCCAGAACATGGCTCTTATGCTCAGAAAGACCATCTAGAAAACGACTCTACCTCTGGAAATGTTCCCATGGCCCCGTCTACATCACGCCCCTTTCTAGAACACCGCAGAGACCCCTCACCCCCAGTGGTTCCACCTTTCCCTCGCTTGTCACCTTCTCTCTTACTCCCTGCCGCCTCCCTGTCTAGCTCGGATGCCTCTGTGGCTTTGCCTCCCTGCCCCTTCTCGCCAGGCCTCACCGCCCTTCTGCTCCCAGGTTGTCACTCTGCTGGTCTGCCTTGGTGTTGGCACTTTCAAACAACCTGCTCTGTATGGGATGTTAGAAGATGACCATTGGGACAAAGCTGTTTGTCACCGAAAAAAAAAAAAGAGAGAGAAAGAGAGAGAAATGATGGGGATGGGGTGGGGTTAAGGGGACTCGGAATCTTTGAGCAAGAAGAACGCTAGACAAATGGGAAAACTGAGGTCCAGAGAGAGGACAGAACCCGTGTCTCCTAGTCTGGCTGTGAACTGCAGGCCTTCATCTAGGGTTTGAATTCCCCACAGCCAAATAAGGCCAGTGAGGGCAGTATACTGAATTCTTCATAAAGCTTTTTATTCTGAGTCTGTCCTTCCTATTTTTTGGTGTTTCAATGTCTGTTCTTTTATGAAATCCTGGTGATAATGAATAATTGCCGATTTCCCTTTTCAATGGACTTGCTTGGCATAAGATTTAAATGAGAAAATTGGCAACATCAAATTGATAAGCCAAGTTTGGGGGAGATTTGACTGTTGCCCGACAGCCAATGTCTGCGAACGTATGCCTCCCAGCACTCTGAGAAAACGCAGACCAGCATTTGCTGAATTCCTCTCCTGACGGGGAGCTCCCTACCGCCCCTGCAATGTGGTTCCGAGGAGCACAGGCTTAGGGAAGCCAAGGCTCACAGCTCTCACTGGCCCAGACCCGGGCCCGCGGGTGCACCCAGAGCCCCACCGTGGGAGGGACTTCACAGTTGAGCCCCAGTCACTCTGATTCCCAAGGCCTTACATCACTGTGGGTCAGAAAAAGAAGGACCAGATTTTTCCAGCTCATTCAGTGATTATGAATGATGTTTCACTTTCTTTGCTGTGTTTTACTATTGTCTGAATTTTACAAGGAGCAGAATAACTTTTACAGCCACCTCCGATAAATCATGTCTATATTGAAAAAACGTAAGTCCGTAAACCTTTGCTCTCCAATTTTAAAAGTAATAATTGCTCGTGGCACTGAACTGAAACACCCAGGGAAGGATGATGAGAATGACTCCCCCCGCCCTGCTCCCACCGGAGTAAATGGCCAGGATTTTGGGTCTCTCCTTTCCATCCTTAGGACCACTTAGAAATGGAGGACACAATTGGCTGTTCTGTGGACGGTCGTGCAGGGCAGGTAGCAAATACCTTTGCTCTGGGAGGCCCCTGGTGCCGAGATTAAGTTTGCTCCCTCTGGGGGGCTCCCCTCTCTCTTCTGCTCGCCCACCCGTCCTCCACCGACCTCCCCAGACACCGTTGCCAGCGCGGCAGGGAGCTCTCCTGTTAGATATTTGTGGAGCTGAATAAAGAAGCAGCAGAGAAGAGCTAGCCCCACGAGGTGTGCCGCCACTCCGGGCCCCCAGGAAGACTCTGAAGGACTTTGACAGACAGGGGTTTGTTTCTTCACGTTGTTTAGCTCAAAACAGAGCTAAGACTCCTAATCGTCTCAAATGACCTGAAATGGTTTCCCAAGCAACCTGGGCAGACCCTGGGGGGTCCAGAGGGCATTCAGGGGCCCTGGGCCTCTGGGGCTGGAGGCCTGCCCGCCCCTGCTCAGCCTGACACAGATTCCAGAAGGGCAGCAGATGCCTGGTGCCGAAGGGCTGGGGGAGTGAGAGTGTGTGCTCCTTGGTGTGGGGAAGGGCTAGGCGGGGAGCAGGGGGTCCAGCCTGGGCCCAGGGCATTGTCTGCAGGGGCAGGCAGGAGGAAGTGGCCTGGGGTAGCTGGGGACAGCGATGAGCCAGAAGAATGGGGTCATTCTTCCAGAAAGCTGAATGCTCAGAGCTGGGGTAACTCCCAGGGGCGGGGGGTCCCGGCCACCATTTGCACCGGGCAGGGCAGGCTGGGGGTCAGCGCCAAAGCATGGCTGGGTATGTCCTGCTGGAGCGGCCGGTCCCGGAGTGGAGGGGGAGCTGGTGCTGGCACCCCACGTTGTTCTGGGACCTGGGACTTTAGGACCTGGGAGGCCTTGCAGTGGTCAACAGGGTGGGGAAGCTGAGCCCCAGGGAGGAACAAGGACTCTCCTCATCTCCCTTATGAGTTAGTGGCAGAGCTGGGACGTTAAGCCCGGAGATGCTGGAGATCTGGGTTTGAATCCCAGGTTGGTGGCTTATGAGGTGTGTGTGTGAACCATGGGGCCTCAACTTCTCTTTCTGCAAAACGGAGATAATTACAGTCCCCCAAGGAGCCGATGCAGGACGCAGGGCTAAGGTGTGCAAGAGAACTTCTCTGCGTGCTCTTTATAACTGATTCCTAAACCTAGTCTCCACGCTCCTGCTTGTCCTTCACGGCCCCTCACAAACGCTCTTTCCTCCTCCCGTCTCCTCCGTTCAGCTTTTCTTGGGGACACTGGTTCTTCCCCTGTTCTCAGTGGATGACTGGCTTTTCTCACCTCCATACTCACCTCCAGTCTTTGTGGTTGCCCTTTCAAAACGTATGGCTGGGACAGAAGCCTTTCTTCCAGTTCTGGGCAGGGCTGATCAGCTAGGGTGAGAAGCAGAGTGACTTCCCAGGGACCAAGGTGACTTGTCACCTGGGTTAATGGCTGCTGAGAGTGGGGGGAGTCTCCACAATGAAATCAGCATCTCTGTGCACCAACCATGTGCCTGCCACATTAGGGTCATTTAAGCCTCACAAAAGCCCTGTGATGTTCATGGTATGTATCCCCATTTTACAGATGAGGAAACTGAGGTCTGATTTGCCAGAATCACTTTCCTTTGGATGTTTTGCATCTATTTAGCCTGAGTCCTCCAGGCCTGGTGCTGGCGCTCTGTCCTGTGTCTCACCTTGACTGGGCAGGGCCTGAGTGCCCTCTTACTGGCCAGAACTGACACTAGGCCGGTTCAACACCAGTTATTGGTGAGAGAAACAGAATTGGCATGATGGATTTAGACTGGTCAAGATTCGTCCTGAAGATGAAGTCCAGTCTCCCTCTAAAATCTATTACCTTAGACCTCTACCTTGAGGAAGAAGAGGGAATTCTAGTAACAAGCAATCAAATGTGTCTCTCTTATATATATATTTATCTATCTCAGACACACACACACACACATTTGTTTGTTTGATTCATTTTTAAAGCACCTATTTAAAAATTATTTTAAAAATTCTGATTCTGGTGCCACCCCCGAGATTCTACTTAATTCGCTGGGTCTCACCTGGGCTTCAGGGTGATTAGCAGCTGCCCAGGAGATTCCAACATGCAGCTGGGTTGAGGATAGAACATAAGACACCTGGGCTTGTTCACATTCCCACTACTATGACAGCCAACACTCAGTATTATTTTCACCTTTGCCAATGCGATGGATGAAAAACAGTACCTCCCTGCTGTTTTAATGGGCATTTCTCCGGTTACTTCTGAGGATGGGCATCCTGATGTCTCCCCCACCCCATGATTTTCTCCCCACACTCTTGCCCATCTCATCTCTCCCAGAGCCAGAGCCCTTCCATATTCCTGTTTCACTGGGTCTCCTGGGGTCCCTGGGGGACAGGCAGCAAGGGGTGTGGGTCCATTTCCCATTTTAGAGAAGTGGACATAAAAACCCAGGAAGGACCAAAGGTCACACAGGGGATAAGAGGCAGAGGTGCGTTCACACCAGCATCTTCACACTTAGGTCCACCTCTGTTTTCAGGACGCTGATAGTTTCCAAAAATTTTTACGTAAGGAAGGAATTCTTTTTTGACATCTTACGTGTAACCCTAAGTAAAAACCAGAGAAAAGGCTGTCACTGGGGAGCATGGTTTAAAGTCTTGCCTCTCTGTCACTCTGCTCCTTGAGGGCAGGGGCTGGGTCTTCCATGGCCCCCCTTTTGTTCTCCATGACGCCCAGGACAGGCCATGGGCTGGATGTAACTCGCGGTGCTGCTTTGTTTGGCCCACAGAGTGATTTTTATTTTATTTGCCATGTTTTATTAAGGTATATTGTTTTATAAGGTATAATTTTATTATACAATTTACATATAGTAAAATTCATATGGTATATAGCTCTGTGAATTTTGACAAACTACCGCCATAAGCAACGCATAGATCATCTCCATCACTCCCCAAAATCCCCCGCATGCCCATTTTAGTCTATTCCTGCCCCCATCGCCAACCCCTGGCAACCACTGATATGTTTTCTGTCCCTATACAGTTTTGCCTTTTCCAAAATGTCATGGAAATGGAAGCCTACATTAGGAATCTGTTGAGTCAGAGCTCTTCCACTTGGCAGAATGCGCATGAGATTCAGCAATTTTGTTGCATGTGTAGGTGGGTCATTCCTTTTATTGCTGATTAGTATACCACAGTTTGTTTATCCATTACCCAGTTGAGGGAACATTTGGATTGTTTCCAGTTTGGGCGATTACAAATAAAGCTGTTATAAACATACACTTACAGAGTTTTGTGTGAACATAAATTTTTATTTCTCCTGGGCAATACCTAGGAGTGGGATGTCTGGGTTGCACAGTAAGAATATGTTTAACTTTATAAAAAACTACCAAATTGTTTCCAGTGTAGTGGCACCCCTTTGCATTCCCATCAGCAATGTTAAGATTTCTAGTTGCTCCACATATCTGTCAGCACTTGGTATTGTCAATTTTTTTATTTAGCCATTCTAGTGGGTGCATAGAGTTATCTTATTGTGGTTTTAATTTGCATTTCCCAAATGACTAATGATGTAGAACATCTTTTCACATGCTTATTTACCATCTGTATATCTTCTTTGGTGAAGTGTTCAGATCTTTTAATTTGTTTTTAATTAGATTTTGAGAGTAATTTATATATTTGGATATGATATAAAGCGTTTTTAAAAATCAAAATTTGTTTATAATGTTTAAAAAGATTTCAAGAGATTTCATGTAAAAGTTGGATTTCCGGTTTAATAAAAAATTGGAAGATCTGGCAAGGTTGAGCCCTGTATTCCATGAGGCAATAGTGGCTGAGGCTGGGTAGTGCCTGCATCTTTACATGGGCTGCATCCTTCAGCCTCCTGCCTCTTTTACTTGCCAGCCTGGTTCCTCTAGGTATTTGAGATTTGAGACCCTCTGAATAACATGGTCTTTTGTTTGACCTGTGATGTGTTGGCCACATAGACAGCGCCCCCTAGGGCTGAGTTCAGGTTTTGCACTGTTTTTCTTCTCATCTTCCCAATCGCCCCTTGCCTGGAATGGAATCCCCAAAACCCACTTATTCAGATGACTACAAGACCCCTCCACATGCCCTCTGGTTCCTTGATGTTCCCACCTTGGTCACCATGTTTTGCCATTCAGGTGGTAGTTTATGTGCATGACGCCCTCTGGAGTTGTGCAGTGCACGACCCACACTGCCATACATGATAGCCAAGTCCTTTGTGCCCACCTAGCCCAAGACTCAGGTGTTTATTGTTTGCTCACCAGGTGGGAGGATGCTATGCAGCGAGACTAGAGCCTGACGTTGTCTCAAGACAGTCCCACCTTCTTGGGTTTTGGTTTTAAACTTATTAATTCACTGTAATGATTATACTGGACCAGTGGTTCTCAAACTTTAGCATCCATTAGCATCACCTGGAAGCCTTGTTGAAATGCAAATTGCTGATCTCCACTCCCAGAGAGTCTGATTCAGCAGGACTTGGAGGGGCCCAAGAATTTGCACTTCTATCAAATTCGCAGGTGATGTAGATGCTGCTGGCCTAGGACCACACTTTGAGAACAATTGTCCTAGATCATTCCAGAGTGAAGGAGTGGGAGGAGAGTGATTCTGAGTGGGGGAGGTTGATTTGGAGAGAGGAGGTGATTAGAGGAAAATTAAATTCCCTGAGGGAGGAAAGGGCTGTGTGGAATTCTCAGATCCTTAAAGTAACAGGACAGAACCTGGGGACAGGGGTATGGTAGACCCTCCGAAGGAAATGGCCACAGCTTGGGCTGCCGGACTGAGAGACTCCAGACCTCAGCAAAGATCCCATGCCCAGGTGTTGCTGGAGGCATCCGAGCTGCAGCCTCTGAGGGAGTCTTTGGGGTTGTCCAGCTCTGCCTTGGGATGGGGACTGATCAACAGTGACCAGGGACAAATTTCTAGTCAGGCTGCTGGGAGTGTGCTTGGAATCATGTTTAATTTGATTTTAGAAGAATAAAATAAGAACTTTTTTTTACACATCTAAGATCATGGAGTAAAATTCACACCTGCTCTAGATGATTTAGTTGTAAGCACCTCTGTCTCCACGATTGTAGGGTTTTGCTACTGATAAATAATTCCGTCTTTCCTGAGCATATGCAGAAACTGATGATGGAAAGACATCAGCGGACAATAAAAATTAATTTGTGGATACTCTGCAAAGTGGAATAGTCGGTAGTTGGTTGAAATTACTGCTTGTTCTCCTCATCACTAAAGATTTTTAATGTAAAATAACAACAATGATGATAAAAGCTCTGGCCAGGTGCTGGGGCTCTGCTGCATCAGGTCCTATGTACAAGGATCTCCAATTACATTATTTACTTTGAATCTCTGAAAAGCCCCATGAGGTAGGAATTTATTTCTCCCCCCTTATAAATAGGAGAAACTAAGGTTAATAACCTGTCTAAAAGCACACGGCCAGGGGCAAAGGCAGGATTAAAACCCAGCTCTGTCTTACTCTGTTTACCTGGGGGATTATATGGCTGTAAGGACAGATAATCTCTCAAATCACCTTAAATATAAAATGATGCTCCGCAGGAAGGATACAGGGTGATGTCAAAGGGCAAGGGGCGGGTGAGGCTGCAAGACCTGCACACAGAGAATTGAGGGTCCTCCCTTGGCTCTCTGGGGCCATCTGGGCTCAGCATCTGTTTCTTTCTGCACATCAGCTTCATCCTTCTTTCCTTTCAGACATTTCATCATCTTGTTTGCCTGTGGTCCAGTTTTGGTCACCTCAGCACAGCTGTTCACAACTGGACTCCAATCTCCTCTCCCCAGGAGGAAGGAACTGATTGGCCCAGCGTGGGTCAGGTGTCCACTTCTGGCCCAATTGGCTGTTGCAAGGGAGGGCATAGTGTGGGGGAGATAAGCAAGGCTGTGGGTGCCTTGGGGGTAAGGAGGTCCAGTCCTGGGTGGAAGGGCTGTCCTCTGAGCAGGCGGCCCCCATGTTTTTTTTTTAAATTTTACTTATTTATTTATTTATTTATTTATTTATTTTTGGCTGTGTTGGGTCCCCGTTTCTGTGCGAGGGCTTTCTCCAGTTGTGGCGAGCGGGGGCCACTCTTCATCACGGGGCGCGGGCCTCTCACTATCATGGCTTCTCTTGTTGCGGAGCACAGGCTCCAAACGCGCAGGCTCAGCAGTTGTGGCTCATGGGCTTAGTTGCTCCGCGGCATGTGGGATCCTCCTAGAGAAGGGCTCGAACCCGTGTCCCCTGCATTGGCAGGCAGATTCTCAACCACTGCGCCACCAGGGAAGCCCCGGCCCCCATGTTTTATAGGAGAACCAGAGGCTCTGAGAAGTAACCACGCAGCTCATGGTGAACCCAGAACAGAACCACTCAGACAGGCAGACCGGGGTCTAACCCTTGTACCCACTGGCTAAACTTGGGCAAGTCCTTGAGCCTCCAAATACTCAGTTTTCTCAGTTGTGAAATGTAGAAACTATAACTCAGCTCATACAATTGTCGTGAAGAGTAGATGATGTCTACTCAACTCCTTGCACAATAATACGCCCTGTGTTAACCTCAAGCTTCCCTACATTACAGGAAGACACTTTCATTGTGCTTTTCTCTTCCAAAATAGTTATATTGGCCATAATATCAAAATAAGAGAGGACAAATAAGTGTTCATTCCCTTTGTCTTGTAATTTCTACTTCTCAAGTCTATCATTACCCTCTGTGTGACCTCAGGCCAGTTATTTGAATGTCACGGGGCCTCAGTTTTCCCATCTGTAAAATGGGCACAACCGTTTCCCCACTGCACCCTACCATCTCCACAGACAGGGCTTAGGTTCTGGTGGGCCCAGGGATACAAAAGCAGGAACTTCAGGGGAAACAGTAGTTTAAAGCAACAGTTTAAAAAAAAAAAAAGGCACCTGAAATGCCCCATGGATGCCCCTAGGATGAGGGAAAAACCTTTAGAAAGCTGGTTAGCTCACTCCCTCTGCAGAGGCCCAGTATTGCCAGGTATTCTGATCTTTAAAAGAAAGGAAATAGAAGGGAACTACTCTATTTCTTTAAGAAATATTTAAGCATCTGCTATATTAAAATTAAAAAAAATATTTGAATTAAATATTTAAATAAAAAATCACCATGGGTGTCAAATAAGACCTTCCCGGGGGGCTGCCAGTTTGAAAGCCCTCCTTGGAGGCAGGCAGGGAGGTTTGGGGTCTTATTCTGAAGGCCGTCCCCTACTCAAGCTCTGGTCCAAGCCTCTGGCCAGGCTACAGCAACCCCTCCCCAGACCCCCTCCCCTCCTGGTGCCAGGGATGACTTCAGCTGGAAGACAAAGGGGCCTTCATGTTCAAAGGCCGGCAAGACGGTTCATCCTCCGTCCTCCACAAACAAACAGGGTGGCTTTGATCTGGGCAGGGGTGGAGGCAGCAGCTCCAATTAGGAGATCAGCCCGTGACTGGGCTAAAGAATGTTTGTAATAAAATAAAAGATCTAAGTGTCGGTAATGAAGGGTAATAGAACAATGGTGTCACTCGGGATTCTCCCTGAGCTGTCCCATTTGAAGTGGATTAACCGACTGGTACAGGACAGGACAAGGGGCCAATGCCCAGAGTCCGTCCCAGGACTCCGCCTCACCCCTAGTTGGGGTGGGGTGGACCCTCCTGGGTGCATACGGAAGGGCACCCAGAGGAGCCTATTTTCTGAAGCATGCCCCTTCTCACCTTTGCAGAAACTGCCCCTTCCACCCAAGTGATCACCTTCCTTCCCTCAAAGCGTGGGAGTCCAGACCTTCCCTGGTGACCTTCCTGTAGGGAAGACACCTCTGCTGTCCCAGCCTTGTCCCCCCCCCCCCCTCACCTGCTGTGGGTTGCTTCGCTCTGTGGGGCCTGACCCGTGGAGTTTGGTTCTGCGTTACAGCAGGACTCGGGCTATTTCCTGCTAGAAACGTTTGTTCCTTGAGAGCAGGAACCCTCACAAATTGGAGATGGCCGTTCTTCCTCAGCGTTGGCATCCACCGTACTCATTACGGAGGAAGGTGCACAGGAAAGACTTTGAGTTCAGGCTGATGGTTTGGTAGGTAAGCTTACACAGACGGAGGCACATGGGTGGTATCTCCAACGTGCCAACTGTGTTACGTTCATCATCAGGGCTGCTGCAGACGGTTGTTCAGATTGTGCACTGCACAATCCTAGGGATGCCATTTACAGTCTAGGGATTGCCTGTTCCCATCATTCCATTTTTCTTCATGATAATGCTGCAAAGCAGTCATTTTGATTCTCAAATGAGGGAGCTGAGGCTCAGAGGGGTTGAATGGTATCCCCCAAGCAAGATGACTGAGCTGGGAATGTGGGTCCTCCAGACCCTTGAAGTCCTTATGTTACCACATCAGGATACGACACTGAAGATGACAGCCTGGAATAGGTATTTATTTAGTAGACACTATTCTAGGGCTCTATGCATATGAACCCACTGAATCCTTACACATCCTGACGAAGTGATTACAATGATTATCATCTTCATTGTATATATAAATGAGGAAGCTGAGGCAGGGGGTGGACTTGAAGTAACTTGGACATTTAGCAAACAGAGTTGCAGGTATTTGAACTCAAGGAGCTGGACCCTTAAAGTCTTTGATGTTACCCACTCCACCACCTTGTCATCATTACTACCTTGCTTCTGGCTACTTGGTCTGATTTTCTGGTCTTGGTTTTTTCCCCCTTTTAAATTGGTGATTCCATTCACCTGAGAAAGCCTTGGGGAGAATATTTCTTCTTCCCTAGACCAGGTTTCTCCCTTCCATGTGGTCAGGGACCCCTGGGCAGGAACATCCTGGGGTGAGGGGTCTTCCTCCTTCTTGGCACCCAAGCAATGAAGCGTGCCTCTCCCTGCTCTGTCCCTCTCTCCCTCCCTCCCTGAAAGAAGGTCCTACTTCTGGGGAAAATGTCCAAGGACAGTCTGGATTTATCTCCAGTATATAAAATAGAAGACAATCCTTTCCTTGACACGGAATTCCTTTAGCTTTTATTTTATTTTTTCAGTTTCTAATTATTAACTTCAACTAATTTGGTATGACTTGATATCCACTGCATTACCAGCGAGTAGATGTAATGGGGGTATTAACCTTGTTCCTGTCTCCTCCGTGACATGAAAAGCAACTCTTGAAGAGTTTAAGGCAGCTGTCTCCCATCCTCCTGGTGGTGGAGGAGGGAGATGGCTCCAGGGAGGTGGTTCTGGAGTTGTGACTCTGATCCAGCTCTTGAAACAGAGGAGATTTGTGAGCCTGTGTGGTCAAGCCAGTTCCTCTCTGAGCAAGCATAAGCAAATCCAGGAGGTCACTCTGGAGGCAGCTTCCGAAAGACACACATGTGTGTTTTTCCTCACATTGGTCACAGACTTTTAAAATCCATCAAACTTTTGAGTTAGGTTCACAAAGTCATACCTCTGCCCACTCACACGCCAGCCACGTTGCTGAACATAAATCCAAGCAGACTCGAAGCACAGTGAAGAGGGTCTCTGCCCTTTCCAGGATTCTGGGTGCATAAGGCTCCTTTGTTGGCAAATTCCATCTGGCATTCCCACCCACATTAGGGAGGGCAATCTGCCTTACTCAGTTCCCCCGGTTCAGATGTTAATCTCATCCAGAAAGGTCCGCACAGACACACCCAAGCTAGTGTTTGACCAGATGTCTGCACGCCCTGGAGCCCCATCAAGTTGACACATACAATTCACCATCACCACTGCCCACAGAAGCCAACTCTTTAAAAAAGAGATGGACATTTGTCCCTGTGCTCGCTGGCTTGGCATTGCTGATGGAAAGGTTTGTGCACAGGGAAAGACTTGAGCCACTCTGTGTGCCACCGTGGGGACTTTTGAGGGTCAACCCAATTTCACCATCCACTCATGAGACCTTAGCACCCCTGCACCCCTGGTTGTTGTGCTTTCCCCATCCCACCCCTCAGGCCTGCAAGTGTTCCCCCTTACCCTCACATCCAATCCCAGAGCCCCCATCCTGGGTGGTCCCAGCTGCCTATACCTTCCGGTTGGCACCCCCCTCCCCTCTTGTCTCCTAGCGGCCTCCTTCTCCCTAAACCTCCCCGGGCTGCTTGGGTGGCCTTCAAAATGCCCTTCTCCCATTCGTAGACCAGTGTGGTTATTGGAACTGGCAGGGTCTTTAGGGATGGTATATCTTCTCCAATCCTCCTCTCCTTCCTTAGAGCTGGGAAGCTGAGGCCCGGGGAGGGGAAGGGACTTGCTTGGGGTGGCGGCCCTGATCCCCGGGCCATGGTCTTCCTGTGTGTTCCCAGGAGGCAAATGGTGGAGTAGTGAGGAGAGGGCTGTGGGCCTGATGGGGAGAGAGGATGTAAGTAACGTGATTAGGGGTGGAGGTGGTGGAGGAGAGGGGAGTATGTGAGTGTGAGGTGTAGGTATGTGACAGATATACATGTGCCGTGTGCATGAGTCGGTATGTGAGTCCGTGCAACTCCTACAAAGTGACAGTGGATGCTGGATGTGGGGAAGGGAGATGGGCAAGGGCCAAGCAGTGTCAGCTAGTTAATAACTCAAACTGATTCTCTAGGAGGCTTGTGGTGGGAGTGAGATCTTCACCCCCTTCAGACACAACCCACTGCCACACATGCCTCACTGGGGGCTTCCAGGGGGGCTATTCTGCTCCCAGGTCTCCCAGGAGGGATGGGGTGGGTATAAAAGCTTACCTGGGGCTTCCCTGGTAGCGCAGTGGTTGAGAGTCCGCCTGCCAATGCAGGGGACACGGGTTCGTGCCCCGGTCCGGGAAGATCCCACATGCCGCGGAGCGGCTGGGCCCGTGAGCCACAACTGCTGAGCCTGCGCATCTGGAGCCTGTGCTCCGCAACGGGAGAGGCCTGCGCACCGCGATGAAGAGTGGCCCCCGCTCGCCGCAACTGGAGAAAGCCCTCGCACAGAAACGAAGACCCTCCACAGCCTAAATAAATAAATAAATAAATAAATAAATTTAAAAAAAAAAGCTTACCTGGGGTCCTCCTGCCAGTTGGTGCCTGTCTGGAGGCCAACCCAGGGTCCAGCCCCATTGAACCATGTTTAGCTGTGCCCCTGCTAGCACTCAGCCCTCTGGGGCGTAATTTCTCTCATCTGTACGAGAAGGGGAGTGTCAGGCTGGAGGCGGTTTCTAAACACCCATCTTCTATGCCAACATCTGCCCCCTGGCCTTGGCAAAACCAGCAAAGTAAGGACAGCGCAGTGAGTTGTTCATAAATCTAAATGCATGGAGTTTAATGGGCTATCCTTTCTTCTGAGATGACGTTCTTCTTCTTTTTGATATTCAAATGCCCTTTTCAAAATCAAATGATAGAAGCTGTGAATGTGTGTGTGTGTGTGAGCATGTGCGTGCACATTTGTATGCTTATGGAAAAAGGCACAATAGTGAAAGGCAGTGCGTATCAAAGTGTGGTCTGAGAATGCCTGGGTCCCTGTCAGGGAGTCTACAAGGTCAGGACTATTTTCATAATAATACTGAGATGCTATTTGCCCATTTAACTGGGTGGACATTTGCACCGATTGTTCAAGAGCGAGGGTGGGTAAACCTCCTGGCGCTGGAGCATGAATCAGGCTGTGATGCACTCATGGTAAAACAAACAAACAAACAAACAACAACAGAAAAAGAGACAGTCATCATGTGAGAATGTCCTTGAAGCAGGAAAATTGATGGATTTGTTCATTTCTTGACCCTTGAGTACAAGCCATTTTCATGTTCTGTGTGACCAAATGCATAAAGCATTTCTCCTGCTGAAGTACAGTAGTTGTCTTGAAAAGAAGTACTTGGGCAATGCTTTGGATTGTGAGCTGATCTAACTGAACACCATTTTTATTTGGGAAAAAACGACTAAGCGAGAAATTATGGTTATTCAGACTTGAGTATTGGAGACATTTTCCCAAAAAGGAATGAAGCGTGCCTGTCACTTCAAGGAAAAAAATGGACAGTATTTGTTGCCAATGATGTAATTCAAGCTTTCAAGATAATGGATGCCTGGACCAGAGTGGGTATGCAATAAATGCTAGCCTTCCCTCTTCCCTGCCCCCAGTTCTCTCCTTCTTTTCCTCTCTTTTTGGTGAGGATTAGCTCCTCAGCCATGGCTGGCAAAGTGTCTGAGGATTTCGTATGAACTGGGGGAGGAGTTGTCGGTTAGGGCACAGGTTAGCGGCTGTAAGAACAGTTGCCCCCATATATGGCAACTTAAACTAGGTAGAAGGTTATTTCTCTCAGGTAAAACTCAAGTCAGGAGGTAGTCTGGGAGTGGAGGACAATTGTTCTCCATGAAGTGGGTCAGGGGCCTAAGCAACTTCCATCTTGTTCTCTGCCCATCCCCATGGCTGAAGCTGGATCTCTACCCCATGTCTATGTCCCAACCTGCCAAAAGAGGGAAGGACAAGGTGAAGGGCAAACACACATCCCCTCTGCTCATGTGCTGCTCACACAGGCCCAAGCTTAGCTGCAAGGGAGGTGGGAAAATGGTGTCTGTAGCTGTGCGGCCATTCTCTTACTAAAGCAAGTAAGGGAGAGTGGATACTGGAGTAGAGATAACTCTTTCTGCTACAATGGGTATGGTGTAGGATCAGGAGAGAAGAATGTGGGAAGAGCAAGAATGTGGCACGTATAGGCTCTCGGACACCAAGAGATTCTCAAGTGAAAGCCCAGAGAGGCCTATGTAGACTCAGCACCCTGGCATTAGTAACTCTCCTTACCTTGTCAGGCTCTTCACGTGATCTAGGCCAGGTGCATTCATGTTTGCCCCAAACATCTGAACCTGTTGGATTTAGAAGAGACCTCAGAGATACCCCCCATTCTATAAAAGGGGAGCTGAGCCCCAGAGGGGGAAGACTCTTGCCCAGTGACTCACAGCAAGTCAAGGGTGTCACTAGAGCCAACTGTCCTCCTCCTGGCCCATGGCTTTCCTGCTGAGCCACTCAATTCTCTCTGCTCCCTCCTGGACACATCAGGTGACTCCCTACCTGAGCTGACCACCTGATTCCTCGTTCTGTGTTACCTTGCAAAGCACTGACATACTTTAAATAGGAAAGGAATGAAAGAAACCTGTAGCACACAATCAAAAAGAACAAGCAGAGAGATGTAGCTGAAGAAAGGTCATCCATGGAAGGGGTTTTCCCATCCTGTTTCTCACATCTCTCAAGATCTGCTTGGCTGCAAGTGCAAAAATTTCACTCATACTTGCTTACATAACGAAGGGGCATTTATTGGCTTGTATACTTACCAATTCCATATTTTAATGGAAATTAAATTAGGTCCCTTTCAACACCCCACTCCTGGTACCAACTTCTATGTCACTCGAGGTGTCTTGTTGACAAAGTGGAGCAATGGGCTCCGACTAACCTGAGCCTTTTGGGGACTTTTATCGGAATAATCTTGGGGTAGCTCAGAGGATTGAAGATGCGGCTGAACAGCTGGATCTGGAAGTTCTATCTCAGAGGATGTCAGCAACAGGAGTGTCTGTCACCTGATGTTTCTGCTGCAGCCACCTTCCACCCCTGAGTTCAAGGGCCAGGTCTGGGGAAAGGAATTCTGATTGTATGCCCACTTCTATCTGATACCAGAAAAAGATGGGGTGAAGAGGGGGAGCTGTGCCTGACAGACAAAAGCAATCACCATCACACCTTCCATCTCCCATAGATGTGCCCTGTTATCCATGTTTGTTTAATGGATTGGTTATGGTTTTTTTTCTCAAGTTTAACTTACAGATATGTGTCTAGATCCTACTGTTGGCATCTTTCTAATGGAAGGCAGTACATATAGCAGTTAGAAAACCTTGCTCAACACTTATTAACGATATAACCTTGGGCAAGTTACTTAACTTCTCTGAGACTCAATTTCTTCATCTTTAAAATGGGGACAAAGATTCCTTGCAAGGTAGTTGAGATAGTTAAAAGATAATTCATGAGAAGATCTTGAAGTAGAGTGAGCATTCAATAAATGGTAGCTGCTTTTCATTGTTTTAATTTCCCTCCCTCTCTTCTCTCTTAGGTCTGGTTTCCAGAAGCAGATTTCAAAAGAAGGAAATGTGTAGGGGGTTAGGCAGGTGAGGCCAGGAAGGGAAGGTATCAGGGCACAGATACCCAAGCCAGGATGTATTATCTAGCAAAGATGTGATATCAAACAAAGTCCTCCAGAGGGTAATTTGGGCCCACTCCCACAGAGGAGATCTGTAGTCATATGAGCTGTGTGAGCTGGGGTAGTGATACCCCCAGACTGACGGACATTGGCTGAGGTCTCTGGTTGCCTCTGGGTCAGAGCTCGCCTACCCTGTGGCTCCAGGACTCTCCTCTTGGAGCTGCCGATTTGCAAAGCACTTCCAAGTAGGAGGCTCCCTGTGCTCAGCTCAAAAGCTAGGAGTACTCGTTTGAAATCCCAGCCTGAGGAATTAAGGATTTAGACCCAGAGGTCTATTGTACTGTGGCATTTCACTAGCAAGCCCTGGGCTGGGCCAGGCTGCATACGTATATTAGCCCAAGCTCAAATGGTGTTCCTGCTGCCCACATGTTGAGGGTTTAGAGGCAGGTGGGGCTTTCACAGTTGGCAAAAGGCTCCCTTGCTCAGGCATTCTCCCAGTACATCCTCAGCACCCACCAGGCACCAGGCACCAACCTCAGTGCCCGGGAAGACCTCAGGCCTCACAAGGTCACAGATGACTTCAGGTCCTGCCCAACATCAGAACAGAAGGGCAGATCAAGTGGGTTGGGATGCTGAGGAAAGAGATGCCACTTCCCACCTGGGGCTTAGGGAAGGCCTCAGGCAAGGGTGACTTCTGAGATAGGCTTGAAAGTATCTGAACTTACTGAACTGCGAAAAGGCAATCAAAAAGGCCTGATTTAGCCCATGGCCTAGAAGTTATATCTTTCAATATTTATTTGAGAAACATTCATATGGCACTTACTATATGCTAGAAAAATTCAAGAGCTTTGCAAATGTGAACTCATATCTTATTCGCAGGGAGTGTGGAGGTTCAGAGGATGTTTGTGGGGATTTGGATGCCTAGAATCTGACCTTGTCCTCTTTAGGAGTCCCACCTGTTCTTTCTCTAGTAGCAGCTAGGATGTGGCTGCACCCGTGGGGTGCTTCCCTCTCCAAAGAAGCAGGAGAGCCAAAGATTCCCTCTCTACAAGCAGTGGCTTAAAGATCTAGTGCCCAGAGTCCAGGTAACCAGTGGTGCTCCCATTTTGACTATGCCTCTTCTGGCCTTGGCCCAAGCTGCCTGATTTTCTTGCTTTCTGCCCATTTTCTCAACCTGATTTTACAGGTAACTCTGAGTCCTTTTACTGTTAGGGTTCATCAGGGTTGAATCCTGTTTTAGCACCCAGAGTCTTGACTGGTTCAGAAGAGGAAGCTGGGAGATGAGGCCAGAGAGATAATTGGGAGTCAGACCAAGGAAGGTCTTGAATACCAGGCTAAACATTTGTGACCTTATCCTTCTGGCCAGTGGTTCTTAACCAGGGGTGTACTTCAGAATCACCTGATGTATTAGTTAGCTATTACTGCAATAATGCTGTGTAACAAGTGACCCCTGAGGCATACAACAACAAAGATTTATTTTTCTCACTACAGGTCTGCAAATCAGCTGGGGTGACTCTGTTGAACTTGACTAGAATTCGCTGAGCTTGAGTCCACACTGGGGGTTGGATTGAGGTCTGTTCCGTATGTCTCTCATTTGGGTACCCAGGCTGAAAGGGTCGCAGCTATCTGGGGCATACTCTTTCTTGGGGAATGACAGGAGTGCAAGAGGGAGGAGTGGAAATATGCAGTGTCTCTCAACGCCTTGTCTTGGAACTGGCACAGTGTTGCTTCTGTCCATATTCAATTGGGCAAAATAAAAAACATGGCCAAGTCCACTGGTGTGGGAGCATTCCCTCTGCTCACTGGGACTCATGGTACAGGTAGGCAAGGAAGAATCATTGGCAAATAATTTAATCTACCACACCAGGGGTGTTCTTTCACCATCTGATACCCTGATTCCAAGCCTTTGAATGAAATATCTGTATTTTGGTAAAGATGCCCTGGTAATTCTGACGTGCACTCCCAAGGGCTAAGTACTATTGTTATGGCCAGTGAGAAGCCGTTGAAGGCTTCTGAGCAGACGAATGACACCCTCAGTCGTGGGTCTGGAAAATAGCCTTGGGAAATAGATGGGTGTGGAGGCTGGGAGATCAGTTAGTTAGCAAATGATTCCAACAGGAAAGATGAAAGCTTGATCCTGGTGTTCAGGTACTTATTGCTGTGAAACAAACCACCAGAAAACTCAGTGACTTAAAACAACCATTTTATTACCTCTTGTGATTTTGAGGGTTGAATGGGCTCAGTGGGGTAGTTCTTCTGCTCATGTGATGTCGACTGGGACTGCTGTCATCTGGGGACTCTTTCATGCTAGACGGCCAAGATGGCGCACTCCCATGGCTGGCAGTTGTTGCTGGCCGTCCGCTCGAAGCTGAGCTGGCGCTGCTGACCTGCAGAGATACATGACCTCTCCATATGGCTTGGGCTTCCAGCATTGCAAATGGGTTCTGAGAGGGAATGTTCCAGAAGTGAGCGTTCCAAGTTGGAGAAAACAAAAGCTGCCTGTCCTCTTAAAGTCTAGGCCCAGCAATTGCAAGGCTCACTTCTCCCACACTCCATTGGTTCAACAGTCACAGGGCCAGCCCAGACTCAAAGGGGAAAATAAACACCTCTGTTCCATAGGGAGAGTGACAAATCATGTGTGACCATCTTTAATCAGTCACACCCGGACAGTGGCAGTGTGGAGGGAGGGGATGCAGATCTAGGGGAGATTTCAGAAGAATGCACAGGAGCTAGCAACTCATTGGTCATGGAAGGAAGACTTGGGTTGCTCAGAAATCCTGGCAATGAGGATTTATTGGGGTGGCCACTTCAAACCCTAGGGCCAGCCTAGGGAACAATCCCTCAGTCATGTATTAAGTGTGTCCCCTGGGAAGGAAAGGTGATTGGCACTTTTACCCAGGACACCTACAATCATTCCAGCGGCATCAGATAGATTAGCTGGGCTCCTTGTAGAGCAGTAAATGAAGAGGCCACAGGAGAGGTAAGTTTGGATAGCAAAAATGTAGGAAAGGAAAAATACTGGATGCTCCTGGGAGAAGAGGGTTGCAGAAACCAGACTAAGATGTAGTGTGAGCAGGTCAGGAAGAGGGACAGAGACTGGCCTCTGATTATTCTGAAGAGTAAATTTCTTGCCTATATCATCAGAGACTGAATTATTTGCCCTCAAGGGTGGCACCTGGCTTCCTCCCGGTGGTGTCAGTTGACCCAGGTGATCAGTCTTGATGGCAACATCCACTTCATCATTTTCCTCCATCTCTGGAGGCCCATGATCATCTGGAGAGGAAGGGCTCATGGTTCTACTCAACAGGAGAGAATCCAAAAATCCTCTTTCTCGACATCGAGACCAGGCCTCAGAGGGCAGCCCTGCGTCAGGTCTGATATATATTTTTCTATCCTTTTTTCACTAAAGTATTTTTTTCCCCTCTGGTTCCCTCACCAAACCAGCTTTCCTTTAGACCTGAGGATTCTGGTCTCCAAGTCACCTGTTTCAAGGTCAAGGACAGCTGCTAACCGGCTCTTCAATTTGCTCGGTCTCTCATTCCTGTGTCTCTACTGTCTTCCCTCTTGCTTTCCCAGGGGTCAATTTCAAGAGGTCGAGCTCACCCATTTAAAAACATTTCCAAAGATCAAGCTTGGTTCTGGATGCAGCTGGACTAGCCCAGGCAGGCAGCCAACTAAGTTGGGGAAACCTGAGTGCCTGTGCGTGGTCAATCTTTCTCTTCTTTCTGAAGAAAGAAAGGGCTTAGATGTGAGGAAAACTATGGAGGCAGATGTTCCTAGACTGAGCCCCCGGGCCACCACTTATAGATCATGTGACCTTGGGCAAGTTATTTTATAGATTTGAGACTCACCTTCCCCATCCAATCAACTCCATCTGGCCAAGAGGTTGGCCATCGGACTCAAGGTGGACCCACCAAACTCCTCTAGTGATTGGTCCAGGAATGTGTACATGACCCAAGCTAGACCAATCAGAGTCCTTCCCCAGGATTTTTCTCATCTGAGTGGGGGGAGAATAATTCTTTTTTCACTCTAACCCAAAGTTGTCAGGTTATAAATTGAAGCTGCCCATGATCTGTCCTCCCAGAACCTGGGTTATGTGAGCCCATAAAGTTCCTTTTTGCTTGGATTAGTTTTAGTGGGTTTCTGTCCCTGTCACTTACAACCAAAAAGTCCTAAAGAAAACATTATTTTTTAGTGTTCTTATAATAATAATGATGAGATCCCTTTTACCACGTGTCTGCTATTTGCCAGGCTCTGTGCTAAGCCTTCCCATACCTTAGCTCATGATTCACCTCCATCGATGCTATTGTGTGCTCATCTCCCAAGGTTGGGTTTGTCTCAGCACTGCCTAGAGCACCCAGCGTGGTGCCTGTCCTGCACTGGGTGTAGGGCAGCCGGATGACAGCCCCTCAGTGGATCACCTTGAACTTAGCATCCAGTGTATGGTGGATGGGGTGGTCAGTGCAGACAGTCTGTCACCACACGGGTTCCACAGGCTACATGGAGTTGGTCCTCTGGCCAGGGGTTGGTTTGGGACTGATCTTCGGAGGGTAGCTACTTAAACGTGGGATGGATCCCTATCCTGCGAGCCCCAGCCTCGGCACTTCCTTTCTGATTAGTATGTTAACAGCTGGCCCCAGAATTCCATCCGGGGGCTGCGAGAGTTGGGGATGAGTAAGTGTGATATTAAGCCACTTGGGTTGAAGGAACGAACTCCCCAGGGCTCCAGCTGGGGACTAAGACAGGAGAAGGACTGCTGGTTTATAGAGGAAGAGGTGACATCAGGCTGGGGCTGAAGGATGAGCAGGAGGCCAGAGCGGGGAAAGCAGTGAGTGGGGCGGCAGCGAGAGGACAAGGTCAGGAGGCCACCTGGGTGTCTGAGGAGCTGGCCAGAGGCTGGAGCTCAAGGAGGCCTGGGCAGATGAGAGGGAGAGCGGGCATCCCAACACTTGCTTCCGACATGCTGGCACATATCGCTAATTTTTAAGAACAGAAAAGCTGGCATTTTTCTTGGCATTTAAAATTTTTTGAAATCTGAATGATTTTCATCTGAAGTTAGAGATATTCGGAATGTTACATGTGCATTAAAATGTTGACTTGTATAAAGGGGGCACTGGGTTTGAGAAGAACTACAGCTCTCCTCTGTTGAAATCTCTTTCAAGATATTTTATTGCTGTTTAGCTCCCATTCTCCAGGATTTTAGTGAGGCCGAGGAGCTTTTTAAAGGTTTACTAGTCCTCTGCATGTTCCCTGAGCCATTTGGGCCCCCGAGAGCATCCTCCTACAAAGAGGGAGGTTAAGGGTTTAGGGGAGGAGCAGGGAGCAGAGGGTGAGGGGTTTCCGGGCCCAATTTTCAGCCTTTCCCTCCTCTCTCCTTTTCTTTCTGAGGCCAGTGGCCTGCCCTGCCAACCTTGGATAATGGGTTTTGACCGGCCCTCCTCCCCAGTGTCCTCCCTGGAGAAACCCAAGGCAATGGATGGAGGAGCCTCAGCCCTTGCCCCAGCCCCCCTCTTCAGGAGAAGAGCACCCCAGGATGGAGGGCAGCTGACACGGCAGGCCCCATCCCACTTCACCCTGTCTGGGAGCTCCGTCACGTGACTCCTATGTTGCAAACGTGAAAGGTCAGCTGTGCTGTGCGGCCCAGTGAGTTCTTGGAAAGCGTTGGTCTGATGCCTGATGGGAGCGGGAACCATGGGATGCTTTTATGCAGGAGGGGGGCATGGCCCCCCCCCCGAGCATGGTCCCGGTGGTGGAAGGTCACAGAGGTGATGATGATGACAAAAGTTAGGCAACATTAACGATGGCTGATGCTTACCGAGAGCCCACCCTGAGCCGGGCGCTGTCTGCCATTTTACAGATGGAGGAAGTAAGGGTAAGCAGCAGGTCAAGGTTATCCACCTGGCAGGTGAAGAAGGCAGAGCTACCTTGTTTAGCCTAGAATCCCTCTCCGGTTGTTTCAGGGATGTTAGAATTACTTCCTAGCTATAATCTCCATTTACAGATGAGAAAACTGAGGGCAAATATTGGAGCCAGGAAGTGTTAATGTTCTGCTTGGCTTCTTTCAGGTACCCATGGAAGGTGGAAAGTCTGGGCAAAGGAGGAAATTTTTTCTTCTCCAGGAGCAAGATTTGTGCTGGGAAGAGGTTCTCAGGGGAGGCCCCAGCCTCAGCATTCTTGGGCTTTATGTATACTTTGATGAACACTTAATTTGTTGTAATTTGTCTGTTCTACCACAGGGTTGGCATGTACAGTTGCACAGGTTACACACTGCACAGCACCAAGAGTTATGTGGCATAAACCTGGGTGATCCATCTTGCAGGTCAGTGTATAGTAGTGGCCACAGGCAAGGGCTCAGCTGGCAGGCAGTGGGGAACCTAGTCTTTGTCACTTTGTTGAGAAGTTTTGTTATTCTTCTTGAGCTCATTTCCTCATCTATAAAGCAGGGATGGTAATCATAGGTCCCTCCTCCCCAGGGGGTTGTAAGGATTCTGTGAGGTAACAAAATGCATACAACCCTTCACACAGAGCCTGGCAATAGTGAGCCCTCAGCACAACCTAGCTTGCCATACTTCTGTCTGCTTGCCTGGACTTATAAAGTCCTTTCTGATTCGTTCCTGTATCCCCTGCACCCAGCCCAGTCCTGGCACATTGGAGGGACTTGGTACCCATTTGACGGGAGATTGGAGGAATAATGCTGATGGCAGAGAGGGTGTTTGGGGGACACTGGGGCAGGAGGCACCACTCTGCCATCATCTCCCCTCTTTTCCCCTTTTGGAGAGAGCCTGGGCCTGGTCTGAATTATTGCCTTCCCCCCACCTTGCCTGTCTCCAATGTACATTTTCTCTGGATGAATTTACCTAAGCAGAGGGTGAAACTGGTGCCCAGGGGCTGGATCCTAGGAGGAACACATGTTTCATTTGGCCTACACTATGATCTAAAAAATTTTAAGTTAGCTGTCAATATTTTAAAATTTGGAGATTTCACCTAGAAACCTGGATTTGCAGCTACTCCTGAAAATCAAAAGATCCAGCAACTATGGACCCTTGGGCTGGCGTTGAGCTGCAGCTGTCCCTTTAGACTAGGCAGATGCCACCAGCTTTACCTGTCCAAACCCCTCCTTTGTGTTTCCTGACCTTCCCCTGGCGAACCCGTGGCCGCTAGCTCTGTGGAGCTCCTGGGCAGTCCCGGTGACCTCTCAGGTCTGGGTTTGGCAAATCATGGCCGTGCCAGGGCTTTTGCCCGCGTAACAAGTGTACCTCACCAGACAGACTCAGCAGAGGTTCTCTCCAAATGTGCCAGCCAACGTGCTGATGCTCACGGCCAAGCCTCCACTGTAACCATCCTGCTGACTTTCTCTTCCTCTGCTCCCCGCCCCGCCCCCCCACCCCAGCTCCATCCATCCAGCGAGGCTGCTGCATTGTTTTGGGACACAAACATACACACGTTATTAGAACCCCAGATCAAAGGCGGCGTCCCACGGCCTGCCTCTCAATGGTCCCTTTGTGCAGACGGAAGCCTGTGAGAAAGAATCAGAACCAAGGGAGAGAGGGAGGGGCAGAGGAGGGGGGCTCAGTACAAAGATACTTGTCACCCAGAGAAGTCCGCAGACAATGATGTTAAAAGAGGCGCCAGGTGGAGATGTACCCCAGCTCTCTGTTGGAAGATGCAAGTGGAGAATTCTCCGTTCTGTGGAGAAGAAAACACTCATCCCAGTGGTTTCAGAGAGATGGGATGATGGTGGCGGGGTGTCTGAGCACCTCCGTCTGCCTTCCTGCCTTGGCTGGGGGTTGGTGTGATGCGGGTGAAAGCTGCTTGGAGCAATAGGGAGGCAGCGACCTTCTCTTGGGCACCGAGTCAGAAGAAACAAAAGTGACATGGGAGGGGGTTTTGGAGAACTCCGGGAGATGCCGTGGGAGACGGTGTCACCTCTGGTCAGACGGGCCCGTTTGCTCAGTCATTCCTGCCTACGGCGAACATTTCTAAAGCCCCTACTGTGGGCCAGGTCCGCGGTGGTGTGAGGCAGGCGTAGGCATGGCTAACTTGGGGAGGGCAGGGTGCTCTGCTGTAAGCGCCTCATCAGAGACAGCTGGCATCCACCGGGTCCCGAGCTGGACGCCCGGAGCGCTTCACGCACATTGTCTCGTTTATCTCTAGGGCTGGTTTGAACAAAGAACTGCTTTGAGACTTGAGATGCTGAGCCAGGAATCCTGCCTGCTCTGGGGAGCGGAGGGTGGGGGTAGGGTGGGGGGGGGATGGGTTAGGGCTTCAGGGGTGGGGTGAGCAGGTGTGAGAAGGATTTACTGAGCAGGGGGTTCTCTAGGAGGGCAGCCCATGTAAACTGGATGGGGGTCAAGAAGTCGCGGAGCCACTGAGATTCCGAGGAGACGGGCAGATACTTGCCAGTCCCTAAATTTGCTCTATCCTTGGCCCTCTTCTGTTCTCTGTCTGCACTCATTCTCCTCACTGGATCTCATCCAACGTCAGGCTTTAAATTTCCTCTCGAGGTTTAGGACACCCAGGTGTAGCTCTCCGACCTGCAGCTTCTGAACTCCAGGCGCATGGATCCAACTGCCTACTTGATCTGGCTGCTCGGACACCGAAAAGGCCTCTCAAAGTAACGTGTTCCAACTGAGCCCTGAGCTTCCCTGCTCTGCAGAGGGCTCCCCGCGCAGGCTTCATCATCTCAGTTAATGGCAACTTCCTTCTCCCAGTGGCTCAGGCCAATGATTTTGGCAACTTCCTTAACTCTGCTCTTTCTCTCCCACCCCATGCCAGTGTATTAGCTACTTGTCGCCACTAACTTCCAAATGCATTCAGCCTCCGACCTCTCACCTCCTCCACTGCCATCACCCTGGTCTAAGTCACCATCATGTCTTGCCAGGGCTGCTGCCATCTCCTCTTGGCTGGTCTCCTTGCCTCTGCCTGGTCTCCTGCCACCAGCTCCATATCCACATCCACACTCTGCTCTCAACCCAGCAGCCCCTTCACTCCCGGTCACAATCCTCTAACGGCGCCTATCTCCCTCCAGTAAAGCTGAAGCCCTTGCCAAGGCCCACAGGGTTCTTATGATCTACTCTTGTCACCTCCCAACCTCATCTTCCCCTCCCGCCCACTTTCTCTGCTTCAGAGCCACTGGCCTCCTTGTTCCCAAAATATTCCTGGCATGTCCCCACCTCAGGACCTTTGCACTTGCTGCTCCCCCTGCCTGGACCTGCTTTCCCCTGGCGTCCTTATGGTTCCCTTCCTCATTTTCACATTTTTGCTCAGAGGCTACCCTCTGACCCCTCTACCTAAGTTTGCAACCCCTCCCCTGGTGTTTCATCTCCCTCTTTCTTACGTGATTTTTCCCATAGGCACACTGTATATTTCACTAACTTATTTTTGTCTGTTTTGTTAACATAACAGCCTAGTATAAATTAGGCCCTCAACAAATCTTTGTTGAATGACTTAATTAATAACAGAGAACACCTTTATTTCTCAGGTCCCTCCTCCCTGACGTCTGTCTCTCCTTCTCCTGCCCAGTACTGCTACTTACTCAATGAAGAAGCAAGTTCTATAACCCTAGTAGCTGCTGAGAAGCCTTCACTTTCTAGAGCCTCGAATGCAGTCTACAGACCAGGAGCATCAGTCTAATCTGGGAGCTTGTTAGAAATGCAGATTCTCAGGTCCCACCCCAGACTGCATTTTAACACAATCCCAGGGGATTCATATGCATATTAAATTCCAGGGAAACTTCATCTTGGTTCTTTGACCCCAGCCTAAAACAGAGGGACCAAGGGTCTCTCAGGGACCCAAGATCAGAACAGAACATACAGGCAGAACTAACAAGGAAGGCTAGGAGATGGGAACAGGTAGTATCAGGGACCAAGACAGTCTGTGTGTCTGTCTGTCTGTGCATCTCTCTCCACCTGGTTTACTGTCTCTGCCTGTCTCTGACTGCTCCTACTCCTGCTTCTTTCTGCTTGTTCATCAGCCCACATGGACTCCCAAGCAGCTGCTCCAGCCTCTGGGATTACGGAGCCCTTCAGCTTCAGAGACCACCAGCAAACAGACCCCAGGCCCTGGGCCTTGCTCTTCAAATTCTGCAAAAAGATCCTGATTGGTCAGGCTCATGGGTCAGGCATCCAATCAGCTGTGGCCAGGGAATGAAGAGGTCATGTGGTACCAACATGGCAGCAGGGCCACCCTGAAGCTGTGCTCTGTGGGATGGAAGGAGAAGGTGGCGGTGGTGATGGAGACCGAGGAGGAGGAGGCGGGAGGGGAGGCTAAGCTTGAAGGGAAAGCAGGTGAGGCAGGCAAACTGACCATGAGCTTTGTAACAGTGATGCTTTTCCTTCTTGCCTTGAGCTTTGGCCTTAAGAAGCCCCCCATGGAGCCTCATGCATGGGAGGTGTCTGATTGCTCAGAGGCCTGGGGGTGGACGTATGCATTCTGAGACATGTTAAGTGCACATCATAAACACGTGGGTGTACTCCTTCAGGGAGCCTCCCCACACTGGTTTTGTCCCCAGTGAACTTTCTTTCCTGTCACCCTCCTAGGCTAGGTCCCTGGATTTAGTACTTGGAATTTCAGATTAGAAGGAAACTTAGAAGTCACCTAGTCCAGCATTTTCCAAAGCATGTTCCATGAACATCTGTTTTCACTTGCACCTCTTATAAAGGATTCCCTGGTCCAGTGAGTTTGAAAAACACTCCTTAGGATGCCCTCCTCTTGGAGAATCACAAAGCTTCGCTACTCACTGAAGGTTCTGACAAGTCCTGCAGAAAAGGAACCTGTCTCCGTTTGCTAGGCCAGGGCTGCCCAAAGTTTCCTACGGAGCCCTTTCTTTCACATAATAAGAGCATCTCACAACTCTGGTGTTCAGTGGAACCCGTTTCAGCAAATAGTGAATAGTGCCGGACGCTTCCTTCTATTTTGTGGATGTGCAGACTGTGTGCATCCGGGTGATTAGGCCCAGATTGTAACTGAAAAACAAAGTCTTAAAAAGATGGGAGTTTCTTTCTCCCTTTTGTGAAAGAAGTTGGGAAGTAGACAGAGTGGTGCTGTGACTGGAAGGGCTTCTCAGAGGAGCCTGGAGAGAAGCAGAGAGGCAGGGACTGGTGGAGAGCAGGGGCAGGATGAGGCCGGGCTGGCTCTCTCCCTCCTCCGAGGTCACCTGGGAAGCCTGCATTCTGAACTTGCTGAAACACCCTTGACCTGGGAAGTGTCGGCGGCACAAAAATGCAATTCATTTAGGCTCAAGTAGCTGTCTTTGGGGAGTCTTTCCTCTAACACCTGAACGGAGTGGCTTGAGGACCCTACCCCTTGTCCTGGGGGAAGCCCAGCCTCCCCCCACCTCATCTCCAAGGACTGATGCTGGGGCTGGCATTCCCCCCGGCTGCCTCTTGCTCCCATCTTTTCCTCCTGATGAACATCTTCACTCGGAAGACTGTCTGTGACCTGTTGCCCTACGAATGATCTATGTTGGGCTGTCTTTCTGGTTCCTTCATTCTGTCCTCTGCCACTACCCCAAAGACGTGGTTAGGATTTTGCCAAGATTTGGAGGGATGAAGGGCGATTACAGAACAAAGCAGAGCAAGTGACAACTGCCAATCACATTTTAGACTTCACTGTCCTGAAAATGAATCGGCTGCCCTTATCTCACTGGATTGCCCCCTCTTAGGCACTTATATTCATCACTCTCTTCTCATACTCCTTCCCTTGCCACTCTTTCCTTCCCTTTCCTGGTTGCCATCTTGAAAGTTCCTGTGACTTTTTCATGCAGGATAGTTTAACTCTCCTCTTCTCACCCAAACCAGGTTTGGCACTTAGCAATGCCAAAACTCACCAGGGACCTGTGGAATGAAGCAACGCCCGGGACCTAGGGGGAACCAGCAAAATTTGGGCATTCATTATTTCTTCAGTATACCCCAGATCACATTCTTGGAAGCCCTCCCACCCTCTTAGTGATCACAACGCGTCACAGGGTAGAGGTGGGACTGGGCCGGTTCCTCTTGTTTCATATAGAGCACCTCCTATGGGCAATGCTGGGTACTGCATCTAGAGATGTGAGTCAGACAAGACCCCACCTCAAGGAGCCCAAACTCTAGGAGGGAAATTTAACTCCATCCTTAAAAAATAAGGAGTGCCAAGTGGAGAGAGAGGGGAGGGGACCTTGGCTCTTTCAGAGTGGTCAGAGTTCTTCAGATGGGAAGGTCAAGGAGGGCTTCCTCTAGGAAGTGGCATTTGAAGGGGGCCAGAGCAGATGGCTTATCTTGGGGATAAGTGTGGGGCAGCCAACCAGGGTGATTTTTTTTTTTTTTTTTAAACCTCCCAACTCCACGTCTAACAGATTTCACCTAAACCAGCCTTGCTAAATCTCAAGCCCCATGAAACCCGTTTCTGTTATAATCTCTCTCTTATCTCTTCCTTGCCTTCCTTCCCCATTCTCCTCCCCTACAGGATGGGAAATCTTCAAAGAAAAAGATGTGTCACTGTAAGTATACAGCCCAAGAAGTGGGCCAGATAAATTATTAAAACACATAAAAAGACAGTGAGTTGTGCGGCAGGAAACCGGCAAAGGCCGAATAGCCACCCCAGGTGGACACTGGGCTGGTGGTCCCTGGGGAACCCCTCCTCAGAGCCCTGGACAGGCTGAGGTTTTACTGCCAGGCCCACCTCTCCTGTGTCTCTCCCCAGGGCCAGGTTGGTGGGGGTGGGCGTGTCACGATTCCAATAGCAGCGAAGTCCCAGGCGCCTGCTGGGCTGCGAAGGGCCAGGCTGAAGGTGGTGGTGGGGCCTTTGCGTCTGGGCTGGACATTTGGGATTTACTTCCCCCAAGACTTAAAACTGGTAACTGCAGAGTTTTAGTTCTTGCTTTTATCTCTTTTTGAACTGTAAAAAGAAATTCCCAAGGGGAGGAGGGGAGACTTTTTTCTCATGCAAGAAGAAAGCCATGACCGGTTTAAGGAAGTAACCAACTTTCTGAGCACTGTGAGAAAGACCGCTCAGAGTTTTGCTTTGATTTAGATGCACCCTGGCGCTGGCGGGGGGCGGGGGTGAGAGAGACAGAGAGCACCCCCCAACCGAATTCCATTTCCTTTGGAGGGGTCTGCAGGAAAGCTCCTACTGGAACTCAGACACACAGAGCCCCCCACCTCCCTCCTACTTCTGAGGCCTATCATCCTGCTCTGCTTTTCCATTTTCCTGCAGCTCAGGAGTTCTCACTTTGGCACTATTGACACTTGGGGCTGGATCACTCTTTGTTTTGGGGGGCTGTCCTGTGCATTGTAGGACGTTTAGCCGCAACCCTAGCCTCTACCTGCTAGATGCCTTCAGACATTGCCAAATGTCCCCCAAAGGGCAAAACTGCCCACAGTTGAGAACCACTGCTATAGCTGGTGATGCCTTCTAACTTACCATACTGTTTGCCCGTTCAATTATGTTTATTGTTTCTTCTCTGTCTTCCTCCCAGTAGAGTGCAAGATCCGTGAGAGTGGGGATTGTTTGTTTTGTTCACTGATGTATCTTACGTGCCTAAAACAGTGCTTGGCACACAGCTGGCACTGAATCAGTATTTGTTTCCAGATGGGTGAGTCTGCCTCTAATGGTGGAATGTTAAGTTTGGACTGTGTTGGGACAGCCTGATGTAGTAAAAACAACATGGGCAATGGAATCAAGAGGCTTGGGTTCAGTTCCTAACCAGGTCATTGACTAGCTGTGTGACCTTGGGCACGTGACTTCACCTCTCTGAGCCTAGTAGTTCCCTCCTTTGTAGAATAAGTACGAGCCTGCATCAAACAGTGGTTGTAAGAGTTATACATGACTTAGGACAATGGCTGACACACAGTAGGTACTGAATAGAGAACTGCAATATAACGTGGACAATAATAATGTTTTGGGGGGTCCCAGCACTCCTCAAATGAAACCAGCCTGCTAGGAGCGTTAATGTACCTGCTTATAAGATTAGCCTTCATTTCCACACAAATGGGTGTGTAGAAAGCAAGTTTGGCGAATGGAAGTAAGACACTGTTGGGTGAAGGGATTTATGACTCTGGAGGGCCACGCAGTTCCCAATATCTTTTTTTTTTTTTTTTTTTAGCAAGCAATTATAAATTTATTTCTTTATTTATTATTTATTTTTGGCTATGTTGGGTCTTCGCTTCTGTGCGAGGGCTTTCTCCAGTTGTGGCAAGCGGGGGCCACTCTTCATCGCGGTGCGCAGGCCTCTCACTGCCGCGGCCTCTCTTGTTGCGGAGCACAGGCTCCAGACGCGCAGGCTCAGTAGTTGTGGCTCACGGGCCCAGTTGCTCTGCGGCATGTGGGATCTTCCCAGACCAGGGCTCGAACCCGTGTCCCCTGCATTGGCAGGCAGACTCTCAACCACTGCGCCACCAGGGAATCCCCCCAATATCCTTTTGAGACACGTAGATGCTCCAGAGTTATGATGTCCAATACAGTAGCCACCAATCACCTATGGCTATTGGTCACTTGCAATGTGGCCTGTCTGTGTTGAGATGTGCTCTAAATATAAAATACACACCAGATTTTAAACAGTGCAAAACAAAGAATGTACAATATCTCATTATAAGTTGAAATTAAAGCATTTTTGATATATCAAGTTAAAGAAAATATATTAAAATAAGTTTAATGTTTCTTTTTTACTTTTTAAAAAAAAGTGGCTACTAGGAAATTTGGAAATTACATATGTTGCTCACATTATCCTCCTTTTCGGCAGTGCCCCTCTAAGGAGTTGGCAAGAAGGGCAGAATTGAGCCTCCATTTTACAGACCATAAAACTGAGGCTCACACAGAGAATTCAGTCCTAGCACAGAGTTTTCTTTTCCCACGCCTAGGCTACCGAGTACCAGGACGAACTTAACAGGCCCACAGCGTCCCTAGAAGAGCAGGCGTTCTCTCTGAGAACCACAAAGGTGGAGTGGAACCCCTTGATGTCGCCCTCCCCTCCGCAGAGACCTCCCCAGACAAAACAAACAAGCCCTTGGTCTGGCGAACTGCAGCGGGGAGCGGAAACCAAGGAAGATCAAAGACCCAGCGGTTACCCCCTTCCGGGCTGCACAGCTGGCAGCGCGCCCCGACCCCCGGCGGGCACCCACGGGCCCCGGGATGCGGGGACAGCGATTGGCTGGCAACTCGTGGCTTTCGGACACTTGTAGCCGCCGGGAGTTGGCTGGGTCCACAGCTGGCCGGAGGCTCAGTGGGGGCTTCTCCTGCACAACCAAATCAAAACGTAGAGAGTCGGAGGAGAAGGTGGGCGGGCACGGGGCGGGTAATAAGCGAACACTTTCTGCAAAAGTCCGATCGTGCAACGGAAGGGGCAACGCTGCGGGCGCTCCAAGCAGCGTCTCTTCTCCGACCTCAGTTTCATCACCTGTAAAGTGGAGCCGCTGAGTCCTCCTGCCCGCTGCCAGGAAAAATAGAGCGGAGGGAACGCACAGCCCCGTGAGCCAGAGGAGCGGTTATTGTAGAGCGGGCAGGACCCAAGGGGGTGTCTGTTCCAATACTCCTCCTGGCCAGAGCTCCTCCGCCTCCCATCACCCCCCCACCCCCGGTCCCCAGTCCCGGGTCCCCAGCCCCCGGCCCGGGTCAGAGACCGCAGCCTGGAGGGGGGCGCTGTGTCCAGCCCTGCAGCGCCTCTCCACGCCCCGCCCACAGCCCGCCGGCCCCGCCCACAGCCTTCTCCCTCCGCGTCCCGCCTCGCCTTTGATGCGCCGCGCCCGGCCAATGGGCGCGCGGGGAGGCGCAGGCTGCGGCGGCGGGCTGGGGGTTCGGCGCGCCCGGGCGTCAGTCCGGCCGCGGCGACGGCGGCAGGATCGTGTCGCGGCGACCCTTCGGGATACGCTCGGCTTCAGGGCTGCTCCAGGAGGAGGAGAGCGAGGCGCGGCGCGGCGAGCCGCAGGGCCCGCGGGCCGGGCGCATGGCTTAGGGACGCCCCCTCCCGCAGCGCCCCCAGCATGGGGAAACTTCACTCCAAGCCGGGTCAGTGTCCCCGCCCGCGTGCCGGCCCCCTGGTCCCCGCCGCCCTCGCCCCCGCGATTGCTAACTCTCTGCCTCTCCTTTCTTTCCGGCTCCCGCCGCCGCCGCGCGCGATGTGCCTGCAGCCGCCGTGTGCAAGCGCAGGGAGAGCCCGGAAGGTAGGGGCGCGCGGGGCACGGACCGGGGGGGATAGACTGGGAAGCACCGCGGACGGCGGCGGAATGGCCTAGCCCGCGGATCTTATTACCAGGGCCACCCCCACCCGCTACTCCAGTCACCAGTCCCACAAACCCTCTCCTTGGAGCAGACTTTGTGTCCCCTCCTCTGTCCATCCTACCCCCTCCCCGCTATCCTCTGCTCTCTCTTCTGACTCTCAACCCCTCCTATTGCGGTACCCCGACCCCGCACTCACTGCACCCCCTTTTCAGGCTCCTAAGCCCCTTCTCCAAGAGCCTGCGCCCTCTCTTTCTGGCCCTCAGCCCCCTCTCCCGAGATCTTGGCTCCTGCGCCCCCTCTCCTGACGCTCAGTTCCCCTCTGCCCCTCACCCCGTGTTCATCCCTCCCCTCCACAGTCCTGGCCTCTGGCGCTCTCGCTCTTCTGATCCCCAGACGCGTCTTCCTGGGGTCCTGCTTCCCCCTTGGCTCCGCTCTGGATCCCTGCTCTTGGGGCTTCGCTGAACTACCTTCTCCTGATTACCTGCGTCCCTCTCTCGGGTTGTGCGCGGCTCCCAACACCCTCCGGGTCCCTGCTGCCTCTGCCTCGCCCACTCTTTCTCTCCTCTCTCGGGTAACTTTCAGCCTAGGGGCCAGACTCAGGGGCTTCGTGTCGTCCCCGCCTCAGGTGACAGCTTCGCTGCGAGCGCCGCCTGGGCTCGGAAAGGCATTGAGGAGTGGATCGGGAGGCAGCGCTGCCCGGGTGGCAGCTCCGGATCCCGACAGCTGCGGGCGGCTGGCACCGTTGGCAGAGGAACACGGGTACGATCCCCACCTACGTCCCTTTCAACCTCAGAGATGCGTCTCCATACCTACCCCCCGCACCCCAACTTTTAGCACCCTCTCGGCGCAGCTTCTAAGTCCAGAAATCCCTTCTCAGCTGCCCCTGCCCCACCAATATGACCCTGTACAACCCCTGCCTTGGGGAACCTTATTGGTGACACAGGTGGCAGTCTTCTGTTCAGTTGGGGGCAGAGGGCTGCCCGGGGGGAAATGTCCTAGGTGATGTGGTGGTGCAGGTCCAGTTGATGGGGAAGCTTGTCTGTGCTGGAGGGACCTGGGGGGGCCTGCTCTGACTTCTACCTTGTTTCTGTGGCCAGCATTCAAAGGTGGATTTGGAGTTGGGGCTAGGGAAGAGGGAAGGCATCTGGGGGTGTCTGGATGGAAGGCAGGACTGTGCCGGTCTCCGAATGTGTTCCAAGTGTGTGACGTTCATCAGTACCATCTGCCCTGCAGCCCCAGTAGAGCCGGCTGTGATCTGGTGGCGGGCAGAATTTGGGGGGTACTGAGATCTGGGAGACCCCTTGGCTTGGCCCACAAGGAGAGAGAGGGCCTCATTCTGCTATAGCCTGGGCCTACCCCTAGCCTTCCCCCAGTGGGTCCCTGAGGTTGGAGTTGTTCCTAGGGGAGCAGTAGATGTGACAGGGGAGTAAGTGAGTCCAGCCTCAGCTCCTGGCCTGGCACTGGTGTTCACAGATGTCCTATGGGCTCCAGAACTCTGCACAGGGCTTTCAGATGGTCTGCGTGGAACTCGAGCAAGCCAAGGATCAAAGGATGAATCAACTTTTTGATGTGACATTTAATTTTTTTTTTTTTTTTTTAACTTAGAGGAGAACAGACTGAGTCTCAGGTCTGGTTAGTTCTTTGGTTTTGTCCATGGGGGCTGGGGAGGGGCCAGTGGACTTTTCAGATGTGTGTGTGTGTGTGTGTGTGTGTGTGTGTGTGTGTGTGTGTATTTGGTGGTGGGACCTGGACTGGGTGCAGCCCGTTGGAGGAGGTGAGGCCTGTGGATAAAGTCGACTCTTGTGCACGTATGAAATAACCGCTGCATCTGGAAGAAGCTTCCATCTCCTCCTCCACTGCCACTGCTGAGCTGGGGGCCTTCTCTTCTCCATTTCTCTTCATCTGTTGGCTGGGTTAGAATTGGAGCTGCTGTCCCCTGGGAAAGGCCAAAACTTGGTGGGCGGGGGCACTGCAGTTGGGGCCCTTTAAAAACAGAACTACAAACTTCCCTTTCTTCCCCTACCATTTCTAGTTTTTGATCTCCTTATTTATTTAAAGCCCAATGAAAATGATCCGATTTAGCCATATGAACAAATGCATTTGCAGCTGAAGACAGAGGCCAACTGAGTGGATTTCCATTAATCAAGTTTTGGGTTTTTTCAGCCTGTTTATTTTTACAAAGTATTCCTGCAGAATGACATTTATTTGCAGTCCCCCCCGCTTTTTTTTTTTCTTTCCTAAACTGCCAGGCAGCTTGCTCCATGCTTTAGGGGAAACTTGAAATACAGCGAGGGCTTACTTCAATTGACTTTTATCTTCAAAGCCATAACAAATGTTACCCGCATGTTTTTGGTAGGTCTCCTTGGCATCCAGTCCTGGAGGATGGGAGGGAGGAGGAAGGAAGGAGAGGAAAACAAAAGTCTGTCGTTTTTAATTAAATAGTAGTGTTCCCAGCAAGAGGAATGTGAGCCAGTAAAAGTTGCCATTGGGGGAAATGAGGGAGGGTAGGGAGGGGGCCCCAGCTTAAGACTGTGGCTTTGGTAAAGTCACGGAATTTTGTTGCCTGGTTTCTTCCCCCAGCTGAGGACAGCATGGGATGGTGCTTGCCCCCTCCTTTCCCAGCCCCCTCTCTCAGAGAAATGCTGAGGGGTCATTAGTGTTTGTTCAAAGCACTTTTGAAGATGTGAGACACAGAGCCATCAGCATGACATATGTTGGGTGGTGGAGCGTGGGACCTGCCATCCAACATATTAAGGGGAGGGAGTCTCTGCTGCCTTGAGAGTTGTGCTTGGTGACTGGGACCTGGGTGCCTGGGTTCCCACCACCGCTGGCCTCGCTCCTGAGCCTGCAGAGGTGGGGATGGCCCAGGGAGAAGTCAGGGTGAGCCCAGGGTGTGGGGCTGCACTGTGGAGGCCTGTGAGGTGATTTCAAGTGGTACCTGGAGGAATATTTCTTATCTTAATAGTTACATTTTTTTTTTTTACCAGAAAAAAATAAATAACTGGGACATAAAACCCTTGAATTCGCAGATATCATTGCTTAGGAGGAAGCTAAGTGGAAAGAGATAGTCTAAAGTCAATTCTGAGAAAAATATTAAGTACAACTGGTCAAAATTGTGAATGAGAACGGAATGCCCCAAATTTGGGAAATGTTGAGATACTGAACAGGATAGCAGCAGGCAACCCTCGGTCTGTTTAATTTCTGTGATTTCCAGTGGCACGGAAAGGGTGGCTCCAGGTTCTTCCATTATCTCATCAGGATGTAGGAGGGCGTGGGCTCAAAATTGTGTTGAGTTCCAAGGGCTGGCAGAGGTCCCCTCACCAGCCCCAGACCCGTCCTGGGGTTGGCCTCTGTGTCCACTCGGTCACCCGGCCTTTCACCAAAGTGGCGGGGGACACATTCGTGGCTCATCCAACCAGCATGTTTATTGCAACAATAACTACTATTTATTAAGTGCCTGTGTGTGTCAAGCACTTTGCTTACATTATCTTAATCCTCCTCCTAACCCTGTAAAGTTGCCAGCCGGCTGGTGTGGACGCTGGTTTTCTCCCATTCTGGAGTACTTTCTAGGACAGTGAAAGCCATGTGTGGTTAAGTTCCACACCAGAACATCTGCCTGGAGGGGGTCGCACTTATTCATTCCTGAGAGGTGGCACTCTGGCCGGCTGCCGAGTACTTTGGGATGAGGCAGGTTGTGGGGCAGGCAGAAGCATGAGGGGCCCCTGCTTGCCCTCTTCCTCTCTGAGGGAGCCTGAGTAGCTTAGTAAATGTTTAAGTTGGGTCTGAGTTTCATGCAAGATCCTGGGATATGAGAGGGTGACCTCACCGGCAATTAACCCACGCCTGCCCTCCCGAATACAAAACTAAATGAGGTCAGTCTTGGCCACAATAGCTTGTCACCTTGTATAAGCCATTTTACCTTTGTCTACCTTAATTAGCTCCTCTGCAAAATGGGTATAATAACATGCTTATCCCTGGCAGGGTTCTGGCAGATAACTCTTCACTGAAAGTAGAATGTGGGGAGAAAGGTACTGGCAGGTTCCTGAGGCCCTGGGAGAGGTGGAGGTGGGGGCCCATATTATGAAACCAGAGGCTCCCCCTCCCCCATACTCTGTAGCCTCACTTGGAGGGACACAGGCTCGGGCTTCTGCCCTTTCAGTGGGTACATGCTGAGCTTCAAGGGAATATGAGCTTGGAGGAGAAAAATAATGAGAAATGTGAGCTGTACAAGTACTGCAGAAGATGACTGATAGGTGAACAATTTGTATGCCAGACAATAATGTGCTAAACAATTAGAAATTAAAATAAGCATAATAATCTCAGAGATAAAGGACGATATTAGAAACATGAAGCAGCAACAGGCAGTTACAAAAGAAAACCGATTGAAAATGTTGGCTCTGGAAAATATAATGGGTGAAATTAACAAGTTTAGTAGATGCATGGAGTAGCGTAATGGACACAGAGATGCTGATAGGAGAACACTCAGAGAAGCAGAATCTGCGTGTCTGTGTACGCTCCTGCAGCGTGTGCACACGTGTGCATATATGAATGTGTACAAGTGGATTTAAGACCATTCCCCTCCCCCACCCCCCAGTTTGGTCCTTTTGTTCTTTTATGGCAGAGCCGCCTGAAGAAACAGGCTGAGAGCTTCGGTGCAGGCAAGTCTGCCTCTGGATCAAAGGTGGCTGCCAGGCAGTTTGGTAATTTGATTAGGGGGCACCTAGTGCATTTTGATGTTTGGGGAAGGTTGGGAGGGTGCAGGCCCTGCTGGAGCCTGTGGGGATGTATGGAGCTGGGTGATGAGATTGGAGGCCGGCCCAGCTGCTGCCTGAGTGCCGGATTCCAGGGGAATTACCCTTGAATGATACCAGTTGGCACAATTAAAAGGCCCCATGTCTTCACCATATGGAAAGTGTTAGGCCTCCTTACGTGGTTTCAAAGCTATGTGCCGGGAGGTGGACTTGACATTTGAGGTAAAGCATAAATTAAATATTTGGTGTTTCAGAATTAAAAGATGATTTGCTTTGAGGCTAGCGGAGGCGTTTGGACCTCAACTCACTGGCTTCTTTGAGTTCTCCACGGAGGGTGCCCTCTGCCAGGCCAGCTTCATAGCCCCACCTGGCAGCTTTCTGGACCCCTGGGGAATGGGGAGGAGAGCTGGGGCAAGCTGGAGCTGGGCAGAGTGCCAGGTGGGGCTTCTGGTTTCTGGTAGGTCTGGATCCCTCAGGAAGGTGGGAGGTGGGCAAGGGTGTCATTCTGGGTACTTTAATGCATCTCTGTCATGGGGTCTCAGGTAGAGGTTTCGAGGAGTGTCTTATCCTCCCTACGAAACTTTTCTTCTTTGAGAAGGACACTGGTTCCCCGAGTCAGGCTGTGTGTGTGTTGTCCCTCGAACTCAGGAACAGACCCTCTACATTCATATCTTGTACAAACTGTCACAAACTGAGGGGGAAGCTAAACCAGGAGACAACCTCGGCATGTCCCACAAGCTCCTAGCCTTGGGGAATGTTCCATCCCCTCACCCAGTGGGAGTGTCAGAAGTGAGGAGAGAAGGTGGGTGATAGACAGAGTAAATTCCTCCTCATAACAGGAAGCTTGGGCCCCTGGGCTCAGGGGCCAGACTGTCCCTTTGAGGGCTTAAAGCAGCAAGGCTGAGCTGTCAGCAATGGAAGAATCACTTTCTGAGGAGTCCATCTTCCTTGTGGCAGCCCTGGGGCACGTGGTGGTCTCTCATGATATATTTGCTGAATGAATGAATGAATGAATGAAGATAGATTAAGTCCCCATCCCTGCCTCTTCCTCCCCCAGATTCTCTTCCCCAGCCAGGTGGAGCTGGAAGTAGGAATAAAAGGAAGAGTGGAATCAGGCCTTTTCTTTCAGACACTCAGCTATTCATTAATTATGATCAATAATGAATTGTTATTAATGATGGATTCCCTAGCTGTGCCGGGCATTGAGGCTACAGTGGCAAATCACAGAGCTGTGGTGCCTGCCCTCCTGTAGCTTCCAGTCTAATAAAGGAGACAAAGTATAAGCGTGGCCACAGGCACATTGGCAGACAGTAACACTCCTGAGAAGCTGAGGCAGTGAGGAAGAAAGTGTGGGAAGAAGGGATGGGTTTGTGCAGTGGGAGCTGGGGGAGACCCCTTGCTCGCTAGTGTCCGTGGATAATGCGTGGTGCTTGGGTTGGGCCCCTGAGAAGGGACTGTGGGCTCCAAGTGGCTCTGCAGCCTGTGGGGTCTGGAACTGTCTCTGGTGCTCATTCTTTCTGCAAATCCCCCCATGTTAGTGGCTCTTGGCACGTGTGAGCTACCTTTCCCTCTGGACAGGTGAGTGGGGTGGAGCCAGGCGGGCAGCCAACCTGCTGCCCCAGCCGCCAGCGCGCTCTGCGGGGCTGATTCGCGTGCAGCATCATGCACAGGGACTTGGGGGCATTACTCCAGCTGTTTGGGTGGAGGGGCGGCCCCTGCTGCCCTGCGGGGGAGGAGGTTCAGAAGCCCAACCGTGGTGGGATGTGGCAGCCTGAGCGGTGGGATTGGCAGAGGGAGGCACCCCAAGAACCAGGGGGCAAGAGGCAGTGACAAGCCAGTCCCAGAGAGAACCCATCCTGCCCCAGAGCTGCTGTGAGCCTGTGCCTGAGGGAGGAGGGTCTCCTGCCTCAGTTTACCAGATGTGTCTGAGGAAGGGGCATGCAGCCTGACTCTCTGGGCAAGAGGCAGGGGCCCACGAAGAGATCTGCAGGCACTGGGGAGTCACGGACCCCCCAGTCCTCCTTGCTCGGGGGTTTCTCGCAGCCTCACTCACTGGCTGTAGGTTCACAACTTTGGAATTTTTAGGTCGCTCGTTGGATTCCAAAGCAGGAACTTCCGGCTGCCTCCCTGACTTACCGCTCTCTTTTCCACTCACGCATGTTCTTTTTGTGGCTCTTGTCTCTCACAGACATTCTTTCTCTTCCTCTGGCTCTCTCTCCCACTCCCTTCCCCTTGCCTCCTCCCTCCCCACCCCCTCCCCCAGGAAGGAAAAAATTCAGACTCTCACAAACAAAATATCTGCCATTCCATCCGAGGGAGAACTGAGGCAGAAGCCCAGAATATCCTGGAAGAAATGCCAGAGAGAGCTGAAGGCCTCAGTTGTTTAATCTGGAAGGCAGTCTTTGATGTCACCGTGCTCCGTTTATCCTGGGAAGCTGCCTGCTTCTTTATGGCTGGCTTCAGACTCTGTGCATGAAAAATGGCCGAGTTCCTTCAGGAGCTGGAGGGAAAGCCTGATCCCTCCCCAGAGGGCAGGCCTGGGGATGCTGCCGCTCCTGCCAAGCCCAGGTGGGCTGGAGAACCTTTTCCAAACAAGCATTTCCAGAGACATAAGTAATTCTTTGATAACTTCCCGGGAAAGCAGAGGGGGCTCTTTATTCATGTGGGTACCCGTCACGGGGCTTCGCGAGGGAAGCCTCAGGTCCCTCCCCTGAAGTCATCCTTAGACCCAGAAGGGCGGCACACAGGAGCTCTCACCAGGCGGCTCTGCCCTCCAGGGTGCGTCCTGTATGTGTGTTTGTTTAGAGGGCTCCGAGGAATTGCTCTGGGCTTCACTTTCCTTACTTGTTGAGCCATGTGGGCTGCGGTTTGTGTGTGGCTGACGCCTTTCAGAGGATCCCAAGGTAGTGGGTGGGCTTCACAGCGGTGTGGCATCAACTGAAGGATCCCCCCCACCCCTTCTCTGGGCCTTGGATCTTCTGGCTGAGAAGTAGGATAAAATCATTTATTATAATTTAGAAACTATGTATTAAATGCATTCTATTCAAGTCATTCATGCATCTGTGCAATAGAAATTGAGTACTTACTTTAGGCCAGGTATACATTTGCTCTGTCAGTAGAGCGTGGTCCTGGTTTTCATGGACCTTACACTCTAGTAGGAAAAGATAAGTATTTTTAAAAACAAATTACACAACCTAAGCTGTGATTTATGCCTCAAAGGAGAAGTGCTGGGTGCTTTGAGAACATTTAATAGGAATCAGACCTAATCTGGGTGGCTGTTCATTCTACAGATATTTGAGCATGCGTAGGATGTTGTAGAAACTATGAGGAATAGAACATAGTTCCTGCCTCATAGAACTTGGAGTTTAGTGGAACTAAACTTTCATCTTTGCCTCTCATCTATTTTTCTTATCTTATTGCATTGGTTAGAATCTCCTCAACTGATTAATAACTATTAAGTATGATGTTCATTGTTTGTCTAGTTAAGAAAGCTTTCTTCATCTCCTGGATTGCTAGGATTTTTAAAACCAGGAATAATTTTTGAATTTTATCAAATGCTGTTGGGGTGTTGATGGAGCTGGTGATTCTTTGCTAATATAATGTATGATTTGTATGCATGATTTACATAACTAGATTTCCTAGTGTTCAACTTTCTTTGCACTCCTAAATTAAATCCCTCTTTGCCATGATAGACTGCTGCTTTAAAATGTTGCTGTATTTGATTTGCTAATATTTTACTTTGCATTGATATTCGTGTTTGATTGGCTCATGGTTTGGGAAGGTAGCTCTTGAATAATGAAGACAATGTTCAGGGAATGTTAGAGGATGCTCTGGGGGCTCTAGAGCAGGAAGTACCTACTGGTCCAGGGTCAGAGGTAGTGTCAGAGGAGCTGTAATTTAAGCCCAAAGGTGCATGGGGGGAGGGGTGGTGGTGAGCAAGACAAGGGGAGAGGACATGTAATAGCCATGAGTGTTTGCCGGACAGACCGGCCACATGTGAGAAAGCCCTGTAGAGAAGAGGGTGGTTCATTGGAGATGCTGGTTGAAGTTCAGTTGGCGGAAGAGAGGTCACAGCCTGGGCCTGGGGGCCTTCTCAGCCATGTTATGGAGCTTGGTCTTTGTCCAGAGGGGAGACAAGTGTGTGAAGGGCCTGTGTGAGGGGCCAGCAAGAAAGAGGTGAGCCCTGTGATCTGGGGGACGAAGGAATGTGGGGATGGGCTCTCCCTTGTAAAAATACTTTGGAGGATAAAGAGGAATCAAGTGGCTGTATTCTGTGGGCTCAGTGAGAGATTCTGGAAGGTCTGCATTGGTCCAGGCACAGTGCTTGGTTCTCGAGTGTCACCCAGGGGACTCTTGAGGAGGCCATAAGGAGGTGAAGGACCAGGAGAAGTAGATTAGGACATCAGACGGTGTAGGGTGGTGCTTAAAGAGCGAGAACTTTGGAGCCCGATGTCTTGGGTTCAGATCCTGCTGCACCATTTTCTAACTGTGTGACCTTGGGCATAGTGTTGAACCTCTGTCAGCCAGGGGTCTAGTGGGAAACAGATGCACTCCAGAGAGTTTAAATGAAACTAGCTTCCAGAGGTATGGGCAGGGTTCAGGGATACTTTATGGGGGGTTGAGGTACCCAGGGACTGATGGTCCCTGGCAACAGTGGGAAGCTGTTACCACCCCTAAGGTAGAAAGGGCCAGGGGAGGAAATGTTGGATATTTTGCATTGGATCCCTGTAGGAGCCACAGCTGATGATGGGTGGAGACCAGGCAGAAGCTATAAAGATGGAGGATTAACCACAGTCAGAGACACGGGACAGAAGTAGTGAGGGAGTGGAGAAGAAGTACCCAAACTCCCATCTCCTCGCATCCTCCCGTTTCCTGCCGGGGCCTCGCATTGGCTGAATTCAGAAGCCAGAGGCCAGAAAGCTCCAGTGAATTGGTCCACAGGGTCAGCTTCCTGGGGGCACAGGGCAGTACAGAGAGGGTGGGGAATGGATGGGGGTGGGGATGGCAATAGAATAATCAACTCTGCTTGTGTTTCCTCATCTGTAAAGCAGGGATGATAATAGTACCTGCATCATAGTTGTGAGGACTCAAATTGTAAAACAGTTGTAATGTCAGGCGCACCGTAAGTGCCCAATACAAGTTCGCTCTTACAGTTATAAGACCAGGAAGAGACACAGGGTTATGGAGATTCGGGGAGGTGTTTTTGAAGGAGGTGGCATGTCAGTATAGCTCTAAGGACGGTAAGACTGGGACCAGGGGTCAGAATCTAAAGGCCAGAGAAGTCATATTCATGAACGCAGCAGGCTGGGAGGGAGAAACCTGGGAGGTGGGGGGACTAGGGTGCCCTGGGGAGCACATGCCCTGAGTCAAGAGAACAGCGTCCCTCAGCCCCAGCCAATTGTTGTCATGTGGGAATGTGGCCCTGGTATTGCCACATCTTCTTATCATTAAGAGAACCCAGCCATCTGGATTTTTATGTGAAGTTTTTCTAATTAAAAAAATTATCATCAACTACATAAAATTTTTCAAAAACACTTTTTTTGGGTGGACCCAGACAGCTGGATTTGGCCTGGCTTGTGACTGTTGATTTAGACCTACAAGATTTTGGTGGGGTATGAATATGTTAGTGATAATAGTACATACAAGGGAATATTAAAAGTGTCTAATGCTTTACATGCATTCTTTACATGTATTATTCCCCTGTGTACAGATGAGGAGACGAGCTCAGCAAGTTAAGTCCTGAGCCCAGCCAAGGGAGAGCGGATTCAGGCTGCCTCCAAGGCAGAGGGTACAGCCCAAGCTGGGTGCTGGTGAGTCATGGATAGTATGTTTCAGTTGCCGGGGAACAGGATGCGAAGGCAGGTGGGGTAAGTACAGTATAGATGTGGTTTGGGCCACTTTATACTGAGGCCCAGCGTGTGCACGTAGTAGGTGTCAGGAGTGTGTTTAGAGCTTTCAGAATCAGACTTCCTGGGTTCAAGTTCCCACTGCACCTCTCCCCAGCCGAGTGGCCTTGGGCCATGTGACGGCTCATTGCTGATCCTGAGCTTTCGCATCTGGTGGAATGGGTAGTCCTCATGGAGTTGTTCGAGGACTGAAATGAGTTCATGCTGGCAAATCAGGGAGAATAAAGCAGACGTCACCCCTCCTCTTGCAGCTTTCTCGTGTGGTTAGCTGATGATCACCCAGATGTGCGCTAAATGTGATGAAGGGGAAGAACAGGGCGTGGTGAGAGAGAATGAGGAGGGTTCTACTATGAACTGGGGAGTTAAGTTGTTGAGACCCAAAGGATAAATAGCCAGGTGATGAAAGGTTTAGTAAAAACATCTCAAAGGGTTTGGGAAGTGCAAAGTCCAGGAGGCACAACTGGCAAGTAGAGAGTCTTCAACCCACTTCTGGGTGTCTGACTTAGGACAGAACCCAGTCTCTGAGTTGTTCAGGCAGAAATACGCGGTCCAGCACCGGGGGTGGGTAGCTCTTGAGGGTTGCGGGACGAGATGCTATATGTTGCAACCTGTTTTGGTTCTTTGTCCACCTGCTGCAAATCTTCTCCCACAGTTTTATTTTTATCGATGTCCGATCGCTCCAGCTTCTCTCATTTCTGGCTGGGTGGGAGGTTGGGGAGAACCTCCTGGTCCCATGAAGTAGTGTCAGCCGGGAGCTGATTGGCTGGTCTGCCACGTGCTGCCCAAGCCCCTGGCCTTGAGCTTGAGTACAGAGCTGGGGCCCTGGAGAGGGTAGGGCAGAGCATTAAAAGTCCCTGTCAGCAGCAGGATGGGCCTGGCCACCCTCAGGCTACAGGTGAGGCTGGGGAAGACCAGAACCTCCCAAATGGGCTCAGGCCCAGGGTGTATCTCTAACTGCAGAAGTCTGCGCAGGCTGGTGGGCCCCCCTCACGGAGGCTTTGGCTGACGGCGGCTCCACTGTGTAGGTTTGGGCGTGCTACCTTGGGGTACTGAGGCCACTCCAGGCCTGGCTTCCAGAGGTAACCTTGTTACAGGGCAGTTTTTGACCTTGACCTTGTTTTACCCTTCTTTCCCCTAGGGATCTAGATAGACTTCAAAAGCAAAAAGATGATGTCAGAAAACTATTGCAAACCAGGAACGAGGTTGCCTTTTCAGTGCATGCTGGGAGCACTTATCTTGCTCCCCTGCCCTGGAAATCCCGAGGAGCCCCTGCCCCGGTCAGTCTTGGGTATGTGCCTCCTTTCTCAGTGTTCTGTGATGGCAGCCTCAGTGTGACTATTAAGTGCCTGCGTATGCTGAGCCCTGTGCTGAACCATAGGTGCAGCATTAAGTATCTGCTGTATGTCAGGCTCTGGGCCCAGAGCTGTCCCTACCACGCAGTTCTCACAACACCATTATGAGGCAGGTACTATTATTATCCCCATTTTACTGCTGGGGAAACTGAGGCTTTTAAAAAATATTTATTTATTTATTTATTTATTTATTTTTGGCTGCGTTGGGTCTTCGTTGTGGTGACCAGGCTTTCTCTAGTTGTGGTGAGCAGGGGCTACTCTTCATTGAGGTGCGCGGGCTTCTCATTGCAGTGGCTCCTCGTTGCAGAGCACAGGCTCTAGGCGCGTGGACTTCAGTAGTTGTGGCTCGCGGGCTCAGTAGTTATGGCTTGTGGGCTCTAGAGCGCAGGCTCAGTAGTTGTGGCACATGGACTTAGTTGCTCTGCAGCATGTGGGATCTTCCCAGACCGGGGATCGAACCCATGTCCCCTGCATTGGCAGACGGATTCTTAACCACTGTGCCACCAGGGAAGTCCTGGAAACTGAGGCTTTAAAGAAATCTACCCAAGGTCACTTGACTTGGAAGTGGAATCTTGTTCTAGCAAGATTCAAATTCAGATCAGTCTGATTTTAGAGCTATCTTAAATCATTATAGGTGAGTTTTTTTTTTCCTTAAACAGTATGTTATAACCCCATTCATGGCTTATGAAATCCATGTAGTGAGCAGCATTAAAAAAAAAATGAAATAGACAAAAATAAAAATATGAGAGAATATCCTATATAGTAATAGTAAATATTGCTTTATGTAACTTTCTGTTTAGTTTATAGGTGTGGATAACCATGTCTATAGATGATTGATAGATAGATATGGACATATAGACATGGGTATCCATACTGATAAATAGATAGATCTATTTATAGATAGATATGTGTATATCTAAACACACATCTATACCCAAACCCATATATACAGAGGCCCATTATAAAACATAATTCTTATTGTGGGTCACTGTCAAAGTGTTAGAAAACACTGGTGATTGGTCACTGGTCTAGACTCTGAGTCTGAATACCTGGTTTCAGGATCTAGCTCTGCTTCTCACTAGCTGTGTGACCTTGGGTAAGTTCCCTAACCTCTCTGTGCCAAAGTTTTCTTTCTTGGCTTCAGGGCCTTTTGGTTTGTTGACTTTTTGGTGAGAACAGATTCTCCCAGGATTGCCATGGTTGCTGTCTTGTTCATCAACTCCATTTGCTTAGGGCATGAAGAGGGCCCTTGGGGACCCCCGTGTCCTCTCACCTTAGAAACTAGCCTCTGAACATGACAAGCAGCAGCTGCACCCTGGCAACTAAATCTTTCTGGACAGAATATTGTTTTGGGAATCCTGAGCCTGGGGGTGGCCGCAGCTTAGCTATTAGGTATCTATTGTGATCTCTTCTGCCCTTTGCTTCCTCCTCTCAGAATGTAGTAAAGAAAAGGTGGATGTCTAGGTTATCTTTTGCTGTGTGACAAATTATTCCAAAACTCACTGACTTGATATTTTATGATCTGCTTAAGATTATGCAATTTGAGCAGGGCTTGGCAGGGGCAACTTATCTCCATCTCCATGTGCATAGTTGGGTTGGCTCAAACAGCGAGGGGCCACCTGCCACAGATCCACTTGGCTTATGTGTCTGGGGCCTCAGTTCTCTTCCAGGTGTCCTCACCACTGGTTAGCTTGGGCTTCCTCGTAGTATGGCGATCTCAGGGTAATCAGACTTCTTACACGGTGGCTGGCTTCCCAAGAGTGCAGAAGTGAAAACTGCCAGGTTCTTTAGGTTTAGGCCTGGAATTGGCAGTGCCACATTCTCTTTGTTAAAGCAAGTCACAGGTCCAGCCCAGGTTTAGGGGAAGGGATTACACAGGGGCATACATACTGGGAGGTGTGATTGATTGGGGGCCATCAAAGTAGTGTACCAGAGAGGATGTGGTCTCCTGGAGAGAAACGGCTGAGAGACTGAGTAAGGAAAAGGACTGAAAGGTGTCCATTGGATTTAGGGTCCTGGTGGTCACCATCCGGTTTGACAGGAGCTGTCGTGGTGGAATGGCAGCCGAGGTGAGACTGGCATGGGTCCTGAAGGGACTGGGGAACACTTACACGGGAGCAGATGCACATACTTGTAAGAACATCCATGGCTACATTATTTGGAAGAAGGAAAATTTGTAACAACTCAAATATTCATCACCAGGAGACAGGCTAATAAACAGTGGTGTAGCCATTCCATGGATCTCTCTGCAACTGGTAAAACCAGATTGAGTGAGGGCCACAGGCTGATAGGAAGGAGGCCCTGAGATGCTGTTGAATGAGCAAAGCAAGAGCAAAACATCAGTGCAATGTGGCCCCGTTTTCTGCACTGTACAAAGGTCTGTTCAGGCCTATGTCTCTATATATTTGCAGGTGCACATGGAAAGATCTGGAATAATACACTGTCAAAGTCTGTTTCCCTGAGGAGTGAAGTGGTGGGAGGTGGTGAGGAGAGAAGGAATTTCACTTTTCACATTATATATTTCTACATTGTTTGACTTTTTTTTTTCTCAATGAGCATGTACTACTTTTGTATTTTTCAAAGAGCCAATACATTTTATTTTTATTTTTATTTTCTTTAACATCTTTATTGGAGTGTAATTGCTTTACATTGTTGTGTTAGTTGCTGCTGTATAACAAAGTGAATCAGCTATATGTCTCGGGACAAGCTTTTCTGGAAGGGGTGGAGAGAGAAGCCGGTGGCTGGAAGGGGACGTGGGGCTGGGATGGACTCAGGGTACGGCCCGAGGACCACCTACATCTGAAGTTCCGAGTGCTGTTTAAAATGCTGAGACCTAGGGGCCCCTCCCTCTGCAAGCCCTCTGAATCAGAGCCTCTCTGTGTTGGGCGACCGGACTCTGTAGGAAAGGTGACGGTGGGAGGGAGCTGGAGGGGTTAGGGCGGAGGGAGGGATGGTGCTTCCCATCTGTAGAAGGTTGGGGATCGAGTGTGTGGCCCAGTGGAGAAGCCGGCACAGTTCCTGACTCATGACACGCTCTCAGTCAGTGATTCTGTCTCCTGCGCAGTTCCCTATGGCTGTGGATCCTTACCCCCTATAAGTGGATTTGGAACTTTGCTGACAGTTATTGATACCTGGCCTCTTTTTCAAGACCGGCCAGGCCCCTCCTTTTATAACTGGAAGGAGGGAGATGTTAAAGGGATATCTAGCCTAGCGATAGAACTTTCTGTGATGATGGAAATGCTCTATGTCTGCACTGTCCAATATGGGAACCATTAACCACCTGTGGCTACTGAGTGCTTTGAATGCAGCTACTGGGACTGAGGAGCTGAATTTTAAGTATATTGTATTTGAGTTAATTTAAATGTAAATTTAAATAGCCACGTGGGGCTAGTGGCTTCTGCCTGGATAGCACAGCTCTGGACCAGCGGAGGAGATGCAGCACTGCAGTGCATCAGGCTAACCCCCATCCCGAGGCGGGTGGAAGGAGCTATTTGCAGCAGGTGATGGTGGAAGGCGAGCTCTGCGCCCAGGAGGCACTGGTGAAACCCTCCCTGGGGCCTCTCCAGACCCTGCTCCTGGGAGGCACAGCTTCCCTTGAGCTTGGAGGGAGGAGGCCCAGGCTGGCCACTGCTGTGGTCAGTGATGGGAAGGATGGCGGGTCTCCCAGGTAGGTGGATTGGTGCACCTTCTCCTGGTGTCATAAATTGGGGCCTTCTTAGCCTTCTCAACCTTGGAGGGCCTGCTTGGCATCTGCCTCTGGGGTTCGTGGGTGAGGACTTGTCCCCTTGGCTCTGGTCTGAGGAGCTGGAAGGCAGAACCCGTTCGTGGGGCTGGGGCTCAGCACTGAGTGGGACCAGCTTTTCCCCAGGAGTCAGAGGCAGCATTCATCTCGAGCTTTAAGATTGGCAAAGCCTTACTCACAGTGATTTGTCAGGCATTTACTATTTGCAGAAACCTGGCCAGGGTCAGTATTAATACTATGGGGAAACTGAGACCAGACTGCAGAGTCCATGGGGCAGGCTCTGTGTGTCTCACTGCTGCGTCCTCAGGGCCTTTTGCACTGCTTAGCACGTGGTGGGTGCTCAAGGAACACTTGCCTGGTGGATGAGGCTCAGGGAGGCCTAGCAGCTTGGCCAGAGGGCACATAGCCTCTGGAGGTCCCGTCCCTCCAAATTCCACCTCCTTTTGGCCTTTGAAGAGAGCCTCCGCTTGCATCTCCCCTGCCTTTCAGAAAGGGGCCTCGCCAGTTTTCTTTTGGTAAATAAAATCATGCACACGGTGAAAAACAAAAGGAAAAAAATTCAAAACAGTACTAAAGGGTATGTAATAAAAAGGAAGCCTTCTTCCCACCTCTGCCAATACCATTGGCCTCCCAGCACCCCTCTCCCAAGGCATCTGCTTTTTCTGGTTCCTGGAGTTGCTTCTAGCCGTGCTCTGTGAGTATGGGCCCTTATCCCTGCACAGACAGTAAGCAGTCCTCTTGGCCAATAAGACTGGGAAGCATTGGTATTTGTAGGTTAACTGAAAAATTCATTTGAGGTGGGGATCCATAAAAAAGTGATAGAGACTTTATTTTCTTTTAACCTAAGTTGCATGTTATAATCTCGTTCTGCACCTTGCCTTTTTAACTTAACAGTGTATCTTGGAAATCATTCTATATCAGTGCATATAATCTAATTGCCCTTCGATCTTATTGTTCTTCATGGCTCTCAAGGCCTTCCATTGTGGGGATGGACCATACTTCATTGCACTGATTCCCTGTTGTTGGGCATCTAGGTTGTTTATGGGCTTGTGCCTATAGTCTAAAGTAGACTATTAGATCAATGTGGTGCATTTCTGTAGCTGTGCTTCTGCACACACCCCTGCCACCCCAGCACACACACTGCACACCCGATGTGAGCTCCAGGCATGGTTCTACTTCTTTTCTGGCAAAGCCAGAGTTTCTCCCGCAGGCCAGGGTCTTCAAAATCCAGGAGGGCAGCAGCTTCAGGGGGGTCTGTGGTTAAGTAAGTGCGACCTTTCTCTGTGTGGGTGAGTCAGAATCCTTTGGTTTTTAAGCCCATCTCAGCTGTTTCGTACAGAAGCACGTTATTGGCCTGTGTAACGGGGAAGTTGGGAGGGTGAATTGAATTCAGGGACAGCTGGGTCCCAGCTCCAACTCTGCCCTCAGCTCTGGTTTCTTTTGCGTCGGCTTCATTCTTGGGCAGACTCTCCCCAGGTAGTGGCAGTTCGACTCCCAGCGGTCTGGGCTTCCATCTCCAACTAGAAGAGAGAGTTTCAGCCAAAGCTTAGTCTGGCTCCCATTGTTTTGACTTGAGTCACATGTCCATCCCAGAACCAAAACCTCTGCCTCTGCCGGTTCTGGGTCATGCGGCTACCCTCGAGTGGGGGCTGGGATCAGCTCCCCCAAACCTCAAGGGCTGGGAGTGAGGGGGTGGTTCCCTAAAGAAAAACCACCTGTGAGGAAAAGGCTGCAGAATGCATACTGGGTGGACAGAACCAACATCTGTGCGTTGTATAAGACTCACCGACCGCAGCTCCAGTCAGCAGCTGGCAAGCGTGGGTGGGAACAAGGCAGTCTGACAATTAGCTGACTGTCCCGGGAGAACCACTCCTTGCCACTGGATCTTGGAAGAGCCTGGGTGATTTGCTGCCTCCTCCGTGCAGCCCACATGGGTCACAGCTTTCCTTTCAAGCTCCTAGCCTCTCCATTATGATCATAGGTGAGTCTTAACCCTTAGGGGGTAGGTAATAAGACCCTTTTGGGAATCTGCTGTATTGGATGGTGTCTTTCTCCTCCAATAAGTGCTCTTACACCTTACCCCCAATTTCAGGGCCCCCAGGTTAAGAACCTCTGCCTCAGTTTGTATGGATATTTTTAAAACCTCATTATTTAACTTTTTTTTTTTTTTTTCCTATATGGGTCTTATCTACTCCAGGGGGCACAGAGCTTTGGACCTGGTCTTCAGATCTGGGTTTGTACTGAACTGTATTCACTGTGGGCTTTAATTTTTTTTACCTGTAAAATGAAGGAAAAAAGTATCCATCTCTTGGAGTCATTTCAAGGATTAAGTGAAATAACTTATGTTGTGATTTAAGGCTTAGCATGCAGTAAGCACTCAGTAAACATACTCAGTAGTCCGATAAGGCCTCTGGAGCTGCTGATACGTTCTGGAAGATTCCCAGTGAACCCACGCCATCTCTCTGGGGCCCATGACAGCCTCTGGAAGGGGCTTGGTTGCTGTTTGATGGATGGAGAGGCTCAGAGAGAACATCTTTGTTCACTCAAGAGTTCCCTGGAGTGATTGTTTGCCATTTCCAGGTGGGCAAACTAAGGCCAAGGAGGTTTCAGTGACTTATCCAGGCATCTTGGGGTTAGTTTGGGTTAGTTGTGAGCACTTTTACATCCTGATCTTAGGACACCCCTCACTTATTTTATAAACTGTGCCTCCCGCATGGCCATGGACAGGCCACAGGTGACAGCTAACCTTTGCATGATGCCTGCCTGCAGGAGTCCCCTGATCTCAGCAGAGTCCTTTCCGGCCCCTGAGCCCCAGCCAGTGGCTCCTCTGCCCGCCTGGCTGGACACCAGGTCTCGGGTGGTGGGTATTGTTCTGTAGAAATGCAAACTGGTGCTTTGAGAGTATTAAGACACAAAGTCCCTGTGGTTAACAGCCAATTAATCACAGCGTTAAGGAGGGAATGTCTGGGTAGACGTGACTTCATGAGCTTGTCATAAAGTCTGTCCCTGCCATGTTTCACTCTCCAAGATTTTTGACTTTCAGAAAAGGAACCACAGATAGAGTTACCAAGTTTTACAGAAATATTTTTACTGGGCAGAAGATTGCTTTCTGGTGAGAGCCAGTTATTTCAGGAGACAAGCAAAGAGCCCTTTATTCTCACGTTCTGTGGGAGGAAAATATTATGCTAGGAAGCCCGCTTCTTGGACGGGCTGTTTGAGAGGCTGGGCTGCATTTCTGGAGTTGGGAGTGGGTGACATGAGATGGTGTGGGTGCCTGGGGGGCTGCTGGGTGTGCCCCCCTGGGGATTTGGGGCTCGTTGTACGGGCATAAGGGAGCGTAAGCTATAGAGCAGGGAAGGCAGGTGATCAGACCTGGGCTTTGACCTGGGAGTGCATGGCGGAGAAAGGAAGAAACAGGGTTGTACGCCAGTGTGGGAGCCCCCCAGCTGGAGAGCAAGCCTGGGGTCAGCTGGCTCTGCCATTTACCGGCTGTGTGACTCTGGGTCCTCACCCCTCTGAGCCTCCATTTCCATCTGTAAATTGGGGATAACGAAGTTATCCACCACACGGGCTTGTGTGAGCGTTAAGTGCGATCATCTATGTCAAGCGCTTTCTTATTTACTCAATCTGTGATATCCAGTGGTGATTTTCAGAGGGAGGGAGATGGGCCTTCCTCCTTCACATTCCAGACCAACTCATCCTGTAGCTCATCCTTTGCTGGTGCCTTGGAGTGCAGTGGGCATGTTTCCTGGTCCCAAATGTGACTTCCGGTTGGATACTGTGGTGGGGGATTGGAAATCTGGGTCACTCCAGCAAACTGGAGATTTATGAGCCTCATTCCTTGAGCTCTAGTCTGTACTTCAGCTCATGGAAGGGACTGTTTTCTCCTGGAAATTAGGGGAAAACAATATGGGCTTGATTGTATTCAAGGAGGATGGGTTTGACCTTTGCGTATTAAGACTTTGTTCTCCCCTCCCCCCATGATGTGGAAGAAGGATGCCTGCCAAGAGTTTTGTTTGTGTCTGGAGCAGCCATGTGTCTGATAAGGAGACTGCATCCTTGCCCTCTTCTTGCTTCTGAGCGTAATCCCTTTTAAGTTGGCCAGTTGGAGAGGGTTGATTTATTTCGTTCTCTTCCTCACCTCCCTGTCATTATTTAGAATGTGAGGGAGAGTTTATCTTGTTCTCCGGGAGATCTATCGTTTCAGCTTTGGAATGGTACCCAAGTTTATAGAATGGAGTCTGGTGCCCAGAGCCTTCTGGTAAATATTTTGGGAAGTGGGATTCCTCTGACATTATGGCCCGTGAGTTGGGCAATGGGTGCTTTTCCACGACTCGAAGATTGAACTTGGCCTCTTCTCATACAATGCCCTGCACATGGGCTACTGGGGGCTACTTGCTAAGGCATCTCAGCTCCCAGAATTCCTGCCTCTTAGGGGTCCTCTTGTTCTGTGCCTTCCGCCAGGAATCCATGCATTGCTTCTTCATTCCTTGCAAATGCACATGCCCCTTCTTTATCCTCAGAACCTGGCTTCCTTCTTCCTTCTCATGTAGCCTCCATTGTTCATTCATAACCTCCCCAAAGCCTTCCCTCAAGGCTGCCCTCCTTGTTGCTAAAAGCCTTTCCATTGCTTTGCTGATACCTCCTGTGTTCTGCCCTGGGTTGGCCAAGTCAGATAGGAGGGCCCTGGACGAGATCCATGTTCTCTCAATCTGTTTCCTCATCAATAAAATGGGATGGTAATATCAAACCCTGCCCACACCCCCCAGGATGAGTGGAAGGATGAAAAGATAATACGTGGGAAACCTCAGGGCCTGGTGTGCAGTAGGGTTTGGTAACTATTTCGCTCCCTCTCTTAAATTATAAGCTGCTCGAGGGCAAATGCCAGGTCTTAGTCATCTTCATATCTCCTTGAGAGCATCTTAGCCTGGTGTCTTGTTCATAGTAGGCCTAAGGACACAGTAGGTATGACCCACTGGTTAGGAGTGGTGGTGACTCTCCAAAGGGTTCCTTGGTTGAGAAAGTCTCTCAGAGCAATCATTTTCAAGGCTTTGGGGAAGGTAAACAATATTGCTTTAGCTGAGTGGTTAGGGCATGGGGGTCACCATCCACTATGTGGCCACTAGCCTCACATGGCTGTTGAGCATTTGAAATAGGGCCGGGCTGGGCTGTAAATACCCAGCAGATTTCAAAGGCTTCGTGTTAAAACAGAGAATGTAAATTTCTCCTTAATAATTTTTACGATGATAACAAAGAATGATGATATCTTGAAATGGCAAGATTTTTGATATTTTGGCTTAAATAACATTATTAAAATTAATTTCACCTGTTTCTTTCTCTCTTTTTTTAATGTGGCTACTAGGAAATTTAAAATTACACATGTGGCTTGCATTCTGTTCCTATTGGGCAGCACTGGTCTAGATTCTAGTCCATTCTCAATGGTGATAATATTGCCCCCAATATATGTGTGTGTGTGTGCGTGTGTATACACACACACACACACACATACACACAAATAGACAAACAGTATACCTATGGTATACCCAAATTTCATGTAGGGGCAGATAATAAAGAATGAGAAGTGCTCCAGAGACAGCCAGACCTGATGCAGTTGCTGGCTTTGCCACTTACTAGCTGTGTGACCTTGAGCAAGTTCCTTAACCTCTCTGTGCCCCTGTTTCCTCATCTGTAAAATGGGAGGAGAAATGATACGTACCCCACAGAGCTGTTGTGTAGATTGAGAATGCCCGTGAAACACTTAGGACCTGACACACACAGAGCAATCAATAGGGCATTTATTACCGTGGTTCATATTGATATGTAGTAAGCGAGCCCTCTGGAGGCAGAACGCAGTAGGACTTCCACTTCCAGAATTTATAGTGACCATAATGTTTGTTAGCCTCGGTTTTTCCATCTGGAAAATGTGTTGCTGCCGGGGGGACTGTAACATCTGTGCAGCACTGAGCGAGGAGCATGGCGGCAGAGTATTTGAATGATGTGTTCCCCCTACTCCCAGCCGTACCAGCACCGTGCCAGGCACTGAGGGATTTCACACCGAGGGCTGGTCACCGGTGGTCCTCTCTGGGCTCCTGGCAGACCCTTCTGGCCGTGCGGGCATGCAGCTGTCGGGGCTGGGCCACGGCTATGCTGGGCAGCTCCTCCCTGGGGCTGCCTTCAAAGGGAGAGCTGGAAGGAAGGTGGACGGGGAAGGAGGGGCTGCCCATTGACTGCCTGACACAGACAATTGGATTAAAGGTCCCTTTCAAGGCCTTGGAAATTGTCAGTGACACGGGCCCTGGCTTGGGGACTGCAGATGGCAGCCTTCCAATAACTAAACCAAGTTCCCTCTTCTGAGATCATGATTTGAGAGACACGGTTGCTGAGGCTCTGCCTTCTGTGGGAGGAGGTGATGGAGAGAGGCCGGTCAGCAAGGCAGCTAGGATGAGGATGACAGCCGGCTGCGCGGCTGGGTGGACCCAGGCTGTATGTACGTGGCGGCTTTGGGGGTTGCGCGGGGGCCTTGGGAGTTTCAGGTGGACTGGAGACCTGGGTACCACGGCTTGGTACCTCCTCTCTGTGTCACTCACACATCCAGACATAAGCTGTCTGAAACTACCCTCTTCATCTTCCTAGGGAACCTGTGAAGGTTCCTAGGGACCTCCCTGGCCCAGTGACTGGCACTCTGTTCATCTGCTGTTGTTCAGGTCAGAACCTGGAGGTCATTCCCAACTCTTCCTCCCCGCCCTCACCTGAATAGCCAACAGGTGGACAACTTTTGTCAATTAACCAGTGCTTTTTCTTCCACCCTACATTTTATTTGGGGGCAGGCTGGAGGTTGGGTGTTGCAGGGTCATGTGCCCCACCCCCTTCCTTAGTGCTCTAGCAGGGCAGGGGCTCAGGGGGTCTGCAGTGGGACCGTGGAAACAAAGAAATCCTCTGTGCACAGCTAGCCCATCCCTAAAAATGGGTGCTCACCGCCCCCTCAGTTCCTCTTAACCAGCTTAGCAGCAGCATGGTGTTGGGGCCCAAGTGTGCCTCTGAGTCAGGCAGAGCTGGATCCAAAGCCAGTCTCTGCTGAGCCCAGAGGATGTGGAGGTTAGAAGGGGTGCTGACGTGCCCATGCAGAAGAGGGTAGGAGAGTGGGCTCTGGAATTGCATGAGTTTGAATCTGGGACCTGTTAACCTACTAGTTGTGTGACCTTAGGCAACTTTCCTAATCTTTCCTAATCCTCAGTTTCCCCACCTGTAAAATGGGACTACCAGTTGACCCTCCCTCTTGTGGTTGGTGTATGAATTCAGCAAGGTCATGAACCCCCGTGGTCTGGCATAGATGGTGCTCAGTAAAGCTGCTCTTATTATAACTACTAACTATTCCCTTCAAGATTTCTTATGAGGGAGAAGGAGATAGAAGAAGGAAAAGTCTTTCTGGAAGTTTTTTTCCCCTCTGGACAAATGTTTGTTATTTCCCTCCTTTCTGGAAAAGCCCCAGCCCTATCCTTCAGTACCACCCTATCGCTGTCCCGCCACTGTCCCCCTGCACCCTGTCTGGTCACCAGGTAACTCAGTTTCTCCAGCTGGAGGGTTGCTATGGAGACCTCCTTATGCTGAAATTGCCCTGTGGCAGGGTGGATGTCCCCAGTTTCCCCTCTCAGGCCTAGGGGCTATGGTCAAAGGTTCAGGGGACAAGGGAAGGCTCAGTTTGGAGACTCTGGACATCCATCCTTCCCTTGATCTGCTCTGGGGGGTGAAGGCGGATCATGGGGGGAAGAGCCAGCGAGTACTTTCTCAGGTCAGATCAGAACTCTGCCTGGTCTCTGCCCCGCAGGAGCTCCCCTCGGGGACTCTCATCTTGGCTCAGGTCTGGGAGAGGGTCCCATCCTGAGAGCCCTTTGGAATCTGAGACCCTTTGCAGATGTGCAGCTTCCTGGGGGGATTAACACCCTCTATGAGCACAGCCTCTGGGCCGTCTTAAGTTTTTCTGGCAGCTGTTCCTAAGGCTTCCTCTTGTGCACCTGGGGAAATTAAACAAATAAGTCACTTCTGGGTTCAACCCCTGGCAATTCTGATTCAGTAGGTGTCTGAGAACCCTTCTGGAAACAGGTCAGGCCCACAGCCACAGGGATAGAGAGAGAGGAGGCAGCAGCCCAAGGCGTGTCAGGGTGCTGTTACCCCAGATGGGGGAGGGGTATCTGGCCATGGGAAGGACAGCTGTCAATCCTCTATATCTGGGGTGCGGCCCAGGAATCACTTTTTAACACATACGTACATACATGTGTATGTGTATACATATACCTCTCCACATTTTATTTGTGCCTTATCACAACTTTTTGAGGGAAGCATTCTCACTCCCATTTTACAGATGGTAAAACTGAGGCTCTGAGTGACAAGGCGCCTTCTTCCAGGTCACATGGGTACAGCGTGCTGGGACTGTGTATTGGATCCAGCCTCAAGACTGCCCATGTTCATTCTGCCTCACCACTGCCTCTCTTGGGACTCAGTGTTCCTGCCTGTCAAATGGGTATCCTACACTGACCTTGACCACCTCCTGGGCAGGCAGCGCTTGGAGAGTGGGGCTGGGGATTGGAAACTGGCGTGTGTGAGTCAGCCCTCCCGGCTGAGTGTGAGCTCCTTGAAGTCAGGGCTTGGGGCTGAGGTGTCCAGGGAGGGCCTGTTTGGTTTGGTTGACGTTTCTGAGGGATGCTGGGCCTCACTGGTGCTCTGGCTGAGCAGACACAGCCGTCTCCCTCCAGGGACTAAAATTAGGATTCCTCGGCTCTTGGCTGGGCCTCGTCTTGTTTTTGGAAAGACTCCATTTTGTTCCTTCTGCTGCCGGCGGCCGAAGCCCAGCCATGGCCAAATGACTGTCCTGCCTGGTCTCCACTCACACGCTCTGGCCTGCATTGATCTTGTTGGAGTTAATTAGCAGCTGGCCCCACAGGCCTGGCCTCCAGCGGGCAGGAGGAGCCGGCGGGGGTGTGCCAGGACCAGGGGGTCCCCTCCCCACACCCCTGCCTCGCAGCCGCCTCAGGCAGAGGCCCTCTGAGGGAGGCTCCGGGGTTTTCTTTGGCACTCAGGGAGCTAATGGCTCCCTCTCCCTTTTCTTTGGAGCCCTGTAAAAATAAAAAGTTAAAAGACCCTCAAGTTTGAACAGGAAAACCAAATACATGAAACCAAGCTGTTTCCACGTGGGGGCCACGGACTGTGAACACCCAAGTTTGAAACTTCCTCTCGTCGGAATTTATGGAAGCCTTGGAAACTTTTCCTTTTCCCTTTAAACATCAGAATTGGCTCAGGGCATTCTTTAAAAGCATAACCCCGGTGCTGCTCACAGCTTGATTTAATACAGCTTGAATACAATAGTAACTTCTGAACCCGCTCTCTTCAGAGAGAGCTGGAAAGTTGTTTCATGACACCGGTAAGTAGGGTTTTTTTTTTTTTTTTTCTTTTAGCCAAAAAGTATATTCTAAGATTTATTAGATTCTCCACTTCCCTCCCCCTAGTAACCCAGATTTTCACTCGAAGTAAAGGAAACTTGCTTAGAACAAGTTCTTTAACTAGGGGCTACAGAGCCTGGTCCTCTGGGGGAATGTTGGCACTAAAAGATTCACCAGTGCCCAGAGGCTGGCTGTTGTTATAGGTGGGTGGTTCACAAGTATCTGCTTCATAGACCAGAACCACACAGGGCCTGGGCTCTAGAAACATCGGCAGGAGGGTAACCGTATTTTGGGGAGAGGGGGCTAAGTCGGGGGTAGGGACGCGAGTGAGGAAATTCTCTCAGTTTTTCTGCAAAGGGAAACTGTTCTTCTGGGGCTGGTTTGTCAGTCTGTGTTCCTGGGAGAGGGTGTTTGCAAAGCGAGTGAGGTGGTGACATTATTCCCCCAGAAATAACTCGATTCCTTGTCCATCTCCACCTTTGGAGGAGGAGGAGGGCTCTTCCAGGCTGTGGGGTCTGAGCTTGGCTTGTCGGGAGCTCAGGGCCTCCAGTGTTGGGAAGTGGGTTATGTCCTTTCTCGCTGTCCTTCTAGACTTAGCAGAGGCTCGGCCGGTGACCTGCACACACGTTTTTTGGCCCTCACAGCATAAGCAGATTCTTTTTAATTAGTTAGTTGCCAAAATTTAAACACTGGGACATTTCACGTGAGAATCCAGGTATGAGAAGATGGAAGATCTGAAAGCACGAGGCTTAAATTTTGGCCTGGCCACCACTGGTCACAGCCTAATTTAGAGCAGCGTTTCTCAATGGGATCGCGGACATTTGGCAATGTGTGGAGGCGTTCTTGATTGTCACAGCTTGGGTGGGTGTTGCTACTGGCATCTGGTACGCAGAGGCCAGGGGTACTGCTAGACCTCCTACAGTACGCAGGATGGTCCCACAGCAAAGAATGATCTGGCCTCCATAGTGCCATCCTGCTGTAGGGGGCATGTGGGCTCCACTTGGCTGCAGAGTTCCCACCAAACCCACCTCTGGCTTCTAGACAATTCTGAGTTCCTGAGATTGGTCACTAGCTTCTGGGCTTATTCCTGCCTTTTGTTCAAAGTTGGAACTATGTGATAATTTGCCCTCACTCCCCCCAGGGCCCTGCTGTGGCCCTGGGTAAATGGCTGCTTGGTGGCTGGCAGATGTGTGTACTGCTAAGCATGCCCCAGAACTGCTGGGAGGAGCAGCTTTCCCTACCCCCCACGTCAGATCACATGAAGACAGCTGGCCACTCACCCCTCCTCCCCTCCCGCAGCCTGCAGAGAAGATGCAGACCCCCCACCCCAGTGATAATAATGCCTGGTTTAAATATTGATAACTAGTGACTAATAAGATTGTTGGGAGAGCTGGGTTAGAGAGCTAGATTTGGATGTGAGCCTCCCAGGTGGGCTCAGGAGACACCAGAATTTGGCCCGAGAGACTGTGGGTTGACACATGACTCCCAGCAGTGACTGTTGAGGGCCCCCCTGAGCACAATGAGGCTGCATGAGGCACGGCCTCAGCGTCCCCTTTAGGAGGTACCAAGTGTGGTGGGAGGTGCACAGAGTGAATTGTGGGAAAAGGTGTGAAATACAGGAGGGCTTGACGGAAGGAACAGGGGCTTAGATCAAAGCCCAGCTCTACCTCTCCCAGCTGCTTGACCTTGGACCTGTCATTGCATCTCTTGACCCCATGGTCCTCACTTGTCGATGGAGATGGTGGGAATACCCTTCCAGCAGGTCATTGGGTGGGTGGGCTGAATACACTCGGAAAATAGCTATTGTTTTTTTCCAAAATAAGTTTTCATAAGGCATTCTTGATCAAGGTAGTAGGTGTAATTAAGCACCCAGGGGTCTTAAAGTTGACCTGTATTTCGGGGCTTTCAGGAGGGCTGCATGTAGGAGGAGGTGGCTGATCTGACTTAGCAAGGTGAGTTTTTTCTGTATTGCTTTGGCCTTGAGCTGCTCATCCTGGTGAGGATCTCTTTTCTCAATCCACGGCATTTTCCTTTCTTTCTTCCTCCTGGTTTAGATGGGGTAACCTTAGTTGTTGTAGCAAAAATGTAAACCTTGATAGTTACAGTGGCTTAACACATAAGAATTTTATTTAACGCTCATGTACTAGTCAAAAACAGGTATCTTAGTTAGAAGTTGACTGTCACCCATATGGTGATTCAGTGGCCCAGGCTCCTTCCATCTTGTGGCTCATTCATCTGCTTCTCTGGTCCTCTGCTTCCAGCTAGTGACAGGGAATGAGAAAGTGGAAAACTGTACGCACTACTTAAGATCCCTGGCTGTGAGCTGGTGCGTCATCACGTGGTCCCATGATGCAAGGGATGCTGGGAAATGTAGTCCTGTCTGGGCAGCCACCTCCCACTGACAACCCCACACTGTGGAAGGGGGGGCATGACTCTTTGGGCACAGGTGTCCATCTCTGCCACCATCCCAGCTTGAGTCCTGTGCCCTTTGCCGGGGCTGTTTGTGCCTGGGCCTCCTTTTCTGCCGATTTCCTCACCTGGCTGTGTCTAGCTCCATGCTCCAGAATTTTCTGCCTCTTTTCCCATGTGGAGTGGTGTTGCCCCTGGGGGGCTGCTAGCGCTTTGCTGAGAGACTCACACTCAGGTTCCAATTGGATGCCCACTCTGCATGCATTTCTTGCACTGCTGTGGTTGTCCGTCTGATTCTGAGAAATGTATGAGACGAATATACCTTCCCTTATGGTTCAGAAAATGCCCAGGAGGCCTCCTGCAGGCCTGGGTCCTCCTGGGCAACTTGGGGAACCAGGCTGGTTGCAGCACAGGCTGTGTCTGGTCACTGCTTTCGTGACGCCTCCACCCGTTGGGAATGCAAGAGTTGCCACGTCCCTAGGGAAAAGTCATTTTACATCCATGGGCCTCATCTGTGAAAATAAGTAAATAAGCATTCAAAGAAAGCCCTGGCTGTGTTATCGCATGGGCCGTTCTGAGGATCCAGCAAGCCTGTGGTTGTGCACCTAACTCCTGTAGTCTGACCTGCTACACCCAGATTTTCTGCCTGTCCCCTGAGCTAAGCCTTCCTTTGTTAAGTATTTCCAGGTGGGCTTTTTGTTTTTATTTTTGGTTTGAGAATGGATCCCATTTCTGGAAGGGACCTTAGCGTTATGATGCCATGAAGGGTCCTCTTGATGGCCCGGCCACTCTGGGCTCCCACTGTGTGCTGGGCTCATAGCTCACCCTTGCCGCATATGTCAGGGTGAGCCCAGGCAGAGGAGAGGGCCCAGGGCTTGGGGTGGAGCCTTCGCAAAGGCAAAGCCCACATCTTTGGGAGGCCTTCACTGCATCTGGCATAAGAGCAGGTCCACATAGGGAATGCAGTACACGTGCTGCGTGAACGCAAGGGACAGCACCCAAGATGGCAAGGACAGTCAAACCCTACAGCTCTGCTTCCCAAGGGTGCCTTAGCCAGAGAAGCTTGGGAAGCAGGTGATAGCACCAGGTTAATGAACATTTTACTCTCTTCCTTTTGGCAGAGATTGCAAATTGGTGGCCCAAATCTAGCCCCCAGGAATGTTGTATTTGACCCACTCAATTAAAAAAAAAAAATAGAACCAACATCTAAAAATGGGGGATTTCACTTAGAAGTCCAGATTTCTGACTTCTTGTTATTTTTTTCACTTTTTAAAAATTGAAGTATAGTTGATGGACAGTATTACATAAGTTAACAGGTGTACAACATTGTGATATGGTGACACTAGCATCAACTTCTTAGCCTGGCAACATTCAGCTGGAGCCGAGAGTGGCTGGGGCTCTGGGGGGTGCACGCCAGAGCCCAGTAGCGCCCACCAATCCTGTTTCTCTCTCTCTTGCCCTTTGTCGCTGCTCTTGCATATGTTTTCCTGTAGAGATATGTTTCTTTTCAATAAATATTTCTATTTCTCTCATAGAAAACACATTTCTATCAGAGATGGGAGGCAAAGATGAACCAAGATGGTTCTTTGTTTTAAGAAAAATGAGAGAGAACATATTTCACCTTTTCATGGAGATGAAAGTTTCTGTATGTTTCTCATGCAGATATTAAACCTGGCCCACTTCACTTATTTGGATAACTGAATTCCTATAGGATTGTGGCTAAGACATCTGCCCTATGCTGATGCCCTGTGCTTCCTGTAGGACAGTATTTCCCAAATACAGTACCCCACTAGGATTTCTCGGGGTAAAAAGATCCTGTGCTAAAATAGGTTTGGGAAACAATTGATACAACAACCAATTAAACAAGTTTCCTTACTGCAGGACTTTTCAGAGCCTTTGTTGTGCTAAGGTGCATTGTGAATCTTGAATATGGGGTTTTAGTATAACTCAGTGTTCCTTCAATTTGGGGACCAGTTTCCCAAGCTCCCCGCTGAGATTTCGAGTCCTCCTTGCTATGTGCGTTCCCCAGCCACTTGCTCAGAAGCAACTTGGATTGGGCAAGCTGGCTGAACAGCCAGTGCCCGCTCTCTGTGGCGGGTCTGTGGCTCTGTGTACTTTGTGGGCTTCCACAGAGCTGGTGACTTGTTTTTCTGATCCACGATGATGTTGGGCAATTTTGCAACAGCTCTCGGTCTCTGTGAGCCTACAGGGCCGGAGGAGGGGGTTCTGGGGAGGGTGGAATCGTGAGGGTAGGGAGATTGCCTGGTTGACCTCCCTGAGCTATGCATGCTGTAAGGTGTATTTCTTGCCCAGTAATGCATTTGTCTCTTTGCCCAGCCATAGTAAGGCAGCTCGTGGACCAGATGCCAGCCTTGATCTGCTGAGTTCCCTGGGATGTTTCCGAGAAGGCCAGAGTGCGTTGCCTGCCCAAGGATGTCTCAACTAATTAGTCCATTTGCGCCGATGGGCCTCAGATCATGAATTTGGAGCTATCTGCTAATTATGCCTCAAATGTGATTTTAGTTAAACGATTAAGGACTCTCCCGGGGCGGCCCTCCCTACAGCAGTCCTTCAGGCCTCTGCCTAGAGCTCTTGCCAAGATGAGATTCTTTTCTGTCCCAGGGCTCGAGGGAGGCTAGGTCTTGCAGGTACCCATTTCCAGACTGAGGTCTTTGCAAAGAACGTGGTGGCCTCACACCTTCCAGATGTCCCCGTGTGTATGCAGGGATGGGAACAGCCCCGTTCACGGGTCATCTCACTCATTCATTCTGGACAGGACCTCAGGGGCCTCCGGTGACCCAGCAGGGATTCTGGGATCCAAAGCCCGCTGCCTTCGCCTTGGTGTTCTTTCCAGACCTGCCTGTGGTTCTGGTGGGAATGCCCATTTGCTTATTCAATGCATATGCTGCAGACCCATCCCGGGCCTGCTGCCTAGTGTGGATGAAGGTATAAGATGTGTGGCCGCTGCACTTCAGGATGTGGACTGCTGCTGACCTGGGTGTTGGGCTGAGTGGGCCGCATGTAGGAGGTAGGAGGTTGTGATGGATGAAAGTGGCTGCAACTTCTTTGTCACCCGCCCCCCGCCCCCCGACAGTTTATTCTCCTACCTTGAATCTGCACAGGCCCTGTAACTGCTTTACTCTGTAGAAGGCACTGGAAGGAGCATCTAAGAAGGCCTGGCAGCTTCTGCTCTCGTGCTTTAGAGAGCTCCAGGCTGCCCTGTGAGAAGTCCAGCAGCGTGGCTGGAGAAACCACGTGCAGAGGTGACACAGAGAGAGTGAGGCTTGGAGGCAGAAAGGAGCAAGAGAGAAGGCCGCTCTCCCAGCGTCTCAGCTGAGCCTGGCCCTGCAGCCGTGCCTGCCAAGGGGCCAGACACGGACTCACGGACTGAACCCTTTTACGTGCTCCAGCCCAGTTGATCTCCCAGTGACGGCAGCTGCAGCCTCCATCTGCCGGCAGCCACGTGAGAGACGTAGAGACGATCAGCAGAGCTGCCTGGCTGAGGGCTGTCCACCTACAGCATCATGAGAGATAAGGAACTGGCAGTGTTAAGCTACTACGTTTTCGGCAGTTTGTTACACAACAGAGAACCAAAACAGAGTTGTAGCTTAACATCAGCTTGCATGGGAGAAAGCTGATGTGTCCCCTGGCACGTGCTAGAGCATTGCCTCATGAGTGTGGAAGAGAGCAGGGGCGGGGCAATAAATGGTTCCACCTAGGGGACACGGTGCACAGGTGTGATGGAGTGATGAGGGTCTTGGCTGCAGATGTGGCCTGATCCCTTCATGGGTGTTGTCAAGAGTTCTAGGCTCATCTAAAAACAGAAACTCATTGACAGTCCCTCATTTAGCATCAACCCCTTGATTTAAACGGGTTTCTCATTCACAATAGCATTACTATTCACTTTGTTAATCTCAGGAGGCTTTTTCCCTTTGTCAAAGAGAATAGGCAGTAAGAGAGAATATGTATGTGTGCATATATATATAGTGAGCTATTGCTGTGTAACAAATCACCCTAAGACTTAGTGACTTAAAACAACCATTAGTTATTCCTCACACATCTATGAATTGGTTGGAGCAGTTTTATTGATCTGGGCTGGGCTGGGCTGATCTAGATTGGGCTTACTTGTGCTTCTGAGGACAGTTGGCTGGTTGACTGGCAGCTGCCTGGTCTAGAAAAGAACTGTATGGGACAAGTTGACTCTCCTTCACGTGCATGTCACATTCCTCCAGCAGGCAAGCCCAGACATTTCTCATTATAGTGACCGGCATCTACGAAAGGAAGTGGAAACACCAAGGGCCTAATCAGGTCTTTGCTTACATCATGTTTGCTACAGTCCGCTTGGCCAGAGCAAGTCACATGGCTAAACTTAGAGTCAGTGTGGAGGACACTGCCAGAGGGGGTGCATGCAGGGGGCTGTGAACAAATCGGGCCATTAATGCAATCAGCCTGCCACAGCTGGGCTGAGGGGTCTTTTCCCTGCCTACAGGCCCTGGAGTTGCCACTTTCTAAATGTATGTGTAACTTTTGTCATTATTCAGCCTGTGTCTCAGGTTTTTCATCTATAAAATGGGCATAATAACAGAAGGGATGTTGCAAGGGTTTAAAAAGAAGGTAAGTAGAAAGCATGTAGCACAGTGCCTGGCACACAGAGTAAGCACTTAGTGAATGTCAGCAATTATCATAATTATCGGGCAACTTAGAAGTAACCCTAGGTCACAGGCACATTGTAATTGGTAGCGACTGGGGCTGGTTGGTTTCTCATCTTTGACCTCCATGAATGAACGAGTGGTCTGTTCCGCCTAGGGTGGCCCCCGCTGAGCCCATCGGTCCCTGACTGTGGATGGCAGGGGCCTTGTGACACCCTAGCCCCCATCCTGCAGCCCCTGTATCCCTGAGGGCTCTGGCTTGCCATCTGTAGATGGTAACAAGTCCCAGACACCCAGACTGAGCTCCCAGACATGGGCCTGGGTGCACACGGGCTGGCGGCACAGAGCCTCCTGATGAATGGACCTGCGGTGGGACCAGGTGGTGGCAGTTGCTTTGGCTCCCTTAAAGAATCACGGACAGTGGTAGATTCAGCCTCCTGCTCTGGGTAACAGAGAGGGTTCTTTTTTGTTTCTTTTTCCTTAAAACTTGGCCTTTCATGGGATTTTGTTCCAGGGTGGGGATACCTTTCTTTAGATTCCGACTTTGACCACACGGTGTCTGCCACTGTAAAGGCACTGAGGGCTCAGGAGGGGTGGCCAAAGCCCCTCGCTGGCGTTTGTACCAAACATGTGGCTGAAGCGGGGCCTGGGGACACTGGCGGTTCCAGTCCCGTCCGCTCAGGAGCTGGCGGGACCTTGGTGGGAGTGCAGGAGAAGGCGCCCTAGCAGCTGGGCTATGTCAGCCTCGTGGAGGCGAGGTCCCTGCCGGCCAAAGAATTCTGGGCCTAAGTCTGAGATGAGGCTGCTTTGGAAGCACATCCCGGGCCCTGGAAGAATCTGAGCGCCCTGGGCAGTGGGCCTGACTGGGGACTTAGGGCCGGAATGCCGGGAACTGAAAGCTGGCCTGACTTCTAAGGCCTGAGGAGCTGGCTCTGTGGAGGCCTTACTGCCTCCAAGATCCAACCGCCCAGCTCTTACCCAGGCAGGGCCTTCCCTCCTCCCCGCGCTGCCCTCCTCAGCTGTCAGGGTCTCCCATCCTTCCTGTCTGTGACCCAGCCCCCTGGGCTGGACACTGTGATCTGTGTCGACTTTTTTTCTCTTCTCTCCTTCGAATCTGGTAATAGTAATAAAAATGACAGCAGCAGGATCTGCAGTGATAACAGCCACCGTTTACGCAGAGACTTCCGTGTGCCCCGACATGCCAAGTGTTTTTGTTCGTTATTTCACTGAGTGCACTATTTCATGAACATACCCAGTAAAGCTCACCCTTCCTTTGTATTACAAGGATGTGTTGGTCCACTTTTTTGTGTTTGTGTTTCAACGCATTGCTTACTGTGTGCCTGGCACTGTGCTAAGTGTGTTTCATGTGATAGATGCTGTTACTATCCTCATGTTCCAGACAAGAATCTGAGGCCCAGAGTGGTCCATTCACACGGGGAGCTGTGACTTCAGCTCCAGCGGTCAGGCTCTGAGCCTCGGCTGTGCTGCCTTCAGGCCAGGTCTGTGTCCCTCTGAAAGATTTCCATGCTCTGACATTTTTAGAAGATAAGTTCCCATCAGGGTTTAACATTTTCACCATGTTCTGTGAGCCAAGTCCAAATTGCAGTTACTTGAAGATGCCAGCGAGTGGGGTCTGCTTACCTACAGCCCTGGCCCATGGGTGAAGGAATGGGGGCTTCTTTCCTGGGTGAAAGCTCGAATCACTGAGCCACAGAGGTATCGCCTTGCTTCAGAGTAGGGGTAGGGTGTCTCCCCACGCCCCCTGCCATCCCCAGCCAGGGGTCAGTTAGCTCTACCTGCTCTCTGAGGACAACCAGTGCCACATGTCTGGGATCCAGGATGAGGAAGGTGCTTGGGCCAGAGGGGTAACAATAGGCCCCATCATCTGTTTGGATTCATAAGGCCACAGAGACTTCCTAGGTTCCCATGGACCATTATCCACAGCCAGCTGTTGGTGGGGAAGGAGGGCATTCTCACCTTCCAGTTCTCCAGCAAATTTAGGAAACATCTTCCTGGCCTTGGGATTAAAGAGGAAAGTCCAAGCCATCAGACTTGACTCCTTCATGAAGTAGGAATCCTCTCCAGTACACTTTGGACAGAAGGCCACCCAGCCTCTGCTTGAATGCCCCCCTGTGATGGGGAGCTCACCACCTCAAGTAGCCTCTTTCTTTGTTGGATGGCTCCAGCTCCTAGAGGGATAGAATGTTTGAGTCCTTTCTGCCATGAGTTCTGCTCTGCCTTCAAGAGGCACCCAGAATTGACCTTCTCCCTCTACTGAAGGGAGGAAGCCAGACTCTCCCACCCTCTCCTGCAGGTCAGCTTGAGTCTCCACCTCTTCACCATTGTGCTGTCAGCTCTGTCACTCTGAAGCTGTGTGCTCTGGAGTAGGTTACTTAGCCTCTCTGAATCTTAGTTTCTTTATCTATGAAATGGGGATTGCGATAGTTCCTACATCAGATGCTTGTGAGGATTACTTGACTTAATATTGTAAAATACTTAAAACAGGGCTTGGTACCTGCTGAGTAAATAAATATCATCTCTAACTACGCAGTCATCTTTCTGGTTATCTTTAGACTAGGGCTTCCTGAACTTGAAGGTGCATATGAATTGCATAAGGATCATGAAAAAAATGCAGATTCTGATTTAGTAGGTGAGGTGGGACCTGAGACTCTGCATGTCTAACAACTTCCCAGACTGTGTGGAGACTGCTGGTCCTCAGGCCACCCTTTGACTAGCAAGGCTAGTGTACCCATTTCTTCACATATGGAATTTCATTTTCCAGGCAGGGTCTATCCTATTCTAGTGAGAGTAGAATCATCACCTCCAATGATACAGAGGTAATACTTCTATTAATGCAACCTAACATTGTATTATGTGGGGGGGGGGGGGGAAGTATTATCTTGAATATCAAGATGGCTTTAGTCCTCTGGCTTCTGAATCTGAACTAGTGATTTACGGAAAAATTGTCCTGCAGTTTGCATGTATCTTGATGGATCTGAAAGAACCTGAGGATCTCTGAGAGACATGACTTGCTTCTGGACATCCTTTTGCTCCTGGGATGTGTCATGTGACTAAGCCCAAAGCTGAATCAGTAGAGGGAGTCCCAGAGTGTCCAATAGAGCAGATTTCCTCAGGGCAGGGGTGGCCAACTCAGGCGGGTAGTGAGTGAAGCAGGCCCGGTGTGGGTGATGGGTCAGCACCCTGGTGCTGATGGGATTCCCTAATGTCCCCATGACTTGCGTGCATGGAGAGGGGGCACCTACGCCCATTCATACTTTTACTGCTCAGTTCATTCAACTTACATGTCTAAGCGAGGAGCCAATTTTTCTTAAAGAATTAAACGCTAATTTCAAGTTGAATTCCCATAAACAAGCGGGGCTGAGAGTAGACAATAGAATGACAGATCAGATACCCTAATAGTGGATATCATAGTTACCAAATTTTCTCTGCACTTAAAATGAAATCCGTTCCAAAGCTATGGTGATGCTACAGCTTTAACCCATTGTTGTTTCTATATCTGACCTTGCTGGACCACGATCTGCTCTGGGCTGACATGGAACAGCAGTTCAGTATGGTGGTTAGAGCACAGCCTCGTGCACCACGTGGCCTGGGCTGACACTTCTTAGCCACTTGCTCAAGTTTCTTAACCACTTCAGGCCTCAGTTTCCTCACCAGTAGAAATGGGGAAGTAGCAATGTCTACCTCACGGTTGTTGTGATGGTTAAATGAGTTAGTCAGTGTGAAGCTCTTAGGATGGTGTCTGGCTCATAGTCAGTGCCGCACAGCATCTAGCCCCTCCTGCTTTGCTGTGATCTCACTGTGCCTAAAAGAAATCTAGCATCTTCTTAGAACCCAGCATCACAGGACCTTGGTTGTTGACTCACTGTTGCCTGGTGAGCCTTGGGCCTGGCTTCTTCTCCCAAGAGGATTCAAAGTCATGTTCTTAGTCTTCAGGCTAAGCTGCCCTTCCTCCCAACCTCTCAAAAAGTATTCCTTACAGAAAATTTCAATCATACACAAAGTAGAGAGAATATGGAAATGAGTCTCCTTGAACCAGTCACCCAGGTATACCAAACAGTTAACTTTATTGACTTCCTTTTTAAATGTTAAACTTTACCTGTGGCTTAATAGGGATTTTTAAGGGGTTTTCTTATTTATTTATACCTTAGACAAATTTTTTTTTATATTTATTTATTATTTATTTTTGGCTGCATTGGGTCTTTGTTGCTGCGCGTGGCTTTCTCTAGTTGCGTCAAGCGGGGGCTACTCTTTGTCGTGCATCTCGGGCTCTAGGTGCATGGGCTTCAGTACTTGTGGCTCGTGAGCTCTAGAGCGCAGGCTCAGTAGTTGTGGCGCACGGGCTTAGTTGCTCCACGGCATGTGGGATCTTCCTGGACCATGGATCGAACCCGTGTCCCCTGCATTGGCAGGTGGATTCTTAACCACTGCACCACCAGGGAAGCCCCTAGACAAATTTTTAAATTTTTATTTTATTGTGGTAAGAACACTTAACATGAGATCTACCCTCTTAACACATTTTCAAGTGTCCCATCATACGTTTCTGTTGACTGTAGGTACAGTGTTGTACAGCAAATCTCTAGAGCTCATTCATCTTGCTTTACCAAAACCTTATGGCCATTGATTAGCAGCTCCCCCTTTCCCCCGTGCCCCAGCCCCTGGCAGTACCATTCCACTCTTTGATTCTATGAATTTGCCTATTTTAAGTACCTCATATAAGTGGAAGCATGCAGTATTTGTCCTTCTGTGACTGACATTTCACTTAGCATAATGTTCATATGTACGGCTCATTTGTGTTGTTGCATATTGCAGAATTTCCTTCTTTTTAAAGGTCGAATAATATTCAGTTGTATGTATATACTACATTTTCTTTATCCAGTCATCTACTGAAGGAAATTTAGGTTGTTCTGCATCTTGACTACTGTGAATAGTCCTGTGATGAACATGGGTTTGCTAATATATCTTTGAGATCTTTATATATTTAAAGTGCTGAAGGAAAAAAAAACCCTGTCAACCAAGAATGCTATATCCAGCAAAACTGTTCATCAGAAATGATGGAGAGATAAAGTCCTTCCCAGACAAACAGTAGCTGAGGGAGGCCAGTAGACTTGCCTTATAAGAAATGCTAAAAGGAGTCCTTCAACAGTGACACCATAGTGTAAGAAAGTATAAAACTCGTTGGGAAAGATAAATACATAGCCAAATGCAGAATACTGTAATGACAGTGGGTAAGTCACTTTAAATTCCAGTACAGAAGTTATAAGACAAAGTATTAAAAATACCTATCACTAGAAAATATATTAATAGATACACAATATAAATAGATGTAATTGTGACAACCACAATGTTAAGTGTGGTGGTGGTGGGGGAAGTGTTGAGTTTTTGTATGCTTGAGTTTTCAGCAACTCAATAGACTGTCATAACTGAGATATTCTATGTAAGCCCTCTGGTAACCGCAAAGAAAATACCCAGAGGAGCTACACAAAAGAAAAAAGACAAAGGAGTACAAGCATAACAATACAAAAATTCACACAAAAATTCAACAAAACAGGAAAGAGGACAGCAAGAGGGGAAAAAATGGGCAAAAGAACTGTAAGACTAACAGAAAACAGGGAACAAAATGGCAATAGTGAATCCTTCCCTTTTGATAGTTACTTTAAATGTAAATGGATTAAACTCCTCAGTTGAAAGACACAGAGTAGCTGCATGGATTAAACAAACAAACAAACAAACAAAAAACAAAGAAACTATGGGCTGCCTGCAAGAAACTCCTGGGGTTTTGTTTGATTTTGCGTTTCTGTGGTCCAGTGTGCCCAGTAGCGCTGTGTGGCAGAAGCCCCTTGTGGCTGGGGCTTGCAGGCCCCTCCCCTAGCCTTGCGGAATATCAGCCAGGTCAGGGGCACTATGAAGGCAGGGCTCTGCCTTGCTAGCGCCATCCTGTAATTAGTGGAGCTACCTTGAGGGTTCATCTGGGAGGTGGTGGCTGCAGTCTGGGCCGTTCCTGCTCCCCTGTAAAGGGATTGCACAGATGGCTCACGTGGGATCCCTCTTTTGACCCTGGCATTATAAGTAACCTCTCCTGCCAGTCTAGCCTTCCTGTTTCTGGAAGAGGCCCAACCTTTTCCAGGACTGTTGGGCCCAACCTCATCTCCCCATATCGATCCTTTTGTGCTTGTACAGATAATACAAGAACATATCAGTACCTCATGTAAGGCTGGCATACACCCAACGGAAGAAGCAAAATTATCCACGGACATTTATACCTTCCTATACGTCAAAGCCAACCAATGCTAAAGATATTCACAAACAGTCATCCTCTTTGGTGGGGAGGGGAATCATCCTTCTTTTCTATGACGAGTACCTCTTTATGTATTTTATTGTAATCTTTAGTTTTATTTATTGAACAAACCTTTATATAAGAGCTTCTGATGAGCCAGGCACGGTTTTAAGTACTTTACAAATATTACTGAATTTAATCACCACAATGACTGCCTGAGGTAGGTATTATTATTATTTCCCTATAATTCAAAGGTGATAACGGAGGCACAGAGAAGGTAACAACTTCCCCAGCATCACACAGCGGGTAGGTGACAGAGCCAAGACCCAAACCTGGGGAAGACTGGGCCAGAATCTGGGCCGCACCCCACTCAGCGATGCTGCTGGTACCTGTGGCACCGTCTGAGCTCGTGGCCATTAGGACTCAACCTACTGTGAGATTAACCTTGATGAGTATTATTTTTTGAGGTGCACGTAGGCTGAGCTGCTGGGGTCCTGCCTTGGGTGTTTCATGTGTTTGCTGTTTCTCAGTCTGTGAGCTGTCCATTTCTCATTCCTGGGGCAGGATATGTGGGGCTGGGGGAGCTACGTGCTGGGCTGATCCAGAATCTGATTGAGGGAAACATTCAGATCCCACAGATCTCCTTCCTTCTCCTCACGGCACTTTTGCTCCTGAGAGAGACGGTCCTGAGAGCTGACCAGTGGCTTTGCAAGTGGACAGTAGCCCTTCATGGTGGCCTGAAGAGCAGAGGAAGGACGGAGGTCAGGGCCTGGCTGGATGGGCCCTATCGTGAGCCCATGGAATCATGGACTGTTGGAGCCCCCTTTGTACAAATGGGGAAACTGAGGCAGAATGCGCAGCTCCCAGGCTAGTATCCCCCCCACGCCCGTAACCACTTGTCTCCCAGTGAGCAGGACTGGGAAGGTAGGGCAAGACTACAGCAGGATTTGAGTTGGTCAGGAATAGGGAGCCATTGAGGGCTGTAGAGCAGGGAGAAGGAGCCTGTGAAAATAAAGCGGTGGTGTGCCATCTGAACGGGGTGTGAGTCAAGGAGCTAGTGTGGCAGTGTTCTCCAGGTAGCTGACCTCAGGCTGGGAGCCTGGCTGGACCAAGAAATCAGTGAGGAGGCTGCCCCGGGGTAGGTCCGGATTGCTGTGTGGGAAGGGGCTGAGCAGCCCAAGGGGACGCCGTCTGCTCATGAGTGGAACAGTCCGGGCTGTGTGTGGGATGTCACGGCCTTGGTCCCTGGTTGGAGAGGCCCTTTGCACCTGCCCAGTTTGCATTCTGGGCAGCGACTTGGCTGTCGCTGCCGAGGACAGGGCTGGCCGGGGCTGCAGGGAGACGCCGGGCCTGTGTTTTGAACAGGAGCCAGGGCTGGATTTCTGGAATAGGCACCCGGCCTAGGTACAGTCCTCGCTGGCCCCAGATCAGTGAAAGCTGTCGCAGGGCCAGTGAGCTGCCGCCGCCACCGCCTAGGGGCTGCCGAGCTGGGCGGGGCCTCCTGGGACTGCTGTCCCCAGAGTCCCTGGCTCTGAGATCATTATTAGCATGTCCTGGCCGGCTGGGGGTTGGCCGTGCCCCTGCCCCACAGCCTCCCTACTCCGTGGTCCTAGTCCCATTCGGCCCTGCTTGACATCTCACCCAGGATGGTTTTATCAACGCGGAGAAAATACAGGATCTGCAGAGAGGAGGAAAAGGAGGGTTAGCTGTTTACTTTCTTGGCTGTCGTTTTATGTGTTCCAGGCACTGTGCCAGGTCCGTAGGGCCTTCAGTAATGAGGAAGAAATGTGCAGTCCCTGTCCTTGATGGGTTTAGCCACGAGGGGAGACTGGCCATCCACATGTAGTAGTCATACAGACCACTAAGGACAACGAGGGCGTCACAGACGGCCGGGGGACACAGAGTGGGGGACCATACTGAGTCTGGAGGCCTCAGGGTGGCTTCTTCAAGAGGGGACGTAAAAGATGAGGCAGAAGTAGCTAGAAGGAGAGAGTGGGGGGAGTGTCCTGGGCAGAGGGGAGGGTGCACAGGAGGGAAGGCGTTGACCGTGGGTCAGGTGGAGGTGGGTAAGGTCAGCTGTAGGTCAGGCTACCACTGGCCTGTCTACCTAAGACAGTTCCAACCACTCCAATTGTCCTGGCCTGGTTCTTAAAATTGCCCCCTTTCACTCTCAAAAGTGTCCTGGTTTGGGCAGTGAAATTATATGGGCATGGCAGGTATAGGTACTAGTATCTTTGTTTTACAGATGAGGAAACTGAGGCTCACGAGACTTGAGTTATTTGTGCAAGGCCCTGGAATGAGAATGGGACAGAGCTGGGATGGGAAGTGAGCCTGCCTGACTTGAAAGCCCAGGCTTTCCCATAATCCCACACAACCTTGCACAGTAAGGTGTAAGGTTACAGACATATACAACTGAAATACTCTCTGATCATGGACTCTGTGCCCAGCATTGTGCCAGGGGTGGGTAGGGTGAGAGGAGGCTGAATTGAGCAGGACTCATTCATGACGGAAAACAAGCTCAAACTGGCTTAAGCAAAAAGGGGAAATTTAGTGGCTCATGTAACTGAAAGTCTAGGGGAAGCACTAGCTTCAGGCATAGTTTGATCCAGGTGCTCAGACAATGTTGTCAGGACACGTTTTCTTTTGTTTCACCTCCTGGTTCTCTTTTCCTCTGTGATGGCTTTTTTCTTAGACAGACTCTCCCTGTGAAGAGGTAAAATGTTTTCCTCAGTGTCAGATCCCTACCTTCACATCTCATTAATGTCACCAGAAAGAGAGCAGATGTTCTGGGCAATCCCAGAACATCTCTCTGGCCTTCTTGGGTCATGTGCCCAGCCTTGGCCAATCCCTGTGGCCAGGGATGTGCAGAGTTCTCATTGGTCAGGCCTGGGACATGTGTCCATCCTTGTTGGGTTAGGGGGAGAAATCAGCCCTGTCCACACCTCTTGGATGAAAATGGTGGAGGGGTAGGGTTTCCAGATAAAATATAGGGTGCCCAGTTCAATTTGAATTTCAGATAAACAACACATTTTAAAAAATGTAAGTATATCCCAAATACTGCATGGTACATACTTATACGAAACAATTATTGAATCTGAGATTCAAGTTTCACTGAGCGTCATGTGTTTTTATTTGTGAAATCTGGCGAACCTATGGAGGCATGCCTCTCCAAGGAAAATCAGAGTGTTGCCAGAAGAAGGAGGAGTGGATGCTGAGGGGAGGGGGGGAGGTGGTTCAAGTCACAGGTGCCCAGTGCAGAGGTGATGAAAGGGACGAAGAGCTTTCCTTCAGCCTTGGACTCCCCCTGAAGGCACCATCTGTGAAGGCTGCCCTGAGAGATGTGGGTAGTCAGCAAGAGAAGTCCTGGGGGGTGAGGTGCTCAGAGAGGGCTTCCTGTACTTGAATTAGGCCTCAAAGAAGGGGAGGCTTTCTTGAAGTGGGGGTGGGGTGGGTGGTGGGTGGGAAAAAATGTCTGTCCTCACCTGCCTGCCACTCAAGTCTGAACCCTGACATTAGGGCCCCTGGTACTTGACCTTGCTGGCCTGGCCATGGGGTGATGCCTTTGTCCGAGACTAACAGGCCTGTCTGCTCTGTGTGAATTCATCAAATGTGTCAGGATTCCTCCAACTACCCAGGTAGTTCAGTGGAGAGATGGCTTAGGTCCACAGGTACCACGGAAGCAGAGCCTGAGACGAGGATTGTGTGCCAGTGATTCATGGAGGCCTGTTCTCTGTCACTCCCAGGACAGACCAGTACGGGAGGGGAGGAGACAGGGCAGAGAAGGGGAAGAAGGCAAGCAAGGTGCAATTGCAGGCAAAGTCTTGGTTTTAGCCTGACCCTGTGGGGAGCTCTGGACTATAAACTGTGGCTCAGAGTCAGTCCCCACTGGAGGTGTGGAAGCTGGGCTTTCATTCTGCTCCAGGCGGTCACTGGCGCAGGGCTACCTGGTGGGGGCAGGCTGTGGGGTTTGGGATTCTTTGACCCCACAGACAAAGCCCTAGGGCTGTTCTCTGAAGAAACCTCCCAGGTGTGGGCTGATGGTGGGGACTGCACAGTGGAGGAGAGGGTTGGGGGGTAAAAGAGACTGAGAGGTGAGCCTACATCAAAGGATCTAGAGAAGTCGGGGAAATCCTGCATGTGGTGGACACCTTGAGGGGGTTCCTAATGCAAATAGTCTATAAAGGCTTGAGAAGTTCCCCAGCAGAACCCAGGATCTTCCCCAAACTACATGGACCATGGAACCCGGCTCACGGAAATGCTCACTCCCCGGCCTCCGGTGGAGTTGAGGGGCTCTGGTCTTTATTTCTGGCCCCTGTGGGGGCTGATCTTTTGCTGCCTCTTTTGCTGCTGGTTTTGGATGCTCTGGATCTGATCATGGCTCTGCCACTCTTCAACTTTGTGACTCTGGGCAAATCCTGTCACTTTTTGAGGCCTCAGTTTCTCCATCTGTACTCTGAGAGTCCTTAACCTAAAGTTCGCAAAAAGGTTCAATGTGCAATTTTATCTGTATGGAGTTTTTCTGGGGGAACATTCTTAGAGGGGTTTGGACCTTTCTGAATGAGGGTTCCAGTCTGGCTCCAACACCTGTGGACCAGGAGGCTGTGTGTGTGTGTGTGTTGCAGGCTTCTCTCCCGCTACACACAGGCACACACCAGGTGTCCTGTCCCGAGAGCCTTCCTCCCAGGAGGTCCTGTACCTCCCAACTGCTCACGTTCTCACCTCCTCTCCCAGAGCCTCAGTCTCCTCATCTGTAAAAGGAGGTGATAGCTCCGTTACTGACCTCCCAGGGTTGTTGGGTGAGTCAGAAGACCCAAAGGCTGCAGAGGAACAAGGTACAGGTGTGATGGATGAAGTGACTGCCACAGATGCCTTCTTGTCCCCAGACCCAAAAGCATCCTCAGACCTTGAATGCTGGCCACACGGCATCTTCCAGACCTCCGTGGACTTCCCAGAGGACCACTCTGTAGCGACAGTAGTCCTAGACGTGGGTTGCTGACCAGACCAGCAGGGGCTGCCCTCCTGATCCCCCATACCTACATTTTCCCCTCCCTCCCTCCTGCCCTCCCTTCCTTGCCTGAGAATGGAAACAGCAGAATTTGGTGTTCAGTGGTTGGGTTGGGAGGAGGGAGCTGCCACCCTCCCCCACTCCCAGTGACAGCCCAGTTTGACATGCTCAGCTGGCCTCATGCCATTTCTGGAATCAAAGCCTTGTCTGCATTACATGACCACAAAGAGGGGTCTTGCCAGCCCCTCGGCTTCCTATGTGTGCGCAGCCTAAGGAAGTGGGAAGTGGCGGTTTTCTGGCAATGGTCTCTTCATGGTCGGTGAGCGTGGCGTGGCTGGGGGAGGGAGCGGTGGGGTCTGGGGTGCAGAGAAGCCCAGCGCCTCCACCTTCCCTCCCAGCTAGGACCAGAAAACCACCCAGTTCACTGGAGAGTTGCAAACCTCACCATCTGCTGGGGCCAGGACGCTGCTGGCGCACTTCCGTGTGCCAGTCCTTCTAGAACCGGCTCGCGCGCCCATTTTTGTTTGCTTTCATGTGCTTTCTTCCAAATGCCTTGCTATTTATTACTTCTGATCGTAGAAGTCCTCATGCACGTTGATGGCAAACAACTGACGACCTTGAATCCGGCACCCAGGAACAAACCTCTGGGAACGTTCTGGTGCCTGTCTCTCCAGATGGGTCTCTCTGACTACATTGCATGGAAACACGTGCAGATAATTTTAGCAGATGCAGTCGGGTTCTCTCTGCTCTTTGGCAAGTGCTTTTCTCTTTCAAGAAAATGCGGGGAATGTCTTTCTGAGTCAGTAAATATAGAGCCGCGTTTAGTCGTCAACACGTATTCGTTGCACGCCTCCTGTCAGGCACTGATGTGTGTGTCAGATGGTGGTAAGTGCCCCAGAGAAAACCGAGGCAGGGAAGAGGGTGAGGGGGTGGAGGGGGCGCTGCAATTTTAAATAAGGGGGTTTGGGACTTCCCTGGTGGCGCAGTGGTTAAGAATCTGCCTGCCAATGCAGGGGACATGGGTTCGAGCCCTGGTCCGGGAAGATCCCACAAGCCACGGAACAACTAAGCCCGTGCGCCACAACTACTGAGCTTGCATGCCACAACTACTGAAGCCCGTGTGCCTAGAGCCAGTGCTCTGCAATAAAGAGAAGCCATGGCAATGAGAAGCCCGCACACTGCAATGAAGAGTAGCCCCTGCTCGCCACAATTAGAGAAAGCCCGCACGCTGCAACAAAGACCCAATGCAGCCAAAAACAAACAAACAAACAAACAAATAAATAGGGGGATTTGGAAGACCTCACCCACGTGATGAGGTGATGGTGACGAAAATGTGAAGGAGGGGTGGGAGGACGGGATATTTGGCAAAAGAATTCCAGGCAGAGGGAACAGCAAGTACAAAGGCCCTGAGGTAGTGCCGGGCATGTTTGAGCAACAGCAAGGGGGCCTGGGTGGCTGGGGCAGAGTGACAGGAGAAGTAACAGATGAGGGTAGGGAGGTGATGCGACAGATTAGGTGGGGCTTTGCGGGGCGTTAGGAGGACTTGGAGAATGGGGTGGGAGGTGGGTGCAGAGAATAGAAAATGATCGTCATCATCCTGGCGAGGGAGGACGGCCTCTCTGCATGGCCTGGAGCACGGGGTGGATGCGGAGGAGGTGAGGACCTGGTGTCAGGGTACCTTTTGAAGGTAGAGCCAACAGGATGTACGGTGGATTGAACAGAAGGGTTGGAAGAGACGTGGCAGGATGACTCCCGGATTTCTGGCCTGAGCAACAGGAAGAAGGAAGCTGCCCCAGTTGGACACAGGGAAGAAATCGGGGGCAGGGCTGGGACACGTGAGGTCTGAGATGCTGGCCCAGTGGCTTGATGGAGCTGTCAAGTAGGCAGGAGAGCCGAGGCATTCTTCTTCATGGAACAAGTTTAATTTCAAATTTTAATTTCTTTCTAATAGAAAAACGTCGCATGAAGGGAATTCCCTGGTGGTTCAGTGGTTAGGACTCTGCGCTTCCTCCGTAGGGGGCACGGGTTTGATCCCTTGTCAGGGAACTAAGATTCTGCAAGCCGTGTAGCATGGCCAAATAAAAGGAAAAAACCCCAAAACAAAAACAACAACAAAAAAACATTGCCTGTTCTCGGTTTAAGAAAGAGAAAGAAGAGAGACAATACAAAATCCAAACAGTCTAGAAAGCTGGACAGCTGGAGGGACGGCTCCTCAGCTCCCCAAGAGTAGCCACTACTACTGCGTGTCCTTCCGGAAACATTCCGGAGAATATGCCTCTTTTCTTTATAAAGACAATGGGATCAGACTCTAGGCTGTTCCTCACCTGCCCACCCACCTGACAGCACTGTGGACCCTGGGACCCCTCACTCCCAGTGTCTTTAACTCTTCTGTTCTTTCATGGCGACCTCTTGTGTGACCCTCAGGGCACTCCTGGGTCACAGGCCCATTTTACAGATGTGGACACTGAGGCACAGATTGGGCGACACATCATCAACTAAGATCCTGAATGAACTGAGTCCTCTGGGAGTCCAGAGGGGTGACCCTTGATTCTGCCCCAGTTCGGTGGAGCGGGGATGTTGGGAGGCAGCAGTCACACCAGAGCGGGGCAGGGGTAAGACTTCACCCGGCAGTCAAGCGGAGAGGGCTCTCCCTGCAGAGGAAAGAGCATAGGCAAGGTTTGGAGGCCCCGAGGCAGGCGGTCCAGCCGGTGAGAGTGATGGTGAGGAGTCGTCAAAGCTGGGGTATGGGGGTGTGGTGAGGGACCAGGAGAGAGGAAGGCAGGCCTGGTGTCAACTAGGATCAGAGGGGCAGGAAGAGGACTCCTGCAAGAACTTCAGGGCCAGATGGGATGGGCTGTGTGTGTGTGTGTGTGTGTGTGTGCGCGCGCACGCCTGTGTGTGTGTAGCAGGACGGTCCCAGAGTCTGGCCCAAACCATTGTTCTCTGGTTCTCTCATGAAGATGACGAGGACTCTGGATATTCGAAACAAGAGGATCTTATTCCATCTATTTATTTCAATTAGCAGAAGCAAGAGCCTAAGCGTCTCACTCTCAAGGCTGAGAGAAATACCACACTTCCCTGGGTCCCCTGGCCACACGGGGCCCCCGACTGGGCTGGCCTTGGCCCCGGGCAAGGGCACACAACCTCTCCCCACAACGAGTGGCCCGTGGTCTGGGGAGGCCCCGTTTTCTGCTCAACAGACGACAGCGCCGTCTGTCATAAGCGGCCTGGCTCACGGCCACCCTGCTCGGCAGGGCACACGCGCTGGACCCTGGCAGCAGACCTGGGGCCTGTCCCAAGGCCAGGAGCTGCTGGCAGAGGCAGGCCCAGCTGCTCCATCAGAGGCGCACCCCAGCCCCTTTGGCCTCTCCCGTTATCAGCACTCGGCTGCGGGGCGCGGCAGGCCAGCGGTGTGACGACCAGTGGCATGGCCGACCAGTCGCGTGGCAGGGTCAGCTGGCGGTGGCACGGCTGGCCAGCGGCCAGGCAGGAGGCAGAGACTCTGAGAGGCGCTGAGTGCAGGCAGCCGGCCGGGGATGCTGCTTGAGGCCTCGTAGGGTGATTGAGGCCCTGCTGGGTCCGGCTTTGATCAGCTGTACGGCGTCCCGAAGACAGCGGGGGTGGAAGAGGATGGGAGGGCAGAGAATGAGAGAGGGGGCCCAGAGAGAGAAGGAACAGCTGTGTTGACGACATGCTGACCGCCTGGCGTGTGTGTGCTCCCATTTCCCCTCGGCAGCTGCCCCGCCAGGCGGGGGCCGTCATTTCCATGTTCAGATGGGGAGACAGAGGCACAGGCAGGTGAAATCATTTGTACAGAGTCACTCAGTGCACAGCAGAGGAGCCAGGGTCAAAATCAGACCGTCCAGTGAGTCACTTAACCTCTCTAAGCCTCAGTTTCCTCGCGGCTGAAGTCGGGCGACGACGGCACCCAGCTCGTAGGGCTGTTTGGAGCATTTAGCAGCGCACCTAACGTGCGGAGCAGAGCATTGGCACGTGCCGGGCCCTAACCAAAGATACGCTGGTTATGATTATCACTGAGTCCTTTATATTCGTGACCTCAGTTACTCCCACGCCCTGACAAGCCCGTTGGATCCTGGTTTCCACTGTAGAAACTCCTTTGAACGCTGACTTGTAGGAAAATTCCAGTCACGCAGCAGCAAGCCCCGTTCTCCGCCCAGCCTGGACAATCTGCCTTGCATTGGGTCATCTCCTCCGAAGAGCTCTGAAATCCCGGGGGCCGGAGGTTAGGGCGCGTTCTGGGTCATGCTAAACTCTGCCATTTTCTGCTGGCATCAGCCATTTTCTCCATGTCCAGAAATCACATTCCAAAAGCATGAGCTCTAGAAGGAGGGCCTGTGGTTGGGGGTGGGGAGGAGCATCTGTTGGGCCGTGAGAACCTTCTTTCATCCAACCTCACCAGCTGCTTGCCTCGCCCGCCCGGTGCCTCCCCTCCTCCCACCTGTCAGAACCAGCCTGATCGCTCAGAGTGGAGGTGGGCAGACACTTCAGCTTTGGGCTCCTTAAACCTTGTGGTTCTCGGAGCACGTTCCCCATTCTGCTGGGGGGATGGGACTTGAGGTCAGTGGTGGACATCTTGTATTTCAATGGTCCTGTATTTGTTTCTTTCATATGCATGATATCTTTTAAAACCCCAACTCTAACTAGGACATCACACCCACGATTTTATTGATCTTCTTGCTTACGGCAAGACGGGGTTTAAAAAAAAAGAGAGAGAGAGCCAATTTAAAGAAAAGTATGAAGTTCTCGTGGTAGCCCAAGTGGGACCCAGTTCCGGGGGAAGATGGGACGATGGCTTATGGATGCTGACAGCTCGCTGGGGTGACAGCCCAGGGAGTGGACTTTGCTGGCTGTTTGCTGCCTGGGGCCGGCCGTGTCTCCAGGACGGGACAAACCCATCTTCGGGGATTATTTGTACCCTGTAGGGTCTAGGACCTGGGGCTCAGAGGAAGGGGATATGGTGGCTCCAGAGTCTGGCACCAAGGGTCAGAAGTCCTCCCTGCCGTCCCACTCCCTGCCCACCGTCCACCTTCCCCAGTAGCAATCCTTCAAGTCCAGGAAGCAAGCTCAGGCTGGAGTCCCTGGGATGTGGGCCCAGGGATTACACCTCGAGCAGATTAAAAGCAGCCAGGGAGAAATCTGAGGAATTTTAATTACTGCCTCACATCCCTGGAGTCCTGCAGTCCTGGTCCTCGCAGGCCAAACACGCCGCCGGCCAGCTCTGCGGGCCCGCCTTCCCCTCCTCCACCCAGCTCGCTGGGCTCCCACGGTGGGGCTGGGCTTGGGGACACTCGTGGAGGTGCTGCAGCAAAGCAGGTGGTGGCAGCTTCCTCCCTCTGGCTTCCAAGCTTGGCTGGGAATCTTGGGCTCAGTTTTTAGGAGACTGTGGCTTCGTGCTGGGGGTTTTGGGGGTCGGAGCTTCCGGCTGTAAGTAACCTGAATTGGTGTGAACAAGGAGGGCAATTTAGTGGCTTCTGTAACTGTCCTTCACCAGGAAAGGCCGGTGAGGGTGGGCCTGACTCAGGATTCATCCAACAGGTATTTATTATCTACTATGCATCAGGCCCTGTCCTAGAGCAAAACAGACCTGGATCCCTGCCCTCGGGGAGCCTACTTGTTACAGAAGGCTGGGCCTGAGGCCGTGAGCGAGCGTCTTCTCCCAGCCTTGGCCTCTCTCTGTCCCTGTGGGAGCTCTCTCCTGGGGTGGGCCTTCTCCCGCAGCTGGAGAGGAGATTAGATGCAGCCTCGGCACCAGAGAAGACGTCTTTCCCGCCAGCTCCCGTGAGAAAGATCCCGGGATGACTCCACTTGGCTTAGCGGATGCTGGGGGACAGGTGCTGGGCCTGTAGCGCCCACGGGTGACCTGTGACCACGGGAGGCTGCGGTGTCCTCAGGGGAGTGGCTGAGGGCTCTGCCCCATTTTGCTCATTTGAGAGGAGGGACCATTTCTCTTCGGAAGCTGCCCCTTGAGATCTGGGTTCTGCTGAAATCAGGTCCAGGAAGAGTGAGTCTGTTTCCCTTCCATCCCTGGGGAGGAGGGAATCCCCAGCCCCTGACACTGGAGCCAGGGCCCCCCAAAAGTCCCCCCTAATGCTGCTGCCAGCACCCTCTATCCCTTCCCCCCTCCCTTGTGGGTAGAGCAGACTTGGGAGGCCAGAGAAAGCTCTCAGGGGCAGAAGTATAAAAGGTCCACAAGTTAGAGGCATATGTCGGAGTTGGGGACGTTGAAGCCCAGAAAGTGGACGGCCCTGGTTTTCCTCTCACTCTTGATTCCTGAGTGTAGCCCAGGAGAAGGAGCCGGCCCCCTGCTGGGGGAGGGGGCTGGAGCCCCAGAAGGTCTGTGCTCGAGGGGACCACGAGCATCGTCGTGGCCTGCTGCCCCATTCTCAAGACGAGGAGCCCGGGGCCTGGGGGCCCTAACCCAGCCCTGCCACTTTCTCTCCTTAAGTGACCTTGGACCAGCCACTTAATCTCCTGGCTGATCCTCAGTCCCCTTTTTTGTCAAGTGGGTTATTGTGCACGGTTTTGTTAAAGTAGGTTTTAATGACCCAGGTGACACATGAATATACTTATCTTAAAAATTAGAACAATTCTGATAAAGTTGAAGTTTGTGACTCCTATTTTCCTCCATCTCGTCTCGTTCCCCTCCTTGGGGGTAGCCATGGATGTTGGGTACCATGGGATATTGGGATGTGGGTGACCTCATGGTACATGTGTGTGTTTGGTGTTTTCCTGGGTATGCAAATAGCATCATACCCTGTGTGTCTTCCATGTGGCGTGGGCTCTGTGTGTCAGTGTGTACAGGTCTGCCTGGCTCTTTTGAGCCGCTACGTGGTTTTCCACTGCGTAGATTTGGCATACTTTCCTTTGATGGGTGTTCAGCGTGTTTCTGACTGTGGGTTAATAGGAACAACGTTGCCCTCAACATCACTGAACTTGAACATGCCTCCCTGGTGCACACGCGTGAGTGTTGTCCCAGGGCGGACGCTGAGACATTGAATCACTGGGTATTAGGGTTTGGCAAAGATAAAATGTGAGACTGTCCTGAGCACGTGGCAGGAGTAGGGTGCTACAGAAGGAGAAGAGAAGTTCATGCCTGTGTTCCCACCTTTGCATCAGACACCGTCCTAGGTATTTTGTCTGCATTTTCTTACGGAGTTCTCTTTGACATCGAAATCCCCGTTTTACAGAAGAACAAAATGGGGCCCAGAGGGGTTAAGTAAAGCATCTGCTATCACTCAGCTCCCCAGGGCGGGCAGGCAGGCGCCTGCCTCCCAGGTCCGGCTGGGCTCTGGGAATGGAGCACCCCTGCCCTGACCGGCCAGAGCTTGCTCTCCAAGGGGCCTGCCCACAGCAGCGCCGGTTCCCCAGGAACTCTGCCTCTGTGCAGTGTGCTGGGAAGAGGGAGCTCGCCAGGAATTTCCTGGATCAGGTCCAGGGCAGACTGCTTGGATCTAAGGGTTACAGGGTGGCTGGGTCCTGCCTCCCACCCTTCTCTTCCCCCGGCATGTCCCAGCCCTGTGCATTCTTGGAATCTATAAGTTGTGCCATGTTCTGTGGGCACCAGGAGTTTCCTTTGAAACCCCGTGGCACCAACATCTGTTAGCTCTTAGAGAACAGAAAGATTGACAAAAGAACTGCTGGGGCAGGCGATGGGGAAAGATATTGAGCTCAGGGGTATGAAGTCTCAAAGACAAAGAGGAAAAACCCCAACCGAACTCCAGCCCGCTCCCCAAGGCCCTGTTTTGATGTGGGTTCCCGTCCCCGGAGGCCTTATAAGGCATTGTGCCTGCAGTTCTGGGCTCTGGGCTGGTGCTGGCTGCACTCTTGGCACCCGGAGGAGCTGCCCTCTCTTCCTGGGGCGCAGCGTGGGGCAGAGGAGGGGCAGTGCTGGGACTTGGGAGGGAGGCAGGTCCGGATCCCATGGCCTGAGAGGCCACCAAGCCAGGCCACTAGGCAGGAGGCAGCCTGGCACCAGGCTGGGCGGGGCAGGAGGTCTGGGGATCCAGGAAAGTCTTTGATGAGAACCTGGAGCAGAGGCTGAGTCTGACTGTCCTGGGGGCCAGAGCAGAGGGGGCCTGGCCCCAGGGGGCCACAGCACAGGGATGGCCGAGTGGACAAAGGGAACAGTAAGGGAGATCACTGCATACCATGCCCCGAGTGTGGGCTTCCTATAGGGCAGTGGTGAAGGGTAAGGGTTTTGGAGCCAGGCAGCCTGCCTTCAATCCTGGCTCTGACACAATCCTAGCTGTGTGACCTTGGGCAAGTCACTTAACCTCTATGTGCCTCAGTTTTGTCATCTGTAAAGTGGGGATAATAGTGGTTCTACCTCAAAGGACTGCCCTGGGGATTAAATACAAAGCACTAGAAATGTGCACCAGGCAGGAGAAGAGAGTGTTTCTCGGTGTCCGCAGGGGCACTTTGGGTCTGGTGAGCTTTGCCCAGCAATGTTCTGGTAGCCATTTGACAATAAGAGTCGGAGTAATAAACAGTAAATACTGTCTGTTGAGCCCCCATCGTGGTATCAGCTGTAATGCTAAGTACTTTCCGTGAAATGGCTTGCTCGATCTTCACACCCACCCTGAAACAATGTGACTGCTCTCATCCCTGTGCACAGATGGGGAGACTGAGGGACACTGGAGATAAAGCTCCTTCCGCCAGATGACCGGCTTGTGTGATGCAGAGCTGGTATTTGAACCAAGGTCTGAGCAACGCCACTTCCATGCCCTGCACCCTCCGTGCTGGGGCTCCCACTGGGGCTCGTGGCTGTCGAGGGGTACAAGTGCCTTCCTGCAGGATGGTCCTGAGGGCCTGGCCCCAAACCTTGCATGCAGGGCTCCCGGCTGACGCTTGGCCCTGTCTCAAATCTAGGGCGGAGGAGCCGTGGGGCCTTTGAGTCCTGCAGGACAGATGGGAGTACTTGGCCCCTGACCCACTGGAGCTGCTGGCTGGGCTGTTTTCTTGCACTTCTTTAAGCATGATTCTTGGTCCCTGGCAAGTGCCAGGACTCTTGGCCACCTCTGTCCCCATGCCCACGGGAGCCCCGATTCCACTGTACAAGCTCAGGCCAGGCCCTGGAAGGAGGTGGCTCAAGTCTCGGCTCTGCTGATGATCCAGAGCCAGTCGCCTGCCCTCTTGGAGACTTCTGCTCATTTAAAGCCAGGGCTATTGGGAACCCTGTTCTCCGTAGGTTCTGGTGAAGATTCCAGTTGGTCGGTGCCTCATACATCATGAGTGCTTGGTGATGTAAGTGACTGTCATTGGCATCATTTTCCTGGCTCATTCCTTGAGGGTTGGGGCACTTTCTTTGTAGAAAAAAACAATAGCAATTATACCTCTCACTTTACAATTTGCAAATCATTTTTATGAGCATCTGTTCCTTGAGAGATGGAAAGAGCGGGGCTGCTACGATGATAAAGGGAGATAATATAAAGTGCCCGGCACATAGGAAATGCACAGTAAGTCCCAGCTGTCTTCTTATTGTTGTGGTTTATCACCATGCCCATTTTACAGGTAAGTAGATTGAGGTTCGCAGAAGGCAGTGGCTGGCGCCACATCCAGGGCGAGGGCGGCCATGGAGCCAGGATGTGATCCTGTGTCTGGCTCAACATTTTACGTTGCCTCTGGCGCAGTGATTCAAAGCTTGAGGACCACAGACACGGCACTCCTCAGGCCCCGGGCTGTCTGGGTCAGTGGAGGAAATGAATTTTTGCCAGAGTTGGGCACCTGCACTGCACTGTGTGTCAGCAGACCACGGTGCTGAGGAGCCTTCGATGTGTTATACAGAGCAGGGTGAGGTTTAGCGGGAAGAAACCGACCCCAGAACTTGCCAGAACTCTGCTTTAATATGCAGAGACGTATCTTTAATATGTCAGAGAGCTGGGTCCTCTCAGCAGACAGTTCTTCTCAGAGAGCATTGAAGCCGTCATCAGAGTGATGACTGTGGGTGCGTTATACACACCGCGAGGAATAGTTATAGGGCTTCCAGACAGCTGCTTTGCTGCTGGTGACATTTGGAGTCTTTAAACTCCTCTGAGTGTGCCAGTAAAAAGATGCAGGTGCCCAAAAGTTTCCATCTCACGGGTCCTGTCGGCCTTGCCAGGAGTGGTCAGGGTGGCACAGAGGTCAGCACCGGCTCCCAGCCTCCACAAGGCCCCAGCACAATCAGGTGTGTCGTCTCCCTTGAAGATGGTCGCCCGCTCCTGTGAGGAAGCTCTGCCTGCCAGCCTTTCCAGGGAAGCGGCATCCGTCTTCCTCTGGCATGAAAGATCGGCTTTAATTGGCTGCTGGGGCATCCCAGCCATCTAATGATGCCAGCCGAGTGCGGCCCTTTCCTGTCACCGTCTCCCAGTTCCCCTGTCAACTCCAGCTCTGTTAACACAAACAGCCAGTTTACAAGCCCAGGAAGTGTTTGGTGATTATAATAATTGGCAGAGGAGGAGACAGAAGACATCCTGACTCGAGGAATAAAGTAGCCTGGTTTTGAAGTCCATGGGACACCAGGAGTCTGAATGACCACATTTGAACAACCTCTAAGAAAGAGTGTGTAATGCCCCAGAACGATTTGAAAGAAGAAAGAGAACAGAGAAAACCATCTCTAATCCATAAAACGTTAGCTGTTCATCTTTAAAAAACATGCATGCAAGAGACTTATCTCCAGCTGTGTCCAATTGATAAGATCAGCTATACAAAGCATTGTTTTTCCTTTGTTAATCAAGGCAAGCTCTGTTTTTTCTTTCAAGCATCTCCAGTGCAGGATTTTTTTTCTTCTGATTTTTCAAGAAGAGGGTGTTTTTTCTTTTTCTTTATACTTTTTTTCTTTTTTTTTCAAAAGGAGAAGTTGGTGAGAGCTGCTGAGTTTGGGCTTTTTTATTGCTTGCCTTTTTGTGGTTCAAGAAGCACTGCCATAGCATCCTGTGGGCATTAAAAAAGATAAAGCAGTGTGACCACCCCCCCCCCCCCCAACCTCATCTCTCCTCCCTCAAAGAGGAGCATTTCCCAACGTGGGTTCCTCAGAACACAAATCCCATGTGATGCTTTTGAAAAACAAAACTTCATGGTCTAAATAGGTTTGAGGGATGCAGCATAAGCTACTACTTAGATATCCGCAGCATCTGTTACCATAGTAAGTCCTGCAGTAAGGGATCTCGTTTACCTTTGTTTAAAACAATCTTTTTTCACTTTACTCCTCCTGGCAGAATACCAATAAATACAGAAGACGGTTTGACAAGCGCTGGTCTGTTCTCCTCTGTACCTAGAGTTGTCCTACTGGGGTGGGGTCAGATAGATGGGACCTTTATTGCCATCCCAGAAATTTCCCAGCCTCCCAGCCTGTGGACCAAACAAACTTCCCTTGCCAGCCTGACAACATCTGAGTGGCAGCCTCACCACTGATTGGGAGCAGCTCTGCTATGTGGGATGAGATACCGGACATTTTTAACTCATGCTTGGGGACCAAGGTGAGGCGTGTGCAGGCCAGTAGCTGGAAGGTGTGTGTGTTAGGGGAGATGCAGGAGGCGTGACTGAAGGTCAGTTGAAGGCAGAGCCTATAGCTTTCTAGATATTGTGCTGAAGAGTTTGGGTTTGTGTTAAGGGAGCCCGCCCTATAGCACACCAGGTCCTCTTTATAAACCCACCAAGACAGCCCATCTGGGACCCTCTAGTAGAGGAAGGATCCAAACTGAGGTCTCTTCTTGGGACCCACAGGGGTGGCTATGGTCCCGAGTCCATCAAGTTGGCTCAGAGGGATAGAGGAGGGACGTTTTCTGATCTCATCTTTGTCTTTTTCCAGGATGGAGGGTGGAACTCCCTTTCCGGGGGAGAAGCGTGGTCCTGTGTAATGTTTTGTGGCGGGCTATAAGCTGAGAATAACTTACTTCCTAAAAAGTAGTGCAGTAATTAACTTTTCAAGTGTGATAGGATCTACATAGTTGACCTAAATTCCAATCAGAACAGGGTCCCTGCTTCTTTGCGACCAGCCACACACACGTTCACAATGCCACCTTGACCGTAATGATGCCAGGTTCCTACCTGACCCCAATACCCCTTTAACATCCCTACTTTTTCTTCCTATAGGAGCTCGTGGGCGAAGTTTTCAGAGAAACGCTCAGCGAGGAGGAAGAGGAAGACTTTCGGCTAGAAGGTATTGGAGTCCATTGCTTTCTTCCCAAGGGCAGTGAGGTGGGGAAGGGCCATCTGGTCTACCTCATGCCCCAAGTACCCTCCAGAAAACCTGCAGACCAGGTGGAGGAGGGCAGGACTCTGACTCTCGGTGGGGGTGGGTGGGGTGAGAAGCAAGAGGGAAGTGTAGCATCTCATAGGTCCACTCCGGGAGTGGATTTAGACCACCCAGGCTCACATCCTGGCCCTGCTCCGTGTTAGCCGTGGGGTCTTGAACAGGTTGTTTGACCTCAGCTTCCCCGTTGGGGGTGATCATAGTGACCACTCATAGGCCCCTCAAGCAGAATTAGGTATGTAGTAAGCACTGCATGAAGTAGCCCTTGTGTTTCTCTGTTTGTGTCACTCACCTGGAGCACGGGTATGTGCACACACACGAACACCCCCAGCCCCTCCCCGCTCTCCTCTGTCGCTCTCACTCCTTTCTTTCTTCAAGGAGAAGCACTGCACTGTAGAAAGAATTAGGACACTCGAGTAGAGGGCCGGCCAGCCACTGGCATGCTGATTTGACTTTGGGAAGCCATGTACCCTTTCGGAGCCCAAGTTTCCATGTTTGTAGAATGGGAACGAGGGCCTTTTCCTGCTTGATTCCCTGAGTTGGTGAAAGGACCGGATGGGATCGGAAAGCGTTTGCTGAAAGGGATAGCATTTCCCTTTTTTACTCTGAATCAGAGGAGAGCATCACCAAACTGGGACAGCCTTATGACAGTAAAGCCCTCTCTGCTGGGACCAGGACAGGCAGCTGTTAGGAGAGCTGGGTGCCCAGGGGTCTCTGGGGGGAATCTAGGCCTTGGAGGGCTTGTAGGGCCTTGAGAGGAGAGGAGACTGTGCCGGGAGGTTCTGGAGCGGAGCCTGGGCCAGACCCGAGGACTGTGGCCACGTGGGGCCTGAGAGCTGTGATAAATGTAGAATCCCTGGCTCCACCCAGGCTACTGAATCCAGTCTGTCCTGCAATAGGCTCCCCAGATAACTTGTATGCTCATTGTACTTTGACAAGCGCTATTTTGAGAGATTCATTCAGTAGCCCGGGAGTTGGAGGCTGGCTGGAGACCCAGATATCTCTCAGACTTTGCTCAAATTCGAGCAGGTCCTGAATAGAAGGGGGACAGACAGCTCTGTCCAGGCTCTGGGGTGTTTCCCTTGAGCATGTTTGCCTGTGGATCTGGTGGCTACACTCAGGGATTCAGTGGCTTTGATTCTCATTGTTCCCTGGGCTCCCCCGAGCCTCAGCTATTATCCTCAGCTCCAAGGAAAGATGCTGGGGCTTGGTACCTAGAGTAGATCTGGGGAGTCAGGTAAAGGTCTGCAGGATGTAGGGTCTGGAGGCTGAGGTGACCCCAGACATAGATTACATGGGCTTCAGCACTCATTCCATTTTCTATTCATTTGCTCATTCACCTGGTAACTTAGCAAGTTCATCCTCTTGTTCATTCATCCTTCCATCTATTCCGTCCACCACCTATTCACTATCCATCCAAGCACCCACCTGTCCTCTCATCTATCTATCCATTCATCTACCCATCACTCACTCATCACCCACCCAATAATCCATGACCCACCCCATCCAGCACTCATCCATCCGTTTGTTGCTCCCCCTATCACCCAGCCATCACTGCCTATTCATTCATCTACATACTCTTTTGTCACCCATCCATCAGCTGGCCAGCCCTTATCTATCACCTACCCACCCATAATCCATCCTCTGCCCATCTCTTCATCATCCATCACTCATTCCTTCACCCATTTAACCGTCCTCCAGTTACCATCCATCTATCTCACCATCTGTCTATCTATTCATCATTTATTGGGTCCCTGGTCACTACCCCAAATGAAGCACTTCTCTGGCCATTGAGGCTCAGTCTGAAATCATGTAATTGATTTCCCATGAGGCATCTTTCCCTGCAGACGTGAAATGGCCTGCCCACAAAATCCACCTCTCTCTGCTTTGTTTGATCTCTCTGTGCAGAGCATGAGCCCTGTTGTAATGAAGTAGGAAGAGCACTTGGCCTAGGAGCCCATAGCCCTGGCTCCCCTGCCAGCTCCTGCAGTGACTTGCTGTGGCTCTTGGCCAGGCCCCTCCACCTTGGGGCCCCTTCGCCCTCTGTGACATGATGCGTGGGGATGTGGACTCTGTGGGTGCTCAGAGGACGTGGGCGCCTTGTAGGGAGGATGAACTGCCGTGGGGTGGTACTTACAAACATTGGTTGATGGATGGGGGATAAATAGGAGGTGCCCGAGGGTCCCAGCTCCTGTCGGGGAAAAGTGTGGAGATTGGTGGCACTTGGTCTGTCCCTGCGGCCCACCAGCTGCAGGTCGGGCTTTGCGGGTAGCCTGGGCACCTTGCCAATCACTCATGGTGTCCAGGCACATCAGTGCCACCACTGACGAGGGGAGGGGTTGGGAGCCACTAGCCTGACTCAGTTTCCCAACTGAGGGGTTAGATCAGGTTGCTGGTGGTCAAGTTTCCAGCCCTTTTCTTCAAACAAAAGCTTACGCAGAAGCACAAAAGGTAAGACAGACCAGGTTGCAGACAGATGCGATGTGTTATATTCAGTATGTTATCTTTTATGTAAAAAGGGTACCAGACAATACTCTGTATTTCCTTGTATATATGAATGCATACCACATATGTATGTATATTATTGTGTAGCTAGAGGTCTAGACGGACAGAAACAGTAGTTCCTTCTGGACAGGGGAGGAAGAGACTAAACTTGGAAAGCGTGGTCAGAGGATTGTAGTATTAACTGTAATTAATGTTTTAAGTTTTACGAGAAGAATGTGATCATACATTCCTTTGAAATGAAAGACTAATAACAGAATTAAAAAGTGAAAATAATAAGTAAATAAAGCAGTAGGGTGGGACTGCTCTGGGCCTGCCTGTGTGGCCCCTGAGACTCCTTGGAGGGGATGCTGGCCCCAGTGACCGTATGTGGTTCTCTGGCCGCCGTTGGCGCCAGGTCCGAGGTGCCCCCTCCCGCCCCAGGATGAAGGACATGGCTGTGGACGGCAGGCCACCCCACGGCTAGGCCTGGTGAGAGTAGTTCTCCGAGTCTGGCCACGGAGAAGCGTCCACCTGGCCTGGAGCTGGGGCTGCGGGTATCCCTCTGTGCCTCGGGCCAAGGGAGAGCAAGCTGAATCCTGAATCTCTTCTTTGTCTTCCTGTCGGCCAAGTTCATTGCCTCTTGGCCGGCTGGAGGGCTGTTAAGGGAAAAAAAGGCCATCTGAGGCGTGAAGATAAAAAGAAGTCTTTTAGCCATCCCAGGAGAGGATGGCTTTAGCTCCTGCGTTGTTATGTAAAGCCGGCCCTAATCCAGCGTCTTAACTGCCTTAACTGGCCAGCTGGGAGCTCGCGGGATGGGAGATTAAGGCTGGGCTTGGAGCTAGGGCTGGGGCTGTGAGCTCCTTTTGAACTGTGCAGAGAACAAAGTAAGCATGAAAAGTCCCGCGCTCCAGAGCTGGCCGGTTGTGGAGGGCGGGACCCGCGGCTTGGGGGCTGGGGGGGGGGTGGCGGGGTGGCCAGAGGGACCTTCCTCTGCTGACCCAGCAGGGCGCTGAGGACTGGGGAGGGTCTTCCCACACTTCACTCCAGTGCCCACCCGACGTCCCCACCTCCCCAGTTGGGCAGGACGACAGGTGGTGGCAGCCTGTAGCTTGTGGCCCGAGGTGGACATTGGTGTCAGGCCTCCGGGAAGCACTGTGTCTGGGGCTGTCCTCCCGACCCAGCAAAGACTGAAGTACTGTGCCCGTCAGGAGGGAGAGACCTGTAAATGGTCGCAGGCCCCTTCTCTCCAGGTCCCCTCTGTCTCCCACCCAGTGCTGTCCTCACCCCTGCCCAGCGTCTTAGCTCTCTCCCGCCTCTCACCCTCAGCCTCTGCCCTCTGAGTCTCAGTATCGTGGCTGTTTCTTGTCTTTTGACCTCTTTGCTTGGAGGTGACAGCGGGCAGAGTGCAACCAGCTTGGCGTCTTCCATAGAAAGTTGACTCCACGGAACCCAGTCCTGCCTTCATTAAGGACCAAAAGCCCCTGAGTCAGGCGGCCCTTCCCACTGGGGCCAGGCCCTCCCTCCAGGCTCCCAGTTGGCCCAAGCCGGGCTTCGCCTGGCAGAGTCCGTGGGGTCTCTGCTTCCCTGGCCCTGGTCCTGCCGAGCAGAGCAGTGGTGTTGGGACTGAGACCCGGACAGCTGAGTAGCCCGCCCCACTGTGAGTTCAGGGCCTGTCCCAGTCTGCATGGCTCGAACTTTGTCTTCCTGCAACCCCATCGGAGGGCATGAGAGGCACCCTTCTGCCTTTATTCTGAAGTCAGACCCCAGATCCAGCCTGGCTTTACCACCACTCACTGTGTGACCTTGGGAGAGTCACTTCACTTCTCTGTGCTTCAGTTTCTTGTTGGGGGCAGTCATAGTATTCCTTCCTCAGAGTTCCTGTGAAGATGGAGAGGTTATATAAGCCCCGAGAACAGCCCTGGTTCAGGGTATGCCCATGTCGGTGAGCTGTCCTGACTCTTGTCTCGTGGGTTCCTCTTTCTTGAGGAGGAGTCAACTGGTGTTTGTTAATTATTTACTAGTCCAGATCAAAGAAGGCCTATTTTCAAAGCTTCTTTAATCCTATTAGACTCTCTGAGTGTCTCCTATCACTCTCAGTGCGCAACATAGCCTGGCATGCCATAAGTGCTCAATAAATACAGATCTTCCTTGACTTATGATGGGGTTACGCCCCAATAAACCCATTGTAAGTTGAAAATATCGTTAGTCGAAAATGCATTGCGTACAGCTAACCTACCGAACATCATAGCTTAGCCTTGCCCACTTTACGTTAGCCTACACTTGGGCAAAATCATCTAACACAAAACCTATTTGTAATCGAGTGTTGAATAGCTCCTGTCATTGATTGAATGCTGTAGCGGAAGTGGAGAACAGAACGGCTGTCTGGGTACAGAGTGGTTGTAAGTGTGTGGATTGTTGACCCTCGTGATCGCGTGGCTGACTGGGAGCTGGGACCCACTGCTGCTGTCCAGCATCACAAGAGGGGTCGTGCCGCGCGTATCGCCGGCGCGGGAGAAGATCCAGGTTTGACATTCGGAGTACAGTTTCTACTGATTGTGTATCATTTCTGCACCACTGTAAAGTTGAAAAATTGTCATTGGAGGACTGACTGTGCTCACAAGAAGAATGAAGCCAACACCATGAAGTCACTGGAGTCAGGCCCCCTGGCAGGCCCCATGTGCCCCCCTCCAGTCCATCCAGGCTCCCAGGTATGAGATGTCAACCATTCACAGAGCAGAGGAGCCCTTGGGAGGCCGTTAGTCCCCTTCCTTTGCGGTAAGAAATCTGAGGCCCAGAGAGGGGATGTGACCTGTCCAAGGTCACACAGCAGACTGAGGACGGTCTCTTCCTCACTCAGCAAGTATTTACTGAGTACCTGCTGCAGGTGTGGGGCCCTGCTGGGCTCTGGGTTCGAGCCACCCATGAGGTCAGCGGACCTTGCTGTCAGGGTGTCAGCATGGGGGAGGCAGGGTAGTGGATAAATAAGCCAGGGGGTGAGCATGCGAGGTTCTGGGAGTGGCGCTCTGTGAAGAGGTGACACCCAGGGAAGGGTGGAGTGTGACAGGCCTCTCTGAGGAGGTGACATTTCAGCGGAGATGCAGGTACCAGGAACGAGCCGCCACAGGAGGATGTGAAGGGTGAGCCGAACCCCAGATGGGAGGAACGTGGGGTTTAGGGGAGCACAGAAGGGAGGCCCACGTGGCAGCAGGAGACCTGGGGGATGAGCATGGGGCCATGGGCTTGGGTTTCACGCTGCTTTTGGAGAGAAACTGTTGGAAAGTTTGAGGTAGGAGAGTGCCAGATTCTGACTTCCATTTTCACCAGTTAATTGTGGCTCCTGGGAAGGATGGGTCATTCCGAGGAAGGAAGGAAGCAATGAAAACAGGAGGTGATTGCGCTAGTGCAGGGGAGAGGTGATGGCCTTGGCCTAGCCTGGGGCTGAGGGGCTGGAGAGAAGTGGATGGGTCTGGGGGAGAGGGGGGAGGGCTGGGAGACAGGAGGTGGGCGGTCGGCGGGGAGGGAAAGAAAGGGATCCCGGGTACACCTTAGAGTTTTGGCTTAAGGAACTAAGGAAATGGTGCTGGCACTTCTGAGGTGGAGGTTTTGGCAGGTGACAGTCAAGGCTTTTGTTTTTGGATATGTCAGTTTCAAGATGCCTGTTTGACATGCAGGTGGGGATTCTGAGTAGACAGGTGGACACCGAGTCTAGAGTTCAGGGACCAGTTGGGGGAAAGAGAGACAGAGACAGAGAGACAGAGAGAGAGACAGAGAGAGAGGGAGAGAGTGAGGACTTCTCAGGAAGTGGCCACAGATAGCTCCATGGGAGTCCTGGGTGAGGCTTGTCAATCGGTGGGGCTGGCCGGTGGTTCCCATAAGTCTGGGAGGAAGGGGAGTTCACTGCAGAGCAGCAGGGACCCCCAGACAGAGGGGGCAGGCAGGCCACACCCCGCTGGCTTCTCTCCCTCAGTTCAGAGCCTGTCCTGCCGGTGAGTGTCAGTCACCCAGACTCCACTCCACTGCAGTCCCCCCAGAAGCCCGGGCTTCAGCCGTGACAGCAGTTTCTCTCAAGTCTGTTCTTCATAAAAGCTCAGCTTGAACAGTGGAAATTCTGACTGGTGTCAGATGCCGAGGAGGCTTTCATAGTTTCAAGTAGCTCGGGGTTAGATTTTAAAAGTTGAATTTCATCACATGTTTTAACTTGGGCGGGGATGGGGGAGAGTGGAAGGGACATGATATTTTTAGCCCAAAGAAGGCTTTTTTCCCTTTCCCTCTCCCTCTCCCGGCGTTTCCCCCCTCCCTCCCCCAACAGATGTTTCGTCTCAATCCTATTCAAACCTCAAAGCAGAGTGGCCATCAACCTTATGCTCTGATGAGAAAAAAAGGCCAGAATGCTATTTGTTGGGAAGGGTTTTTTTTTTTTTTCCCCTTTCTTCTTTCCCCTCAGTCACAACTGGCCCTTAAATAAAATCTACTTACAGAAAAATGTAACCTGGGGAAGCAGGAGTGAGGAGAAAAAAACGCAGGAAGGGGTAGACACCTGCTGGTGGAAACTGCCAGAAACCAGCTTCTTCAAGAGTATTGCACTGGGTCAATTGTATGTTGTTGGTGGTTTTGTTTTTCCTGAAAAGCAAGGGCTCCAAGTGATGGATAGTTAAGTCAGGATTCTTTGGGTTCTTATGGATATGCAACCCAAACTCACTTAAGATCTAGCTCATGAAATTGAAAAACTCTGGGGTAGATCTTGCCTAAGAAGTGCTGGTTGGATCCAGGAGCTCAAACCACGTCATGAAAACACACACACATACACACACATAGTTCATCCTCTCTCTCTCCATCATCTGTCCCTCTGCCCTCTGTTAGTCTCTCCCGCTAAGGTGGCCAAGATGACCACCCTGCTCTGGGTGCTCACATCCTACAAGCTGAGCCATCGCAGGTGAAAGAGAGCTCCCAAGTCCATTATTTCTTGCAAAAGTTTGATTCTTACTTTACTGGACAAAGTAGGTATAGGTTTTGTGGGACCCAAGCTTATCCAGTTTGGGGGGGGGTCTTCTTTAAGAAAAAGAAGACATGCTTCTCTTTCATAACTATGGACCAGTTATATACAAATATATGTATTTATATCTTACTATTTACAATATATTTCCCACTAAACCTAAATAAATATATCCCCAACTCACCCTCCCCTTAGCTTGATTCCAGAAATGCTCGTGTTCACTCCAATACCATGTGACACAAGGGGACGTGTGGGAAGTCAGAATGGGAAGAGACAGTGTTCTTAACCGATTGAGGATAAAATATCTAATTTTGAAAGTGCCACAAAAACAACCAAACAACCAATGTCAACACATCCCAACTTGGAAGAGGCCCGTGCAAGCGAGAGGCCCAGAAGCTTTAGCTTCGTCAGCTTCACAGTGAACTGTCCTTTGCCACTGAGCTAGGTCACAGGGCCATCAGGATGAAATAAGCTGGTCGGGTCTGGGTGCTGGGCGCATCCCGTAAGCTTGGAGTGGGATCAGCCCCTGGTAAACCACATGGATTGAGATGGGGGAGGGGTGGCCCCCTAGAGAAAACCCAGATGCTATTATCAGAAGGGGAGAATGGTTGTGGGACAGGCAGGAACAGGTGTTAACTATTGTTGTGTGACAGAATGGAGAGACCAGTGGCTGGGGAGGCAGGAAACTGGGATTTTAGTTCTGTTCCTACACCTTCTGCATTCAGATCTTGATTGTGCTGCTTCCTGTTGTTTCATTTTGATGATAATGATGATGAGACACTTCTATGTAGGGTGACAGGCACTGTACTGTATGTCGGAGCTGCAGCAGGAGTATTCAGTCAAATGAATAATGATACTAACAGTATAATCGGGGATCACTGAGCAGGGAAATCTAACCTAGCCCCTGAGGGCATGAGGGCATTGCTTCTCAGAGGTAGGGACATTTACAGTGAAGACCTGAAGGATGAACAGGAGTTGGAGAGACAGAAAGAGTGCTCTTGGTGGGGAAAAGCAGCTCTGTGGAGAGATGGGGCTGAGAGACAGCAGCAGGGAAATGGCTCCATCAAGTTTGCTTTTTACACTTAGTTTCCTCTTGTAAAATGCAAACGGTAACATACCCTGCATGGTGCTATTAAGAGGACTTAATGGAATAACGTGTGCACCCACTAACTTGACCAACTTCCACGTACAGCCCGCTGCTGTGTGCAGGGACAAACAGATTTGTACATCTCTACACCCTAGTTCCCCGAGGAGAGCCTCATGCAGATAATGCAAGAAACCATTTGGCCTGGAATGCACATATGATATCTTTCTCTTTTTACTGGCAGCAGATTTACCCTCCTAATTATATTTGGCATAGGCTAATATTAAAATTCATCTGCATTCCCTCTAACAGCTGCTTTTGGAGGGTTGGGGAGTCAGAAACATCCTGGCAAGCCACCCTGAGCCTAAAATATTTGTGGCAGATAATCTGGACGTGGACAATTGAGAAAGGCCTGTGGCTACATTAAGGCCAGGGTCCAAACTCCAGCCAGGAAGCTCTGGCTTGTGTTAAATCTTACTTACATTGTATCAACTGAGGAGAACTTGCCCCGTAACCAGGCTAAGAGAGGTGTGCACCTGGCATTTCAGCATTAGTATTTTCTGGTCTTTGGTGGGGCTGATTTAATCATACCATGTTTCAAATTTGTCTCTCCTTCCAAAGTTTAATATCAACCAGGCCTTTCTGGATTGTGTTAAAATAAGCTGGCATTTGCTGATATCATCCAGGGTTTGGATTTTAGCCGACGTCTGGGATTCAGGAATAGACCTACCCCTTTTAAACCACCCCCTTTCCCATGCCAGTTCGCAGCCTCAGTCACACCAGAATTCATGGTGTTTGTTATACAGCCTGCCTTCCGTCCACCTGTGGGGTTTGGCGCAGTGGACCTCGCTGGGATGGGGTATCTGCTCTGTGCACGTACGGTACGTGCTAGGCACGGTGGACAGCCCAGGAGGCAGCAGCCAGCAGAGCCAGCTCTCTCGAGAAACTTGCATTCTGGCTGCGTGGATGTGACCGGCTCCCGTGAAGCCATCAGGAGATCCCAGATAGGACTGCAGACTGAATGGGTTTAGACAGCCCTCTGCTAGCAACAAATGCATTTGTACAAATTGGAAAAAGGGGCCCCTCCTCCAGACATCTTTCTGCCATCTGTCCGAAAACTGTCACAAGCAATACACAAATCGAGGATGTCCGGCATGTGAACAGCGCCCCCTAGAGTTGTACCGTGCACAGCCGGCTTCTCAGAGCCGGTCTCGCAATGACCCCAAATGACCCTGACCCCAAGGCCAGGGGGGAAGAACCCGGGGGCGTTCCTCCTGCTCAGGAGGGTGGGGCCTCAGGAGGCTGGATCTGTTTCATTTCACAACCCTTCTTCTTCTCATGCTTGGGCGGCGCCAGCTGTCAACAGCTCAGGCTGGGTGGGCTATGCCATCCTGCTCCCTGGGTCACTGCTAAACAGTCCCGAGAACGTGACCGTGGCTCTCCCAGTGTGAGGTCCCAAATAAGCCTCGGATGCCTCCCATTAGGTCCCTGGGTGGGTGTCGGGGACCCATGATCAGAGTTGCGCCCATTCCGGCATCTTCTACTCTCCCCGGTGCTCAAGGGCTCTCCTCTTTCTCTCTCTCTTCCTCCCCACCCCCACCCCCTTTTTTTAAACTGGGGGAGGGGAGAGGGAAGAGACTGTCTTTGATCTCAGCGGAGGAAAAAAGTCTGTTCTGTTCAGGCTTTTGGCTAACACAACAAACAGTGTTTAAAATTTAACTTTGCTTAATTAATTAGTAATTCTGTTTAATGCTGTCTGATCTCCCTCCAAAAGGTATTTTGAAGCTTGAGAAGGGAACATCAAAGGGAGCCGGGTGAAGATGGTCAAGTAATGCATTTAATCTGGCAGTTGCTAGGGGTGGAGAGATGCCAGGTTGGGAGCTAATGTGGGACAGAGCCATCATCTGGTAAACACAGACGGCCGGCTGGCTCCTCGTGGCCGTGGCCATGGTGAGAGGAGGGATAGGGAACAGCTTCCAAAGAGAAGGCGCTCCACACGCTGCCCCAGAATTGTTTGAGCTGAGACCTGGTTTTAAGAAAGCAGAGTTGACGTTTTCTTTCTTCCATGGCTACTGTGTATGGTTGGGCAGGTTGTGGACGGCACAAGGATTTCCAGTCAAGCAGGTGAGCAGCAGGTGAAGCCTGCACCCTGCCTATCAAGAATGTATCCTCGTAGGTGTGCAGAGCTGCACTTACCTAAGGCACAGTCCACATGCTTTACTGTAAAGGGCTGGGAAAGTACATGTTTTAGGTGTTGTGGGCATTAGAGCCTCTGTTACAGCTACTCAACTCTGCTTCACCATAGACAATGGACGTGAGTGTCTCTGTGTCCCAGTAAAACTTTATTTACAAAAACAGGCGGTGGGTTGGCTTGCCTCTCGGGCTGTAGTTTGCCAACCCCTGCTCTAGGTCACCAAGGGTACTTCATAGGCAAGTGAAAGGCTTTGCTTCCTCCTCACTCTGTCCCTTCCCTTCCCTTTTCTCCTACCCCTTCCACGGCTTTCCTTTCTGCTTTCAAATTAGCAGTGTTGTTACTGTTGCAATTGAAGAGTGATCAGAGTCTCCCTGAAACTATGCCCCACAAAAGATCACCTCCGGGGGGGAAAAAAACTGCTGGGCTGAACAGGAGTAAGAGACAGGGAACGCGCTTGGGCTCTGGTGCTAAAACCCATCTTGACAAAAATATCTCCAGTTGATTGGACCCAGGCAACCTGTGGCGAACCCCATTCACCCTTCTCCCACCTGCCCATGTGCCCGAGGACGGATGCACGGAGGGAGGGCGATTTGTTCTGCACAGGGGTGGCTGGGGCAGGTGGCGGTTTTTCGTTGTTTGGTTTCAGTGGGTTATGTGGATGGAGAAGCAGGGCCCCTGAGTCCCAGCCCAGGCCTCTGGCATTGGGGTCTGCATGGCTTTCTGACTGGTTATCTGCCACCTCTTCTGGCCACTGGGCAGGGGAGAGTGAAAGGGAGAAAGACTTTCTTTGGTGGGGACAAAGGGGCACTGACTGTTCCTGGCCCCCAGGCCCCAGGGCAGATGGCTCCAGTCCTACTACCCGCCTGTACCTGTCCCCATGCTGGGAAGGGGCCCCGGGTGGGTGTCCAGGTGGTTTTCTGAGCTAGGGTGGGATGAGGGATCGGACCCCCTGGTGAAGAAAGGACAAAGCCCTGGTCTTTGGAGAAGACGTACGATGAGGATAAGGGATGGAGGGGGATGTCCCCCTCCTCCCTGGGAGAGGAGAAAGGAAGGCAGGAGGGGAGGACCTGAGGAAGGACCGGGCTGTTTGGGTGTCAGGGGGAGGGGTGGTCCGGAGAAGGAGAGAGCAGGGACAGAGGTTTCTTTTCTTTGGGTTTTATCAAGTGGAACTTGAAAGGCAACATTGAACCTGAAGGTGGTTTTCTGATAACTTCCCTTTGAACTTGAAGTTTGGTTTCGATAAGCCTGGCCGGCTTGCATCTCCAGCCAGGACCTCGGCAGAGGGAGGCAGCAGCTTTGAAGATGGAGCTGGCCTTTGTTTTTCTTTCTTCTTTTTCTTTTTCTTCTTCCCATGATGGTGGCAGCTCTGGCCCAGCAGTGCACCGATAGATTTGAGATGGAGGGGTCAGGGTGGCGCAGGCTGTATGCTTGGCTGTCCTTGGGTCACTGGCCAATCTCCCACCTGACTTCCCTGGGGCTCGGCGTCACACCAGAGCGGGACAGCTCCTGGCCATGGAGGTGTTTGCTTTGGAGGAGCAGGGAGGGCTGGACTTGGTTTCATCCACTACCCCGGGAGCGGTCAGCACCAGTGACCTTCCCCTTACAACCACCCCAGTGATGAGGATGCCAAGTGCCCCCACCCCGGAGGAGCCGGATCTTTTAGGTTTATTCTCATTGGCCTCATTCTGTGAAACGACCAGGGAGGAGCCAGGGTCTGTGATCTCTAGCCAGAGCCCCTGACAGCTCTAGGGAGTTGCTGCCTTGCTGTGGGGACGTGCAGAGCTGGGGGCTCCCTGCATCCCACTGGGTGTAAAGAGAAGGATGGGGACACCCGGCAGTGGCTGCCTCGGCCCCCAGGCCCAGCCGAGAGGGGAGCTGTGATGGGGCCGGGTCAGCCACTGGCCGCCTTCCTGTCCCCGCCTGTCTGGCCTGTGACTGCAGCATCTTTATCTGTATCTCCTTCCTCCCTGTCCTGCTCCCCACCCAGGCTGATACGACGCTTTGTGTCTGTTTGTATCCAAAAGCCTCAGTTTTTAAAAAGCTTAGCTGCCCACTTCATGATTCCTAAAAGATTAAATGTGTCGGGACGTCATTCCCCAGACTATTACTACTAATGGCTGGACCCCGTGTGCTGGCCCTGGCTGGGTCTTAGCCCTTTCAGTCATTGCTCCTTGAATCCACACAGGAATCCTCTGGGGAGGGGACTGTTACCATCCCCATTTTACAGGTGGGGAAACTGAGATGTCTAGAGAAGTTATGTGACCTGCCCAGGGCCACACACAGTGTCGGGAGCATCAGAACCCAAGCAGAGACTAACCTCTCCCTGGGCTGGCACCAAGTCTCCTGAACCGAGCCAGGAATGGCGTGGAGTGGTCGAGAGCATGAGCCAGGTCGCTTGGGTTCAAATCCCAGCCCCGTCAATTAGTAGCAAAGCACTTAGCCTCTCTGTGCCTCAGTTTTCCCATCTGGAAAGTGGAGCTGATAGTAGTAACTGCCTCACAGGGTTGCTGTGGGGACCGAGTGAGTCGATGAACAGTGCAGTCAGCACTGTGTGAGGTCACTGCCTCATCTTTGTGCACCGAGGCCACCAAGCTGTGCCGGGCCCCACGGGAAGTGCTTCGGATAACTGCTGGGCCCACAGGGCGGAAGCGAAGCAGGAGAGCTGGGGAACTTCCCCAGCAGCCACTCCTGGGTCCTGGTATGCAAGGGTGTGTGAGTGCGGTGTGAGGACTGGGGTTGGGGGGGGGAGGCAAAGCCCCCCACCTAGTTTCCTGGCCTGGTGGCTGCATTTCTCCAGGCTCCTGACTTCCCAAGAAAGTCCACCCATGGTTGGGGCCACTGCCCAGTCATCTCAGCTCCTTACATGGCCCTCCTGGGCCACCCTGAGTCAGGCATAAGGGGACAGTTCCTCAGGTGGGAGCCAGGCCCCATTTGCTCCCCTGTAAAACAGGACAACAGAATCACTGCCCCAGGGCAGCTGAGGGAATCTAAAGAGAGGCGCTGTGAGGCTGTTTAGGAAAGCACATTTTTGAGCAAACTTGAGTCCCCTTTATCAGGCAGAGACAGGAGGGGCTGAAGGGGTCTTGTGGGACTTTCAAGATTTGAGGGAACCTCGTGGGCTGGGTCCTAGCTCAGAGATGACGGCTGCTCCCCTGGCACCTCTTAGGGGTATTCACGGGAAAATGCTGTCCACCGGCCCCGGGCTTCCGTGCCCACCTTCCCACTGCTCCTGGGAGGACGCACAAGGACCATAGAACCCTCTGCTTAATACCTTTGGCAGAGGGAGGACCCTCTAGGTGAGCAGAGGCAGAATGAAAGGCCCAGGGTGAGCTGGCTCCTGAAGATACCATGGTGTGCATGCCTGCGTGTCTGTGCGTGCGTGTGTGCTCGTGTATATGCCCTTCACCTACCCCAATGAACTCCATTTCTATCACTCCCCATTTCTGTCCCTCTTCCTGACCACCCACCAGTGTGCCACATGCAGGTAGCATGCAGTGTGCCCAGGCAGGTGGCGTCTTTGAGGACACCACAATGTCCTCCTGGAAGGCAGAGACTGCAGAAAGTGGCTGTGGTCCTGAGCTCCCCCTGGGGGCTCCAAAAGCACCTCTCTGCCTTCATTCACTTGCCCTTTGGCCCAGCACTGCCCTGGGTGGCCTCAGGCTGCTTATCTGGGCTGCCGAGAACAGAGGCCTGAGAGGCCCACTGGGGTGACCTGAGCAGCGGGCAAAGAGGCACCCTGGGAAGAGGGTCTCCCCTGGGACAGCCCTGGGCATTAATAGGGCCAGAGGACAGAGCAGTTGGACTCCAGCAAACCGGCAGGGCAGAATGGGCCCCGCGCCGTGGTGAGGACATCCTCGGGACAAAGCCACAGGGAGCCGGTGGCCCCGCAGCCCGGCACCTGGGCTTGGGAGGCTCGGGACCCACCTCCTCACGCTTTCTCCCTCGCCTCTCCCTGCAGTGGCCCTGCCTCCTGAGAAGACGGATGGGCTGGCCAGTGGAGATGAGAAGAAGATGGAGAAGACAGGCGAATCCTGCCCGGGCTCCAAGAAGCAGCTGAAATTCGAAGTAAGTTTCCTTTCCTGGTGCTGGGCCCTGGATGGAAGGGTTTTCTCTTCTCGGTGCTGCTTTTCGAGGAGGGAAGCTGAGGCCCATCCAGATGTGAAGGCCCCTCCCCTCCTGGGTGAATAGCCGCCCTCTGGGAGAGGTTTCTCCTGCTACATCTGGGGCCTCCCCAGCTCCGCTCAGGCCCTGGGGACTCACCTCTGCCCTCCCCTCTCAGCTTGGGGCCCCTCTCAACATGGGGTGGTGGCCAGAGGATGCCCCTGGGCTGTGGCCTGGTGGCCTGGGGGAAGGACAGGAGAGTGAACGGGGGAGATGGCACCCTGGCCCTGGTGCTGCTGTTACCGCCTGGGTGACCACCCTCTTCTCTGGGCCTCAGTTTCCTCATTGATGAAAGAAATCTTTGCTTCTAGCTCCCAAGGCTGTTCTGGGGAGCATGTGGGGACTCTCAGGTGGGGTGGACGACCAGGAGACCTGGGGCAGGTCCCTGACTCTGTCTGGGACTCAGGTGGTCAACACCAAAGGGGACATGCCCGCCCAGAGCCCACAGTCTGTCTGTCCTGCCTCCCCGAATGGAATATTAAGCTCCTTCTGTGTACCAAGCACAGGGCCAGGTGCTGAGAGCAAGACCTAGACCTGCCCTCAGGGAGCTTACCGGCTTCTCCCCGCCCTCCTTTTACCCTCCCTCCTTCCTCCTCTGTTTCCTTCATGAGATCACTAGGGCATAGCTCTGGGGCCAGCAGATGGGGGACAGTTCCCAGCTCTGCCGCCGCCTCACTTGCGCCTCCCCCCCCCCCCCATGAAATGGCGACATCTATCTTATTGGCATGTCGGAAGCATGCTGAGTTAAGGCATCTCAAGTGCTTAAAAGGGTGTTCAATTCAGAATGAGTACCTTCTTTCCTCCTTCCAACCAGTGTTGATTGACAACTGCGGGTACCAGGGAACCCGGCAGTGAACTGGACATGGTTCCTGCCCTCATGGAGCACAGCGTGGCAAGGGGGACAGATGAGTGACCCAGGCCCAGTAACTGCACAGTTGGTGACGTGATGGGGATCTGGGAGCACGGAAGGGGACAGGGAGGTCACCTAAGTGAGGCCGGAGCGCTGCGGAGTGATGGGCATTTTGGCAATCCAGACACTCGGTGCAGTGCCCGGAGGAGGGAGCCGCGGCTGCAGGCAGAGGTTGGAGAGGGCGAGTGTCTATGCTGAGCCTCTGGGCGTAGGAGGTGGAGTTGGGAGAGGTGATGCACGGGGGTAGCCTTTGGGCTCAGGAGGACACTTCTGGTGGAGGCAAGAGGAGGAGCAGAGGCCTGGAGGCTTGGCAGTGCCGGCGGGCTGTGCGGGGCTACCAAGCTGCATTGTGCAGGGAGTCGGGGGCATGTCGCAGGAGTGTGGGTAAGACAGGTCGCCAAGGGCCCTGAATGCAGGAGCTGAGGGGTCAGGCGGCATCTGGTTGAGAAGCTGTGGGTGCTGAGCTTCTTCCTGAGCTCCCCGACCCCGGGGCCCTGCAGGTCTTCTGGGGGGTGCTTGGCAAAGCCAATGCCAAGCCCAGCGGCAGAGGGAAGGCCCAGCCCCAGACGTCTTCCCAGGAAGCCCAAGTGGGGCCGGCTGTTGCCTGTGACTCATCCATGGTCCCAGAGGAAGACTCACCTGAGAGGTCCGGGGCTGGGGGGACAAGAAGGTGCACGTGACAGAGGTCACGGGAGGTGGGGGTAGTTACTTAACCCGTGTTCCTGAACTTCTAACCCGAGCCGTCTTTGGAGCCACGTGGAGGGGCTGGGAGAGGGAAGCAGGTAAACACTGTGTGTGTGTGTGTGTGTGTGTGTGTGTGTGCGCGTGCGTAGGTGTGTGTATGTGTGTGCATGTATGTATGAATGTGTGTGTGTGCACGTGTATATGTATGTATGTGTGAGTATGTGTATGTATGTGTGGGAGTGTATATGCATACGTATACGTGTCTGTGTGTGTGTGCTCGCAAGCACGCACCCGTGTACAGGCATGTGTGTGGGCCGATTGCTGTGCTGCACGACGCGGTGCCTCAGAGAGCAGAGTGGGCACTTGGCAGGTATCAGACAGGCATGTCACAACTGAGGGAAGGCCGACTTTGAACTCAGCGTGGGCCGCCCAAGAACTGCTGGAGGGAGCCGGCTCTGAGCTGCGGAAGCCAGGGGCAGGGTTGCCGTGCTGGGGCTCACTCCCACCAGCCTTGGGAGGCCGGGCACCTCCGCTCTCTGAGGGCTTAGCCTGTCCTCACGCAGAAGGAGATGTGGGCCGAGGCAAGACGTGGAACAGGATGGTGTCTGGGGGTGTCGTTGCTTGTTTTCATAGAACTGTGGATCTTAAAGGCCATTTAAGCCTTTAAGATTAAGGCTTGTGGATTCTCTTTCCCCAAACGGCCATCCTTTCTGGATCTCTTTGGGGTTCCGCCGGCCCCGGCGTGTGTGCCACCAGTGACGGAGCTCCCGCTTCCCAGCTCCAAGTCCCTGTGGTTGGACACCTCGGGTTGTGGGAGTGATGATGATGACGTCATCGCTATATTAATCATTCCAGCAAACACAATAGCAGCTACCACCATTAATTAGGCTTTTCTCTGTGCCAAGAGGCATACGCACTTATTTCCAGTTCTCCTAAAGCAGACCCTGAGACAGGACTTGGGAGGTGATCCCAGGGAGCAGCAGGGAAGGAGGGGCGCCCGTGACGGGGGCGGGGGGGAGCTGATGAGCAGGTCACAGGCAGCTGGGCTCTGTCCGCTGGGGCCCCTCGGAGAGCCACTCCGAACGCGCTCAGGTGTGTCCCCCGGCCCGGCCCCTCCCTTGTTCAGGTTGTTGCTGGGCGTTCAATCCTTGACTCCTTGGGGCTGCCTTCGGACAGGGAAGCCGGGCGCCTGAGGTGGGAGGTCAGGGACTGCCCACCGCAGCTACAGGGGAATGTGGAGGGGGCCGAGGGGACGTGGGACAGGGCAGTTAATGCTCCCAACAACCTTCTGAGGTTGATACCATCATTTTCCATAATTTATGTGAGGGGAAACTGAGGCACAGAGCAGAGCAGGGCCATGTCCAAGGTCACGCAGCTACAGAGGGCCAAGCCCGGGCTGGCACCTGGGGCAGACTCTTTAACTCTTAATGCCCCTCCTGTCCTACCTTCCAGGTCAGGTGGCCCCCCTGGGTGTCCCGTCACGGCTCCCTGAGTCACCCCTGCGTCTTCCAGTAGCGTCTAGCCCTGGGTCCAAGTGCATTCCTCCTGAGGCCACAGAGCCTCCTCCCAGAGCCCCCCTTGTGTTTCCTTGGCCTTTGAAGACCCAGAGACTGTCTGCACCCGGCAGGCACCTCTCCCCAGACCCAAGCTCCCCTGCCCGGCTTGGCCTCTCTCCCGGGCCCGTCACGTCTTGGTCATCACACTCTTCTTTTTTTTTTAAATAAATTTATTTATTTATTTAATAAATTTATTTTCTTTAAAAAAATGTTTGGCTGTGTTGGGTCTTTGTTGCTGCGCACGGGCTTTCTCTAGTTGCAGTGAGCAGGGGCTACTCTTCGTTGCGGTGCGCGGGCTTCTCATTGCGGTGGCTTCTCTTGCTGCAGAGCAAGGGCTCTAGGTGCGCGGGCTTCAGTAGTTGTGGCATGCGGGCTCAGTAGTTGTGGCTCGCGGGCTCAGTAGTTGTGGCTCACGGGCTCAGTAGTTGTGGCTCGCGGGCTCAGTAGTCATCACCCTCTTCTTCACACAGAGTCTGGGGAGGACAGGGGGAGGTGGCAGCCCCATGACGTGGCCTACGGGTGTTCCAGCCACCGCGTGATCAGCCACGTCCGTCTGTTGTGTCTGTGTCCAGGAGCTGCAGTGTGACGTGTCTGTGGAGGAGGACAGCCGGCAGGAGTGGACCTTCACTCTGTATGACTTTGACAACAATGGCAAGGTCACCCGTGAGGTGAGTGCACCCGCCTGGCCTCCCGCCAGGCCACGCCCTCGGGCGCAGGGCGTTCATCATGAGCCCGCCACAGCTGCCCCTTCCCCTTCTCCTAAGGGTAGGTGGGGAGGGCAGGAGCGAGGCTGCTGGGAGCGTCACAGAGACCTGCGAACGGGGAGGGGAAGGGCTGCCAGGCTGCTCTTGGCCGAGGCGCCATTCCTGCTGCAGAAGGGGCAAGAGGCAGGCGCTGAGCCCAGGCCTCCCTAGAGTCCTGTCCTGCCTCCTTCTCTCTCTGGTCCTGGAGCTCTGAGATCACCCCAGGCCACTTCCCACCTCGGCCAGTCTGCCCAGGAGCTGGGGTGGGCTGGGCAGACAGAGGCCGGGCAGTGCCTACCCCCACTGATGCAGGAATGAGCAGCCCCAAGGGCCCGGCCAGCAGCTCTGTTCACAAGCCCGTTCCTCCTCCCCCTCCCCTCCGCCTACATGCCTGTGTCTCTCTCTGCCCTCAAATCTCCCCCACGTCTCTTTCCTCCCTCGGTTCCTCGCGCCCTCTCTACGTACCTGAGTCTGCATATGGCGCACCTGCTGTGTGCATCTCCTATGTCCTGGGTGCGCAGTGGGCAACAGCACAGACGCAGTTTCTGGCCGTGTAGCTCCGACTGTCTGCTGAGGGAAGCAGAGCCCGAACAGTCATGGGATCACTGTAAGCTGTGACGTGTTCAGTGACGGAAATAAACAGAGCGGTATGAGCGAGATGGGCAGGAGTGTCCAGGGAAGCCTCTTGGAGGAGGTGACGTGGGCGCTGAGCTGGGCAGAGCCCTGGGCCGGGGAGAGTGAGAGCGCTCAGGGCATTTAAGGAACCAGAGGAGACTGGTGCGGTGGCTGTGTATCCAGAGAGGCAGGGCTGCAGCCGGGAGCCGGCCGGACAGCTCACGCGGGGCTTCGCAGGCTCCAGCCAGCACCCTGACTTTGATTCCAGGTGTTAAGGGAAGCCGGGGGAGGGCTGGTTTAAGCTGGCGAGTGATCTGATCTGCATTATTGCTGACTGTTGCTGCCTCTCTTTTGCCTGGGTCTTGGTATCATCCCTTCTGCCTCCTTATTGCCTTTTCTGTCCTGTTTCTCTCTGACATCCTCTCCCTCCCCAGGAGGCCCTGGTGTTCAGGTGCGCTACCTGTAACAGATCTGCATGGAGAGAGGTCTGAGATGAGCATGGCTGGCTCCTCGCCCACCTCTCGCCCAGCACGCGAGGGCCTCAGGGTGCTCCCAGGGAGAATTGAAGCTTTGCTCTCTTATCTCCCTGTCCCGGTTCAGGGCTCAGTATTTTCTTCTCTGCAGATAGTGCAGGAAAAGCTGCCAGAGGGGAGTCCTGGGTGAAAAAAAGCCCACCTCTTCCTCAGGCTGCGGTTTAGGGGATGTTAGAACAGGTCGGAGGAAGAAGCTGTGAGTGAATTTTAATCATTCAGGACTCTGTGGGGCATCAGTGACAGAATCCCAGCACAAACTACAGTAAGAAAAAAAAAAAAAGAGGACTATATTGGCTCATGTAACTGAAACTTCAGTCCACGGGTACTGACTTCAGGCATGGCTGGATCCAGAGGCTCAGTGTCTTCAGGACTAGCTGTTCTTCACGGTTCTCTTTCCTCTGTGTTCCTTTATTATCAGGCCGGCTCTCCCCTTGGCAGTAGCGAGATAATGGCTGATAGTTTCAGTCTATATCCCATGCTGTTTGCAGCCCTCCCAAATTCAGAATGTCACCTGGAGTTCCAGAACCGAATCTGACTGGCTTTGATTGAGTCACATGTCTGGTCCTGAACCAGTCATTTTTGCCATAAGTTTGTGATGCTTTTAATGGCCAGCTCTGGGTCCATGTGCTCATTCTGGAGGCAGGGGAAAGTTATTTGACCCGTGAGTCACATAGACTGAAAATGGGAGGGGGGATGGATTTGGCTCACAAAATAAAATCAGGGTGCTGTTATTAGGGGAAGAGAGAACGGATTCTAGGCAGGCAAAGCCCCCAGAGGGACCTGGGTGTTTGGGAAGCAGCAGAGACCCTTCCTGGTTTGGGACCCTGGGGAGATGGGGGATGGTTTAGGTGAGACCCCCCAAGTGCCCTCCAGCTGTGATGCTTTTTGTTGGGGGTTATTATTTTTCCAGAGCGAGGAGCTCCTGTTTCCCACCACCCCCCGCCCCCGCCTGTTAGGGAATGGAGTCATTATCTTCACAGGAGAACACACGACAGGCTTGAAGCCTGCGTAACAGAACTGAACGGGGGTGGCAATAGAGGGCAGCCAGGTTGGGCTTCTCAGAGGTGTGGTGGCCTCTCCCCTCTTCTAACACACGCGATGGCTCAGATGACTCAGCCTCTGGTAGCCGTCCTTTCTTCCCTTCTATCAGGAGCTGACCGTAAAAGGGTTTGCCCCCCACCTCGGAGACCTTACAGAAACCTTGCAGGCAGACACTGCTTTCTGATTCCTCATTCTGCTTTCCTTCACCCCTTGCTAACAAGACGGATCGTAAGGAAGTGAGGCTTTCCAAGGAGGGTGCCCCAGCCCGGCCCCTGGGGAGAGCCTTCACTGGTTTCTTTCTCCTGCCCAGCAGCAAGGAGGTTGGCTTCCCGTCCAGGGAAGACCCAGCCTGGTGTTTCCCCTGGTCTATTTTTAGCCCCAAAGCCACTCCTCAAATCTGGCTATAAATACCGTTCCCCTCCACACCCTCTGGCCATCAGCAAGCATGTTCCTGTGTGCTGGGGCAGACGGGCTCCCGCCTCCCTGAAACCACAGGCTACAGCCTCCCAACTCAGAAGAAAGAACCTGTTCATCCTTCAGGTGTTCACTTGTACAGTATTTACAGGCACCTACTCCTCTCCGTGCCGGACCCTGCGCAGTCAACAGGGCTGATTTTCCAGCTGGGATAGAAAAAGCACACTTGTTCCTAGACCCTGAATCAGCTGGAACCCTCAGGGATCACACACCAGCGCCCCAGGCCTGGTATATGATGCTTAGGTGATGACCTTGGTGGATCTCACTTTCCTCACCTGTAAAATAATGACACCTCCTTCACAGGCTTCCTAAGATGATGAGAAAGAGTGGGCAATCATGGTGGTGCAGAGCAGCTCAAGGGAAAGAGAAGGGGGAAGAGGGGTCCTCCGTGGGCCTTGCCAGAAGAGCTGGGATCCCCAGGGAGCCAGCAAGTGAGTGGCTGGAGCCCAAGTCTCAAACTGGCAGCCCCACCATCCCAGGCTAGCCCTCAGATGTTCTGGCCCAGCACAGGCAACAAAAGCAAAAATAGATGAATTGGACTACATCAAAATTAAAAACTTCTGTGCGTCAATGGACACAATCAGCAGAGTGAAAGGCAACCTATGGAATAGGAGAAAATATCTGCAAATCATGTGTCTGAGAAGGGATTAATGTCTAGAATATATAAAGAGCTCCTACAACTCAACAACAAAACAAACAACTCAATTAAAAAATGGGCAAAGACTAACTAGATATTTCTCCAAAGAAGATACACAGATAGGCAATAAGCACATGAAAAGATGTTCAACATCACTAATCATCAGGGAAATGCAGATCAAAACCACAATGAGATAGTACCTCACACTGTCAGAATGGCTGTTATCAAAAGGACAAAAAAATAACGAGTGCTGGTGAGGATGTGGAGAAAACAGAACCCTTGCGCACTGTTGATGGGATTATAAATTTGTTCAACCACTATGGAAAATAGTATGGAGGTTCCTCAAAAAATTAAATATAGAATTACCATCTGACCCAGAAATTCCACTTCTGGGAGTATATCCCAAGGAATTGAAAGCAGATTTTTTAAGAGATACTTATACAGCCATGTTCATAGCAGCATTATTCACAATAGCCAAAAGGTGGAAACAACCCAAGTGTCCACTGATGGGTGAATGGACAGGCAAAATGTGACATATCCATACAATGGAATATTATTTAGCCTTAAAAAGGAAGGAAATTCTGACACATGCTACAACATGGATGAACCTTGAGGGCATTACGCTACGTGAAAGAAGCCAGTTACAAAAAGACAAATGCTGTATGATTCCTAGAGGTTATCTGTGAGGTTCCTAGAGGTAGTCAAATTCATAGAGACAGAAATAAAATGGGGGCTGCCCGTGGCTGGGGGCAGAGGGGAATGAGTTGAAAAAAATTAATTAGTTGCCAGTATCAAAGATTCTGAAGATTTAACAAGAGATTCGGGTTTTCTGGCTTCTCTGGAATGACCCTCAGCCTGCACTGCCACATTACAAGTCAGCTGAGCTGGGTGGCTGTCACCTCCTGTGGGTGGGGACAGTACCCCAGTTGGCCCCAGCACTCCTGGTCATCCATCCATCTACCTGCATGGCCATGGCAGTGCTTGGTGTCACCTCTGCCTAAGGGCTTATGGGTGAGGGGGCAAAAGGGGGCTGAGTCTGTCCGTGGTCATGAAGAGTCTCTGGGCAGATAATCGACCATCTGTGAGCCTGACCTATAGAGGGCAGATACCTTTTCCAGAGGTTTCCAACATCATTTAAAGCAGAAAGCCTCCCCTCAGACCAAGGACCTTAGCAGGTGCCCGGAACAAAGGGAGACCTCGTGAGGGGAACCTGCTACCCCCTCCGTCACCCAATCAGGATTGGAGAGCGCTGTTCTGGTTAAGGGGGTAACTGAGGCCCAGAGAGAAGATGAGATTTGGTCAAGTTCTCACAGAATAGTTCATCTTTCTGGATGCTTCCACTTTTCCTTTTTTCATGCAGGAGGTGCTCATCAGACCAGAAGTAGATGCTGTTGACGCCCACGCCCACAGTATCCGAGGCCCTCCTCCAAGTTTACCTGTTGTTGCCCAGCATAAGAGCTTTCTCTGGTGCCTGGGAGATGGCTTAGGCTTTTCAGTACAGCCTGGAAGTCTGGGGGATGTAGCGTCCCTGGTACAACTCTCCACCCATAGCATCCCTGGGGCAATTCTCTACCCGTGAGGGATGATAGTATTTTTTTTTTTACCGTCTTTATTGGAGTATAATTGCTTTACAGTGTTGTGTTAGTTTCTGCTGTATAACAAAGTGGATCAGCTATATGCATACATATGTCCCCATATCCCCTCCCCCTTGCGTCTCCCACCCTCCTTATCCCGCCCTTCTAGGTGGTCACAAAGCACCGAGCTGATATCCCTGTGCTCTGCAGCTGCTTCCCACTAGCTATCTATTTTATATTTGGTAGTGTATATATGTCAATGCTACTCTCTCACTTCATTCCAGCTTACCCTTCCCCCTCCCCATGTCCTCAAGTCCATTCTCTACGTCTGTGTCTTTATTCCTGTCCTGCCCTTAGGTTCATCAGAACCATTTTTTTTTTTTTTAGATTCCTTATATATGTGTTAGCATACAGTATTTGTTTTTCTCTTTCTGACTTACTTCACTCTGTATGACAGACTCTAGGTCCATCCACCTCACTACAAATAACTCAGTTTTGTTTCTTTTTATGGCTGAGTAATATTCCATTGTATATATGTGCCACATCTTCTTTATCCATTCATCTGTCAGTGGACACTTAGGTTGCTTCCATGTCCTGGCTATTGTAAATAGAGCTGCAATGAACATTGTGGTACATGACTCTTTCTGAATTATGGTTTTCTCAGGGTATATGCCCAGTAGTGGGATTGCTGGGTCATATGGTAATTCTATTTTTAGTATTTTAAGGACCCTCCATACTGTTCTCCATAGTGGCTGTATCAGTTTACATTCCCACCCACAGTGCAGGAGGCTTCCCTTTGGGATGAGAGTATTCTGAAGCAGCTTGCACACAGTCTCTCCGAGGTCCCCGGTGTCACTGAACCCCGCTGCCCACGGCCCTTCCTGTGCATTCAGGTTATTCACTCTCCCTCTCCCTCACTCTTATTTCCCCTCCTTGTGGACCTCTGACATCCTAGTGTTTGCCTGAGGCTGGGCCTTGGGGGAACCAGGGAGGTTTCGGCCTTTCAGATTCCGGAGGCCCTCCGATTCCTTTGTTTTAAATGCACGTGGGTCTCTGCTTCCCTTGCCATCCAGGACATCACCAGCCTGCTGCACACCATCTACGAGGTGGTCGATTCCTCCGTCAACCACTCCCCGACGTCGAGCAAGACGCTGCGGGTGAAGCTCACCGTGGCCCCCGATGGGAGCCAGAGCAAGAAGAGCATCCTTCTCAATCACCCCGGTGAGGGCTGGAGGGCCGTGCTGGCCACGGGAGTCGGTCCACTCCCAGCTCTCAGGGAGGGTCAGAGCCCCACCTGGGAGGAGTGGGAGGGAGTCCTGGGGCCTCTCCTGCGAGCTGCTCTGTGGGCAGGTGGGATTTGAGCGGGTCTTTGAAGGTTGGATAGGGAAGGAATTCCGGATGGAAGGCCCTGCATAAGCAAAGCGCTGGAGGTGGGCCTGGGCGTGGCAAGCAGCCCCAGTAAGGGCTGCTGTGATGGGGAGTGTAGGTGGGCGGGGCCTCGAAGGCAGCTAAGGAGTCTGGGGAGGAGGTGAGTCTGGGGGAGGCATCAGGCAGCGCAGGTAGCTGCGAGACCCCTCTATTTAGTCCTGGCTGGGAGAAGCCTCCCCGCAGAGCCATTGTGAAGCTGCTGTGGGCCAGTTTCAAGGGCTGTGTGCTTGGCAACCTGGGCAGGGCCGGGAGGCCGACGGGTGCAGGAACAAGCTGCTCACCGGGCTCTTTCTCTGGTGGGACTCAGACCTGCAGAGCACCAGGCCCAGAGCGGAGACCAAGCCCGCCGAGGAGCTGCGAAGCTGGGAGAAGAAGCAGCGAGCCCTCCTCAGGTAGGGCGAGCGCGGGCAGAGCCGGCCCAGTGCCTCTGAGCACGGATTGAGCACCGGCTGTGGACCTGCCTCTAAGGGATTCCAGGCAGGAGGCTGCAGTCTACATTCTCCTCGGGGGCAGGGCGTAGGGGGGGTGGGCAGTGATTTCAGAGGGCAGGTTCACAAATCAAACTCAATTGTCCAAAAGAGCTAAATGTAGGTCCACGTTGCTTCATCCAAAATGCTTTGGGCCAGATTCGTTTTGGAATTTGGCATTTGTTGAGTTTTAGAAAGGTGCTCCCAGTGTATTTCTATCTGGGATCTGCACAGCACCCCAGGATTTATCACATAGATATTTCTGCAGGGACACATATAAATATTCATGCTAAGTGAGAGAAAGACTGTAGCTACCTTCACATCTGTTTAGAGCAAGCTTGGCTGCCAAATGGGTTGTGGAAAATCTTTGCTTTCAGGTGTTTTGGACTTCAGAATTGTGGATAAGGGGTTGTAAGGCTGCAATTATCTTTCACCTGTTGTTATTTAACTGCAAGGAAGGAAGTGAAGAGAGGGAGGGAAGGAAAGAGAGAGACTGGGTAAAGAAAAGCTCTGAGTAAACAGTAATATAAAGTAACAGTAATGTGGGACAGTATCTGCTGTGAACACGGAGAGGTAATGGCTGGGACTTGAGAAGCGCTAGCATAGGGGAAAGAGAGAAGGTGGTCCAAGCAGGGACACAGCATGGTGTGGGGAGAGGGCTAGGAATTGGGGGTGCCCAGGCTGGCTACAGATGTAGGGGGGCTGCCCTGGGGGAGCAGGTAAGCTAGTGTGGGCAGATCACAGAGGCCCTTGAAGGGGAGGGGCAGGGAGCCCAGAATCCCGCAGTGGGAGAAAGGTCACCTCCCTCCCCCACCTGCCCCTCCTCGCACCTTACACCACCCTGGGAAGGCCCATTCTGAGCTTTGGGCAGGTTATGGAGTCTTCCAGCCTCAACTCCAATCGCTTGGGGGCTTCTGTTCTCCCCACCCCGTGGGGAGCCAGGTAGACGTTAGGAACACATGGTTTGAAGCCTGGCTCTGGAGCATCCTGAAGTTTTGACCAGTTACCTTCTCCTTTGCTTTGGGCCTGTTCAAAGCTTAGTCCCTATCCAGTCCTCCCGGAAGGCCCAGGGAGGCCAGACAGGGGAGGAAAAGGAGGGACAGAGTGCTGACGTGGTCACTCCCTCCCTCCCTCTCCTGCTCCCAAGACCCAGACAGAAATTAACAGAGGGTCCAGAAGGGTTTGTCCTGGTGGCTTCCCAGGAGCTCGTGGGACCGCTCCCACCGCGAGGCCAGGGCCCACCCTCTCGCTTGCCTTCCCTGATAGGTTCCAGGGTGACAGCCGTCTGGAACAGTCCGGCTGCTACCACCATTGCGTGGATGAGAACATTGAGAGGAGAAACCACTACTTAGATCTCGCTGGGATAGAAAACTACACGTCCCAGTTTGGGCCTGGTAAGGGAGCTCCTTCACCGGTGAGGGCGGCCAGGGCAGGGCGTGGCTGGGCGGGCAGGGGCGCTGGTGGGCGAGTGGGTGTTCGCTGGCCCCCTTGGGCTGGGGGAAGGCCTAGCTTTTACTGGACAGAGTATAGAGTCTTCTTGGAGGAGATGGCATTCAAAACGTTTAAAACATTAAAGTAAAACGTGCACAAAGTCGAACAAAATCAAATAGTATCCGAGGGCTTATAATTCAATGAAAACAACAGTTCGGTGCTGCACCCCGACCCACCCCTCTCTTCCAGTGAGGACCCTGGGCTTCGTTAAGCAAAACAGTGCTCTGTCTTCATCAGCCCTCGACATCTCAGCTCTTGCTGAGATAGATGAAGACACAGTCCACTTAATTTCACTCCCCACAACGTCCTTCTCCCCTTCCCCCTGTGTTTAATTCCTCTCTGAGTTACCTCTATACGTTAAGGAACATGCTTGTAGATTTCCTTTGTGCTCCAGTGACCTTAGACAGTTTTAACAATGTCCCTGTCTCCTCTCTTTCCAAGCTCTCAGAAGGAGAATTAATTATCTTTAAAGACCTAACACAGAAACAGTTTTTCCCACTTAGCAGATGGCAAAGTTCCATTCCAGAAAAGTTTCCTCCAAGGCAGAGGGAGGAGAGCAGTCAGTGGGCGGGGAGTCGGGGCGTCGGGGTTAGCTGTGATAAGGACCAGCTGCCTCTATCAGCCTGGGAGAACTGGGGGCGGAGTGGTTTCCAGGGCACCGTGTGACACCAGCACACAGTAGGTGCTCATTAAACATTTGTTGACTTGGTTCCTAGGCTCCCCGTCAGTGGCCCAGAAGTCAGAACTGCCACCCCGCACCTCCAACCCCGCTCGATCTCGCTCCCACGAGCCAGAAGCCATCCACGTCCCACACCGAAAGCCCCCAGGCGTGGACCCCGGCTCCTTCCACTTTCTTGACGCCCCATTCGCCAAGGTCTCGGAGGTCCAGCAGCGGCTCCGGGGTGGTACCCAGGACGGGAGCAAGCACTTTGTGAGGTCCCCCAAGGCCCAGGGCAAGAGCGTGGGTGTGGGCCACGTGGCCAGAGGGGCAAGAAGCAAACCCCCCATGGGACCTGCTGTCCCTGCGGTGTCCCCATCCGCCCACCTGGCTGCCAGCCCGGCCCTCCTCCCCACTCTGGCGCCCCTCGGGCACAAGAAGCACAAGCACCGCGCCAAGGAGAGCCATCAGGGGTGCCGGGGCCTGCAGGCGCCCCTAGCCGTGGGCGGCACCGTCGTGGGGCGGGACCACGTCAGGGAGCTGCCCGCGGTGGTGGTGTACGAGAGCCAGGCCGGCCAGGCGGTCCAGAGACACGAGCACCACCACCACCACGAACACCACCACCATTACCACCACTTCTACCAGACCTAGAGCCCCGCCCCCGCCCTTGCCCCACCATATGAAGGACCCCCCTCCCCCTGCCCCCAAGGCATTATTATTCTATTAATTATTGTTATTATGACGATTATTGTTTATTAATAATTATTGTTACTCCACTAATATTCAGCTAGCCTCCATGTAGAAGATATATGGAAACACAGAACTAAACTTTTATTTATATGTCGTGGGGACTGCATAACTTACCCAAGAAATGACTCTGGGTTTGGAAGTGGCCTGTAGTGGCAGAGGCTCCCTGGGGCTCCGGAGCTGCGGTGTCCACGCAGGCCATTCCACACCCTTCCCAGCCCCGGGCAAGCCCTCGGCCAGAACTCTGCCCCATCCCAGTCTCTTCCAGGAGAACACCCTTCCCTGGCCCGGCTTCCAGAGACCCTTGAAATCTCCGAGAAGATAAACAGCTGCTACCTCTTAGTATGATTCTGATTTTATTTTGCCCTTAACGGATTGTAATGTGCTACAAGGGATTTCGGCGGACTGCGTGACCTTCCCAGCTGTTGTGTTTTTATGTCCCAACCTAGAAAGCTTAGCTGTCCTTTCTGGAGTTATCTTTCACACCTTTCCAGTGGGATCGCGCCCCTGCCCCAAACCAGTCCCATCTTTTCTGTCGTGCGCAACATGAAAATACATTTCTCGTTTTTTCTCTCCTCCTCCTCTCTTCTTTAGAAAGATACACACCCATATTTAAAGACTGCCCCTGAAACCAGCCTTCTCATTTTGGAAACCTCCGGAGAGGGAACCAACCACATAAACAAGTGTGGTTTTCCAAGATCGGGCAATTGTGTGTTGTTGGTTGTGACCGAAGATGTGGAAACCTGGCGTCCTACCATTGGCAAATATATACGTACCTACGTGGTTCTCTAACAGAGCTTTCTGTATCTGTAGATAGATTCCATCTGTCCATTTCTATGTATCTTTCTATAAATATACACTCTCAGGTACCTTTTCTGGTGTGCAGAAGTCCGTGCTTTGCTTCTTAAGACACATCCAGAGCCCAGACGTGACCCTGTGTGCCTCCTGTTGGGGCGCTGTTCATTAGATGCCAATGGCCACTTGCCTCTCATCAGGGATCCTTTCTCGAGGTTTGGGACCTGGCAGACTTTGGAGAGGACTGTTGGAGTACAGAAGCGTGGAGGGAAATGGAGACAGTGGCCAGAGTTGGGACCCTGGAGCAATGTCCTCTGTAGAGCAGAATTTTGTTTGATTGAGACCCGGGGAGGCCAGGGAAAGGACACCTGTCAACTAGTCAGGGACCCCGTGAAAAACTGATGACACTGATGACACACTCTAATTGGGTAATGGGGTGAGCTTAATAAAGGGAATATTTACATAGTGTGGGCAAAGTCTCCTAAAAGAGTAAAAGATCTTGTGCTGGCACTGTGGGTGCCACTCCTACCCCTGGAGTGGAGGGCGTGGGAGAGAGTCATCCTCAGCAGACACAGAGGGGTGGGGGCACCTGAAGGAGCCGCGACCTTCGCTGGAAGGATGCAGCCAGCCTGTGGGGACCCTACAGGGAAATGACTTCCTGACCTCACTCTCCTGCCCGCCTGTATCCTGCTGAGGCACCGTTGGCTGAAGCCACCAGGAGCCAGAGAGTGAGGGAGCTATTGATGGGGGTCACACAGGCATTCTGCCAGGGAAGAGGAGAGTGGAGGGTGAATCTGGAGGGACACAGGAAGAAAAAGTGGCTCCAGCTGCCTGCCTTTCTGCTACTTGCTCTCCCAACTGGCACCCCATTTTCCAGAGCCTCTGGTGTTGGTCTACCGTGGTTGGTAAGGAGTTATTTTTTGAAGATAGTGTGCTGAGTTGTTGTCACTGTATTAATTTTATTAGTTACTGGTGTGCCTGGGACTGGATTAGTACAGTTAATCCTTATGACAACCCTGAGGCAGCCAGTGGAAGCTCAGGGAGCACAACAGGCTCAGGGAGGTTGAGTAACTCTCTTGAGACCACACAGCAGGTGGCAGAAGTGGGATTCTAGTCTATCCCAGGATCCCTTAACCAGTGGATTTGGGCCTCCCTTGTTTAGGGCTATGGGCTTCTGTTTGTCAGGAACCAACTCAAATGGACAGGAAAGTAACCAACCCAGGGAGGGCAGGGAGGGAGCTGGCTCTGAGATGACAGGATGTGAACGAAGCTGAGACTCGCTGGTTCTTATGGCTCCCTTTCAGGATTTCTACTTCTCCCCCGACACGCTTTGCCGTGGTATGGGGACTGCTGGCGCTTTGGGCCGCACAACCTGATGGAAAAGGATTTTCCACTAGGGCAAGCCCAGGGAAGGATTCCAATTGGCTGGGCTTGGATCCGGTACCCATCCCTGGACCAATCACTGTGGCTCCCCTGGAGTCACACGTCCAGCCGGTGGAGAGGGGGAGGGGCCTGTGCCAGAAGAAGGAAGAGGAGGGGTGCTGAGCAGACCAGAGCAGATGGTGCCCCAGGCCCAGAATTGCTGCAACCATGGAGACAAGCCAGGCATTGGGTCCACGCAGGGAGCCCCTCTGTGGCCTGGTGGGCTGAGAGCGTTTCCTCAGCCTCTGAGAAGAGGTCCCTGCCATCTCTCCCAGCCCCACACCTGTCAGGGTTCTGTTATTTCTTGGTACCTGGAATTTACCTAACTTTAAAAAGTAGTAATGTGCACATGTAGAATATTCAAATAGTACACAAAGGTGTACAGGAAGAAGTACACATCCCTCTGACTTCCCTGACCCCAGCTTCCCGGGGCCTTTTGGATGTGGCGTGGTGGTGTGAGCACAGATGTTGGTGCCCAGCCGCCTAGTTCAAATCCTGACTCCTTCCCTTGGTAGCTCTGTGTACTTCTCAAGCCTCATCTTCCCCTTTATAAGGGGGATCAGAAGAGACCTACCCCACAGGGTTGTTGTGAGAATTCAGTGAGTTAAAATGATGCCTGGCCCACAGGAGCACTATGAAAGTGTCACTGCCATTTTTGTTATAAGAATAAATACATTTAAATGAGATATCTCCCCATTTAAATTCTGTTGATTTTTTTTAAAGGCTTTATTTTTTTCAGAGCAGGCTTAGATTTGCAGCAGAATTGAGAGGAAGGTGCTGAGATTTCCCATATACCCTCTGACCTCTGCATGCATTGCCTACCCCATTGTCAACATCACTTAACAGATAGTACATTTTTTTACCAAGGAAGGACCTATATCAACACATCATAATCACCCAAAGTCCACAGTTTACCTTGGGGCTCACACTTGCTGTCGTACATTCAATGGGTTTGGACAAATGTATAATGATGTGTATCCATAACTATAATATCGTACAGAGTATTTTCACTGCCCTAAAAATGCTCCATGCTCTGCTTATTCACCTCTCCCCCACCCCCAATTTTATTTCCAAAAATATTTCAAAGTTTGAAACAGAAAACCGTGTAACCGTGAAACTCACCACCCAGATTTTACAAATGCTGACATTTTGCAGTACTTCTTTCAGATCTATTTTTAAGAAAGAAAACATTGCAGTTACTGCTTAATCCTCTTCCCACCACACCCTTTTATTTTTACCCAAGGAGTAGCATAGTATTCATACTTCGGCCCTTTTTCTCTGTGACCTAATGTATTTGAAGAGCTCCCCGCATCCGTCACAGAGCTCTGCCCCCTCCTCTCTAACAACTGCTCAACCCTCTCTTGGTCCAAGGCGCTGTCGCGGGCTTGCCCATCCCCTCCTGCAGGCAGGTGGGTCTCATCCTAGGCCGTGGCACATCCTTGTGCCTGGCTTGTCTCAGTGCCCACAAGCCGGAGCAGTGGCAACAGACTGCCAATGCGGAACAGCTGAGTTCAAGACCATGTGTGATTTCAATGTTGATCGGTTGTAAATGAGCTCTATAAGAAGTTGTACCAAGTAATTGGAAGTTGAAGGAAGAAGAGAGAGGGGGGAAAGAGGGAAGGAGGGAGGGAGGGAGGGAAGGAAGGGAGGGAGGGAGGAAGGAAGGAAGGATGGAACGAACGAACGGTCAACCATGCTTCTCGGTGAGGTTTTGAGCACATTTTCCTGCAGGCTGGCGGGGGTGAGTTTTGTCTTGTGTGCAAATCTGACACCCACTGCGCAGGACCCGCTCCTGCTTCCCCAGGACCTGAGCTCTGAGCACCGGGGCTCCCTCACTTGCGGCTCTGCCGGCCTCACGCACACCTGCACAAAGCACTGGCTGGTCGCTAGGATGCCCAGTTCTGCTGATCTGTCACTGGCACTGTGGACGTCTGGTTAAGGCAGCCAGCTGGGCCGAGGCTCTCATCACCCAGGGTGCGCTGGGGATCGGGGAGCCCGGGGGGGCTGTGCACTTCACACCCAGCCATGCCAATTACACTTTTTGGCAAGGGAAGCAGCTGGGAGCAGTTTCTTTTACTCTCCCCCACCCCGGCCCACTTTATTCTCAGTGTTTAGATGTCAAATCATTACTGAGCCAGAAGGAAGGCAACCTTGCAGGTGACAGGAGGAGGGGAGGACTGCCTGCCCTAATAACCCGGCTTCTGTGAGACCTGTCAGCGCTCCTGGGAATGAAAGGGGGCCCCGGAGCTGTGCTCGGTGCCAGCGGGCTGTGGCATCCCACCCCTACCGTCCTCACCTCCTCGCTGAAGGTAGGGCTTCACCAGCACGTACAGGAGACTGCAGGCCCCAGAGACCCCAAGGCGGCCTCGCCCCTGGTCCAGCCAGCCCCAGAATCCGCCCTCCCAGCCCCTGCCTTTGCTCCCCAAGGCCCGTGGGTGTAGCCCCAGCCTCACCCCTGCTCCCTACGTGTGCATATGGCTGTGTTTTGCAGAACCGATACAGGCGGTTCAGCCAAATGCCTTACAGCCCCTAAAAGCTGTGCATTGACTCCTAAATGCTGTGCAAGGGCACCCTTCTCCGATCATTAAGGCTTCATCACTTCCTACAGTCATGCCTCTTATTTGGGGGCTCTGATCTGGGTCTTGGTCTTGTCACTTTCTCCCACACCAGCAGACCTCTGAACCTGACCCCTCTTCTCGGGGTTCACACCCTTGAATAATTTTACTGGTTAATGCATGTCCCTGCCAAGGGCTTTCTGCACCCAGCATCTTCCTTTAGCATGAGAAGGGGGGATGGGAGTGAGGTCCATCTCCTAGCAGCAGAAGGTGACCTCAGAAGGGGAGGAAGTAGCAGAGGCTGCCCTAGACTCCCCGTCTCCCACCGAGCACCGCCCACCCCTGCAAGGGGTTTCCTCTCCCCTCCGCGTTCCCTCCATAAAGTAGAATCGTGGTGCATCCAGTCCGTGAGCCTGACAGAGACAAGAGGATCTCCACGTCGACCGAGACCCTCCAGACTTGACTTTGGCATAGGACAGCCTGTGGGTGGGAGCTGGGGGCGGGCAGGATGGAATGCGCACAACCAGTAATTCTCGTCCTACGAGTGCTTCAGACTCACCCGGGGAGATTTTTAAAATACCGGTGCCCGGGTCCCGCCTCTGATGGTGCTGATTCCCTGGCCTGGGCACCAAGATGTTCCAAGCTCCCGTGTGGCCAGGCTGAGAACCCAGATGACCTCAGAGGGCTCCTGTGAGGGCAATGCCTAACTTCAGGGCGCGTAAGAATCTCCCAGGGAGCATGTTAAATGCAGACTCAGGCCTAGCCCCAGAGACTGAGATTCCATGGGCCTGGGGGTGGGAGCAGGGATCAGTGCTTTGAACACGCTGTCACCCCAGGAAATGATGCTGCAGCTGGGCCCATAGAGCACAGTGTGAGAAACCCAGGGCCTCGTCACAAGCAGGGTGGGACCCCGGCGGCCCGGCCTTAGGGAGTATGTGCACTGAGGTATAAGCGAGACAGAGGGAGCTCCCCAGGCCCCTGTCCCAACCCCCAGAAACCTCCAAAAAGCCTCACGATGTTGGGGCAAGTGGCCATGACCACGCCAGAGGACAGGGAGGAGACTTCAGTGACAGCCCTCCGGGGGGGAGCCCAGTTCTTTTCCTAGTTGCCCTGCCTCCTGGGCCCTCAATAATCTACCACCCTCCCCTCATAAAGCTACAGGCGCCAAAGAGACGGATTTAGCGGGACTCAAGGCCTGTGCTCCAACGAGGGCGGGTCCACAGTGAGCCCTGGTGTGGGGGTCACGTGCTGTCCTTCCTCCCTTGGCTCTTTAGGGAAACGCCAGTGGGCCCTTCCCAGTCTTCCTGCCTTGCTTTGAGGCCCTTGCTCCCTGGGGAGGTACTTGTGCAGCTGATCAAAGCCAGCCTTGGGGAAGGGGGGGCTCAGTGCAACCACCTAGCCGTGCTGCTTTGCTGCGCTACAGACCAGCGCTTGGTTCGTAAGCCTACAGGCGCCCTGCCGAGCCCCTACTCAGGCCTGCTTTGGCTTGGTGGATGGAGTTTGAGGAGGTGACCGGATCCAGTAGCCAGACCGCAGAACGCAGGCTGGGGGCCTCGGCTCAGAAGGGCAGAACCGCCCATGGTTGAGAGTATGGACACTGGAATCAGGCAGACCTGAAGTGAGTCCTGGTCCTGCTGCTTCCTAGCTGTGCCACCTTGGACAAAGGACCCGGCCTCTCTGTGCCTCCGTTTCCTTCTCTGTAACATGGGACTAATCAGAGTATCCAGCTCACTGTTAGGCTGTTGTGAGGATCAGATTAAATGATCTCTTGGGCCTGAAGTGTTCAGCTCAGAGCCAGGCAGAGCAGGCCTTCAGGACGTGGCTGCTACTGTTATGAGAATCTGGCCCCACCGGGCTTGTGGGGAAGGAGGTTGAGTCCGGACTGATGAAGGGTGCAGAGCCCCTGATCAGCGGCTGCAGCGTGCCACCTCCCCACCTGCCTTGTTGCTTCGTGCCACCTCCCCACCTGCCTTGTTGCTTTTCCCTTCCACATTCGATGAGTTCACTCCATTCCTTCCAGACCCGACCTGCAGTGTGAACTTGGGCAAACCCCAGCCCACTCTGGGCCTTTAATCCCAAATTTGCATAATGAGATTGCCCTTGGCTCTGACAAGCTGAGCCTTGGGGTGGCAGCTCTGTGCCCTAAACGGATGGGGCAGTGAGTGGTGGGACCGGCAACCTAAAAGCCGTGCCCAGCAGCTCCTTCCCCCGGGTTGGGGGGAGCCCCAGGAACAGTCCTTGGCTGTCCTGCATCTGGGCCTCTCCTTGTCCTCCAGGAATCTGGCCCAGCCCCTGGGACCAGGCCCTGAGCCCTAGGACTGCAGAGAAATCTAAATCGCCGTATCTATCACTCACGGAGCCCTCATTGTACGTTCAGTCTGCATTTGCTGACATCCTTAGAATAGCCTTGTGAGGAAACAAAGGAGGGAACTGAGTTACAGTCGAGCTAAATGACTTAGCAAGGTTACCGTTAATGTGTTAAATACAGTGTGACACCTGTCCCTGGGGACAAGCTGTAAGTCACTCAACCCTCGCTTGCCAGAAACGTGTGGGCACTGGCAAAGATTAGCAAAGACCAGTGCTACCCCTCCTCTGCCATCACCCCAGTCAAGTCCAGGGACATGTGAGTGAAAGGAAGGTCTGGGAGGTAGGGCTGCTGCCCTGGCTCGAGGCCCCAGCTGCAGCCAAGCGGTGCCCACGCTCTCAGGGTGCCCTGCCGGTCCCCTTCATTCACAGCGCTGATCCCGTGTGTAATTACAGCAGAGCCTCGTTACTCACGGTGTCTACTCTCTATAAAGTTATTGCCAACACTGATTTAGCCAGGTCTTAGGGGAAATATAGGGGTAGGTTCCTGCGAGCCTCTGGTCACAACGTTTCCATCAACTTTGTTTTGTGTTTTTGTTTAAAGACACCTGGTTTATTCTACAATGTTGATTGGTTAACACTGAACTCAAGGCCATCAGCCACAGTAACCCATGCCTGAATGAAGCTTGTCTAGCACACATATTCATATTTTCTCCGTAAGGCACACCACAGCCTTCTTGCTCGTAGGAACACTAGACAGCCCTTCAGCCACGGCTAACACAAAGCACAAAAAATGCAAAAAGCGCAGTGCTGAATAGGCCACGGAAAGAACACGTTTATAGTATGAGAGCTGAAACGGAAAGGCAGAGTGTTGCCTTGTCTGATGTCAGCTGAGAACGCACACGACTAGTGGCTCAAATTTTTCGGTGCTCTGCGCATGTCCACGAAGGACCATGAAAGCGCCATGACAATTGATTTTGAGGTTACAGATAAATTTTTGTGAGTAGGTGAATTCACAAATAAAGAGTCTGCGAGTAATCAGGATCGACTGTATAAGCTTGTTTGTGCCTCTGATTATTTGGTTAACATCTGTTTCCACTAAAGTACTATCTTGTTCACCAAAGATTATTTTGTAATCCCAAAGGCCCAGCAAAGATAGGTGCTTGTTAAATATCTGCTGAGCTCCTGAACGATAGCACGTTCCTGGCCTGCCCACCCGGCCCCAAGCCAGATCCAGCATATGGCCGGCTCTCGGCACTCAGCACATCTCTGTTGATTGGATTCATGAGGACGACTAGGCAGGGGACACCCTCTCACGGGGTCCTGCTCAGGCTCCTTGACATGCTGGTTCAGCCTCCAGGAAGGGGTAGCAGCCTTTGGACAGACTGAAACCCAGGAATGTACCAGGGATGCCCTGGGTGGTGCAGAGCTGAGGGCAGCATCCCTGGGCTTAGCCAGTGGGCGCCCAGCACAGACCAGGGACATGGGTCCCAGGTGACTTTGAGTGGCTCTGTCCCCAGGCCAGATCCTCTACTGATGGACAGTGTACTTGGCCATCTTAACAGAGGTCACCCGATTCCATTTCCTCTGGCTCTAGTCTCAAAAAGCAGCATCTGATTGTGATTTGTTCAGAAATTCCTAGCCAGAATGCCAGAATATTCTAGTGTGGTCCATATGACTTTTTTTTTCCTTCCTCCTGCCTCCCTCCCTCCCCTCCTTCCTTCTTTTGTTGTGGAGAAAGGATCCGGCATTTGAGTACCCCACTCAGTCTTGCTTTGCCGTTTGGTGACTGCAAGTCAGTCTGGGGTCAGACCACCCCTGTGGTGACAAGGAGCAGCCAAAATCAAGCCTGGTCAGAGCAAAGGGTGACCCAAACTTGGTACTCACTGCTCAGAGAGGTCCTTCTCAGGTCCAGGTGGCCTTTCCCTGGACCACACCTGTCTCAAGTTCATCGCCAGATTCCCCTATCCATTCATACTCTCAGTTATTTACTGATCAACTGCTATGTGTCAAGACCATGCTCAGCACGAAATAAAACAGGCCTCCTTCCTCCCTCCCTTCAGAGCTTTCAGTCTCCTCAGGAGACAGCTGTCACACCAAAATTATATTGTTATCAACTGTGATAACTTTTGGGGAGACATGTGAGGGAATAGCAGAGGGGGCCTGATTGAGATTGGGGCTTGGAGAGGGCCTCTCCAGGAAGCCACATTTAGGTGGAGACCTCAGCAAGGAGGAGGAATTAGTCTGGTGAAAGCTAGAGGAAACAGCTTGTACAAAGGCCCTGAGGTGCAAGAGAGGGTAGGCCATTGGACACATGGATGGAGGCCAGAGAGGCTGAGCACAGACAAGAGGGAAGCCCAGGGTGGGCAGGGTCTGGGGGGCCACGGTGGAGAGTTTGCTCATGACTCTGAAGAAACATCAAGAAGTGGGAGGGGGCTTCCCTGGTGGCGCAGTGGTTGAGAATCTGCCTGCCAATGCAGGGGACACGGGTTCGAGCCCTGGTCTGGGAAGATCCCACATGCCGCGGAGCAACTAGGCCCGTGAGCCACAATTACTGAGCCTGCGCGTCTGGAGCCCGTGCTCCGCAACAAGAGAGGCCGCGATAGTGAGAGGCCCGCGCATCGCGATGAAGAGTGGCCCCCGCTTGCCGCAACTAGAGAAAGCCCTCGCACAGGAACGAAGATCCAACACAGCCAAAAATAAACAAATGAATAAATTAATTAAAAAAAAAAAAAGAAGTGGGAGGGTCAACAATAGGTTAGGAGGTGGGCACAGAATATGACCATCTGGCCGCTTAGTGGAGAAGGAACTGGAAACAGTAGCCTGGAGAGGAAGCCCTCATCATAGGACACAGGGCAGCCTGGTGCATACAAGTTGCTTATGACATTCTCACCCATAAAAGTGCTAGGAATCCACTTTTTTGTCTATACCTGGGTTCAGCAATACCTTCCCTGCTGTTGAACAACGTCGTTAAGTGCGAGAAGGAACAAAAAGTAAAGTTGGGAAGAACAAGAGGGCAAAGACAGAGACGGACAGAAGCCTCAAATTGCTGAATTGGCGCTTGTGAAGGCAGAAAAGGAATGGCTGACTTATGCCCCTCTGCCAGGAGAGGGGAAAGAAGGGAGGCATGATATTGACTTAAACATGGGGGATTTAAAAGGCCCCTATGTTCCCACTTTGTGCTTTGCTTCTAACAGACAGCCCGGGACCTTTGAAGTTGGTCCGGCCCAGTGGGGAGCAGGCTTCTGTGGAGACAAGATGCTAACAGGGGCGGGGGAAGGGGGCCAGGGGGCGGCCGAAACTCTATTAGGCATGCTCTAGCAAAAAGAAAGGCAAATCCAATGATAATGTACATCTGTTTCAGGGAATTTATAAGCTTTGAACATTTTTTATGGGCAGATAAGTGGGTCCTTTTCTTACCATAACTTAGAACTTCAAAGCTGAGTGTGTGGATAATGCAAATTGCTGAAATATGAGATTTTCCCTACAAAGAGGTTTCCAAAAAAGACGAGGAAGCAAAAAGAGAGAGAGAGAACGAAGGCTAATTGATGCCACAGTCTTTTATGTAGATGGCAAAAACGGGACAGAAATTGATTTTTATGAAAAAAGAAATTGATGGGAAAGATAGGGCGAGGAGGCGGAGGCCACGAGGCAGGTATGGGGGCTGAGACCGGGACCAGGGAGGCTGGCCTAGGCTGTGGGTTGGCCCAGGCGACACACGACCCCTCCCTCTAGGAGCCCTCACTCTTAATGGGGAAGACGAGACAAACGGACACAAGGACACTTCAGAGCCATCCAAGGCAGTGTCAGCCCAGGGCCTGATCCATCCCAAGTCCAAGGGGGCTTCGGGGCAGGGTAGAGCCTGGGGGCCTGGGGAAGTCAGGAAAGGCTTCCTGGAGGAGGCAGGCATGATGGGGCTGTGGAGGGGGGGGGTGTGGGGTGTGGGATTCTAGATGGCGAAACAGTTGAATCAGGGGACCCCTGGGTTATGCCTCGGCCACCCAGCCCCCATCACACTCAGCCCTCTGTGCCTTTCTTGTCTCCACACCTCTGCCCCCAGCAAGTAGCCTGTGCGCTCCTTGAGGGCAGGGACATGGTAAGTAATATACGCTGGTTGAATGAACGAATCAGTGAATGAATGGCATTCCGAGTCAACCAGCTCCATCTTTTCAGTACTTCACATCTATGGTGGAAGACTCAGACTGGAAGGGAAGATGGGGGCGTGCTTTGGTCCTTGTGATTGACCCCAATATCCTTTCTGCCCCTAGGTAATTAGTCTAAGCCAGTCTTTTTTTTTAAACTACATGTTGGTTCTAATATTTAGAACATAACCAAATATGAATTTTTGAGCTTGTAAAGTTGTTCTTTTGGCATTATACATTTGAGTTCTTTAACTTCTCTTTTCTGATCTTCTTTTCTTCTCTCTCTACTGCCCCCCTCCCATTCCTCCTCTTCCTCTTCCTCCTCCTCCTTCTTCTTCAATAAATTCACAGAAGTAGGAAGCCTTTTCTATTAATCGTATTGTTGGTCTCGGCCTGTCTTGGTAAAGCCGTCATCCCCTTTGCCAGTGATGGGTTCAGCAGAGGTCACGTGACCCTGTTCTGGCCAATGAGACCTGAAGGAAAGTCTGTTGAGGGGCCTGTAAGGCGTCATGGTGACAGCCGTCTGGCCGCCAGCCTGAGGACCACAGAGCAGGCACGGGGAGAGCCTGGGCCCGAGAGGATGTCACTGAGCTACCACTTGTACAGTAACTGGTGGCTATTCAGCATCTGCACTCCAGTTGTTTGGCTTTTCTCAGGAGAAGATCGTGAGATGAGGCTTTGAGAGCAACTTGTTTATTCTGAGGCAATCCTGGGAAGTGCTGGTAGGAGTGAGGAAGGAGACAGGGCAGGAAAGACAACTAGAGCTTGATTCTGCTGGGAACCCATGGGGAACGCCCATCAGAGTTACCTACGCTCAGAGCCAGGAAGCTGGGGTATTTATCCACCCATTTCCACCAGTCATTAGTTGAGGGCTGCTCCCACCACAGGCAGGGGGAGCTCCGGTGGCCAGACAGAGCCTTCCACAAAACGTCACAGGCGCTGGCAGTTGGGAGGTGGGCTAGCAGACACAGAAATGCTTCACGCGGGGGACTCAGGGCCAGGCACTGGCATTGTCTGTTCCTTGGGGTTTCTGTGCTGACAGCATCTTAATCAATGCCAGGTGATCATGGAGGGCCTCACGGGAAAAGGTGAGGGGTTTGAACATTTTCCTGGGCATCCATGGGCAAACGTTCAAGGTTTGGGGCCATGTCATGATGACCATGAGACTTGGCGGGGGGTGGGGTGGTGTTGAAGGTGCCTGGATCTTCTCTAAGGGAGCTCGGCATCTGCCTTTACCTGACATCCAGCCAGCATCTTAGGGGATTTCAGCACTCACCTAGATCCAATCTCTAAATTTTGTAAACCAACCCCCTCCCGGAAACAACCTCCTTTTTTTTCTTGTCTTAAGCCACCCACTCCTGAGTCCCACTGTGGACCCAGAAGTGCCCCACCCTGGAAGCCACGAAAACTGTTACCTCCCTCTGTCCTCACTCCTGTCCTTCTCACGGTCGCTCTTGGTTCTTCCCAACACACTAGCTCCCTTTCACTCCCTCACCTTCACTTCCTGCTTCCTCTCCCATAGCCTGTGGTCTGGGTTTCCACCACTCTCCATCCAATAACCCCCACTCCATCACCTCTGTCTTTCTGCCCCATCCATCTGACAAAAGCCAACTCTGGAAAAAGTAAAGCGCTCAGGATCAAGAGCTCTGGGGTCAGATGGACAATTATAATTATCCCCACCAAGTTGCCACTGATTTTTTTGTCCTAAATCCAATGGGAATTACAGTAGCTACCTTTCTTGACTTCTTGGCTGTGTTTCATGATGGTGACCATATCCTTCATTTCAGGACACCCTCCACCCTTGGGTTCTGTGCACAGGATGCTAGTTGCTCCCCTGTATCCATTCTCCCTTTGTTCTTGGTAATAGGATCTCTGGTTTTGAGTTCAAGAATAAAGATGACAGTTTTCAGACTATTTTGTCACTAAATTTTGTGACTAAATTCTAGTCAGTTTTATGTGGCAGTTCCTGGAAATCTGCCTTAAGAGCTGGCTTGTTTATTCCTATCATCCCTTTTATTCTCCTTTCCTTCTTCCATTCTGCTTCCTGGAAAGCAGATGTGATGACTGGAATTCTAGCCACCATTTCGGACCATTTTGGACAAGAACAACACCCCAGAGATGGTGGAGTGGTTGGCAGAAGCCTGTGTCCCTAAGGGTTTAGAGGAAACGGGGCTTTTATGCCAGACCTGGAATCTACACTTAGGCTATTAAATGAGGAAGAAATCAACTTCTCACTTGTTTAAACCACTCTTCCTTGTAACCAGACTGAATCCTAGGTGAAATTGCTTCCCTGACATCAAGCCCTTTTGGATTTTCTCCAGCCTCTCTGAGCTGCTTTTAGCAGTCGGCTTTGCCTAATCCTCCTTTAAAAATTGCAGCCTTGAAACTGGGTACATGGGACCTCTCTGTACTATCTTTGCAGAATCTGTAAGTATTTCAAAATAAAAAGTTTAAAAAATAGTGGCATTGCTTCAATCTCAGTTTTGGCCTCCTTGTCTTCTCCGTGGACTCACTTTCTGGGATCTCATCCACTGCCATGGCCTTGATGACCATCTCTAGGCTGTTGACAAGGAGTTCCAGCTACATGCCCCTGAAGGAGCTCATCATCCTACCTCAAAACTTTACTGTGGAGGTAGTGGACCTCTGGGAGGTGTACGGAGCGCTCCCGGCATGTCCACCTGCAGGACGAAAGGCTGGAGCATGTGTTCACTGGTCCCAGACTGTGTCTCGGGGTGATGCCTCCTCACTTCTGGGCTGTGTGCTTGCAAGCAGACTCCTGGGGGACTGGAGAGGGCCCCAGAAATTTGCAGGGATGCAAGCCTGCCGGGGCAACGGGAGTCTGTGCTTGCTGGGCTGTCCCTCAGAGCTGCAGCTGAAGTTGTAGGTGGCCTTGGGTCTGTGGTGCATCTGCCCCACTCCCCCTTCGAGACCTGGCTCCTCTAGCAAGCCCCCCTTGACCCCCAAGGCTGAGGCTTGTGCCCCTCCCGAGCCGCCCACGCTCCCCCCACATCACAACTGCTTGTCTGTAAACTAAGGCATAAATGAGATGCGGTGATAGGGCTTAAAAGCAGACTGTGGAAACAAAGTTGGAGCAGAGGGAAGGAACTGTAGAGATCCTTTAAATTTATAAAACACTGTAATAGGGCTTTAACAGAATCTAGACGGGCTCGGGGACCCGCGGAGTTGGGGTGAGGAAGCAACCACTTCCTCTAGGCGCACTGAGGTGCCACGGTATCCAAATCCCACTGGAGGTAAAGCACTGTCCATTTAATCCTCACTTTATAAGGTAGGTTTTCTATCATGTCCGTTTTACAGATGGAAAAGGTAAGGCTATGAGGTTATACAATTTCTCTAGGGCATTTGACCCAATCAGGTTGCAAAGCTCGTGTTCTGTGATATTCTCTCTCTCTTTTCCTTGCCCTCCCGCCTCCCTTTTTTTCCCTGAGCATCTCCTGACCATCCAAGATGCAGGGGCTGTGGTGGGCATCACATCTGTTCCCATCCCATTGGCCAAAGCAGGTCACAGGGCCAAGCCAAAGGCAATGGGGCAGGAGAACACCCTCCGCGCTAAGGGGGTGAGGGGGAGGGAAATCTGCTGGACAATAGTGGCAGCTATCATGCCTGCACATAGGGTGAGGCCACTCCTGGGGGGTTAGACAACCTGCGTCTGAGTCCCAGCCTGGCTGCCGACTTGCTCTGCAGTCTTGAGGAAATCATTTCCCCTTTGTGAGCCTTAGTTTTCCCACTCATGCAATGGGGTTAATAATACCATAAGTGGCTGGCTAGTGTGACCGGGAAGGGGGGCTCCACGGCTGCCGGCAGTGAGGACGAGGACAACACACAGTGGTTCAGAAGGTGGTGACCCCAGTTTCCTCTCCACACCGCCCCCCACCCCGCCACCCCACACACACTGATTTAAATCCGGTTCGATCTGACCTGGGGTCCAGCTTGACCAGGTGCCGGGGGGTGGCAGCCGCCCCAGCCTCACTTCCACCACCATTCTCTGGACCCACGCCTGCTCGGACAACCTGTAGGAATGCTCTGGAGCCCCGCGGTAGCTTCCCGTCTCACGGTGGAGGGCGGGCCCGGGGGTGTCGAGATGGCCAGGGACAGCCAGGAAGGCTGTCCCGTAAACAGTCGGCCAAGCGTCATGTGCCGCCGCCAACGGGTGGCTTCCGATGCGGGGATTATGAGAAGAGAGAATACAATTTCCTGATAAAATAGAAGAGGCGATTAAGTTAATGAAGGATCATTTTGCTGGTTTGAAAACTATAATTAATGGGCATTAATTGTATATTTAGAAGTTTAGTGTGGTGTGGGCTCGGGAGCCGTTGTCAAACACAATGACACTGTGAGCGCTGCATAATGAAGATAGGGCCCAGATGGTCCTCAAAGCCCCTAACGAGAGCTTTGCGAGGGGCTGCTGTAATGATAAAAGATGCCACTTGCTGTTCTGCTCTTCCTTTAACGACATCCTTTCCGAGATGATGCTTATCATTTGTACTTTCATCTTCAGTTAAATAGCATACGGCCCCGGCTGATTAAAACCCCCTCCTGGTTTTAATCAGCAACTGGGGATCAGGTTTCTAATGGTGGCAGTGGTGGCCTTGCTGGTCCCGTGGTAAGTTTTTCAATCGCATCTAAGTCTGGAGAAAGAGCAGTGGGGGTGAGGGGCTTGGAGCTGACCTTGTCCATGGCGCGGCAGGTGGGAGAGCTGCTATGGCCCTTCTGGAGTGACCTGAGCCAGCAGCCAATTTCAGGGATGCCTCGGAGGTCAGGCTGGGTTGCCTCAAGTTATCTTTGGGGAACTAAGTTGGCTAGAGGCCAGGCATGGCCAACCTTGGCTTTGGCCAGGAGGCTGGGCTGTCAAATCCCCTCCCTATAGAAAGTTTAAAAGGTTGAGGGAAACTCTGCAGGGGCCATTCACCCAGGGAGGTGTGAAGAGACCAGAGCCACTGAAGAGGCTTGAACCATGGAATCAGACTGATGGTGTCTGAATCCTGGCTCCACCACCCAGGGCTGTGAGGCTTCCCCAGTCTGTGACTTACTTTTCTCATTGTAATTGGATGACTCCTGTTACTCTCTTATTATCCCCATTATACAGATGAGAAAACCGAGGCTCAGTCAAGGGATGAAAGCTGACTAATGTCAGGAAGGAGGGTGATGCTGTAACAAAGGGGGCACAGAAATGGGGTCCTGGGAAACTTCGATGAGGGTCTGCTTGATCTTCCCACCCCACCCCCCGTGAGCTCCTTAAGGACTGGGACCAAGTCTGTCCCATTCATGGTGGTGGACCCCATGCTACGCACCGGGCAGGTTCTAAGTCATTCCTCACTAGGTGTTTGGTGAAGGAATGAGTGATTCCAGGGAGGTGGCAGAGTGGACCACAGCTGGGGGTGTCTGACAGTTTCCTCTGTGTGTCCCAGCCCCCTCGCAGCTACCTGGGGCCACAGGCTGGTTCTGATTGATGGACTGCCAGTGGAAGTGACCCGGGTGGAAGGATTTAAGAGCTTGTGCCCATCCCCCCAGTCCTCCCTGCCCCTAGAGCCTTGTATTGAGATGGCAGAGCTGCAAGAGCAAAGCAGTCTGGTTTGCTAAGATGACGTTGCAGGAAGAAAACGATCCTTGAAAGTCACCTGACTTGCTCTGGACTTTGCAAGAGGAAGAAAGTAATATGCGTTGTACAAAGCCACTGAGAGGTCAGGTTAGTGTGTTACTGCCAGGATAACCCAGACTTATCCTAACTAATATGAGGTGGAGTTACTGAAAAGGAGTTGGGGACAGAGGGAGGGCTGCGGTCAGGGATCTGACTGGCATCTGCTCCTAGCTGGTCTGGCTGTGGGTCATCTGGTCAACCACGGCCCTGTGCTCACACCCTCTGGGCTGTGCCCTCCTCTCCATATGCTGGGCCTGGCAGGATGCTTCACGGGGTTTCTTCAGTGGAGGAGGGTCCCCAGGAGGAGGCTGAGGCAAATGGGCTTGGAGGGATTTGGAGGTGGTGGCCATCCCTTGCCTTGCCACCTTGCTTGGTGCAAGCCTTTAGGAGAGGCATGGGACCACTGTACTGGCATCTATAACTGCTAAGTGTCCCCGAGACGCTTGTGAACCGGAAAACTCAATAGCTGGGCTCTGGGCTCCCCGCATCTCTTCTCAATAGTAAATAATTTGCTCTCTTCACTGAGCACATTTAATTTATTGAAATGTCTAAACCAGTGGTGCTCAAGCTTTGTACAGCATGAGAACCCCCTGGAAGTCTTTTTTTAATTTTTATTTATTTATTTATTTATGGCTGTGTTGGGTCTTCGTTTCTGTGCGAGGGCTTTCTCCAGTTGCGGCAAGCGGGGGCCACTCTTCATCGCGGTGCGCGGGCCTCTCAACATCACGGCCTCTCTTGTTGTGGAGCACAGGCTCCAGACGCGCAGGCTCAGCAATTGTGGCTCACGGGCCCAGCCGCTCCGCGGCATGTGGGATCTTCCCAGACCAGGGCTCGAACCCGTGTCCCCTGCATTGGCAGGCAGACTCTCAACGACTGCGCCACCAGGGAAGCCCTGGAAGTCTTTTAAAAACACAGATTGTTGGCCTCAAACCCAGTTTCTGATTTAGTAGGTCTGAGGCGGGGCCTGAGAATTTGCATTTGTTGTTCCCAGCTGATGATGCTACTGCTGGTCCGGAGGCCACACTTTGAGAACCATTGGTCTGGGGCATCTATGGCCCCAGTTCTTGGAAGACCAGCCCCTCTCTCAGGGGCACCTTGCCCTGGCATTTGTGGTTTCCTATCCATCCTGGTCTCCATCATGTCCCCACACTGCCAGCCTTCCCTCCCACTGCTTCCAGGGGCTCTACCCCACCTAGATAACTAGGGAGGCCCAAGAAAGGTGAGCTTCCTGTGACAGGTCTTCCTCCTGACCTCTGGGGCTGGCTGGATATAGCTGTTCCCTTTGTCCCATGACACACAGCCCCTCAAATATTTGAAGGCAGCTGTATAATCAGGACTCTTTTGGTTACAAGTGACCAAATCCCAGATTAACCTGGTTTAGCCTAAAAAGGATTTATTGGCCTTTGAAAGATCCAAGAGGTATATCTAGGGCCTTTGGGCATGGCTGAATCCAGGGGCACCGTCAACGTCAGCATTTATTCTCCTTCTCTCCTAGCTGCAAGGTGGAAGGTTAAGTGCTGAGTGTGTGTCAAGATGAAGAGATGAGAATAGGAGTGTCAGACGTTCCTGGTCCTGGCTGCCTCAGTCCCTGAATCTGGAAAATGGGACTGTCATGTTCAAGGAGCGTGAGTTGCAGGAGTCCCTGGGCTTTGATCCATTCCTCTGGGCTGTCTCTTGGGTGGGAAGATACCCAGGCAGAGACAACCCCGGAGGTGTGACCCATCCCAGGAACTCTCCATGTGGTATCCTACCTGAGCGAGTCTCAGTTTCCACATCTGGACTTGTGCCCGCTAACAGTCTTCCAATGTTGGTGTGTGATGAGCCTGGAAGGGGCTGAAATTGTGTCTGGATATGTAGGGAATGGAAGAAACTGGATTTATATCCTTGGGCGTAGGGATTTGTATCCTCACTGTAGGGAGTGAGGTGCTTGAAGACACAGGTTCAGATGATAAAAGATGATCATGAAATGGCCATCTGTTGTCAGAATGACAGGAAAACCTCAACAACTTAAGCGAAAAGGGAGTTTATTGCCTTGTATTCAGGTACAGTTTGATCCAGGAGCTTAAGATCATCAGGACTCAGTGTCTGTCCACTTCTCCCTCCACTTGGGGGCTCCATTTCCTTAGTCCCTCTTGGGCAAACTTCCTAGCAGCTCCAGGCTTACATCTCTACCCCACCAAGTCCAGCTGGAAGAGCTGTCCTCTCTCCCAGTAGTCAATCCAATTGGAGCCCCAAGATTGCTTCTGCGCAGTTCTGATTGGCTGATATGCCCACCACAAAACCAATTGCCAGGGCCAGGAGAATACAAGGTCTAAGTCACGCACACAGCCCATGGCTGAGGCTGGAGCCAACACCTCCTGAAACAGTTGAGGGTGGAGGAAGGGTAGTTATCTTAAAGCAAAGTTGGGATGCCCTGCCCAGGAGAAGGGGAAATGCATGCTGGGAGGCCCACCCAACCGATGTTGGGTGGAGCCAAATTATCAGCCTGCCCGAGGTCCCCTCCTCCATCCCTGCCTGTAGCCTCTACCCTTCTCTCTGCACTCACCCCCCAAATCCTAAAGGCCACCCAGTCCTAGACGCCCTGCGAGCCTTCTTCCCCCAGGCGAAAGGAAGGGGGCGGCCACCATATTCTCTCATTAGTCTCTCTGACATCTTTTGTCACCTATCAGGGGAACAAGCAAGTGCTTTGATCACAGCAAAAGGAGAAAGAGTATTTAAAACACCGCCTGTGAAGATTTGCTGAGCATAAGGTGGGAAAGGCAGTCGGTGGCAGTTTTCAAAGCAGAAACGTGATTTCCAGTCTTGCTTGTCTGAGGATTGTTAAGGAGGATTCACCCACAGCTTGGGTTATTAAATGGGCCAGGAACCCTGAGGTTGCGGAGAGAGGGGGGTCCCCAAGGGACTTGGTGGAAGGGAGTTTCTGGGAGGAAAGCGGCAGCCCAGCCTTTGATTCATCATGAATCACAGACCTTTAAGGCTGACTGGTCAGCTGGAGCAGAGCACTGGGCAGGGAGTCCAGAGAACTGGCCTCACCACTAGCCCTGCGTGGGACTCCAGACACGTCCCGTCCCCAGTCTGAGCCTCCATGTCCATTCTGTATCAGGGCCCCGACCAGAATTCAGAACTCCCTCCTTTTTCTCAGGACCCGCTGCCATATGGCATTTGCCAAATATGCCAATTTCTGCCATATCCACCATCACCTGGCCATTATTCACAAAGATTCCCTTTTCCTAACTTAAATGCATTTTATTTAATAAGGAACATTTATGTCACCAGCATAAATGGGGGGGAAAAAATGAGACAGTATCAGGTCCATAATAAAAAAAATAACCATAAAAATAAATACAGTGAAAAACAACGTCATTAGGTTCTAGCCAGACACTCTTGTCCACCGGAAGCAACAAGAGGAGAGCGGCCACCTCTTTGTTAAAAGCAGAGACGGGCAAGAGTTGGGGAAGTGTCAGGGAGCCTTTCTCCTGGCCGTAATTAGAGGAAGAGAAAGCGGATTGACGTCTGACTCTGGGGTGCAGGTGGTTTAAAGGGTGGGGTTACTGGGCTGGCCGCACCTCCACTCTGGGGAAGACTGGTCTGGATGAGCCAGAGGGCCCTCCCAGTGCTCCAGGTGTGCACCTGGCCGTCCAGGTGTGCCCCGCAGAGTGAGTGAGTTCATTGTGTTAGTTCTTGAGCGGGGGACAGCGGGAAGTTTCCTGTAGCCTGTCTCTCCCTCCCACCCCCCCAGCTCCGCAGCCCTACAGCCCCTCCTGGCCCCAGGGCTCTGCTGCTGCTGTTTCTGAGGCATCTTCAGGGACCCAGGGACAGAGGTAAGGGACTCAGGTTGGCCTTGCTTCCTTCCCCACTTCCTACCTCGTCCATCCCAGCAATCTCCCCCTTTCTGCTTCTCTGCTTAAGCTTGGGTAGGGTCCTGGCCCAGCCTCTCAGAAGGAGATCTGCAGGGCACAGGGTCTGCCTCCCCCTCAAGGGGTGCTGTGGCATCATTCGATAATTATTTATTGAGTGCTTTCTCTCTGCTGGACACCAGAACAGGTTGTGTAATTTACCAGGCCGGTGCAAAATGAAAATGTGGGACCCTTTTTCAAAAAGTATTAAGATTTTCAGGTCCGTGACAGCAGAACATTAAATCTAGCGTGTGGCCCTTGTAGGCGTGGGGCCCCATGGGACTGCAGAGGTCACACGCCCATGATGCCGGCTCAGGCAGACACTCTTCTAGGTACCAAGGGCAGGGGCCTGGTGAGCTGGGCCCCAAAGGGACTCATACTCAAGGGGAAGAGGGACAATGAACAGATCCCAAGATGATTTTTCCTGGGGGTGTGAGTTGTTAAAGAGATAAATGGGAGGAGGCAGAAGAGCAGTGGGTAACCAGGGAGGGTCTCCCGAAGAGCCGCGAGAAGACCACCCCAAGCTGGTGGACCTGCAGGAGCAAAGGCCCGATACAGGAAAGACGTTGGTGTTTCTGAGGTTCAAGGGGGCCCACGGGGTGGAGGGGGAAGGGCAGAAATGGGACGAGGCAAGTGGTTTGGGGCCAGATGGGCCAGGTGTGTGAAGGAGGGGAGAAGATGGATCTCGTAACACTTGGTACCTGCGAATGTGATCTTCTTTGGAAATAGGGTCTTTGCGGATGTGATCAAATTAAGATGAGGCCATACTGGATTGGGATGAGCCCTAATCCAATGACTGGTGTCCTTAGAAGGAGAGGGAAATTTGGACACAGACACATACAGAGGAAGGTCATGTGAAGATGCAGGCGAAGACTGGAGTGATGTACCCACAAACCAAGGAATGGCAAGGATTGCCAGAAGCCACCAGAAGCCAGGAGAGAGGCAGGAAGCGGGTTCTTCGCCAGAACCTCAGAGGGAGCATGGCCCCGCTGACACCGTGATTTCAGACTTCTGGCTTCCAGAACTGTGAGACAATTAATTTCTGTTGTTTTAAGCACCCAGTTTGTGGTAATCTGTTACAGAATCCCTAGGAAACTAATACAACTTACCAGCAGAAAAACTGAGGCCCAATAAAGGGAGGAGCTGGCCCAGGGGCAGCCAATGCTCCCCCCCAAACTACCTGGATGGGAATCAGGGAGGGGTGGCTCCCAAAAGAGAATGACTAGATGCTGTTTCCAGAAGGAGCCAAGCAGGCAAGACCCAGAGACACCCAATGCACGATGCCCAGCTCCTTCCCTGGCCTCTCTGGCTCCTCCGGGACCTGGGGGACGCTCTGGAGAATTTTCTCACATCTGCAGACACCTGCAGCCTGACCATCACCCCAGAAAGTAGAAGAGGTTGGAAAAGCAGCAGGGAAAAGCTGCTCTAGGGGTAGCTGCTCCCTAGGGAGCTGGCTAAACAAGGGCTGTGCAGTGGGATGAGGGGAGAATAATCAAGGCAGGTGATCCCAGGGAAAAGGGTCCAGGGTCCCAGTGGACCCCAAGCTAAATATGACAAAGCAATGAAAAAAAAAGTTTTCCTGAAATTTGTTGACTGAGCGATTCTATCCAGTGACTAAGGTGAGATGCCAAGTGCACCATTTTGAAAAATGGATGTTAAAAAAAATCAGGTGTATGCCTTCCTTTTGGAATGAGTGTTTTTATTCCTGAACACTTGGAACAGAAGAGCAAGCCCAGGGGTGGGAGGCAGGAGATCTGAGTTCAAGTCTTGGTTCTTCTACTCTAGTGCTCTGTGACCTTGAGGACATTTCCCATCAGCAAAATGACCCGACGGGGCCACCACAGTGGTTCTCAAATAGGGCTCCACGAAGCCCCAGGGGTACTACCGATGGGCCTAAGGTAGAGCTCCCAGACCTCACAGACTGAAAAGCTTGGCTTTGGTCTTTCTTCTGTGTTCAGTTTCTGTATCAAATTTCATTTGAAGAAGACTCTGTGGCTTAAAAAATGTTTGAAACTTGGACTGGATTAGCTCTGGAATTCCCTCCAACCCCAGTATTCCAAGATTCCCCATCAGAATGACAAACTCTGTTCCAACACACTTCATCCTGTTTAGAAGTTGTTGCAAACCATCCTTTCCACTGATTGTTTCCTGTAAACCGGCCTCTTGTTTATCTACAGGAACCATCTTCTGCTAGGACAGGATTTCTGCTCAGCACAATCTTCATGCTGGGGACCTGGTGGGCCCCGAGGGAGAGGAGAAGGCAAACGGGGGGGGGGGGGGAGGGTGACCTTCTTTTGAGAGTCTAGGGGCTTGGCGTCCTGAAGTTGGGGAAGGTTCTCCTGGGGGAGCTGGCTGGGATGGACAGGCAGGATGACACAGGCTCTGAGGTCAGATCCCAGCTCTAGTTCTTACAAGCCATGGCCCCTTGGGCTGCTCATCTAACCTCTTGTCCTCAGTCTCCTTATCTGTCAAATGGGGATGGTAATAGTGCCTACCTCATAGGGCTGTTGTAAGGGTTATGTGAGATAGGTGTGTAAAGTGCTGAACCAAGGGCCTTGTGTGATAGAGTCTCTGTAGACAGGCATCAGTAGCCTCACTGGTAATGTTGACATGGAGGCTGCTCGGAGCCTCAGAGGGAATCCAGTGAAGGCGGGGGTGTTGGGCAGACTGGCATTGATCACCCCCCATCCTGGGCATCTCCTTTCTGGAACCTCTTCCAACAAGTTCCTGGACTCCACAGTTGTCTACAGACAATGTATCAGTTAGCTATTTCTACATAACAAACAGCCCCCAAAATTCAGTAGCTTAAAACAATTTATTATTTGGGTTCACGAATCACATGGTTGAGAGGTGGCTGATCTCGATTGAGTTCTCCCTCATGTCTGGGAGTCGGCTCTCTGTCAGCTACTTTTGGTTCTGCTCTATGAGTCTCTCATCCTCTGGTAGGAGACCATGGGCATGTTCTTCTCATGCTGATGGCAGAAGCTCAGGAGTGCAAGCAAAACACAGAAGGTCTCTTCAGGCCAAGGCTTGGAACTGGTACACTGTCCCTTCTGCCACATCATGTAGGCCAAGGCAAGTGTCCAGAACAACCAGGACTCAAGGACTAGGGAAACTGACGCTGCCTCTTTAGTGAGAGGAACTGCTGTGTCACAGGGCAAATGGCATGGTGACAGGGAGGGATAGAGAACTGGGGTCATCCCTGCAATTCACCACACACTTTATTTAAATGAGGCATCTGTAAGGATTATTCCTGAATGTCTACCTTTCATGATTTGTTCCCGGTGTGTAAGGAAAGTGTGGATTTGGAGTCCGAGCACCACAGTTGCTGGGTGGGTGTGAAGTATCTTGGTCTGCATCGTTCACTAGTCTGAGGCCTGAAGTTCAGGTAATCACATCCCCTGACTCCCACCCCCTCCCCATTGGTTTAGTGCTACAAGGCAGCACAGGCTAGGGGCAGAAGCCTTGGGTTCAAATTCCAGCCTTGACTGCTGCATTACTTGGTGCACAATAAATATTGATCTCATATTGGCTGCATCCATTCATTCTTTCAGAAAGTGCACAAATGCAATGGTACAGCTTAACAAATTATTAGAGAGCAAATACCCTTGTAACCATCGTCCAGGACTAAGAACAGAAATTCCCGTACTGCCGAGATGCTCTTTGCTGCCTCCTATCAACTGACCCTTTGTCCTCAGAAGTAATAGCCACTCTCTCAACTTTCATAGCAACTCTTTCTGCTTTTTTTTTTTTTTTTTTTTCCTTTTGGGAGTTTTGCCATCTCAGTAAGCATCCCTAACCTCTATCATTTAGTTTCTCCTCTTGAACTTCGTTCAATGGAATCACACAGGCTATATTCCTTTGTGTCTGACTTCGTTCACTCAGTCTTGTTTGTGACATTCATCCACGTCCTTGTGTATAAGTGCAGTTTGTTTTCGTGGCTGTATAATATTCCAACATATGAATGTACCACCATCTACTTATCTGTTTGACTGTTAATGGAGATTTGGGTTGTTTCTAGCTGGGGAATATTTTGGGGAGTAGTCTTTCTCTGAAATTCTAGCTCGTGTCTTTTGGTGAAGATGGTGTCTATCTATCTATGGGGTATATTCTTTTTTTTAAAAAAATTAATTTATTTATTTATTTTTGGCTGTGTTGGGTCTTTGTTTCTGTGCGAGGGATTTCTCTAGTTGTGGCAAGCGGGGGCCACTCTTCATCGTGGTGCGCGGGCCTCTCACTATCGCGGCCTCTCTTGTTGCGGAGCACAGGCTCCAGACGTGCAGGCTCAGTAGTTGTGGCTCACGGGCCTAGTTGCTCCGCGGCATGTGGGATCTTCCCAGACCAGGGCTCGAACCCGTGTGCTCTGCATTGGCAGGCAGATTCTCAACCACTGCGCCACCGGGGAAGCCCTATGGGGTATATTCTTAAGAGTGGAATTGTGGGTCCTCAGGGAGCTGTTTATATTCAGCTTCAGTAGATGGCGCCAGATGGTTTTCCCCAGAGTTGTACCAATTTACACTCTAACAAGCATGGTAGACTTTTCTTTATCCTCTCACTCTCTCCCCTCTTCCTTCCTTCCATTTACTTTCTCATTCAACCCATGCTTTACCAACAGTCTCGAGACCGGGGGCCCAGGTATTTAATGGTAAAAAGAAGTCACGTTATGCCGCCCCTCCCTCTCCTCCAGTTCCGCAGGCAGATGGATGGGAAGCCCCCAGCACCATGTGGGTCCTCAAGAGATCGGAGGTGGGATCTGGAGAGAGGCGTGACACCCAAGGCCTCCCTCCTGGAAAGCCACGTGGCAGGGCTTTTGTGGGTACCCACGCCCCCACCCCGATATTGGAGAAGGACCCTCCTCCCATATGGAGGGAGGCTTAGTCCAGCCCTCTCCCTCAGAAGCCAGCGGACCAAACGTCGGGCCACAGTGGGTGCGGTCCTGTTCCTGGAGGCTCTGCGCGCTGCTGCTGTTTTCATGCGGCCCATTCTGTTAGGAGTTGCGGTTTCACTGCCTCCTGCTGATCGAGGAGGTGGAGGGGCGGCGGCGAGGAGGCTTCCTTCCGCCCCTCTGGGTGTGTGAGCTGGGGGAAGAGGATGAGGGAGCAGAAATCGAGAAGTGACGTCCTGAACCGCAAGTGGGGATCGCCCGGGTACCCCAAACAACACGAGCGGTGGGAAGTGCAGTGAAGAGGCAGCGAAGCATCAGCGCTTTCCCAGCAAAGCTCTTTCTTTTCAGCATTATTTCAAACCCCTTCCAACGGTTTTTCAAAGTCTTGTTTTTCTCTGTTGAAAGAAACGCTCAATTTCCCTCCTGTTTGTTTAAATGCCGTTTCGCCAGCGCAGCCCGCGAAGCTTTCGGTGCCGCCAATGCGGCAGCGCCATCTGCTGGCCATTTTTTAAAAATTGCGGAATAGATCCTCCCGAGGTCCCGCCTCCTTCCAGAAGTGACCGATGGAAAGGGGAAAAGAAACATTTTTACAACTTTCAGCACCATAAAAACGACCAGGAAGCCTATGAAAAATGCTCATACTCACCAGAAATGAGGAAATGCACATTAAACCGTGGACACTACTTCTCATTATCACATTGAAAATAGTTTAAAAATGCTAACATCCAGTGTTATGGAAGGTTCAGGGAAATGGCATCTCTCTTTCACACTTAGCTGCTGGAAGGGGTGGGTTAGTACAGACTCTAAGGAGAGAGAGAATTTATTATTATCAATATCACTAACAGTGTTTATGATTCAGAAATACCACTGCTAGCAACTGCCTTCAGAGAGCACAAATATGAAAAAGACACTGGATCAAGGCATTGACTGCAGTGCTGCCTGTAGTTAGGAAAATTTGGAACCTTACAAGACAGTTAAAATAGCGGTGGCTGGGCTTCCCTGGTGGCGCAGTGGTTGAGAATCTGCCTGCCAATGCAGGGGACACGGGTTCGAGCCCTGGTCTGGGAAGATCCCACATGCCGCGGAGCAACTGGGCCCGTGAGCCACAATTACTGAGCCTGCGCGTCTGGAGCCTGTGCTCCGCAACAAGAGAGGCCGCGATAGTGAGAGGCCCGCGCACCGCGATGAAGAGTGGCTCCCGCTTGCCACAACTAGAGAAAGCCCTCGCACACAAACGAAGACCCAACACAGCCAAAAATAAATAAATAATTCTTTAAAAAAAAAAAAAAAAAAAAAAAAAAAAAGCGGTGGCACATACGTGAGAAATCAGTGTTATTAAAAATAGCATGGGAAAATATTATATATTCCAGGAAAATGCTCATGGTATACAGAAAAAATGTAATCCTTCTCTAATCAGACTTTATCACATTCAGTATATTATAATGGTGAATACATTTGCCCAAACGCATAGAGTGTACAATACCAAGGGTGAACCCTAATGTAAACTGTGGACTCTTGAGTGCCAATGATACGTCACCGTGGGTTCATCAGTTGTAACAAATGCACCACTCCGGTGGGAAGGTGATGCATGTGCGGGGGCAGGGTGTATAAGAGAACTATCTGTACCTTCCACTCCATCTTGCTGTAGAAACTAAGACTGCTCTAAAAATAATAAAGTCTAGTAAAAAAATTTTAAAAGCAGATTACAAAACAGTATGTGGAGACCGATTTCTGGTGAAGACCGGGGGAGTTCATTGTGGTCTGCCCTGCCTGGGCTCCTCAAGAAAGGACATGTGGGTGGGCGATTCCTACGCATCCTACAGACCCGGGCTTCACAGGAGCCCTGCAGGGGGCTCCTGTGGGGTTGCCGAGAAGGAGCATATGAGCCTGGTGCTGCTACAGCCATCTTGTCACCAGGAGGATGCCTGTTGAGAGAGAAGCTAAGCTGAGGAAAGAGAAATTTAGAGAGAAAGTGAAAGTGAGAAAGAAAGCAGATGTAAAGGTCACGGTTTGAGTTTTGGGCTCCAACTTGACTTGAAGCTAATCTATTCCCGGGCTTTTCAGAGAGTAAATTTCTCTTTGTCAGATTACCCTGCCTTTCTGTCACTCGTAAACCCAAAGGATCCGAGTGCCCTAAACACGAGCTCCCAGCTCATTCACGTTGCAACAAGCCAGTTACTGGAGACGGGCCACGGCACAGATGGGCTTGCCAGGCGGCTTTCTGTCAGCACCTGGAACCCTTCCTCTCAGCAGGCACAGCCAGAGGAAGGGATGTCCAGGGCCTACCTGCCCCTTTCCTGGGCCCGGGCCTGGGCTGATGCTCCCTGGGGACAGAGGAGGTTCCTGCCTCAGAGCTGTGCTTCCGCTTTCCCTCTGCTTAAAATTCTCCCCTCCCCACGCTGCGGTGGCTGCCTCCTCAGCCTCCCCTATGGCTCCCTTAAACACCTCCTCCTCCGAGAAGCCCTCCCTGACCACCTGGCTGAGGGAGACCATTCTGTCCCAGCTTCGGTTTGCTCTGCAAGTGTCTCCCTTCTGATGTTTCAGCTCCATGAGGACAGGGACCCGATCTGTCCTGTTCACCGCTGTGTCCCCAGCTCTTCGCAGGGTCTGGCATAGAGTAGGAGCACCATGAATCGTTGTTTACTGAGAGAGGAGAACGTACACGGCGTATGGGTAAGGCTGGTGAGGGGCCCTATTCTGCTGACTGGGCTGCTGGGGCTTGTGCAGGGCCTTTTCCAGGGAGGGGCATTTTTTTGGCTCTTACCAGGGGACACAGCGACACCAAGTAGAGGACACGCTGCAGGTTCTGGCTTTGACCGAACCAGAACTCTCCCTCCATTTGTGGGTCTTACCTGATGTCAGGGTGTTGAAGCCCAGAGCTGGAGCCTGGGTGCCACCTCCCAGGTGGGATGAGGAAAACCAAGGATGTCAGCCAAAGCCGAAACCAAGCACATGACTGATCAAGCAGGGCTGATACAGGGCATGGGACGGGGGGGACCAGGGCCATGGGGCCAAGGAGAGGGAGCAAGGCCCCAACTAGTCTGAGACAACGCACAGAGAACATTGGATGATCCAGGCCATGCGGTCAGAAGCTTATTTCCCTTTGCAATATTTTCCATTCCTTCTGAGTAAATCAGAGAGCAGTCTCAACGTGGTGCTAACAGGTCTCTAAGGCTTGGCTCTGTCTCTTTTGACAGAGGACATCTGGTGGCCTCAGACTCAAGGCCTGTCTCAGACAAAGGCCGCGGAGGTGTAATAACAGCGAGAGGTTTCATTGTGCTTATTTTTATAGCTGCCTTCTCATTATAGCAGGTGAATCTGATTTTCCATGGAGGGTTGTAATCGGAAGTTTCTTTTCCAAATACATTTACATGAGTAAAAGGAGACCGCCAGAAGGAAGATGGCTAGTGGACGCTAGACCAGATGGCAGTGCTGTTGGGCCCCCCAGGGAGGATTCTGGGAAGGCAGCTGCAGGAGGACGGAACTCTCTGGAGGAGCCCAGGAGGGTCTGGCTGGGGACACGGTGGGAGCTTCCTGTCCCCAGCAAGTGGAACTGGAGCTGGATTTGCTGCTCCAAAGCAGAGTTACAGCTAGGAGATCATGGCTGAGCTAAGGAAATGTAGGCAATGGGGCCGGAGCCCACCCTGAACAGAGCCTCCTGGCTAGCAGGCTAGCTGCCCTGGCTCAGGCCTCAGTACTCATCCTGCGCCCCCCAGGTCCAGCCGGGTGACCCCCAGTGGCCTCTTGGAATCTCAACCTGGGATTATTCTGTCTGCCCAGCCTGCCATACCATATCACTTTGATGTGGACACCCCAGCCCTGGAGCTGCCCCTGTCTCACCATGTCACCTGGAGAGAGCCCCTTCTCCAGGTCTCAGTTTCCCCACCTGTAAACAGAGAGGAGTGAAAGTACCTTGAAGGGACATATCCCCAGGGACATATCTGCAACCTTCTCCTCCCAGTCCTCCAATGTGGGGCTCAGGGAGGAAAGCACAGGCTGGGGGTGACACAGGCCTGCACTTAATTTCCTGCTTTACCTGTGGTTGGCTGTGTGACCTTGGGCAAGGCACTTAACCTCTCAGGGGGTCTGTGTCCTTGTCTGTTAAATGGGATAAGAATATCTCTTGGGCAGAGCTGGACCGCCAGTAATCAGAGAACCCCTAGACACACAGTAGGGCTTCAAAAATGCTGGGGAGCCCCTGGTAGTAACCGTTTCCCCATCCTGGCTTGGGGGTAAGAGACCTGTCAGCATCCCAGGCATGGGGTCTCATAAGGATGACAAATCCCGTCCAAAGGGAGACCTTTGGCTCTGTGTCACATCCAGCAGGAGCCAGAGGCTGCTGGAGCACACCTTCATGTGAACGGGTCCCCCTCAGGCTCCGGGGCCAAGTGCCCAGAGCAGGTTCCCGGGTGTGGGTGTGGATGGCATGGTGTTCCCACCAAGAGCTGCTGGGGCCCTGGGCTGGAGCATGTGTACCGGCGAGGGCCTGGGCTGGGAGGAGGTGGGGCAGGGAGGAACCCAGATGGCAGACTGCCCAGGCGCTGTGGATGATTTTCATCAAGGCCACCGTCAAGTCAATTCAACATGGGGCTTCTCAAATTTTAACCTGCGTACAGAGGAATCACCTTCGTGGGGCAGGAAGGAGAAGGTGGGTGAGGGAATCTTGTTAACATGCAGATTCTGATTCAGAAGGTCTAGGATGGAGCCTGAAATTCTGCATGTCTCATAAGCTCCAGCTGACACAGGTGCTTCTGGTCCGGGGCTCCACCCTGAGCACTGAGGGCAAGTGCCCCTCACCTGTCCTGTGGGCTCAACTTTTGAGAAGTCAGGAGAAAAGGGTCCAATCCCAGCTGCCACCACCCCCAGGGTTCCCTGGAAAGAAAGACTTAGCAGTACCGTGGGGTGGGAGAGGGTCCAGGCAAACAGGGAAGTGGGGTACCCTGGTGGGGTCACAGTGGGCCACAAGGAAAGCTTCCTGGAGGAGGGGGTTGAGGAATTCAAGGACTTGTTCCAGGAACCCAAGAAATGAGCGGGTCTCAGACTTCTGCAGCAAAGGGAGATGTCAGGAGGAGAGGCCGTCGGACACCCTGAGTGGATGAAGACACAGTGTGTGTGGCCCGAAGAAACACCAGTGGACCCACAGGCCAAGGCCATCAGAAGAACTGGGAGGGCAGCATCTAACATCACCAGGAGGAGACAACGTGGGAGGCCTGAAGCTGTGCTTTGTGGGTGGGCCCTTTTCAGAAGCCAGAGTAAGTCCTTTTCCTTACTCTGTGGTACCCAGCCCTTCTTTAAGGATACTGATGGGAAACTCCCCCATATGATTTCTTAGGTCCCTTTTACCTCGCATAAGGTTTTTTCCTCTGTCTCGACACCACACACATGTACACCATATATATGTGATTTTCAGATGCACAGTCACCCTCTACCCCTTACACTTCAGCACCTCTGAAGTCAATGGTATCTTCCTCTCTACTGGCCTGGATCTATGTTGACTTCCATCAGAGAGAATTTGCATCTGTGGTGCAAGGTACCTGAAACACCTGCATCTGAAACCTCTTTACCATGACTTCTCAGCTTGAGGATTTTGGACCACACGGTGTGTGTTTAGACCCCAAACCTGGCTGAGTACCAGTCTGCAGTTCAAATTCTAGAGTCCGCACTCTCCACTCAGTGTCAAATTTGAGTCATGCCTTTCCTCACTGTCCCTTTCTACAAAGCAGGTTTATTCTACGTGGACCGTTACATTGGGAGCTAACTCTTTGCTCGCCCAGCTTTTTGCTGGAAACTCCTACTAAACTCCCCATGTTGGGCATTTTTTTCTTTCTTAGTGAATATTTGGTGCATCTAACAGTTGACAGTAGCATTTTATATTTGATGAAAGAACTTGTAAAATCAGTATGATCTTCTTTACTATTACAAAAGAATTGCAGCTCTTTTTATTTTTCCATTTAACACTTTAATTATCCACCTGCCCAGATTTCCAAGAAATCCAATCTCTCCCACTTAAAGTGTCCTTCTCCTGGAGTAAATTGAGATACTTGAAAACTTTCTTTTCCTGAAGGTGTCACTCTGTGTCTAACCTCCAGGAAGGAGCCTGGTTGGGCCACTCCAGGTGTTGCCACATGGCGTTGCTGTTGAATACGTTCGGTGTAGTTCAGTGAATGCTCGTTCACTGCTCTTTGCTGAGCTAGATCTTGGCTCAGGCCAGTGTGGTGCCCCAGGTTAAGGTTCCCAAGTTACAGCCTCACCCCAATAATAACCTCAGCCACGTGGTTTAGGTCTTCAGGGACTACTAGCCTGATAGGCATATGGGGTCCAAACCAGCCTGTACCATCAACTCCTGCCCTGTGCTGAACCCAGGTCATTGGTCCAGAATCCACTTCACTTGGGGGTCTGACAGCAGACTTCGGTTAAGGGCATCCCAATCCATTGTCCTTCAGATGGGGAGGTGTCGAGCATTCAATCTCTTCTACCCAGAGGTCCCACCTCCCGTCAGGGCTATGTCTACGTAATCCAGAAAGGCCATTCAAGGGACAGTTGCCTTACACATGAAAACCAACCCCAGGCAGTGATTGCTGGTTCTAGCCCAGGATCCTCTCACCCTTCAAAGGATGACATATGGCTCATCCTGGGGACAAAGCTGGCCTTGAGGAGCAGTAGGTGGCCTTTTGTTTTGCTGAGTTGGGCCTACACCTAACAGGGAAGAGCTAGAATACTTAGGATAATAGGTGGGGATATTCGCCAGCAAGGTTGAGGGGGGAGGAACAAAGAGGAAAGACTCAGGGCAGCTACAGAGAGATGTCTCTGGGGAAATGGATTAAGCTCTGTCTGTGACGTGCAGTTTAAACCTCTCCTCCAGCTACCTACAGAAACACCAGTGAGGTTGATATGACTCTCCAGTGTTTGGGCAGCTGGGTTTGTGGTTTTGAGACGAAGGGGGTCTGGCATCAGGGGGACACAGGACACAAGCAGAGGCTTCCAAGGATGTCCGGAAGCATCTCTGCTCAACATAGATGGGCAAACGGAGGACCAGAGGAGGGGCTTCTTCAAAGTCATCCCACAAGCTAGAGCCCAAAGTGGCTCTTCCCGCTCAGGATCAACCCCCAAAAGCCCACAAGCCATGGTGATCCCCAATTCTCCAGCTTCCTGCGGGAGCGGCTCAGTACAGATACTCTTGGACGGTGAGTTCCTTCAGGGTGAAGCCCCGGGAGGCGGGCTTCCGGAGCTGGTTCTCCTCCAGTCTCTTCTGCAGGGACACAAAGTCCTTGCCCAGCGCGTAGGCCAGGCGGGCCATGGCGTCCAGCAGCGGGGCGTAGTAACGGTGGCCCTCTCGGGCCTGCAGGCACTGCAGAGCCCTCTCCCCGGCGGCGAAGGCCTCGGCGGGGCGCTCCAGGTCGCGGTGGCACACCAGCATGGCGCACAGGGATGGCACCACCATCGCGGGGCAGTGGGACGCCAGCTTCTCCTGTAGCGGCACGGTGCGCACCAGGATGTCCAGGGCCTTGGTGTACTGCCCCGCGCGCAGGCAGCCGAAGGCCTCCTTCAGCTCGGGCCGCGTGAGGAAATCGATGAACTCGCGCGAGCGGCGCACGCAGCGGATGGCGTAGAGCAGGCTTAGGTACTCTTTGAGGGCCAGCTTGCGCTCGGAGATCATCTCCGGGGTGAAGTTCCCCATCAGGTGCTTTTTGGGGAAGACGACATCTTCGATCTCTTCCCGGAAGGTCTTTAGGAGTTTCTTCTGGAGCATCTCGAAGTCTGAATAACGCCGTTCCAGGATGGCTTTGTTGCTGTCAAAACTCCCCGTCTGGATGACGACGATTTGGTACATCTGCGGTGCAAAGAGAGAGGGCCTTTGACTACACCCTCACGGAGGGTTTCAACTGACAGAGAGCCCGGGAAATAAAATAATGATGACCATCATTTAAAGCATACCCTGGAAATGGGTGATGGTTATCTGCAATTCTGGTTTAAATTGCCATCAGCATTGGCTGAGCTGTAACAGCGAATGGTGACAAGAGTCAACCGGAGAATAACAAACAAACACAGCGACGCGGAGGCATCCTGGGGCAGAAAGGACGCACAGGAATCTGCCGTGCGGGGGGCCTGGCGCGTTCTTGGTTTTACGTGGTCAAAACTGGGCCTCAGGTTCCTGAACTGGGAGGCTTGGATTAATAAGATCTGTGTTTTCCAGGTGTGGAACTCCTGGGAGATGGTTTTAGGTGATACACTGGCAGTGATGTTACAAGTAAGAAAACTATTCTTTTCTCTTCTCTTTCAAGAGAATGCTGATTAAGGACACAGACTGCCTGGGTTATAATTCCAGCCCACCACGGTCTAGCTGTGTGGTTTTAGGTAGGTACTTTAACCTCTCTGAGCCTCCGTTTTCTCATCCAGAGAATGAGGATAGTAGCCTGCCTCACTGGGTGAGGATCAAATGAGTTAGTGCATTGAAACCATGACGTGCAGTCAGCACTCAGGGTCAGCTATTATTAGTACTCCACTCCCATTTGGGGAACGGTGGGGGGCAAAGAAAGGCTGTGTGGCTCTTCCATAGTCGTCAACCTCTCCCCCAACATAGGCTGAAATTCCATCCCAAAGAAAACAGCCCCAAGCCCAGCTTTCCACCAGCCGTGGTAAGCAGCTAGAATTTAATAACAGCCCTGAGCTTTCCTTGTATTTACTTTTATAATGACCTTTTCTTATGCTGTGTGATACTGGTTTTCCATTTAAGGTATTTCCCTTTGAAATAAATCTATTCAGTGTTTTTAAAAAGTGATCCACTTTAAAGAAAAAATGAGGTACATAATAAAAATGATATGAGGGTATCAAAAACAATGAAGAGGGGACACAGATGATAATACTGGGTAACATGGAATTAAACTGGGCCGTTTGCTTCTTAGGCTGAGGCACCTTGACTCTCCAGTCCTCACGGTGCTGAGCGTGAAATCTCACTTTTGGACCATTTTTTGCCAGAAGACCTCTGTGAGTTAAAGTGTGTCAATCCATCTTCTGGTCAAGGAGACTGAAGTGCCACCAGCCTTGCCCAGGGCCAGGAAGGAGGCCGTGAAGTCACGCCATCACTTTTGGTCTCTGCTTACCACAAACCTGGAGACTCTCGCCTCCTCGATGCGGGCGGAAGCGATCTCGAAGAGCAGTTTGACGTGCTTCCAGCAGCGTTTCTGGGTCCGCCAGTACTCCTGCAGCTCCCGCGTGGTCATGCTGGAGTTGGAGCTCTGGCTGCCGTGGGCATCTGGAAGGACCACGTGCTTAAGGACTAGCACAGGTCAGTGTGCTTTGGGGGCAAGGGCTTGGGGAGATGGCTGGGTCTGTCTGGGATGAGCCGTGGGAATCTGGAAGCGCTGTGAATATCCCCCTCCTCCATCCCACCTTGGATAGGCCCAGTCGGGCATCAATCAGACCCCTACACCCAACCTGGCTGAATCCATCTCGCCGTGGGCAACCTGGGACAGCCCAGCATCCCCAAGAGGCTTCTTGGTTGGGAAATGCAGTGTGTTTGTGGTACATCGTCCACTTCTGGCTGTTGTGAAACCCCATGCTCCTGCAGAGCAGGGATGTGGCTGGTTGGTTTCCACCCTCCTTACTGCCTGCGGAGCGCACACCAGCGGATGATGGGGGGAGCTTTGAGGATGCTGGGCTCCAGGTTCAGCTTGGCCGGCCCTTCCTCTCTCATCTCATTTCCCACACTCCCTGCTTTTTCTTGCACATGCCACTTCTTCTGCCTCAAATGCCATCCTCTTTCCCTGCCTCAAAAAGTAACAGTGTTTCTTAAACCTCACTTAAGCCCTAGGCCATTCTGAGAATCTTGGCAAAGATTAGAATCCTTCCTCCCCCCAAATGCACAAACCACTGTATATTTTATTTCAAAGGACATGTGTCCCAGGAGCCCTTCTCCAATGTGTCTTTCAAGACCCAACCCATATATCATTTCAACTGCCCTTTGGTGTTAGAATAAGAGCCTCCCACCTTGTCCCTGTGCCTTTTCCATGGCATCTTACGTTATTTTCTACAGATCCGTTTCCTTACTAAGCTTGAAGGCCAGCACGGTGTGTGATTGTTCCTGCTTCCCCAGTGCCTGCATAGGGCCAGGAACAGAGCAGGCGGTCAGCCAGCACATCTTGAAGGGTTGCATGCATATGGCAGACGTTTGCTCCAGGAGCTGGCACTATAGCAGACACTGTCAGTGCCTGGCCATGCCCCCTCACTGGCATTGACTGTTTTGGAACATCCCACTGGCTTCTATCAGAAGCACCTAGGACTCTCCCCCTGAGGGCTTTCTTGGGCCATTGCAGCATGTTGTGGAGCATACTTCAGCCAATGGAGGATGGGACCCGGGGACAGCAGCCTGGCCTCCTTGCCTCTGGGATGGTACAGCTCTAAGGTGTGCTCCATACGGTCTCCCACACGACCCCCATTGGGACTGAGCCCTAGTTGCCCACAGTGGTAATCTTTTCATCGACATCCCTTACTGGTTTCCTGCCCTTCCTTTCCTCGGTTTCCCACTCCCCTGCCATACCTCCTGGCATTGTCTCCTGGATAAACCACTTGTACCAAATCCCTGTCTCAGTGTCTGCTTTGGGATAACACAAGTTAAGTGAGCTGCCCTGTTTCTCATGGCATCCATTGAAGTATGCACATTTGTATTTCAAATGTCTTCAAACCTCTATCCCCGCGACCACGCCCCAAACCTCAAGCCCACCTAAGTGCTCTTCAGGTCCTGGACGTGGGAGGTCTGGGCCAGGGGCTGATGCTTTCGGCTTGGTCCCTGCCATGCACTGGGATATGGGTCTTGTCCATCCAGGGCTCCTGGCGTGCTTGGGACTTGCCATGCTCCAAGGCTGCCAGGAAAACAAGAGAGAACAGTGAGTGCCCACTTGTGTTGGGCTTCCTGGTGGGTCCTGGGATGCCCATAGTCCCCACTGCTGAGCCCTCCACTGCCCACCTAGCCATCCGCCCAACGGCCAGATGCTGAGCCTGGGCCTGGCCCTTTGCTGGACCGATCACACCAAGGCTGAGCAGAACCTTCTTTTATAGTTAGGATCCTTGTATTATCGAGTTGCTCTGAACTTTAAATGAGGTGACTTTAAGCAAAGGTAGTAGCTGAATGATTACTTGAGAGAAAATTGCTGGCTTGTCCAGAAAAACCAATATTTCATTTCATATTACATGTGTAAATAGAATCTCAGTGTCCAAAGCAAGGAGGCTGGTGTGTATCCTTCCCTTTTCTCTCTCTTTATCTTTAAGCAAACATTTACTAACAACTTGTTATACCCACTTCATATACACGCAGGCTCTTCACACCCACTATCTGATTTGACACCCACGATAATCTATCATGACTCCAGTAACAGATAAGGAAACCGAGGTTTAGCCCGAGGTCACGTGGCTGGTGGGCGTGACCAACCAAGCAAAGCCAGATGCCTGTGGTGTGCAGGCCGCACACCCTGCACTCAACGCCCACTCTCTCGCTTCGTCTGAATCTGTGCGTGGTAGGAGCTTTTCGTCTCCATTTTATGGTAAAAGAACGGAGATTTTGAGCTGCCCAGGATCAAGAGCTGGTAAATGGTGGGCAGGGCACAAACGCAGGCTGATCTGACTTCAGAATCCTCTCCCTGGTACTCAGGAGAGGGTGGGCAGCAGGAGTCCTGGGGTTCAGTTTATGCATAACTCTGTCTGTGACCCAGGTAAGTGAACAAGATGAGCTGGTGCCTGGAAGTTATTTAACTTCTCTGAGTCTCAGTTTCCTACAAAAGGGGCACGACAACCTTCACGAGGCTGGTGTGAGTGTTAAGTCAGGCACACCGTGCGAAGTGCCAGATCGGGGCTGCGCACATACCAGACACCGTATTAGTCCCGTTTATTAGTACCTGACCCGTGATAGATGCTCTAGGAAATATTTGAGAAATAAATGGCTGAATTAAGCTGTAAGTTGGAATACAAGTTAAAATGTCTGAGACAAATTAGAAAAAGGGCCAATTAAAACATCGGCTCAGATGGAGCGAGTAGCTGGGGTACCATTTAGGCACAGAAATTCAAAATAAGAAGGGTGCAAGTGACCTGACCTCCTTCTTAACGTGCTCTTGCTGTGTCAGGTGAAAGGAACCCTGGGGCATTCTCCAGGGGGCTCTGTGCTGGTGTCCAGTGGGTGGTTCTCAGGGACCCTCTGTCCAGCCTCATCCTATACAGATGGGAAACCGAGGCACAGAGCAGGGCATGGCTGGACCAGGGCTGCACACGCTTGAGTACCCTATAGCTTTCTCCCCTTAAGGAGAAAGGGGAGTCTCTAGTCCTCAGTTTCCCCATCTGTGAAATGGGGAAAGCAATCCTGTGACTACAAAAGCTCTTTGGGGACAGCTGTACATGGTGTTCTGTGAGCCCTTCCCTCCCATCTCTACACCCCACAGAGCAAAGATTTCTAGGCTTTACAACAAAATATGACAAGTGTTGGTACTCCTGGCTTGGGGGCCTGTCCTTGGCCCAGCGGACAGCAGCTGCCCAGCCCCTCCACCATCCAGCTCTGGGAGCAGTCACCCTTGCTCCTTCCTTCCCAGGTGCCCTGAACATCACTTCTCCCTCTAAGGGATGCCTGCCATGTCCAGCCTTCTTCTGATGGGCACACAGGGCCCCCTTCAGAGCCCATGCTACCTCTCTGAGGGGGCAGGAGGGGACATTCCATCAGGGGTGAAACTCCAGCAGAGTAAAGCACCCTGGTCCAACCTAGGAGACAGAAGATCCTAGACATTGGATGGGCACACTCCCAAATGTGAGCATATATCAGAACTTCCTCAGGGGCGGGGGTGGAGGTGGAGGTGCCGAGGGGTAGATTTCCTGCTCCCAACATCAGAGAGTCCCATCTAGCAGGTCCTGGGGTGAGCCCTGGATTCTGCCTTTTGCACAGGTCCCGAGGGCTATGCTGAAACAGGCGTTCCCTGGCACCACTTTTTGAGAAACACAGGTTTGGTGGATCATTCCCCAGGCTCAAGAGAGGTTGGAGAAGCTTCTGGCACTTCAAAAGGAATTGAGGAGACGGAGGGTCAAGGAGCTGCCCCCCTTCTCTGCCCCAATGCACTGAGGGGAGTCCTGCGTATCTGTCACCAGCCCTTCTCCCTGCCACCCTGCCCCCAAGGGGTACCGAGGGACGGTTACAGGAGGAGGGGGCTCAGGCCACAGGCGGGCAGAGGCCCACTGAGCTTGGGATCAGACACTGACCTGAGGTCTCTGGTCCTGTGCGTGTCCAGGGGTCCAGGAGGGACGTCACATGGCCCCCTTCAGCTCTCTGTTCCAAGCTCTGGGCGAGCAGGCCAGTGGCTGCCACTTTGCTAAGTTCCCTGTATGAAAACAGGAAATAAGCTGTGTGACCCGCTCCTGGTTGCCCCAGCCCATTGGCTGATGAAAGATGGTAGTGAACTCAACTAACAGACAGTCAGAGGCTGCCCTGCTGGGCCAGACCTGGCAGGGCAGGGCGGGCCTGGATCTCAGTTCCCACATCAGCCTGTCTGACCCTCAGGGTCCTTGACAATCTCTGGCATTTTGGACATTAGTTCCCAAAGCTCTTTAATGTTCATTATCCTACCCTAGTGAGCTAGGCATGATGGGGGCCATCCTGCTCTAAGGACAGATGGGGAAACTGAGGCTTGGAGCAGAGCTGGTGGGATGCAGAGCCAGGGCCGGATTGGGGGCGGGTAGACTCAGAGTGCCTTCCTCTGGCGGAAGCTGCATCCCACATGCCAGACAGAAAGTACCAGGGAAGCCAAACCTCTGGGCAGTTGCATGATTTGTAGCCAACCATATTGTGGCCTGGAGTGCAGGAGGCTGGAACAAGACAAAAAATAAAACCTCCCAGCTCCCCCCGCCCCCCCAAGAAGTCTACCATGTATCTCTCCCCAGCTATGGTTCCTCCCCTTCCCGGTCCTGATTTTTGATGGGGATTAATTCCTTGCTTTTCTTTATAATTTATCACCTACTAACAGACCCCAAAACAATAGTTTCATTTTATTCATTTTTGAGTTTTATATTAATTGAGCCACACATACTGTTTGTATACTTTGGTGCTTTGCTTCTTTCATTCAGCATTTATGTGAATAAGATTTATCAATTTTTTTGTGTGTAGCTAAAGCTTTTTCATTTTTACTGCTGTGTTGCTACATTATTTGAATATATCAGTACTTACCTTTTTTTTTGTCTATTGGTGCACATTTGGGTTGTTGCTAGTTTGGGCCATCATGATCAGTGCTGCTGGGAATATTCTTACACATTCATCCAATGCACACATTTATCTGAAGCGAACTTACTGGGTCTCAGAGTATGAATAGCTTCGACTGTACTCAGTCATGCCAAACACTTTTCCTGAGTGGTTGTGTCATTTTGCAATCCCACCAGCAGTGTATGAAGGCTCTAGAAGTTCTGCATCCTCCCCTACACTTGATATGGTCAATATTTTTTATTTCAGCCATTCCAGTGGGTGTGTAGTGGTATCTCGTCATGGTTTTTTTTTTTTTTTAATTAATTTATTTATTTTTGGCTGTGTTGGGTCTTCGTGGCTGCGCGTGGGCTTTCTTTTTTCAGTTGCGGTGAGCGGGGGGCTACTCTTCATTGCCGTGCGCGAGCCTGTCATTGCGGTGGCCTCTCTCGTCATGGAGCACCGGCTCTAGAGCGCAGGCTCAGTAGTTGTGGCACACGGGCCTAGCTGCTCTGCAGCATGTGGGATCTTCCTGAACCAGGGCTCGAACCCGTGTCCCCTGCATTGGCAGGCGGATTCCTAACCACTGCGCCACCAGGGAAGCCCTCGTCATGGTTTTAAGTTGCATTTCCCTAGTGACTAGTGATGTTGAGCATCTTTTCATGGGCTTATTTGCCATCCTTATATCCTTTTTGGTGAAGGGTCTGTTCAAGTCCATTGCTCATTTTTCTCATTGGCTTATTTTCTTCATGGTTTGTAGGTGTTCTTTATGTATTCATGTGGGTATATGTGCTCCTCAATAATATCTTTCCCATCCTATGGTTTGCATTTATACTCTCTTCTAATGGGTTCTTTTGATAAATAGAAGTTGCCAACTTTAAAGCATTCAACTGTATCAATCTTTTCTTTCATAGCTGGTGTCATACCGTTAAGACCATGGACATTACTCCTTTATCGTTCTTTCTGCAACAACTTCACAGGCCACTGTGAGGCTTAAGATGAGTTAAGATGCTCAAAGCACTTAGGGCGATGCTGGTACCTAGTAAGCACTGTACAAGGGCGGGCAATTCTTGTTATTCTACAAACCTTTCTAGTTTGCCTTTCTTACTTGCGTCAGTATAATGCCCTTAGAGTAAGTAGATTTTTGTGTATGGTGTGAGGTAGGAGGTCCACGTTTTTTCCCCACATGTTCACCTACTGGCCTTATTTATTGAAATGGCCACCCAATCCCACTGCTTGGCAGTGCCATCCCTGTTATAAAAAGAGTATCCACACATGTCAGGGTCTGTTTAGCTCTAGGGGAAGGGCCATCAGTAGTGTGCCTCTGGCCTGCTAGCTGGTGAGCCCCTGGGGGGGCAGGGGCCATATCTCATTCACCTCCACCTTGCACTGCCCCATAGAACACCTGGTGTGGCGTGGAGATGCAGGCTCTGTATAGAGGGAGGCTGGAACTCCGTCTCTCCTCCTCTCTGAGTCCTGTCCTGGGCCTGGAACCTGCGAGATACCAGTGTAGATTCTGAGCCCTTCTCTGCAGCCCTGTGTGCCTCCCACCCCCAACCAGCAACCATGGGGAAGAGTGTGTAGAAGCCACTGCTTCCTCTTCTCAGGGTGGGAGATGCTTTTTGGAAACCCCCAGACACGCAGGAGCGTCTGGTCTGCATAGGAAGGAACTAGCTGGACCAGAGTAACCAGGAGAGGCCACACTTGGCCACCTGCCGGGTGTTGGCTTTTCTCTGAAGGACAGGGCTCGAGGTGGCAGAGGACCTCTATGTGTCTACAAGGACAGACAGGGCTCCGCTGTCATGGGGGGGTGTGGAACAGGAATGGGCATCCCCCCACTGCACTACTGAAGCCAAAGGGGACACCAAGGGGCCTTGGGAACTCAGGAAGGGAAGTGCTGGCATGTCAGAGTCTAGGTGTCTTCCCTAGAATTCACCCGGCTTGGACCCTTCATTGGCCTCCCCCCGCATTCCGAGTAAACCCAGCCCCCCCGGCTGAGGCCTCCGTAATCTGCTGGTTGCCCCCTTCTTAACCTCATTCGCACCCTTCCCGGCATCACTTACCACACACCGGCCATCCGGACTGCTTTCTGTTCCTCAAATGTGCTTCTCAGCCTTTGCGCTTGCAATTCCTTCAGCCATCAATGTCCTGCTCTCGCTTCCTTCCATGACAAGCTCTTTTCTTTCTCATCCTCAGGGTGCAGCTCGATCTTCTCTATTTTGTGCAGCCCTTCTTGACCCCCTGTCAAGAACTATCATTGTTTTGCTTATTTGTTTACTTGTTTAGTGCCCGTCTGGAATGCCTTGATCACGGGGACTTGGTCTGTGGCAGCGTTCTGTCCCCAGTACCCACTGCAGCGCCTGCCACCTAGTGGGTGCTCGGTAACTGTGTGAATGAATGAATGAGTGGGCGAACGCAGAGAAGTGGAGATCGGGCTGTGACTCCAGATCAGCCCTGACTCACTGTGCGACCTGGGTAGGCCACTGCCCTCTCTGAATGTCAGTTTCCTTAATTGCAACATGAGATTAAGTTAAGGATCCTCCCAGCACCAAAGCATTCCACACTGGGCAGATAACAATACTGTAAACTACCACTCACTGCTGCTCTGGATGTCTGACAAGCTTGGGACTCCAACACCGAAACACCACTTTTGAGAAATTCAGTAAGAATTGATTGATCACAGGTGTGCCTCCACGTGTCTGGCAAAGAAAACCCAAACTGGGGAGGTGTTTGTTCGTAAGTAGGTGATGCAAAACCCGGTCATGTCAATCTTGTTTTCCCATAGCTGGGTATACAAACATTAGCTTTTAAAAAATCTCAAAAGTTCTTAATACTGCAGGGTTTTAAAATTAGGGCCACAGACAGAGTGCGCTGTGGGGCACCGATGTGGTTATACTGAGACATAGCAGAGCGACGGGTGGGTCGGGGGTGTGGGACTGGCGTGTGGGTTTCTATTTCTATACTGCAGGCTGGGGAAACACCTCAGCCCTTCCTGGGCCTCACACAAGCTCTGTCAGTCCTTCTGATCTGTGTAAGAATTCATGGCTAAAATGTGGAGAAAATCTAACTTTAATTATCAGCAGGACACAAACATCTTGTGTTCCTGGGAGATCTGTTTGCTTAGGTAAAGGCTTTGATGAGTTTGCATGGGAGTTTAGGGCAATTGCACATAGTTTGAAGGTTTGTGCCCTGCCCAGAGTGCCTCAGGAGGGCAGGAGTGGGGCTGAAATCCAGCCCTCACTCTGCTTTTCCAAGCTGGCTCCTGTGTTCCCTCAGGTAAAGGGGACGCCTTTTTCTAATCTGAAAAAAAGGGTGATGTGAGCTGGCTCTGAGTGAACTAATGATGGAGGATTGAGAAACTGTTTTTCAAAGACAGTAAGTTCAGCTGGTGGAATATTCTGTTTTGCTGAAGTGGAATTTGGAAGCTTGGGGCTAGAAGGGAAGGGTTTGAGAAACTGAAGGTGATTCTAGAAACCATATGGGGGAGGGGGAGAAGAGAGGAGACACAGTAAGGAATCTGCAGAAGAGGAGGCCCACCCATCAGGGGAGCTGGATTTGTTGGGTTTCTGATCTTCAGCAAAACCCGCCTGATTCACTGATGAGCTTGGAGTTGGTTAGGGCTGGAGGTGGGGGGAGGGGACAAAATGTGGGTCTGGTCTTGAGATGGGGATGGGTAAGACCAGAGGCTGTCCAAAAGCCCCAGGTACATTGGGTTCCTCAGGTTTGAGGCAGCTCAGTAAAAAGCTGCCTTCTCTACCGTGCCTTTCCCTCGTGCATTGTCTCTCTTTTAATATGTCACTCAACAAACTTGGGCCAGGCACTGGGCCAGAGGTGGAGGTCCAGCAATGGTGAAGGAATGTCTCAAGCCCTCAAGGGCTCACAGTCTGGTGGAAAAACAGGATGGACACATGGAGCATGAACTGAAACAGAACACCATCCAGGCTGAGAGCAAACAAGAGCACAGGCAGGCTGCTCTTTGGTAGCTCAGAGGACTGGAGACTTCCGTGGGGACAGTGGAAAGCTCCCTGGAGGGAGGTGGGCACTGAAGGGTTGGTAAGTCCCAACAAAAGGAGTGAAAGAAAGATGTGGGCTTGATTAACAGCTCCACCATCCTGTAGCTGAGTCATCTTAGGAAAATTATTTACCTCTTGGAACCTGTCTCTTCATCTCAAAAGAGCCGGGGCAAAGAATAGTACCTATTCCATAAAGAGGCTCATGTGAGGGATGAGAGTACAGTGCCTGGCATATAGTAAGTATTCAATAAATAACATTCATATTATACAGAGTTCAGGGCTTACTCTGTGCCAAGTTCTATATTTGTACTCCTCACGACAAGATCTAAGTGAATTGTCAACACCACTTAGCTGTTAGGGAAACTGAGGCCAAGGTTAAATAACTGGCCCAAAGGTATAGAGATCTGGGATTCAAATCCAAGTTCGCTGGAGTCCAAAGTCTATGCTATTCAACCTGTTGCCTCCCACTGAGGCCCAGAGTGAGCAAAGCACAGAGGTGGGAGGACCAAGAGCTATAAGGACACTGGTGCATCATGTGGGCCTGGCTGTAGAATGGTTTGGACACTGGTGGGTGGGTGGGCTGCTTGGAGCAGAGTGGGCTGCTTGGAGCAGGGGACCAGCACGGAGACTGCTGCTCAGTGTGAGGTTGAGGAGAGACTAGTTAGAATCATGGGGAATGGCTGGGCGCTCTTGCCAGGTGAGAGATGACAGTGATTTGGACCCAAGTAGTAATAGTGGCTATGGTAAGAAGTGGCTGCATTCTGAATATGTTTTGAAGGTCAGGTTGACAAATTTGCTCCCAGGTTGGATGTGGAGTATAAGAGAAGATGAATCGGGTAAGTTTTCCAGGTTCAGTTGCTCTGTTACTTTGCTTAAGTAATCTGCTATTATTGGGCATTCAGGAGGCTTCCAGGTTTTTGCTGTTACAGATAAGATGGTGGTGAACATCCTTGTAGATGGATCTGTACACCATCTGGAATGATTTTCCTGGGGTTAGATTCAGTGCCTCTAACACAGCATTTCCCAGCCTCAACCAAATGTGCACCAGCAGTGCAGGTATTTACCTGGAGGCAGTGTGGGGTAGTGGTTTGAGCATGAACTTTGATGTCAGACATCTGGGGGGCAAATCTCCGCTCTCCTGTCATGACTTGGATAAAGTAATTAACTTTTCTGTGCCTCAGTTTCTTCCTCTACAAATTAGGGAAAAGATAGTCAATATCCTGTAGGTAGGATTAAATGAGTATCTGTAAAGCACTATGTCAATGTCAGTTTTTTTCCTTGAAATTGACTTTACATTTAAAATTTTCCAAGTACAAATGTTTTTTTTTTTAATTTATTTTTATTTTATTTATTTATTTTTGGCTGTGTTGGGTCTTCGCTGCTGCATGCAGGCTTTCTCTAGATGTGGCGAGCGGGGGCTGCTCTTCGTTGCGGTATGCCGGCTTCTCATTGCAGTGGCTTCTCTTGTTGCAGAGCACGGGCTCTAGGCACATGGGCTTCGGTAGTTGCAGCATGCGGGCTCAGTAGTTGTGGCTCACGGGCTCTAGAGCGCAGGCTCAGTAGTTGTGGTGCACGGGCTTAGTTGCTCCGTGGCATGTGGGATCTTTCTGGACCAGGGCTCGAACCCATGTCCCCTGCATTGGCAAGCGGATTCTTAACCACTGTGCCACCAGGGAAGCCTCCAATTACAAATGCTTTAAAAGGAATGTTTATATTAATACCTTCAATGAAAAACCAGCAATCACTTGCCAGGAATAAGAAATCATAAAATAAAATAAATCTGATGTAAACAAAACAGTGCTGGTGAATTCTAGTTAGATAATGTCACAGAGCCAAGTAGACTAGGCAGTGTTAGAGAGGTGTTCAAGCCCTATTAGTACTAAACTGAGATGGCTTGCCTCAACTTAGAAGAATTGAAAGAAAAATGTAGAAAGAGGAAGTTTAAATGCCCTGTCCACTGTTACCTAACACGGAACCATCACACTCCAGAGAACTCTGTCCTGGGACTTCACAATAGTAAGGCTTTAGATGACTATGAACTTCCTGACCCTCAAAGGGTGCATTGGGTAATACTGACCCCAACAGCTTTCCTAGCTTTTCAATTCACGGGATATCTCGTGTGTGTGTGTGTGTGTGTGTGTGTGTGTGTGTGTGTGTGTGTTAGATGGGGGACTTGTCCTGAGAGACTCTTCGATTCCCTCCGGTTGAAAGGTGGCTCAGGAAGGATGACATACTTGGCCCGGGTCACGCGGCACCGGCCGTCCAGCCTGCCTCTGCCCTGCCTGCTCCGCCGCCCACGGTCCGGCTGGCTCTCTCGGGAGGGGCGGGGCTGCCAGGCAGAGGGTGGGCAGTGGGGGCGGGGCACGTCGGGGGCGGGGCCGGGGCCCGGGTGCCCGCGCAGCCCAGGCTGGAGCTGAGCCGGGGAGTCAAGACTCGAGCTGCGGGGAGGAATCGGGGCGCCGGGCGTGAGTGGTCGTGGGCTCCGCGCGGGGGTGGCAGGTGCCGAGGGTCCCGCTCCCGGGACTGGGACACCTGACTTCCGAACGGTCCAGGCCGCCAGCCTTAGGATGGGGCTGCCTCGGTTTCCCCTTCAGGAGTCCCGGGGTCTAGACGGAAAGGGGGTGTTTCGAGGTTGGGGAGCCTCCTGGTGGGCTGTGACTACAAACGATGAGGGGTTTGGGAGAGTGGGCGGAACTTCTGCCCCAGGAGCCTCTGAGGTCTGGAGAGAGACCGTGATTTGGGGATCGAGGGGTTTGTGGGGGCAGAACATGCAGGATGAAGTTTCGAGGCACCGGGCCGGCCTGGGAATGAGGAGGCCAGGCTTCAGGTCTGAGCGGGAGCTACTCTCTGTTCAGTCCCCTCCTCTCTCCCTCAGTTTCCCCATTTTCACCTTACTTGTGGATGGGTGGGTATAAATGAGAGTGCCTGGATGATCTCTAACCCTGCCTGTGGCCTTGTAACTGTCATGGGGGTCTCCTACCTCCTCCTCCTCCCCCGTGGTGGGTGTGGAGACCCCTGCCCATTCTGCATCCCATCCCTGCCCAGACCCGCCCACACCAGGGCCTGCCGGCATCCCATCCTTTGTGCTGTTCATCCTCTCCTTCGCTCCTAATGTTGAGCAACAGCCATCTGGTCCTACTTGCTTTACAGCAAACTCACAAGCCTCCCTCCATCCCCTCCAGGGAGGCCTCCCACAGCTGGACCCTTGGTTCTGAGTTTGTTCTTGCTTCTCTCTCTCTTTTGGAGCTCTTAGTCTCCTCCCTGTGGTGGGCTCCATCTCCCCATGGGCTGTTCCCTGGCCACAGGGTCCTTGTTCCATAGAGGGGAGAAGCCTGCCATGTCACTCGTCTCCTGACCCCTTGGTGAAGACCAGAGTGACATTCTGGTTGCTTCTGCTCTCCTGTTACAACCACTCTGCCCCTAAGTTGGTTGGTTACTCAGATCCCCTTAGCCAATTGGCACTGTGAGATCTGAGGCAGGAAGGGACCCCATCTAGCCTACTGACGTCCCACCCAGCAGGATCCCTCTGTTGCATACGCTCAGTGATGGGAAGCTCATTCCTTATGAAGCGCTGTTCAGTGGCCTGCAGCTCCGGCTTCATTTGGTCAAAATCTGTGGCTTGCAGATTCCACCCCTTGGCTCCACTCCTGCCTCCTGGAACCATGCAGAGTAAATTCATTCTTTTATTCATTCACACAATCTTGATCAGTGCCCTGCATGAGACACTGGGGATATAGCAATGAAAAAATCAGACAAAATTCCCTGCCCTCATGGGGTTGGTTTTCTAGAAGGGAGTTGGACAGCAGTCCAATAAGTAAATACAAGGTACGTCAGGTGCTAAGAAGTGCTATGGAGACTAATAAAGCAGGCAAAGGGGATGAGGTATTGGGCTGGGGGTATTGTGGTTTTATATAGCTTAGTCAGGGAGGGCATCTCTGAGATGGTGACCACCGAGCAAAGCCTTGAAGGAGGCAAGGGGGGAGCTATGTGAATAACTGGGGGAAAGGACAGTGCACCCACAGAGGGAAGAGCATGTGCAAAGGTCCTCGGGCAGAAGCATGACATGTGGGAGCGGGTCTGGCTTGTTCTAGGAAAAATCGTGGCTGGAGCAGGGTAGGTGAGGAGCCAGTGAAGGATTAGTAGGAAATGAGTGCAGAGACATAAGGGGTGGGGAGGTGGGGATCCATTGCATGGGGTCTTGACGGCCACTGCGAGGGCTTTGGTTTTCACTCTAAGTGCACTGGGAGCCACTGGAGGTCTTTGAGAAGAGGCGTCACCTGCTCTTACCTAGAGGTTAGCAGGTTCATCTGGCTGTGGATGGGAGAGAGAATGCAGGGAGGTGAGGGCAGAAGGGTGGGGGGACCAGTGAGGGGACCACTGCTGTCATTCTGGGTAGAGACCGTGGGGCTTGTTACCTATGGCATAGAGGCAATGAAAAAATATCAGATTTTCAGATTTGAGATATATTTTGAAGGTAGGGGGTGATAGAATTTGGGATGTGAGAGAAAGGTGGAGTCAAAGGTGACTCGGAGGTTTTGGGGCTGAGCATCTTGAAGTTTAGAGCTGCCATCGGCTGAGATGGGACCTGTTTAGGGGGAAGAGCTGGAGTTTGGCTTTGTGCTTGTGAAGTTTGAGATGCCCATTGGGCATCCACATGAAGATGTCCATTAGGCAGTTGGAAAAGTTTAGTGGGGAGGTTGGAGCTGGAAATAAAATGTGGGGCATCATCACCATATAGCTGGTATTTAAAGCCATAATAGCAGGTAAGCTCACTTAGGGAGAGAGTGATACAGAGAAAAGAGGTCCCACCAGGGAGTTCTGGGGCTCCCAGCATTAGGAACTAGCCAAGGAGACAGAAAGAGTGACCAGTGAGATGGGAGGAAAAATCAGAGAGTTGGGGTGTTCTGGAAGGCAATGAGGCAGGTGCTTCAAGGAGGAAAGAGGGAGTGATTATGACAGATGCCTTTGGCAGAGCCAGCGAGGTGAGGGCTGAGAATCCAGCAACCTGGAAGTCACTGGTGACCATGACAGAAGTAGCTGGGGGCCAAAGGGGACACGATCGGAGGGGATAGGAGGGGAGAACTTGAGGACAGCAGTATAGACAACAGCTAAGGAGTCCTGCTGTGAAGGGGGCAGAGAAATGGGGTCGGATGGAGAAATTATAGTATGTGTATGTGCTGATGAGAACTGCTCTCCCAGAGAGAAGCCCGGTGAAGGGGGCAAGAATGGAGGATGCCGCAGGAAGTGAGAGGGATGGGTCCACTGCCCCAGCAGGGGCGTGGCCCCAGCTGAGAGAAGGACAGTTAGGTTGAGCTTCCAGGGCCTCCCTCTCTTCTGTCTGCAGTGGCCCAGCAGGCTGAGATTTCAGCACTTAAGGAAATCAACTGGCTCAGGGCTCCAGAGAAACCAGACTGGCTGTGTGTCAGGAGGGAAGGAGATGTCAGAGCTTGGCCTGGGCTTGGGGATAAAGGGGGGGCCCACGTGGGTTACCCCTTCCACTTGACCCTCTGTTTCTGCAAGGAAGTGACCTTTTCTTTGCACAGACCTCATCTTCCTCTAGAAAAGACTACAATGACTCCAAAGTTGCAGTAATTGAAGCAGAGAAGAAAAGGTAACAGAGAGAGGCTGATTTAGTCTGAAGAGGGGAAGTCTGAGCAGGGAGTAAAGGGGCAAGAGGTAGGATTTTAGGGACAGTTTTTATGAGATAGGTGATGAATGGACATCTGTTTTCTCCCATTCCCAATTTAAACGGAAGCGGGAAAAACTTTGGTTAAATATAATGAGGAACTTCCTGTGCTGGTTAGTGAGGACAGCAACAGGCCAGGTCCTCTGCCCTGGATGTTTAAGATGAGAAAGAACAATGCCTTCTTAGAGACAGGATGCTGGCCAGATTGGTCCTTGGGGATTCTCCCACCTCTGAGGTTTCTGGAAGAAGGCCAGGACAGAGTTGGGACTTTCCAGCTACTGGTGGGAAGATGGAGCAGCAAACCTTCTGGCTTGGGCCTGCCTCTTTCTCCAGGTGCCCTGACATCACGAGTTGGATATGTGTGGCTCAAGCATCCATCGGCTGACCCGGACTCGGAGTGTTTGGGAAGAGCCCCTGCTTACTTGTAGCTTGTCCACTTGTGGCCTAGCATGTCTACGGGTGTGTCAGAGATCACTGGGCTTGCTGGGGTCTCTCAGTGCAGCTAATGGTGGAGGGAGAAGGCTTTGTGCCAGAACTGCTGAGAATTGTGTAGTTCTTCACAGCTGGTTGGCCACCTCTGGCTTCTGCCCATCTTTTCGGGGGTTTCCCCGGGAGAGAGGTGGGGTCTGTGGGCAAATCTAGACCTGCCAGTCCTGTGCCACTCAGCCTTGCCTTCCTGCTCAAGGCCTGCCTGCAGATGACTTGGCCATGCCTACTCTAAGCCTAATGGTCTTTGACGGGGCAGGGAGGGTGTTCCAGGCTCTCCCGATGCTGAGGAGAGAGCAGCTGTCCGTCCTTAGGCATCCTCTGAGTAAAAGGGGCAGAGAATGTCCTATCTCATCTTAACTCCAACTTCTTTAATTTCTGGCTGCACACATGCCCTCCAGGCATCGGGTCGGAAAGAGAGTGCTGACCCCATTTCTGGGCTGTTTCTGGAGGGGTGGGTGGTAGTTCTTTTCCCCAGGACCTGGGCAGGGGTGGTGATGGGGCTGAGAACCAATCCAGGGTCAAGCCCAGAGCTCTTCCTACCCCGTCCTGTTCTCTCCTCTCCCCTCTCCCCACCTCTACCCTCTTGACTCCTCTGCTTGGCAGTGGGCGCAAGAAGGAGGCCTGCTTGGCCAGAGAGAACTATTTTCCTTTCTGGTTTACCGTGGCCTCCGCACTGAGGATGCCCTCCCTCCCAAGCTGCCAGACACATGGGTAACCTCGCTGCCTCAGTTTCCTCATCTGGCCAGCGCAAGGCTTCCAGCCTAGGTGTTGGCAGCATTCCGAGGTGGTGATTTCTCCTTTCCCTTACTTTGGATGGCATATGAGGACAGGCGCAGAACGTTCCAGCCCCACCCCCTCCCTCAGTGGATTTTTGATTCATGAACATTCCCACTGTACTTCCCCTTGGCCCAGCCCCGTGCCAAGCTTAGTGACGCCAGGATGAGTAAAACCCAGGCTTCCACTTGGGCCAAGAAGGGAGTTAGACGCATAAACAACCAATAGGAAATACACAGACTTTCCAAGACCCTTGGCATCTGCTTCTTTGAGTATCCTGGAATGTCCCTTTTTTGTAGAAAGAAGCTGGCGTTCCTCTTCTTTTTTCATGCCTACCTCCTTTCACTTTCATTTTCTGTGGGCACTGCCCCAGCTTACGGCCCTGGATTCTGTGACTGTCGCAGAAGGGACCCTGCTGAGAGATTTTCTCTGCCGCATGGGGACACTCCCAGGGCCTGAAGCTCCGTGAGATCGCTTCCCCACAGATTCCCAGGACCCAGAGTCTGAAGGCTGAGCCCAGAGCAAGCTATCGACAGAGGTGACGTCACATAGTGTGTGGTGGAAGGGAGTTGGGGGGTGGTGAGGGCCTGGGCATTTGGGGAGGGGGCAGTGGACTGGGGTCAGTGCAACCATAAGCTTTGAAACGTCTTAGTTTGTACCATGAGTTTCGCTTCACCTGGGTTGGCATCTTTATAGCAATGTTCTGGGTCTGTCCCTGGCGGTAGCAGTGGGTTACCTACATGGGCCTGGGCTCGGGCCCCTGTGGGGAACCCAAATATAAGGGAATTAAAGACATGCCTTCTGGAGTTGCACTGCTTGGGTTCAAATCCTAGCTCTACCTCATCTACCTTGTATCCATGGACAAGCCTCAGTTGTACTCAGCCCTCTCTGTGCCTCAGTTTCTTCACCTGTATAATGGGGCTGATCCTAGTACCCACTTCAGAGTGGTTGGGAGGGTTAATGAAAGCACTTAGAATAGTGCTTGGCACATTGTATGCGGTTAATAAATGTTAGCCATTGTTGAAAAGAGAGCTGCGGTAGCCTGAATCCAACCAGCATGTTAGGGCCCTCTCATATGGCCTCAGAGAGAATTGATTCCCTGATCCCTTGGGAGACATTGCTCCTAATATTAAGTCAAGCCTTTTAAAACTTCTTAAAGCAGGGATGAAGCATGGATGTGGGAGCCAGGGGCCTTGATTTAACTCCTGGCTGCTTCAAACCCTCTGTGGGACCTCGAGCCAGTTTCTTGCCTTCTCTGGGCCTCAGTTTGTACATCCATACAATGGGGAGCTTGCATTGGTAATGTCTGAGGGTAGAACTGTGGCCGTCTTGGTCTCAGGGTGGGGCTGACTTGCTCTCTCCACTGCCGCCTGCCTGCTTCCTGAGAAGTCCTGCACTGGACCTCATTCTCCTCCCCAGATTGTGAAATGTACACGCAGGACGCCTTCCAGGCACAGAGGAGCCAGCTGGTGGAGCTGCTGGTCTCGGGGTCCCTGGAGGGCTTTGAGAGCATTCTGGACTGGCTGCTTTCCTGGGAAGTCCTCTCCTGGGAGGACTACGAGGGGCTCAGCCTCTTGGGCCAGCCTGTCTCCCACTTGGCCAGGCGCCTCCTGGACACTGTCTGGAATAAGGGTGCTTGGGGCTGTGAACTACTCACTGCGGCTGTGCAGGAGACCCAGGCTGACAGACAGCCCCCCGAGCTTCCCGGCTGCTGGGAGCCCCACTCACCCCACCCAGCCCGTGACCTGCAGAGTCACCGGCCAGCCATCGTCAGGAGACTCTACGGCCACGTGGAGGGAGTGCTGGACCTGACACAGGCGCGGGGTTTCATCAGCCAGTACGAATGTGATGAAATCAGGCGGCCCATCTTCACGTCATCCCAGCGGGTAAGGCTCTTCCCTCTTGGCTCATCAGAATTCAAAGGAAAAGCGTGCTTAGTTACCGAAACTGGTTTGTGAAGTCAGCCCTGTGGGGAGACATGGGTCGTGGCGCTTCCCCTTTAAGGGTAGCCAAGCAGGTGAAAGTTGCTCTGGAGTTTTGGTATCATGCCACTGCTGATGAGAGGCAGTGTTATATGGTGGCGAGCATCTTGGATTCTGGAGTCAGGACGATGCAGGCTCAAGGCCTGTGACTTTAGGCTTCTCTATGGAAACTCAGTATCCTTCATCTCTCCTGTCTCAGATTCCTCATCTGGGAAACACAGATGGGAGAATTCAATGAGGTGAGCTACGTAACTCTTAGAACGGTGTCTAGCACGTAGTAAGCACTCATTAACATTACCGTTGGCTACTGTCAATTCTGTTATCAGTGATATTCTGTACTTGTACGCTTTTAATGCTGTCTGCTTTAAATTAACAGCTCAACAGATGATAAAAATTCATTAAATTAAATCTGTGTTTAGTAATGAATATAGCGTTCTATGTACTAATATAGTTTAAATGCCCACATAGGATTTCTAATATGAAATTGCATTAGATCATAGACATTTGGAGTTGGGATAAGTGCCTCTGAATGTGACATTCCACAAGAACAGAAGAGTGTCTTTTGGGTATTTTTGAAACTCTTTGTTTTATTTTCCCCCAAATAGTGAACCTCAGGCCTCCCGTGATGCAGACGGAACAGTCATTAACACCTCACTTTATGGATTGGGAAATTTGGGTCCCAGAAAAGTGGTTTGAAAAAGCTCATAGTAGTTCATGAGAGGGCCAGTGCTGGACACAGTGCTTTGACTAATTCATTCATCATTGATTTATTCATCCAGAATCTATTTGATGCCTACTACGTGCCAGGCTCTCTCTTAAAGCTTATTGTGCTGAGAGCCTTGTACATAGTAGGCACTCAAGAAATACTTGTTGAAGAAATAATGAATTATTGAATGAATGAATGAATGAATTGGAATTACATTGCAGTGTTAGGATGGGCTGGGTTGGGGGACTTTCTAGTTACTGTTTTTGTCTATTTTTTAAAATATGTATTTGGTGTTTTTGTCTATTTTTTAAAAATATGTATTTGGTGTCCACGTGAGTTTAGGTAAGCCTGGTTGAGACTGATGGAATAAGTCTGTTCAAGGCTGTTTTAAAGTATTTATAGTATTTACGTTCAAGTATTTATAGAGCAGACATGTTCTGGTCCTCTCTCACTAGTGCACCTGAAACCTACAATTGTACCCTGAGCACTAGCTCCTTGAGCCTGGCCTTGGAGGGATTATAGAGACTCAATGAAATCACCTCTCATCCAAGTGATTTACATCTTTCAGAATTGTTTTTCCTATCCTTTATAGGGTTATGGCTCTTTTTTTCCCTCTATTTTCAGTTATTCACTTTCAGTGGGTCCTGAGAGGGAACCAGATTGGATGTGTATTCAACTGTTCATTTCACTACCCGATACTGTATTGACTTCTTTAAACGCATCTTGTTTATGGATGTTTTTCTGGCCTTTTATTGTGGTGGAAGAGAGATGCCCATGGTATTGCCGTAATCAGTAGAAACCTTCCCACACTTCTCCATCCGCCTTTCTGGAAAAATAATGACTTTTGCTTTCCCCACAGGCAAGAAGGCTCCTCGATCTTGCCACAGTGAAGGCGAATGGGTTGGCTGCCTTCCTTCTACAATGTGTTCAGGAATTACCTGTCCCGTTGGCCCTGCCTTTTGAAGGTATATATGTGTTCTTCTCAGTTCATCAGAAAGGGAAAGAAAGACTTTCAGATTCATGCTTAAGAGCAAAAACTCCAGCACGAGACTTGTCAGAATCCCACTTACTGGCTGTGCAAACACCCCTAAGACTCAGTTTCCTCATTTTAAGGGTAACATCACCACTGTCTCCCTGGGCTGTTGGGAGGATTAACAGGATTAATGTGTGTAGTATTAGGGCTTGCTTTTATTTCTTCCTGCACTGCAGAGGGATCATGGGAGCTACCTTGTCCTGAGAGCTAATACATATGTTCCTTACTAGCCATACTCTTGTATTAGAAAAATGTGGATACACTTTTTAATGGCTGGTACCTCTTGATCTCTGCAGTTCAGCTACTCATCATGAGAAACTCAGGAGCCAAATGGATTTAGATAATGCGATATCTCTCATTTCACATGGTCACCGACCCAGTTCAGGAATGGGAGAGGCTTGGATGGCACAGCTTGAACATCCTAGGCATCCTGCCAGGTGCTTTATTTACGATGTCTGTCCTTGGCAACAAACTTGAGAAGTAGGTATTGTTTTTTCCAGTTTACAGATGTGGAAACTGGGACAGGGAGATTGAGTGACAAGGTAGGGGAGGATGGATCTGGTTTTAGACCATCTGCACCTACACTTCCTCTTTTCCTGGGAGAAGAGCTTGTCGGTTGCAAAGAGAGGACGCAAGCCTGGTGTGTCTTTTTCCCCACATCACCGTCAGGAAAGCTCATCAGCACCCAGGGTCCCTGAACGGTGCATGGTGCTGACAGATGGATTTATCACCCTGGGCCCTGCCCTCGGGGCAGTGAGCATGCTTGTGGGAAGGATGTCGGAAGCCTGTGCTTGGAACCTGGGTGTGCACCCTCTCACCTGAGAACAGAACACAGACGTCGGTTTGTGACAGGGGTTGCTGCCCAGAGCATGGTACCTGGCTTGACCCTGGTTAATGTTTAATGCTGATATCATCAAGCACAACTGGCTCTCCATGCATTGTAACACCGTGCCATGGTGCCAGATTCCCCAGGGTGATGATTCCAAAAGTGATGATTGTGTTTGTTTTTAAAATGAGAGATATTTTTTTTTCCTGGAGAATTTTGATGGCAGCTGGAAAACCTGCATGGGAAATCAGGGTATTGAGAAAATATACATATTTTACGGTCTCCGTTCAGTGCTCCTAGTTTATCCAGATGGCATTAAGAGCAATGACAGGGACTTCCCTGGTGGTCCAGTGGTTAAGACTCCACGCTCCCAATGCAGGGGACCTGGGTTTGATCCCTGGTCAGGGAACTAGATGTTGCGTGCTGCAACTAAGAGCCTGCACGCTGCAACTAAAAGATCCCACATGCTGCAACTAAAGATCCCGCATGTGGCAATGAAGATCCCGCGTGCCGCAGCTAAGACCTGGCACAGCCAAACAAACAAGTAAGTAAGTAAGTAAATAAATAAATATTAAAAAAAAAAAAAAGCAGTGACAGTCATCAGCTTTGGGAACAGAACAGGAAGCACAATCACAGGACATGTCCCTTTGGACGACCATAAATACAGCTTCAGTGAGCTCAGAGTGCTCTGTGAGAATTACCTGTTAGTCTTTGAGCTGAGAACAAATGGGTCAGTACCTGGTTGGGGGCAGTGAGGCTGTGATGCTCTGAGGTCCCACCGCCCTGGGGTTCTGGACCATCATTTCCCCATTTCCTATAAAAAGATCTAACCCCTGACACAGGGAGTGGTTTGCTCATGCTGGTGTTAGGATGATAAAGGAAAGACAGCAGCCCTGTGGACACATCCTAGACATGAGAATTTTTATTGCAGAGGGTTGTATGAAGAGGATGGGGAAGTGGATATTGATCAGGGAATCTTGTCCAAGTCCTTGACCTGGGCACCCCAGTGACCCTGCCACCATCCAGTGCTGGGTCCACCCACGTAATCCAGGGTAATCTTCCCATCTCAAGGTCTTTAGTTTAAGCACATCTGTCTAGTCCCTTTTGCAAGTAAGTTAACATTCACAGATCCTGAGGATTAGGATGTGGGCACCTCGGAGGGGCCACTGTTGTGCCTATCACACCCAATAATAATAATGATAATCAACACCATTTTGTGAGAGTTAACCGTATGTCAGCATTCTTCTAAACTCTATTTTATCTCATTTCTTTCTAAAACAATCCTTCAAGGTGTGAATTGTCTCCAATTTTAGAGATAAGAATACTGAGGCCAGAAAGGATGAGAGGTTTGCCCAAGCTGATGGTGGACCCAGATTTCTTTTTTTTTTTTTAAGATTTATTTATTTATTTATTTATTTATTTTTGGCTGCATTGGGTCTTAGTTGCGGCACGCGAGATCTTCGTTGAGGCATGTGGGATCTTTCGTTGCGGCACGTGGCCTTCTCTCTAGTTGTGGCGTGCGGGCTTTCTCTCTCTAGTTGTGGTGCGCAGGTTCCAGAGTGCGTGGGCTCTGTAGTTTGCCACACCCAGGCTCTCTGGTTGAGGTGCGCGAGCTCAGTAGTTGTGGTGTGGGCTTAGTTGCCCTGCCGCATGTGCAATCTTAGTTTCCTGACCAGGGATCAAACCCGCGTTCCCCGCATTGGAAGGCAGATTCTTTACCACTGGACCACCAGGGAAGTCCCTGGCCCCAGATTTCAAACTTAGATGTACCTGACTTCAGAAACCGGGCTCCTAAGCCCTTAAACCTTCTGTTTCCCTTTAGAAAGAACAACTGAGGCTGAGTGGTGAGGGGACTTGTCTGCAGCTCCTGAACCAATATGGTGGGACAGGCCTCAGAATGTGGGTCTTCTGACCCCAACCTGGTGCTCCTTCTAATCTCCTACAGCTCTTTCCAATGTCAGTAATAACAATGGTGCTAGGCAATGTCTTTTGACCACTTTGTGTGGGACACTGAACAAAGAACTGCCATGCATTGTCTTCATTGGGCCATGGTTTCTTACATGGGTCCCTCTCCATGTAAGGTAGGAACCACTGCTTCTCCCATTTCACGGGGGAGAAAACTGAGTCTTGGGAAGGTTACGTGACCAACCTCAAAGTCCATAGCTTGTGAGTGGAGACCCAGGATGAGCACCGCCCATGTGTCACATCCCATTCCCCCAGGCAGCCCACCCTCTGGTCCGGTCCCATCTTCATCACGGTGCCTCCTCATTTGTTTCTTCTTCTGTCTTCCAGATGCCGCCTGTAAGAGGTACATGTCCAAGCTGAGGACCACGATATCGGCTCAGTCTCGCTTCCTGAGCACCTACGATGGGACAGAGAACCTTTGCCTGGAGGAAATATATACAGAGAATGCTCTAGAGATCCGGATGGAGGCGGACATGGCTGGACCTCTGCAGCAGAGCCCCGCCACCCTGGGCCTGGAGGAGCTTTTCAGCACCCGTGACCACCTCAACGAAGACGCGGACACTGTGCTGGTGGTGGGCGAGGCGGGCAGTGGCAAGAGCACGCTTCTGCAACAACTGCACCTGCTCTGGGCTTCAGGGAGGGCCTTCCAGGAATTTATTTTCGTCTTCCCATTCAGCTGCCGACAGCTGCAGTGCCTGGCGAAACCGCTGTCGGTGTGGACACTGCTCTTTGAACACTGCTGTTGGCCCGACCTTGGCCAGCAGGACGTCTTCCAGGTCCTCCTCGACCACCCCGAGCGCATCCTCTTAACCTTCGACGGCTTTGACGAGTTCAAGTTCAGGTTCGTGGATCGAGAACGTCACTGCTGTCCGACCGCCCCCACGTCTGTCCAGAGTCTGCTCTTCAACCTTCTGCAGGGCAACCTGCTAAAGAATGCCCGCAAAGTGTTGACCAGCCGTCCGGACGCGGTGTCGGCGAGCCTCAGGAAACATGTGCGCATGGAGCTCAGCCTCAAGGGCTTCTCGGAAGAGGGCATCGAACTGTACCTGAGGAGGCGCCATCGCGAGCCTGGGGTGGCCGACCGCCTCATCCGCCTGCTCAGAGCCACCTCGGCCCTGCACAGTCTGTGCCACCTGCCCGTCTTCTCCTGGATGGTGTCCAAATGCCACCAGGAACTGTTGCTGCAGGGCGGGGGGTCCCCGAAGACCACCACAGATATGTACCTCCTGATCCTGCAGCACTTTCTGCTGCATGCCTCCCCGCCGGACTCAGCGGCCCATGGTCTGGGAGCTGGCCTGCTTCGGGGCCGGTTCCCCACCCTCCTGCGCCTCGGCCGCCTGGCTCTGTGGGGCCTGGGCACGTGCTGCTACGTGTTTTCCACCAAGCAGCTGCAGGCAGCACACGTCGACAGTGAGGACGTTTCTCTTGGCTTCCTGGTGCATGCCAAGAGGGTCGTGCCTGGGAGCACAGCCCCCCTGGAATTCCTGCACATCACTTTCCAGTGCTTCTTTGCTGCGTTCTACCTCGCTCTCAGTGCCGACACGCCGCCATCCTCGCTCAGACACCTCTTCAACGGTCACGGGCCTGGCTGCTCGCCGCTGGCCAGGGTGCTGCCCAAACTGTGCGTGCGGGGTTCCGGGTGCAAAGAAGGCAGCGTGGCCGCTTTGCTGCAGGGGGCCGAGCCGCACAACCTCCAGATCACAGCGGCCTTCCTGGCGGGGCTGTTGTCCCAGGAGCGCCGGGGCCTGCTGGCCGAGTGCCAGGTGTCTGAGAAGGCCCTGCTCTGCCGCCAGGCCTGCACCCGGCGGTGTCTGGCCCGCAGCCTCCGCAAGCACTTTCGCTCCATCCCACCAGCCGTGCCGGGCGAGGCCAAGAGCATGCACGCCATGCCCAGCTTCATCTGGCTCGTCCGGAGCCTGTACGAGATGCAGGAGGAGCGGCTGGCGCTGGAGGCTGTGCGTAGGCTGGACGTCGGGCATCTCAAGCTGACATTCTGCAGCGTGGGCCCGGCCGAGTGTGCTGCCCTGGCCTTTGTGCTGCGGCACCTCCGGCAGCCTGTGGCCCTGCAGCTGGACCACAACTCTGTGGGCGACATTGGCGTGGAGCAGCTGCTGCCTTGCCTCGGCGTCTGCAAGGCTCTGTAGTGAGTGTTGCTGGGAGATGCTGGCTGGGCACGGGGGGAATGCCACCATCGGGGTGCGGGTAGGGGAGCCCCGTGCTGGGAACCAGCAGTCCAGGCCCAGCCCCAGGCCCTGCCACCCCTTTGGTGCAACCCCAGCCGAGTCCCCTCCCCAGTCTGGGCCTTAGTTTCGACTTATAATAGCGGTAGCCGTAATTCATGAAATGGTCCATGTGCCAGGCACTGTGTTACGCTCTTCCCAGAGATACCTCCTTTAATCCCCACGACCACCCTGGGCTGTAGGGAGGGACATTATTTTCCCCATTATCCTCAATTAGAGGCTCCGAGAAACGAGGGGACTTGTCCAGGGTCACATAGGAGATGGCAGAGCTAGGATTCACAAATCACATCTTTCTGGTTACCAGTCTCTGCTCTCCACAAGCAACCTGTGTATGGACGGGCTTCAAAGGCATCATGGCAACCTTTAAATCACAGGCAAAGTTGGGTGTAATATGTGTTTGTATTAGGAACCACCTCCAAATCAAAGGTGACTTGCACCCCATGAGAGATTTTATTTTATTTTTTAAAATTTATTTATTTATTTATTTTTAATGGACATATAGTTGATTTACATAGTGTATCAGTTTCAGGTGTACAGCAAAGTGATTCAGTTATACATATATATGTCTATATCTATATATTTTTTCTATTCTTTTCCATTGTAGATTGTTACAAGATATTGAATATAGTTCCCTGTGGTATACAGTAAATCCGTGTTGTTTATCTGTTTTACATATGGTAGGCTACATCTGTTAATCCCATAGTCCCATGAGAGTCTTTAAAATCCCAATGAGATGGAAATTTTGAGACCCAAGAGATAGAAAGTGGCCACAGAGTTTCACCTGCTTTTTTTATTCCTTATGTAGTGCAGAGATTTTGGCCTGGCCCTTACTCTCAGCCCCTGTCTAAAGGTGTGAGCTTTCCCACATTTCTGCCCCAGCCCCCGTGGGCCTCTCTTCACATCTTGGGCCAGATGAGGGCAGAGGGTGTGCCCAGGTCAGGTGGCCAGCATGCTGCAGGCTCCCCAACTTCCCTTCCAGTCTTGAAAGGTGATTCCTGCTCCCTGCTTTAAACCTCTGAGAAAGCAGAAGTTATAGCTTTAACTTGAAATTGACTCACAGCCTCTCCAGGGCTTTTGGTCTACCCCAGGTGACCTTAGATTGACTCTGAGCAAAGAAGAAACCTCTCCTTGACTTTATTAGGGTGACCTACCTTCTCTGGGCCAAAGCAGTGAGATTTTTTTTCTGCATGGAGCCAAACACATGGATATCTACTAGAAACTGTGTGGTGGCCTTTGTTATCAGGACCATGGTCATAGATTTATAAATATAATGCAATAATAATGTAATATATAACATATCATAGAGAGTTAATATGTATATGATACATAGTTAATGTATGTGATAAACATGTATATATAGGGAGGAAGCTGATTTGGATGATTTGAGGAGAGTTTAATAAAGGGACCGCTTACAGAAGCTTGGGCAGGAGTTAGGAAGAGCAGGTAGAGATGGTGCAGGGTCCTGGGGCCGGTGACAGTGGGGATGGGGTAGGGACAGGGCTGTTGACCTCCTTAGACCTGAAGGGGTGGGGGTGGGAGGAGTGGCTCTTGGCTGAGAAGAGCATGCAGAGAGGTCTGTCTGAAAGGACCGAGGCTGCAGCAGCCTGGAAAGGCGAGAGCTGGGGGTAAACCCTGGCCTTCCTCTCCTCCCCACTCTCGCCTTAACCCACAGGGAGCCGGAGCAGGGTGTCTATGATGTAGTCCACGGGAATCAGCTCCCCACCGAGAGCCAGGCGGAGAAGGGGGAGAGTGGATCTGGCCGGGTAGACGGAGGTTGGCAACACAATACCCTAGTTCCCCAGGAAGGAGGAATCATGATATATGCATTCAGGAATTTCGAGACCTGTCTGTGGGAGCTGTTCTCCTGATAGAAATATGAATGTGTGTTTTTCTGGATAGTGGACCTCCAGAGTAGTTCTCCAAAGGGTCCTTGAACCCCAAGGGGTCCAGAACCTCTGATCTGGATAATCCTCATAGATGGATCCCTAGATTGAGTGGCTCCCCTTCTCCTGGGCTGGGAAGGCCCATGTGACTGCCACGGTGTGTGGAAGGGCTGGGTGGAGGCTGGGGCCCTGCCTCGATTTTCAGAGAAAGACCAGGATGGTCTGGTTCTAACGCTCAGACCGGGGTGTGCAAAGGGACTTGTGGAAATGCAGATTCTTGGGCCTGTTCCCAGTGGTTTCCATTCTGTAGGTCTGAGGTGGGGGCCCCGGAATGTAGGTTTTTAACCCAGTGATTCTGCTACAAGCGGTTCAGAGGCCACACTGTGAAGACTGCTGCTCTGTGGGAACCAGCTTGATTTTCCATTAACAGTGAAAGTCCCTGACCAAGTTCCTCTGAGCTTTACCCTACACACACTTGGGTATTGAAACCATCATTGCTACGGGGGAGGGGCAGAAACCATGAGGTTGCTGCGTGGGCATTTCCTGTGTGTGAGAGAGACAGAGACAGACAGAGACAGAGATAGATAGTGAATGAGGGAGCGGGGCAGAGGGACAGAGGGAAAGAGACAAAGACAGGGAGGGCGGGAGGGAAGTGGGGAAGGGAGGGAAGGGGGGAAGAGAGAGAAAGGAAAAGAGAGAGAGAGGTTTCTCTCCCACAGTGCCAAGCTGCATCTCTCCCACTTGAAGCTGTTTCCATGCCAACCGAAACCCTCAGGCTTCAAGAAGCCCCATACACAAAGTGCCCCAATGCGTGTAGGTTTCTTTAGACCCCGATTCTGACTCTAGGGCGATGGCTTTCGAAGTTTTTTGACTCTGACCCACAGTCGGAGAGGGTGTGAGCAGGCACACGGGCGTGTCAAATTGAAATTTCACAAAATAACCTATTAACCGCGATACACTCTGCTCTCTTTTTCCTTTCTCTTCTTTTTCCAATTTAAAAATGCTGCTCCAAACCTTCTGAGTTGATTTTGTGATGCACCAATGCATGAATCTGACGTTAGAGCCCAGAGCAGGCCGGAAGGGAGAGGCTGTACAACGGCATCGTTTAGAGTGGGTTTTGGAGCCAGAAAACCTAGGCCGCAATCCTTTAGGTGCTGTGCAACCTTAGTGAAGTCGCTTCACTTGCTGGGCCTCAGTTTCCTTCTCTCTGGTGGACATCATAATAGTACCTACTTCATTAAAGATTAAAGAAGAAAAGAAAATAAACAGAAACAAAAAAAAGATTAAAGAAGATTAAATATTGTTACTCTTGGGAAGTGCTCCATACGTGCGAGCGATCATATTACAGGTAGCTTTTACTATGTGCCAGGTGCGCACAGGGCTTTATGTGCGCTATCTCTTTAAATCCTCACCAGAGCCCAGTGAGGTCGGCATTACCATCCTTCCTTTTCTACAGATAAAGGGACCAGCAAATAGCTAGTAAGTGGCTGCCAGGATCAGAACTTCCTTTGAGGGACTCCAGAGAGCCTGAGGTGTTAACCTTTAAGTCAGGGCCTCCCAAGTTGGCCTGAAGATGCAGAATCATGGGCACAGTTATTAAAATACACAGATCCCTGAGCCCCTCCCCACACTTGCAGACTCACCAGCTCCAGGGGAGGGGCCCGGGAGTCTGTATTTATATTTATTTATTTTATTGATTTATTTTTTATTTTTGGCTGCCTTGGGTCTTTGTTGCAACTAGAGAAAGCACGGGCTTTCTCTAGTTGCAGCAAGCGGGGGCTACTCTTCCTTGCGGTGCGCGGGCTTCTCACTGGGGTGGCTTCTCTTGTTGCAGAGCATGGGCTCTAGAGCGCAGGCTCAGTAGTTGTGGTACACGGGCTTAGTTGCTCCACGGCGTGTGGGATCTTAGTTCCCTGACCAGGGATTGAACCCGTGTCCCCTGCATTAGCACGTGGATTCTTAACCACTGTGCCACCAGGGAATTCCCGAGAGTCTGTATTTTAGGGTCACTTTCAGATGATCTTGTGATCAGGTGAGTTTTGGGAACGCTGCCCCCAGAAGAGTGTCAGAAGGGACCTGCCAGGCAGGGGCTGGCTTGCAGGGGTGTTGACATTGGGTACTGGTTTCCAAAGTTTGGGCCGCTCTTGTCTAACTGGTCATCTACCTGCTCACCTGGATGGTGGTAACCACCGCAGCCCCCAGGGGTGGTCTGCCTAGCTCCCACTGCACCCTTCCCATGCATCTGCTCCTTTCCACCTCGGAACCTTCACGATGCTCATTTCCCTTTTACAGAGCTGGAAAAAGTGCCTCAGCTTAGGTAGTGCCTTTCTGAGGATTCCAGGGTTCTTTAGCGTGGGCTCTGGGTCCCCACTTCCGAAGCCCCCCACCCTACAGAGTGAGTGACGTCAGCACCCTGGCCAGCCATGGGGGAGTCTCCACTTTTCTGGGGTGCTCTTTCCTTGTGGCGTTTCCAAGAAGCACAGATGCTGGCACTTCTGGCTTGAGCAAAGGTCTCTTTTGGGGTTTTGTTCGTTTTTTCCCCTCTCTCATCAGCTCTGTTTTCAAATTTATTTATTTTGTCTTTTTTATAGCTTGCGAGATAACAACGTCTCAGACCGAGGCATCTGCAAGCTCACTGAACATGCCCTTCGCTGTGAGCGGCTGCAGAAGTTAGCGTAAGTCAGGCTGGGCCGTGGACGTTTGGCCCCGTGTCCCCAGCCTCACTCCAGGCCATGCCGCCTGGGCAACAGCTGTGAGCAAGGGACAGGCTGGGACAGGGACGTTTGCGTGGCTGGAGGGCACAGGGGACTCCTGTCCTGAGGGACCCGGCTACCCGGGCTTTGGGTGGCCGCTGTCCACTGTGCCTCATCTCATCTCCATGTCTCTTCTCTCTCGGAACTTTCCAGTCTTTTCAACAACAAATTGACCGACGGCTGTGCGCACTCCATGGCCAAGCTCCTTGCATGCAAGCAGAATTTCTTGGCTTTGAGGTGAGCCTGGGGCTTCCCTACCCCTGGAGACAGTGTCTCGTCCCCACAACTGAATCAGTTTGGTCTGGTCTCGGCTCATAATGGGCGCGTGATCTCCTCGCTGAATACAGGGGCAGTGTCTCGTTGTGAGCAGGGTTTCACTAATGCTGTGACCTTCCCAGCAAACTCTGGACCAACTCTGCTGAGGCTTCCTGCCCTTTGACCTTTATCTCCCAGGACTGAAGAGGGTTTCCAGGACCTTTTTCTTCCCTGTGTCTAAGAGTGTCACCAGCTCTCTGGGGTGCCCGAGTTCCCTGATGTACACTGAGCACGTGCTTGGCAGGAGGTGGAATGCAGCCGTCACTTGTCACCACAGCGAGGCATCCAGTTGCCAAAAAGTTCTCAGAAGGTCCTTCTACTGCCTGGGGTCGGGGGGGTCCAGTCTGGGAAGTCTGCGTTTCTGCTGCTCCCAACCCTCTCGGCCTCAACTGGAGTCTCTCTCCCATGTGACACTGTTGTGTGGCCCCTCCAGCTAGTCCTTGGGTTGGCCTGGCTTCTCTTTCTCTCTGGGATATTCTTGCCTCCTGGATTTATGAGGCAGTAAAAGAAGACAAAGTGAGGAGTTGCCTCCATCCTTTCTTTCTACCTGCTGGGCTGGGTTTAGGGATAGGAGCTGCCATTTTGAAACTGTTGACTCAGTCTCAGGCAGGGCTGCTGAGGCCAACACCAAAGGTGTCATTCTGTACCAGGGACTCTCTTTTGCTGCCACCACCTGCTCCCCCCACCTCTGGAACCCGAGAGCAGCTGTGGCCAGAGCTGGGCTGGCCCAACCTCCAGGGAGGGCTGTAGGGTAGCAGTAAGGTGCTGCACCCAGAACTTGAGACCTGTGTTTTTGGTCAATATAGCATCATAGTTGAGAGCACAGGGCTCTGGAGCCAGACCAACCAAGGTTTGCATCCAGCATCCCGGAGATTTGAATCCTCATTAGCTGTGTGACCTTGGGTCAGCCCACTACCTCTGTGTCTCTGTTTTCCCTTCTATAAAATGGAGATAATGGTTATAGCTACCTCATAGGTTGTTGTGATGATTAAGCGAGTTAACATACATCAAAAGCTGGCACAATGTAGTGAGTGCTTTCTGTAGGGAGCTCAGTGCCTGAAAGATGGTGGGTAAGTCACGTAAGTTCTCAGCACGTTTATTCTGTTCGTCCAGTCCTCCCAGGAGGGATTAGATGTGCAACACATTTATTGGGAAAAATGCCTATGAGGGAAAATTGGGGAAGGAAGCTGGGGGAGGCTGGGAGAGTTGGCCGACTGCAGTGCAGGTCTGACCCTGAGTGAGGGAGAGAGGGAAGGAAGGAGGGGTGGGAGGAAGCATCTTAGACCCCAGTGCAGATAGGGGAGAGGACAGAAGGCTGTTGGGGAGTCCTCCAGCCAGTGTGCCCAGCAGAGGAGTCTCGGGTCTCCCAGTCCTTGGCTGGGAGCAGCCCGTCGGAAACAGGCCTTGGTGCAGAGGGGACGTCGGACTTCTCAGCACGGCAGCTGGGGCCCTTGGTTACCCAGGAAGCTCAGAGGTCTGAGAGGCTGCCACACCCCTTCCGGAGGAGAATAATAATACCTGCCCTACAGGATTGTTGTCGGCCAGAGTGGCTTAAAGTGTATGAAAGTTCTTTGAAAGATGAAACTGTATTATTATTCCAGGAAGCCTCGAGCTGTGGGTGAGAGTTCTGGGCACCTCCCTGAAACTCTCTGAGGTGCCTGGATTTTGCTGAAACCCCCTCCTCGACCCCTGCCCGAAGGCTTAGCAGGATCCCTGTCTTTCTTTCAGCCGCGTGGGCCCGCCCCAGGCCCTTTCCAAACAGGCAGAGGCTACCCGGCGGCCACAGTGAATCTGGGAAGGCTGCGGGGGGCGGGGGGAGGCGGGCTCTAGCGAGGAGAGAGTGGAACAGTGAGTCACCCTTGCTCCCTGGGGGAAGCCTCCTTCCCGGACGGCTGCCTGTTGTGGTTGCTGCGCAAACCTGTCCCATTGCTTTGCAAAACAGGCCCTTCCACTCCTTTCCCTTTGCTGGTGGAAAATGAAGTCCGCAGGAGCCTTGAGGGAGCTCCCCCGGCGTGAACAGCACACACTGCGTCTGCCCAGCTGGAACTGGAGGGCTGGTTCCTGCATCCTGCGGAGAAGTCCTCAAAGCTGTCTCCCCTGTTTCTCTGTCCAGGCCGCACTTCCCCCGCCAGACCCCGGTCCCGGGGCGCTAACGGTGCTCCCATCCTGCTCTCTTTCTCAGCCTCCTCTGTCTTTTCCTTCCAGGCTGGGGAACAACCACATCACGGCCGCGGGAGCCGAGGTGCTGGCCCAGGGGCTCAGAGCCAACACCTCCCTGCAGTTCCTGGGGTAGGTGGGATTCTGGGGCGGAGGGGCTTGTGGGGATTCAGGGGCAGGCGAAGCCAACTCTTCAGCCAAAAGGCCCCACAGGCCGCCCAGGCTGCAGTGGGGAGGGCGAGGCAGGGAGAGCGTGGGTGGCCCTCGGCTGCCTCTGCCTTGCCTGGCGCTCAATAAACAGGAAGTTCAGGATGTCAGGTTGGGGGAGGGCAGAGCCCATGAGCGGTGGCAGGAAGTCCTCGAGGGTGCTAGGGCTGTGCTTCTCACCTTTGTCTATAGGTTGGAACCACTTGGGAGCTCCTGAAGAATGCCACTGCCTGCCCCAGACCAATTAAATGAAATATCCAGATACAAGGTCCAGGAATCAGTAATTTTAAAAAGCTCCCCAGATGATGCGCAGCCTAGGGTGAGAGCCAAGGAAAGAGAAGGAAGTGGGGAAGTTTGGACACTGGGCCCAGGATGGGAGGGGCTGCACCAAGTCCTGCAGAGCCCTTGCCGCCTGTAGGGTCATGCCAGACCTGCCAGGAAGGGGAGCGGGGTCAGACGCAGGCGGGGAGGGCAGTCCTGCAGACCTCAGGGCCCCTGAGGGGGGCTTCCTCTGTTTGCTGGGCAGAGCGGTACCCCCCAGTGTTGTACCTGTACAGTCCCCTGCAGCACCTCTCCTGTCCTGTCTTCCCCTGGTGTAAACTAGAATCCATTTGATAAGAACTGGGGGCTTTAGAACCCAAGACTGTAGGAAGAGAGAATGATCTTAGGGCCGGGTGTTCCAACCCATTTTATAGGCAGGCAAGTTGCCCTCCGGCTCAGTTTGAGCCCTGAGTGGGACCGCGTTGCTGGAGACATCAGCACCTTTTCCAGGATGCATTAGTAGCAGCACAGAGTCTAGGAAAGGGTGGCCGCGGCCCCACCGAGTCCCTTCCTGCTTGAGATCACATCTTGCACATCGGGGGGGGGGGGGTGTTTATCTTTCAACACGTTATTTATTAAGGTACCTGTCTGGGCCTGGCCCTGTGCTAAAATCCCAAACACTATCATATGATACAAATTGTTCTGTAGCTTGCATTTTGTTTTTCTTAACAGTATATTATAGGCATTTTTTTCATATGACATGATCTCATTTTTTAAAGAATAGCTGCTTAGTATTCTGGTGGATGTCGTGATGTGTTTAGCTGGTTGCATGTCGATGCACACTTTAGGTTGTTTGCAGGGTTTTTGCTATTACAGTGTCACATCCCCGGAGCACAGAGCAGTGCTGGCACAGGGCCAGAGCTCAATAACTATTCACCTAATGAGTGAAAGTGCAGTGAGCATCTCAGGGCCACTGTCTCTGCTCACGTGGGCACCTACAGGTCCAGCCTAACTTCCCACACGTAAAATGGCCAGGTCCCAAGGTATGAGCTGGGCTCTGCCTTTGAAAAGGGGTGTGTCCAAATTAGTGTGGGTCTGAGGAGTATGAGCCAATAGGTGAAGGAGTTAGTTGCCGTGAAGGGCCCGGGGACGTGAAGCAGGAGCAAGAGATGAAGAGCTGGCTTGTGGAAGAACAGTTAGCCTTGTTCTGGGGGGTCCCAGAGGTAGTTAGAGACTCATGGGTGGCAGTCAGCACCAGCACGTCTGACCTAATGTCAGGAAAAATATCACAACCGTGAATTGGCTTTGAGAATGAGTTCCTCGTCCCTGAGGGTGTACACTGGGTGGGCCTCTAACTATTTTGTAAGTCTGATTTAAAGAAGCTAAAAAACCTGAGTGAAGGTTGGCCATCCCTCCAAAAAATGGAGGCAAGTTCACTTTGCTGGGACCTAGGAGTCCCCCTGAGGCCTTTCTGGGATTGGGTGGTCCTGCCCCTCTGATTGGGGCCACAGAGAGGAAAGGCACATGTCTAGAACACATGGCAGGTTCTCACTGACACTGTCTGTTGACTCTGTTGTACTTTTCAGGTTCTGGGGCAACAAGGTGGGTGACAGAGGAGCCCAGGCCTTGGCTGAAGCCTTGGGTGATCACCAGAGCTTGAGGTGGCTCAGGTATGCCTCAGTGTTTGTCCTGAAATTGTCATGGGGGAGCCAACAGGAGGAGGGAGGAGCTTGGGCCAGTTCTGAAGATCTTTGAACTTCATTTGTAGCCCCTTATATTAGATAATTGGATGAGAAAGAAAAACCACTGGATTTGGAGTCAGGACACTTGAGTCTTTCTGGGTGACTTTGGGTCACTTCTCCTCTCAGGGGTCTTGATTCCCTATCTGTACACTGAAGGTCTTGGGCTAGATCAGATACACTTTAACTCAAGGGCCAACTCCAGTCTGTTACTGGGGGCTGCCCAGTACACTATGTTGGGAAGGATTCTAAAGCTGCTTCTGGGCTTAATGAAAAAGAGCGCTGTAATCCATTAGTGATGTCTGACATGGAGCAGACTAGGACATGGGGCAATGTGTGCCATGCATTTTGCACTTCATGGGTTATCTTATCTCTGAGGTCCCTCCCTGCTCTGACACATTTTTCTTCCTTGATTACATCCAGCCTGGTGGGGAACAACATTGGCAGTGTGGGTGCTCAAGCCTTAGCATTGATGTTGGAAAAGAACATGGCCCTGGAAGAACTCTGGTGAGTTTAGGGGATTCATTGCTCTAGAGAGGCAGACGTCAGCCTTTCTTCATTCTCTGGCCTCATCTGTGGAAGCCATTGTGTGTATAAGACAAAGATGGATGACTGAATGATTGGGTGATTGTGTTTGTCTTTGTCCTGGGTGACGTGAAGCTTATAGAGCCTGGCATATAGGTGCTAATTCTTTTCATTTAATTATATTGATTGGTTTGTTGGTTTGTTTACTGCCTCCCTGGGGCATAACGGTTAAGAGAACAGACTCTGGAATCCAGCCAGCTGACCTTCAAGGCCTGCTGTGATCTTAGGCAAGTTAAGTAACAATCTCTGAATCTTAGGTTTCTTACCTGTAAAATGAGAGTATGGATGGTTTCCACTGTAAAACACTTTTGTAAGAATTAAATGAGGTAATGCTTGTGAGGAGTTTAGTACAGTGTCTGGAGTGTGTGTAAGCACTCCCTGAATGTGACATTGTAGTAGTGACAGCATTTCTATTACTCTTGCTGCTGCTCCAATGACCGCTGTTTTGTCATTTCGAGGTGAATGTGAGTGCCTAAGAACACTGGATATTCAAGTCAGGGTCATGTGCAAGGTGGAGTAGAGTTTGGTGGAAGTTAAAAGATGAACCATGAATCATATTTATCCTGATTCCAAGCTTTCCATCCTTTAGCTGCCACTTGTCTAGCCTTCTTCTGACATATTCTGGGCAGTTCCAAATTATATCAGGGAGATAAAATGCGGAATGTTTGATTTTTCTGGGAAGCATAAAGGCACTGAAACCTATGAGCATGGCCACAAAATGAATATTGCCAATGGGCCTTGGCAGGGCCCACTAACAGGGCCCAGGGCTCACTAGCTCTGCCATTGTACCATTGAGTATATCCTGATTGGGTTCTACAGCTTGAAATTTCTTGTTAGAGGAGTGCCTCACTGTGAGTGTATCGGTTATGACTGCGTTAGGCTGCAAGTGATGGAATGCCTTTATTTACAGTGGCTTAAACCTGTAAAGGATTGATGTTTTCATGTACATGCAGTTTGGAGGTAGGCAGCATGGGGCTGGTATGGCAGCTACATGAGGCCAGCAGGGGTCTGGACTCTGTCTCTCTAATCCTTCACATCCTTAGTGTGTGGTTTCACCCTCATGGTTGGTTTCCTCATGGTCACAAGGTGGCTGCTGCAGCACCCACAGCACTCCTTCTGTATTCCAGGTTCAGTCTCTATATCCAGGAAGGGCAAAAGGCTGGGTCTCTCCCCGTTAAAGAACATTCCCAGAGGTTCCCATCTGTCAATTTCTCCTTATGTGTTGATGGCCATGTGGATGTCACTTGGCCAACCCTGGCTGCAGTGGAGAGTGGGAAATATAGTTTTTCCACCAAGCACGTGGCTGCTCCAAATGACATTAGCCTTCCATTAATGAGAAAGAAAGGGAAAATGGGTACTGAGTCACTGGGACATGAGGGAACTTCTTATGTGAAGGAGCCCTGGGGCAAATTCTCTCCCAGAGATGTCCCAGGAATTGAGACCCCTCATACCCTGCTTGACCTGTTCTTACTTTACTGGTAAATGTGGGTTTTCAGATGTTGGATATTCTTAATTGGAGGAGGGGGGGCACATGCATTCATTTTTATTGGCGTCATCTTCCATAATAAACATTACCATATCAACTGGGTTTTCTCCCTTGTTCTTGCCAGCCTGGAGGAGAACCACGTCCAGGATGAAGGTGTGTGCTGTCTCGCGAAAGGACTTGAGAAAAACTCAAGTTTGAAAGTCCTGAAGTAAGGAACCTGTAAGCAGGAGCTGGGACAGTAATGACTGGCCTTGGGAGGGGGTGTTTCTGAATCAGAGATCCGGGAGGTTTCCCAGCCTGGCTGACTCACAGGAGGTGGCCCGGTAGAAAACTGCTGGTTTTTCTGTGTTCCCCCAATCCCAGGCAGGGATTCCAGTGTACATTGTGTACTTGGGAGGTAGTCCCCGCAAACACTGGCGAGAGGGTAGTGAAATGAGGCCGGGGAGGAACACTAACCAAAAAAGGGTGTGTTATCAAGCCGGTTATCACTGGGGACCTCTGGGGTACAATCCTGTGGGCGAGAGGCAGCGGGGGTATTTATCCACCAGCTGCTGTCCTTCACATATTGAAGTGTGCTTGTGGGGATATTTGTTTTCTGGCACATCTGGCTTGCCCCGAACATGGCTGAGTATACTCCTGGGGTCAGCAGAAAGGCCTCAGGCAGAGAATGGGGGTCTTCCCGGCAAGCAGCCCTCAGAGGTAGAGGTGAGAGCTGAGGGAATATGGGCGGGTTGCCCACAGCATCTGCTATGGTGGCTTACAGGCCGGGCCCTTCCCCGCCTCCAGGGGTCCTCTCTGACTCAGGCAGGAGAATTCTGATGGTCATCCCCAGTGGTTCCTCTTGGTGTGTTACGCAGGCAGGCATGCTTGCTTTTACTCATGTGTGCGTTCATCCATTTATGTATTGATGCAAGAAATGTTTCTGGAGCACCCAGTCCGTGCCAGGCTCTGTTTGAGGCACTGAGGATAGAGTGGTAAAAAGGCCCCTGCTCACATAGCTCTTAAATTTGAATAGGAGAGACAGATGATGAACAAGTAAACAAATGAGACCATTTCTGTTAGTAATAAGTGCTCTCAAGAGAATTCCAGAGAGAGATGACAGGGAGTGACTGGAGAGGGTAGGGGAGTTGCTGCTGGGTAAGGCCTCTCTAAGAAGGTGACATCTGAGTTGAAACCTGAATAACAAGAAGGTTCCCGCCATGCTGCGGTCTTAGGGATGTGCATTCCAGGTGGGCAGAACAGCAAGTGCAAAGGCCCTGTGGCAGAAACAAGCTTGGTGGTTTTGAGAACAGAAGGAGGGCCTGTGAGCTTGGACTGTAGTGGACGGTGGAGTGGGAGGTGCTGGCCACAGCAGCCTCAGAGCCCTGGGAAAGATTCGGGAGTTTATTCTAAGGACATTGAGAAGCCTTCGGAGGGTTTTAATGAGGGCAGTCGTGTGATCTGATTTATATCATCCAAAGATCGTGCTTATTGCTTTGTGCAGAACAGGTGGAAGGAGGGTAAGATGGAAGCAGGGAGACCAGCCAGGAGGCCCTTGCACCCTTCCAGACGAGAGATGGAAAGTAGATCAGGCTGAGGGCAGTGGAGGAAGCTGGTGAAAGGGGATGGGAGCTCGTGGAGGTCCTGCGGGTCCAGAGCTGGAGGGCTGGGCAGCGGTGGTGCTGCCGGGGAAGTGATCGGGGGACCATTAGAGGTGCACTCGGTGGTCAGGGACCCATGCCACAAGGAGAGGGATGGCGGATATGAGCAGGAGCCCAGCCAGTGGTCACCACAGGCTTGTGGAACGGTGCTCTCTGAGGCTGGAGCCACACCAGCCATAGTGCCAAAGGTCTCATTTCCCAGGGATGTCAGCGCACCAGCAGATGGCTCTTTTTGCTAGAGGAGACTGGCCTCTGCCCTGGCAAGCGTGGCCCGGGGAAGACACTCACCTTCCGAGACCAGCAGACAGCTGCAGCTGGGAGAACGTCTGCTTTGCTGCCAACCCGCCATCCACTCTGGCAACACTTGTTGTGTTGCTTCACAGGAGCTAGGAAGTTGCCAAATGTTTGGGGAAAACACTTCCACTCGTCACATGGGTGAAGCTCGGGCTTGGAGGCCCTGGTGAAGCTTGGGTTTGTCCGCGCTGGGATCCCAGGCTTCGCACACAGGGCGGCTCTTGGCAATACCTGGTTTATTATCGACCATGTGTGGATGAGGCGCATTTGTCCTCCCTCATTGTCACAGGCTTACCCCGCTCGAACCCCACAGATGCCAGGCAATGGGAGCAGCCGATGTCCCACGCTGCTCTGTCGAGAGTCTTATAATTCAGCACCACTGAACTGTATCCTCCTCCACTGTTTCCCCATAAAAATCGAGCTTCTCACATATCTTAAAAAAGAAAAGCAAAGCTTACATCCTTCTTCTTCCAGACGTGGTCTGTGCCAAGCCTTGGTTAAGACTGCAGGCTCTGGAGCCTGACAGCTGGGGTTTGGGCCCCAACTCCACCATTACCAGCCGTTCCTGCTTGGATTTGTGCCTCAGTTGCCTCAAGTATAAATGGGGTAAAAACTGAACCCTCCGCATAGGGTTCTGAGCGTGAGCCCAGGTGATGTAGGTTATGAAGTGGCACATAGTAAGAGCTCTAAAAATATTGGCTGCTGTTATTTTTAGCACTGCTTTAGGGTCAGCTTCTCAGAAGTTCCTGAAATTGTTGAGGGGGAAGCCAGGTAGTGGAGATTATCTAGAAGGCCAGCTGTGAGCAAAAGAACAGTGTGGGGACCACTTGGCTCTCCCCCTGCTGTCCCTGACTGTATGCCATCTTCCCTCCCCATTTCCAACCTCATATTTTCTTTAGCCTGTGTCCTTGTGCCCCCAAGGCCCTTAAATGACAATATTACTGTTCATCGATTATTTTCTATCAGTTAAGTACAGTGCCCAGTGCTTTAGAATATGCCATTCTTTGTTTAATTCTTGGACTCCATGAGGTGGGTACTCTTCTAGGTCCTTTTTACAGATGAGGAAATTGGGACTCATTTGCTTGAGATCAAAAAGGGAGTAGCGTTAAGGTGGATTTGAACCCAGGAAGTCTGGCACTAAAATGCACATTCTTAACCACCATGCTCCTTCCTAAGGGAGCAGCTACTTAATACCCATCTGGTGAATGGAGGAGAGAGGGGTGCATTTCACTTTGGGCATTGAGCCTTTGCGGATGAGCTCATCGGGAATCTCAGGCAGGAGAGGGACATGCTGAGGGGGCAGGTGGGCTTCAGGAGGCTGGCCGGCTCCCAAAGCCTCCTTTAATTAAACAGCCTCAAGTAGAGAAGCAAGCATCCTCAAAGCTCACCATTCCATCTTCCTCTCCAGGCTGTCTAACAACCGCATCACCTCCCTTGGGGCAGAAGCCCTCCTGCAGGCCCTGGAAAAGAATGACACCATCCTGGAAGTCTGGTAAGGCCCCTGGGCAGGCCTCTTTAACCTCCCTCAGTTTTCCAATCTATAAATTGGGGTGAAGGGAGAGAGAAACTTGAGAATTTCTAAGATCCCTTATGACCCTGACATTTAGTCCCGTTCTACATGTGATGGATCTGGTTCCCTGGGAAAGATGTCTTCATGTTTCTAAGCTGGGACCAACTCTCTCACTTTTAAATCGTGAGCGTTTATTCAAGAATGTCTCTGTTCTAGGCAATCGTGTGGGATTTGGGGTGTGGTTGAAGAGGGAAACAGAGAAAAGAACTCAGCTCCTGCCTTCCCTGGGTATTACATCTGCCTTCACAGGTCAAAGCTGTTAAATTAGACCCTCTGCAGTTCTGGGCGGCTGTTACACAGGATGGGAACTGTTGGCCGGTGTTTCCAAGTCTTTATACGTAATGAAAAGCCTTGTTCCTTTATGTATTTGAAAAGAGCAGTGCATCACAACTTCAAAGATTTCTTCTTCTTCTTTCCAGGGATCTATTTATCACTCAGATTATAGGTAGAAAGATTTCCCCTGATTTAACATGTTATGAGTGAATGACACTATATATGTTTCAGGCACTGGGCTAGAAACCAATATTTTAAAATGAGGACATTCCCTATAAAAATCTATCTTTCAGGGGTTTCTCACAAAAGCTGGCCACTCTGGAACCCCATTTAGAATGCCAGTAATTAAGGAGAGTAGAGGACAGGCTGACCCCACTCAGCTGGGCAAACCGGCTCAGGCTGACCCTAAACCCCACTACGCCGACTGGCTTGGACCAGGCCCCTTTGGCTGCTGTATATTACATGCCTCATCCCTGAAAGCTCGTGAACCCTGCTTTACATATGCAGATTTGTCCCTCTCTCAAAAAGCACATCAAGGCAGTAGCAACTGTAGCTATCAAATGATGAAGTTAAAAATAAAGACTTGTAAAAATCTGTCCTGCGATGGAGAGATTTTTTCCTTTCTGTGCGATTGTGTAATCCCTGTAGCCTGTGAGGTCCTCGGGTCCTGGGTAGCGCGTGGGCTTTATATTTTTCTTAAACCATTGCACAGTTCTGAGAAATGTCACGTTCTGTGTCCAGGGGGAGCAAGCTAGCATCAGGTTGATATTTTAAGGGTTCTGATGTTATTGGCAGAGCTTGGGAGGACATTGGGACTTGCTCATTGCATTCTTGACAGATTCTGCTGTTGCCTTAAAAAGAATGGCCAGCCTTGGGAGTCAGGGCTGGCTGGGCCCAGTGTGGACTCTGCAGAGCCATGGAGGCTTGTTAAATCGTGCACAGTGATTCATGAGCCATCTTGGCTGACAGAAGGTAAAACCTGCATAGACTTCTCTCCCAGGAGAGCTGCAGCTGGGCCGGAGGGCCAGGCCATCCAGGCATGGGTTCATAAAGCGGCAGCTTCCCGGTTGAAACCACTGCTCTGGTCCTGTTCTTACTCAAACCTCTCTTTGCTTTATCCCCTTCAGGCTCCGAGGAAACACTTTCTCTCGGGAGGAAATTGAGAAGCTCAGCCACAGGGACACCAGACTCTTGCTTTGATGTCTCTAGGTCAACGTTCATCTCGGTTTGTTTGGGAGCAGGCCGTGGGTTTGGATCCCAGAAACGGGATGACATCTGACAGCAGTCCACTCAGATGACACCTGGTCCTGCCCAGGGCCAACCCAATAGGTCACCTTTGTTCTGGCAGAGGAAGGCGCATCAGGGCCCTGCAGAGCAGACTTTCCCAAAGCCTATTTTTGCTGTCAAGTTCTTCCCAAGATTCAGTCCTGGGATGTAGAAGAGGGGCGGCCCCCCTCTACATGATGGGGCTGGTCTCCGGCCAACCTGACATAGGTCAGTGGAGCCACGATGCCACTGCGTGCTTACTGGTGCAGAGAGCTCCACGTGAGGAGGGGTATTCAGGACGCAACTTTCTGCTGTGTCTCAACTCATGGTCACCCATTAGGTTGTTCTCTACGTCTGGTTCCTCCACTCATCCTGGACCCCTGTGCATGGCACTTCCTCTGTGGTTGAGGATTCAGAATACTGGCGTTCTCATCTTTGCTCCTTCCGTTACACCCCAGCCCTCCTCCCGCCCTCCCATCCCCCTCAACACCCCACACATCCTGGATGGGAAGGGCTTTAATTTACCCTGCTCTCCTTCTGGTACTTAAAGACATTTTTGAAAGGGGACACATGACAGCCATGTGTTTCTCAAGACATTCTAGATTTTCAAGAAAAATATGACCACACTACAGCTGGTATCACATCTGGACCTTTATTTCCAGTGAAATCAATTACTCTTCAGTTAAACCTTTGGAAACCACTCCCCATCCAAATGCAGCTTTTTAAAATTAATCTGGGCCAGAATTTTGAACAGCCCCACTCTGATGCCTGTGAACTGAACTCTGGCAGCAGACTTCCAAAATATATTCATAAGAGACGGTTCAGTTTTATTTGTGCCAGAATGCTTTAGGATATAAAGTTATGGATCAAAAGTTTACAGGGCAAAATCAAAGGCCCCTCCTTATAAAGCAAATGTTTTTTCTGAATTTTTCAAAATGATGCATGTTGAAGCTTTTCTAAACTGTCAGGTGCTGTGCAAGTGTTATTATTTTAAACACTGTTATCTGTGAAAAACTGGTTAATATTTATAAACCACTTTGTTTTTTTCTCCCAAGTTTATGTTTTTATAAAAAAATAGGGCCATGAATTTTGTGCCGCACATAATCACAGAGGAGAAAACTATTGAGTCACCGAAGCTATCTTTGTTGAGACCAAACATTTAAAAATATTCCTGAACATTGTCAAATATTAAAGCACAAATTTCTACTTGAAGGGGGGAAACATGATGTTTCAACCAGATAGTTGATTGCTTAAGGCACAAGCAATTTTTAGAAGCAGGCTTGCAATCAAAACACATTTGGCTTTGATTTAGAAAAGTCTAATCCAGCATGAACTTTAGGCTGTGGCAAATGTGAGAAATGCAAGAAGGACCCCTGGGCCTCCCTCCATTCTCTCCAAGTGGCTCCGGGAGTCTCTAACAGGAGAAGATTTGGGAACAGTTCTCCTCGGCAAGCAGCCTCCTGAGTGGGCCTTGGCGAAATAATTCTTAGCTGCATTTAATTAACAAGGACTCAGGTGGCTGCTCATCAAGGTGAAATCTGCTTCCTTGAATGGTTTCGTGTGTGTCTGGTTGGTTAAATGTTGTGGCATCTCCCTGGGCCCTTGCCCAGGGAGAGCATGTGTGTGGGTTCTCTTTGTTTGTTTGTTTTAGTTTATTTTATTGATGTATAGTTGATTTACAATGTTGTGTTAATTTCTGCTATACAGCAAAATGATTCACTTACACATACATGTGCATATTCTTTTGCATTATGGTTTATCACAGGATATTGAAATAGTTCCTTGTGCTGTACATTAGGACCTTGTTGCTTATCCATTCTATAGATCTTACATCTGCTCACCCCAATCTCCCACTCCATCCCTGCCCCACCACCCCTCCCCCTTGGCAACCACAAGTCTCTATGTCTGTGAGTCTGTTCCTGTTTCGTAGATAAGTTCATTTGTGTCCTATTCTAGATTCCACATATAACTGATATCATATGGTATTTATCTTTCTTCACTTAGTATGATAATCCCTAGGTCCATCCATGTTGCTGCATTATTTCATTCTTTTTCATGGTTGAGTAATATTCCATTGCATATATATGTGTGTGTGTGTGTGTGTGTGTGTATATATATATATACTGTATCTTCTTTATCCTTTTATCTGTCAACGGACATTTAGGTTGTTTCCATATTTTGGCTATTAAAAACTATGATGCTTTGAACATAGGGGTGGGTTCTCTTTGTTGGTGGCATCAGGTTCTGTCCAGACCATTCTTTCAAATAGAGAAGATCAGGAGGAAGATGGAGGGGGGCCTGCTTTCTCAGAGGAGTAGACAGAGCAGCCTGTTTGCATGGCACCATCTTGGATTGCAAATTCATCTGAACAGAACAGACACCAGCCCTGTCATCAAGGCACTGATGGGGAGGGGAGAGGGAGAGGCAGGCGGAAAACAAGTAAACTGGAAAATATATAAAATAAGGTCCACTGTGGCAAGTGCTAGGACGGAAATAAAGTTTCAAGATAGAGGGAAACCTTTGGATTGGAGGTTGTTCAGAGACAGGTTCTGCGAGGAGGTGACAGGTAAGGTGACAGGCCCCCAGATGAGAAGGAACTGGCCATGCAAAGAGGGAGGGGGATCTGGAGGGGCATTCCAGTCACAGGGAGCAAGCTGTACAAAGACCCTGCCATGGAAGAGAGCTTGGTGGGTGTGGCAGGCTGAATAATCCACCCCCCCCTCAAATAGCCAGGTCCTGATCCCCGGAACCTGAAAGTGTTGCTTTACATGGCAAAAGGGACTTAAAGATGTCATTAAGTTAAGGATCTTGAGATAGGGATATTATCCTAGATTATCTGGGTAGACCCGAAATGCAACCTCAAATGTCTTTATAAGAAAGAGGCAAAGAGAGACTTGACACAGAAGAAGGCAAGGTGACCACTGAAGTAAGAGGCTATACTGCTGGCTTTGAAGGTGGAGGAAGGGGCCTCATGGGCCAAGGAATGCAGCTCGAGAAGCTGGAAAGGGCAAGGACACACATTTTCCCTTAGAACCTCTGAAGGGAGTGTAGTCCTGCAGCTACCTTTGTTCTAGCCCCATTTTGGACTTCTGGCCTCCGGGACCGTAAGAGAATTAATCTGTGTCATTTTAAGGCACCAAGTTTGCGATCATTTGTTACAGCATCCACAGGAAACTAATACAGTGTGTTTGAGGCAAGCTAAGGGGAGAGTCCACCACATGGGTCTGCAGAGGTAGGTAGGGCCAGTTCAGGAAGGGCCTAGTTGGCCATGGGAAAGAATCATGGCAGGCCATTGGAGAGTTCTAAGCAGTGCAATGCAACCCATTTAAAGAAGATCTCTCTTGTTCTGGGGTGGAGAAGCGACTGGAATGCATAAAGGTAAGGGTGAGGAGAAGAGGAAGTAGAGAGACCATCTAGGAGCCATTGCAGGGGAGAGGCAGTTGGGCAGCATCAGGGGATATCAGTGGAGATGGAGAGAAAAGGATGGATTCCAGAGATATTCTAGAGGGCAATTCCCAAAGGTTTACAAATGGAATGGATGAGAGGGATGAGGGAAAGTGAAGACTCAAGGATATCTGCTAGATTTTTGACTTGAGTAACTGGGTAGGAAACAAGTTTGGAAGCAGGGGAGACTTCTGTTTTGGATTTTCAAGTTTGAGGTATCTAAGTAGAAAGGTCAAATGGAGACGCCACGTTCTGGCGTGGGTCTGGAGCCCGTGGGAGAGGTCACCACCAGATATAACACCATGGGTGTCCTCAGCATCAAAAGGGGAATGGGGTCCTTGGGCCTGGATGATATAACCCAGGGAGAGATTATGGAGAACGAAGAGCTCAAGAGGGCCCAGTTGGGACTACTCTGGTGGCGCAGTGGTTAAGAATCCGCCTGCCAAAGCAGGGGACACGGGTTCGGACCCTGGTCTGGGAGGATCCCATGTGCTGCGGAGCAACTAAGCCCGTATGCCACAACTACTGAGCCTGTGCTCTAGAGCCCGCGAGCCACAACTTCTGAGCCCACGCGCCACAACTACTGAAGCCCGCACGCCTAGAGTCCGTATTCTGCAAGAAAGAGAAGCCACTGCACTGAGAAGCCTGCGCACTGCAACGAAGAGTAGCCCCTGCTTGCAACAACTAGAGAAAGCCCGTGTGCAGCAATGAAGACCCAACACAGCCAAAAATAAATAAATAAATAAATTTATTAAAAAAAGAAAATTTAAGAGGGCCCAGGTAAGGGTGGAACTGAGATCTTGACATGTGATTACCGTCAGAGCTCAGAGTGGACGTTTCCTAACTTGCGAAAGGCCAGTAGGTCCACCAAAGGCGTTCTAGGGCTCTGCAGGTAACTTGCGAATTAGGACTCTTAAAATTCTCCAACAGGGAGGTTACCTGAGAGATGTGTGCTGGTGGCCAATGGCTTATCCGGGAGCAGGCAGATTCCAGATCTGTGGCTCAGAATATTTAATTCTTCCACGCAGAAAAAAAAGGTTTCAGAGCAGAAGAATTTTTTAAAGAGCTTGAGACTTTAATTAGATTCACCATCATCTTAGAAGAAAAAAAAATGTCAATCTGAGTGTTTTTTCCCCAAAACCTAGAGTGCCAAACCCAGATGCTGAAATGAATACACCCCACGGAAATGTGGGAGGCGGAATCCCATTCCAAGCGGGCTGCGTTGAGACTACATGCAGCATCATTTCATTATTGCACCAACACCTTCACGCCTCCTTCCCCGCTCGGGAGATTGGCACAGCACAGTGGGTGAAGCACACAGCGCTCGGGGTACACTCCCTGGCAAGGCCTTACGGGAGGGGACACAGGGCCTCGGGCCGTGGGTGGCAGGTTCCAGTGAGCAGCAAGGTCATGAACAACATCGAGGACCGGCCTGGGCAGTTGCCCTTGGAGAATTACATAGGGGGAGACTGCAGCTGTGTAGACTGGCAATCCAAGCTCTTTGGATTCCCCAAGATTTCCTTTTTTTATTTTTTTCCTCTAAATTTAATCCCACCTATCATCACTTCCAGAAAAATCCACAAATCCAATCCCCTAAGCGCTACCCCTCCCCTGTCAATCACCTGAAAATCCTTCCTCTCAGGAAGGGCTGCATCTCTTCTCTATCTGGACCTCCTTTCTTGACATCTTCAGTTCCAAATTCCCCTCCTCCCAACCCCCAAGAAACAAGGGGCTCCTTCGGGGCCCACCCTTGCCTGATTACTGACTGGTCTGTCTGCTTTTGCCCTTGTCCCTCTGAGTGAGCCCATTAAAACATAAGTCAGATGAGCCAGGGCTCTGATTTAAACGCCTCAGGACTTCCCATCTGGTGCCGGCTAAAAGGCAAGGTCTGCTGCTGGCCTGGACCACCCCTGTGCTTTCTCTGGCCTCACCCTTGTCACTCACACCCCCATTCTCTGAACTCCAGCCACACTGGCTTCTTGGCTCTTCCTTGGCAATGCCAAGCACACCACTGCTTCCAGACCCTCTCACTTGCCTGTCTCCTCCTACTGGGACACTCTTCCCTAGACGGCGGCATGGCTGGCTTCCTAGTTTCCTTCGGGCCTTTGTTCACATGCTGCCACATCAAGGGAGCCGTTCCCTGAACAATCTACCTAAAATAGCAGTCCCCAACCACCTCTTCGCCCCTGCCCTGCTTAGTCCTCTCTTCTCAGCATGACCACCTGATGCACCCTTGTTTCTTCCTTCCCCTAGAATGTCAACTCCATGAGAACATGGGCTATGCTCACCGCAGCATCCTCAGAATCTAGAACGGTGCCTGGCACATAGTAGGTGCCCAAATATTTGTTGAATGAAGGGAGAATCCACCTACTTAAAAGGGGCAGAAATAGAAGTTGGGGTAGATTCTGATAATGAGTCACTTTCTTCCAACACTGCTAGTGTCTCCTTCCTTAGGGAGGAAGGCTTCCTGGGACATGGGATCATTCCTAACGTATCTACTGCTCAAAATGAGATTCTAGATGTAGCACAAAGATCCCAATGGAGAGCACGATACCCTTTTTCTCTCTGTGTATGTTTTCTAAATCACACAGAAATCATTTGTCATTGATAACAGCAAATAGCTCAAACAGGAGAACATGGATTTATAGTTCAGCTGGATTAGTTTAAAGCTGATTAAAGTAATCTCTTTTATCTGATCAAAAAGGGCTTTTAGGTGACCGGAGTACAAGCCCTCAGACAGAATGTTCAGTTGTGTCTAGAGTTTGCCCTCGCTAAGAGAGAAGCACATCCCCGAGATGGAGGGCTCTCGACTCAGCCATTGACTGAAACACCACACTGGTCTATCATGGAGAAAGCAGTGGTATGGTGTCCTTGTCTGTGGGGACACCTGGTCCATTTAGCCTCGTGGTTTAGAGTTCACGAATGCACACGTTCCGAGGACTGGACCCACAGGAGGCTGGATGAAAAACTGGCAGTTGCCATTTACTGAGATGGGGGAGTGGAAGTGTGGAATATCAGGAGTTCACCTTGGGTTGTGCAACAGGGTATAAAATTAACACTGAATTTGGCAAGGCTGGAAGTAGGGGTAGCCTGTGGCAGCGATTTGGGAAGCATGGGGCGGGGTCTCATGAATAAGCATGACCAGTGCTGCTGCGAAGGTTTTGCTGAGACCTGACTGGGTCTCACTCCAAGTCACAGGCCTCTACCTATGGGTCCCAGCAGGGGACCAGCTCCTGGGGGAGAGAGCTCCATTCAGTTCACTGGCTTTCTGTTGGGGTCCTGCTATGTGCCATAAGAGAAGTATGCAAGGTAGTGTAGAATTACAGTTACTACTCTGCTTAACACCCTTCAGAGGGCTCCCACTGCTCTTGGGATATAGACCACCCCTTGGTCCTTGCTCATCAGGCCCTGCCTGACCGGCCCTTCTGCGCCCACACTTTCTGTGCTCTGCCCCTTCCAGTTCCTCCAATATGTCATGTAACATGTTCCCTTTGCCTGGGGTGCTCCCCTCACCCCGGCTGACAGTCAACTTTCCTACCTCATCTTAAAGATGACTTCCTCAAATAGGCCTTCCCTGGGCACCCAGCTACTTTGATGTGTGCTCAGAGCAGTTCTGTCCTTCTGAGGCTCCCTCTAACCTCCCCAGTTAAGTGATGGTGTAATTATTCGTTTAAGGTCTGCCTTCCTTGCCAAAGGACGAGGGTGGCATCTCTCTCATACGCTGCCGTGTTTCCTGCTGCTCATGCAGTAACAGAACCACCGGTCGTGTGAAGCCAGGGCCAGGCTGAGTGGAAGGGGCTGTGGGGTGGTGGGTAGACAGAGGGGATCAGTGGGGCCTGGAGCCATCGGCAAAGACCCCGGGAAGTGGGTGGACTCTGGCTGAGCCTTAAATGAAGGAGGATTTGGAAGGCAGAGAGGATGGGCATTTCAGTTGGAGAATCCGTTTAAACAGAGGTAGAAAGAGCCCTGGCTTGCAATTAGGAGAATCAGGGTCCCAGCTCATCTCCTGGGTGACTGTTGACAAGCTGTTTTCCCTCTCTGGACCTTAATCTCCCATCTGTAAAATGAAAGGCTAGCTTACTAAGGACTGCAAATAAAAGCACCATGACATCGTTTCCCATTTCATCCCCTGGCAGGCATCTCTCTTCCCTGTGAGCCTGAATACAGCTTTGGAATTGTTTTCAACACAGTGTTCTAGGCGGTCATTACCAATTGATAGGAGATGGTAATTGAGGTAAGCCCTGTTTATCCCGTCTGGCTTGGAAGAATATCTGTTGGATGAATTTGGGCCCTGACACTGTCTGATTCAGGGAACCTGTGACAGGAGGGCTGACCACCGCTGGTAGGGAAGAAAGCCCTCCTGAAGCCTAGGGCTCAGCAGCACCAAATGCCATCATCAGAAAGGACACGAGGAGGTTCTATGCCAGGGGTGGCAAATTCAAATGCCTTCAGGAGCCAGCAGATAATGTAAATGAGAGAAGAGTTCCAGCAGGATAAAATAGGGAATGGTGAGGAGTGTGGCAAACTGGAGAAAGGGAGAGTGCTTGCCCTGTCTAAAAGGATTCAAAATCTTTCTCCCTTACCCCACTTCCTCCTCCTCACTGTATGGGTCAAGCAAAAACAGTCCTCAGGCTGAATTTTTCAGCCAGACTGTGACTTCGGAGTCCTATTGACTTTTTTTGGAGAATCTAGATCTAGAAGGGAACAGTGTTGCCTAAGGCCACACTTAGAGTTAGGCCTGTTGAGTCCCATTTTATTGCTTTCTCCTGCAGTGTGATCATGAAGATGGCTAAGGATGGACTAAGGAGGGACAAGAAGGGATTGAGGTTTTCAAAAGATGTTCATTTCATTCTGGGCTCTTATGGCAAATGAGATGGGTGGCCTGTTTACCAGTAATGTTAGTAATCACTCCTGTGACTTATTTTATGGACTCATTGGTTTAAATTCTCCAGATTTTCAGAAATGTCACTTTCCACTGAGGAAATTTTCCCTCTCATGGTTAAACACACACACACACACACACCACGTCTTCCTTCCTCAGTATTAATCACCTTCTCCTATAATTGGTACTTAAAATGTCAAAGGAGAAGGAATTAATTAACAGGAGTATCCGGTGCAGCAAGGCATGCTGCAAGGCTCTGGGACTGATTATAAAAAGCACTTCCTTAAATATTGTGAGCACTTTTGGGAATCAGAAATCTCCCTTCTAATTGAAAGAAAGATCCTTAACTACACCCCAAGTCCTGGCTGGTGGCCAGGGGTGCAGAGTTGTGGGAGGACTTGTGTGGAAATCCTTTCTCCATCACCCTAGGGAGACATCCCTCCAAACTGGGATAGGTGGCAACGGAGGTTCAGAAACAGCAGGGGTCCCACACAGAATCTGAGGAAGAGGAAAAGACTTAACATTACTGAGCTCTTGCTGTGTGTCAGGACTTTACACACGATTTTTCACAACAATTCTGTAACACGGGCGATCCGATTATCTCCATTTTACAGATGGGGAAATTGAGGCTCAGAGTGATTGAGTTCCCCATGTCACGCGGCTACTAATTGAAAGCGCAAAGGATTCAAACTTAGGTCTTATTCTAAAGCTTTGCTTTTTCGTGGAATCCTGAAATCCTATTCCTAGCTTGCGTTTAGGCTGCTCCCCACCCCAGCTCCGAACTCTCAGTCTACAGGAGTTTTGACAGCTAAGCCAAAAGCGAAGACCCGGGTGGAGCCGGGAGAAGCACAGCGCCCCGCCCCGGCTCTGTTGTTAGCCAATGGTGCCGTGGCACCCGCAATCTTTCGTCCAATCAGCCAGAGCTCCCCGCCCCCCATATCTCCTGTTCTCCTCCCCTCCCCTCCGCTCTCCCTTTGGCTCGACCGAGCTTGACAGAGCGGAAAGTCCCTTCAGCCCGCTCCGGGCCGGCAGCCATTGGAAGAAGGTCTGTCACAGGGCGGCCCAATCAGAGCGTGGTTAGGAACGCAGCTCGGGCTGCGACTGGTTAGCGTCGCGGTTGCCCCCGCCCACCCCTCTCCCTCCCTCCTTCCCTGGGCGGTTCGGAGGCGGGGCAGGTGGGGGCGGGCCCAGGTAGCAGGTTCGGCTGCACTGGGGCTCGCGCGTTGGAGGTAAATAGTAGGGCGGTGGGTGTGGGGCGCCGGGGCCGGCCCGGTACGCGGGCTAGCGAGACTGGGGAAGGGGTGACGTCCCGCCGCCCGAGGTGAGTGAATGAGCTGGCGGCCGAGCGGGCGAGCGACTGGCGGCCCGGTCCCTCGGGCGCCCCTCCCCGGCCTCTGGGCGCCTCGAGCTGCCGCGGCGGCCGTCGGGCCTCGGCGCCGGCCCGTTACTTGCCCCGGCCCTTAGCCGGCCGGGCCCGCGGGGTGCTGAGCCCGCTGACGTCAGCCTGGACGTCCCCACTCCCCGGGGCTTCCCCACCGACACCCCCGCCCCCCCGGCCTTCCTGAGAGGGCTCCCAAGTCGTGGGAGCGTGGTTGCCACCGCCAGGACCCCGGGAGAAGAGAGGACTTGGGGGTGGGAGCAGCGCAGGAAACCGTCTGCCCCTTGGGCCCCCCATTTACAGATGGGGAAACTGAGGCACGGGCCGCTGGCTGGCTCCCGACAGCCCGGGTTGGCATCGAGAGCCCTGGGCTGTAATATCTCACATCGGTGCCTTGGGTTTTGGAGTGTTTGTGGCTCCCGTCCAGGAAGAGCAGTCGGGGTTCTGGCCTCGTTAATGGCGTGTTGTGTTTTTCTTTCAGTTTCTCCCTTTCCAGGGTGAGGATGGTTTTACACAACCCGGAGTTCTTTAGTTGAAAGGTGCGCTCTATTGAAGCAAGGTATTCATTCTTTTCTTTCTTTTTTTTTCTTTATTGTCATATTAAAGATCTCTGGGGAAATCGTGAAGTCTTGACGGAAGATGGTGTTCCTGAGTTTGGTTTTCAGCCGGCTCAGCTGCCCAGTTATTCATTTACTTGGCATCTTTTCTATTCCACCCTATGGCATTTGCATGTTTTAGGATGGTTGTCACCTTCCAGCCACCAAGCTTTTCAGTCCCCATCATGCCTGCCCCCTTCCTCTCCCCAGGTTCCCTGGAAAGTTGTATGCTTAGCTTAGCTTAGTTAAGGAGCATTCCCTGCCTTGCTTTTGATTTCGGGCTAATAGGGATCTTAATAAGATTGTTCCTTTTGCAGTCATTGGCTCCAGGAGAAAAATCCAGGCCTTGAGAGAGGGTGTTCATTCAAGCGTTGGTTTTCTGCACACCCCCACACGCCCCAAGTAGATTGAATGGTCTAAGAATTTAGCTTGCTAATTCCCTACTGAGTAGTGGGTGGATTTGAACTAGCACAATATTAGGTGAAAATGATTTGCTGGAAATTCTTGTTGAAGTTCATGTACTGTGAATGTTGATAACACCTAGAATATTCTCTAATGTTCTGCTACAAAATTTTACAGTACTCTTTCGAAGAAGCCTTCCTTTGGAGGGTAACTTTAGTGAAGAGCTGGTAAGACCAGGGCACTTGTTATATAAAACAACAGACATGCAGTAGGAATGATTTCTTGTGATCTGGCATGCCTAAACTGTGATTTTGTTCAAGGAAGTCTTTAACACAGGAAGAAAGACAGGAGTAAATTATCCTATTCATCAAACTTTTAGTATTTTGTTCCTGATTTTCACACTGTGATCTTAAAATTGTCAAGGTATTTTCATTGGTTGCGCAGAATTTATAGGCATCAGACATGGTGTGAGGATCTGGGAACCCAGTTTCAAATGAACCTCAGAACAACTTTTCGTAATTGTGAAATATTCCTTATTTGTTTCCTCTTATGTGTGTAACAATGAAGTTGTATAAAGACTGACCATTCCTTCATTGAGCCAGAGAATTTGAATTAGCATTTATTTAGGGAATTAGGTAAAAACCATTAAATACTCTCAACTCCTGAGTCTTTTCTCTTTTTCTTCTTTTAACCTAAAAGAAGCTTTTAATCACTTAAACGATTAGGATGAGGAAATGGAAGTTTGGCTTTCACTGTTATCACCTGAGTTAACCAAGTCATTCATTCATTTCTTACGTACTGATTGTTTAACATACTGTCAGGCTCTTGTATGGGCAGTGGAAATATAAAGATGAAGGACTTAGGGAATTCACAGTTTGGAAGTGCAGTGGCCAGGTTTAACTCCAGTGAGACAGGAGTGTTTCAGGTTCTTCGGAGGACGTGCATATGCGGATGTGGGAGCCAGACTTTCTTCTAAACCTCATAAAACCCACTTGTTTAGGGACTGAATATGTGTGTACTTGGGTCACAAATTAATCTATGAGGAAAACGGACTCTTTTCTGGTCTCTTTTCTGGAATCTCTGCTGTTTGGGAATATACAACCTTGTTCTTTGAATGGGAAATATTCTTTCTTAAGATGGTAATTATTCTAGCCATCTAGAAGCATTTGGAAAAAGTCCTGTGTATCTTTTTTTTTTGGGTATGCACACTGACCTCCCTACCTGTTTGCCATTTATAATTATGGGCAATTTTTTAGTGTTGTAATGTTTATTCTGATATACATAGCCCCCTGTGGTTCTTAGAACAAGTCAGGATATCTCAGGAGATGCAAAATGTTACTGAATTGCATCTGTTTTTGTTTTCTTTAGTGAAGTTCTTTGAACAATAACCTGATAACTTGAGAATCAAAATGACATTGTTTCTTCTAGATAAGTTAACCATTGTCTCTTTTATGTAGCTAATGCTCTTCATCTGTACTATATATTATCTTTTAGAACTAATTTGGACCTTTAATATTTTCATATGAAACTTATTTCTCAATCATCTTTTCATTGCATTTGATAGGAAACTGATATTTGTGCCTACCCACCCTCATCTTGGTTTAATGGCTTTATTGTAGTACAATTAAATTCTCTTTTACTCAGAATCCAGACCATCAACAAGCTTAGATAACCAGATATATTTTCAAATCTATGTGACCCTGAACCTCATCCGAAATGTTGTCAAAAGAAACTCCTGTTCAGTATGATTTTAGGGTTAAAAATATTATTGTATTCCAACTCTTTGATAATCTTCATTCAGTACTTATAGTATTTATCAGGATATTCATAATTACTCAGTTTTTCGGCCTGAAGTAAGTACGATGGTATTTTAGATGAATCGTTTGGATACATTTACACTCAAAGTGAAGTACAGTATATTGTTAGAGGCAATTTTTAAACAATTAGACCTGGAAAGTAATAAAAGAACACAAATGATGGCAGCCATCAGTCTTAAATCTTCTGTATTTTTCAGTGTCTAACACTGTGCTGAGTCCATAAAAATACTAAACTAACAAACCTTGATTGATAAAGAACTCACTGACAATGTGATTTAAGTCTTTCCCATGTGGTCTTGAGTCAGTTTTTACTGCTTGGGGTTCTTTAAGACTTAATTTAAGTGTTGTGCATATCCCAGTGAAAGAAGAATGTGGGCATCATATTCATTTCTACAGGGAGGAAAGTCTGTATTAGCATATTCTGCTGTAATGCCAGTAAGTTGAGATATTAATGATCATTAAATTTGTCTTATATACCTGTAATAGAGCCATAAAGTTCCCTGTTCAACTTTCTCTGTCAGTTGCGATGAGGAGAATCAATTTTTAATATGATAATTCCAAACCTATTCTTTATTCATGTATTCTTTTTCAAAGAGGAAAAACCACATCCTTTTTACTTTTTGGATAATGCTTTTTAAATATTTTATAACTTTTGTTTTGGCTATTCTAGTTGTCTAACATGACCCATCCTGTTAATGAGTTAAGCTCACTCTGACTTGTGCTAATGCAAGTCAGAAAAAAGTTACTACTCCTTGTGTAGTTAACTTTAAAATAGAGTTCTTATTAACTATTATTAAATCGCCCTCAACCTTTTAATAAACCAAAGTAGTTATATTTTACTGTGGACTGTCTCTTAAATGATTTGCAAAAAAACAATCTTGTAATCAAATTCATTTAAAGTAGGGTGTCCTAATGCCTTCCATATAGTGATTTAGTTTTGTCTTGGTAATATTCCATTAGCACTGGTGGTTTTTATTTTAAATCATGACATGGATTGTTAAGCTAGAGCATCAATAGAGCAGAAGTCGTTGGCATATACTAATTAAGATTCAAGGAATTTCTTAATTTTAATATTTGAAGATATAATTTGTAGGAACTTAAAAGATTTCTTTTCAAAATAGAATTGCCATACTTTAAAAACAATTTTTGGCCAAAAATATTTAAATATATTATAAAGAGAACAAAACAACTTCACTTTTTTAGGAGTTGCTTTTTGACCGTCTCATCCTTGAGGGAACAACCGAAATAATGTCTGTGCAATAAAGCCTACGCACTTCACTCCTAAAAGACCCGTTCAGAATTTATGCATTCCTCTTTCTGTTATTGTTTTGTTTGTTTTTTTTTAAACACACAACCATATTTTGTCACCTGGCTTCTCAGAACTGATTAGAAGCAATAAGTTGGAAAGCAGCAAGGCTGTAAAAGAAGTCAAATTCATGTTGCAGGAAACCACAGAAAATGGCTGATGGCAGGGGAAAACCATAGACTGTAAATCTACAGAAGGCAGATGAAGAACTCAGAAAGCATGATGTAAAGCCTCATAACAAAGTAACGAACACCCTTGCATATTGAGGGTCACACATAATAATTTATATTCATGTTGATAATTCAGTGATCAAGATAAAAATGAGGCTATTTCCTTGTTGAAAAATGCTGACATTTAAAAAGAATTTTAGTCAGCAATAACAAATACTTCATTTGAGGACTTTTAAGGAATAGAGCCAAATTACGGTTTGGGTCGCCTTCCTAAGGGGTTTTGTTTATACGGGGTTTCCACAGGTGTCTTATATAAGTAGCAAACATAAATTGATCCTATTCCTGCTGAAGAGACAGTGCCCTCAAGTGGAATTAAGACAAACACATTATAAAAAAAGAAAAAAAAAGAGAGAATCACTTTATGCTGCCTGCCCTCACTAAATATTGTGCATATATTTGTTGTGCATATATTTCGATAATGTTGACTTGAGGAGGTGCCAAGCCCTTTACCCTGTCTTGGGTAATCTTCATGTCTCATTCTGGCTTGTAGAGGGACAGACTTTTAAAAACTTTACCATTATAGCGAACCTCACTATCTACCAGTGCGTTCTAAAAGAAATGTTATTCCGTGTGTAGATTTGCCAGATTACACATTTAATCATTAAGTTAAATGGTTAAACTTAAAATTTGGCTCTTAAGTTTTAGGAGTATTTATTTTTTAATTCCAAGAATAAAATAGATAAATATGATAGTGCTATCATCTGCTGCTATTACCCAGAATAATGGAAATGGATATGGCTACCTCAGAGAAGGATGGAATAAATACCGTATTCAGAAACCAAATAGCCACATGCATGTGACAGAGAATACCTAAGAACTGTTGTTTTCAGTAAGATAATTAATTAACATAATGAATTAAAGTCTTTACTTGAATTGATGAAATTGTGTAGTTTTAAACCAGTGATTCAAGTAGGGTTGAGAAGGCTATTTTAATTGCAAAAGATTAGTATTCTTGTAAAAATTTTTAATGAAAAATTGAAACTGAAACAGAAATAATCTTTCATGTATTCCTTTCTAGTATACATAGTTAAACTTGTGGTATAAAAACATTTTATATTTGATGCTGTACTGCAGTTATATTTCTTCCTTATGTAGTCCAAGTTTTGATGGCTACAAAATTGATTTTTAAGTTATCTTTAATATAAGCAGATTTACAATATCTGATATTTATAATTGAGAGAAATTAAATGATAGCTATGATTAATACTATTAACATTTGCCTGAGGACAAAATGTACAAGATTAAGGAAATGAAACTGAGTTAGATAAAATGTTCCATTATCGAACTATGGTACACAGATAAATGAATTGTGGTTGAAGTTTCAGAATGTGATTTATGGTATTTTTATTGATAAAAATGTTCAATATAATAATTGTGATGAGTAACTTTTTACTTAAACTACCTGTACAGATATATATATATATATAAAAATAGCCTTTTTGATTTGTGTGTGTTGCCCAAATATAACAGCTTATCCATTTAAGTTAGGCAGGATCTATTAAAACTTCTACTTTTGAAAGTTTGAAAATGTCAGAATATGTATATAAGGTTATCTTTTACTAGAACTTGAATTCATAAATTTCAGTGCCTTGGAAACAAACATTATTGTATTGTCTTTGGAGATAATTTACAGTTGAATCTCCTTAATTAAATATGCAAGATTACAGTAGAAACAAGTAATATAGTATATCTTTTAACCTTTTAAGATATTTTTGGAAGTATGTCATTAGTGTGTGTTTTTTACTAGTCCAATGAAGAATTTAAAAAGTCTTTGACCTTAATTTTAGTTCACGTAGAGTGAAGTGTAAAGTTTCTTTTTGCTTGTCCTCCAGGCGTTTTGATTTGCTGTCTTTTTACAGCATGGACACCAAATTGCTAAAAACGTGCTTTGGGACTGCCAGTGAATTTATCTTTTGCGGTTTTACTACACACTTAGTAGTTCCCTTTTTTTGAGTTAATGTTTTGGAGTTGATATCACAATGAGTTCGGGCTTATGGAGCCAAGAAAAAGTTACTTCACCCTACTGGGAAGAGCGGATTTTTTATTTGCTTCTTCAAGAATGCAGTGTTACAGACAAACAAACACAAAAACTCCTTAAAGTACCAAAGGGGAGTATAGGACAGTATATCCAAGACCGTTCTGTGGGGCATTCAAGGATTCCTTCTACAAAAGGCAAGAAAAATCAGATTGGATTAAAAATTTTAGAGCAACCACATGCAGTTCTGTTTGTTGATGAAAAGGATGTTGTAGAAATAAATGAAAAATTCACAGAGTTACTTTTGGCAATTACCAATTGTGAAGAGAGGTTCAGCCTGTTTAAAAACAGAAACAGACTAAGTAAAGGCCTCCAAATAGATGTGGGCTGCCCTGTGAAAGTCCAGCTGAGATCTGGGGAAGAAAAATTTCCTGGAGTTGTACGCTTCAGAGGACCCTTATTAGCAGAGAGGACAGTATCGGGAATATTCTTTGGAGTAGAATTACTGGTAAGTTTGATAAGCCATTTTAGTGGGCTGTGTGTATGTGTGTCTGTGTCTGTGTGTGCACTCGTGTTTTTTCCCCTTTTAAATACAAAATAAATTTTCCCCGAAATCTTCTGTAATTTTTAATATTCATAATCCTTAGGATTTACTTTCTAATGGTAAATTGAGATAATGCGAAGATGCTGCATTGAAAACTTTTAAAAACTACCTACTATAGTAGGAAATGCAAGTAGATGATGTAATTATTGAAGACTTTCGTATCTTAGAAATTTTAACATTGAATGTTAAAAATGAACTCTATCAATTGTAAACGAATTCATTACTTAAAATTGTTAATTATCCTGTGATATTATCATCTGTAGGTTTCTCAGTTTTTCTTAAAGTGTACTATTAAGTAGTGAATTTTGGTTATATAAGTTGCAGCAGTTTCGACTTGCTTTTAGTTGTCCCTGGTAATATACGTGAAAATCATCTTGGAATTTGTTTCTACTGAGAAGAGAACCAAGCACTCTGTGATAATGTTTCCAAAATTAATATTAATTCTCAAGAACTTAAATGTCAGTTATATTTTGACATTCTTGCAAATAGAATTTCATGCCTTATTTGCTTTTTGATTTAATTTTTTAAAGCAGCAATTGTAAAACAATTGGAGATTTGAATCCTAGCTCTGCCATTTACTAGCTGGGTTACCAGGTTATTTAAGCAAGCCACTTCTCTAAATCTGCTTCCTCATCTGTAAAATAGTAATATTAATACACAACTTGCAGTGTTTTTGTGATATATAGATTCAGGATTTAGCACAGTGGCTGGCACACAGTAAGCGCTCAATAAATGGAGCTAGCATTACTGTCATATTAAAGGAAACTTTTCTTTTTATGACAAAATTTTTGTTAAAATCACAATGTAGAATCTAGCCCAAGCTCTCTCACAGTAGAGTTATGATTTGAAATTATCAAGTAATTTTATTTCAACATCAGATACAGTTTCTTCCTTATTTTTTAAACACCCTAAATTCAATATCAACTTCTAATAATTATATTTCTTATATATGTCATTTAGAATTTGTTCAGTGATTTCTCTGAAGTCCCCAGAGTGGATCTTTTTCCTTAGGGATCATCTTTCTCTATCAGTCAATCATTTTTTTTTTCTCTCATTTAAAAACTAGGAAGAAGGTCGTGGCCAAGGTTTCACTGATGGGATATATCAAGGGAAACAGCTTTTTCAGTGTGATGAAGATTGTGGAGTATTTGTTGCATTGGACAAGCTAGAACTCATAGAAGATGATGACACTGGATTGGAAAGTGATTATGCAGGTCCAGTGGACACAATGCAAGTTGAACTTCCCCCTCTGGAAATAAACTCCAGAGTTTCTTTGAAGCTTGGAGAGACTATAGAATCTGGAACAGTTATATTCTGTGATGTTTTGCCAGGCAAAGAAAGCTTAGGATATTTTGTAGGTGTGGACATGGTAAGAAACTTTTGAATTATGTTATCTTTGTGAATATATCTATTAGTTTTATGACCAATTTAGGTACAAATTAAACACTTTGAATATCTAAAATGGACTAATTTGTAGTAATTTAAAGAACACTTTCTAATTTGTCTTTGGTAAAGGAACATTGATAGGGGACAGGAGTCTAGCTATAGATTTACACTTACTCATTTTTCCTGTTTGAATAAACTGGAATAATGTTTTCAGTCTTTAAATTCGCTCTATAATAGCTGACCAATAAACAGAAAAAAACCCCACTGAAATATATTGCATGATGTCTTATTTTTCTTTATTTTGAAAAGGGTTTTTTTTTTCCTGTAATCTGTGTTTCTCTTTTTGTAATATTTTACTGAATTTAATTGGCTGATCTGATTTTAATGAGTAGTGTGTAAAAGTCATTCCTGGAAAATATCAATACCTGAATAGAGGAAAGGCACATTGCTTTAGAGGAAAAGACAATTAGAGTGTCTTCTTAGGATGTAATTCACTCAAAAGAGGTTTTTTTTTTCCTGTGGTAAAATATATGTGACATAAAATTTACCAATTTAACCACCTTAAAGTGACATTGAGTACATTCACATTTTTTGTGCACCCATCACCCCTATTCATCTCCAGCCCAAACTGAAACTCTGTACCTATTAAACAGTAACTCCCTATTACTCACTCCTTTCAGCCAGTATTCTGCTGGTAACCAGAATTCTCTCTGTCTCTGTGAATTTGCTCATTCTAGGTGCTTCATTAAGTGGAATCATACAGTATTTGTCCTTTTGTTTGTGTCACTTATTTTTAATGTTACCTTACAGTCATATTTGTTAATAATGGTTACATCCCAATATGGCAACTTGGACGATACCTGTGGGATTAAGAGAAGGAGAAGAAAAAGTCTTGAGAACATTTTTCTCATAGATTGAAAATTCGGACAAGAATTTGTTAGGTATAATGAAGGAAAATCATGCGGAATTATTAAATACTAGAAAGAGTTGGGAGAGGATGTAATAGACTTGTACTCACGGTGTTTTTAGTGAGTTTATTTTTATCAATTATTTTTATCAATTCAGGTACACTTTTTAGTAGGATATGAATGTTCTAGCGTAAGTTTCTCTTACGCTGTGCTTGGAAATTCTAGGAAATTCTATTTGATACCGATTAGTTAGACAAACGTTACTATGTTGTTTGGACAAACACTTACTGAACATTTACCGTGTGAGAAGTTAGAGCCAGCGTAGAACATGTGGGTCCCTCGGGATAGCTAGAAATAAAGCACATCTTTAAACCATTATTCTTTAAATATTCAGAACTTGTTTAGAGAAGAGATTGTGGGCTGAGTGGAGGGAAGGTTGGAGAAAGAGGGCCACTGGTCATTGGGGTTAGTTTCCTCTTGATTTAGGTCATTTGGACCTTGAACTTGGTAAAAGCCATTTAGGCCTGTCGCCCCTTAGATGGCAGTCTAGGGAGCATCTTGTTTACTTGGGGCAGGCTGCCTAGTGATTGCACCGCCAGCTTCTCCCCCTGCCTCTGTCTGTCTTCCAGTTGGCTTGTGCAAGCATTCATTCCAAACCCCTCTAGTGCACTCCTTGAAAGGAAAGTTCTGGCAAATGCAATAGTGTTCATCTCCTATTTCTGATGACATTTCGCATGCTGTCCATATTGGTGCTCAGGGCAGTTGTCTGACTGGGCCGTCTCTTAATCTGGCTCCGTGCACAGCACTTGTAGAGTGCTGTTCGTGGAGTACATTTTTATAATTAATATAAAGATCTCCATTTTGGAGGGGATTCTTGCATACCCATAAAATGACAAAAGAACAATTAAAAAAATAGACTTTCTGTCTACAGAAAGGCACACAGGAATTCAAATCGAATATTTAAGTGCTCAGGGAATGTGAAGTGACTAGAGCAAGCTAGGGTTAATTAGGGGCAGATTTCTGGCTGAAACAGTGTATGATTAATACATCTACCTATGTAGATGGATTGTTATTGTATAGATAAGTATTGTCCAGTGAAATATGACAAATGCTTTTGATCCCTTGCTCATCCATGTGTTTACTATGGCTTGATTGTTCTTGGATCTCATTTGTTGGAGGATCCTTTTATGGAAAATACAGACTTTCATATTTACGTTTTGTTGAGGAGGGTTTTAAAGTTTATTCTATTATTTAATTTCTAGGATAATCCTATTGGCAACTGGGATGGAAGATTTGATGGAGTACAGCTTTGTAGTTTTGCAAGTGTTGAAAGTACAATTCTCTTGCATATCAATGATATCATCCCAGGTATGTTTTCTTTGTGTTTTAAATATTATGAAGGCAGAGCTTCTAAGACATATTTCGTTATGAGGATGTAAATATAAGCTTCAAGATGCATTTTTGGAACTTGACTTTTATATTATGGAATTGTTATTACATAGACTATCCTTCCTTACCCCCAAATAAAAACAATATTTAAAGATTTGCATTTCTAAAAGTATGTGAGTGTGGGGTAGCATTTATTCATTATTGTTCACTTTTTCATTACGTGTCCCTTCTAAGTGGGTGAAAAAAAAACCCTTTCTGATAATTACAAGGGTCAGAAAATGTAATAAACTGCTACCTGTTCGAGTGAGAGCCTGGTTTAAACTAGAAGCCTTTAAGCAGAAGTTGGTCATTTAATATAATCTAATATACTGTGGAGAGGATTCTTGCTGGATGCCCTACGATATCCCTTCCAGTTTTGAGAATGGCGTAATTGATCAGGCTTCATGACTCTGTAGTCAGAAACAGATCACTCAACTTTTACATCTTAAAAATAATCTTAAGCAACCTTTTATTTTACCCCAAACAAGTAGCACCTAATGGCTGCTGTCAACTAATTGGTAAATTCCTATTGATAGCAGCATCAACATCACCTTCTCCCTGCTCTTAGTAGAATTCCAATTATAAGCTAGTCTATTGGTAGTCATGGAACTAACAGAGACAATCAGAGGTGGTGATTCTTATTGAGCATTGAAGGTCTGCATTCAGTAGCCACAAATTATGAATCTCTTAATTAGATTGGACATTAATTCTTAATTAGTTTCTACATTCTTGACAAACTTATAAGGTAGGTCTTAATTATCCCCATTTTGCTGATGAAAAACTGGGGCTTAGATAGAGATAAGACTGACAAGGATCAAGTAAGATCCCGGTTGATTCTGGTAGAGCCAGAATTCCAATCCAGACTTGTCTGATTATAAAGCTCTGCCCTGTCAGTACCTCCTCACCCCACATCCTGTGTGTACTTAGGATATGAAGCCCTGCATAGAAGAACATGATTCTCAGCCTGACATGTATACTTGGGAATATTGTTTCCATGGAGATGTATTTTGTCTTTAATTCTTTAAAAGCTGAATTTTACTATAGCAAGGATCACAACTGAACAAAATGGTTTTTTTGCTTCCAGTGTTACTTCATTATTGTTGATTTTGACACATAACACTTTTGAGTTCCCCAAAACTCAAAAGGTCATTTCAGGTCCTCAGTTTCTTTTTTTGTAAAAATGAAGGAGCTAATACTAAGTGATCCTTGAGATGCCTTCTAGCCTGCCCTCTTTGTCCTTCTTGTTTCCCTGTTGGCTTGGCAAGTAATAAATGCTTGTTTTTGCTGAGTTAGGAAATGCTTTCTACGTTAGCTTTTAGTCTTACAGCAAGAATACATTTATTTAGTTGGAGGTATGGGATTCAAATGATAGCTTTATTTCGATTTTGCTTTGTAAAACTCTGACATACTTTGTTTTCCTTGACTTCTTTAAAATCAGTTTTTAATTTCTTACACATTGGATTCTTAGCTATTTCTTTGCTTCCCTTTGGAAACAAATGGTTTACATTCAGTGGGAAGCATACATGTGCTTGACATTTTATCTGGTAATATTTAATTTACCTTTTCATGACTGCTTATGGAAAAACACAATTTGTGATCTTATAAATCAAAATACTTTTTAATGTTACAATAAATGCTTATTGTTTAAAAAGCAGTTTTGTAAAAGGTTGTTCATTCATCAAATATTATTAAAGCCTTACTTAGGCTTCTTTTAGGTGTTGAGGATATAGTAGGAAGCAAAACAGGTAAAAAGGTCTTCCCACATGGAGGTTTTATTCTAGTGAGTGAAGACAGACAATAAATAAGACATATGGTCAATTAGATGGTGATTGCATGGAGAATGACAAGGCAAGGTGGAAGGGGAGTGCTGGGTTGTGAGGGGTGGGATTTTTCTACTTTATATAGGGTAGTCCCAGTGAGCCTCTCTAATGTGGTGACATTTGAGCTCTTGACATGGAGATTTGAGGGCTTGGCCAGCTTGAGGAATGGCAAGGGGTTCATTGTGGCTTGAACGAGGGAGAGTGATAGGAGAGGTAGTGGAGCTGGACCAGGCAGGGCCAAGTGGGCTGGTGTATGGATTCTTGGCTTTACTCTGAGGGAGATGGGGAGCTCAGGTGGGTTTTGAGTGAAGGACAACTTAACCCTAACTTACATTTTAAAATGATCGCTTTGGCTGTGTGTTAGAAGGCAGAAACGGGGAAATCAGGAGGAGGACTGTTGCAATTATCCATATGAGAGATAGAGGATGGTGGCTTGGATTGAGGTGGTATATTGGGGTGGTATATATTATATTGTTTAGTTTAGTCTGTTTTTAAACTTAGTATAAACAGAGTCACAGTGATTGTATTCTTTAATGCTTGCATCATTTACTTAAAGTGTATTTTGAGAGTCTTTCCTGTAGATGATGGTATTAGTAGTCTGTTCACCCTCACTGCTTCATAGTATATTTCATTGTGTGAATACTTCATGATTTAATAACCCATTCTAATGTTAATGGCTGTTTGGGTTTTGCATATTTCCGTATCCTCTTCAACACTTGGTACTGATTAATATTTTTGCCAATCTGATGCCTTTGGGAAATGGTATCTCAAGGTGGTTTTAATTTGTAGTTCCCTGATTACAAGTAGGGTTGAATAACTTTTCATATGTTTATGGAACATTTGTGTCTTCTATTAAATACCTGTTTGTGTCTTTGCTCAGTTTTCTGTTGATTTGTTTGTCTATTTATTGATTTATGAGTTCTCTATTTTAAACTTTTAATAAATATTTTTTCAACATTTTATTATGAAATTTCAAACATATGGAAAAGTTGAAAGAATTTTATACTGAACATCTCTATTCCTACGACCTAGAGTCTACAATTAATATTTTTGTACTTGCTTTATCATCTATTTACCCATCCCTCTATCCATGCACTGGTCCACCTTTTTTTTTAATGCATTTCAAAATAAGTTACAGACATCAGTACACTTCCCCCTAAATACTTCAGCGCACATATAATTAACTAGAGATAAGTATTTAGGGTTTTTTTTCCTTTTGAGATAAAAGACGTACATGTAATGAAATATACATTGTATCATTTGAGTTTTGACCAATACAAATACCCTTGAGTTTAGTAACTATCAAGTTACTAAAATAATTTTTAATAAGAAATGCATTCACATAGCTCAAATCAAAATAATGAAACAGTATAGGAGGGTATCTTGTTTCCATTCTTATCCCCTCTGCTCCAGTTGCCCCCTCACTCCACTCCTTGCCTCCCACTAGTAACTATTTTTTTTGGTTTCTTGTATATCTTTCCAGAGTTTCTTTATACAATATAAATACATAGTCTTTTTCCCTTTTTAGGCATGAAGCATAGTATTTACGCTGTTCTGAACGGTGCTTTATTCTCTTCACTCTATATCTTGGAGCTCTTTGTGTATCTGAATAGAGAGGTTCTTCTCATTATTTACAGTGTTTATTTTTCCATTGTATTGTGGTTCCATAATGTATTGATTCTTGTTGATGGATATTTGGATTGTTTCTAATTTTTTACTATTACAAACAATGCTGCATAGCTTTGTACATATATATTTTCCACATGTGCTTAGCTTATCTATAGGATAAATTCCCAGAAGTGGGATTGTTTGGTGAAAAGCTGCATGGATTTGTATTGTTCTAGATACTGCTAAACTGCTTTCAGTAGTGGATATAACACTTTATATTTCTACCAGCACAGTGTGAGGGTGATTTATTTATTTTTTTTATTTTGTTCTTTATTTTTTTATTGAAGTATAGTTGATTTACAATGTTGTGTTTCTGGTGTACAGCAAGGTGATTCAGTTTTACATATATATATATATATATATATATATATATATGCGTGTGTGTGTGTGTTTGTGTGTGTGTACACACACTCAAATTCTTTTCCATTATGGTTTATTACAGGATACTGAATATAGTTCTGTGTGCTATACAGTAGGACCTTGTTGTCTATCTATTTTATGTAGTAGTTTGTTTCTGCTAATCCCAAACTCCTAATTTACCCCTTCCCCACCCCCTTTCCCCTTTGGTAACCATAAGTTTGTTTTCTATGACTGTGAGTCTGTTTCTGTTTTGCAAATAAATTCATTTGTATCATTTTTTAGATTCCACAAATAAGTGATATCATATATTTGTCTTTGTCTGACTTACTTCACTTAGTATGATAATCTCTAGGTCCATCCATGTTGCTGCAAATGGCATTATTTCATTCTTTTTTATGGCTGAGTAATATTCCATTGTATACATATACCATATCTTCTTTATCCTTTCATCTGTCGATGGACATTTAGGTTGCTTCCATGTCTTGGCTATTGTAAATAGTGCTGCTGTGAATATTGGGGTGCATGTATCTTTTTGAATTAGAGTTTTCTTCAGATATATGCTTAGGAGTGGGATTGCTGGATCATATGGTAGCGCTATTTTTAGTTTTTTTAAAAAATATTTATTTATTTATTTGGTTGCACCGGGTCTTAGTTGCGGGAGGCAGCATGAGGGCTCCTTAGTTGCGGCATGAGGGCTCCTTAGTTGTGGCATGTGAACTCTTAGTTGCGGCATGCATGTGGGATCTAGTTCCCTGACCAGGGACTGAACCCGGGCCCCCTGCATTGGGAGTGTGGAGACTTATCCACTGCACTGCCAGGGAAGTCCCTCTATTTTTAGTTTTTTAAGGAACCTCCACACTGTTTTCCATAGTGGCTGCAACAGTTTACATTCTCACCAACAGCATAGGTGGGTTCCATGAGGGGGATTTTTTATAGCCTTGTCATAAATTTTTTTTCCAATCTGATAGGTGAAGGATATATTTCAGTATAGTTTTAATTTGCATGTCTGTGATGAATGTGGTTGAGCATCCTTTCGTATGGTTAAGAGAAATTTGTATTTCTCTTTCTGTGGACTGTTTATACATATTTACTGTCTATTTAAAAAAATTGGATTATCATTTTTTTTCTTACCAATTTCTTCTTTATGTATTAGGGTTGTAAACTCTTTTGAGATATGAGGTGCAAATGTTCCTGTCTCATTTGTCCCCAACCCTCATTTGTCATTAGTGTTTTTAATTGTTTGCTTATCTGATTTTCCTCATTTTTAAACATTGTGATAAAATATATATAATAAGATTTACCATTTTAACCATTTTTAAGTGTACAGTCAGTGGCATTAAGTATATTTACAATGATGTGCAGCCATCACTGCCGTTTCCAGACCTTTTTCATAATCTCAAACAGAAACTCTACACCTATTTAGAAATAGCTCCCCATTTCTCTCTTCCCTCAGCCCCTGGTAACTTCTGTTCTCTACTTTCTGTCTTTATAAGTTTGCCTATTCTAGATACCTCATGTAAGTGGAATCCATACAATATTTGTCCTTTGTATATAGCTTATTTCACTTAGTTTAATGTCTTTTGACTTTGCTTTAGGTGATTTTTGTCACGCAGGATTTAAAATTTTTACATAGCTGAATTTATCAAATTTGTTAGAGGCATCTGGATTTTGTCATTCCAAGGTTATAAAGGAATTTCCCCATGTTTTCTTCTAGTACTCTTGTGGTTTTATTTTTTACATTTATATCTTTGATCCATTTTTATTTTATATGGTGTATGATGTGAAATATGGATCTAATTTAGTTTCCACCCCCTGCCCAGATAGTTACCCACTTGTCCCAACACCATTTATTGAAAAGTTCATCTTTTTCTTCCTCCTTTGAGATGCCACTTTCATGATACTAAACTCCCACATATACTTCAGTTATTTCTGGACTTTCTATTCTGTCTGTTCATGCTTCAGCACCACATTGTTTTTAATGATTCATTATAATATGTTTTAATAAGAGCCCTAGTCCTGTCTCATTGCTCTTCTGAGTTTTCCTGTTATTCTATATTGTCTTCTAAAAGTTTAATAGTTTTGCTTTTCACATTTAAGTGTATAATACACCTAGATTTTATTTTGTGTAGGATATGAGGTACATATACCCAATTTTCTCTACCATGCTTGCTGGGTATAAATCAAGTTTTAACATAGGTATATATGGATCTCTTTCTGTGGTCTACTCTTTTTCTACATTAAGACCTCTAGGCGTTTATCATCATAGCTTTAGAAGAAGTCTTACAGCTGTAAGAGTACATTTCCCTTCTTGTTCTTTTTTTTTTTTATAACTAAACAGATTTATTAAAATTAATAACCAGGTGTTTTAATTGACATCAGAAGAGCAAAACAATAAACCCTGAGCTTGTTCTTTTTCTTAATGAGTGTCTTGGCTGTGATTGGCCTTTGACTCTTCACTGTAAATTTAACAGTCAGCTTATCAAATACTATGAGAGTTCCGTTGGGATTTTGATTGGAATTGCAGTTAAGCTGTGGAATAATTTGAGGAAAATTGACATTTCTATTATATTGAAACTTCTAATACATGAACAATGTATAGCCTTTCATTTGTTTAATCTCTTTTTAGTAAAATTTTATAATTTTCTCCATTTCTTGCATGTATTCTGATACATTATAAAGTAAAACATATTTTCTAATAGTTTTTTGGTGATAAGTAGAAATATAGTCTACTTATAAAAACAGTTGTATTGAGATCTAATTCACATACCATATAATTCACTAGTTTAAGCCATACAATTCAGTGTATTGTAGTGTATTTACAGATACGTATAGTTATCACAGCAATCAATTGGAGAACATTTTCATCAACTCAAAAAGGAACCCTGTACCTTTTAGCTATAACTCCATTATCCCTTCATCCTCCTCAGTCCTAAGCAACCATCAGTCTACTTTCTGTCTCTGTATGTTTGCCTGTTGTAGACATTTCATATCAATAGAATAATATAATCTGTGCTCTTTTGTGACTGACTTCTTTCACTTAGCATAATGTTTTCAAGGTTCATCCATGTTGTAGCATATATCAGTACTTCATTCTTTTTTATGCCTGAATAATATTCCATTGTAGTAATATACCACATTTTGTTTATCCATTCATCTGTTGATGACACTTGGGTTCCCTCCATCTTTTGGCTATAATGTATAATGCTGCTACAAATATTCGTGTACAGGTTTTTGTGTGGATGTATGCTTTCATTTCTCCTGGGTATATATCTAGGAATGGAATTGCTGGGTCATACGGTAGCTCATGTTTAATCATTTATGGAACTGCCAGACTGTTTTCCAAAGTGGCTTCACCATTTCGCATTTTACAGCGGTGTATGAGAATTCTGATTTCTTCTTCTTTTTGTTGTTATTTGACTTTCTGATTCTAGCCATCCTAGTGGGTGTGAAGTAGTATCTCAGATGACTTTTGTGTGCTGAGTTTTGTTATAAGCAATCTTATTAAAGTCTTTATTCACAGTTTATCTGTAGATTACTTTTTTAGTAGCAAGTCATTATCATCTGCAAATACTGTTTTACCTCTTCCTTCTAATCCTTATATCTTTCATTTTTAAAATATGGTTTTGTTATCCTGGTGTCCCTGTAAATATAATATTGGATAGAAGTGGTGATAGCAGGCATCTTGGCCTTGCTCCTGATCTTAAAGTGAATGCTTTCAGCATTGCACTATGAAGTATGATGTTCATCATAGGATTTTATTGTTGTTGCTGTCATTTATCAGATTATAGAAGTTACCCACTGTTCCCCATTGTCAAAGTGTTTTATCATGAGTGGATATTGAATTTTATCAAACTTTTTTCTTTATCTATTGAGATAGTCCTATGTTTCTTTTCTTTTGATCTGCTAATTTTCTAATATTAAATTAGCCTTACATTCCTGATATAAGTCCAGTTTTATCATGTGTCAGGCATTGCTTGGTCCAGTTTGCTAATTTTTCCATGTTTCAGAATTAAAGAACACATTTGCATTGCATGTTTAAAAATTTTTTTACATAATGCCCTGGAATGGGCTTGCCTCAGGAAGGGCCTGTTCCTTGGAAAGTGTTGGGGTAAAATTAAAAAAAAAATTTTTTTAATGCATGTGTTTAAATTAAAAAACATTTTTGTTTGGTAAAGTACATATGGCATAAACTTACCATCTTAACCATTTTTACAGGTACAGTTCAGTGGTATTAAACACATTCATAATTTTGTATAACAGTCATCACCATCTGCCTCCTTAATGCTTTTCATCTTGTAAAACTCTGTACCCATTAAGCAGTAAACGCCCATCTCTCCCCTACCCTCAGCCTCTGGCAACTGCGGTTCTATTTCCTGTCTCTATGATTTGGATTACTCTAAGTACTTCATTTAAGTGGAATTGTACACTATTTCTTTTTTAATGATTAGCCACTCCACCCCGCCACTCCTTGGTAACCACCACTCTACTCTCTGTTTTTCTGAGTTTGTCCTTTTCAGATTCCACATATAAATGAGATCATACAGTATTTGCCTTTTTCTTCAAAAAATTAAAAATAGAATTACCCTACAATCCAACAAGCCCACTTCTGGATTTATATCCAAAGGAAATGAAAACAGGATCTCAAAAAGATGTCTGCACTCCCATATGCATTACAACATTATTTACAGTAGCCAAGATATGGAAACAACCAAAATGTCCATCAACGGATAAATGGATAAAGAAGATGTTGTGGAATATTATTTGGCCATGAGAAAGAAGGAAATCCTGCCATTTATGACAATGTGGTTGGACTGTGAGGGCATTATGCTAAGTGAAATAAGGCAGACAGAGAAAAACAATCTTGCCAGAGGATTCTCACTTTCATTTATTCAAAAAGCCATCTTCTGGATTTCTTAATCCTTTCTAGATATATTGATTTTCTGTTTCAGTAATTTTAAAAATTATTTTTTCTTTGACTTTTTGTGGATTTATTCTATTTTTTTCTAAACTGTTTAGTTTGAATGCTTAGCTTGTTAATTTTTAGTCTTTTTTTCTAGTGTAAAGCATCTAAGGCTATAGATTCTATGTACCCAACTACTTACATTCCATAACATTTGATATATAGTTATCTTGTTACCATTAAATTTGAAGTGTTTTGTAATTTCCTTCATGATTTTTTTTAATGTAATTCATCAACTATTTTAAAATGTACTTTAAAAATTTTCAGGTGTCTGTTTTTATCATTATTAATTTTCAATTTGATTGATATGGTGAGAGAATATGATACTAATCCTTTGACATTTGTTGAGGCTGGCTTTATGGCCTAGTATGTGATCAATTTTCAGAAATGTTCTGTGTGTACTTGAAAAGAATGTGTTTTCTTCAATTGGAGTTGCATGTAGTTCATGCATATTTTATATGTCCCTTAGGTCAAGCTAATTTATTATGCTATTCAAATTTTATGTATCATTACTGAGTTTTTAATTGTGAGGTCTAACAGTTACTGAACAAGGTATATTAAAACATCCCCCTGTGATGATGGATTTGTTAATTTCTTCTTAATTCTATAAGTGTTTGCTTTAATTTTGAAATTGTTAATTTGCTGCATACAAGTTTAGAATTTTTAGGTACCTAGAATTTAGAATTGTTGTATCTTCTAAGTGATTTCTCATTATGTGGTGACTGCCTCCATCTCCAGTAATTTCTTTTCTTTTTTTTTTTTTTTTTTTTACCTTAAATTCTGTTTTGTATGATATAGATAGGTTTTCTTTTGGTTAGTATTTTCCAGGTATGTCTCTTTTTCATCATTTATGTTTTACTTATGTCTCTTATAACCACATATAGTTGGTTTCTTAATATAGTTTGACAATTTTTATATTTTAACTGCAGATTTTAATCTATTAATAGTTATCATTGCTGACAATTGGATTTATTTCTACCATCTTGTGTGTTTTCTATTTGTCCTACTTTGTCTGCCCTATCCCCAATGTGTTCTTTTGGATTGAGATGTTTCCCCCCGCCCCACCTTCTTTACTCCATTTTCCCACTCTATCCCACTTGTTTTTTTTTAGGCAGTATGTCATTTTAAAAAAAATCCTTTCTGATGATCTCTGTCTTTTCGTTGTTGTGTTTAATCTGTTAACACTTAAAGTAATTTTTGTTTTTTATGTTTTCTATTTGTCCCTCTGTTTTTCATTCTTCTTACAGTCATTTTGTACCTTTTTGGTAGATTATTTGAAAAATTTTAAGAATTATATGTTAATTAATCTATTGGTTTTTAAGCTATATTTCATTGTAATATTGCTTTTAGTGGTTTCTCCAGGGATTATAGTATATATCCTTAATGTTTTAGTTTAGTTCGGGTTAATATTGTGCCAATTATATACATCAGTTTAAGGTGTAGAAACCTTGTAACCATGTAAATCTAGTTACCTCTTCCTCATTATTTATGCTATTAATTGTCATGTACATTACATCTATGTACTTTAAAAATGCACAAGAAAATGTTATATTTTTCGTTGAAATAATCATTTACATGTTAAAGAATTAAAAGATCTGTGCATCTATTTATCATTTTCCTTCATCCTGAAGAACTTCTTGTGGTGTTTGTTGAAGTGAAGTCTTCTAGAAATGAATTTCTCTTAATTTTCTTTGTCTGAGAATATCTTTATCTTGCCTTCATATTTGAAGGATATTTTGGGTATATATAGAACTCTGCTTTAAAGTTGGTTTTCTGTGATTTTCTGGGCTTCATAGTTTCTGATGAAAAGTCATCAGTAGCTTGAATCATTGTGACCCTGTATGTAATGTAATATGTTGTTTTTCTCTGGGTGCTTTGAAGACTTTATATTTGGCTTACAGCATTTAACTATGATGTGCTTAGCATGATTTTCTTCATCTTTATCCTGGTTGGCATTTGCTAAACTTCTTGGATATGTAAATTTATATTTTTTAACAAAGTAGGAAACGTCTAGCCATTTTTCTTTTCCTTCAAATGTTTTTTCTGTTCCTTTCAGTGTTCTCTATTTCTGTACCTTCAGTTGGATATATGTCAAAATTTTTGGTATTGTCCCTTATCCTTAAGGTTCTGTTAATATTTTTTCAAATTTTAGTCCCTCTGTTCTTTAGATAATTCTATTGTTCTACCTTCAGTTTTATTCACTTCCCCCTCTTTTATCCGCATTGTGCTTTTAACACATCCAATACATTATTTTTTGAGATATTGTATTTTTAAGTTTTTAAAAGTATTTTAAGACTTTCCATCCAGTTCCTTTTTTTGTTTCTCTAGTTTTTATTTCTCTGATGAGATATTCCTATCTTCTCCTTCACTGTAAGCATATTTTTCTTTACTTCATTAAGCATAGTTATAATAGCCTCTTTACAATTCTTTTCTGCCAATTACAACATCAGAATCATCCATGCATTGGTATCCATTGCAGTTTTTTCTTTTGAGACTGTCACAGTTTACTGGGTTTTTTTTTTTGGTATGTTAAGCAATTTTTAAAGTTTTTTGTTTTGTTTTGTTTTACTTTTACTTTTAGCATTAGTACAAAACCTTCATAAGAAGGTCATTTTAGTTGTAAGCCAGTAGTTCTCCACCTGTGATGATTTTGCCCCCCGGAAGACATTTTGCAATGTCTGGAGACGTTTTTGATCATCGCATCTGGGGTAGGAGTACTGCTTGAATCTAGGGGATAGAGACAGAGATGCTGCTAGACATCCTACAGTGCAGCAAGCAGCCCTCCACAAAAAAAGATCTGGTCCGAAATGTTAGCCTTGCCGAGGTTGAGAAGCCCTGTCCTAATAAGCAAATTCTGTGAGTTATGCTAATTTTATAATGTTAAATTGCTGGATAGCTAAGGGGAATCCCTTGTAAAATCAATTTTCTTTCATTATTTATTCTTACGGGGATAATCAACTCTATGCTAATATTGTCTCACCAGAACCACATGGATAAATGTAATTTAACTTGTCTTACCAAATCAAATATCTCTGTGGGTATTTCTTTTTCTTTCTTTCTTCCCTTTTTTTTTTTTTTTTAAATGTCCAAAGGGTACTTTTGAAAGCTCAAAACCTTATTAGTATAACCATCCTTTTTACCTACCTTAATTGAATTTCTTTGAATTTTCCGTTTTACAACTAAATATAATTCATTATATCAAGTAAGTTGGGAGGCTGGGGAAATCATTAGTTCAGTATTATAATTTAAGAAAGAAAAAGATACCTGAAATATGAGGTTGGCTTATGTATAATTGATTGTGTTTTTCTCAGTTTGCCATAGAATAAAGATTTGAAATGCCCCCACCCCCTTTTTTCTAACTCCAGAGCTGTATTTCTTTCTGTATACTTTTTCCATATCTCGATTTGGTTTGAAATGTAAATGATCTTGGGTTCTACAGTAGCACTTAAGAAGAAAAGAAAAGAAAAAGCTACCATTTCTATTTTTCATGTGATGGAATTATATATAACCTCACAAAGAATTCATCTTTAGTAGTATTTATCTTCAAAAACATTTACAATTATATTTCATTTAAATAGTGATGTAGGAGTAAAATAATCAAAATTAGTTACATGAATCTCTTAAGAATCACTTGTCAGGCAAACTTGGATCTTATAGATCAGTGACTATCATTGTCATTGTTACTGGCTCTCAGAGCAGTGACAGGCAAGGCAAAGAATGCTTTTTTTTTTTCTTTTAAACCTTCATTTTCATAAACCATGAATAGAAGATAATTAGGAATGATACCAGCTTTTATAACATAATACACCAATTATACTTTTTTGCCAACAAAATAAAGCCTGCAAATAGGCTTTAAAAAGCAAAGTTGTCTAAACAAAAATTAATTTCATTTATTTAAATTAAATAGGTCTTCATCTATGTTTCATGTCATCATTAACACCCATTTCTTGAGAAAGAAGAAAATAGTCATAATCTCATTTAGTTTCTTGGTTTTTTTCTTGCCCTGTTACCTTCACTCATAGGACAACATTATTTTTTTTTTTTTTTTTTTAAGATTTTTAGAAATTTCATGTAATGTCTGAAACATTTATATTAACATATAGGACAACATTATTTACAGCATTAAAAAAATTTTTTTGGAAGCAGTTGAACAGTTGATGAGATTAGGAAAGAATTCATCCTATTCAATTGCTTATTACAGTAGGCTTCTGAAGAATACCATTGACTAAAAATGCAGGAGTCTTCAACCTGTTAAGAGTTTTTCCTCTCTTTGTTACTGTTTTATTTTTTTTTATTTTTTAATTAATTTATTTGTTTTTGGCTGCATTGGGTCTTTGTTGCTGTGCACGGCCTTTCTCTAGTTGTGGCGAGCTGGGGCTACTGTTCATTGCGGTGCGTGGACTTCTCATTTTGGTGGCTTCTCTTGTGGTGGAGCATGGACTCTAGGCATGCGGGCTTCAGTAGTTGTAGCACACGGGCCCTAGAGAGTGCGGGCTTCAGTAGTTGCGGCGTGTGGGCTCAGTAGTTGTGGTGCGCGGGCTCTAGAGTGCAGGCTCAGTAGTTGCAGCACACTGGCATAGTTGCTTGGCGGCATGTGGGATCTTCCTGGGCCAGGGATGGAACCCGTGTCCCCTGCATTGGCGGACAGATTCTTAACCACTGCGCCACCAGGGAAGTCCCGTTTGTTACTGTTTTAAATATTAAAAACCTCTAACATATCTAATTTGACATTATATTCAGGTTCTTAAACCTGTTGTGATGAAGCATATCAATTAGTGCCTCCCCTAAATTTCTGCTTTTTTTAGTCCAATCTGTATTGTCTTTTTTAGTTTGGGGGGTTAGGAATGTAATACTAATTTTATTTTTTAGATTATGTAGTACATTCATGTTCGCACAGAATTTATAAAGGGTGTATGAGACCTTTTCCTCCTAGCATTGCCCCCCAACTACCTAATTATCTTCTGTATCCTTCTTGATTAATTCGTTTCTTTGTTGTTCAGTGTTTGCATATTTTATACACTTTTTTGTACCTTCTTTTTATAATCTTAACAATTTTAGTGAGTTTTAATTGACATATAGTAAACTGCACATATTTTAAGTATATAGTTTGTTATGTTTTAACGAATGTGTAGACCTGTGAGACCTTTACCGCAGTCAAGATAGTGAGCATGTCCGTCACCCCAAGGTATGCCCCTTGTGTTTGCTTCCTTCCACTCTGCGTGTCCCATCCTCCAAAATCTAGGCAACCATTGATCTTTCTTCTGTCAGTATACATTTGTTCACATTTTCCTAGAATTTCATATAAATGGAGTAACTCAGGATGTATTCTTTTTTTTTTTTTTTGGTCTGACTTATTTCATTCAATGTAATTATTTGTTGACTCATCCACATGTCCCTTTTGTTGCTGAGAAGTATTCCATTCTATAGTGAGAAATAATATATATATATATTATATATGTATAATATATATTATATATGTATAATATATATTATATATATGCATTATATATATTATATGTGTGTATAATATATATATATTATATATAAATGTATAATATATATATGTCTCTGCCCCTGAGTCTTGCTCATGTTTGGTCTTTGACCCAGGTTCCTGACACAGAGCTCCTAAAATCCTTTGGAATTTTCTGGGTGATAGAAGTGTCTTTTGTTCTTATGAGGTGATTCTTAGTGGGCTCCTGGGTGGAGGGCTGGTCACTACAGAGACCAAGCCATGATTAGAACTTTCAGCCACAGCTCCATTCCCTGGAGAGGGGAGAGGAGCTGGAAATTGAGTTAATAATCAAGCATGCCTATCTGATGAAGTCTCCATAAACATTCCCGAAGTATGGGGTTTTGAGAGCTTGCAGGTTACTGCAAAGCTTACGGTCTTTTGGGACTGAGCCCTTAACTTGTGGGATTTGCCGCTAACCCCAGGTAGATAGCGTCAGAACCAAATTGAATTGTAGGACACCCAGCTGGTGTCACAGCTTAGTGTGGGAAAACTCCTCACACGTTTGGTGGCCAGAAGTGTCAAAATTGTTGTGAGCATGAGAGCAAAGGAAAAGACAGTGTGTTTTCCCTGTAAGCATAAGGATATACCAGTCTGTTTTTTCATTCACTTGTTGGTGGATATTTGGCTTGTTTCTATTTAGTTTTTGGCCATTATGAATAATGCTGCTATGAAAATTCATGTATAAGTCTTCGTATGGACATAGGTATTCATTTCTCTTGGGTAAATACCCAGATGTGGAATGGCTGGTACTATTGTAGGTGATTGTTGAACTTTAAAAACAAAACAAAACAAAACAAAACAAAACAACAGCAACCTGCCAAACGGTCTTTCCAAAGTGGTTATACTATTTTACATTCTCAGCAGCAGTGTGTGAGAATCCCAGTTTTTGCATGTCCTTGCCAGCGCTTGGTATGGTCAGTCTTATAAATTTTAGCTATTCTAATAGCTATATAGTGGCATCTAGTTGTAGCTTTAATTTTCATTTTCCTGATGGCTAGTGCTGTTGAACATCTTTTTATGTGCTTATTTGTCATCTGTATATCTTCCTTGGTGGAGTATCTGTGCAAATCTTTGGCCAATTTCTTGTTAATTTATTTTTATTATTGGGTTTTGAGAATTCTTATAAATCTGAATATAAGCCCTTTGTCAGATATATGATTTAAAAATATTTGAGATTATTATATATTTGCATGCAGTTGTAATAAATAATAGAGAGAGATCTTGTGTACCCCTTACACAGTTTTCCCCAAAGGAACATCTTATACAACTACAGTGTAAGATCACAACCAGGGTGTTGACATTGATATGGTCAATATACAGAACATTCCCATTACCACAAGGATACTTCATGTTGCCTTTTCATTGTCACACTGCCCGTCTTGTCCCCAACCACTAATTTGTTCTTCATTTCTACAATTCTGTCATTTCAAGAATCCTTTTGAGATTGGCTTTTTTCACTCAGCATAATTCTCTAGAGATTCATCCATGTTGTGTGTATCACTGGTTTATTCCTTTTTATTGCTGAGGTATAGTCCATGTTGTGGCTATACCACTATTTGTTTAACAGTTTTCCCATTGAAGGACATCTGATTTGTTTCCAGTTTTTAGCTTTTATAAATAATGCTTATAAACATTTGTGTAGAGTGAACACAAGTGAACGTAAGTCTTCATTTCTCTGGTATAAATGTCCAGGTGTGCAACTTCTGGTCATGTGGTATTTGCATGCTTTTTAAGAAACTGCCACACTTTTCCAGAGTGGCTGTACCATTTTACATTACCATCAACAATCTATGAGTGATCCAGTTTTTCCACATCCTCACCACCGTTTGGTGTTGTCACTATTTTTTATTTGAGCCATTCTGAGATGTGTGTAGTCATATCTCACTATGGTTTTAATTGAATTTCCCTGATAGCTCATGATGTTGAATATCTATTTTCATGTACTGATTGCCATTTATGTATCTTCTTTAGTGAATTTTGTTTTCATCTCTTTTGCCCATGTTTTCATTGGATTATTTGCTTTTTTACTGTTGAATTTTGAGAATTCTTTATATGTACTAGACACTAGTCCTTTGTTGGATATGTGGTTTGGAAATATTTTTTTTCCCAGTCTGTAGCTTATCTCTTCATCCTCTTAACAGAGTCTTTCACAAAGCAAAAGATTTTGATTTTTATGGAGTCCAGTGTTTCTGCCTGTTTTGTATTTCTTCTCTGTTCCCTTCTTCTCTTGCTCTCTTCCTTTGTGGTTTGATGACTTTGTTTAGTGGTATGCTAATATTCCTTTCTCTTTATCTTTTATGTAAAAAGTTTTCTGTTTTTCATTTTTTCCTAAGTGTGTTTGTAATTGCTTATTGAAGCATTTTTATCATGATTGCTTTACAGTTCTTTGTCAGATGATTCTAACATCTCTGTCATCTCAGTGTTGGCATTTATTGACTGTCTTTTTAAATTCTTTTTGGCATCTTCCTGGTTCTTGGTATAATGAGTGATTTTTATTTGAAACTTGGACAGTTGGGTATTATATTCTGAGGTTCTAGATCATATTTAAACTTTGTTTTTGCCGCTTCAAGGGGTGTGTGTCACCTCATTATTGTCAGGTGGAAGCAGAAGTACAGATTCCCCGCTTGGCCTTTGTTGGAGTGGGTGTGGCTGCTGTGTTTGGCTGCAATAGAGTGATTATTGTCTAAAAGTTTCTGTCTTACTAGGGTTTGTCTTTTCTCATTCTTTGACTAATGAGAGGATACCTTTGTTGGGAGTTTTTGTCTCTCGCCATTGGCATTTCCAGGTTGCTGCCTTCTTCAGCTCTAAGTCTGGGATATGTGAGGCAATAAGAAAACCCAGGGAAATCTCGTGTCACTCCTTAGGTCCTGTGCTCCCTAGCTGATCTGCCTTCTCCTCTTTGCCTTTCAGAGGCTTCTCAGGTTTGTTTTATACGTTACATCCAGAGTTTTTAGCTGTACTTATCAGGAGGAATAGGAAAAAGTACACCAACTTATCTTCCCAGAAGAGTAAATTGCACCTTTTTAAAAAAAGCTGACAATAGATTGATCATAGGGATCATTTTATATTAGTACATAAATTGCATACTTAATCTTTTGCTTAAATTATTGCATTGTATTTCATTTTATAAATGTATCAATTTTTTGAAACCAGTCCCCTACTGATGGGCATTAAGGCTGTTTTCAATCTTTTGCTATTATAAACAGTGCTTCAGTGAGTAATGTCATATGTATGTTTCAGTTTGCATGTATCCAGTATAGCTAAAACATTACTTGTGTTCATTTGATAGAAGAGTCAGTTTGTCCTGAAGAAAATTAGAGTATTTCATTTTAGACAGATCTAGTTGTGAAAAAGTCACTCCTTGTATGATATGTGCTTACCTCTACCTTCCTATAACTTCCCTCATTGATTCTAGTTCTAACTGGGGATGAAGTTAGGACAAATCCAGCCCCTCTTCCTTGTAGCAACCCTCAGATATTCAAAGATGAGTGTCCTTGACACCTACATCTTCTGTTCTCCAGCCTAAATAGTTTGAGTAGTTTTAGCCATTTCTCATACGGCATGCCTTCCAGATATTCTGAATAAGACCTGGTTTGTTAAAGACACCTTCACACTTAGACACCTGGAGGGGAACAGAATACCGCAGTCTGTATGTAGACTAATTATTGCAATAGAACAGGACTTCGGCAGAAAAGATTTTGGGACAGCCCTGTCACAGTTTGAATTATATTCCCAGAGACACGGTAATGCCGTCCTTGCATGGAGTTGGTAGTATTTCTTGACTAAATGAATGCACTTATAAACTAATGAATTAATGATTCTGGTTTAACTTCATGTTGTTAGAGCTATCCAGTTTTCCATTTTCAGATCATTTTGGATACTAATTCTGTCCTTTCGTGTTTTGTCTCTCTCAATATCATGTCACCTGTAGATTTTTCTTGTGTGCCGTCAATATACTTTTCTGAGTATTTAAATGGGATATATTATACTCATATTTACATTAAAATATTTATAAGATCTTAAAAAAAAGATAACTTCCTGGAAGTAGACTTGCTGGGTCAAAGGGTATGTGTACTTTACACTTTGATAGATAATGCTAAGTGGCCTTCTGTAGAGATTGTCAGCCTGAATCACCCTGAATGTTGTCTGTATAGGCAGGACTCCTCTCATATGAGACAGTTAGAGCCCAAAAAGTTATTTTGAAGCACTAGATCACAGTGTGCAACCCTGATGTTATCTCTATGGACCTTCCAGGATTTCTTGAACAATTTTTCATATAAAATTGTCTAAAATATAAGGAAACTATTTATTTTGATCAGTAGTCTCACCGTAAGGAGATTTTTACATTGTTGTTGTGTATAGTATGTTTGGTATTGGGTTTTATAATTCTTCATTCTACCCAAGTAAACTTACATTTTCTTCAGTAGATTTCTCCATGGATATTAATTCTCATTTGGGTTTGAATTATGCTCTTGTGGCTGATGATGTTAAGCAGTACATCAGTTAAGCAATTTTTCTCAATTTAGTGGGTCATTCAAATTCACAGACATTTCTTGTGGTTTGTTATTGTTCCCTGGTTTATTGTTACGATTTCCAACCCAAGTTTCTTCCAGGGATTTTTCTTTTTCTGATTAAATCAATAAGAGTGATGGGCAGGCTGCTAATTTTATCATTTTGAATGCACTCCTGCTGTGTATATATAATGGGTACTTTTGGCTTCATTTCTTTTCTCAACATAGTGTCCATGTTGTTGTGTATATCAGTTGTTTCTTCTTTTTTTATTGCTATGTAATATTCCATTGCATGAACAGATCACAGTTTGTTTATCCATTCTCCTGTAGAATGCATTGTTCCAGCTTTTGGTTATTACAGATAAGGCTGCTGTGAACATTTTATACATGCCGTTTGGTGGACATGTCTTGCTATCTCTTTTAATATCTTTTAATCAGGATTGTTTTAATCTCACAAAATTGCCTGCCCAATTTATTCCTTACTTTGTTTACTTTCTCATACTTGCCTTTTCCTGAGATGGTAATCTCTTAAAATTCATTTAAGATAGAAGGCTTTGATTTTGGATCATGAATATAGTTGTGATAAAGAAAGAAGAATTAGTTGGTATGTAACTCCTGGAGGGCAAGTTAGATATGGCATGTGACCCTTTATCTGCATAGAATTCTGCAGGACTGTCCTGTTCCTCCGAGTTGATATTTGAGCGCCTACCTCCCCCATGACAAAGTTTTTGGCAGAAGATAACCACCATTTCCAGCTCCAGTGCCCTGCATATTCCTAACCCTTGGAGCTCTCCCCTAGCATCACCAGCAGAGTTGTCACAACCGGCTCATCCACTGGGCCTTTTGGTACTGCCAGGCGGCCTTAGTTAAGACCATTTTCTGCCTTTATTATAATCACCACTAACTGTATAATGTATATAGATTATGGTATACATGTGAATATCTTTTCAAAATGTACTTACATGCAATTAATTACAGTTAATAGTGGGAGTTAGTTTTCTTTCGTCAATTTATATGCTGTAATTTGGAAACTTTTGCCAGTGACTAAGAAGTTTTACCTTTCACAGTAACTCTCACATGTGGTATTTAGAGATATTTGAATGGTAACATCATAAAAATATTGGTAAATAGCCTTTCATTTACTATATCACTTGATTAAACACATGGTTATTCAGTATTCATATTTTTGAATTAAAATAATATTCCGTTTGATCACATTATGAGACAGTTAAGATATAGTTTAATAATGCATTCTTCTCGCCCTCCAACTGTGGAAAAAAGTTACCAAGCATCATTTATATATAATTAATTCAGTATTATTTCCTTTTTCTTAAAAAAAATAGCCTTTTCCTTGTGTTTAAAATGTAAAACTTTCCCTCTTTTTCTCTTTCTGTTCTCAAAAATCCACTGTGGGTGATATTGTTTTTGCCGATACACAGCTTTATCAGGTAGGACTCTTAAGTGTCATGTTGGACTCCACGGATATGTTGAACTTTCCAGGGGAAAACTTTCCAGACTGACTTTTCTACATTTGCTTGATCAGTTTTTGTGAATATCTTATGAAAATCACTGGCCTTTAAGGTTTAAGGTAGTCTTTGTATCAGAAACAAAATTATTGCACCAATTTTTCAAAAAAGTTTTAAGTGTTTTCTTCAGAAATATTGTTGCTATTTATCTCTGGCTTTCTGCATTATTCATTTGTGTATTTCTCTGTGTTTTTTCTCTTATATGTATATGTGTTTGTGTTATTCTTAACATATATATATATATTTTTTTTAAAAAACTGATACATATACCAAACCAGACTTTTTGCAATCTGTGTCCCATGAAATATATTAATCTGAGATGCTAAGTAGAGTGGCACAAAAAACATTATCAAATAAGTTATCAAACTTATCAAATAAGTTATCAAAATTATCAAATAAGTTTACTATATCCCTTTTTGAGAGAGTCACAATGCATATTAGCATGTTAAAGGTTCTGGGGTTATGCAGTAAAGAAGTCTGTTTATCTCATCATCTTCTAGAGATATTTGAGAGTGGGACACTTCATAACACACTGGGGTGTTCTGGGGATACTGATTTGGGAAATCCTGCAAAAAACTGAGTAAGGTTTTCTTGGTGGTGTTTCAACATATAAAATAAAATTGATTAAAAGTGGTTAAATTTTCAAGAAGTTAAAGCACTTAGCTGAATTGTACTTGGGGTGTATTATCTTGTAGAAATTATGTTTTGAAATACAGCAATGATATATTTTTGGTATGATCTTTTTCAGTACTTTTTATGGCCTTGACGAATTTGTAAAACTACTCTGAAAATTCTGTTTTTTTGTTGGAAAGGGATTGTTGTTGTTATTGTCATTATTTGCTCAATTGTTTCTCTTCTATAAAAATTTGCTTTTATCTTTAAAAAACATGTTTACTGTTTCAGATAGCATTACACAGGAAAGGAGGCCTCCCAAACTAGCCTTTATGTCAAGAGGTGTTGGGGACAAAGGTTCATCCAGTCATAATAAACCAAAGGCTACAGGTATGGATTAATAGAATACAGTTCTTAGTTATTTACATGGTTTTTGATTTGCCATAGCATTGAAAAAAGGTTAAAACGTATTACTCCTTAATGTATATGTAGACTTCCTTCTTGCAAACATTTTTAGTAGTTTACTAAAAAATGTTTATAGATGGTGTTGCTTAAGCCAAGGGTTCGCAACCTTTTCTAAATGATGAAAAGTTTCCTGTGGGGACCTGTGTCTATTTCTGGTCCATATATGCTGGTTTTTGGAATTCCCTACTTGTAACATTTGTACATATAGTTTAGAGTTGCACTGTACAAAATAATCATTTATGGATAGTGTTTATAGGATAAAGTATACTATAGATTATGTGGATTTTGCTAACAGAGGTGACACAAATTAAATTCCAAACCACTAAGCAAAAATTTTTGTCTTTCTTCCAGAGACTCCTTTACAATACATGTGGAGTTTTTAGTTGTTTTTTGGTTAGCTTCCACATATTTCATAGATGTATAGGGTGGTAGTTATACAAGCTAAACAGCTAATTTAAAAAGCTGCAAGAATTTTTAACTCACATGTAGGTTAAGAAAAGAATATTTTTTCCTCAGTTATCTAGTGAAGAAAACTTTTTCAGCTTATTTAAAAGGAAATTGTACTTTAAGAAATATTTTATGTGACATTGGACCCTGGGAGACGTAGAATTAAATAGAATATATAAGTGATAGATAGCATTTTTTTATGTTAATCTATGGCTCTAGATAGGCTAGCACCAATTTGCTACTCTCACTTAAATATGAATAGCCTAAAGATTTTCTTAAGATATGTGTACTACTTATGTTGTAGCAGATCTTAGTTATAGGTATGAAGTGTAGAGTTATCTGCTTTAAATTGAAAAAGAAATCAGATTTTGTTGTAGGTTCTAGAGAACCCACTGCTGTCAACGATAGCATGTCCTCTTAGTAATGAGGCAGGGGAATGTCTTGATGTGTCTGTGGCATAGCTACACTAACACTTTCTTACATTTAATAAATCTAATGTATAAGAAATAATACTGCTTCACTTTTTCAGAGACATGAAGAAATTCAGCAAGGGATTTGTTGACTAACAATTCCAAAATGTTTAAACCTTAAATCTTTTAAACTTAATTTATGCATCTATTTATATACATTTGAAGACTGCCTTCTTTTGAGGGCAACCGTTTTAAAATAATATGTTAAGTTTGTGAACCAAGAGGTTCGTCAAATGAAACTGGGGAATGGTGATTTTGACATTTGGAAATAAGCCATAGTACATGAAATGATTTTTTAAAGCAGTTTGTTTAAAAAAAAAAAAAAAAAAAAGCAGGCTTTTCTTTTAACTTAACTCCTGTTCTCCTCTTATATTGTTTCTTGGGCTGAAGAATCTTTTTGACACTGCAAAAATGGTTACCAAAATTTTAAAAGCTGAAGGCACTAATAAAATATATTGTGTTTGTATACATCTGTTGATTGTGTAAATAATTGTTAACACCATATACATATTATTTTCTCTTACGGAAAAACTTTTACACCATATTGACTTTATTTTTAAAAGGAACTTTTCTTGTTCCATAGGATCTACCTCAGACCCTGGAAATAGAAACAGATCTGAATTATTTTATACCTTAAATGGGTCTTCTGTTGACTCACAACCACAATCCAAATCAAAAAATTCATGGTATATTGATGAAGGTAATCTATAATTTTAGTGTTCTTTATAATGATTCTCTCCTTTTAACTCACTAGAGCAAAAATGGCTTTTTCACCAATATAGATAGTTTTTGGAAACAGAATGAGTAGCCCATTCTTTATTAATATTGCTGAATTAAAATATTATACACACTTTGAACTGCACTGCTGTTAAGGTTAATGTAATATTTAGAAAATGTATTAGCAGCTTGTTCTCTGCACTTCATTGATCTGTTTAAGGTAGAAGATCTCTAGAATCAGTTGAATCATTTAAAGACTTTACTATCTTGATATCCTTTTTTTTGATACCACTTTTAAAAAACTCTACCTTCCCTTGGTTTGGGACATCACTTTCTTCTGGTTTATTCTTTTTTCTTTTGTTCATCTGTTCAACAAGTATATATTGAATGCTTACTGTGTGCCAGCAACAGATGAAGAATTGCAGTCTTGATGAGTGTAATGAAGGCATATGATGCTGTGAGAGTATATTAAGGGATGCTTTTACTTGAGGGGCTCAGGGATATTTCTAGGAGGAAGTGATATGAGCTTAGATTTACCAGGGGAGTCATAGATAACAAATTGAAATGGGGCAGAAGAACGTTTTAGGCAGAAAGAACAGCATATGTAAAGGCCTTGTGGTAAAATGGAGCTGGTGTTTGCCAAGGTCTAAAGAGAGCCAGAGTAGCCAGAACAGAGAGATAGAACATTTTATGAGATGAGAATGGAATGGCAAACAAGGCCAGGGCATGTGGAGCCTGGTGTACCCTATTAAAAGGAAATGGCAAGCCACTGAAGGATTTTCAGCAAGGGGTTTGCAGGGTTTGCCTTTTGAAAAGATGATTGTGGCTGCAGGGTGGACAGGGGAGTAAAGCAGGGGCTGTGTGAATGCAAGGACACCGTTGAAGGCTGCTGATAGGCTCAGCCGTAGATTATAGTAGCTGGGGCTAGACTTGTTGGGGAAGGGATGGGGAGAGGTGGATGGCTATGAGATATCAGAAGTGAATTGACAGGACTCACAGATTGAAAGTGAGAGGTAAGGAAGAAAGAGATGTGAGTGATGACTCCTAGTTTTCTGGCCTCTGCATACTTAGGTGATGATGGAGGAAGGTGATGGATTAGGTGGTTGTGGAGGAAAGTGATGGATTTGCTTTGAATATGTTGAGTTTGAGGAGCCTTTTAAACTTCCCAGAGTTGATTTATCAAGCGGGCAGTTGCATATGCAGATCTGGAGCTTAAAAGAGATGTTAAGAGCTGGAGAAATAAATTTGTAGGTTGCCTTCACGTATGTGGGAATTAAAATCCTGTGAGTAGTATCACCTACAGAGAAAGTAGGGATGGAGGGTGTGGCTTAAGTCTGAGCCTTGAGGAGCATAATGGCTGGGAGGGGGAGAAGTCTTCAAAGGAGACAGAGAAAAGGTAACCAGAGGATGTGGGCAAAACAAGAGGTTATTGGGTCAAGAAGCCAAGAAGCTAATAGACACCAGTGTCGAATTCTGAGAGGGCAAATAAGATAAAGACCACACAAAAACCCATTGGATTTAGCCAGTGGCAGTCGCTGATGGCCTTGTGAGTTATGTTTTTACGGAGCGAGGAGATGGAGACATGAGTCCAGTTGCCTAAAATATAAGTTTCGGCTCCATCCTGAACCTCCTCTCTCTCTCATTAGTCACATCCAGATGTCACCAAGTCCTAGGGATTTCCTCCTCTTTAATATCACTAGAATCCTTCCCCTCTCTTCACTTCTGAAACCACTGCCTTAGTTCAGATCCTTTCCTTTGTTTTTTACTGTCTGGATTAATATAGTGACCTTCTAACTGGTCCAAAAAGACATATGAAGTAATGAAATTTGTATGGAGTAAGCCTGCATCCTTAAATTAGAAAATAGAAGCACTTCACTTGTAAAAGAACATCATATCTGTAGTTGTTTTACTTACACTTTTTTTTTTTTTTTTTTTTTTTTTTATGTAAGGGCTTGGGTGCTCTTATAGCTACTTTATTTATTTATTTATTTATTTATTTTTGACTGTGTTGGGTCTTCGGTTCATGCGAGGGCTTTCTCTAGTTGCGGCAAGCGGGGACCACTCCTCATCGCGGTGCGGGGACCGCTCTTCATCGCGGTGCGCGGGCCTTTCACTATCGCGGCCCCTCCCGTTGCGGGGCACAGGCTCCAGACACGCAGGCTCAGTAGTTGTGGCTCACGGGCCCAGCTGCTCCGTGGCATGTGGGATCCTCCCAGACCAGGGCTCGAACCCGTGTCCCCTGCATTAGCAGGCAGATTCTCAACCACTGCGCCACCAGGGAAGCCCACTTACACATTTTAAAGGCTATTCTTTATAACATTTGATTCACTTATTCAATTTTTTTTTTATTACAAATATTGAGTATTTTCTTGTGTTAGTGGCTATACCAAGTGTTATGGATCCAACCATGGAAAAGACTAACAAAGTTCCTCGTTGTAGGGAGCTTATATTCTAGTTGGTATGATAGACAATAAATGTATAGACAGACAAGGTAACTGTGACATGTGCAATGAAGGAAATGAACAAGGTGATAGCAGCTGGTGGGAAGCTGGCTCCAGAGGCGGTTTGGAAAAGAGTCTTTGAGGAAATGATATTTATGTTGAGATCTGGATGATGTGAATGAAACTGCCAGAAAAAGAGCTTGAGAAGAGCATTCCAGGCAGAGGAAATAGTAAAGGCAGAGGTCCTGAGGTGAGAAATTATATTTGGGGAACAGGAAGTAGGCCAGAGCGGCTGCAGCAGAGTAAGCAAGGAAGAGAGGTGTATGAAATGAGTTTGGAGGGGTAGGTAGGAGCCGGATCGTTTAGGACCTAGTAAGTGTTGGTAAGAAGTTTAGTATTTATTGTAAGAGTACTGGAAAGCCATTGACGGTCTTAAACAAGGGAATGATACAAGATCACGTAAGATCTTTAAATTTTAAAAAGATCTCACTAGTTGTGGTATGGTAATTAGATTGGAGAGGGGCGAGAAGAGGGACAGAGAGTCCAGGTAAGAGACTGGTTGCAGGGTGAAAGATGATGGTGGCTTTGACTGGGGAGATGATGGGAGAGGGTAAGAGGGGTGGACAAATTTGAGGTATATTTTGGAGGTAGAAACAACATCTTGCTTTATGGAATTGAGTGTTGGGCTTGGGGGGTTGAGGGTTTGGGAAAGAAAATAATAACTTAAAAAATGTTTAGATTAAATATCATCAGTAAAGAATCTTAAATGGATAAAGTATAAAGTACAGTGAACACCCATGGAGTCACTACTCACTTTACGGCAAAGAACATTATCATTCCCTTTGAGATCCCCTCAGCGCTTCTTCCTGTTGTTGCTCTCTTCACTCTCCTCTGAGCTACCATCATCTTTAACTTAGTGTTTATCACTCTCTTGGTTTTCATTATCGCTTTATGAGTTTGACCATCTAAACAGCATACTGTTAGTTCTGCATGGTTTTGAGCTTTATATACAAGGAATCAGACTGTATGTATATTGTGTAATTTCCTCCCTCAACATTATGTTTCTAGATTCATCCAAGTTGTAGTATGTGATGATGATTTATTTGTTTTCATTGCTGTATAGCATTGCATTCCATTCCATTTCATTTCTGTGAAATACGGTATTTAAATATACCACAATGTAACTATCCATTCGACCATTGATGGACATTTGAATTGGTTTTATTTTCTTGCTATTATTAACAGCTCTGCTACTAACATTCTTACCCATGCCTAGGGTATGTACCTAGGAGTGGAATTACTAGATGTACATGGGATATGCACAGCTTTCCTTTACTAAATAATGCCAAACTGTTTCCTGGAATAGTTATGCCAATTCACACTCCCATCAGCTTTGTGTAAGGGTATCATTGACTCCTCATCCTCACCAATAGTTAATGTTCTAAGACCTTTACCTTTTGAAATGCTATCTCATGTTGATTTTGACTTTCTTTTATGTATTTACTAGTGAGGGCAAGAATCTTTTTATTGATTTGTTGGTGATTTAGGTTTCTTTTTCTGTGAGCTCCCTTTTCAAGTCTTTTGTCCATTTTTTTTTCTATTTTTTTCTGGTCTTTTAAAAAAATTGATTTATAGACCTTTTTCAAATTCTAATCCTTTGTCAGAAATAAGGATTACAAATATTTTCTCCTTGTTTGTGGCTCATATTTCTACTCTTGCTATGATGCCTTTTAATGGACAAGTATCTCTTAATTTTAATGTGGTCATATTTGTCAGTCTTTTCCTTTTTGGTTTGTATACTCATGTTTAAGATATTTCTCTCTACCCTAAAGTCATAAATAACATTCTTCTATATTCTCTTCCAAAATTTGTAGTTTTGCCTTTGACATTTTTCTTTAAGACATTTGGAAATTGTTTTTGTGTAGAGTATGACAGAGGAGTCCAATTTAATTTTTTTAAAATATGGATAGTTGATTATCTCAACACCGTTTATTAAGAAGTTTGTTCTTTCCACACTGATTTGCAGTACCTGCCTGGCAACTGTATTAGTTGTTTTAATGAAACAGCTTTTGGCTTTGGTTCTTTTCATTGGATGTTTGTTTTCTCTTTCATTAATTTCTGTTTTTGTGTTTATTCTTTCCTCTTGACTACTTTTTGGGAGGTTATTCTGTTGTTTTTCTAACTTCCTAAGTTGTATGCTGAGTTTATTAATATTACCTTTCCTTTTTTTCTAAAGTGAACTATTAAGTCTATACATTTCTTTTGTAAGTATTACTTTAGTTGTGTTCAAGTGTTTATTTTTTCTTTATTTTAAAAATTTACATTATCATTTCTTCTTTGATTCATTAGTTATTTAGAAGCATCTTTCTTAAATTTTTTGCTCTCTTTTTTGTATTGGTTTTTGTAACTTAATTGTATTTTGGACAAAGAATATAACCTATACAATTCCAATCAATAACATATTTTATTGGTTTGAATAATTGGGTGTCATTTACTGAAGAAGAAAAATTTGGAGGTGGGGATGTGAATCAAGAACACTGTCTTGGAGGTAGTAAGTTTGTGATGCTTACGAGAATCATACTAGAAGAGGTCAGGTGGGCAGTTGGACTTATGTATATATTAATCTTTAGAGATGTAGGGCATATTTAATATTCTTGAATAAATTTCTCTAATTAAGAATAATTTCTTATAGTTGCTGAAGACCCTGCAAAATCGCTTACGGAGATCTCTCCAGACTTTGGACACGCTTCACCACCACTGCAACCTCCTTCCATGAACTCACTATCCAGCGAGAACAGATTTCATTCTTTACCATTTAGTCTGACAAAGATGCCCAACACCAATGGAAGTATTAGCCACAGTCCGCTCTCTCTGTCAGTGCAGTCTGTGATGGGAGAGCTAAACAATGCACCCGTGCAGGAGAGTCCACCCTTGGCCGTATCTTCTGGTAACTCGCATGGCCTGGAAGTGGGCTCGCTGGCCGAGGTTAAAGAGAATCCTCCTTTCTACGGGGTGATCCGTTGGATTGGGCAGCCACCGGGACTCAATGAAGTACTGGCGGGACTGGAACTGGTAATTCAATTTGACCTAAAAACTGCATTTCTTTTCTGTCTGGGGTTTTGTACAGATCTTTCCCTATTCTTTGCTTTTTGGTGAGATATTTTATTTATCCACAAAGCCATCACTAGAGAAAAATTTTATTACCACGTTGCCTGACATCCTTTGCCACCCATTAAGCATCTGATCCACTTATTCTTAATGTTAGTTGATCTATGTTCAAGGAATGAAAGTAGATTTTTAGGCTAATATGTTTAGGCTCGTTATATTAAACAGAATGCAGTAAGGAAAGCAAACTGTTACCAGTTTTTCTTTTTTTTCTTAGCCTCCCTCCTGCAATCAGTTCTAATATTTCTATCATTGACTTTAAGATGAATCACCATTTTTAGTGACCTTTTGAGATCTTTGGTAGAGGGAAAGATTTTGGAGATTAGAAAGCATATTGTTTGACATTTCATAATCAGAAAGAGAATTTGAGTACATTTAGCTTTTATTTAAATATATTTCTTGTTTTTTTATTTGTTGGTTTACAGGCCATTGAATGCTGTTTTTCTCTTTGGGTTGTTAAAATAAACAGTCCCTTCTGGCCCCCTCTCCCCACTAGTTTTAATGCTTTTGGAAATGGTGCAGGGAAGTCAGTTAACCAGGGAAGGTTTAACATGTATTCTGAAGGGAAATACATTGAGGATTTTATGCTGGAATAAGGCATTAATTTCTCAAATCGTCAGCTGTGGGCTGAAACACTGATTAGTCAACCCCTTTTTCCTGATGGAGTTCTCAGTACAGGTGTGACAACGGAATTCTAAGAAAGGGTAAACTTGAAACAAGTCTTAGTTCTTTGTATACCATACTTTGCAAGATGGAGAATAATGCATGTCTAAGCATTTTTTTTTTTTTTTTTTCTTTTTCAGGAAGATGAGTGTGCAGGCTGTACAGATGGAACCTTTAGGGGTACTCGGTATTTCACCTGTGCCCTGAAGAAGGCGCTGTTTGTTAAACTGAAGAGCTGCCGGCCGGACTCTAGGTTTGCGTCCCTGCAGCCAGTTTCCAATCAGATCGAACGCTGTAACTCTTTAGGTATTTATGTGCCTTTCATTTATTTATCAATCTGGAATGACTCTAGTTCTGACCTCATGTCATTTTGCAGTAGTTGGTAGTAAACAGTGTTTCTTTCTTTCCTGCCAGTGTTCATCAAGCTTTTAAATCAGAAAAAAATTATTACTTGGTGTATGAGAAAGTTACAGTTATCCTAAGAGGGGACATTTAAAAAAAGTATTAGCCAGGAAACCATGCTTGAGACTTAAAAATTGAGAAATAGTGGGATTTATTTTCCCCTTCCTGTTGATTACAGACATTTAATTTTCAACAACCCAGGAGGTAGAGATTGAAATGTGGCCTTCTTTATGGCACTGATTTTCCTCTCTCTGTATTGTTCAAGTACATCAATAAGCATATCTTATCAAGAATGACTTCCTTCTCAGTGTATTGTCTAGTACGTCAATGAGCATATCTTATCAAGAAGTCAGCATTATTATAAGAAGTAGTTTGAATTGCTTGATGAAGGACAGATCTCCTCATCACTTATAGTAGGTGGCAGTTTCCTGATACTATCCCTTTCCAGTTTTGGATAATCGTGGTGAAGCATCTTGAGGGTTAAACAGGTATAAATAGGAAAGCCATCTTTATGAAAAACAATTTTTCTTACAGTTGAAGTAGTGCTTTGGAATTTTTTGTTTTCTTTTCCAACTTGGAAATGGAACATCTTCAGACAAATAAAATATTTGGGGAACAAAATATTTTACTTGGCAGATGCTTTTTTACGTTACTTGATACTCTAAAGTGTTCTTTAAATTGTGGAGGAAATAAGGTTGAAAACGAACATTAGCATTTTTTATAAGCCAAGCTGAATAACAATTAACCAAAACCTACCTTTAACTTAGTTTTAAGTTGGGTAATAAATTGTGCATCAAAATACAAAAAGATATTTTTAAGTGAAGAAATATGTATGGGAATACATAAGTATAATAGTTTAAAAGAATTATTTTCATTTTTATCTTTGCAGCATTTGGAGGCTACTTAAGTGAAGTAGTAGAAGAAAATACTCCACCAAAAATGGAAAAAGAAGGTTTAGAGATAATGATTGGAAAGAAGAAAGGCATCCAGGGTCATTACAATTCTTGTTACTTAGACTCAACCTTATTCTGGTAAGTTTAAAATTAATGCAGTAGGAATACAGTGCCATGGGGGCAGGTGTGTGTGTTTCTGTGTGTGTGTGTCGGAGAGAGAGAGAGAGAGAGAAAGAAACTGCTAATTGCCTCTGAGTGGAGAAACTGGGGGCTGGGGTTCAGGAGAGAAAGGGAGATTTGCATTTCACTATATACTCCTTGGAAGCTACTGAATGTTGCCTCATGTGCCGGTATCCAAAAAATTAATATAAAAAGTAATGCAGTGAAAGATGGATAAGAGGTGAATGATAGTGTTACAGGTGGTACAGATATTCTGAGGGTATGTGGGAAATCATAGGACTGAAGAGAATAAGTACAGGATCTTTGTGCACAAATCAAATAACTTGTCATAAGCCATTGACTGGCTTGTGTGTTTGTTTTACTAGGCAGAGGCAATCATAAAACTACTTTATTTTAAAGAAGTATTTTCAGCAGAAGCACAGTTGCCCTCGTATAAGTAGTTTGTTCCAAAGTAGAACGATTTAACATGGCAAGAATTTTTACACTCTGAAGCTTGAACCAAGAACATTGCCAGTTAAACGGAGCATAACCTGCCAGCTCTGTACAGCCATGTTGTAAGAATTAGGAAGTTAATGGGATGTTAAAATTTTAAAGACAGGGAGAAGAATAAAAGTGGTGGGCCGTTTTTTGGGCAGAATACTTTGTCTCTCAGAGGTGTTGACAAAAAGCAAGAATTGATGTAATATTCTTCAGATTTTCTGATAAAAATCTGTTTAGCCAAATTTTCTTTTTCTTTGATATCAGCAAGTCACTGCTGTTAGTCACTCACAAGTGATTTTGACATTTAAAGGAATTCAGACCTCTGCAAAGGGCTGTGGAGAGAGAGAAGTATATCTAGAGTGGGTTACATATTGGCTATGTGTTTGCCTTGGGGAATTAGTTTCCAAACTTTCTCCTCTGTTGTAGTTTGACTCAGATTTGTAGGCCTTCTTTCAGCTTTTGCAAAGAAGTTTTCCAGTGTACTGAAGGCGTATTTTAAATCCTTTAACGCTGTCAGTCTGTAGTTTGCCTTCTTGATATTAGTATTCTCCTTAAGGATCTCTAGGCCCTGATGATTGAACCATGGGAAACTTGACAGGGGTCTTGGTTACCTGTATTAATAAAAAAACACTAATTTGTATGTTATTTGTTCTCCAGAGTTTGTGATTTTTCTCTTCATATTCTTTTTAGTATGTGTTTCTCAAAAATTAGTACATTTACAGCATGAGGAAAAATACTCTTTTTATTTTGCAGCTTGTTTGCTTTTAGTTCCGTTCTGGACACTGTGTTACTTAGACCCAAAGAAAAGAATGATGTAGAATATTATAGTGAAACTCAAGAGCTGCTGAGGACAGAAATCGTTAATCCTCTGAGAATGTAAGTAGAAGATAGTTATTTTTGCCTTTAGGTGGTATCCTAGGTGCTGTTTTTTGGTACAGTAATTAATTTATTCCCTGCTTTCCTTTAATGAGAAATGGGAGAGAATTAGTTCTCTTGATGATGTATTAACATCTTTTTTAACTTTTAATCCTTGTATTATCTTTTTTTTTAAAGAAGATTTCTGTTCAGTCTTTGTTGCTACTTTTATTTATTTTTTTTAATTTTTATTTTGTTTATTTATTTAATTATTTTTTGGCTGTATTGGGTCTTCATTGCTGCACACGGGCTTTCTCTAGTTGTGGTGAGCAGGGACTACTCTTTGTTGCGGTGCACGAGCTTCTCATTGTGGTGGCTTCTCGTTGCGGAGCACAGGCTCTAGGTGCACGGGCTTCAGTAGTTGCAGGGTGTGGGCTCAGCAGTTGCAGCGCACGGGCTCTAGGGCGCATGGGCTTCAGTAGTTTAAGTGCGCGGGCTCAGTAGTTATGGCTCGCCGGCTCTAGAGCACAGGCTCAGTAGTTGTGGCGCACAGGCTTAGTTGCTCCGTGGCGTGTGGGATCTTCCCAGACCAGGGATCGAACCTGTGTCTCCTGCATTGGCAGGGGGATTCTTGACCACTGCGCCACCAGGGAAGTCCCGTTGTACTGTCTTTACTTCTTTAACATTTTAAATCTGGCCAAGGTGTAGTACATAGTGTAAGCCATGAAATGATTAAACCATTTTGGTAGAGTGTACTACAATTCAGCAATTACAGTAGGTTTATAAAAGCTGATATAAGGTATTTGGGATTCTAATCTTCTCCAATACTACCCCTAATATAATCATGCTTATTAGTTTAATCGGTATGATCTGGCTTCTTAAACTTAATTTTATCTGAATGAATAGCAGCAAGGGAAATTTTTATTTATAGAGTAGCAAGTATTTAATAGTTTTATGTTAGAAATAGATGAGATGTATTTTATTAACACATTTCTCGGTTAAAGGAAGATATTTAGGCCTCCCTCCACCTCTCTTAAAAAGGTGATGTTTTTGGTTATCTCCTAGTTTAAGAATTATAAGTATGTCTTTCTTTGGCCACAGGAAACAATTTGTAATGGTATAAGTACGAGACATCTAGTAAGGACTTTTGTTAAGTGGTAGGAGGAATGTGTGATAATATCACAGTATAAAATTTAAACTATGAAGAGTCAGGACCATAGATCACAAAACAAATCTGTTCTTTTAGGAATATAGGGAGCAAACTATGTAATTTAAAGTCCATATTAGGATAAATTTAAATTTTGTGACATACTTTTATTATTTAACAATTAAAATAAAAAATAGTTTGATACAAGATTTTGACCCCAAAATGCAGGACACTGAAATATAATGAGCATTCAGAATGACCTACTATATAACATGACTAGGAAAGTATATTATAGGTGAATAGATTTCCCACTTGTATCTTTTGTTTTCTTTGAATTCTGTAATGATGAAAATAACTGTAGTTTTTACCCCCTTAAGATAATTATGAATCTTGAGTTTTACATCAATTCTTTTGTATTATATTTGTATAAATGCAAAATTTAAACATTTTCCCCCCAAGTGATTGATACTATAACAAGACAGATTAAATCCAAAACTCTAAGGCATGTTACCACTTCCTTCTTTCCTTCCAAAACACCATAAGTCCATTAATAAGCGTTCTTTGAATACTGTTGTCCAACCAGTTAAGAATCATGGTTCATCAGACATTGTCACCCTGTCCACAACAAGAAACTAGTCAGATGCCCTGTTTTGATCAAGATTCCCTGTGTCTGCAGCAGTCATATCTAGATTATAGCTGACTGGTTTTACTTGGTACTGAAACACGTGCTCTCTCCATTTCAAGCTTCTTGCAGGCAGAGACCCTGTTTTTTCACCTTATTCATTTTTGTATTCCCAGTGACTGAAAGGTTAGATTACTACGTAAGTGGTAGATGCTCAATATATGTTGGCTGCAAAGAGCTAATGAGTGAGTGAATAGCCGATATGAAAAATGGATATAAGATTAGGCGGTTCTGACTTGCTCTTATGAAGCCCCTGGTGGCCTCTAAGCTGTCTTCTGAAGCCATTTTTAGAATTAGAATTTGTCAGGAATGGACAGGAAGCTTATTGAATGTATCCTGTATTGAGAGAAAGATAAGAGAAAATGTCATAATTACGAAGACTGGTTTGATTGCAGATTTTAGAATTTCAGTTTCTTATCACTGCCCTTTTCCATCCCCCTTGGTAGTAGCTATTTCATCCTTTAGTACATTAAAAGGATTCTCTCTCAAAATTGTATATTCTGTTTTGTAAAGTAAATGTTTTAATTCCTTAAGTAAAATAGTATTAAAAAACAGTCATCATAAATTAAAAATATTTTTTCTTTTATTAGTATATGATAGTTATTTTTAGGTTATCATAGTATCTGGGATAATTCTGATTGTAGATTTTAAAATTTTCAAACCTCAAGAAGAAGCTTATAATTGTATTTTCTGAAATACGTATTAAGCTTACTAATTTATGACACCCTGGAGTTACATAAGAAATATTTGATTATCAAAATGTGTTATGTTCATTGTAAGCCAACTATCCTTCAATAAAAAATGTGTTATATTAATTTAATATATATGCTAATATTAATTAATAGTTTTTTACTAACATAGATACGGATACGTATGTGCAACAAAGATTATGAAACTGAGGAAAATACTTGAAAAAGTTGAGGCTGCATCAGGATTTACCTCTGAAGAAAAAGGTGACTTTTAATTTATAGGATATGCATTAAAATAACTTGAAAGCATAAATGCTAAATTGTTGGCTGAAATGTTATATCTGTGTAGTTTTGGGGATTTTATTTTAAACTATAATTTTTTTCTATGTGATGTACAGTTTTCTTCTCTTTTTGTAAATGCTTTCTCTCTTCTAAAAGTGAGTGATATGTGGAATAATGAACCCCTTTAAGAAGCTGACTGGTTTTACTATATTATGAATAAATAAGGAGATCTTTCCATCCGGCAATGATATTCGGAGTTGTTTTCTTTTCAGGGGTGAAGAGTTGCACTGAGTCATCCACATTTCTCACTTAGCTTTCCTTGTTATAAAGGGAGTTACAAATGGCTGATTAGGATTAAGTTTATGGTCAGAGACAGTGTTTTCATCTATTCATAGCTAATGAATTTACTCAGAGATTCAACTCCTGACTTTGAATGTATTAACAGCATATTGTAACTAGCTATAATATCTACAGACTTGATAATTATTTAAACAGCAGGAAAAAATAAGGTCATACGTCAGGTTTTATTACACTTAAGCCCCCCCCAAAGAAATTAAAATTATTTCCCTATATGTGAATTATTATACCCTTTGAAATATAATAAAGTTATAACAAAATTGTCACGTAATACTTTATCATATCATTTAAATATCCTTTGTAGTTTGTCGTTAGGAAAAATTGAGAGCTATGCTTTTAATTGAAATAATATTGATTATGAAATTGAATTCTGTATAGGAATATGGCTGTTATAAAGAAAAAATAGAATGATTTAAAAATCTTGTCTGTGACTTATTTGATTTTTTATTTTCTCCTAGATCCTGAAGAATTCTTGAATATCCTGTTTCATCATATTTTAAGGGTAGAACCATTGTTAAAAATAAGGTAATTTTAAATTGTTACAGAAGCGTTGGAAAAATAGACAATCCTCATTTCCACTGCCATCACTCAGTAGAAATGATTTCCTTAATGATTACTTAATATTGTATTTATTTAGGGATCTTAATATGTTAGGTTCCCGCAATGCAAATTAATTTAAATCATTATCTTTGCCATAGTATCATACTTAACTTGAAGAACAAATCCAGTGTAAATTTGTGCTTTTAATTTTAACCCCAGTAATAAGCACTGTTGCAAATCGTTTTCTTATAAAACTGTATATAAATATTTTTTAAATTTAAATTAATGAATCCTTTTAAGAGAATATTATTCGAACTCAATCAAACACCGTGGGAGCACTGTTTTTGACTACCCATTAGTCAAAGAATTAATTTAGCCCTAAATTAGCTCTCTTGTTCCCAGTTTTATAACTTGGTCTTTTTTCCCCCCATCTTCAATGAAAGCCTTGAATCTAATGCAGTGAAGTTCTTAGTGAGATGTTCTAAATGGATGAACTTTCCAGATTGAATGCTGGGCCTTTTTACATTTTAGTCTGGGTTTCTTTGTTGAAAAATCTTGCTTATATACTATTTACTTCCCTAAAAGCTAATCACGGACAAGTATTCTTACTCATCTCAGTGTCTTAAGTGATGTTCTTTGATGCCAGTGTCAAATTGATGAGTAAGAAGGACGGAGGGAAGGGTGGACAGTACCGCAGTTATAGTTTGATATTGTTTTGGAAGTTCTAGCTAATGAAATAAGATAGGATATATTTATTATCTATTCAAATAAGGTCATAGCTATATGTATACCCAGAAAATCCGAGAGAATTGTTTAGAAACTACTAGTGTTAACACAAGAATTTGTAATTTGACCATGCAGGAAAAAACCATGGAGAAATCAGTCATATTCCTGTATCCCCACTAGCAAATATGAAAAAGGGATAATTTCATACTTCATGAAAGTATAAAATGCCAAGAAATCAATTTTACTGAGATAGGTTTTTAAAGAAGACTTGCACAGAGCTAAAAGGTGATTTAATTAATTAGTGAGAAAGATTGTGTTCCAGGTAGGAGGATTAAATAACTTAAAGATGTTAATTTTTATAAAATAACTTGTACCTAATCAAGATCTTAACTTTTTTTTTTTTCCTTTGGAACTTAGTAAAATGATTTTAGAATTCTCTACAAGGTGAGATGGGTGAAAACATTGCAGTTTTTTTTTTTTTTTTAAAGAATTCTATTATAAGCTATAAAGACAAAACAACAGACATTTAAAACAGTGTGATACTGGTATACAATTAGAAATTGGATAGATAGAACTGAATAGAAAGCCCAGATATAGAATTAACTATATGTGGTATTTCAGTATTTTATAAGTCAACCTTCAAACACAAAGGAGGAAGGAAATATATATTGAATACATGATGTAGGAAATCTGCCAGGCAGTTTGGGAGGAAAAAAAATCACTTCTGTTTTTCATCTTGAAGAGATGAATTTCAGATGATTAAAACAGTTTTCATTCTTTTTTTTCATAGCCCAACACACCTTGGGTTGTAATACATTCCTGGTGTGTTACGTAGGATGAATACTGCAGTGATTCTCAGAGTGGGTGAAGAAGGGTCAGTCACATATAGGAATACGTCTCAGTGTCTGAAGGTCTTGTGGAGTTTGAAGAGGGTCCTGGGAAGCTCTGCCTCTCCTCCCCCTTCAGCAGCCTCTTCAGATTGAGAATCACTAGTTTGAAGATTATAAAAAGATAAAAAAAAAAAAAAGCTTTAAAAGTTAGCAGTTTTTTCCCAAGTGTCATTCTTCCCCTCCATGAGCCGGTCTTTCTGACTGAGGGAGCGTCAGCTGATGCAACAAATAGGAGGATGAGTACCTTAAAACTTTGAAATAGTAAAGTAGTCTAAAAGAGACCATTCTAAAATGATATTCTTAATATGAATATTCTTAAATGGTTTAAGAGAAAAAAGGAGGACTTAGATACCTAGGGAGGATAAATGCAGATTTGATAACAAAGAAAAATAAACAAAAATAAAACTCCCCAAAATAGAGTAAAAAACTATATATGTAGTTATATATATATAGCCATATATGTATATATGGCTGGGAGAGGGCACCTCACTGAATGCAGTATGCACAGCTAAAGAGAGAATTGCTTACTTGAAAGATAGATCTGAAGAAATTACCCAGAATGTAGCCCAAAGCAATAAAGAGTCAGAAAACAAGAAAGAGGAGATAAGAGACATGGAAGACAAATTCTAATTGTCGTTGTAGGAGGAGACGCTAGAGAGAATAGGGAGACACTAGAGAGAATAGGGAAGTTGCTTTGGGAAACTGAGGGTTTCTGAGGTTGGCCTCTCAATAGCTGAGATTTTATTATGAAAACTACGTTAATATTTTTCCCTAAAAATCTTGAACTGTACTTATAAATCTAATTATAAACAGTCTGATTCTATATGCAGAAATTCTGCTAAAAAGGGGAAATAGTAAATTGAAAGATTATTGATTCTTTTAGTAGAGTTAGTCTTGAATTTTCATGCATTCTGAAGTAAAATATTTAGAAGGGAAAATGTTCAGTATAAGGGTAGCACTGTGATTGGCATATAGTGGGCCCTAACTTGGTGTTTGTTGAATAAATGAGTGACCATCTAAAGAGACAGCATGCTTTAGTGCCAAGAATAGTAAGCAGTTGTTAGGACACCTAGGTTTTATACCTGGCTCTGATTTTGAGTTACTGGGAAGGATTATCCTTCCCCAGATCTCAGGGCCTTCATTTTAGAAATGAAAAGTTGCATCTGGAAGGTCTCTTAGGATCTGTCCCATTCAGGCATGTACAAATTAACTTTCCTGTTTCAAGCATTAAATGCAGTTCCCTCCTTTCTAGCTTCGGCAGTTAAGTTGAACCAAGTGACGTTAGCTTCTGGCTTTTATTGTTCACACAGTGCTCCTTGACTGTGGATGTTATTGCATTATTTTTCTTCTAATCACTAAGGCAACTTTTCCATATGAGAACTTAAACAAGAAATCATTTGCAAGGTCTTATGCATAAGTACATTTAATTATTTTATCTAAATGATTGTCTTTGCCCCTGTTGTTCTGAGTGTCAGAGTTGCACCATCGGTTTCTGTTCTCAACAGTTTTTCTGTTCTCAAATGCCTCTGGGACCACTTCACTTTTTGATGCGTTTCATAAATAAATTATCTGGCTTTTTTCTGCATATTTTTAGATCAGCAGGTCAAAAAGTTCAAGATTGTTACTTTTATCAAATTTTTATGGAAAAAGATGAGAAAGTTGGAGTTCCTACAATTCAGCAATTATTAGAATGGTCTTTTATCAACAGCAACCTGAAATTTGCTGAGGTTAGTGATAATTACTTATTGTATTTTTTATGCAAGTCATTAGGGTTCTCCAGACAACTATAGCTTCTATAACTATTACTTTTAACCCACTGAGAACAGTTAGGAGCACAAATTGTTAAGAAAACACAAATTAAAAAAAAATATGCCATGCTTCAACTTTGTCCATGTAGAAAATACCTTAGAATTAAGATTGAACTTTTTAGATTTTTGGTGCCAAAGAAAATATCATTCAAATTTGTAACTTGAAAACTTTTTTAAGTAGCTTAAAGCAAAGAAGATTTGTGTTTTTTTGTTGTTGTTGTCTTTTCACCCAGGTTAACATTTTACCCAATTAAAAATTTTACCCAAGCATATTATCCAAATATATCCAAAAAAAATGTTTACTTTTCCTCCTTCAATAAAAGACAAAATTCACTTACTGTAAATGAACAAGTGATTTAAATTACTTTTCTTTTACTGTTTACTGAGTATCTTCATGCTCTTAGTAGTACATGCTTGTGGTTCATTTTCATTGTATCCATCTCTGAAGGAATGTTCTGGTAAAACCTTAACAGCTACCATTATTTATTTGTTGAAATATAAGGAATAGTGTCCTTCAGGTTTTTCCAAAGCCTTTTAAAAATATAAACCCAAAGTAGATGACTCTGCATGGTCATCATATTATTTGAGACCCAAGGTTGTTGAACTGCCTGACTTCCGTGTCCATGTGTCCACAGATCTTGGACTGCTTGAGGCTTGTGGCTCCTTGGCGCTCTGCCTTCACAGTCCATTTCACATGTGGATCCCATTTGTGAACATGGAGTAGCCATCCACGTTATGGTGGAGCCACTGCTTGGTTTGACAACCACGACTATTTCAGGGAAATTTTTTTTCCAGCGTTTTGATTCTAAAATTATGTATCTTTTTTTTTTAGGCACCATCGTGTCTGATTATTCAGATGCCTCGATTTGGAAAAGACTTTAAACTATTTAAAAAAATTTTTCCTTCTCTGGAATTAAATATAACAGATTTACTCGAAGACAGTAAGTATAAGATTTTTTAGTTTGTTTTTCAGAAATAGTCTGTCAGGTCATTCACATTAATTGCGAATAAGAGTCTTAACAGGATACGAGTTTTCTAAAGGACAATTTGGTATCTGAAGAGGCTGAAGAGCCTGGAAATACTACACTAAAATTTATTCTGAAAAAATAATCAGACATGTAAATCAATATTTCATATGTAAATATGTTTATGAGTAAGAAATTAGAAGCACTCTATATGTTAATGAGAGTAGTTAAGTGAATTATGGTGTCTCTCTACAACAGAACTACTGCCATTAAAATTCATGTTTTTGAAGACCAATGTTATATGAAAGTGGTCATGATGTAATGTTAAGTGAAAAGGAGAGTGTGCTGATAATTTTCTATAAGAGGAGCCACACACACACACACACACACACACACACACACACACCGAGTTATGTGAGTGTGCAGATACAAAATTACCTGAGAAAATTCACAGTAGTATTGACAGTGGTTATCTCTTGCTAACTGAAATTGTAGATGCTGTCAGTTTTCTTATTTATACTCTCTTGTGTCTTTGCATATTCATCAGTAGAAATTTTATAATCAGGGGAAACACTCTAGAATATATTATTTTTAAAAAATTGTCATTTGGTCAGAGAAAATGTCTTTAAAGATATCCTGAATCCAAGAAAATCCAATTTAAAGTTTATGGGGATGGGGAGGGGTGGACTTCACTGAGTCCATGAACATTATCCTTTTTAAAGCTTAACTTTTCTTTTTAATCTTTTTAATGAAAGAATGCATTTTTAAAGACCCCTTAACTCCCCGCCACCCCCAACGTTTTCAGCCCCTAGGCAGTGCCGGATATGTGGAGGGCTCGCAATGTATGAGTGTAGAGAATGCTACGATGACCCTGACATCTCAGCTGGAAAAATCAAGCAGTTTTGTAAAACCTGCAACACTCAAGTAAGTTTGACTTCACTTAATGGATATTCTCTTAATAAGCAGTAAATCATTTGTAGTTGAAACAGATTTCAGGTTTTGAAAAGTTTTCAGAATCATAATTAACTTTAAAAATTCCATAATTAAATGGTATTGTTTATGCCTCCTCTGTTTATTTGATGGACTTCTGTCGAGTACTCAGTTGCTCTTTGTGGGGATGTATTCAATTAGAGTAAGTGGCATTCATTCCCTTCAAACCATTGTGTTTCGGCTTCTTAATGGCATCCTCTTCATGTTCCCTTTCAGGTCCACCTTCATCCCAAGAGGCTGAATCATAAATATAACCCAGTGTCACTTCCCAAAGATTTACCTGACTGGGACTGGAGACACGGCTGCATCCCCTGTCAGAAGATGGAGTTATTTGCTGTCCTCTGCATAGAAACAAGCCACTATGTCGCTTTTGTGAAGTACGGGAAAGACGACTCTGCCTGGCTCTTCTTTGACAGCATGGCTGATCGGGATGGTACTTTCCACACCTTTTCTACATGTGGCGACATTTGAGTTTGTAGTGGGATAACCATAGTGGGCTAGCCTGGTCTGAGTAATAAAATAGTGTTGGGAAAAATCCGTTCAGGAATTTCTTGGTGACATAGTCCGAAATCTTGAAATGCATTAACAGCCCTGCTACTAAACTAAGGGATAATGTTGTTGTGATATTTTGACATGCGTAGAGTCTTTTTTAAAAAAAAAAAAAAAGGAGCTGGAAATTTCTTTTTTTAGGGCTGAAAGGTTTTATTTTCAGCTTTGTCGTCTTTGACTTTCAGGCTTCTCTTATTTTCTGTACCATAGTCACCATTTCCTAAATACCTACGTGCCAAGCTCTCAGGGAGGTACTTTACGTCATTATACCTAAATCCTTGCAAGGTGGGAATGATTCCTATTTTTCTCTTACTAAAGCTGAGATTTAAGGTGCCTAAGGTCTCAGAGCTTGTATTTAATTCAGTCTTTCTGACCTCAGTGCTTATGTTTTTTCTGTTGTCTTCTAGATGACAAAGCTAAGAATAGAAGTAAATGTCTTCTTTGGAAAAATAAGCTTATTCTGTGTGTAATGTGTCTTCCTTAAGTGGGGAATATACTGCACCTTCTAGGCTGCTTTCTAGGATGTTCAGTCATTATTTAACAGATACCTAATGAGTGCATGTGAAGTGTCTGGGGCTCTAGTAGGTTTCAAAAACGAAACCGTTGTCAAAACAACTGTACCCCTGCTGTATAGTTTACAGATCAGGACTGGTCCTAGGCAAGGTTGTGAAGTATGACTTAACGTTCCTCCAGTTCTCTGATACCCCATTTTTCCTTTAGTCACTCTCTCACGCTCCAGACCTCGAGTCTTCAGGTGTGGCCCTCTGGTGACCTAGGACGCCACCTTGTGGCAGCCTCTTGATCAGATGCCCAAGCTGTACCCCAAGGGTTCTCAGTGTTTTCTCAGCTCTCAGACGCTTGAGGGATATAGCACAGCCCCAGCTGTAAATAGGTCCTTACCCCAGTTAAAAATTTGCATTTAGCCATGTAACTCAAAAGCACAAGGGTTCCAGGCGTTTTTAGAAAAGCCACTGGGAGGCTAAAGCCTTTCCTGGAATCCCTAAGACCACGCCTCATAGCATCTTCATTCAGTCTAACGAAATGTAGAACAAAACCTTGCGAGAATCACACAAATACATATTTTAAATTTAGCGGAATAAAATGGTATTCATTTTACTAGATCTGCCCTAAACTGGACAGGCTCATGGTAAAGCATACAGGGAGGGGTGCTTGTGTCTGGGAAGGGATTTGGGAATGTGAAGAGTTGAATGTGTGTGCATATGTGTATGTAACATTATTCCCTGACTGAATACACAGAGAAGCCTGGGAAGTAGGTTTTGGACTTTGCTCAGGATATGTGTCCTTTTGTCAATAGTATTCACTGTTGGTCCCGGAATCCTTTTAGAAACCAAGAAATGAGACTGTCAAGAGTTAACAAGAGGATTTAACTTCTAGAAATCGGAAGTAAAATAAGGTCTTTCAGGTCCTGGGAATTAGCCTTAACTAAATTATGGAATTGTAAAATTACTTTGGTGGGGCAGGACAGCAAAAGGGTTTAGAACTTGACTGCCCTAAATACAGCTCTTCCTCTTTTCCATAGGTGGTCAGAATGGCTTCAACATTCCTCAAGTTACCCCATGCCCAGAAGTAGGAGAGTACTTGAAAATGTCTCTAGAAGATCTGCATTCCTTGGATTCCAGAAGAATCCAAGGCTGTGCACGAAGACTTCTTTGTGATGCATACATGTGCATGTACCAGAGTCCAACAATGAGTTTGTACAAATAAACGGGGTCATCTGGACAGGTGCAGAAACCCGATGCACAGTTTTAATGTTGCATTTCACGCGAGCTGGCAGTTTTGTTCAACGTCCATTGCCGGCAATGGATGTCTTTGTGGTGATGATCCTTCAGAAGAGGATTCCTGCGTTTAAAAACAAATTGCTTTTGTGTTACTAAAGTATTTAATAAGAAGCATTTTGCACTCTAGAAAGTATGTTTGTGTTGGTTTTTTAAGATGTCTAAATGGAGTTATTAATACCTGAAGCTTTAAGTTAAGTGCATTGATCATAAGATATTTTTGGAAGCATAAAATTTTAATTGTGACAGTTTAAAACCTCTTCTAGTCCATTGAGAATGTAAATAAATGTGTCTTCTTTATGGACCAAGGATATGAAATCATTTTTCCTTTGTAGCTGATGGTTGCCTTGAGGAGGATATATTTTGGTTTTATTAAGAGTCTACTTTCAATCCAGTTATTAAAGTTGTACTGAGTTTGATTTGTTAATTCTTCCCTGTATAGTGCTGATTCCTGCATGTCTGAAATCTGCTGAGTTTCTGTGTTTCTGCAGTAGTGGTCAGAAAAGTATTTAAATTCCCTTAGTGGTGTTTTCTATTTGTTCTGGTTTTGAGATAAATGAGTGATTTTGTCATAAAATGTCCATTTTTGATGTAATTTTCCTGGAGGATTAGCGTATACAGCAAATGAAGCTCTACGTTCATAGTAGTAACTGTCAGCTAACAGCTTTTTTTTTTTAAGGCTCTCTAACTATCTTATGCAACAGGGCACAGTAAGTTTTATTAAAGCGTTGGAGTGATAAATATAACATAATCCCTCACAAATATATATGGTTGATAAGAAAAAAAATTTGGCATATAGAATCACTCATTAAAATTTCCCTGAAGAGATGTATTGGATATCTAAACCTCTACTATTTTAGATAAGACTGTCCAGAACTTAGATCAGTCCCCGCATTAAATTCCATCTGATTTCCCTTGAGATAATGACAGTTACGAATCAGTTATTTTATTGAAATGTTAGCAGTAGCTTTGCCTTCCTCCTGATTAAATAAGTAGAAAATGGATGTTTTTGTAGCTGATATCCGTAGTGTGTGTCTGTTGTAGACTAGAAGCATAGGCTGTAAATGTAACTGCCGTGGGATGTGTTGTATGGCGTCATTGTCTCTCTGGAATGACTTCCTAACCACGCGGAAAGGCAGAGGTTGTCATGTGTGTCTAGCATATGACTTCGTAAAACATTGAATGTCCAAAAAAAGAGAAAGAATCTTTGCAAACCCTGCAATTGTTTCTTTTTCAAGTCACATTTACTTTTTGGTTCTGTCATTCCATTTTCCTAATATTTATTAGCTTTATAAATCATAATAAGGTACAAAAAATTCTTTCATCTTGTGATTTTTTCAGTTTTGGAATGAAAAAGTACGCAACTTGTGCATGAAGTTTTGCTCAGTGCCTGAGTGGGTGGTGAGATGGTTACTAGATCCGGGGGTTGGGGGTGACCCCGCCCTATCACCCCGGGGTAGATGAGGAGCATGGGATGCAGGATGTCTACGGTCCCATCTAGCCCTGACCTTCTACAAGTCCAGTCACCGCTTAATCAATACGTGCTGGGGAATAAATGGATGAAGGAGCTTATCAATGTGATTTTAAAAGGCTATCTGGAGGAGTGAGTAGGACTCTATATCTGGGTAAGACTGGATTTAACAGTTAAAAAAGAGAAGACAGTGCCTTTCCTGTAAAAATTACAACAGAATACAAGTTGAGGAAGGTCTGTCGTGCCCGGCCCCTTGCGGCAGAAGACTTGAAGAGGACTTGTGAGGGCGCGTGTGCGGTGTCCCGAGGCGGGTGGAGGCGCTTTCAAGTGGGAGGGGCCTCATCCATAAACGATTTCTAAGGACAGACTCTTCGAGCGTTAGCTGAAGAATGCTGACAGTTCTTTTAGCATTAGCTGGGGAGGGAGTACCCAGTAAAGGGAGGCAGGGCCTGCTGTGGTGGTTCCTGGGGAGGCGGGGTTCTTTCCGGCCCTGGGTGTCCTCCCTGCCCCCCCAGCAGTCCTGTCTTGTTCCTGGTCCATCAGAGGCCCGTGTGTCAGGTGGGCACAGGCAGGGCTGGGCTGTGTGGCACCAGCGGCCCATGTGCCTGTTGATTTATTTACTTTTCAGCCTTAAATTTTCTTTAATATTTTCCTGTTGGCTTTTGAGATGTTTTTGTTATCCTTTCTTCCATATCATATCTACAATCAAGATGGCAATATAGTAGAATCATCTTATTTATAAAACAAGTCATGTTCCCCCACCTCCATTAAGTACACACGTGTAAGTGTGTGTGCGTTTGTGTGTGAGAAGTTACGTGTGTGGGGTGGGGAGGGAGATCAGCCATGTCTTAATGGCTTCAGGCCCTCGCTGTCAGCTTTATGAAGGAGTTTGACTCCATCCACAAAAGAATGTTTTATAAGACCAGGAATACACATTGCAAACCAAGAGAAACAGTAACAAAACTCAATAAAATATAGTTGTTACAGTTGCTAAGGATTATCTCCCTGGGCTAGCTGAGGATTTTTATAATTCATATTTGCCAAATGTTATAGGTAAATAACTTCTTTCTATCCCATGGATTCATTTATTATTATTATTTTTACATAATTCACATAATTCAGGAACAAGGGGAAGACATGGTAATTCTTAACGGAACTTGCATTGTCATTCAAATTCCTGTTGTGTGAACATGGCACCCTCATAAATTCAGAGGCGTTAGTGCCCTCCTCAGGTGGATCTCGATATCCAGTCAGATGGTTTTGCATCTGTGTGGACAATCGCAGACAGAGGTGTGAGTGGAGAATACAGAATGAGGCCTTAGCTGAGGGACTGCCTGCCAACAAGTATTTCTTAGACACTTATAACCTAGGATTGTGTCAGAAGGAACATGAGACATGGTCCCTGCCCTCAAGCAGTTTACCACCTACTTCTAACAACAGAATGTCTACCAAAGGCTGCTTAGCCTAAGTGTAAGGGCACCAGGTCGGGGGAAAGCTCTGGGACGCAGTGAGGTGTGACAGAAAAAGTGGTGGGCAAGGGGACAAGAGAGCTGGCGCTAGCCCTTTCTCTGTCGCTTGCTCTGTTAGTCTCGGGCAACGTCTTGACTTCTCTGGGCCTTAGTGTCTTCCTCTGTATAGCAAGAGGGTGGGACTATTGAATTTTATAGGAAAAAAAGACAAAATTTCTGGGTCCCTGGCTATGCCTGCTGGATCTGACTCTTCACGAATGGGGTCTAGGAAACGTCAAAAGCCCAACCAGGTGACCCTGATGATCAGCCAGATTTGAAAGGCACTGAACTGAAAGATCTCAAAGATACCTTCTCTTTACGTGATTGTGTGATCATAGAATGTTATTGTGTTAATTACTCTACAATCACGTGGGTAATTGTATGTTTGTCATATTGTTTCTCTGTGTTTACATGTGAATTTATAAAAGAAATGAATTTTAGTATCTATGCCTCAGCCCGCTGTTTCCTAGAGGTTTTAGCCATCTTTGGAACACAAGACTTAAAGAGGATATTGGATGTTATTTACCTGGCTATTTGCATTTCATTTAATTTCTTGAGGGGAAATTGAGGCTCTGGGAACCAAAGAAATGGAAAAACAAAATTCTTATGCAAAGTTAAAGAAAAAAATGTAAACTAACTAGCTGCTACTTTATAATGAAAACTTTAACCCTATACGAGAAGATTCTGGTCATAAAGTAAGCTGTCCTTGTTAAAGTAGGGGGACTCTAAGGCTTATAATGAAGAAATAAGACTACCTTTTCTAGGGGTCAGTGATGTTAACACACCCACAATTCTCCTTCAGTGAAAATAATACTGGAATTTCCCAAGGCAAGTTGGGGTGGTGGAGGAGGAGAGCATATTAAAATGGAAATGTGTGCAAGAGAGAGGGTGGAGGAGGGAAGGCCACCAGGTGTGGTGGCCAGCCTGTGAAGGTGCGTTCTCTGCTGGCAGGCTTATGTCGCTGTTCAGAGACTGGGACTGCAGGGAGCGAGGCTTCCTGCAGGGACTCAGCACTGCATTGTCTAGTTTCCCTTCAGAAGCTTTATTGGAGGGAAAAGAGAGGAAAAAAGACTCTTCATCTTACTCTAAATCCTGGAGCAGCCGAAGGGTCTTTCTTGAGTCCGAAAGTGGTGGTAAAAAGCTAACCAGCAAATATGGCCAAGGATAATGAAAAAGGGGGAAAGAAAGACATTCCTTCTTCCTACTCACAATAAACATCAGTATTTGGAGCAGGTCACTCAAGAACCCCATTTGCTTTCCTGACTCTGTCTTGTCAGTGATGCCAGTTTTTTTCACTGTATTTTAAAGTCTTTCTATAACACAGGTCGGGGGAAAGGTCAGGTATGGAGGGTTCATCCATGGGAGCATTGCAGCCTCAGATGTAATTCTCTTGCACTTTTAAGCCTGTCCACTTTTGCTTTTTATTTTTTCAATAGAGATTGTGTTGGAGACTCAACTGTCCTTGGTTTTATTTTCTAAAATGGCCTATAGTACTTCAGAAAGTCATAGTATCCTGTCACAAACATTAATTAAAAAAAAAAAAAAATCCCATTTGGAACCTCCCAGGGAAGTCGTGGTTATTAGGAAATTGGTATAAAGGAGCACATTTTTTATTGCATTTCCCATATTTGGTATCTTGTTCAACATTTTTTTTTTTTTTTTTTGGCCTGATGAGCATTCTATATTTATGAAGACATTCTTTAAAAATAAAACCACATAAAATATCCCCTTACTATCAGATTGCTCTGATTTAGCCTTAATTTTGTTAAATTTTTTAGAGATGATTGAAGTGCAGCTGTGGAAAGAAATGTACTATATACTATTTCTGTATCATTAAAATTAAATTTGTATGGTTCCTTTTCCTTGATTTCTTTGGGGAAGGGTTTTGGGTTATGGGAAGACTAGAACTGAGTACAACTTCATAAGTTTTTTGCAGTGGTGCCGGGAAAGAAGAGTGCTTTAGGAAAATGCTGTACCGGGCACACCTGTGTCTTCATCGAGTCTCTGCCATCATCACGATTGTTTTAGAAAACCTTACAGACTTTTCCTGTTGTGGGAGATATGCCAGTGGCCTCTGGGTCGCCTCCTGACATCATGACTCCTTGGAGTTTCTTGAAATAGCTTGGCACCTCCAAGCTCTGATACACCAGTCTCTAATCCAGCCAGAAGTTGTTCATCTCTAAACATGGGCACAAAGCTGTTGACTATAGAATAGTGTGTCCTGGTCCCTCACAGCTGCCAAGGAGGCAATTAAAGTAAACACTTTACGTTTCTGTATAATCCAGAGGCATGATTACATGATGCTATAAGGACCGAAACTTTTACCTTCTTTTAGGTAACTGATACAACAAGCCTTCTACAGGAATTAACTACTTGGATTTTAAGTCACTTGTTATGCCAAGGTAAGAAAGCCAGAATGGTCTGAGTTGGCAATATTCGTATGAATATAGAACATTCAAGAACTTTCCTGTTTCAGAAATGCATAGCTGAATGACACATTGGTGATAATGAAACTTTGCCATTTTAACATCACTCAGGTTTTCCTTCATTCAGACTCAAGGGTTTTCGTGCTTTTTCATAGATCCATTCTTTCTCTTTGTGGGTGTGTCAGTGAGACAGTGATAGTTTATACGCTTGTGTCCACCTGTGGATGTGGACAGTCAAAACCAGACCTTGTTGGAGGCAGGCTGCCCGGCTGGCAGAGGACCATGGCCTCTCTAGGCCTCTTCTCCTGGGTCCTGGCTCCCTGCTCCTTTCCTGACTTGCTGAGGCCTCGTGTCCCTCACTTTCCTGAGAAGGGCTGTGCCGCCTACAGCAGCAGTTCTCAATGCTGGCTGCACACTGAATTCATGGATGGAGGCTTTTAAGATAACTCATGCCTGTGCCCATCCGAACCCACTGGAATCTGCGGGTGGTGGTACCAAACGCAAGTTCCTGTGCCTGATGCACAGTGAGGCCAAACAAACCGAAACGGAGTTCAGAGCAGAGAAAGGTTTACTGCAGGGCCATGCAAGGAGAACTGGGGGCTCGTGCCCAAAAAGCCCCCAACTCCTCAAAGGGTTTCGGCAAAGCGCTTTTAAAGGCCAGGTGAGCGGGGAGGGTCACGGGGTGTGTGATCAGCTCGTGCACAATTCTCTGATTGGTTGATGGTGAGGTAACAGGGCCGTCTCGCAGGGGTTAACATCATCAGTCCTTAGGTGCCAGAAGGTCTGGGGGCTAATGCTCATGATCATCAAGTAGTAAATTTCTTTCATTTGGTGGTGGTTTTAGCATCTGAAAAACTCAGGAAATGTGCATCAGATACTATTATCTAGGGGCTTCAGAGAGGAGCTAAAGCAGAGGATATAGGATAGGCATCTGTCCCAGGAAGTTTCCACAGGGTCCTGCTCGGTGACAGTGGGGCCAGGCACGTGGCATTTTCCACAGCTCCTTACATTAGTCCAACATGCAGCTGGGATCGGGGGCCACTTGTCAGGAGGAATGGAGTTTACTGAGGGAAACATAATCCACCCGTCATTCCCTGGTGGAACTTCTGCTCTGATAAAGAGGACTATGGACTTGGACAGGCTCCAAAGGGGAAGTAGAAAATCTGTTGTAAAGCTCCTGGCCCAGACTATTGAGAAAGAGCCTTGGAAATCTATGTGGGATGTATTCTAGAGGCCAGAGAAAGGATTTGGAAACAGGGTGAACGTCACTACTTCTAAGAGGGCTTGAATGAAGATATCCTTCAAGGGGCATATCCTGTTCAGGAAATATTCCAAGGTGTGTAGAAACTTAGATGTCATAAACAAAAAAGAAAACCCACCAGGTTGATTAGGTAAGAAGGTGGGAAAGCTCTTAGGAAGGGGCTCGGTGTTTTGGGGGGCAGACTTTACACTGAACTGTGGACAGTCAGGTTTGTGCAAGTTGCCACTTTTGGAGGGCTGTTGTGCAATGCTGAATTTTATTGGAAGGGGGAGTAGTTGGAGGTCTAATTGAAGTAATTAGGTGCGTGAAGACTGAACTGGACATCATAAAGGTAGAGTAATTTACCCAGCAGTGACCTCCATTACAAAAGCGCCACAGAAATTTGCAAGTCGCATTCACTGCTTTCACCTTACCCCTTTCCTAGGAGTTTATGAAAACTCTTAAATTTTATACATCAAACCATCCCCTTACAAATAACACCCAGGTCTGTTTCAAATACTGCCTTTTCCAAAGCAGTTTGAGGTTGAACTCGGGTTTGAAGGGTTGGATTGAAATTGACTTCCCCAGGGAGGCCTCCTGAGTCCCTCTCTGCCATCCCTCCCTACTTTGTGAGACGTTGAATGTGACCTCCGAGGTTGTACCTGTTGAATCCCATTTGACAGCAGGCAGAGTTTCACCAGACTGTGGAATAAATGAGGCCAGGCCTTGGGGCATGATGCATGGCTTCTTAGCTGTGCGTCCTACGTGGCTGAAGACAGACAAGCAAGGCTGCTCTGTGGAGTGTGTCATGGTGGGGTTATGACACTGGAATCTCTACGTTTTAAACAAGTGTGTGTTTTACTCTTTCTGGCCATCTCTGCGAACTTTAGACTGTTTTGTTCAGATCTGTTTCCAAGCTATGTCCTGTATGTTACCTCTGGCGGGTGGGGTGGGCAGCTGCAGGATAGAAAGACTTAAGTGCAGTTTCAGGTTCCTGTGCAGAGTTCACGTACCCAGAGAGGCCTTCTCAGACCACATTAGCCGCTGGTGTGCTGGTAAATGTTTAACAGCCAGCTCTCCAGGGAGAAAAAAAAGCCCTGATCTGCAGCGTTTGCCAATTTTGAGGTGTAAATGCTTTCTCAGCGGCTGATTGCAAGCTGCCAGTGTGACATCCCTGAAGGTGGCACTGGGAAGAGATGCAGCTAGGATTAGCACACAAGTATCAATATATAGCATATCCACCAACCAGATACGACAGACAGAAATAGCTGAGCACAGACCGGGGGCTGCTGACTACGGCTGGGGGACCAAACCCAGCCCACCGCCTGTTTGCCTGTTTTTGTAGATAACATTTTATTGAAAGACAGTCACGCCCATTCATGTTACATATCTATGGCTGCTTTCAAGATACAAGGGCAGAGTTGAGTAGTTACGACAGAAACTGTATGCCCCGCACAGCCTAAAATATTTACTATCCGGTCCTTTATGGAAGAAGTGTGCTTCCCATTAGATAATTGTAAAATGTAAAATAATTAGGAAGGAATAAGTTTCAAATATGACTTATTTAATGATAACTTTTAAATATAACAATTGTAAGTTCATATAATTTAACATTAATCATGGATGTGTTTAAGACCTGGCTCACAGAATTCCTGAAAATTAAACAATTGGTTCTGTGGGTCAGTGGGACCAGCTCCAGCTCACCACCAACATCCTCTAAAATGCCCCTGCAGGCACTTTCTGGCCCTGGGGTTCTTCAATTTCTCCATGGCACCCCTCCTGGGACCTGGTGGTTTACTGCGCTCTCTTTGCACTAGAAGCAGGGGTTTTTCTCTAGTTCCTTCAGTTCTCTTTCCTTAGCACCTTGAACAGGGCCAGGCATGAGTAGGCACTCAAATATCTGCTCAGTGAAAGAAGGAACTCTCAGCCTTTTATGCATAGAAGTCACCCCATTCACTATTGTTGATGTGGCCAGAATTAGATCACTGTGCCCATTTCTTTTGAGAAAATACAAGAGGTCCCAGCCTCTGGTGCCCCACATAATGCTTCCTCTCAGAAGTGGAGACATCGTGGAACTTCCCTCATAAGGCTTGATGAACTTGAAATGAAACTGTGTATGTATGTAAAGTGCTTATCACAGCCTGGTACGTGGTAACCCCTCAGTAATGGCAGCCGCTGGTAGCAGCAGCTGTCGTGGTAATAGCATAATCGTGAACTCTGAGAGACAGGCTGCAAATCTAATCAACATGTCTCTTTCCCCCCCTCTCGTCTCCCTCCATGATCTTATTTTCAAGACATATTCTCAAGCCTTCATATGTTGCCTTTTAAGATTTAGATTTTCCTGTGCTTCTGGTCCTCCTGGCACAGCATCGCCATCTTGTGGTGATCATAGGTTATGTCCATGTCCTAGATCTTAACTCCCAGCTGGCTGTGCAGCCAGATCCCAGGTTTGGGAAGCAGCAGGTGATTTTTGAAAACAAGTGTGGCAATTAGTTAAGGCTACACACCAGATTACAAATTACATCCAGGAGGGTTTAAGCTCCCTCTGTGTCACTTCAGGACGTTTCTGCTTGTGACTGGTCTCTCACTGTCTGTCTGTCTTGCCCTTTCTCTGTCTCTCCATCTATCTTGAGCTTTGTCTCCTTTTACAAATGGTATTTAAAAGGATGGAGTTAGTGCCATCTGCTGGGTGAATGCCGTAAGGTCGGGTGTGAGCGCTTCTCTCAGGGATGTGCTGAATAATAGAGTACTGATCCCTAGCTTTATGAGAAGAAAGTAGGTAAATCATGGGATCCTGATGTCAAGCCCCTAAATTGGTATGCATTTCTCCCTTCATTAGAAACATGCTTTTCTGGGGTGGGGGGGACAGGGTGTGGGAAAAGACTGTCAGGGTGAGCCTAATATCTACTAACTTTACTACAGCTAAAGTTGTCAGGGTCTCAGTATGAAAATCAACCACACCCTCATCAGTGTTTCCTAAAGAGTGGTCTGTGGCCCGCCTGCATCTGAGTCATCTGGGAGCCTTAAGAATGCAGGCTCAGGGACTTTCCTGGCGGTCCAGCGGTCAAAACATCGCCTTCCAATGCAGGCGGGCGTGCGGGTTCGATTCCTGGTCAGGGAGCTAAGATCTCGCGTGCCTCGAGGCCAAGAAACTAAAACATAAAACAGAAGCAATATTATAACAAATTCAATAAAGACTTTAAAAAAAATGTGATGGGGCTGACACATCAGTCACCTCAAAAAAAAAAAAGAATGAATGCAGGCTCAAGTGCCCCACCTAACACTACAGAATCATACTCTCAGCATGGGGCCCTGGAATTTGCACTTGGCACACCTCCCCCTCCCCCCACCAAGTGAGTCTTGTACACTCTTGTGTGTGTGTTTGAGAACCACTATCCTAGACTCTGCCACTGTGGCAAAGACTTTTTTTTAGCAAAATCCAGGAAGGATTTGCATGTGGACGAAGTCTCACATAAACTGCTTTTTGTGTGAGCGAGAGCTGGAATCTCTTGCATAGTCATAGCTCCTACCTTCACTCTGTCATCACAGACCCAAATGCCTGGACCAGCGCCTGGCACGTCACAGGTGCTCATGCTGATTATAGCCGCTGTATGTCCATGACCCCAGCTTACACCCACCGTGTCTCCCTGGCTCTGCTTGGCAGGTTGGATACGACCAGTCCACGCTCCCACACCGAGGCACAGCCTGCTCTTCCCCAGCAGGACTCGCTTTACAGAAAGCACAGGGCTCTGTTGGAAAGACTCCGGAACTGGAGGTCGCCACCTTTCTGGGTGGTGTCTCTCTGGCCTGTTTCTCCACCCCTTAATATAGGGGGATTGGGCTAGCCTCTCCGCTGTCCTCTGACACTCAGGGGCCCCACTTCTTTCTAAGCCCCCCTCCCCATGTTCACATCTGAGGGTGCTTTGGTCTGGTGTGTGCTCAGACCCCTCCTCAGACCGCTGACTTCTCTTGCTTTGGTTCTTCCTCAGCCCCCTGACCCTAAACAATCACACACAGGTTGTGAGTCAATCCACATGTGCGGTTCAATCCACGTGTGATTATTTTTCAAAAGCCTTGATTTTTTCTTCTACCTGGCAATTCTATTGCTAGGACATCTTTCTAAGGACATAATCACAAGGATGCCCAAGATTAGCTGTAAGAGTCAATGGCAACAGGCAACATTGTTCACAATGTGGCTACACTTGAGAAGCTTAAGGGTGCAGGACCTTGATCAATTTCTGGTATAGCTAGACTGCGGAGTACTTGGCAGCTGTTGAAGATGCTTCTAGAACATCATTTTGTTTAAATGACATGAGCCAAGTTCCACAATATATTAGGTGAAAAAGAGCAGATTATAAAACACGTTTCATAATAGATCTGTCTAATTTTGTTTATACAAAGTTTTGTATGAGTGTACTGAAAATTTTGCAGTGAATACACTGACTGCATAGGTTAGTGACGGCAAATGATTTTGATGTTCTCGTTTTTTCCCTTTGTCAGTATTATCCAAATCAAAACCCGTGTTTGACTGAATGACAGGATATGCAGGGAGGTGGCTGGGCAGGGGCCATGTATCAGAAGGAGATAATGGATGTGGGAAAGTCTGTGAGCTGTAAATCAAATACTGCTAGGATGTTTGGGAGTCTGGGCAGTGATTTTGGAGGTCATTTGGCATGATGAAGACAGGTGCACGTCCACCAGTTTTCAAGTTCTCTCCTGGCAGTCCTGGGGAGAAAAGACGGCTCCTGGGGAAAGGGAAGGGAGGTTGGAGGGGCCTCGGAGGTCAGAGGGCGTTTAGGACCCCAGGGAGGGAGGGGATTGCAGCTGGCATGAAGGGTGAGTCAGCGAGGGCTCGGGGGTGCTGCCAATGACCCGATCAAGACAGAAGCTATTCCCAGGCCACGACGACCGTTCTGGATGAGGGGGTCTTGAAGGAACAGCGGGAACCGCCAGGGTCACACTGGGGAGACTGAGGCAGCCCAGCAGGCACGAGGTGGCCAAGGAAGAGAACTGTGTTTGGGGCGGTCTGGGGTAAACAGACTCGGCTGCGCCCGGCCCTTTCCGCTCCAGTCTCTGCTATTGTTCAAGCCTTCGTGTGGCTGCCAGAGCTCACAGCCTTCACCCTCACCCTCTGACCGCCCAGAATGGAGAGGTGCACTTTGGAGAAACTGAGGCCAAAGGAGCTGGGGATTTGGCAGGAGTTTCGGGTTAAGCAGACTTCTACTGTGGTGCTCGCGAACATATAAGCTGGCCTCTCCCGGGCGGGCAGCACCAGGAGAAGCAGGCTGAGTTCCTCCCCAGAGGCCATGGGCACAGAGCCTGCTGCTTGCTCACTGCGGAAAAGGGGGAGGGGGAGAGCAAGCGGAGCCCTGCCGCCCCCAAACGTCACTCCCCTTCCGGCCTTGCCTGCTAGGGGTCTGGACAAGCAGGGCTGGGGAGGCGTGCTGGGCGTCAGGGACACGCGAGGATGGAGGAGGCCAAGAGATGGGGTGGTTGGGGCCAACGCAAAGGGCGGTGGTGGGCAGGACCGGGTGTCCCGACACCCAGAGGACGAGGGGACCAGGGAGGAACCGCAGGATTGAACGTGTTCCTGCTGGTGGCAGAACAGCCTGGGGGGAATTGGGGCTGCAGGAGGAGCCAGCACGGAGCTCTGCAGCCACAGGGTCCTGACACATGGAGGGAAGCATGCCTGTCTGTTCCCTGGGTCTCAGTTTCCCCAGCTGGTGAGCATCTGGCCCTGGCTTAGGTGCTTCCTATATGCCCTCTCCCATTCTTACAAGAACCTCACCCCAATTCCCAGATGAGGAAACTGAGGCCCAGGCAGAGCCAGCGGGACTTAAATTCAGGGCTGCCTGCCTCCAGAGGCCTAGCATTGACTCTAAAAGGAGGTAGGGTTGGGGGAGTTCTGCTCAAGACGGTTCCCTCTGGTCCCACTCGTTTCTGCTATCTTTCTGGACACGTCTGCAGGACCCTGCCCGATCCAGGTCCCCCTCTGACAGAGGGCCCTTGGCGGGGTTTCCGTGCCAACCAGGTAAGGGCTCAGTCTGATGCTCTGTGGTGTGGCCCTGCGTTTGGAGTCGTGCTCTGGCCCGCCTGCAGAGAGCAAGCCATCAGCCCTGCCAGGGAGGGGCGCCAGCGCTTAGGGGCGCTGAACTGGGATCTATTCGGGGATCCGCGGGAGGGAGCCCGGAGCCTGGGGGATGCCCCGCCCACCGCGGCCATGACCGCGTGGGGCTGCGGCCTTTCTTACTGAGATGTACCTTGTTTAAGCACGCTGGTCTTCTGTGCAGGGTTCCATGAATTTCACGTGTCTGTACAGCCTTCAGGTCGACCTCCGGGGCTTTTCCAGCACCTGGTCCTGCTCCCTTTGCTCCTCCCCCTCCCCCAGCAATAACCACTGTTTTGACTCCTGTCCCCATGATTCATTTTGCGAGGTTTGTGACTCCATGTAAAGGGGCACAGGCTCCTGCACACTCAGTGCGGTGTCTGCGATTTTCACTCATCTGTGTGTATCCGTGGTTCTAGTTCACGGCTCTCACGGTCATCTGAAGCTTCCCAGTTTCCTTGCCAGCAAGGCCTCTGGGGCCTCAGACCTGCTCCATCATCCCTACCTCTCGCTCCTCGCCAACCTGCCACTTCCTGCAGGAAGAATTCAAGACTTTCCCTAGAGAAATGCTACTCTCACTTGCCTGAGTGCAGAGAAAGGCCCAGCCTCACCTCTAGAGCTTCTGCCTCCCTTGTCCTCGAGGGGACCCCGCCCCAGGCACTCCCAAGACTCCTGGGACTTCCACAAAGCTTTATATTCGTCTGTTGGCTCTGGTAGGAGGGCGACCAGAGGGCGGGAGCTGCGTGGTCCCTGCTGCCTCGGCACCCATCCCAGGACGACCCAGCGGGAAGCACGCCATGTCCACTGCAGGACTGGACAGTTCACGTGAAGGTCATTTTCATGGGCATTTCCAAGCTGAATATTCTTTTTGGCCCATGCCATTTTAGTTGTCAGGACTTTTCTCTTCCGGTCCCCTCCTTCAGCCACATGTCTCAGAGAGCCCATGTAGGGGTAGGGAAGAATTTCCCCCATCCTTCACCAGCCCAACTCAAAGAATCTGCGATTAGAGGGACTCAGTCTGTGGTTTCCAACTGCAAACATCCAACATGGTGGTGTTGGCCCATCTAGTCTACAGCAGGGAGAGGGTCCACTCATGGCCAGGCCCACCTCCCCTCGGACCCCCAGCTCCACCCAGATACTTGTGAAAGCAGCCACACCCAGACTGCTTGGAGCCTGGTCACCACATGCTCCTTGATGAGACTGTCTCTCTGGGCCTCAGTTTCTTCACCTATAAAATGGGGAGATGTCCTAGACCTTGGATCGCAAGCTCGCTGCCTATAGGGACCAGGCAGGTAATGGAAGAAGGGAAGGAAAGGCATGGGGGTGTTAAAGGGAAGGGGAGAAGCAGGCCCAGAGGATGCTGATTTTTCAAAGTCAGGAACTGACAGGAGATGTGAAATTTCCCAAATTTGTAAAATTCTGACCAAAACATGAGTTTTTTTAGTTAGTTTGTTTTTAAACACTGTATGGACCACCAGTTCATGAGCTCTGGCCTAGACATTCTGTCCCAGGCCCTCTATTCTGCCGCTCTGAGTCTCCGTTCCTTCTGCACCGGGCTTTGGCTGGCAGTGGCGGGGTGGGAAGCACAGAAGCTCTCGGGGCTGGGATTCTGACTACGTCTCCTCCACCCCCAGCGCGCCAGCTGTCACATCACAGGCACCCTTTGTAGGAAGATCGCCTTACTTTAGGGGCGCCCAAGCTAGCATATGAATTTTTGATCAGATTGCCTTTTGAATGAGTTGACTGTAATGAATAATAGGGCAAAGGGCGCCAGCATTGTGTCTTAACTATAACTGTTCCAATTAATTATGGGTTTAATTAGCATACATCGAGAGCAGCCATGGAAAATAATACTTCATGGGTTACAGATGCCCTGGCAGCTGCTACATGAAGTGTGATACCGGGCTGGGGTAGAGATAGTTATTAATAAATTACTCCCATTGTCAGAGACTCTTATTTATACAAATTAGCAGGGGATACATAATCAACTTTAACTGTATAATTTATAATAATTGATTTCATTTTGACTGACCACTAGTCGCTTACCAAATACCCTCAGAAGAAAAATTGCCCTATTAGGGCAAGTTTAATCCTAAACATAGCTAATGAATCCTATTACTTTAAGGTCATATTTGAAGCTTTTGTTAATTGTCAGAACCATTTTAAATTGATTAGAGTTAAATTAAATCAATGTAATGTTTAGAAAAACAATATTTCTAATGGATGAGGCCGGGCTGACCTCGAATAAACATATTTATCAACCGATTCTTGGTGACGAGCAGGGAAACAGCTGGGCCCATAATTCACATTTGTCTATAATATGGGAAATGTCACCAGGCAATTAGTTATGTCAGGTAATGAATAGGGAGCATGGGGACCCCCCTCTGGCAGCTGGGGTGGACAGGGGTAGAATGTTCTGGACACAAGCGGCTGCCCAGCTCCTGATGGCTTCCCTTTCCCCAGCCAGAACACAGGGCTCCCCAGCTCCCTCAGTCACCCATTCCCTGGAGCTCACCTGGCCCACTGGCCCCTCTGCCCCTCCACTTCCCTCTCTCAGGCACATGGGCCTTCCTCCAGGAGCTGGGATGCTGGTCTTTGGTCTGGTCCACACCTCCTCACCCCTCATCACCCCTCAGGTTTCACTTAAACATCACTGGCTCGTGGGGGAGCCTCACTTGACCCCCCCCAGGCTCCACCAAGTCCCCCAAGTATGGGCTCTCAGGGCAACAAGGTTCACCCTCCCAGCTGTCATTTTACATCTTGTGACACTCTGATGGCATCTGGCTCCTTGCAAGCTCTGTGGGAGCCACCGTATTGCTTTACTTAGCACTGGGTTCCCGGATTCTGACCCAGAACAGGAACTCCATGAGGACTTGATGGGTGAATGGAGGGATGGATGATGCAGGACGAGGTTGTGCTATTCTGTGAGTTCTGCTGTAAGGAGAAGAGTGTACCGTCTACCACTTTCTAAACGTTTACCGAAGCCAAGTGCTTTATATATATTCAGCTAGTTTTTGTGACATTCCCACGAGGTGGGTACCTCCATTTCACGAAGTAGGTAATTCATCCAAGATGTCTCAGCTCAGGAAGTAGGTAATTCTCGCGAGATGTCTCAGCTAAGCAATAGGGAGTCAAAATTCAAACTCGGGTCCAAGAGAATCCAGAGCCCTTTCTGGAATTTTCATCTGGTCAGTAGGGTTTCCTTTAGGAGGTAGTGTGGGGAGCCTTGGAGAAGGGTTTGGATTTCCAGAGGGGGCTGAGTGGATGCTCTAGGCTAACTCCCGAGGGAACAAGATCAGGGCAGGAAGAACAGATGTGGAGGAAAGAGATGGTTCATTCCAGTGGCCTCCTGCTACTTCCCCAGCCCAGAGGGATGATGCTTGCGGTGGGATGGTGGGCAGAGAGGAATCCCTGGGGGAAGTCTAGACCTGGGTTGAGTCCTGGATTGGAAACTTATTCACCAGGTTGACTTGGGTGGTTCACTCTGGCCTCAGTTTCTAGGGCTGTGAAATGGGCTCCCAGCCACTCAACACTCAGGGGAAGGGCCTGGAGGGCAGCCCAGCTACTGTCACCCTGGCCTGGCAGGTCAAGTGAACTAGGTGTGGGCAATGGGGATCTCACACTTTATTTAGCTTCTGCTTGGGACCCTGGGGGCAGAGCAGAGGAGGCAGGCAGGCTGGAGTTTTTCAAGGCTGCTGAAGCCTGAAAGAGGACTCCCTTGAACAGGCTAGGAAAAGCATCTGGACCCCCTGCCTGGGGAGACAGCTTTGAGAATCAACTGAATACAACTTCTTTGGGTCCCCTGAACTTGGCAGTTTCCAAAGCTCTTATGTATCCATTGTTGAGAAAGGCAGCCCAGCTTCATGAGCCCCCGCCCCACAGGTGAGAAAACTCAGGCCCAGGGGGACTGACACAGCTTCCACCCCAGCCCCCTGCGGCGGCAGAGCCAGAGGTGGCCTGCACTGGAAGTCAGGCCTCCTGCCTCTGATCCTTCCATCTCTGCCAACCCTTCCCTTCCTCGGGCGTGTGGTTGGCCCTCTGACCACTCTTGCTGATGACCAGGACTGATGGGGGGAGGTGAATGTGCAGGGACCCCAACTGCACCCGGCGCCCAGCACCCCACACCATGCCAATGACAACCACGGCTTACGGTTACCAGGTGCTGTCCTGGTGCCAATCAGTGTTCTGAATGCTTCCCAGATACTGTTGTAATTGTTTCTCACAAAAACTGGGGGGTAGGAAGTATTATTATGTATCATAATCATCCCAGTTTTTAATGTTTCACCTAAGGCACAGAGAGGTTACCCCTCGCCCAAAGCTGCACAGCTCCTAAGTGGCAGAGCTGGGATTTGAACCCTCGTTCTCACTCTGGGGCCTGAGCTTGTCATCCCTCCCCAGTCCTTTCCCCTGTGGTATGGAAGATTGAGGCCCGGGAATAGTTTCTGATGATCTCAAGCGTCCTTATCCTTGATCACAGCCTTCTTAAATGACTGTAGGTTTTTATCATCAAAAACCATGAAAAAAACAAATGTAACCAAAGCTGGAATAATTTGGATGACAAAACGCACAGCTGCAGTATTGGATTTTAACACCCCAAATAACCTAAATACCCATATTAATATAAAGAAATGATTGAATACATTAAAAAATGGGGGAAAGGGACAAATATCTCTTTTAGAAAATGACAAATAACACATGGAGCTGCTGCCGCGTCTGGAGGGGGAGCGTCCCCTCTCCCTGCCTGCGGGCTGGACACCGGGACCCCCGTCAGAAGAACAGAGTGCGGACAGGAAAGAACAGCCATGTTAGCGGGGAAACTGACAAAACGGACTAACCAGCTGACCAAGGTTAACCTTACCAGGGGTGAGCGTGGCATCACAGACCCCGACGTGGTATGGCAGGGAGAGCGCATCACCTTCGGGCTGTTTGTCCCCCACACCTACCGTCCAGACTAACCACGAGGAAACAGGACAAACCCAAACTGAGGGGCACCGGGCAAAACATCTGACCACTACTCTTCAAAGGTGTTCAAGGTCATGAAAAACAGGGAAAGTCTGAGAAACTGTCACAGACTTAGACTAAGGAGACATGACACCTCAATGCGACAGGGGACCCTGGATGGGTGCCTGGAACAGAAAGAGGAAATTTGTGTAAAAACCAGTAGGACCCGGATAAAGTCTGTAAGATGCTACCATTGTCAGCTTTTTAGCTTTGACAAATGTGCCACAGTTAGGCTGACCTTAAGGGGAACTGGATGAAGGGTACACGCGAACCGTGTTATCTTTGCAGATCTTCTGTAAGCCTAAAAAATATTCCCAAACAAAAAAAGTTTGTGAAAAAAATCACTAAGATAACAGTAAGGTTAAAAAGATGTCAAACAGCATAAAAGGGAAAGGCAAACCTCCCTCTTACCTGTGCCTCCCTGTTCCCAATTCCCTTCCTTAGAGTTTAGCATTTTTACCAGTTTCTTATCTCCTTCCAGAAATATTCTTTTCATGAATCAACTCAGGCAATTAAATATCACCATTTTGTGGACAGAAATGGGACACACTCTGCACTTGTTTCTGTGCTTTGCTTTCTTCATGTAACCACATAACAGAGCTCCTTAGCTTTTCACACGGCTGCGTAGCGCTCTGTGGTCTGGTTGTGCCATGGTTAATGTAGCCATTTAGGTTGTTTCCAGATTGTAGCTTTTTCTTCTTTTTTTTAAGGATTGGAATATGGCAAGAGAGGAACTGCTTTTCTAGGTGTTTGATCATGTAATAAGCTCTCTCCAGGCTGTCTGGAAAGCCTGTCCAGAGGCCAAATGGTCATCAAGGGGAAAAGTCTTTTTTAGCAACTCCGAGTCTTTTCATACCGCACAGCTCTGTCACTGGGGGGACACGTGTGTCGCTTTGAGCAGAGCTGGCCGAGGTGGGCAAGGGCGTGGCTGGGAGAGCAGTGGCCATGCAGGCGGGCGGCTGGCAGGGCAGCGGGGCCTCAGGGAGGGACGGGAGTCTTGTTTGTTGTAAGTGGCCCCTGCGCGTGGCAGGCACCTTGCAGCCCCGTATTCATCTGTGTCTGCAGCAAAGAAAGGGCACTTTGGTCAACATACTCCAGAGGCAGAAAGAGCTGGGATCTGACATTTCCTTACCCAGGAGTGAGGGTATGGGGAGCGGCAGTGGATATAACAAGCATATATTGAGAACTGAAGAGGCTCTGGTCGGTGTGGACTGTGGGCCCAGGAGGCTGTGAGGATGGGCTGGCCTTTAAGGATGAGGTCGGTCTGTGTCTCTGAAAATTCTACCCCTGTGAGGGGAAGCGATGAAGGCTGTGAACCACAGCCTTTTCTCCGCTGTGTAGAGGTTGCAGACTCAAAGTCTGCATGGTGTTTCGAATAAATGTGAAAAGTTGCCCTTGTTTAAAAAAATAGAAGCTTTTACAAGAAACCTGGACCTCCAGCTTTTCTTGAAAAACTGGGAAATCTGGCATGTTGGGGGCTGTTTTCTGGAAGGGCAACCAGGGGCTGAAGCTGACCACCGAGGACAAGCTCTGTGCTCTGCTCGCACCTGGTCACCTTCCCCAAGGCCTGGACGCCAGAGATAATTGAGTTTGCAACCCCTGACATAAAGAGTGGGGTTGCCAGGGTCCATGTATCCTATTTCCCAGGAAAGGTTAACACTGGTCTCATTTTAAGGGAAAGGAAATCTCAGAGCCTGGTGTGCTAACAGGAAGAGAAGGGGACACAGAAGGGACATTTTCTGAGCCAGGCACCATACAGGGTACTTCATGGACACACAACTTATTCTGCCAACAGCCCATTTTACAGATGGGAAAACAAAGGCTCAGAGAGATCAATACTGCATACCTGACATCTGGCACAATGTCTGGCCCTTTAAAAAATACTTTTCAGGATGAATGAATGAACAAATTCCTGAGTGACTGAGAGTGTGAATCATGTGACAGTTGAACAAGTGAATATCAAAGATGGGCTGAAGTCTGTGCGTGGGGTGGGGGTGTACCATGTGGAGTGGGCAAGTTTGCTCTTGAGTCTTAATCAGAACCCCACCCACCCAAAGAGCCCTCTCCCCCTACTGGTGTCCCGCCCTCCTTGGGCCATGGTGGGTTGTCAGATAACCTGATGTTGCTGAGGTGTTAATGGGTGATCCTGGCTTCCTGGGTCCTCTGCCAGCTGATGGGTTTGCATTTTAGAGGGTGGTGTCTTCTGGCTTTTCAGGGGCGCCTTCTACTGTGCAAGTTTAAAGGGTTGGGGATAGATTCAGACAAGTGGAAACTCTGATTCCTGTCCAGTGAAGAAGCTGTAACTAGATAAAAATTTGCCCTATTAATAATGCTTTATACATAATTCTCATTTCGTAGGAATAATAATTCTATGAGCCAGGTATGATTGATAGCATTTTACAGCTGAGGAAACTGGGTGCCCAGAAATTAACTACTTGACTGTCTCTTGTTCTTATTTGTAACTAGTAAGGTTGGAGCAGAAACCTCATAACCAGGTGTATATATTATGACTTTACCAAAGACTGGCAAAATATCTTCCAAGAGAGTTCTGGTTGTTCCCCATTTTCACCATCACTTGGATTGTCAGTCTTTTTAAAACTTTTAGCTATTCTTGTATGAGTGTATCAGTATCTTCTTGTGGTTTTAATTTGCATTTCTTTAATGACTAATAATGTTGAGCATCTTTTCATGTGCGTATTTGCCATCCATGTATCTTCTTGATGTAGTATCTGTTCTGATTTTTGCCCATTAAAAAAATTGGATTCTTTGTCTTATTATTGAGTTGTAAGAGAGTTTTTATGTATTCTAGATACAAACTTTTTATCCAGTGTTTCTCAAGACATATTTTTGAATACCACCCTTCCCCCAACCCCTGAGCCTTTTTAGACATTTCCCCCTAATGCCTGCACTACCCCTGCCCAAGAAATTTAATGCCACAGATATACTGCGTATCTGTTTATGCACTATTGCTCTTCGGAGGGACATACACCATTGTGATATTTAAAAGTTTTTTAGTCTCCTGAGAACCAATTTTTGCCGCTTTAGGGTGATATCACCTTCACTGAGAATGTATACTTTAATCAGATATGTGTTTTACAAATATTTGCTCTCAATTTGTGGCATGACTTTTCATTTTCTTAACAATATCCTTTGTAGAGCAGAGTTTTAAATTTTGATGAAATCTATTTCTTTTATGGTTTGAGCTTTTTCTTTTCTATCTAAAAAGTATTTGTCTAAACCCATGTCAAACAACATTTCTCCTATATTTTCTTCTAGAAGTTTTATATGTTTATCTTTTACATCTAGGTTTATGATCCATTTCAAGTTACTTTTCTGTATATGATACAACATAATGGTCAAAGTTCTTTTGCTTTCGAAATGGATGCCCAAATTTCAGGCATCATACGTTGAAAATATTATTTCCCTATTCCATTCATCTTTGGCACCTTGTCACAAACAGATTATTATGTGTGGGTCTACTTCTGGACTCAGTTCTGTTCCATTGATCTATCTGACTATGATTATACAAGTACTATGCCATCTTGGTTATAGTAGACAGCGTTATAGTGAGGCTGAAATTAGTATGATTCCTCCAGCTTTGCTCTTCTTTTTCAAGGTTGTTTTGGTTACACTAGGTCCTTCATTTTCCATCTAAATATAAAACCAGCTTGACAATTTCCACAAAAACCTGCTAGAATTTTGACTGGGACTGAATCAAATCCATAGAAATATTTGGGGGAGAATTTTGACATTTTAACAATATTGAGTCTTCTGATCCACGAATATAGTTTGTTTTTGCATTTATTTTGGTTTAAAATGTTTTTCTTTTAGCAATGTTTTATAGTTTTTAGCACACAAATCCTGCACTTATATTGTTAGATTTATCCATAACTATTTCATGTTTTTTGAAGCTATTGTACATGGTATTTTATTTTATTTTTTGATTTTTTAACATCTTTATTGGAGTATAATTGCTTTACAATGGTGTGTTAGTTTCTGCTTTATAACAAAGTGAATCAGTTATACGTATACATATGTTCCCATATCTCTTCCCTCTTGTGTCTCCCTCCCTCCCATGTACATGGTATTTTAAAGTTTCAGTTTCCAATTGTTCATTGCTAGCACATAGAAATATAATTGATTTTTGTATACCAATCTAGTATCCTGTGACCATGCTAAACTCACATACTAGTTCTAATAGCTACTTGGTAGATTTTATGGTAGATTTTTTTTTAATGTAGATGATCATATTGAATTTCTTCCTTTCCAATATATATGCTTTTTATTTCTTTTGCTTTCCTTACTGCACTGGCTAGGACCTCCAGTACAATGTTGAATAGAGGTTGTGCGAGTGGGCATTCTTTGAATCTCTGTTGTTAGATCGATTGAAATGACCATTTTTCTTTTTTCAGTCTGTTGATGTGGTGAATTTTTGAATGCTAATCAAATCTTGAATCTCTGGGATAAACCCCACATAGTCGTCATGTAGTGTTCCTTTTATATATTGCTGAATTTTATTTGCTCATATTTTAAAAAGTATTTTTGAGGTTATGTTCATGAGGGACATTGATCTATAGTTTTCTTTTCTTGTTAGATTTTTGTCTGGTTTTGGTATCAGGGTACTGCTGGCTTCAGATAACAAATTGGAAAGTGTTTGCTCTTCTATTTTCTGAAGGAGTATTATTTCTTCCTTAAATGTTTAGCACAATTCACCAGTGAAGCCATCTGGGCCTGGAGTTTTGCTTGTGGAAAGATTTAAAACTATAAATCAAGTTCCTTTATGGAACATTATCTATTCCTTTTCAGATAAGCTTTGGTAGTTTGTGTCTTCTAAGGCATTTGTCCATTTCATCTGAGTTATCAACTTTATTGCCATAAGTTCACTCTTAATATCAGTTTATCATTTTAATTTCCATAGGATCTCTAGTGAGGTACCTGCTTTCATTCCTAATATTGGTAATTTGTAGTTTCTTTATTCTTGATCATTCTGCCTAGAGGTTTATTGGTTTTATGGATCTTTTTAAGATTTATGTTTCCTTGATTTCTTAAAAATTGTTTTTCTGTTTTCTACTGTATTGATTTCCGCCTTAATCTTTATTATTTCCTTTCTTCTACTTTGGTTTAATTTTCTCTCCTTTTTCTAGTTTTTTTTAAGGTAGAAGCTAAGGTCATTAATTTGAGACCTTTCTTTTTTTCTAATGTCAGCACCATGGGGTCCATCGAGTCATATGGCGGAAGATGCAGGACTTGTAGCACAACCCAGACTTGGGGTAGAGCCCCTTCTTGCTTTGGACCTCACTTAAGACTAGCATCCTTCCGCATAACCCAATGGATGGGCAGGAGCCGTCTTCCCAAGTGTGGGAATATGCTGCCTCCAATATCCAAACACGTCCTCCAAGCATCGGGCTTCTTTCTCGGTGATAGGAGGTACATGGTACCATCCTTTCTCCTTTACTTTAGAGGGAATGTTCCACTGCTCCAGATAACCCTTAAAAACTTTGCTGATGCATACCTCTGAATCCTTTCCTTCTCATCCTTGGGAAAGCATGTATCTTATGAGGCATTCAGAAGACTTGCCTCTTCTTTCTCACCTGATCCAATTGACATGACATCATTGAGACAGGGAACTAATGTCAGGTTCTGGGAAGTGTCCTGATGATTTAGGTCACTTTAGACTGTATTATGACAGAAATCAAAATTACCATATTCCAGGGCCAGGCTGTAAATGTATGCTATTTTTCATTGGATGTAGAGGCATCCTCATTTGTGATGGGTAGGTGTAATGGGTTGAATGGTGGTCCCTCCTTGCCCCTGCCCAAAAGGTATGTCCAGTTGGAACCTATAAACTTGACCCCATTTGGAATAAGGGTCTTTGCAGATGTAATTAAGGTTTCAAGATAAGATCATCTTGGGTTCGGGTGGGCCCTAAATCCAATGATAAGTGTCCTGAGAAGAGAAGGGAAGACACACAGGGAGAAGGTGATGTGAAGACGGAGGCAGAGACTGGAGTGATGTGTCTACAAGCCGAGGAGCGCCAAGGATGTCGGCAGCCACCAGAAGCCAGAAGACGTAAGGAACGATGTTCCCCTGAAGTTTTCAGAAGGAGCACGGCCCTGCGCACACCTTGGTTTCAGACTTCTTCCTCCAGAACTGTGAGAGAATAAGTTTCTATTGTTTTAAGCCACCAAGTTTGTGATAATTTGTTAGGGCAGCCCCAGGAAACTAACACAGTGTGGATTTGCTAGATCAGAGACTGCAAACCACATACCCGAGGTTGTGTTAAGCTGCCCTAGTAAATATACCCCTTTCGGCACAGGAACTGCAATTCAGCTACTGCCTGCTTGAGCCTTTCCCCCACCATCTGCAAGGATAGTTCTGGCATCTCTACTTCATTTAATGTGAGACATCACTTTTTCCAAGCTTTTTTTTTTTTTTTTTTTAATATATATTTATTTTTGGTTGCATTGGATCTTCGTTGCTGTGCGCAGGCTTCTCATTGTGGTGGCTTCTCTTGTTGTGGAGCATGGGCTCTAGGCGCGCGGGCTTCAGTAGCTGTGGCTCGCGGGCTCTAGGGCACAGGCTCAGTAGTTGTGGCGCACGGGCTTAGTTGCTCTGCGGCATGTGAGATCTTCCCGGACCAGGGCTCGAACCCGTGTCTCCTGCATTGGCAGGCGGATTCTTAACCACTGCGCCACCAGGGAAGCCCCTTCCCAAGTTTTAAGAGCCATCTCAGCTGTGTATTAGACCCAGGGTGTTAGATCCTATGTCAAAGGAGAGGGCTCCCTTATCAACAAACAATCCCTTACCCAGCATTGTATTCTGTGTATTTCATCCAGCGTTGTAACCAGCATCCTCTGGGCACATTTTGCCAGTCCTGCTGGGACCCGTTCATGGGGTCTTTCAACTCCTTTGCTTTTCAACCCCACGTTCCCTTTGCAGGCCTGGCACAGTTGAGTCATGCTGAGATTTGACCCTAGAAATTTTCTGACGGTCAGCAGATCATGAGGAGGACCAGCACAGTCTTCTAAGCCCCATTTGAGGCTTTTCCAATAGTCTCCACACCAGGGGGAGTGGGCCACTTCTGCAGATGCAGAGCCTTCAAAGTTCTCCAGTGCATGTACCCATATGACCCTAGCCCAAGTTTCAGAGTCCTAAATCTTCCTTTTCAGGGTCCCGACTTTGGTGTAGAAAACTTGCCTAGGCTGAGAATTGAGATTTCTCTGCAGTTCAGTTCCTGGTGGTCAGCTTCCTCTGCCCATAATGCTGTCACGGGGGCTCCCGGTCGTTCATGGTTTGCTCCACCTTGTGAATGATCACCCCAAGCCTGGCTTTCTGAGCATCAGTGGTGCTCGTCAATGGGCTCCCAGTTCCACAGTCTAAGTCCTTTTCCTCCCATACTGCTCCAACATCAGGGCTCTTGCATGAGGCAGTGCACCCCATCCACATGTGTTCCGTGCCCCAGGGGACCCACAGGCGGGAGTCTTGGTAACCACGCTGCCACCGCATGCTCCAGACGATTCCCCACTCCCGCCAATGATGGGGTCATCAGGCTAGCCGGCTCGCGACTGCAGAATTCCATTCCCTGAGCCTGTTTCTGAGGACCACTCCTGGTCCCAACTCTGCTGGCTCAGGTTCCCTAGAAGCAGAGCCTGAGATGAGAATTCAGGAGCACAGGATTAACGAAGAGGGTTCTCTTCCGGAAAAACCTGTAAGGGAGGGAATCGAGCAGGATAACCGTAGAGAAAGAGCAGGACAAGGAGGTAACCTCAGTGAAGCCCAGTGTTGTCTGAGCCGCGGTGATGGTAGGGAGCCCTAGACCATAAATCACACTGCAGCTGTCCCCCGCTCAAGACCAGAGTCTTTTGCACCTCCTGATAGGCCAGTCATTTGCTATGGGCTGCCCTTGCCGCGTGCTGGGGTTTAACTTCCAGGGCAAGGACCACCCCCCATCAGCTGAAGGCAATTCTCCAGAAAAGGGGCCACTGGGGGCCATTACCAGCCTACCTCATAGCAGTTGGGGTCCAGAAAGGGGCTCTGGGCTGCCGGGGTCCAGAAATCTGCATCCCAGAGATCTCAGCTGATTCAAAGCTAGCATCATTTAAGACTAATTGTTCCACGAGGTGGCGTCTATTGTATTCTTGGAACGCACAACTCTATAATGATGGTGAATTTTTTCCAGCAATGTTTCTGATAGTTTACAGAGCATGCACTCCTAAATTAACAGCACACCATGGTGATTGTTTGATCTTCAAAATAATTTTATCCCCTCCATTCTCCAGCCCAGAGTTATTGATGTTTAAAAGTGTGTGTGCGGGGGGTGTTTTAGCACAAACCTAGCACTACCAGTCTAATAAATGCTGGGAGGGTGTTGTTAAAGGATTAAACTATATTTTGAATCACAAGATCAGTTAATGTCAATGATAATGCACATTAGTCATCAAACTTACTGTTGGAAGTTGTGATTGGAGAACCACTGCTCAAGTAATAACAAAGGACAGCAGGCCCTTGTTTCTACCTGCTAAAGAGGCATCACCATGTGGCATGAATATAAATGTAGTTTCAGCTCACTTTGCCCTAGTTTTGAAATTCCACAATTCTTTTTTTAAAAATATTTATCTATTTGGCTCTGCCAGGTCTTCGTGGCGGCACCTGGGATCTTCGTTGCTGCATGTGGGATCTTTTTTAGTTGCGGCATGTGTGAGGAATCTCGTTCCCTGACCAGGGATAGAACCCGGGACCCCTGCATTGGGAGCGAGGTGTCTTAACTACTGGACCGCCAGGGAAGTCCCTTGAAATTCCGCAATTCTTGATTAATTGTTGCTGTTGGGCTGCATCCCACAGGCCTGCAAGCCTTGTAGTTGTCCAGCCTGGAGACCAAAGAAAGAGCCCAGGAATGGTGAGAGAGACAGCAATGCTTTATTGGACAGGGCATCTGAAGCAAGGTCCCGGGGTGACACCATGGACAGCAGACAGCAGGCAGGACACGACAGCAATCTTCACTACATGAGGGAGAAGGAGGCTACCATTTATAGGGGGAATTGACATCAGTTACCATGGAAACCAGAGGGTGGGGCAGGGGCAAGCATGTAGGCAGATACTGATTAAGCCCTATGATTAAGAAGATTGGAGAGTCCTGTGAGTGAAGCAGGGCCTGGTCGAGCAGGGGATGTACAGAGAGCAAGAGAACAGCCATCTTGAGTGGCCTGACCACACGGTTGTTTTACTCGAGGGGAATTTCAAACTTTGTATGTAACATTGAGACATTATTCTTTTTCATATTACATGATTTCAAAACCACATCATTCTATTTCATTTCAAATACAACACGTGGCATTGTCTAATACTTTTCTAGATTTGTCTTTCATGTTTAGCTTCTTAGTCCGGTAGGAGTTTATTTCTATACACAATGTGAGGTAGGGATTTGACTTTTTTTCTTTCCAAATGAAGAGCCAGATGTCACGATCTCATGTATTGAAAACTCCATCATTTTCCTGATTTTTCTCTATATACATGTGTCTATTTCTGGGCTTTCTATTCTGTTTCTTTCGTTTCTTTGTGTAATCCCATCTGCTTCATGCTCTTTTAAATACTTCATGGTCTGTTTTCATATTTGGTAGAACAAATACCCAAACTATTTTGTTTCTTTTTCAAATTGTTCCTGGTTATTCTCTTGCATTTTCTTTTTCAAATGAAATTTAGCTTGGGCTTGTCCAGTTCCATTAAAAACTCCTGTAAGGATAGTGATTGGGATGGTAGTGAATTTATAGTTTAATTTGAGAAGATCTGACATTTTTACAATATTGACTATTTCCATCCAGGTCTATGGTTGTGCCTTTCCATTTATTCAGGTCTTCTTTTATGTCCCACAGTAAATTTTTATAGTTTTCTTCTCATAGTCCTGAACATTTCTTGGTAGGTTTATTCCCAGGTATGTTATATTTTTTGTTTTCATTGTGAACGAACCTGGAGGGTCTCTGGGATTGTACTTACGTCACGACAGAATTCTTTAGGTTTGGTGGAATGTCTCTAGCTCCAGAGTGAAGGGGGCTGTACCTCCACTTGGCACATTAGAGGGTGAGATTGCCCGTAGAAGGGGGTTCACTTTCTTTAGTGTGCAGTCCTTGGCTTTTGACCTGAAATGCCACTGCAGCCTCCTGTCTGATGTACAGGGACAGGCAGGCTCTATCGGCTCCAATGAAGACCAGTTCTGAACACGGTTATTTTACTAATTTCTCTCCCGATCGCTTCACCCCTTGCTTTCTGTGTTTGTTTCCTCTGAACCCAAGGTTATTTTGGGTCTTTTTTTCCTTTCTCAGTGTCTCTAGCTCTGGTGGTTTTCATTGTGGTTTCCTCGACTCCTTCTGAGCCTCTCGTTCTCTCCTGTTCTGCTCCTGTCAACCCCACCCCATCTGCTTCCCATCTTCCAGGAACTGTGGACAAGTTCTTGTTTCTCCAGCCTGGTGACGGATTCACTCTTTCTTTTTAAAATACGACTTTTCTTTTCAGGGATTTGGGGCAGGAGGACAGGGAGATGGGAATGCTTAACTTGTCCTCTGAATCCTATTGTTTTGTGTGTTCGTTTTTCTTAAGTCAGGAGAATCTGAGATCTGCTTTCATGGTGGCACAGAGGCCAACAGAGCAAGGAAAGGTGAAGATGCAGGGAAGACGTGATAAATGATATGGTGCAGTCCCCTGGGGAGCTTGAGGGGCTGAGCTCAAAGGTCGGGGTTGGTTTCGGACAGGCAGGGTGGGTCAAGGGCACCCACAGGTATAGGTGTGCCCGCAGGTTTGATGGCAGAACATGAACTGTGTTCTCGTTGATTCCTTCTTTGTTTCCTGAGGGCCAGGACGTGAGGTTATCGTGGGGAGAGGGAGAGGGTTGCAGAGAGTTGCCAAGGGGTTCTGGGAGAAGGGAAGGTTTGAAATCATCACTGTGTAGAGCGTGAGAGGGAGTCGAATGGGGAAACAGGCTTCCTGGACTGTGCTGGGAACCAGCCCTCGGACCGGAGGTCCAGCCCACAGGCGCTGCCCCCAGCCAGTCCTCAGTCACTCTGAGGAGGGTGCTGGTTTGGAAGCTGGAGAACTTGGGAGGGACCTAGTTAACCTTTTCCACCTGTGTTTCTCTTCACAGACCCAGGCGGACCAGGACTCAGAAGGTCTGGGTTCAAGTCCTCCTGTTACCTCTTGGAAGCTGTGAGACACTGGGAACATTGTCTCCCTTCTCTTTTTTTTTGAGGGTGGGGACACAGACTTTATTGTATCAAGATGTTAAAAGGACAATTGCCCGTAGCATGTTTGTCAGAAGATAAACTTCGGTGTAACGGAGAGCTGTTCATTTTTATAACAAAACCAATTAGAAACCTCTCCCTTCTTGTTCGCTGCTGTTTGCAGGTCATGGTGACATTGACCTCATGGGGTGGCTGTGAATGACACAGGGCATGGCATGGCATGTTCAAAAATTTGGGGGACATTGTAATGAATTGGGCTGTAATGACACTTATAGCCGTAGCACTCCTTTCTAGTATAAAAAACATTGTTGAGGTTGAATCTGGGAAAAGCCAGATAGCAATGGGTAATAATGTTGCCCTCTGGTTAAACTGTGACACTGACTCTTATTTCCACCTACTCTGAGTCACTTTCCCCTAATTCCTTAGTGTCGCCTCAACTCCATCATGTCCAATTCTTCCTTCCTCCACTTACAGATCAGTCATCTACATCTTCAGGGCATTTTCTTAGACACTTGGGTCTGGAAGGAGCACAGAGGGTCTTCCTACTGACACCAATGCTCTAATCATTCTCCTGTCCCTGCCGTCCTCCTTTAACGTGGAAGCCTCTCGGGGCTGGGTTCCTTTGGAAGATAAGCTGAGCAATTTCAACCCAAGCAGTAGGCCGTGCCGCCTTGTAAACGGCATTTCTGTTCTAGACAGCGTGGGTTCCCCTCTCAGGCAACCACAGATTCCGCTAACCCCTAAGTGGGTGTCTGTGGGGGGCACCCAGGCCTGCACCTGTGTATCCACACGACAGGATCTGGCTGATCTGTGGTGACAGGGCCTTGTCTGCTTTGGGCATAACTAACCTCATCCATAGAACCTTTTCTCTCCGTAGTTTTAAATCTGGAGAGGGCTCCAGAATAAACTTTCCAGATAAGTTAGGAGCATTGCTGGCTGTGTCTGCACTTCATTCCTAGAAAGCAGAAGCTGTTCAAACAGAAGTTGGTGCAATCGGCAGGGAAGGTGGGGTTTTGGACAGCGCAATCTGCAGCTTCTGCTGGTGCCGCTTGTCTGCACCAAGCCTGACCACGGGGTGGGACTCCCTGGAGTGTCCCCGGGGAAGCTAAGACTTCCCTAGAGGAAGGAGAAAACTGTGCCCAGTGCAGGCAAGTTGGAAAACTTCAGTGTGTGACTCGTTCTTTCCCCCAAATTCCTCTTTTCCCCTTATTTAATTTTTTTCCAGAAAACGTGTGATTTTATATGCTTTTCTCTGCATGTATTAAACAAATTGCACAGCTGAATAGCTTTTCTTAAAACCTGGACATTCACCAAAAAGAAGTTTGCCAGCACAGACAATTAAGCTTTCTTCTTTGAACAATGGAGTGACTGACTGGCACATTTGAAATGCAAGCCTGTTTTTTTTTTTATTCCACTGTTCATCCTTCAAGCTGATAAACAGCAACAATGGGAAACAGCTGGGACAGGAAAACATTTGAGTTTGTATTTTCAAAGCAAGCAAGAAAGAAACCCGTCAGTGTGGGCCAGATCCCGTCTTCCGCCTAAGGGCGAGCCGGCATTTGGGGAGGGAAAAATACTATACATATTTCTAATCAAACATTACATATTTATTAATGTGCAGCTGGTGCATTGTATTCCGAGAGTTGGGGGGGTCTCCCCTCCCCCCACCCCATCCGCCTTGTCCCTCTAATGCGTCTTGTCTGGCAGGCTGGTATTGTTCTGTAACTGACATTGTAAGAATCCAGAGCTCGGTACGTTTACCAGGAGTCGTGGAGACAGTTGCTCTCTGAGCAGTTTGGGTCCCTGTGACGTAGGTGCCATCTGAGCCTCAGTTTCTGTCCTGGGAGCCGGACAGGTGGGCAATGGATGTATTTTGAGGCAGGTGCGTCGGCGATACTGTATATGGGGATGCCCCCAGCACCTTTGCTGTCACCCCACACCACACACCAGGGTCCCTTCTATGAAGGCCGTGCCTCCTGCCCACGTGTCTGTGTCCTTTCTAAACGTGGGAGCAAATTTCTTTTGATGCTCATGGAGATTAAACTTGCCGTGCATTTCATTGGGAGCAAGGGTTGCATCTGTTCATTAGGGGAGGAGGCTCACCTTGTCAATTTCCATCGAGCGCTGGCACGAGAGATCACTTTATCATCATTTGTCAGCAACCTCGACAGGTTTTACTCAGCTTTGATTCCTCCCGGGCCCTGCTGTCATAACTTCATTGGCTTTATGGTAGCAGCTGGGCTCCCTTGTGTAATCGTCTAATAGGTCGACTTTGCCTTAATATTGGTAATACATTAAATGCAAAAGAACGCGGAAGAGAGGCTAAAACGTTAAACTCCAGACAAGCCATACGGTCCTGCAACAACCCCAGCTCCACCCTAAACTCGTGGCCCCATCCATCTTTAGAAATCCCATTATAATGAGTAACGGAGGGAGGGAATCGGTCTCTTAGAGCTTTGAAAAATTGGAGCTGGGATTTCAGCCTCCCTCTGGTCTTGTGACCCAGAAGAATTTAGGAGGGGAGGGTGGAAAGGGTTCTCCGCCGGGGGTTGGGTGGGTGCACTTGGCTGCTGGGGCCCAGCTGTGGCCTCCGTCTTCTTATCTGTTTACGAGGGGAGTGAGTAGGACGTCAAGGCTCTCGTACTGCGGCCAGGCAGCCGTGGAGATGGGCGAGTAGGCCGGGAATTGTGGCAAGCTGGAGGGCACTACCACTGCTCATCTGCAGCTGAATGTTGTCAGGGGTGAATGCAAGCCTGGCAGACCTAGAGGTTTCGATTTTTAAAGAGGAACCGGAACTCTGAATTTTTATGTCAAGTGTTTTAACTTTTAGTGTTGGCATTGAATTAAAAAAAATTTTAAAACCCCACTCTGTCGATAAAATAAAGTGTCTGCTGGCTTTGATTAAGTATGATGATGACGATGAATGACAGCTAACATTGCTGAGTGCTTGTCACGTACCAGGGACTGTTTTAGACAGGTTTCATCCTCACAACAATGCTATGAGACAGGTATTGATGCTATCCCTGCTTTACAGGTGAGGAAGTGGAAGCACCGTAAGTAACTCGTCCAAGGTAACTGACCTTGCCGTCCAGCTTATCAGGTAATTTACTTCCTGGAACTTGGAGATGTACTGACAAGGGACTCTGGGCCTGTGTGGAAATATGGATTGTGTCTGAAGATAGATCTCCTGGTAGAGGCCAACTTATTTCAGTGTTCCACTTAGAAAAAAACCCCATGCTGTCCTTTTAAAAAAAACACCTCTTTCCTGAAATTTTCCACCTCCATGTTATCACTGCCCCCTCAGAATCCTGGGATTTCCTTAAGTATCAGGGAATAACCATGTTAATTTTGAAGTTGCAGGGCAGAGGTTAAAGGATGTGCTTATGATTTCTTGACTTTATCAAAACATACTCTTCTTCATAGCCTAGAGCTCCTTCTTAGGTTTGATGAAAACTCAAGTTGCCTGCTCTACTCCTCATAACACAGCCCTTGGAAATCCTGACTGGACGTTTACCTGAAACTTATTAGATCCTTAATAAACATTTGTGGGATGGATGTTTGGTGAATTAAAAATCTGAATGTAGGGTGTTTTGAATAAGGATTTCTTTCTTTTTATTTTTTGGCCTCTGACCGTGCTTCATTTTTTCCTGTTATCTCTGGTTGTCATTTTTGGCACTTATTCTCACAGACCAATGTACACGTGTACATTCACTTACCTGTGATTCAACACACACCCTAGCATGCACGATGCTTACATGGGGACCGATGTATACACGTGCACACACATTCATGTAGTCCAACACAAATGTGTGCACACTTACATGTGGCCCAACACATACATGTGCAAATCCACGTATGTATGTGTGGTTCAATATACACATGCACACACGTGCTTCAACATGTCGATGTGCACATGCTTACATGTGATTCGACATCCATGTGTGTTACATGCTTGGAGTGGTTCAGAGACACTGTGAGGTGGGAGTTTCATTGTATCCGTGAGTGATCCTGAATCCTGCCCAGGCTTAGAAGTGATGCGATAAGCTTCTCTTGCACAGGGGAGGGGGTAGGGAGCTCTTCCTGTTCCCCACCTGAGCCAGCATCTGTGGCTCTCCCAGCGAATGTCTGATGTTGGCTGATATGCAACATTCCCAGAGGGTGGTGGAAAATATTTCCTGGCCAGTGTAACATTTCCTGGAGAACCCTTCGGCTGTACACAGTTCCACCCAGTGAGTCCATCAGGGAAGACCAGTCCCCACCTTGTAGGAGGGCAGATGAAAGGAGGCGGGGTTTTCTGGGGTGTGATGTGGAGGTGGATCACACAGGGGGTGCCCTCTGTGCCCGAGGGTGCATGTAAACTCACGCGATGCAGTGGGTGCCCACACACGTGTGCAGGCCACTATGGGACACATTGGGAAAGAAGGAGGGTCCCCCTGGACAGGTGTGATGCGCCCTCTGCTGGCTTGACCAGGGAACAGTGGCAGCCTCGTGCTGAACAGGGGTTCACACCTGCCTGCGAACCCTGATTCAGGAGGCTGGCTTGAGAATGGCGTTATCTTCCTGGGGAAGCCGAGGTGGGTCAGAGCCTTGTGGACTGGGGGCCATTATCCTTTCACCGAGACTGGCATTTCATTCCAGGGACTTTGTGGAGGACCTGTCTTTTTGTAAAGAAGTGGCTGATATCCAGGCAGGTGGCAGGAGATTTTATTAGACTCAGACTGTGGAAGTTGGCAGGGTTGGGGATGAGGGGGTCTCCTGTCCCTCTAAACCCACTTCCAAGGCAAGGATGGAGAAATGGAAGCAGGGGCTAATGAGGAGGGGACAATAATTGAGGATAATAATACTTGTGGATAATGCAATTTGAGCACTGACTGTATACATTTCTGTGCTAGGTGCTTCTCATAGATAATTTCTAATCCTGACAACGACTCTATGAGTCGAGATCGTTAACATCTAGGTCCATTTTTCAGATGATGTTAACAGGCTCAGAGACGCCAAATCAATCCATCCTGTTTCCTGGTTCTGAAGGCTGGCGGCTGGCGGAAGAGAAAACGTAGCTCAGTTACCAGTCCTGCTCAGGACCCCACAAGCCAGAGCTGTCCCTCTACTGTTTGGGGAGGGCGGGCGGGCGAACCCAACCTTTTCCAATACTTTGTTGTTTCTGGGAGGAGAGAAGTGGGGAGAGGCCTTCGCGTGCGGTCCGGCGTTCAAGGTTATCCAGATAGCTCGGGGCCTCATTTGCATGGCGGGGCGGTGCCGCGAATGCTCAAGCAGAGCCGGCCGGCGGGGGCACGCAGATAAGGTCTGGAGGCCCAAGTTTCGGGGTTGTTCTTGCATTATCACCGGCTTCCTTAAGCTCGGATGAATATGTAAATCTCTCCCCGCCGCCGCCTTGTTCCGCAGTAATGGGGACCGCCTCCGCCGCAGCAATTCCGAGGGTAAAATTGATTAATATTTGTTTTCAAAATGACACGCCGTGATGTATGGGCCCTTTTACAACTTAAATTAATACTTTAAAGAGATGAATGGTCTCTACAGAGGGTGTTAAAGTTCAAGCCCAGGGAATTTGCATATTTATATTACAGCCAACTGATAGTAATTGTGGGAACGGGCTGTAATGCTGTTCGTTTGTCATTTTCAGCGGGGTGTGCTGCAGCCTGGGACCTCATTAACTCCCGAAGCCTCAGCCCCTCCGCCCCGCAGGACACGGGCTGGCGGCTGGGCACTGAGGGCCTGTGTCCAGGCCACAGTCCGGCCTCCTGGTCCCCCAGAGGCTGAGCCCCCCTCAGGCCTGGGCGCCTGTTTTGGGGGGCAAAGACACACAGGCAGGGGTGAAGACAGGTGCCTTGCGCCTATAGACCCACGCCCTGTTAGTCTTAAATCTGTTCCCAGTGGAGCCGGAGTCTGACCCCTTCTCAGCATCTGCGATGCCCTCCCTTCCCCAGCCTCCTTCCGCTCTCACCACGGTCCTGCCGTCCTTCCGTCTTAGCGAAAGGTCTCCCAGAGACAAGACTTTGGGGGCAAGTGGTTTCTTTGGCAGGTGATCCAGGAAGCAATGGCAGGGAAGAGAAGGAAGACCCTAGGGGTACGTTATCAAGCAGGTGACCTCCATGGGCACCTGGGGTGCAGGCCCCCTGGGGCACGGTGGGGGGCAGAGCTGTAGGGGGCGCTTCCAGAGTGTCTCACATGTAGATGAGGAAGCTGGCGTATTTATCTACCGCTTCATTTGTCACTGGCTGAGGGCTGCTTTTTGGGTAATTCCCAGTACCTCCTGCCCTCTAAGTGCTGGCTGCAGAAGCCACAGAGAGTCACAGGTGTGGTCACTGGGCCAACAGCCTGGGCTAGAACCTTGCATGGTGGGGGAAGGGCAGCCCCTCCTAACCTGCCTCCCCAGCCCCCATCCACTCTCCTCCACACAGCAGCGAGTTCCATCCTTCTGAAACATTAGTCAGACCAGGTCATTCCTCTGCTCAAAACCTTCCTCTGGCTTCCCTTTTCTCTTTGGAGTAAAAACCAAACTCCTAGCCATGACCAACAGGGCCCTGATCATCTGTCCCACTCCCGCCTTCCTCTCTGACTTCACCTCCTACTTTACCCCCATGGATCCTTCCTCCGCAATCACACCGGCCTCCTGTTGTTCTTCGAATACTCCAGCCATGCTCCTGCCTCAGGGCCTTTGCACTGCCTGTTCTCCTTCCCTGGAATGTCCCCCCACCCCCAATTCCACGGGCCTAGATCAGTCCCTCACTTCCTTCAGATCCTTAATCAGGAGTCACCTATGTGGTGAAGCTTTCCTTGCCCACTCTAGTTATTATTCTGCCTCTTTACCAGCATTCCCGTTCCCCGGCCCTGCCTCATACTTCATGTGTCTATTCCTGCTTTGTTTCTGCTTCTTAGCCCTGCTCAGTGTCTGACATAGGACATACTGATTTTTCTGACTTGTCCGTCTCCCACTCCGGAATGTAAGCTCCATGTGGGCAGGGACTGATCTGCTCACTGCTGCATCCCCAGCATGTAGAACAGTCCCTGGGGTGGAATGGACTCTCAATAAACCTGTACTGAATGAACGAATGAATGAAGGTGGGCCCAGCACTGTGGTGGGTGGCCAGGGTCAGGCCAAGTGAGGAGGCTTGGCTGGCAGGGCTGGCATCATGGGCATGTGACTTGTGCAGGGCCCATGCTCAGCAGGGCTCCATGCTTGGTTTGATGCTCTGCTGTCACTGTCTTGAAATTTTTAATAATCTTGGAATAAGGGACTCTGCAGTTGCATTTTGCACAGGGCTCCAGAGGTTAGGGAGCCAACCCTGCAGGCGGGGTTACTGGAGGTTAATTCATTCTACAACCCCGCTAAGCACTGGGTCTGGGCAAGGAGTTTCCGGATAGAGCCGCCACCAGTGACAGGACTCTGCCTCTCAGAGGGGTTTGGGAGGACAGAAGAGGCGGCATTAACAATCCCTGAGTGTGGGAAGCCCACCATGCAGCACAAACAGTTTGTTTATTTCTCATGTACATGCACTTCACATAAGCCCATGCCTTCAAACACGCACGTAAGGGCAGGCCCAGGGGCATGCACACTTTTGGATAAATTGCTTGCAAAATTGGCCCCCGTTCTCCACCATTCTGGGCAATGTGATTTTTGCAACCCCTCCTGTCAATCTAACAAGTAACAAGGTCAGAGCTGGGTGGCCACAGCCCTGAGCACCTGCTCAGACCGACTGGGATAGGGTGAGTCAGTCCTCAAAGGGGTAGCCAGTGGATGGGGATTGCCCATGTCACCAACTGGATGGTGAACACAACACACACACGCACGCACACACAGAGCATGAATAGGACAGAAGGCACATGGCAATTTTTATTTAAAAATACATTTTGGGGGAAGAGTTTCCTGCCTGTATAAGGTTGCAAGAATATACAGTGAATGCCTGTTTACTGTCACCCATATTTACTTACCAATTGCTAGCATGTTGCTACATTTGCTTTCTCTCTCCTTCTGTGTGTATATAGTATTCTTATGATTATTGTTGACTCCTTTGAGAGAAAGTACAGGTATTATGACCCTTCACACACCTGCATATTTCAGGGAATATCTAAAACCAGGCACTTCCCCTTACATATCCAACTATAATAATCAAATTTAGGAAAGTTAATGCTGACAGCATACTGTTATCTAACATACTGTCCATATTCGAAGTTCACCCATTGTCTCAGTAAAGGTCTTTAAAGCATTTTCCCCCCAAATACAGTGTCAGGCTGAGAAGCAAGGGTTGCATTCACCCGTGTGTCTCCTTTAATCCAGACAGGGCCTCAGCCCCCGCCCTCCCTCCCCTTTTTGTCTTTCACAACGGTGATATTGAGGCATTCAGGGCAGCTGCTTTGTAGAACATCCTTCCATTCGGGGTCTGTCTGATCATTTCCTCCTGATTATATTCAGGTTATGCACTTTTGGCAAGAATACTGGATACCCGATATGGTGTGAGAGCATCCTTCAAGACTGTGGAGTGCTGGCAATGGCAAGGCTTTTTGATCACCATCTCAAGCATCACTCCCCCAGACCACCTTCCGGCCCCTGTCCCCCAAGAGCTTTTCTTCCTTTGAGTTCAATAGTAGAGTCATGTGGTTAAGAGGCCCAATTCTAGAGCCAGAGTCCTGGGCTCAAAGTCCAGTTCTAACATTTACACTGTGACCTCGGGTAAATTACTTGATCTCTCTGGGCAGCCCTTTCCTCAGTTTTATAATGGGGATTATAGTCCGTACCTCTTACGCCTGTTATCTGAATTAAATATGCTAATATATGTAATGCATTTGAACAGTACCAGAAATAGTGTTTATGGCAGTTATGAAGGTAGTTTAGTAAAGATTTCCGGCCCCTGCCTTGTGGAAGCATGGTAGAATTATACTTCCTGCCCCTGCCCCCGAAGATGAGCGCATGGAAGTAGCTGTGGCCATTGAATTATTTGCAGGAGCGATGGGTGTCACCTCCTGGGCTAGAGTCTTTAATTGCAGATGTAAGATTCCCCTGAACTCTCTTTCTCTCTGGCACAGTGACCAGCAACTTTTGAGATGGAGGCTGCTTCACTTGCCTGGGTCTTTTAGTAACCAGGTCTTTTAGTAAGTTAATAAACAGCATCTCTTCCTGCTTGCCTCCCCCTCCTCCGCATGCCAGCATGCGATGAACAAGCATGAGCAAGCAATAGACCTTGGCCACTGAGATTGTAGGTTTGTTTGTTACTGCAGCATATTCTAGTTTATCCTGACTAATACATGGATGTTGGACATTATCCCCATCATTATTCTTCTTAATATTATCATTATTATTTCTTGCGCCCATCATGCTCAAAGCCTTGCTACTATGTTATGATGATCTGTTTAGGTTCTAGCTCCCCCTTCCCATCCCTGATTGTGAGTTTCTCAAGCACAGGCTCCATGTCTGTCTCCAGGGTCCTAAAATCCTAGCTCAGGACCAGTCAGAGACTTGCTGCTCAGGGTTCAGTGCGTGATTGTTTAAATCTGAGTTATGAGTAGGCTTAACTGGCTTGGCTTTGATTGCAGCATTTCTAATTGCACAAACAATATTGTAGCAGCAGCCATAGAAATAAAAGACAAAAAAGTCATTTACAATCTCTCAAATTTTAAGGGTCTTTCCAGGCTATCTCTCATCTGTCCTTGTGAATGTATGGTTTTTAAAGTTGTTCTTTCAGCCAGATAGCCTTTTGTATCCTGCTTTTTTCTCCACTTAGAATACTATCAGGAGAACACATTTCCACAGTTTATGAGACCTTTATTCTAGAGATTGCATATATTCCATGGAGTGGATGGAGCCCCGTGGCTTACAGGGGCTTTGTGTTTTTTTTTTGACATTTAAACGTTCTCCAATTCTTTGCGGTTTCAGACAATAGTGCTTTGAACGTCTTTTCTATGGGTTCTTCCCTCTCACCCCCTACACCTTCAGGAAGGATGCGTCATTTGAGCACAACATTCTAGCGCATTATGTGCCACCCCCCATAAGAAAAATATAGCAGAGTCATTTCAGTGACTGCTCAGTCGCCAGATGATTGAATAATGGTATTGAAACAAATTCTGCCCCTTTTAAACTTTGCCTCAAGTTTTCTTTCTTATTTAATGAGCTGTTTCCCCATCTTTGGAGCCCTTCACCCAAAGAGTCTTGTGATTTGCTATTTCTTATCTCCATTTGGAGCAATGGTGGACCCAGCACTGCTTCCTGCCTCGATTCATGTAACATTGTGCCTTTTAACTTACCCCATGTTTTGCTTTCTTAAACTGCTTCTTGGTCTTCATTCCCACCCCAGCATTAGCAGTTGGCTTTTTACCTTGGGGCTCTTTGTTATGGAGAAACGAGCTTTTATCTTTTCATTAGAATTAGCCTGTATGGGTAAATGAGTAGCAAGCAAACCAGGATGAGTGTCCTGGGGGAGCCGGGCATTCACTCTGCTCCCTTCTTCTCCGTGTGCTGGGTGACACAGGAGGCCTCTTTGTGTCCCCGCCAAATGGCAAGTCAGCCACTTTGTGGCTCCCGGCCGCTTACTCCGGTAGAAGGTGGTGTGAGGCGCTGTCCTGAACGTGCAGAGCAGAATCTGCATCGCGGCGGGAAAGGGTGAGGCCGGCACAACTGTGAGTGCTCTGAGCGCAGGACTCGTGTCAGTCCTGCCTTCTGCTGTGTCCCCAGCACCCAGCTCAAGGCCTGGCCTGCAACCAGTGCTCAATGCTGGATTGCAGAATAAATCATTGGATGAGAGGAGAAGGCTTCCAGAGAGAGGGGCATCTGCACTGGTTCTTGTCAGGTGGAGTCCATGGAATGGAGAAAAGATGAAGAGAGAAAGAGCTTTCAGTAAGGACCTTGTTCAGCCCACAGCACTGAAGGATATGCGTGTGTGTGTGTGTGTGTGTCTTGGTCTCAGTTCCATTTGAGGTTGGATAGAGAGATCATTCATTCATTCATCAAACATTATTTAAGTGTGTAATATATACCTGGCTTTATCCTAGGCAAAAGTTCCAGCCCCCATGAGGCTGATATTCTCGTGGGGGGACAGACAATAACCAAGGCAAGAAAAAGTTCTGCACAGAGCATGTTAAGTGAGGAAAGATGCCGGGGAGAAAATGAAGCAGGCACCAGCCATGCTCCCACTCCTTGTTTTCTTTTTGCATTTTAGTTTGTTTAAAAAAATTATACAGGAAAAAAGTGAATACCTTTGCACAGTGAGAAATTCATACAATACAGTAATAGTGTAGAGGCCATCAAAGGAAAGAGCCCACCAGCAACCTGCTCTGACCTGCTCCCTGCCCCAGAGGTTAGGTGTCCGTCCTTCCAGACCTTTCTCTCCGCATTTATATCAATACCCATATACACATGCATGTCTTTAAGTGTTTCTCCCAACACCAATGTGATTATACTAAACGTATTGCTCTTGCTTTTTTTCACTCAACAATATTTTGCTGACCTCCTTTTCATGTCAGGACATACACACCCACCCTTTCTTGTGAAATGCTGCAGAGGATTTCAGAGAAGGGATGTCTGTGATTGATTTAACCACTTCCCCACGGAGGGACCCTCCATCTATTTCCAGCCTGTCAAGATCACAGATGATGACGCAGCAGTGAACATCCTTGGGTGTGTCTTGGTGGGCGGGTGAGTGCATTCTGGTAGGATGGAGACTTAGAAGGGGAATCGGTCTTGCATTTTGATACATGCTTCAAAACTGTACTCCAAACAGACTGCCCTAATTTCCTCCTCCACCTAGAGGGCCTGTTTGCCCAAACTCCCACCTAGCCTGCACCTCTTTGTTCCCCTGTGGGCCATCCTGCCAACAAAGCTTTGTTTCTCTTAAGTCAGCATCTAGATGGGACAGTGCGGCTAACAGGGCTCTTTGTGGCCCTGAAGGCTCACGTGGGCTCCTGTCCACTTCACAGAAGCTCAGAGTTGGAAAGGCCTTCTGAGACTATCCAGTCCAACCTGCTCACTGTTGGGATGGGGAAACTGAGGTCCAGTGAGGAGACAAGACTTCCTCTGAATGCCTAGTGTGTGAAGGGCAGCCTGGGACCAGAACCCTGATCTCCTCTCTTGGCTTGGAGGACAAGCATCTAGACAGGCTGTGCAGATTCATGTGTTTGTGAGAGGTAGTAGAGTATGATGTTGGAGAGCATGGGCTCCAGAGCCAGATGGCCTGGAGTCAAATTCCAGCTGTCAAAGCTGTGTAACTCAGGGCAAGTTGCTGAACTCCTCCGATCCTCAGTATCCTTATCTGTAAAGTGGGTCTAACAGTAGCCCCTATCTTAGAGGCTCTTGTGAAGACTGAGTTCATACATGCAGAGCACATGTCAGGGCGGGGGCTGTGGGTTCTAATTATTCATCTTGCTCCTGGAGGGAAACGCTGTCATTCAATGTTAATTCTCTTGGTACTTACCCCATGCCATGCACTGTACCAAGGCACATCAGAGAGGAAAGAATGAGAAAGGGCAGGAATTGCTAAATCCAAAGTCATGAGTATTTACCCCTTGTTTTCTTCTGAGTTTTGTATTGATAGTTTTGCCCTTACATTAAGATTTTGATCCATTTTGAATTAATTTATATATATAGTGTGAGGTAAGGGTCTAACTTCATTCTTTTGCCTGTGGCTGTCCAGTTGTTCTAGCACCATTTGTGGAAAAGACTATTCTTTCTTCATTGGATGGTCTTGGCACCCATGTTAAATATCAGCTGACCATAGATGTGTTGGTTTATTTCTGGACTCTCAATTCTATTCCGTTTGACTTGTATGTCTATCTTTGTGCCAGTACCATGCTGTCTTGATTACTGTAGCTTTGTAGTAAGTTTTGAAATCAAGAAGTGTGAGTCTTCCTGTTTTGTTCTTTTTCAAGATTGTTTTTGCTATCCACCATGGTCCCTTGAAATTCTATATAAATTTTAGAATCAGTTTGTCAATTTCTATAAAGAAGTCATCTGGGATTCTGCTGGGGATTGCATTTCATCTGTAGATCAGGTTGGGAAATTGCTGTCTTAACAATATTAAGTCTTCCAAACCATGAACATGGGTTGTTTTTCCAATTATTTAGATCTTTTAAAATGTCTTTCAACAATATTTTGTAGTTTTCAGTGTGCAAGTCTTGTACTTCTTTTGTTAATTTATTCATTTTAATGCTATTGTTAATATAATTGTTTTAAAAATTTCATTTTGGATTGTTCATTGCAAGTATATAGAATACAATTGATATTTATGTATTGATCTTACTTCCTGCAACCTAATGAACTCTTTTATTAGTTCTAATAGTTTTTAGGGGATCCCCTAGGATTTACTATGTTCAAGATGATGTCATCAGTGAATAGAGTTAGGTTTTACTTCTTCCTTTCCAATCTGAATGCCTTTTATTTCTTTTACTTGCCTAATTGCCTTGGCTAGAGCCTCCAGTATAATACTGAATAGAAGTAGTGAGAACAGACATCCTTGCCTTGTTCTTGATCTTAGAGGGAATGCATCCAATATTTTACGATTAAGTATAATGTTAAACAGTGGGGTTTTTGTAGATGCCCTTTAATAGGTTGAGGGAGTTCCCATCTATTACTAGTTTGTTGAATGTTTTTACCAAGAAAAGCTATGGGATTTTGTTAAAGCCTTATTTTATGTCAATTGGGATGATCATGTGATTTTTGCTTTTTATTCTATTGATATGCTGTATTACATTAATTGATTTTCAGATGCTGAACCAACCTTGTATTCCTGTGATAACTCCCACTTGGTCATGGTGTATAATTCTTTTTATATGTTATTGTATTCAGTTTGCTAATATTTTTATTGAGGATTTTTAGATTTGTGTTTGTAAGAGATATTATCTGTAGTTTTGCTTTCCTGTATGTTCTTTCTTCCTCTAGCCTTCTGAGAATGCCCCAGAGTTCAGATTAACCATCAAGGCCCCCATGCTTGGGCCAAATTATCAGCTGGCTCCTGGGAGGGGCACCAAAGTATCTTTGCAAACATCTACACAAGTGCCTGGGGAGATAGGGCTCACTGACATTGGCTGAGTGCTGGGCCCTCTTACAAGTATTCTTTCATTTGACCTTCTCAACAACCTGTTATAAGTATTATCACTATGCCCATTGTATAGATGGGGAAACTGTGTGTGGTGGATCTATGGACTGCCCTCATAACAGATGCTTTTGATGACATCTCATTATATAATGAATGTGGAACGGACTGAATGTTTATGTCCCCCGCAAATCTATACATTGAAATCCTAACTCCCAAGGTAATGATTTTAGGAGGTGAGGCCTTCGGGAAGTGATTAGGTCATGAGAGTGGAGCCCTTATGAATGGAAATCGTGCCCTTATAAAAGAAGCCCCAGAGAACTCTCATGTCCCTTCTGCCACATGAGATTACAGTGAGAGGACAGTGGTAAATGAACCAGGAAGTGGACTTTTACCAGACTCTGAATCTGCTGGTGCTTTGATCTTGGACTTTCAGCCTCCTGAACTGTAAGAAATAAATTTGTATTTTTAATAAGTCATCCAGTTTATGGTATTCTGTTACAGCAGCCTGAATCGACTGAGAATGTATAGTTAGATTTATTTTTTCACTTTCTTGTTTTTATTTTAAAGAATAATGTAACAAACATCCCTACTCTCACCACTCAGCTGTTAGCATTTCTCATATTTGCTTATAGTTTGCTTTTCATCAAAGAAATAAGGTATTACAAATAAAGCTAAATGTCATTTAACCACCCCTTCCCCAACTCCTCAGAGACCAGGATTCTCACTATTTTGGTGGTTAGTCTTCTAGACAGAACATGTTTATACTTTTCCATGTGTAAATATGTATCTAAAAATAGCATATACTTTTTTGCATTTATGTTTTTAATAATTTTTATTTCATAAACACAAATATTTACATAGCTACATGAATTTGGAGTTTGTATTTATTTTACCAAAAATGGGATTATTTTTATACATATTTTCCTGCTTTTTGTTTTCCTTACTCTTCAGTATCTTGAAGAAATCCCTCTAATTTTGCCACGGCTCTAATCCATTCGTTTTTATGGCTGCATAAGTTGGATATGTCCATCCATTGATGATTTGATGGGCAGCTAGTGTCTTGTCATGGTGAACAATTGTGTGACAAACACATATATATTCTTAGGTACCAGTGCTTTTATTTTATAAGGTATATTTCTTGGAGAGAGAGTGCCACATCAAAGAATATATGTATTCTTACATTATTATGACTTTTCTGGAAATAATTCTCATAAAGCCTGAAATAATTCTCATTTTCTAGATTTGAACAAGGGAACCCATTTTCTCACAACTTCCTGGAAGTAGATGTTACATCACTTAAAATATATAATCCAGTCTGATGGTTGAAAGATAATATCCTCTTGTTATTTCAATTTACATAGCCCAGAGTTTGAACATCTTTTCATATGTTTGTTGACCTTTTGGACTTGCTCTTCTGTGATTTGCTTATTCATATACTTATCCCAATTTAAAATTGAAAAATAATTCCTTTTAACAGCTCATTGGTATATTATAAATATTAACCTTCAATTTTCTGTATTGCAAATATTTCCCCAAATCTATTATTTGTCTAAATTGATTTTGTTTATCTGATGCCAAAAAACAAGTTTTAATTTTCATATCATCAAAAAACTTTTGATGATAAGAAATTACTTTTCTTTTATAGCTTTGGGGTTTTTAGACTTCAGAAGATCACCTATATTTATTTTTGGAGTGGTTCAAAAGATCAATGGAATAGTGTACTTCTGGGTTTGTTATGTAAAACTGTCAGTAGTTACCAATCCACTATGGTGTGTTAGGACCACTTCAAAAATAATGTAATTCATTCTGTAAATATTTATTCAGGCCTTGCTGTTTATTGGTTTCCAAAGAACTATACATGTATTATTCACTGACCTTTCAAAACATTATGTGATGTGGTACCATTATTATTCCCAATTTATAGATAGGGAAACTGAGGTACAGTGCGGTTAAGTACCTTAAGATTACAAAGCAGGTAAGTGGCAGAACTGGCTTCCAAATCCTCACCTCCCCCTGCTCTGGAGCCCATGCTCACAGCCACTGGGCACGTGGCTACAGAGGGAGGTTGAGTCTGCACAGGCCCAGAAACAGACTGTGATTCTAACAGAAAGCAGGTACCCAGAGGGCGGTCTCTGAGAATGATCCAGAAGGCAGCAATTTTTGCACTTAATGATGTGGCCCCTAGAAAGGATCATGTTTTCCTTCCAATTCTCAAGACTCAACCCTCCTGCTAAATTCCAGAGGTGGAGATGGTTTTCCAGAGTCATGATCAGATGGGATCACCAGGCTTGGGGTGTGCTTCCTGGGGTGGACCCTTCCTCTGTCTTGGCTGCTGCAGACAGTGAGATGGACACGGACTGAATGTTTATGTCCCCCAATATCAACCCTCTGGCGGCTGTTCTGGATGCCCGGAGAGGCTCAGGACAGGGAAAAGGAAGGGAAAGGATTTTATGTTCCTTGAGTGAGAACTCCGTGCCAGGCCCAGGGTAGGTGCTTTTCCTACAGCGAGGTTGTTAATCCTCACATCATGTCTTTGAAGTGGGTGTTGCTGTCACCATTTAAAAATGCATATTTGTTTGTATTATTATTGCAAATTTAACTCTTATTACTTACATAACTTGGTTAAACAACGTATAGGTATATAAAGTAAAAGATGCCTCCCATTCTATTCTCCCACTCTTTATTCCCATCCTTGACAATACAGAATGCATCCTTTTAAGCTTTCCATAATACAGGTACACACATACACACATAGGGTGTTTACAAAATTTTTGGTAGAATATATGTAACATAAAATTTGCCATTTTAACCATTTTTGAGTGTACACTTCAGTGACATTAATCCTTTCACATTGTTGTGCAACTATCACCACCATCCATTTCCGGAACATTTTCATCATCCCAAACAGAAACTCTGTACCCATTCTGTTCCATGGTAACTCCCCTCGCCCCATCCCTCTAGGCCCTGGCAACCATCATTCTACTTTCTGTCTCTCTGAATTTGACTAGTATTATTCCTACTATATTATACCTATTACAGGCAATTCATTTAAATGGAATCATACAGTATTTGTATTTTTGTGACTAGCTTATTTCACTTAGCATAATGTCTGAGGTTCATCCGCGTTGTAGCGTGTGTCAGAATTTCCTTCCATTTTAAGGCTGAGTAATATTCCATTGTATGTATAGACCATATCTTGTTTATCCATTCATCCACCAATGGACACTTGGGTTGCTTCCAGGTTTTAGCTATTGTGAATAATGCTGCCATGAACATGGCTCTACAAGCATCTGTTCAAACCCCTCTTTCAATTCTCTTGGGTATCTACCCAGAAGTGGAATTGGTGAATCATTTGGTAGTTCTATGTTTAACTTTTTGAGGAACTGCCATATCATTTCCCACAGTGGCTGCACCATTTTACATTCTCACCAGCAATGCATAAGGGTTCCAATTTCTCCACATCCTTGCTAACCCATTTTCTGGCTTTGTTTTTTGGATAATAGCCACTCTAATGGGTGTGACAAGATATCTCACTGTGGCATCCATAAGTTTTAATTTCACAAAAATGGTGCCATACAATGCAAATTGGTCATCGATTGTTCACTTAGAAACACAGCATGGTACCTTTTTATGGCAGCACATGCTAGCTGCCTCTTTATTGTCACTATTCTCATGTTTCAGATGAAGAAACTGCGGCTTGGGGAGTTCAGAGAAGAGAGCAGACCCCTCTGGGAAGGGGATGGGGGAGATTCTGTTCCAGTTACTAGGGCTGCGTGATAACAACCTGCCCTCAGACACAGTGCCATAGAACAAGCATTTACTCACAGGAATGGGGCAGTTTGCCTCTGCTCTGTGATGTCTGGGGCCTCAGAAGCAAAACTGCAAGTCTGCTGTATTTTCTACTGTAGCCAGAACAAGTTACCCCATATGTAGAGGCTTAAAACCACACAAACTTATTATCTTACATTCTTACCGGTCAGAATTCTGGTGGGGACAGCTAGGTCTCCACTTGGAGTGTCCCAAGGCTGAAATCAAGGGACTTCAGGGCTGTCTGTGGTCTTTTGGAGGCTCTAGGGGAGGATCTGTTTTCTTGCTCATTCAGGTGGTTGGCAGAATTCAGTTCCTTGCGGTTGTAGGACTGAGGTCCCCGTTGCTTTGCTGGGGGGCTGCAACTTCTAGAGGCAGCCTGCATTCCTGGCCGGTAGCTCTTTCCTCCATTTCCAAAGGTATGGAAAGGTATTTCCAGCAGGCTCACCCCTGTCTTGCTTTAAATCTCTCCTACCTCTTGCTCTGCTGCATGTTTCTGCCAGTCTCTCCCTGAAGGTCTCTCCAGCCACTGGGGAAAGAATCTTTGCTTGTACAGGCGCGTATGATTAGATGGGGGCGCGCCTGTGTAATCCAGGCTGCTCTCCCTCTCAAGGTCCACACCCCGAATTCCATCTGCAGTTCTTTTTCCCATGGAATGAAAAATATTCACAGGCTCTGGGATTAGCACATAGAGATCGTTGGGGAGCCATTCTTCTGCTGGGAATTGGTCTCATTTGAAGGCTCATTCACACACGGGTCTGCTGGTTGATGCTGCCTGATGGCTGAGATGTTACTGAGGCAGTCGGCTGGGACACCCCCATATGATCTCTCCATGTGGCCTGGGCATCCTCACAACATGGTGCCTGGGTTGCAAGGGTGAGTGAAGAGAGAAAGAGAGAGAGAGAAAGACAGAGGCAGAGACAGAAGCTGTATCATTTTTACATCCTAGACTTAGCAGTCATATAGCATCATTCTCTCCCCTCCACCCCTTGGTGGGAAGTGACAAGTTCTTCAAGAGCCCATGGGACCGAAAATATTTTGGAAAATGCAGTCAGCCATCCCCTCCTAGATAGAAGTAGTAGTAACCACAGTACTAATAATAGTAATAGCTATAGTAGTAGTATTTATTGAGTTCTTACGAAGTGTCGTGCTCTGTTCTAAGCAATTCACGTGCACCATCTTATTTGAAGCCTCACAATCACCCTAGGATACAGTTACTATTGATATCATTATTTACATTTGCAGATGGACACGGAAATGAAATTTTAGTGGAAGCCGACACACAGATGGGGAACTGGAGAGAGCTCAGGTAATAGCCGGGTTTGGGTGGATGGATTTCTGGGGAAGCAGACTTGGTGATGGAAGCTAGGCTTGGGGAAGTGGAGGAGAGAAAACATGCTGGGCAGGGTCTGGGTAAGTCCTTGCAGTCCCAACTTGAGCCAGGCTTTGTGGGGCAGCAGTGGTGATGGGAAGGGTGTTCTATGTTTAGGGCACAGGCTGAATCAAAGGCCTGGAGGCCAGACATCCCATGGTGAGTAGGGTGGTGTGGGTTTTGTTTGGATGGGGGATGTTGAGGAGAAGCAGTGAAGAGCCATGAGGTCGGCTGGGATGTGTATATTTCTGCTGGGGACTGGGGCGCTCTGGTGGGTGTGAGAGTGGACATGACAGCAAGAAGGGCTTTTCTGATCTGGAGGGGCGGTCTTAGGGGAAGGCACTGAGGCTGGACCCCTGGGTGGCCTGAGGTCTGGTCTTTATCTTCAAGCAACCACTCCCCCTCCTCCGCCCCTTCTCCTCTATCATGAAGAGAGATCTATCCCCACAGTGACCTGCTGAAGGCCAGCTGGATAGTGGGCCACCAGGGAAGGCACGGGAGCTGGGCTGCGGAGACCCAGACTGGGGTTTCTTCCCTCCCCTGCTCAGCTGGGAGGCCCCCGCCCCACTGTGCTCTGGGGTTAGCAGTGGGGCTGTGTGAGTCCACCCGGGTTCCGCGTGGCTCTCTCTCTTTCTTGTGAGTCTCTCTTTGGTGCTGTGTCTCTCTTTTCCTTTATGGCTCTCATCCCCTTTCCCCCTGTCCTCAGGCAATAACATATTTCTGCCCCAGGTTTGAGGCCCTTTTACAGATGAAGAAACTGAGGCACTGAGAGAGGCCTCTTCAGAAAAGTTGATGTCAGGGCTTTGGGGCAGTTGGTGTGCTGAATTCTCTGCGGGGCTTTCTGCTGCCAGAATAAGTGCCATTCAGCAAAAACTCACAGTACCTGCCTGGGCTACCACGGGCCTGGAAGGCAACCAGATATATCCCTTAAGGAGCTTGGCCAGGCACTGGTATCATTTGCTTAATTTTTCAGTGCCTCTGTTTCTTTAACTGTAAAATGGGAGTAACAAAAGTATCTACTTCATGGGATCACATGAGGATTAAATGGGATGGTGCATGTAGAGTGAGTGCTCTGGAGAGTTCCTGACCCCTACCACGAACTACATAGGTATTTATAAATAACTATGAGATTTTATACACAGCTGAGCCTGGTGGTTAGAGCATAGGGTTTAGAGTTTGATGCACACTCACTATTTCCTTAACTGTGTGGTCCCAGGTGGGTTATTTAACCTTTCTGAGCCTTGATTTCCTTTTCTGCAAAATAAGGATAAGTCAGATTTGGAATAAGGATCTAATGAGATTGTGCAGCTAAAGTGCCTAGCAGAGAGTGCGTGCTCAATAAACTGGCCCGTTGGGACCCTCTTCCATCTCAGGTCGAGGGCAGGAATAGCTGCAGCAGACAATGGGGTAGTGGTGGGAAGAGTCCTATTGGAGCATCAGGGAGAGCCTTGTCCTCCTTCCCCAAACCTCATTCCCAGGTTAAGAACCTTGACACTGGTAGTGGCCTTCAGGTGTTTATCCTTCACTGCCCTCTCCCCTTTTCTCTCTTTTGGGGACTGCTTTTTCCCCCCTCCATGTGATTCTAGTGGGAACTGCCAATTCCAGGTCCTGCCTCTCTGCCCCAGAGCAGATCATGTGATTCCAGCCAGCTAATCAGGAGACCTCACCTGCCTGGAAACAGTGATTGGTCCAGAATTGGGCATGTGATTCAAGGAGGGTCAATCAGAGTTCCTTTGGGGGAAAGTGGTAGTGGTGCTGGGAGAGAAAGGATCTTGTGAAATCAGAAGCTGTAAGACCAGGAAAGACCATCCTCCCCATCACTTGGAACAAGCCTCCCTGATATTTTAACTGACACAGAGGAGAGCAGAACTGAGACCTGGAGAGAGACACAGGTTTGTTTTTTTTAATTTTAAATTAAAAAAAATTTTTTTAAATCAGTCATCAATTTTATACACATCACTGTATACATGTCAATCCCAATCGCCCAATTCAGCACACCACCATCCCCACCCCACCGCAGTTTTCCCCCCTTGGTGTCCATACGTTTGTTCTCTACATCTGAGACACAGGTTTTTGAGGATAGAACCTCTGGATCCAGCCATGCCTGAAGATGGTATTGGGCTCCCAGTTAAATAAACCAATCAACTCTCTTTTTCACCTGAGCCAGTTTGGATCGGGTTCTGTGAGTCAGCCCAAAGGGTCTTGATTAATGCAGAGTCACACTTGGTGCCCGTTCCTCTTCCATCCATCCACCCATCATCCTCCTGTTCATCTCCCTGCCTAAGCTTGCTCCTCTCCATCCCCTGGTCTGTCACTGTAGTTCAAGCTTTTAATCTACTTCTTTCCAGTGGTCCCCCAAAGTAGGGGAGGAGACGAGAGGAAGGAAGACACAGTGGAAGGAGGCAATAGAACGTGGAGGCAGAGATGCACCATTTGAGTTGGAGCCTGAGAAATGAGGATCCATCTGCAGCAACCCCAGAGATTTACACTACCCCACGGATTTACACAACCCCACGGATTTACACAACCCCACGGATTTGCGAAGCTAGGCCACTCTCATACCCACTGTCCTCCACTGGATCCCTGTAGTGACTCTGCAGTTAGCCTGCTTATTTTAGAGAGGAGAAAAACTGACACAGAGAGGGTGAGTGACTTGTTCAAGGTCACACAGCCAGAACTGGGAAGAGAATCTTGGTCTTCTGGCTTTAAACTTCATCCTCACAAAGCCTCAGACTGTCAGAAGGGAAAGGCCCTCACTCAAGCTTCCAAATATGACGATAAGAAAGCCTGAAGCCCAGATGAGAAAAAGTCTGGGTGGTTGTCTGCCCAGTAGAGCGGTGATTTACGAGATGCACGGAACAGGTGCAAACGTGTATACGCGGGCGCACACACACACACACACACACGCACACACACACACACAGGGGCAACAGCCCCTCTCATTCTTGTGCCCAGGGAATGACTAAAACCATTCAGGGTGACGGGGATGCGGGAAGCGGAGCCACTGCCAGGAGTATAAGCGACAGATCTTTAAGAAAATATTTCAAACAATAAATAGTGCTGCACGGCTGCCCACGCAAAGCCCAGCCTCCTTCCTTTCATGATGGTGCAGGCCTGCTCCCCAGAGCCTCCACACTCACTCCGTGCCTGGTGTCCTGAGCCCTGCCCATATCTCTAAATAATGCGCGTCTGTCACTATTTCCTGATTCATCAGTTTTAGGCATTATCTATTGACTCTCTGCTGTGATGGATGAGGACCGCGCTCACGCTCACGCCGCCCCTGCTCACCACAGCATCCCGGTGTTAATTTCCAGCGCTTCCGGTGCTTACCTTCCTAACCTTGAGGACACTACCTCCTCTTCTGTTTCTTGGTTCTGCAGGGCTGGCCGCCCCTCCTGTGGCTCCCAAAGCCCTTCTTGGTCAGAAGAGGCTCTCCAGACGCCTGCCTTCCCTGCAGCTCCACGCGCCGCCCTCCCAAGGTCCAACTGAGTGCCTGTGGGGACCAGCGGTCATGGCTGTCCTAGGATCCTCGGCCTTGTGTTCCTCTTCCCATCACTCTATCCTTCCTCTTGTGTTCTGTCCCCCACCCCAGGCTCTGCCATGATCCCCTGCAAGGCGGTGGGTGTCAGCGTGGCCAGAAGTCCTTCCTGTGGACATTCAGCTTCTTGGGGTCCTAAAGCCAGATGGTCTCTGATGTCGCCTCCCCATCTTCCCCATCAGCACTTTGAAACAGAAGTGAAGGTCTCCAGGGGGCTTTCTCTTATGAAATTATCTGGCTTCATTATGTCATTAGAAAAAGAGAGGGCTTCCCTGGTGGTGCAGTGGTTAAGAATCTGCCTGCCAATGCAGGGGACATGGGTTCGAGCCCTGGTCTGGGAAGATCCCACATGCCGCAGAGCAACTAAGCCCGTGTGCCACAACTACTGAGCCTGCACTCTAGAGCCCGTATGCCACAACTACTGAGCCCGCGTGCTGCAACTACTGAAGCCCACGCGCCTAGAGCCCGTGCTCCACAACAAGAGAAGCCACCGCAATGAGAAGCCCACGCACCACAACGAAGAGCAGCCCTGGCTCCCCGCAACTAGAGAAACCGGTGTGCAGCAGTGAAGACCCAACACGGCCAAAAATAAATAAATAAAATAAATAAATTTATTAAAAAAAAAAAAAAAAGAAAAGAGAGAACCCAAACACACCACGGACCGATGGGCATTTGACGAGTGTTAGCAGCCAGAGCCACAGTTTGCGATTGGGTAGCCCTCCTCCTTTACCTTTAAAATCTGAACAGTGAGGCCTTTTGTGGGACTTGTCTCTTCTGCTGGGCCCTTCTGAGTCACTGCATGCTTTTATGTGTTCAGTGATATACAGTGTGAGTCATTCTCCAGCTTGGGGGTATTTCGGGACTTGTGCTGTTTTACTTACAATTGCAGAAAAAAATCAAATATTACAGAGGTGATAAAAAATACAGCGAATTCATATGACCCAACTCAGTGTGTGCACAATGTCAGGGCTGGGAAGGGAGCTGGGCCATGAGGTCATTGTGAAAGGTTCTTGGGTAGGGGTGAGTGAAGCTGAATGCCAACCATGACCCCTTTTTGCTGAAGTTGGAGAAGGGGGCGATTATGATATCCCTAAGAAACCTTATGTCGAAGGCAGAACGTGCCGGCCTCTTGATCTAGTTCCTGAGGGTTCAGGGAGAAAGCAACGGTTCCTCCCTCAATGACAGCTGTGCCTTCTAGATTCGCTTGTCTTTAGACTTGGTGTGCGGGGTGGGAGGGGTTGGATGGAAGTGGGGATGGAGGGAACGGTGCTGAAGTTCTGCTTTCTCCAATGGTCCAAGACTTCAGTCTGCAGTGCCCCGACAGAGCCCCCTTCTTGAGGAGCTGGGGGCTAAAGTGGCTGGCTTCAGCTGGGGAAGGGCTGAAGCAGGTGCATTTGCTCCGATAAGATTTATGAGGACAGGAAGTGATGCCGAGTGGACCCACGGGCCTTCACAATAATGGAGAAACTGAGTCACAGTGGGAGAGGCTCCTGGGAGGTTGTCATGGGGCCTGTCCCTAAAACAGGGATGAGCGTCACCTCCCCTCGCCTGAATGTCCCCCCTGCTGCCACGCTGCCTCTGATGTCACTGACCTTGGTTCAGCCACTCTGTGGAGCTCAGTCTCCCCATCTGTAGCCTGCTACGAGGTTAGGAAAGGCTGACCCAGCTTGGATGCTTTGCTTCTCTGATGGGCATCTATTTATCAGGCTCTGGGCCACCAAGTTCAGGGCCCCTGTCCCTCTGGGAGCCCAAGTCTCCAGGGCACTGGGGGCCGGTCCTAAGAAGCAAGGCGTGGCCCAGGTACAAGGGGTTCCAGCATTAATTGCATTCCGAGCACATGCCTACCTCTTGGAGCTGCGGGGCCTGTCTCTTTCTATTAGTTTAACAAGCCCTGGTATTAATGAGATTGCTCTATAATTGAACCTCTTCACGGGTCCCTCGGTAATGAAATTATGCTAATTTCATTCAGCACCACCAGGCATTCATCACGCGGGATCAGCCGGGAGCGGCCAGTGAGGCGGCGTGAATGCACCGCTAATTATCACCGAAATGAACAAACCCAGCAGTATTATTATTTCATCTTCTGCCCCTTCCCTTCCCCACTACCCGCCTCCCCCGCCCCATCCATAGTTTTGTCTTTTCATCCACGTGACTGCCCGGGCCGAGGTGGGGAGGGTGGGCGGGGGCGCGGGGAGGATGCCGCTTGCATCTCCACTGTGTGGCAGCACGGGCCCGGGAAGCGCGGGCTGGAGACGCTGCCTGTGTGCTGGGTGCACCCGTGTGTCTGCGTGTGTGTGCACACGTGCGTGGGAGAGCACAGTGTTTCTCAGCACATGTGCAGCGTGCGCTGGTGTCTGAGTGTGCAAACACATCTGCGTTCGTGCGGGCGGCTGGATGTGTGGTTTGTGCTGCCTCTGCACGTCTGCTTGTGTGGGAGTGCGTGTGCCTGTGTGATTGTGGTGCCTGTGTCAGTGTCGTGGCCAAGGGGGACAGTGTGTGTCTCTGATGTCTGGCTGAGTCCTTGTGCGCACGTCTTTGTGGGTGTACGTGTCTGTTTGAGCAGGAACCTCAGCGACCATCTGTGCCTGGATCATTGTGTGTGAGCGTGTGGTGCAGACATAAGTACATTTGCACGTGGGGCTGGGTGTACCAGTATGTGTCTGGAGGTGTGCGTCTGGGATGCCTGCTGTGGTGGATATCTAGTGTGGCCTGTGTCAGTGTGAATGGGACTGCCGCACTGTCTCTGTGTCTGTGTCATGTGTGAATTTCTGGGATTGTCTAGATGTGTGTGAACATGTGCATATATATGTCTGGCCACGTGTCTGAGTGCATACAGCTTTCCTGGAAAAGCGGTGGCCTGGGAATGGTGGCCGGCTGGAAGATGCCACACCCAGAGTGGTTCACAGTGAAGTTACCGGGGAACCATGATGAGGAAGAGACAATAGGACCTCCTCACACCCGCTGCATTTGCTGGACCCCAAGGAATCCTCCTGGGCTCCGGTTTTCCCAGCTATAAAATGGGAGAGGGAGAAACATGCAGCTAGTTTGCTGCAAGTTTTTGAATGGGTGTTAAGTTTTGTCAAATGCATTCGATGAATCTATGAAGATGATACTATGGTTTTTCTCCTTTTTTTTTGTTGTTAATGTGATAAGTTACATTGTATGCCTTTCAAATATGAAATCATTCTTGCATACAGAGATAAATCCCACGTTGTTGCCATGATGCATTATCCTTTTTACAAATTGCTGGATTCTATTTGCTAATATTTTGTTAATTATTTCAACGTGGAAGCGGGAGATTGTACATATTGCACAATTTTCTTTTATTGTAATATCTGTGTCTCTGGGTTTTTTTGGTAGTATCTTATTGTTTTTATTGTGTTAAAATACATATAGCATAAAATTCACCATTTTAACTGTTTTAAAGTGTATAATTCAGTGGCGTTAAGTACATACACAATGTCGTGTGACCATTACTACTATCTAGTTCCAGAACATTTTCATCACCCCAAAAGAAAACCCCGTATACATTAATCATCCACTCCCCACCCCCCTCCTGCTCCCTGGCCCCTGGCAACCAGTAATCTGTTTTATGTCTCTGTGGATTTGTTTATTCTGGATATTTCATATAAATGAATTACACATTAAACCTTTTGTGCTAGGCTTCTCTCAGTATAATGTTTTCAAAGTTCATCTCTGTTGTAGTGTGTATAAGTACTTCATTCATTTTTCTTGGCTAAATAATATCCCTTTGTATGGATATGCTATATTTTGTTTATCCATTCATTAGTTTATGGACATTTGGCTATTTCCACCTTTTGCCTGTCATGAATAGCGCTCCTATGAACATTCGTGGGCAAGCTTTTGTTTCAACACTTGTTTTCAATTCTCTTAGGTACATACTTAAGAATGGAATTTCTGGGTCATATGGTTTAATAGTATGTTAACCATGTTTAACTTATTGAGGAACTGCCAAACTGATTTCCAAAGTGGCTGCATCGTTTTACATTCCCACCATGTATGAAGACTCTAAGTCATCACCATCACTTGTTATTTTCCAGTTTCTTTTGTTGTTGCTGTTAATTATAGCCAAGCTAGTGGGTGTGAAGTGCTGCCTTATTGTGACTTGAGCTTCCCTGACGACTAATGACATTGAGCTTCACTTTATGTCCTTATTGGTAATTTATATATCTTCTTTAGAAAAGTATCTGTTCAAGTCTTTTTTTTTTTTTTAACATCTTTATTGGAGTATAATTGCTTTACAATGGTGTGTTAGTTTCTGCTTTATAACAAAGTGAATCAGTTATACATATACATATGTCCCCATATCTCTTACCTCTTGCGTCTCCCTCCCTCCCACCCTCCCTATCCCACCCCTCTAGGTGGTCACAAAGCACCGAGCTGATCTCCCTGTGCTATGTGGCTGCTTCCCACTAGCTATTTATTTTACATTTGGTAGTGTATATATGTCCATGCCACTCTCTCACTTTGTCACAGCTTACCCTTCCCCCTCCCCATATCCTGAAGTCCATTCTCTAGTAGGTCTGTGTCTTTATTCCCGTCTTGCCCCTAGGTTCTTCATGACCTTTTTTCCCCCCTTAGATTCCATATATATGTGTTAGCATACAGTATTTGTTTTTCTCTTTCTGACTTACTTCACTCTGTATGACAGACTCTAGGTCCATCCACCTCACTACAAACAATTCAATTTTGTTTCTTTTTATGGCTGAGTAATATTCCATTGTATATAGGTGCCACATCTTCTTTATCCACTCATCTGTTGTTGGACACTTGGGTTGCTTCCATGTCCTGGCTATTGTAAATAGAGCTGCAATGAACATTTTGGTGCATGTCTCTTTTCGAATTATGGTTTTCTCAGGGTATATGCCCAGTAGTGGGATTGCTGGGTTGTATGGTAGTTCTATTTTTAGTTTTTTAAGGAGCCTCCATGCTGTTCTCCATAGTGGCTGTATCAATTTACATTCCCACCAACAGTGCAAGACGGTTCCCTTTTCTCCACACCCTCTCCAGCATTTATTGTTTGTAGATTTTTTGATGATGGCCATTCTGACCGGTGTGAGATGATATCTCATTGTAGTTTTGATTTGCATTTCTCTGATGATTAATGATGTTGAGCACTCTTTCATGTGTTTGTTGGCAATCTGTATATCTTCTTTGGAGAAATGTCTGTTTAGGTCTTCTGCCCATTTTCGGGTTGGGTTGTTTGTTTTTTTGCTATTGAGCTGCATGAGCTGCTTGTAAATTTTGGAGATTAATCCTTTGTCAGTTGCTTCATTTGCAAATATTTTCTCCCATTCTGAGGGTTGTCTTTTCATCTTGTTTATGGTTTCCTTTGCTGTGCAAAAGCTTTTAAGTTTCATTAGTTCCCATTTGTTTATTTTTGTTTTTATTTCCATTTCTCTAGGAGCTGGGTCAAAAAGGATCTTGCTGTGATGTATGTCATAGAGTGTTCTGCCTATGTTTTCCTCTAAGAGTTTGATGGTGTCTGGCCTTACATTTAGGTCTTTAATCCATTTTGAGTTTATTTTTGTGTATGGTGTTAGGGAGTGTTCAAATTTCATACTTTTACATGTACCTGTCCAGTTTTCCCAGCACCACTTATTGAAGAGGCTGTCTTTTCTCCACTGTATATTCTTGCCTCCTTTATCAAAGATAAGGTGACCATATGTGCGTGGGTTTATCTCTGGGCTTTCTATCCTGTTCCATTGATCCATATTTCTGTTTTTGTGCCAGTACCATACTGTCTTGATTACTGTAGCTTTGTAGTATAGTCTGAAGTCAGGGAGCCTGACTCCTCTAGCTCTGTTTTTCTTTCTCAAGATTGCTTTGGCTATTCGGTGTCTTTTGTGTTTCCATACAAATTGTTAAACCTTTTGTTCTAGTTCTGTGAAAAATGCCAGTAGTAGTTTGATAGGGATTGCATTGAATCTGTAGATTGCTTTGGGTAGTAGAGTCATTTTCACAATGTTGATTCTTCCAATCCAAGAACATGGTCTATCTCTCCATCTATTTGTATCATCTTTAATTTCTTTCATCAGTGTCTTATAATTTTCTGCATACAGGTCTTTTGTATCCTTAGGTAGGTTTATTCCTAGATATTTTATTCTTTTTGGTGCAGTGGTAAATGGGAGTGTTTTCTTAATTTCACTTTCAGATTTTTCATCATTAGTGTATAGCAATGCAAGAGATTCCTGTGCATTAATTTTGTATCCTGCTACTTTACTAAATTCATTGATTATCTCTAGTAGTTTTCTGGTAGCATCTTTAGGATTCTCTATGTATAGTATCATGTCATCTGCAAACAGTGACAGCTTTACTTCCTCTTTTCCGATTTGGATTCCTTTTATTTCTTTTTCTTCTCTGACTGCTGTGGCTAAAACTTCCAAAACTATGTTGAATAATAGCGGTGAGAGTGGGCAAACTTGTCTTGTTCCTGATCTTAGTGGAAATGGTTTCAGGTTTTCACCATTGAGGATGACGTTGGCTGTGGGTTTGTCATATATGGCCTTTATTATGTTGAGGAATGTTCCCTCTATGCCTACTTTCTGGAGGGTTTTTATCATAAATGGGTGTTGAATATTGTTGAATGCTTTGTCTGCATCTATTGAGGTGATCATATGGTTTTTATCCTTCAACTTGTTAGTATGGTTTATCACATTGATTGATTTGCATATATTGAAGAATCCTTGCATTCCTGGGATAAAGCCCACTTGATCATGGTGTATGATCCTTTTAATGTGCTGTTGGATTCTGTTTGCTAGTATTTTGTTGAGGATTTTTGCATCTATGTTCATCAGTGATATTGGCCTGTAGTTTTCTTTCTTTGTGACATCTTTGTCTGGTTTTGGTATCAGCGTGATGGTGGCCTTGTAAAATGAGTTGGGGAGTGTTCCTCCCTCTGCAATATTTTGGAAGAGTTTGAGAAGGATAGGTGTTAGCTCTTCCCTAAATGTTTGATAGAATTCGCCTGTGAAGCCATCTGGTCCTGGGCTTTTGTTTGTTGGAAGAGTTTTAATCACAGTTTCAATTTCAGTGCTTGTGACTGGTCTGTTCATATTTTCTGTTTCTTCCTGGTTCAGTCTTGGAAGGTTGTGCATTTCTAAGAATTTGTCCATTTCTTCTAGGTTGTCCATTTTATTGGCATGGAGTTGCTTGTAGTAATCTTTCATGATCCTTTGTATTTCTGCAGTGTCAGTTGTTACTTCTCCTTTTTCATTTCTAATTCTATTGATTTGAGTCTTCTCCCTTTTTTTCTTGTTGAATCTGGCTAATGGTTTATCAATTTTGTTTATCTTCTCAAAGAACCAGCTTTTAGTTTTATTGATCTTTGCTATCATTTCCTTCATTTCTTTTTCACTATTTCTGATCTTATCTTTATGATTTCTTTCCTTCTGCTAACTTTGGGGTTTTTTTTGTCCTTCTTTCTCTAATTGCTTTACTTGTAAGGTTAGGTTGTTTATTTGAGATGTTTCTTGTTTCTTAAGGTCGGATTGTATTGCTATAAACTTCCCTCTTAGAACTGCTTTTGCTGCATCCTATAGGTTTTGGGTCGTGGTGTTTTCATTGTCATTTGTTTCTAGGTATTTTTTGATTTCCTCTTTGATTTCTTCAGTGATCTCTTGGTTATTTAGTAGTGTATTGTTTAGCCTCCATGTGTTTGTATTTTTTACAGATTTTTTTCCTGTAATTGATATCTAGTCTCATAGTGTTGTGGTCGGAAAAGATACTTGATACGATTTCAATTTTCTTAAATTTACCAAGGCTTGATTTGTGACTCAAGATATGATCTATCCTGGAGAATGTTCCATGAGCACTTGAGAAGAATGTGTATTCTGTTGTTTTTGGATGGAATGTCCTATGAATATCAATTAAGTCCATCTTGTTTAATGTATCATTGAAAGCTTGTGTTTCCTTATTTATTTTCATTTCGGATGATCTGTCCATTGGTGAAAGTGGGGTGTTAAAGTCCTCTACTATGATTGTGTTACTGTTGATTTCCCCTTTTATGGCTGTTAGTATTTGCCTTATGTATTGAGGTGCTCCTATGTTGGGTGCATAAATATTTACAGTTGTGATCTTCTTCTTGGATTGATCCCTTGATCACTATGTAGTGTCCTTCTTTGTCTCTTGTAATAGTCTTTATTTTAAAGTCTATTTTAGGGCTTCCCTGGTGGCACAGTGGTTGAGAATCTGCCTGCTAATGCAGGGGACACGGGTTCGAGCCCTGGTCTGGGAAGATCCCACATGCCGCGGAGCAACTAGGCCCGTGAGCCACAACTACTGAGCCTGTGCGTCTGGAGCCTGTGCTCCGCAAAAGAGAGGCCGCGATAGTGAAGAGGCCCACGCACCACGATGAAGAGTGGACCCCGCTTGCCGCAACTAGGGAAAGCCCTCGCACAGAAGCGAAGACCCAACACAGCCAAAAATAAATATAAAAATAAATAAATAAAGTCTATTTTATCTGATATGAGAATTGCTACTCCAGCTTTCTTTTGATTTCCATTTGCATGGAAAATCTTTTTCCATCCCCTCATTTTCAGTCTGTATGTGTCCCTAGGTCTGAAGTGGGTCTCTTGTAGACAGCATATATACGGGTCTTGTTTTTGTATCCATTCAGCCAGTCTATGTCTTTTGGTTGGAGCATTTAATCCATTTACATTTAAGGTAATTATCGATATGTATATTCCTATTACCATTTTCTTAATTGTTTTGGGTTTGTTATTGTAGGTCTTTTCCTTCTCTTGTTTCCTGACTACAGAAGTTCCTTTAGCATTTGTTGTAAAGCTGGTTTGGTGGTGCTGAATTCTCTTAGCTTTTGCTTGTCTGTAAAGTTTTAATTTCTCCATCAAATCTGAATGAGATCCTTGCTGGGTAGAGTAATCTTGGTTGTAGGTTTTTCTCCTTCATCACTTTAAATATGCCCTGCCACTCCCTTCTGGCCTGCAGAATTTCTGCTGAAAGATCAGCTGTTAACTTTATGGGGATTCCCTTGTGTGTTATTTGTTGTTTCTCCCTTGCTGCTTTTAATACTTTTTCTTTGTATTTAATTTTTGATAGTTTGATTAATATGTGTCTTGGCGTGTTTCTCCTTGGATTTATCCTGTATGGGACCCTGTGCTTCCTGGACTTGATTAACTATTTCCTTTCCCATATTAGGGAAGTTTTCAACTATAATCTCTTCAAATATTTTCTCAGTCCCTTTCTTTTTCTCTTCTTCTTCTGGGACCCCTATAATTCGAATGTTGGTGTGTTTAATGTTGTCCCAGAGGTCTCTGAGACTGTCCTCAATTCTTTTCATTCTTTTTTCTTTATTCTGCTCTGCAGTAGTTATTTCCACTATTTTCTCTTCCAGGTCACTTATCCATTCTTCTGCCTCAGTTATTCTGCTATTGATCCCTTCTAGAGAATTTTTAATGTCGTTTATTGTATTGTTCATCACTGTTTGTTTGCTTCTTAGTTCTTCTAGGTCCTTGTTAAACGTTTCTTGTATTTTCTCTATTCTGTTTCCAAGATTTTGGATCATCTTTACTATCATTATTCTGAATTCTTTTTCAGGTAGACTGCCTATTTCCTCTTCATTTGTTAGGTCTGGTGGATGTTTGCCTTGCTCCTTCATCTGCTGTGTGTTTTTCTGTCTTCTCATCTTGCCTAACTTACTGTGTTTGGGGTCTCCTTTTCGCAGGCTGCAGGTTCGTAGTTCCCGTTGTTTTTGGTGTCTGTCCCCAGTGGCTAAGGTTGGTTCAGTGGGTTGTGTAGGCTTCCTGGTGGAGGGGACTAGTGCCTGCGTTCTGGTGGATGAGGCTGGCTCTTGTCTTTCTGGTGGGTAGGTCCACATCTGGTGGTGTGTTTTGGGGTGTCTGTGGCCTTATTATGATTTTAGGCAGCCTCTCTGCTAATGGATGGGGCTGTGTTCCTGTCTTGCTAGTTGTATGGCATAGGGTGTCCTGCACTGTAGCTTGCTGGTCGTTGAGTGGAGCTGGGTCTTGGCATTGAGATGGAGATCTCTGGGAGATTTTCACCATTTGATATTATGTGGAGCTGGGAGGTCTCTTGTGGACCAGTGTTCTGAACTTGGCTCTCCCACCTCAGAGGCACAGCCTTGACACCTGGCTGGAGCACCAAGAGCCTTTCATCCACACGGCTCAGAATAAAAGGGAGAAAAAATAGAAAAAAAGAAAGAAAGAAGATAAAATAAAATAAAATAAAGTAAAATAAAATAAAGTTATTAAAATAAAAAATAATTATTAAAAAATAATTTTTTAAAGTAAAACAACAACAACAACAAAAAACGGACAGACAGAACCCTAGGCCAAATGGTAAAAGCAGAGCTATACAGACAAAATCACACACAGAAGCATATACATACAGACTCACAAAAAGAGAAAAAGGGAAAAAAAAATATATATCTTTGCTCCCAAAGTCCACCTCCTCAATTTGGGATGATTCGTTGTCTATTCAGGTATTCCACAGATGCAGGGTACATCAAGTTGACTGTGGAGATTTAATCCGCTGCTCCTGAGGCTGCTGGGAGAGATTTCCCTTTCTCTTCTTTGTTCGCACAGCTCCCGGGGTTCAGTTTTGGATTTGGACCCGCCTCTGCGTGTAGGTCGCCTGAGGGCATCTGTTCTTCGCTCAGACAGGACGCGGTTAAAGGAGCAGCTGCTTCCGGGGGCTCTGCCTCACTCAGGCCGGGGGGGGGGGGAGGGAGGGGCACGGAGGAGGCGGGGCGAACCTGTGGCGGCAGAGGCCGGCGTGACGTTGCAGCAGCCTGAGGCGCGCCGTGCGTTCTCCCGGGGAAGTTGTCCCCGGATCACGGGACCCTGGCAGTGGCGAGCTGCACTGGCTCCCGGGAGGGGCGGTGTGGAGAGTGACCTGTGCTCGCACACAGGCTTCTTGGTGGCCTCAGCAGCAGCCTTAGCGTCTCATGCCCGTCTCTGGGGTCCGCGCTGATAGCTGCGGCTCTGCCCGTCTCTGGAGCTCCTTTAAGCGGCGCTCTGAATCCCTTCTCCTCGCGCACCAGGAAACAAAGAGGCAAGAAAAAGTCTCTTGCCTGTTCGGCAGCTGCAGACTTTTTCCCGGACTCCCTCCCGGCTAGCTGTGGTGCGCTAACCCCTTCAGGCTGTGTTCACGCCGCCAACCCCAGTCCTCTCCCTGCGATCCGACCAAAGCCGAGCCTCAGGTCCCAGCCCCGCCCGCCCCGGCGGCTGAGCAGACAAGCCTCTCGGGCTGGTGAGTGCTGCTCGGCACCGATCCTCTGTGCAGGAATCTCTCCGCTTTGCCCTCCGTACCCCTGTGGCTGCGCTCTTCTCCCTGGCTCCGAAGCTTCCCCCCTCCGCCACCCACAGTCTCTGCCCACGAAGGGCCTTCCTAGTGTGTGGAAACCTTTCCTCCTTCACGGCTCCCTCCCACTGGTGCAGGTCCTGTCCCTATTCCTTTGTCTCTGTTTTTTCTTTTGCCCTACCCAGGTACGTGGGGACTTTCTTGCCTTTTGGGAGATCTGAGGTCTTCTGCCAGCATTCAGCAGGTGTTCTGTAGGAGCTGTTCCACATGTAGGTGTATTTCTGATGTATTTGTGGAGAGGAAGGTGATCTCCACGTCTTACTCTTCCGCCATCTTGAAGCTCCTCCCCTCTGTTCAAGTCTTTTGCCCACATGTTAATTGGGTTGTTTATCTTTTGGTTGCTGAGTTGTAAGATAATAGTTACTGGATACTAAGCCCTTACCAGATATATGACTTATAAATATTTTCTTCCATTTTGTAGGTTTTTTTTTACTCTCTTGATGGTGTTCTTTGAGGCATAAAATTTTCTCATATTTTTGTGGATTCTTTAGACTTTTCTATCTGCAAATAGAGATAGTTTTACATCTTCTTTCCAATTTTAAATGCTTTCTTGCCTAGTTACTCTGGCTAGAACTATTTCAATGTTGAATAGAAACAGTGAAAGCAGAATCCTTGTCTTGTTCCTTGGTGGGAAAGCTTTCAGACTTTCACCATTGATTATGATGTTAGTTGTGGGTTTTTCATAAATGCTCTTTATCATGTTGAGGGAGTCCCTTCTCCCTATTTTGTATCATGACAGGGTGTGGGTTTATGTCAAATACATCCATTGGGATGATTATGAATATCTTTTCTTTCATTCTATTAATGTGATGTATTATATCTATTGATTTTTGGAGGTTGAATCACCCTTGCATGCCTATGTTAAATCCCACATGGTTATGGTATATAATCTTTTAAGTATGCTGCTGGGTTTGGTTTGCTAGTATTTTGTTGAGGAATTTTGCATCTGTTTTCATAAGTTATATTAGTCTATAGTTTTTTTTTGCATTGTTTTTGATTGGCTTTGATATTAGGGTCATGCTGACCTCGTAAAATACATTAAGAAATGTTTCTTCCTCTTCAAATTTTTAGAAGAGTTTGAGAAGATTTGTATTAATTCTCTTTTAAATATTTGGTGTAATTCCCCTTTGAATCCATCTGGTCCTGGACTTTTCTTTGTTGGGAAGTTTTGATTACCGATTCACTCTCTTTGCAGGCATACCTTGGAGATACTGTGGGCTCAGTTCCAGACCGCCACAATAAAGCGAGTATCATGATAAAGTGAGTCACACAATTTTTTTTGGCTTCCCAGTGCATTCAAAAGTTATGTTTACATTATACTGAAGTTTATTAAGGTACAATAGCATTATATCTAAAAACAACCAATGTACATACTTTACTTTAAAAATACTTTATTGCTGAAAAATGTTAACCATCATCTGACAATGCAGGATTGCCAAAAACTTTCAGTTTGTAAAAACCAAAATATCTGCAAAAGTTTGTGAATTTTGTGGATCTTTTCAAAGAAGCAACTTTTGATTTTATTGATTCTCTGTTTTTCTAGCTTCGATTCTATTTAGCTGACTCTAATATTTATCATTTCTTTCCTCCTGTTAGCTTTCGATTTATTTTACTCCTCTTTTTCTACTTCTTGAATGTGTCAGGTTAAGTTTTTGACTTGAGATCTTTCTTCTTTTTAAATGTAGATATTTAAAGCTATAAATTTTCCTTGAAACTGCTTTTGCTGCATCCCATAACTTTTTGTATTCTGTTTTCATTTTTGTCTCAAAATAGTCTCTAATCTCCCCTGCGGTTTCTTCTTTGATCCATTAGTTATTTAAGAATGTGTTGTTTAATTTCGAGATGTCTGTGAATTTTCCACTTTTCCTTTGTTATTGATTTGTTATTTCATTACATATGGCCAAAGAAGATACTTTGTATGATTTCAACCTTTTAAAATTTATTGAAACTTGTTTTGTGACTGCACATAAGGTCTATGCTGGAGAATGTTTTGTGTGCACTTTAGAAGATGTATATTCTTTGGTTGTTGGATGAAGTATCTGTATGTCTCTATTAGATCAAGTTGGTTTTTAGTGTTGTTCAAATCTACTTTCTTTTCGATCTTCTGTCTAGTTGTTCTATCTATTTTTGAAAGCTTGGTATTGAAGTTTACAACTATTATTTTAGAATTGTCTATTTCTCCCTTCAGTTCTGTCAATTTTGTCTTCACATATTTTGGGGCTCTAAGTGTGTGTAGGTATAAAATTGTTATATCTTCTTGATGGATTGACTCTTTTACCTATGTATAAGGTCCTTCTTTGTCTCTTGGAATATTTTTTGACTTAAAGTCCATTTTGTCTGATATTAATTTAGCCACCTCAGTTCTCTTTTGGTTATTATTTTCATGGATAATTTTTCCTCCATCCTTTCACTTTTAACCTATTTGTGCTTTTGGATCTAAAGTGAGTTTTTAGTATATATATGATGGATAAACAACAAGGTTCTACTGTACAGCACAGAGAACTATCTTCAATATCCTGTGATAAACCATAATGGAAAAGAATATGAAAAGAAATATATATGTTAACTGAATCACTGTTCTGTACAGCAGAAATGAATTAATATTGTAACATTAATTAATTAATTAATATTGTAAATCAACTATGATTCAGTAAAAAATGTACATACTTTTATCTGGAAATACTCTTTGTCTTGAAGTCTATTTTTCTGATATTTGGTAAAAACCAAATTTTTACTGCTTGCAGTTTATACCTTATCTCCCCTTTTAATTAGTCTTAATATTTTAAATATTTCTCTTGTTGGAATAAAGTTTACCTTGCTTGTCTGAATCAGAATAACAATATCTGCTTTTTAATTGGAGTGTTTAGAACATTGACATTTAATGTTCTTAATATAGTTGGGTTTAAATCTGTCATCTTACTATTTGCTTTCTATTTGACCTATCTCTTTTTCTTTCTGTCTTCCCTTTCTCTTTAATTTGGGCATATAGAATACTTTTTTATTCCATTTATTTCCTCTATTCTTTTTTTTTTTTTTTTTAAATAAATCCACTTCTTTTTTTTTTTTTTTTTTAAAGAAATTCACGTTCTTTTATTTATTTATTTATGACTGTGTTGAGTCTTCGTTTCTGTGCGAGGGCTTTCTCTAGTTGCGGCAAGTGGGGACCACTCTTCATCGCGGTGCACAGGCCTCTCACCATCGTGGCCTCTCTTGTTGCGGAGCACAGGCTCCAGACGCGCAGGCTCAGTAATTGTGGCTCACGGGCCCAGTTGCTCCGTGGCATGTGGAATCTTCCCAGACCAGGGCTCGAACCCGTGTCCCCTGCATTGGCAGGCAGATTCTCAACCACTGTGCCACCAGGGAAGCCCAATTTCCTCTATTCTTTTTTCAGATATAGCTCTTTTTATGCTAACTCTAGTGAGAGTTGATATTCTCCCACTTCACATAAAATATAAGAACCCTAAACACTACCATTTCATTTATTCTTTTCTGTTCTTTGTGCTATTATTTTAATATATGTATATCTGCATACATCTATCATCTATCTATATATCTATATCTATCTATATCTATCTTCATCATCATCATCTATCTTCTACATAAGTTATAAACTTCACAAAACAGTGTTATTATTTTTGATTTGAATAGTCATTTGTCAATTACAAAGCCAAAGAGAAGAAAAAATTAATCTTTTAAATGTAATCACATGTTTACCATTTCCAGTGCTCTTCTTTTCTTCCTTAAAATCTGAGTTGCCAACTGATTAGCCCCAGCCTTAAGAAATTTTTAAAAGCACTTTTTTGTTGTAGTGCAGATCTGCTGACAATGAATTCTCTAAGCTTTTGTTTATCTGAAAATATCTTTATCTCACCCCAATTTTTGAAGGATATTTTTGCTAGGTGTATAACTCTGGATTGATAGTTTTTTTCTTTCAGCATCTTAAAGACTTCATTTCTATTTTTTCTTATCTGCATGTTTTCTGATGAGGTTACTTATCAATTTTATAATTATTACTTGCAGGTATTATATTTTTTCTCTGATCTTTAGATACATATTTTACTTTTCTTTTTAGTGTTTTGATTATGAAATGCCTATGTGTGGCTTTCTTATATTTATATGTATGTTGGGGTCTCCTGAGCTTCTTGGATCTCTCAGCTGATGTTTTTCATCAAACTTGGAAACTATTCCTTCAAATACTTTTTTCTGTCCCACTCTCTCTCTCATCCTTCTAGAATTCCAATAACATCTATTTTAGACTACTTAATATTGTTGCACAGTAGCTGAGGCTCAGTTAATTTTTTAAAGGTTGTTTTCCTGCCTCTGTTCTTGAATTGTCTTCAAGTTTCCTGGCATTCTTCTGCTACCTCCAATCTGATTTTAAGACCATCTAGGGAATATTTCATTTCAGTTTTGAAACTTCTCAGTTCCAGAATTTCCATTTGGTTCTCTTTATGGCTTGTATTTGAGGGTCCCCATTTTAAAATTCTTCAGGTTTATATTTTCCTTTAAGTTCTTTAACATTTATATATACCTGTTTAAAAGTTCTTGGTTGTTAATTCCAACTTCTAAATATCTCAAGTTCTGTTTCTATTATCTGCTTTTCTTCTTAATTTTGGGTCACTTTTGCTGTGCGTTTTGTTGCTGTTTGTTTTGTTTTGTTTTTTGCACATGTAGCAACTTTTTATTGTATTTTGGATAATTTGGATTTTGCTATCTTCTTTTAAGTGGTGTTGAGTTTTGTTCTGGCAGTCAGTTAAATTACTGGTGGATTCTCTTGATTCCGTTAAGCTCAATTTTATTTTTTGTTATGATGGGTCCATTTTAGGTTTTGTCTTTAGTCTTAGGACATGGCCCTTACTCTAAGATGTGCATAGATTTTCTGATTTCTCAGCTGGTTGCCTGAGGTGTTCGGTGAGACTCTCTTCACTCTTATTAGGCCAAAACTCCCTACATGGTGTAACTTCTGATGTCCAGCAATCAGCCTTCATCACCAGCTCTCAGCTAGCCTTGCAGAGTCTTGGTCTGCACATGCATAGTACTTCTATTGGCCAAGGATCTTCAGGGGATCCCAACAGAAGTTTCTGGTTCCCAGCTTTTAAGCAACCCCTCTATTCCAGTGCCCTGGCTTGAAGACCTGGAGGAGTTCAGGTTGGTGAAGTGCCCAAGGGAAAAACTTGAGAAAAGAGGAAGACTCCCACACAGTGTTCTTTACCATGTTCCAGCTATGGTAAGGAACTTAGGGCAACTTGCCTAATTTCTCCTTGCCTCAGTTTCATTATCTGCAAAATGGAAATAATAGCAGTACCCAACTGATAGGGTTATATCAAAGATTAAATAAGGTAATTTATGTAAAGTATTTAGAAGGGTGCTTATCATGTAGTAGGTGTTATATAAGAATTATCTGCTTTTTCCCTCCTTGCCCCGCATAGCTGGTTTGTGACTCATGCACCCAGTGGCAGCCCTTGGAAGACAGGGTTTCATGGAGAGAGAGGCTCATTCTGGGCTCTTTTCCTGAGCTGCATGAGAAGATATTTGGGGCATCCATAGATCAGGAAGGTAATCATACTCTAGAAGAATCCTGCTGCCTGAATGGATCCCTCCATGGAACCAGCTAGGTGACTGCCTTTTGGAGTCACCATTTGCAAAGGCTCTACTCACTGCTACTGCCTCTGTGTAGCCCTCTAGGATTTCGCTAACTCAGGAACGACTTGGGATGGGTGGCGGCTACCCAGGGTGGAGAGGCATCTAGGTGCTCTGGGGTAGTTCGCAGCCACTGCTGTCTCAAGGTATTCCTCCTCATGAGATGCTACTGATGTCCAACCCATTTCTTGCTTGCCTGAAGATGCTTTTTTTTTTTTTAAACCTGGAATTTTATAAAGGCAGTAGAAGGTTGCACTGCAAATAATTGACCTATCTAAGGGAGGGCTGTCAACTACGCATCCCTTCTCACGGGGATAGTGTAGGAGCTTGTCTGAATCCCCTGTGGAGAGCTGCCTCTTCTTGCTGACTCCACGTTCTGCATCCAGGTGGACAGGCTTTCCCTGGTGGGTGCTGCCCCCATTCCCTGAAATGCACGCATGGCTTGTCTTCATCTCTTGCAGGACCACATGAGAATGTTGTCTTTCCTGAAGCCAAAGCCAGACAAATTTGTGGCAATTTTACCAACATTCTGCCCAAAGCTGCTCAAAATTAGGCCTCCATTACCTAGGCTGAATTAACTGGGTGTCCATGCCTGTGCCTCTGTCTGTTCCAGTCTGTGCTCAGTGCACCACTAGTTCCAAAGACCCTGAGTGGAGTTCTGTAGTCAAAGAAGTTTGGAACTATAGGTTAAATGGAGCAAAACAGGATTATTTATTGCAGGAGTATTCTTATGCTGTTCACTTGCATAGTGACTCTTCCATACGCAGGAATCAGTGTTCCATTGTGTGTTCAGATCTTCATTGAGCATCTTCTCTTGGGATTAATGTTCTGTTCAACCCACCTGGGGAAATGCTGGATTCGAGTAACAAGAACTGTAGTTTACCTTTGGGGAAGCTGAACGCTGGTGGCTTCTGTGTGTGTGAGTGTGTGTATTTCTGTTTAGCCCTTTTATTTCCAATAAATGGTTCTCTCTTGGTTCCTCAAGTGCTTGGAGGGCAAGGAGTATTTAATAGTATTCTTATGATTTTTTGTTCTATAGCACTGAGGCCAGGCCTGCACTTGTAGGAGTGGATACAAACATTTGGCAGGGAAAAAAGGGACACAAACAGCCTTGCTTTGCCTCATGCTTCAGGCTCTCCAAGCTCTGGAGTGATCCACACGTGAGGGAAACTGAGAACTGGGAGGCCCTTGGAGGCCATCGCATTCAACATTTTCACTTGGAAAATTCGGAAACTGAGGCCCAGTGAGGGGACCCTTGTACCAGGCTGGGAAGAATCAGAGGCCCTTTGAATGTCCAGATATAAGCCTATAGAAGAGTGCTTCTGAGATGAGGCTGCATTTTAAAAATCCTGGTGTCCATGCTGCATCCAGAGCAACAAAATCATAACCTTGGGAGTAAGACCCGGGCATTAGCAGTTTTTAAATCTCCCCAGTGATCCCAACGTGGGGCCCAGCTTGAGAACCAGTGCTTTAGAGAGCATCGACACGCCTGGAAACCTAGGGGTTTGCAGAGATATCTCAGAGGTGCTGTGTGGTTAGATAGGGCAGTGGGTCTCCAGACCCTCTTGTTTCTCCTTTCTCAAAGCTGCTCTGCTTGCATCTCTTTATTTGTTGCTCCCCTATAAAATATCACTAGAGGGAAAGCCCCCATCACGCTTCTCCAAGTCAACCCCTGCAACTTCACTGACGGGGAAGGGGTGGCCTGCACAACATCACGGAAGACTTTGACCCCTCCAGGATTCGAACCCCGTCTCCTGACCCCCAGCCCAGGTTCTGCAGCCACCTCTTGCCCTCAAATTCTTTTCTTTGTAAATGATTCAACACCGTACAAGTCATACTCAAGCCTCCTCATGTTTCCTTTGAATCCCACTGGCACAGCCATGCCCTCCTGTGGACCGGATTTTTTGTTTTAGGTTCTACAGATTAATCAAGGATGGCCGGGGGTCACGGGGCACTTTGGGTACAGAGATTATGTCGGGGGCTGGGATTCGGGGCGGGGGGAGCAACTGACATCGAATTAGCCTTCATTTTAAGTTTTGATGCAGCAATTATGACTTCTGAATAGCAGTGGTTGTTACTGAGGATGGTCGCCTAAGCAGTGCACATAATTATTATAATTACTGTGTACCTAATGATGCCTAATAAGGAACCACACCACACAGAGGCGCAGTGGCTGCTCAGCCTGGTGGTCTGGGCCCCAGAGGGGGAGCAGCTGGGGTTCTGAAGCCTGTGCGGGGCTTTTACAGGGACGCCAGGCTGCTTGTCTGCTGGAGACCAGGGGTTGCAGAGTGTGTGGGAAGAGAAAACTCCCAGAAAGAATGTGCTGGCATCAGCTCAGAGGCAACCAGTGTGGATGTGGCTGAACAGGAGCCATCCTCCTTCAGCCATCGAATTCACGGTCTTATGTTCATACTAATTCCTGGTCCTCAGGGAATCTGCTTAGGGAAGGCAGAAATGGATAGCACTTTATGGGCTCTGTGTACGTGTGTGTGCGTGTGTGTGTGTGTGTGTGTGTGTGTGTGTGTGTATTTATAAAAAATAATCACTAATTTTTATAGAGGGCTATGTGCCAGGCTATTTCCATTCATCACCTCATTTAATTCTTGCAACAGTCCCATTTCACAGATTAGGAAATAGAGGCCCCATGGTCATCCCAATAATAAACCTGGCTGCCATTTATGAAGCGCTGTAATATCTGCCAGGTACTGTACATGGATTATCTCACCTGATCCCCACGATAATTTTATTAGATAGGTTTTATTATCATTGTTTCTTATTTATTCCTATAATAGAGATGAGAAACTGAGGCATGGGAAGGGAAAATGACTTGTCCAAGGTCATATAGCTGTTACATGGCAGAGCCAAGATTTGAACCCAGGCAGCCTAACACCTTTTTCCCTTCCCTCATTAATATGTATTAAATAACTAGAATATGCCAGGCACAGGCCAAAGCAGATTACATTCTAGTTGGGAAAGACAAAACAAAATCAAATAAGCAAATAAATGTATAATATTTAGGATATATACAGGATAGCAGGACGAGGGGATGGACAGGAAGAGGATCTATTTTAAAGAGGATAGACAGTGAGGATCTCACTAATGATGTCCAATTTGAGTAACGACTTGAATGTAGTGAGAGGAGGAGCCATGTAGATATTTCAGGGAACAGTGGTCTAAACAAGTGCAACAGCCAGTGCAAATGGCCTGAGGCAGGAACATGTACGGAAGGTTTCAAGAATCATGAAGAGGCTAGAGTGATGGAGCAGAGTGAATGAGAGGAAGAGAGTTGCAAGGAAAGATCAGAGAGGTGTTTGGGAGCCAGATCCTGTAAGGCCTTATAGACTAGGTTAAGAACTTAGCATTTCATTTTAAATGTAATGGGAAGCCTTAGTTGGGTTTTGAGCAGAGGTGGGACTTGGCTTAACTTTGGTTTTGTTTGGTTGCTGTGTACGTGGAGAAGGGACTGTGAAGGCCCCAGCGATGACCGTGGCTTGGACCAAGGGCAAAGCAGTGGTGGTGGTGAGAAGTGTCTGTATTCCCCATATGTTTTGAAGGAAGGGCTGATTTGCTAATGGTTTGGGTGTGGGGCGAGAGAGAACGAGAGTGGCCATTGATGACTCCTGGATGCCTTAGTCTGGGTTAGGAGGTCCTGAGAGCAGGGTTCCAGTGTAAGGGAGTTATTTGAGAGGTGCTTCCAAGAAGCACCCACAGGGGAGACAAGTGAGCTGGGGAAACAAAGGCAGCCAATAAAGATGCAGAACCAAGAAGTTACCAATGTGGGCACCTGCCGCTTATTTCTGCTGGGGACTTGGGGGAGGTAGCGTGGAGCACACATCTCAGACCCGAGGGCTGAGGGGCTGGGTCTCCATCGGTCAGTACTGTGTGCTGTCCTGCAGGACTTTGTAGTAAGCAGGTGTAGAGGTTAGTGCCCAGGGGATGGGGTGGGACCTTGACTGCTCAGCTACACCAGGTTTTTAGCCAGACAGTTGGGTAAATGGCCATGCCGTATCCTGAGACACAGGAACTTGTGCCTTAGACAAATGCTGTGCACTAGACCTCAGGCTTTATTTGGATCAAGCGTCAGCAATCTACAGCCTGGGGGCCAAATTCTGCCCTCTATGCCTTATGGTATTTAAAGATTTATTGGAACCCGGTCACACTCCTTCATTTCCTTGTTGTCTACGGCTGCTTTCCTGCTGCAACGGCAGAGTGGAGAGGTTGGGATGCAGATTGTGCAGCCCTCAAAGCCAAAAATACCATCTGGCCCTTAACAGGAAAAGTTTGCCAACTTCAGATTTAGAAGCAAAGAGCAAAACCGCATTCTAACTCTCAGATTCAGGGATTCCTTTGGAATCCAGATGCAGGAAGTAAGGCGCTTGGAGGATCAGTGGTTGCAGAGACCATCTCTGCCTCCAGGGCTGCGTGATGGGTCAGCTGTTGCCTGTATGAAAGTTCCCCGCCTCTCCATAGACTGAGAACCTCCCGATGACACACATAGAAGTTTGCAAGGTTTGTCTTTCCCTCACTTCCACCTGCCCCTTGGCTTTGAACACCCCAATCAGATAAGAATGCTGCTCCCTCTGGACCTTTATTTTCCCAGGCCCACCTCTATCTGACCCGAATGTTCCGTTCTAATTGCCAATTCCTTGGAGAGAGGTTCTGATTGGCTCATCTTGGGCCACACCCTCTCCTAGTCCAATCAATGATGGCGGGGGAGGTATCAAGCTGTAGAAGTCAGAAGGAGGGGTGTGGCCGGGTTTTCATCAGGTTCTTTCCGGTTCTCCGACCTACTGAAGTTACCAACTCCCCACCTGGCACTTCCACTGTGCTTGGCACAGAATGGGTGCTTTCTAATAACCACAATTCAGATAATCTGAGTTCCGGCCTCTACTTCTTCACCTACCAGCTGGGTGTCCTTGGCAAATCACCTGATTTTTCTCAGCCTCAGTTTTCTCACCTGGTTGGTTGTGAGAACAACCAACGATACCCCTGGAAGTTGGCAGGAAAAGGCATCTCCTCAGGCTTGCGAATAAAGCATAAGCCCTCACGTACTGGGCATCCAGAAGGAGATACTGACATGTGTGTTCTCCTAATTATAACCGTTCTAACCAGGGACTCTCGGCACTCCCATCCCAGGACTAGTCTGGCCCCGCCTCGTTCCCCGCTCTCTCCATCTCTGGTCCGTGCTCCATGCTGTGGGCTGGGACCTGGCCTCCCGGTAATGGGGCATTGTCCCTGCCCGGCGAGAACAAGGCGAGCTCAGCTGGCCTTAGTCACAGGTCAGTTGCTTCATACAAATCCGCAGGGACTCGCGGACGCTCTGACAAGGGGCGAGGTGCGCGAGGGCTCCATTTCGGGCTCAGACACAGCTCCAGGTGCTGGAGGCTGTAAAACGGGGCAGGCAGCGCAGCTGTGATTTGTGCAGCCCTGAGAACCGAATTACCCGGACCCCCCAGCGTTCTCGCTCTCTGAAGGAGAACAGGTGTCTCCTGAAAGCAGGGTTTCTCTCCTTCGGCACTGTGGACATCTTGAACCTGATAAGTCTTCATTGTGGGTCGTATCCTGTGCACTGAGGGGTGTTTGGCATCCTCCCTGGCCTCTACCCACTTGATGACAGCAAATCCACCACCCCCTCCAAGTTGTGACAAGCAAAAATGTCTCCAGACATTGCCAAATGCTTCCCTGACGGGGGGCAAAATCACCCCCAGCTGAGAACCAGTGCCTTAGAGGATGACGCTTGGAGTGGTTTTCTGGAACAAATTCCATCAGACAGCCAGGAAGCACACCTGGGCAAGGCTGCTGGAGGGTATGAGAAAGGGGAGGGCTTAGGCCTGGCCGAAGAGGGTCCCACCACTGGGCAGAGGAGATGGGCATCCTGTGAAGCGATAAGGGACAGCCACTGTGAATGCCAGAGGAGGGATGCACGGAGGTGAGGCTGAAGTGGGCTGGCCCCAGGGACGGGCTGGGTTAGGGAGTGGAGTAGAGCTGCGGTCCCCAACCTTTTTGGCACCAGGGATCGGTTTGGTGGAAGACAGTTATTCCACGGAAGGAGAGGGTGGAGGGGTGGAGGGGGTGCAGGGGGGATGGCTCAGGCGGTAACACGAGCGATGGGGAGCGCAGATGAAGCTTCGCTGCTCGCCGGCTGCTCACCTCCTGCCGTGCGGCCCAGTTTCTAGCAGGCTGAGGACCGGTACTGGGGGGGTTGGGGACCCCTGGAGTAGAGGGGACATTCCAGGTGATGGAGAAAGCCTGAGCAAAGGCCTTGGGGCATGAAATGAGTGTGGGACAATGTGAAGACAAGCCTGGGCACTGGCTGGGGTCCTGTTAGGGGAGAGAGTGGAAGTAATAATAAAAGCCACCAACAGCTACCTTGTTTTTGAGTGCTGACCATGTGCCAGATGTTTCCTAAACGCTTTACTTGCCATCTCATTTAATCCTCAAGAAATCCTTATGAGATTTGACTACTATTCTCATCTCACCGGTAAGGAAACCAAGGCTCCAGATGTTGTAGGGTTTGCCAAGGCCACACAACCCATAAAGGCAGGTTCAGATTTCAAGCCTAGGCTGTTGATCATCTGCTCAACCCTGCTCTTCTCCACCCTCGTAGTCACCGCCGTGCTGGGTGCGATGGGGGGTGGGAGTGGACATGAAAGTGTTCCCCTAACTCCTCAAACATAGGACCAGGGCTAATCCACTAAGTGAATGGATGAACACGTGAATAAATGAATGAACAGAAATCACCTTCCCACCTGACTCCTGGCTCCACCCACCATCCCCAGGCCTCTCCTTGGATATCCTTTAGCTTTGGGGACATCAGGTGGCACCTCTGTGTTGGCCCTTGCTTAGAGGGCACTCCAGCATGAGTGCCCCATAAGAAGTGGTCGCCTATTCCTCCCTGGCTTGGGCACGTTTGAAGAAGAGAGAGAGAAACAGCTAGATACCAGGAAGAACTTCGAAGAGATATTAAACACCGGGGACCCTGAATGAACAGCTGGGTGCCTGTGAGGCCAGGAGCCGGGGGTGTGGAGCCAGGGGGAGCTTTGTCACAGCCCGCTTACCACTCCTACCCCTCACCGGGCCTCGGTCCCTGCCCCAGGATGGCCCCCAATGCAAGGCAAGAGGACCTCTCATTCCCCTATCCCATGAGCATGCTTATTTTCTCCTAATTTATTCAGTTCTGCCCTGTGTGCTCAGCCTCTTGGGTGCAAAGTGATTTCAGTTTACACGCACTGTTCTCTCACCTACCTCTCCTGGAAAGCTCAACCCGGAGCCTCATTTGGGTTTCCGGGGAACTTTCTGATTCAAATTCCATTTGATTCCAGTTCTGAGAGTGTGTCTTGGCAGGGCCCTGGCTTGCCGTTCTCGTTATGCTCAGAAGTCAGGAATGGTGGGGGGCACCCAGGGAGCCCCAGGGGTCTCATTTGGGGACAGAGCTGCTGCAGGCCTCTGCTGTGTGCCAGGCTTCTTATTACAAGTCACCCGGGAGCTTTTGCCCAGAGTCTTTCCAGGGGGAGTCATACATCTGCAGCATCTTGGAACTCAGCCTCTGTGGGCTGCATCTGTCCTCAGTTTCCCTATCTTCAAAATGGAAATTAAAATAGTTACAGCTCAGGGGTGAAGAGATCCTTTAATGTGTTTCCCAAGTTTCAGTGCATTGTCTGCACCCTCATGAGTTTTACTATGGCCACACGCTACCAGTACCATATTTATTTATCTTTGATTATTATTTATAAAAACTATTTTTAATAAAAATTATTTGTTTGGCTCTAATAAAGATTATTTACTTTTCCTTTAAATTGACCTACTTTTAAAACACTGATCTATATATATATATATTTTTTTTTTTTTTTAAAGAAATTCACGTTCTTTTATTTATTTATTTATTTATTTATTTATTTATGACTGTGTTGAGTCTTCGTTTCTGTGCGAGGGCTTTCTCTAGTTGCGGCAAGTGGGGACCACTCTTCATCGTGGTGCGCGGGCCTCTCACCATCGCGGCCTCTCTTGTTGCGGAGCACAGGCTCCAGACGCGCAGGCTCAGTAATTGTGGCTCACGGGCCCAGCTGCTCCGCGGCATGTGGGATCTTCCCAGACCAGGGCTCGAACCCGTGTCCCCTGCATTGGCAGGCAGATTCTCAACCACTGCGCCACCAGGGAAGCCCAACAATGATCTATATTGAAAGGAAATTTTTATATTTGCATGAGAAGAAAATTGATACCACTCATCACAAATGGAAAGCCATAAGATAAAACAAATATGACCACAAACAACTACTTGACTCACGTGTGTACCAACGATAATTCTCACGACTAAGAGCCATGCTGTGCCTCCTGCACTTATGGAAACACTGAATGTAGAGTGCTTAGCGCTTATTCAATGAAAGATTGCTGCTACGAAGACAATGAAACCAATATGGTGTCTGCCCCTTGGGAACATTGCTCTGAGTTGGTCAAGGGGAATAATTTTGCTTCGAGAGACTGCCATATTTATTCTTCTCTGATAATTAGAGCTGTGATCTGTCATTGCGGTGAATTGCAAAAATGGTGACAATCTTTGTTCCTCCCGATAAGAGGTGGGGCTACTTGCCCCTTGAATCTGGACTGGTCTCATGCCTTCCTTCGACTGCTAGAGTGTGGTAGGAGGGGTGGCGTGTCAGCTGTAAGCTCATGGCCTTCCAAGAGGCCATCATGCAGCTTCCACCCTCTCAGGTCACAGACTCTACGCTAGGCCTGACCTGGGTCTCTGTATGTTTACAAGAATTGAAATCATGCCACTGCCATGTGAACAAGATTAGACCAGCCTACTGGAGAATGAGGGACCCCATGGAGCAGCGGGGGGAGATGTCCCAGTCAAGGCCATCTCAGAGCAACCAGCAACATGCCATCCAACTCAGATGCATGAGTGAGCCCAGCCAAGATCAGCCCAGCCTGGCCCAGAGCAGCAGACCCATCTGGCTGACTCACCGATTTGTGAGGAATAACCAGTGGTGTTTTAAGCGCCTCAGCTTTGGGATGGTTTGTTGTATAGCAATAGTTGACTTTCCTGTTTTATCTTATTCACTGGGGAATTCATGCCCAGTTCCATGCCTAGTCATTAATTCTTTGATTCAATTTCTTTCTTTCTTTTTTCATTATAAGACTTGTAGAAATATTTGCCTTTTTTAAAAACATTTTTATTTTATATGGGAGTATAGTTGATTTACACTGTTGTGTTAGTTTCAAGTGTGCAGCAAAGTGATTCTGTTATACATATACATATATCTATTCTTTTTCAAATTCTTTTCCCATGTAGGTTGTTACAGAATATTGAGTAGAGTTCCCTGTGCTATACAGTAGGTCCTTGTTGATTATCTATTTTATATATAGTAGTGTCTATCTGTTAATCCCAAAGTCCTAATTTATGTTTCAATTTCATTTGTTTTCTCTTCTTAATTCCCTTTCCTTCCTTTTTTATTCCTTCATTTGTGTGTGTGTGTGTGTGTGTGTGTGTGTGTGTGTGTGTGTGTGTGAATGTGCATTTTTAAAAGACATCTTTGGCAAAGGAGCAGGATGGAGATGAAAAGTTGAAAATCTAGCAGAGAGTTTGCCCGAGTGTTTCTTAAATTTTGAAAACAGCCTAAGGGGACACAAGGAAGCATAGAAACTTGAGAGCAATGGAACCATTAGTGGCAAAGGAGGTGTTTCTCTGCGGTGTCCCACTTTGCTTGCGTCTAGTTTTGTTTTTACAACCACACTGTCAGGTGAGTATAATTATCAACCTTATTGTTCAGGGTGGAGAAGCCAAGTCTCGAAGTTAAGTGACTCGTTCAGGATCACACAGCTGGTCAGTGTTGGAGCCAGGACTTGAGCCAGGTATTCTGACTCCAAATCTCATGCTCTCTCCATAATGTGGTGCCGCCAGTACCAGCGATGGGTGCGGGTAAGGTGGGGTGGTAGGAAGCGGGTTGCCTCCAAGCATTTGCCAGTGGGCGTTTTCTATTCCCAGAGCACAGATTGCCATCCAAATCAAGACTCAGAACTCCCTAGTTCAGAAATTGTCCTCTTTTCTTCCCCCCAGTAACTCAGAACCAAACATCCGATCCATCAGCAAATCTCTCAGCCCCACTGCTCCCCACCTGCTCCACTGCTGTTCCTAGTATTTCTCCTAGATGGCTGAGCATTCCCTAGCTGGTGTCCCTGCCCCTCTAGAGGGTCTTCCCAGGGATCCCAGCTTGGCCAAGGAAGGGCCAAAGTCCCTTTCTGTGTCCTGCAATTTTCCACATCCAGGCACTCAGGAATATCAGATATGGTCTCATTTTTTTCTTGGTCCTTATTAAATAACAAATGCATTGCAATGCTCCTTACACTGTGCTGAAATGGAATTCATAGATAACGTAATCTATCTATACACATAATTTAAATAAATCCATATAAGCCATAGAATGTCCCAAGTATACTCTAGAGGAGAATTAAAAGGCAACTAATTTATAATAAAATAACAATTACCTCAGAACATAAATATCCCAGCCCAACTCTCCTGCAAGACACAGTGAAGGCATCAGAGCTTGCAGCCGATGTAGGTAGCCTCACCATGAACGTGACCCTGCAGACACAGACTGATGCTCTGCTGGTGATTCAAGCTCCACAGAGGCGTGGATGGCTTTCAATGGTGGGGTCCCCATAAAGGGGACTAACTCCTGATCAATCTCCTAACAGAATAGAAAAGAACTTCCCCTTGATTTACACACAAATGGCAGTCCTAGAAAGTTCAGTGTTGAATAATATTGTGCAAAAGATAAAAACCCTTTGTATTAAATGTGAAATAAAGTTAGATTCTAGGCTCCCAATGTGATAACTAGTTTTTTCACCTGCCTTGAGGTTTGGTGGAGAATTCTTTGTGTGAGGACCTGTCTGCGCTTTGCATGGGGGTCTGGCCTGCCGACCCTCACCTGCTAAATGCTGTTAACATCCACCAACCTTTGTGACAAGCAAAAACATCCTTGTATGATTTTAACCTCCCCACCTCCACCCATAATCTGGCTACCCTGGGCTCCTCTCTGGCTTCCTTCCCTGCCATGTCCCTCCTCACCTACCGTACTCCAGCCACGCTGGCCTTGCAATCTGTGAGAAGAGTACTCCAGGCAGATGGAAGAGCCAGTGCAAATGTCATGTTGTAGGAGTGTGTCTGGCATGGCTCCCAAACAGTAGAGGCCAGTGTGGCCAGAGCAGGATGAGTGAAATAAGAGATGAAATCAGAGACAATGGGGGCCGGAATGTAGGACCTTTGAGACCAGTAAAAGGACCAACATTTAAAATCCAAATTAATGGCTTCCTTTGATATGTCAGGAGATTTGCTAAAACTGGGTCTGCATTCTTCCATATCTGCATAGCAACCATTGGCCAGGTTTGACCCCTATGGGAGGAACCTTTGCTCTTCAATTTACCACAAGCCCCACCCATCCCTATCGCCCCACACAGCCACCTGCATTGCTCATGTACATTGCCTGTCTGCCCTTATGGGCATTTGAGTGTGTAACCTCTGGTGGGGAGAGGGTGCTAGGAAAGAGAGTGGGGCTGGGGGTGGAGGGAGAAAGTAGTTTCCCCCTTCATAGTTCTGGAGAAAACAACCCCAACCTCCAGAGAGGCTGTGGGTGAGGTCTCCTCCCCGCCCCTGCTCCGTGCGCTCCACTCTCAGGCTGCCTGCTGAGAAAGCATCTCAGCAGGGGAGGCCAAGGCAGGGGCACCCATGAGGACGTCTCGAGGAAATAGTGAAAATATTTTCCCAGGGAAAGCCAACACTGCTATTTGTTTTCATTGCTTAAATTATACGTGTTATTTATTTTTTAAGTGGCCTGTCATTATTGGTGAATGGAGAAGGCACCCAACCTCACAATGCAACCAAAATTTTAGATATTGCTATGTAGTTATTAACAAATGAGCTTTTCATCTTTATAGAAGGCACCCTATGTGGAGCCCTCAGGGGCTGGGATTCTCATTATTGCGTAATTACAACCCACAAGGAGGGGTCGTCCTGGGGCTTGGGAAGCAGACAGGGTGGGACTTTTCAGACCCTCTGCATCTTGGCTCTTCAATCCATGTGTATATTCATTTGAAAATATGTATTGGGTGCCTGCTATGTACGAGGTACAGTTCTGGATGCTAAGAACAAAGCAATGAATGATGATATTAATATAAATAATAAAAACCATCACTTAGATGGTGCTCATATGGTGCTATGCACTGTTCTGAGTGTTCTACGTGTTACCCCCTTTGATCATCCCAATAGTCCTGTGAGGTCGAGTTATCCCCATTTTACAGATGTGGAAACTGAGGCACAGAGAGAAACAAGAGACACAGGCTTCCTTTATAAGGGAAACAGACCACAAACAAGAAATTTCAGTCCCATGAAAAAAAATGGAGCGGAGTTAGGTGATGGAGAGGGCCCAGGAGGGGTCAGCTGCAGATAGGATGATCAGAGAAGGCCTTGGTGAGGAGGTGGTGGCGAGAAGGAGCCAATCCCAGAAAGATCTTGGGAAAAGAATAGCAAGTACCAAGGCCCTGAGATGGAAGTAAACTTGTTGTGAGTAAAGAAACAGAAAGAAGGAGACTGGGACACAGGGAGCGTGGTTTTGCTGAGGAAGGCTGAAGCCTTCTGGCCCTGGTCTTTCCAATGGTCTGGTGATGGTTATGGGCTGGGGGCCTCAGCTGCCTAGGCAGGAGGTGGGAGGATGGCTGGAGGCAAGTAGAAAGAACACTTGGGTATTTGAATTGTCCCTCACGTGTGGGTGGCTGACCCAGGAAGTGCTGGGACTTCAGGCTGGGTTCTTTTTAAAAATTTTTTTATTTAGTTTTTTTTCAGCCAACTTTTTTTTATTGATATATATTCTACATACAATATTATATGTGTTTTATGTGTACAATACTGTATACATTGTGACATGAACACCACAATCAGTCTAGATACCATCTCACTATACAAAGTTAATGCAATATTATACATTATTTTAATTAATTTTTATTGGAGTATAGTTGATTTACAATGTTGTGTCAGTTTCTGCTGTACAGCGAAGTGAATCACTTATACATATATATATATATCCACTCTTTTTTACATTCTTTTCCCATGTAGGTCATTACAGAATGTTGAGTTTCCTGTGCTATACAGTAGGTCCTTATCAGTTATCTGTTTTATATATAGTAGTGTGTATATGTCAATCCCAATCTCCCAATTTATCCCTCCTCTCCTTTCTCCCTTGGTAACCATGTTTGTTTTCTACATCTGTGACTCTATTTCTGTTTTGCAAATAAGTTCATTTGTACCATTTTTTTAGATTCCACATATAAGTGATATCATATGATATTTGTCTTTCTCTGTCTGACTTACTTCACTCAGTATGACAATCTCTAGGCCCATCCATGTTGCTGCAAATGGCATTATTTCGTTCTTTTTTATGGCTGAGTAATATTCCATCACATATAAAAATAAAACAATTTATTTTATTGAAGTATAGTTGATTTACAACATTGTGTTAATTTCTGCTGTACAGCAAAGTGATTCAGTTATACATATGTATACATTCTTTTTCATATTCTTTTCTATTATGGTTAATCACAAGATATTGAATATAGTTCCCTGTGCTATACAGTAGGACCTTGTTGTTTATCCATTCTATATTTAATAGTTTGCATCTGCTAATCACAAACTCCCAATCCTTCTCCCCCCCCCAACCCCCAGGCTGGGTTTCTAAAGTAGAGTTGAAGGACATCTCCCCTTGCCCCCTTACCTTTTCCACTTAGAAATCCCTTGCAGCTCTTATTACATATACAGATGCTTAGGTTCACCATATGGTCCTAATGCCACAGGTCTGGATGTGGAGCCCAGGAATCTGCATATTTGACCTAGAGGATTCTGGAGCACGTGGGGATTTGAGAACTGGGTAGCCAAGAATTCCTGATTAGAGACCAAACATCCAGGGAGGATGGAGATGAGTTTCTCCCTCTGCTGCCCTCAGAGCTTGTTCTGGGGCTCCTGCTACCAGGTCCCCCTATCGAGAGGGACTTTTCACGTGCTGGGGAGAGGTCAGAGAAGGATGAGCAAGGTGGAGGGGCTCCTTAGCTTGTGGCCGGTGAACCAGGTTTGATGGTGTTTTTAGTCTGGAGCTGAGGCACAGATGGGGACACTCGAGAGGCACTGAGATGGGGACACTCGAGCTGAAGGCACACCTGCAGGGCTCTGTCACTGGAGGGGAGCTGACTTCAGTGCAGAGACCCCTAAATGCAGAACAGGACCAAAGGTCCCAAGTTCCAGGAAGTTTTAGTTCAAGACAGTGAAGAATTTTGTAATGGCCAGAGCTGTCCAACAGCTAGAGATGTGGACTCCAGGGCCAGGCAGACTTGGGTGGCGTCTTACCTCTGTTGCTTCCTGTTGTCTGACCTTGAACCAGAGATTAACCTCCTGCTGCCTAAGCTTTCTCGCAGCCACTTGAAAGAATGAAATGAGTTAGTACACGGACAATGCTCCAAACACTGTATACAGCAAGCACTCAATAAATGCCAGCTGCAGTTGGCATCATGTTCTTATGACTAAGAATGGAAGGACTTGCCTTTATAGGCTGATCAACCTCCTGTGATGACGGAGGTGGTCTGTAATGCTTCTTGTTGACTGGTGGGGCATCTGGAAGACCCTTCTACCCGAAAGCAAGGTTTCCATCTGCCTGCTATTGTCATGGGTCAAAGGGGTGGTGGTTCTGCCTTCCAGCCATGGCCTCTCTCTGGGGTGTCTCCTAGGGAACTGGGGGATAAACAGGGAGATCCGGTGTTTAGACCCAGCTTGGCCATGGTTGGCTCTCTCACCATCCAGTTGCCATTTGTCAGTGGAGTGTTTTTCCCCATCCCTTGGACATCACCGAGTCACCCGGAATTCTTAGGCCTTTGAGGAAGAGTGTGCCATGCAGCTCAGTAGTGTGGCTTGTATTGGGTGAGAATCTCTCTCTCTGGAGGGCTCTGGGTCTGGGGACTGTGTGCTCCTCACCCCATAAGCATTTCCAGTTCACTCTGGGACTTGGTTCTGTCTGGTGAGAGCCTGTAGACCCTGAGATGGCAGGACAGGACCCGATAATGATGAAGGCGAAGATGAGGTGGAGGAGGAGGAAGGAGAAAGAGAAAACGATGAAGATGATGACCACGATTACTGTTGTTTCTCTGTTTTCTGAGCACTGACGATGTGTCAGAGGCACATGCAATGCTCCACACCCACGATCCCAGCCAATCCCCGCAGCAACCCTATGAGGCAGGAGCTGCCGTCTCCACTTTGTTTAGAAGGGAACCGAGGCTTATAGAGTTGAAGCTCCATTTTCAAGGCTACCAGAAAAGCAGGAGTCAGAAGCAGGATTAGAACTCAGTTCTGGGTGTCCGTGCTCTTAATCAGTGAGCACTGCTGACTGGGTGCAGCCATCCCAGTGACCTCAGTCCATTGGGCAGGTGAGACTGAATCCTTGAGAAAGAAGGACCAGCATGGGGCACCAGCCTGATGCCAACAGAGTGAGCCCAAGACAGGGGGCCCTGGAGGGCTGAGGAGCATGAAGGGAGAGACTTCGCAGTGCAGGCTGTCTCAGAGGAGAGACCTCCTTCTTCCCCAAGATCGGACTGGACTACCCCCTTGGCGTTTCACACTCTCTTGGTATTGCCAGACGAGGCAGTGATAACCACTCGATTTCAACGGAAATCATTTGTTTTTTCCTCCTTCCCAACTGGGCTGTCTCCTGAGACCCAGGTGTTAATGAAATCAAACAAAATGAAAATGGGTAAATTATTGCAAAGCTATGAACACCTCTGCAGGGCCACGCCTCACTAGTTTCCAATACCACCTCATTCAGGAGGCTGCCGGAGAAGCCAAAGCAATTTTGTCCCATGGGCGAGGTGCTGGAAGGGAGGCACAAAAAAGACAAGATATTGCAATCAGGAGGTCACTGACCCAGGCTTTTGTGTAATTATAGAATTTCATTTCTGGCCAACTGGACTGATGGCTGAGCTTGTTGGCAAATTAGTGGTGAAAAATAAAGCAATTTTTAGCATCCTCGAAAGAGTCACCACCCCAGTGGTGTGTCAGGGGCCCAGGGTGGGGGAGGAAGGGGACGGATGGAGAAGAGAAGCCCAGATTAGAAGCAGCTGGTCATTAGGACTCACAAGGCTGATACGTTTTAATTCAAGACCTGGAGAATGTGCCCAGCGTTGTCACGAGGGGATGAATCCCGCTACCTTTGGGGTTTGTCTTGAGAGCAGAAGAGGCTGTGATAAGACTCAGGCCCACACTGCCCTCTTCTCCCAAAACTGGGGTGGAGGGTGGTTCTAAAGAGTGCCCAGACCAGTCTGACTCACATGCCTGACTTTGCCTCCCTTTTTTCTTTCCTCGTAACATGCGGAGCAAGAACGTTCACCTCGTAAAGTTATCACGGCCCAGACTATCATAGATGGGAAAGCACTCTGCCCATTAAAATGAAATCTGGTACTGCTTGCTATTATGCTTTCCAAGCTTTTATTCTGAAACTTGCTTTTAATTTTTCGCAAGTATATTTGGCATTGAGTATTACTTTTCACCCTTATCACATAATACCTTTATTATGCTTTGCCTTATCTGTTCTTGTACCAGTTGGATAAGTGTCTTGGTGACAGCCTTCTTTAGATTGTCTTACTTTAAACATTTTTACTTAAATACCCCTGCTAGCTTTATGCCAAGCCAGACATCCATGAACACAGAGGTTTCACGGACTAGTAATGTATTTTCTAAAACAGATGAAAAGAAATATCTATTATCATTAAAATTACTCTTCATGAAATTTCAAATCCACGTGATGGTGCTTGTCAAATTATTGGTGCCGAAGGACCAGTTTTTCCTCCTCTTGCCGGCCCACCTTGGGCGGATGCATGGTCCACTTCACGAGGCTACGATTCGACTCCTACCACATCCTCCTCACCATCTGAATGGGTTTTACCTTGTTCGTAGAAATGAGTCCACTGACCAGGGACTTAGATATTATGGCAATTCCAAAGTTATTGGCAATTCCAATAACATTTTCTAAATATTTACCTTCAATTTCTGTACTTGACATGAATCGATAAGAAACAGTTCATGGCCCCACACTGCCTGTTGGCTGTACTTGGAGCAGTCTAGGTGTGCAAATACTTGAACACACTGACCTTGCAGAAAGAGGATCCAAAGAAGAATCTGCAGATTCAGTCAGTGGGGACTTAGAATTTCTCAGCCTCAATTTATCCATCTATAAAATGGGTCAAAGTGATGCCCTCATGCTGCTCCCAGACTGCTGACATTCCTTCCCCTGCACCAAAGACTTCACCCATCCTGGCAGCATCACTGCTCTGGGCCCATTACAGAGGACGAAATGAAACTTCACAGGAAGACCAGCATATTAAACGGATGAATGTGAAACTCAAGAGATAACCACAGAGGTTCTCTGGCTGCTCGGAGAAGCAGTGAGAAGCCCAGTGCCTTCTTTCCAGCCCATGGCCATGCAGGGCATGCCTCTGGCAAACCCCTGGACTCCTTGGAACAGCTGGGCAGGTGGAGATAAATTCCAAGGTGCTTTCCCCTTTAACGTGCCAAAGGAACAAGTAGTAATGGGGCATGCATAAGAATCCTCATTCCCCTAATTTATTTTGGAAAAAATGGGACATAGCCCTCAAAATCATCCCCTCCGGGTAGCTGAGTCTTTGAGGGTCTCCCGGGACGGGATGGCGGACAATTCCTTCCTTTACCTGGGCGCCAGGTGAGAGATCCATGGTGTTCTGACTCTCGCTCCTGAAGAGGGGATACGATGGAGGAAGAGCTGAAATGTTTCCTTTTGGGGAGTGCTTGGTGTGTGGTTGGAAGGGCATCTGAGGATGAAGGAATCTTGGTTTTGCTAAATCTCCATGGAGGTTTGGTGCTCCTGAAAGAGGGTTACAAGGAAGGCACTGATGGCGGCAGCATGTACACAGACGTCACAGTCTACAGAGCCCAGCCCATATGGCAGCCTCTTGGAGCCTCAAAATTCCACTCACTTTGCAGTGTTATTAATATCTCCATCTTAGAAGGAAAGTTCCTAAGGATCAGAGAGAGGATGGGAGTTTCCTGAAGACAGCCAGGTGGTGGTGGAGCCAGGATGCAAACCCAGAGCCACGTGACTCAAAAGTGCTGTGGCCATGAATGGATCAGTCCACTCGGGAAGCAGGGCCATTGCTCCCCACCCCTCCCTCATGGACCAGTTGGAAGGTGAGGTAAACAGCAAAGCCGAAGGAGGCACCGACAAGGCTTTGCATTCGCTTCCGCCCGTTCAGGGTTTCCCACTAATATCTGCTGGTGAGCCAGGGCGGGGGCTCCTTGACAAGTGATGTGGTTCTTGATGGTCCCAGGAAAGTCTAGAGAAGATTTGTGATGTGTCTGAATTCGAGAAAAGACTGGGGAGAAAATTGCACCTGGGTTTGTAGGCTCTCTAAGAGGGTGATGCATGGACATCTGGGGCCAGGAAGATGCCCTGTCTTTAGGCCATTGATGATTTGATCACAAATGGCAACTCTGGAAATGTCCCAGAGTGACTAGTGGCATAAGAGCACACCCAGGGACACTCATCAGAGAGCGTCCCTGCCCTCCGGAAACTAGGAGCAGGGGGAAAGCATGGAGTGGTTAGAGAGTATTCTGAGATGGAATGTGAGGGAGTAATATAAAATCTTATATTTTATATAAGGATCTTCTAAGATCCTAGGCGCAGTTGGCATTGTGAGGAGAGAGGCTGGAAAATTGGAGTAACCTTGGAGAGCTCCCTGGAGGAGGTGAGACTTAATCAGGGCCTTGGAGGAGAGTGCATTAGCCAAGACTGAGCTGCAAAGGTCAGAAAGCCCATCTCAACCTTGTTAAAGCAAAGTAAAAAAAAAAAAAAAAATTGGTGGTGGAGGTGGCTCATATAACCTAAAAGCTCAGAGTAAAGCATATGGACCCTGGTGCTCCAACAATGTGGTCCAAGCTCTGTTTCTGCCTGTCCATTTCTTAGCTCTGCATCCCTCTGGGTTGACGTCATTGTTTAGCAGCTGTCCGCATGGGGCTGGAAGGGTGTCCCTGGCAGCTCCAGGTTGCAAGGTCCTTGTACCCTGTGCCTGGAAATGTCCCCATGGGATTTTAATTTATGGAGGTGACTGAGTGACAACACGAAGAGGTCAGTGCCACTGAAAGAAGATGTTTATTACTTACAGTTCCCAAGAGGAGCGGGGCTACCTCACCACGCAGGGCCACAGAGAGAAGCACCGGTTTTGATCGGGAGGCAGAAGGAGTGAGGGGCAAGTCTATGCCAAAGCCTTTACTGGGATTTTTGTGGGAAAAGCAGGGCAGAAACAGCTAGGGATTGGCTAGTTTGAATAATCCAGGTGACTTTGGGGTGTCAGGGCTGTCCCTAGTTTCTAGTATTTAGCGCTGGGTTGTTTTAGGGCAGGGGTAACGTTGGCTTGGTGGGTGAGGGTCAGATGGCCGAGGTGGTTGGGGGTATGGGATTGGGAGTGGTGGGGTGTATATGCAATGCTTGCTTGCAGGTGAGTTGTCTATTATCTTTAGGAATTAGCTAGTGCTGGGAGGGACAGTCTCTCTCCCCCAGTCAGCGAGGCCAGATGTATTCAATGCCAGAGTATCAAGAGTATAGAAAATAAGCAAATATAGTTAATACAGTTGACCCTGTGATGAATGGATGCCAAACAGACAAATACAGAATCTAAGAAAACAGAGTTGGAACACCCTGGGAGCAGCTCTTTCTTGATAGCTCAGTGAGGTGGAGTCCTCTGATTGGTCAGGCCTGGGAGGTGTGCCCACCCCTGGGAGGCCAGGTGAACCCCATCTGGAACACAGGAGCAAGCTGCTGTGGTGATTCGAGGGATGTCTCCCCAGAGGGATGCTGCTTGCCTGGAAAAGTCACATCCAGTGGAGAGAAAGGGTTCAGTCTTGGGAGGACTGAGGGGCAGGGGTATTCCAGACGTAGGGATGGACCACTAGGGCCAAAGTGTTAGGGATTTACCAAGTCTTCATCCACTCCTGCCTTCAAGCTCTGTTGCCTCTCCCTTGCCTTGTCAATATCTAAGAGAGATGGTTTAGCTTTCCTGTTAGCTTTTATAATTAAGACTCACTTTCAGGTATGAAAATGTCCAGCCCTGTTTCTATGAAATTCAGTCTCACAGGCAGTTCCAATCTGCTTCCCTCTCCTCAGCCCCACTGGAGCTGAAACCCCACAATGGGGAAGGATGGGGGGCCAGGGTCTGTCTGGCACTCTTCCTTTATCTTTTCCCCTCATCTGCTGCTATGGGCGTCCCGCCCCCTGTCCTGTGGTGGGGGGGCCCTGGGTGGGAGGACAGATGTCATACTCCATGGGCTGTTGTAAAGAAGCCATTGGTGCCATCAGTGAGTGACACCTAGTGCTGGCTTTCATGGGGATCGCTGCAGAACGAAGCTTCTGGACTGGGCTGCCCACTCTCTGACTGTCCACATGGGACTTTCCTTTGTTCCTCTTCATCACAGGCTACCACATGGTACCATCATGACATCTTGAGCCTGGCTACCTGCCATGGTATCCCGGTGGCTCACAGGAGACTCACGTAACCTCGTGACACTGAATTGAAGTGTTGCAAGCTTTTGCCACTGCCCTCTCTCCTCACCTTGCTATTGAGAACCGCCCCAACCCATCCTCTACCTCCAGAGTTTCTCCTGGTAAGAAGCAGGCTTAAGGCTCTGTGTGCACACATGCTGGAGCAGGCATCTAAGTAGCCTTGCCTAAACCCCTCTGTGGCTTTCTGCAGCCAGCACCTGTAACTCTCACCCCAAGGGCTTTCTCTGGTGCCCCAGGCAGGGGAGTTGACGCCCCTGGGAGCAACCTTCAACCCAAGATGGATAGGAGTTGTTGGATAAATGCCCAAGTTCCTTTGCCTTCAGGTGTGTGTATCATACAATCCTCAGTGGCTTTGAGCCCAGTACCCACAGCAGTAGCCTACTCACTGCTGCATCTGAACTGGCTTCCTTCCCATCCCTTTCTCAGTCCCCCCTTCCCATCTCAGTGCTTCCTGGGATCATCTCTCAAATTGCTTGCACTCAAATCTTTATTGCAGGGGCCACTTCTGGGGGAAACCCAACCTAAGACGCATGTCCCTAAACTCCCAGGGTTGTTCTCATCTCATCACATCCCGCCCAGCAGGGGGTGGGAAGGGGCTCACAGACTACATGGCTCAGTAAGCAGCCAGTTGGTGGTGTCAGACCAGTCCTTACACCAGGTCTTTTGTGCACACTCCATGGCTTGTTGGCTGGTAGGTCTTCTGTGTCCCATCCCTTTCCTTCCCTCCTCATGAGTCAAAGCGCTCTCTGCACTGGCCAACAATGCTCAAAGCTGAAGATGTTCTCACTTCCTCATGTTTCTCTCAAATGTTTACTCATTTCATTTAGACTGGAGTGGGTGATGGGCAATTCTCATGGGACTTATTAAGCCATCCAGTAAAGAGTCTGAAGACCCTAGATGAAGAAGAGCATCCCATCGCTCTTGTATAGATTATGGGGGTTCTTATCACCTGTTGTGTGATAGCTCAGCTCTGGGGCTTCAGTCAGGGAGAAAGTCCCATTCACCAGATTGTTTCAAAGTATTGTTGATGCTTCTCTGACCACAAGGGCATGAAACTAGAAATCAACCACAGGAAAAGAAATGAGAAAAAAAAAAAAAAAGATTACATGGAGACTAAACAACATGTTGCTAAAAATGGGGAATCAAAAAGGAAATTAAAAAAATACCTTGAGACAAATGGCAATGAAAACACAACCATACAAAATCTATGGGATGCAGCAAAAGCAGTTCTCAGAGGAAAGTTCAGAGAGATGCAGGCCTTCCTCAAAAAAGAAAAAAAAAGAAAAGAAAAAAACCCCTCAAATACTAACCTAGCACCTAAAAGAATTAGAAAAAGAACAAACAAAACCTAAAGTCAGCAGAAGGAAGGAAATAATAAAGATCAGAGAGGAAATAAATAAAATAGAGACTAAAAAACAATAGAAAAAAATCAATAAAACCAAGAGCTGGTTCTTTGAAAGGGTAAACAAAATTGACAAACCAAACTATAGTTGATGTACCTGTGACTTGGCAATCCTGCTCCTGGGTGTGTTCCCAACAGAAAGGTACTCATACGTTTGCCAAAAGACAAGAATGTCCATGGCAGCACTATTCTGGAAATAGCACAAAACTGGAAAGAAACCAATGTCCATAAACAGTAAAAAAAATATAATTACCTTGTGATATAATTGTACAGTGGAATACTCCATAGCAGTGAGAGACACTGAACTACAACCTCACTTGACAACGTGGATGAAACTCACAAACATAATGTTGAACCAAAGGAGCCAGACACAAGCGAAGACCTACTACGTGATTCCACTTATGTGATGTCCCAGACCAGACCAAATTAACCCACGGTGTAGAAGTCAGGCTCATGCTTGTCTTTGGAAGGGGCAGTAGGGAATGGAAAGGGCCACCAGGAGGGATCCTGGAGAGCTGGTCATGTTCTATTTCTTGATCTGTGAGCTGGATGGCTGGACGTGTTCACATCATGATAAGTAATCCATCTGTACACTCAGGATTTATGTACCTCTGTTATGTATGATATGCATCAGTTTCTGTATAAATGTATTAATACCATCCCAGTATAAACCTGCTGGGGACATGTTGGGCCTGATAAAGGAGGAAGGAGATTACATTCTGAAGGAGTTGCATGAATTAGCAAGTGTTTACTGGCAGGAGTCAGGGAAGTACCCCGGGATAGGATTTCTGGAGTGTTTGATCAAGGGGACCACAACGTAAGACTGAATAAGCAAGAATTCATCGAATTGGGGGTACTTTCTTGGGACACAGAATTTAATAGCCTGGCAGAGACCCCAGAATAGGGGGCAAACTCACTGCCAAGTGGGCTTTTAGAAGCCCAGAGAAAGCAATGGCCCATGCTGAGGTGAAGGTGAAATACCTGAGTCGCCCTGGAAGATGACAGAAGAAGGAAAAGGCTGAGGGAAATGGGCATGCAGTATTATATGAAGCCAGAAGACCCACCAGAGATCTGTGTTCCACTGGAGGGTTCAGAGGACACACCATTCATCAGTGACATTAAGAACACACTTCTGAGTGAGATGGACACGAGCATCACTAAGAAACTTGGTGGATGCTCTTCTCTGCAGACCAAGGCTGCTGGTAGGAGAGGTGGCTGAAGAACTGGGCTTGTTAATAGTCATGGGGATGGTGGGTTACTGAAACCAGAAGTCAGGGGGCTGCGATTATCATAATGACTTGCAAGTTCAGAAGGGCAGCCATGTGGCTTGATTTAAAGGAAAGGGAGAAGATAAATAACAGAATGCAGTGTCCTTAGAAGCAAAGTAGTCAGGCCACCAATAAGGTTGCTGCTTAGTGTCTGCAAACAGAAGAAGGCAAATGTGGAGGGAAGGTTTAGAGAACTTCTGCTTCCAGCCAAGATGGAGTCGCAAGTTTCAGATTTGCTCTTGTGTGTGAAACAACCAAAAGTGGACAAAATGAATGAAACAATAATTTGCAATATACTGGACTTCAGGCAACGAAGAAGAACAACCCCTGAAAAAAGGGGAATCGAATGAGGTGAGCCCTATGATTGCCCCACCTAACTTCCTAGGGAGAGTTTCCACGTCATGGCTCAGGAAGAGTGAAGTCAGGTAGACCCCTGACTTGAGAAGACAAAGACAGCTAGAGATTGCAGGAGCAAGTACTGGAGAGGAGAGAGCTACTGGAGAGGGAAAACACCGGAGATGATAGAGAGGCCCCTTCAGGTATTTAGCAGAGAACTAATGAGCACGTGTGATGGAGGGATGCCAAACAGACAAATACAGAATCTAAGAAAACTCAATTGCAGCACCCTGGGAGCAGCTCTTTCTTGATAGCTCAGTGAGGTGGAGTCCTCTGATTGGTCAGGCCTGGGAGATGTGCCCACCCCTGGGAGGCCAGGCGAACCCTGCCAGAAACACAGGAGCAAGCTACTGTGATGGTTGGCATGGATGACGCTTGATTAGAAACCCTGAATCCAGCAGAGAGAAGGGAATCAGTCTTGAGAAATTCAAGGGGAAGGGACATTTCAGACACAAGCTGATTACGTCGGTCCCCTTCTATTCTGGAAGGACTGGTGGCTCAAACTTACAGGGATAACTACCTGTTCCAGGCGTGAGTCTGCCTTTTCTGCCTGCAGTGTCTCAAGCAGCACAACTTTCTAGGGACTCGAGGAAGGCCTGATCCACAGGCATGGAATCCCACACAATATAGCATCTCTCCTGAGGACAGGAGAGGTGCGTCTGGAGGACACACTTCCTAGTGAAGAAGGTGTGAGATTGTGCCTGTGACTGTGGTACCTACTGGTTGTATCGCATACCACACCATCCAGAAATAGCTGCCTTATAGAATGTTAGCATGGCCTTCTAAATGCACAATTAGAGTGCCAACTCGGAGGCAAGGATGAGGTGCCATCCTGATCCTTCTGGATGCAATGTATGTATTATATCAGAGATGTCTATATGGTGTTGGGTCCCCTTTAGGAAAAATACATGGACCCAGGAAACAGAGATAGAAGTAAGAGTGACTTCACTTACCATCACTCCCAATGACCCACCAGGGGACTTTGTGCTTCTCATCCTCCCATCTCTGGACTTTGCTGGGATTAAAAGTTCTGACTCCCCAAGGAATATACTCTTGCTAAGGGACACAGTAAGAGTTCCATCGAATTACAAGCTATAGCTGCCAAAGGGGTGCTTTGGACACCTTGTGTCCAGGGACCAGCGGGGTAATTGACCTTATCACTGAGAATGGCTAGGGCTGCTGTTACACACAATGGGGGCAGAGAGGAATATGTGTGGACCCAAGTGACCCACGTAAGTGCCTCTCAGTACACCTTTGCCCCACTGTAACTGTGAGTGACCCATGCAGCAATGTCAGCATGAGAAATGCATGATTACCAAGGGCCCAGACTCTTTAGTAGCAGAGAGGGGAGTCACACCATCAAGTAAGTCTCAGACCTGACAAGGATGGAGAGAATTTGGAAAGGATGGTGAAGGAGAGAGAGGGTCAGAGCCATTTGTGGACCTGAGACCAAACCCAGGGATCAGGACTGTAGTTCATCCCACTACCTTCCCCCTTCTAAGTGCCCCCTGAGGAAGAGAGGCCCACAGGTCCTCTCTCTGCGAACGTGCATGCAAAAATGGATCGCCAGTGGGTAAGCTGTGCTGGCCGTAGAGGTGCCTTGTTCAGCTCTCTCCGCAAAGGAGCCTCTAGCGGCCACATGGTGGGATCCACTACGGCGTTCATGTTTAGCCCAGGCTTCCCCAGTGTTGCTGTGATGCAGCACATCTCGGGTCCTAGAGCTGGACCATTCCCGCCTGATGTGTACACTGCTTTGTGCAGCTCCTACCCATTGACCTGACTGAGACTTTCTCAGAACTCCACTGCAGGCTGCAACTCTTCTTATGCAAGCCCTCCTTCCTGCTCTCCTTTCAGGGGTGTCGGGCCCACATCACAGTCTGAAGGTTCCCCCCCTTCTGCCTGCTCCAGCATTTTGCCCAGTAAATCTCTCACATGTCCACTCTTGTCTAGACATCTGCTTCTCAGAAGACCTAATTGGCATGCATTTTCTGCTCATCCTGCCTTAAACACGTTCCCTTACATATATCTCCATCCAAGGCTACTCTTTTTGCCCTTTCATGGCTCTGATCTGAATGTGTCATTGTTTTATATTTGGATTCGCTTGTTCATGGTCTGCCTCTCCCTCAGGACTGTGAAATTCCTGCAAGTGGGGTGCTATGAAGGATCCCTGTAGAGTTCACTGCTGTGCCCCAGTGCCTGGCACATGACAGATATTCTATATCTGTTCAATATCTGTATCTTGTTAAATGAATGTTCAATAGGTAATGGGAAAATTGGAGAAGGATTAAGCCTATAAAATGCTTCGAAACCCACCAGATATTCTGTTTTTTTCAGAAGTGCCTGCTTATGAGCTGGTGTTATTTCCGGTGCCGGTCATTAGGGACTCTCTCTGTTTGGAGCACACACCCAGTCCCAGTACAGGCAGACACGAAGCATCCTGGCTGCATCCCACACAAAGCTAGATATAAGTTTCTAAGGTCAGGGTGATGAGCCATCGTCTCACTGGAGGGGGCACTTTTGTAACATTCCCCCTTGAAAAGAATCTCACTGGGATCAACACTGAACGGGGTGTTTATCTTCAGAATGTGAAATGTATGAAGCGCTGTAATTAAACCAGCAGGGGTGGGGATGGAGCGTTAGCTCCAAATGGTTTCTTTGAAGATGAAAGTCATTAGATTTCAATGAAAATCTAAGATGCAGCATCCCACGGACACAAGAATATTTAACCTACATCCTAGAGTAGGGCAAGCAATTGATAGTGTGATTGATAATAACTTGATTGCAGCAATTGGGAAGGGGAATTTAAAAATGGTTAGATTAGCAGGAAGCAGGCAATGAGTTGAATTTTCTTAGAATGTTGAAGTTTCTCCATATTCTTTTTTTTTTTTTTTGGCTAGGAAAATGCTGAAGCCACTCGGTAAATAGGCAATCCAGGAGCTGGAAAGTCATAGAATCTCACCCAAACAAACCATCCAGAGGAAACAGAGCCAGAGTGTCCTGTCGGTGACAACACCTGGTGGATAAAGTTGCCATGCTGAGCACCGGTTTTCACTGCTGAGGCAGACTCTCTTGGTACCTACCCACCCATAGTGAAGTGTTCAGTGCACGCCTCTAACTTCCTGCTGAGGTGTCTCTCTGCCTACGTGGCAACCTTTCTCAGCTGAACACAGGGCGGACCAGAAGTGCCAGAGACTTACTGTCCCTGGAGCAACCCTCTACCCATGACACATGGGAGTCAGTGGGTACATTCTCAGCTTCCTCCCATCTCAGATGAACAACTCTGAGGTATGCTCTGTGCAGCCCCCCGAAGACCCCAGGAGGCTTGAGTTGCTGTTGCCTCATTAATGCACTGCGAATTGCCTTCCTCATTCTCCTACGGTGGCTTCTTAAGATCATATCCAAATAAATGATCTGCATCTTGATCTTTATCTTAGGGTCTGCTTCAAGGGGAACCCAAAATAAGATAATGGGGGAGCGTTTTCAGGGGGTGAGAAGCAAAGTATTAATAACTGATTTAGCTGGGACATTACCCCATCGGAAGGGATGCCAGCCACAGTGGCAGGCCTTACCTCCAGCTTGCTGTGTGTGTGTGTGTGTGTGTGTGTGTGTGTGTGTGTGTGTGTGTGTTGGAAGAGTGGTAGGGGAAGGCAGGCAGAAAGCTGAGAGTTACCTTCAAATGTGTAAAAGGAGAAGAGGGCACTTTCTTTCCCGAACTCAAAACTAAGACCAAAATGGAGGTTATGCAGGGCTTGCTGCTTTGTTTTTAATTTTTTTCCTCTGAGCTACTCAGGACTCTCATAGTTGCAAGTGATAGATTTGCAACTCAAGTGGACTTAAGCAGTAAAGGGAGCTTATTGGTTTCTATAACTACGGGGGAATATGGACTTCAGGAATGGCTGGATACAGGTGCTCAGTGGTGTTGGTACTTTCTCTGTCTCCCTCAGTACCTTCATCTTTCCTCTGTTTTCCTCTTGTCCAGCTTCAGTTTCAGGCAGCTTCTCCACTTGAAGTGGTAAAATGGTTGCTGGTTGCCCTGGACACTTATCCTCACAACTCTCATCTCTTCCCTAATTGCTCCAGATGTTCCAGAAGTGAATTTACCCATAAACCAATCACTGTTACCAGGGGGAACGGAATGCTTGGGGCATGTGCCCTCCCTTGGAACTAGTGGGAATGGGTTTAGTCCCACCCAACTACACAGATTGCAAATGGCGAAGGATGGTTTTGAAAGGAAAACTGGGATGCCTTTACCAGAAGAAGGGCGCATGGCCGGTAGGTTGGCAGAAACCACAGGAATACACTACATACATCATGAAAGTGATGTGACATTACAGAAAACTTTGGAAAAGGAAAAAAATTCACCTCTAATCTTATCACTGGAGTTCAACTCCAGATAACATTTTAAGTTGAATTCTGCCCACCTCCTTCCCTTTTTTAATGCATTTTAAACTTACGTATAAACACAGTGACATACATAATTAACTCGACTGTGGTGATGATTTAACAATGTATGTATATATCAAATCGTCATATGCACCTTAAGTATATACAATTGAATTTGTCAATTATACCTCAAAAAAACTTGGAAAAAACCCACAGTGACATACATTGATATCTTGCTTTTTCCCCCTCGTTTAACGTTTTATTGCAAGTCTTTTGTCCAGGTTGTTAAAGATTCCTCATGGACATTATTCTCAATGATTGCATAAAAATAAGGACCCTCCAGAACTGTAGTGGGTGGGAAAGTAGTGACCTCCCCAGCACCGGAGCGATGCCAGCAGGGTCTACACAGCCACGTGTCAGGGATGCCATGGAAGGCGATCCTGTCATGGGTGGGAGGTTGGAGGGCTTGGGGAATGTTTTTGGGCAGATCGGGCAGCTCCAGCTCCAGTCGCTGCCCTCTCTCCCCGGAGTCTGTCCCCTGAGGCCCGGCAGGTGCCAGGTGTATGGAAGGCCTGGGGGCTGTGAATCACCTTTTTGTTGCTGCCTCCTGACAACATCATAGCCCAGAGGCCTCCCATCACCTGCTCCACCCCTTTCACCACACAGGGACTATGAGGCTTGTGGGAATGTCTGGCTCCATGGGAAAACAGAACACCTTGTGAGACTTTTGGCCCAAACTCAGAGGCAGCTGTTTGGACCACTTGGTGGTCTGAGAAATAACATTACAGGCTTTGCTGATCTAGTGTCTCATACCACCTTGCAATTTTAGGGGCTGGAATGAACCTCAAAAGGTCATCCAGTCCGAGAATGACAGAGTTCATCTTGTGTATTACTTCTGATTAGGTGCCCGGAGTCCAGTGTTAAGAAGGATTCTGAGGCTGCATTCTGGTTCAGGGGAAATGAAAGGCATGATTGATTAGTAATGTCTACCATGATCTTGAAATCCTGACACGATAGCGTGCCTGTGGAGGACTTGGCTCTCTTGGCATGGTTCAAACTCTCTTCCCTGACCCCAGTAATTGCTCAGATCTCTGCCCTAGTGTCTCTAGATTCTTCATCTATCCATTGCTTTAATAATGCAATTTTAAATGTCTATGTACCACATACCAAGGAACAAACAAGGAATAAGGCATCATACCAGTTCTCAAGCAACTCAAGGGCTCTTCTGCCAGGGCTCTTGGGAATCCTGTGTTAGAGATTCACTCTCTGGATTAGGGCACTCATTTGTGTGCCATCACTACACTTTTGGCCACATCTGCAGACCCTAGTACCGATATTCACTTATCATTATTCGTTTTTTTTGGCCGTGCTACTTGGCTTGTGGGATCTTAGTTCCCCAACCAGGGATTGAAACCCGGCCCTCGGCAGTGAAAGCGTGGAGTCCTAACCACTGGACCACTAGGGAACTCCCTCACTTAGCAATATTCTTTAAGTTGGCTTTTTATTTTTTAAATTTCCCTTTTTTGTGTATTTATTTTTCAAAGGAAGTTTCCTACAACTACCTTAAAAAAGAAATCTGTGTCCCTCGTATTAAATATGAGTAACTAGAAAACACTACATAACCATAAAAATAAAGAAAATATTAGACCCCAGATTCAGAATTTACAAATAGGACTTTATTGTGTATACGAACCACACAGTTGGAAGGAAGGCGGCAAGCGCTCACCAGCTTCTCAGTGTATCAACGTTATAAACCTCTTTTTATACACAGTTAAATATAACACCCCTTGAGGTCCGCAGGGAGGAGGAGGCTTCTAGCCCTCAGGTGGAGGGGATGAGGTCTCGTGAAACTCCTGAGCTTTGAAGTCACACATTAGCAAACTTTCCAAAAGCCGATTTGGAAGAGGTGCTAATGGCAGACGTTCGGCAGGGCCCCAGGTGTACAAGAAGGTCCATCCTTCTGTTAGACTGGAAGTTTCTTTCTCTGAGTACCGACAGGTGGTGCTGTCTTAGGGCTGAGGGACTGATGTCTTCATCCCTTTCCAACCGGTTGTCCCTTATTCCAAGGTAGAGTTGTACTGTCTTTGGTACAGAGTGTGTTAGGGCCTCGGCTGTTCCAGCAGTTTCTGCTTACACAGACTTGAAGAACTTTGGAGCAAGATGTCCCCCAGGGCAAGCACGGGGAGGGGAGCGTGCTGGACTGGCCGCTCTGCCTGGGCCTCCAGCCGTCTGCATGGCCTCACTTGTGGGAGCTTGGGGATGTCCCAGGGTCTCCCTGGGCCTGCTTCCCTCTCTGTCACCCGGGTGTCAGGGAGGCAGGTGTGCAGATGCAGGACTCCCTGGATTTCTACAGGAGCCGGGCCCCCTGGGACCTCCATCCCTTCCCTTGCCTCTGTCCCTTTGCCTTCTGTTTCCTTTTTGGTGGTTTATCAGAGGAACCCAGTCTCAAAGTTAATTCTCCTAATGAATTGTAAATAACAAGGCCAGTATGGAAAATGCTAACGATCCCCTTTGAAATTCTAAGCATGTCTGGTTCCAGCTTAACAGGCAATTCTCTGAAGAGGTCTGGGGTGGAAGCCGCCGCTGTCTTATGAGGGGTAAGTGGTTCTTGGCTCTGCCCCGCTGATCGCGACCTGGTGATGCCGGCCAAGCCTTGGCTCTGAGAGCTCTGCTTGGTGCCTGGCAGAGGATGAGTGTACATTCCCAGATGGCAGAGTTGCGGGAACTGTCTGCGTGGTCCAGCCTACCTGCCTCTCCCCGACCCCTCTCCTTCCCTACCACGCCCACCCCCCAATTTGGTCAAAACCCCTTTCTTTCCCAGCAGCCTGTGAAACCAGAGATTGGGCTGGCATCATTTTGAGTCTGCCACTAATGGGTCTGAATTCAATCATTTTCTCTCTCCAAGCCTCAGTTTCCCTATCTGTGCAACAAATTAGACCAGGGTTTGCAAACTCAAAACCTAAGGGCCAAGCAGGTGACGTAAAGTGATGAGAGCAGAGACGGGGCCCTGCCTGTGGACCAGCTGCTCTTGGCAAGAGCTGACTGTCACCACTGGGAATGCAAACCCAGTGGGGCTACTTATTCTGAGTTTTTAAAAGGGAAACTGCAATTTTTTTGCAAAATCTCCCCATTAAAAAATAGCGGTCCACCGGTTTTTAAAAATTTAAGCATTGCATGGCAGTGGACTAAACGCTGCCTGCAGGCTTGCACTTTGAGACTCTGGCCCTGCAGCTCTGCCCATTAGACATCTCAGGGTTCATTTCAAGGGCCAGGGCCCTCACTTTGCTCCCCAGCCATCCACCGGCTCCCCCACCCCTCCATTCCTGTCACCCTGGAGCGCTGTGCTGGTCATTAGGGTTGATCTCAGATATCTGGCTTCTTCTGCCCATACTCTAGAACTCAGGTGTGGTCATGTGACTTCCTTTGGCCAATAAAATGGGAGCAGACGTACCATATGGGCAGAAACACAAGCTTCATCACGGTCTCTCTTCCTCTGCCACCATGATGGGTACTGTTCCAGATGACAGCTGCCCCATCCACCGGCTCCCAGACCCCCTACTGCCCTGCAACGGGCATGTAGATTGAATGAAAGTTTCAGGTATGTTTGTCACTGCAGCATACCTTAGCTGCTCCTATCATCCGTACCCTCTCACCCACAGCTATTGTGTTCATGGCCAGCCCTCCAGAGCCCAGAGGAACTGTTAGTGGGAGCGGATGGGAAGGGTAGCCCTCTATTTGGTTTGCTTTGTTCTCTGCTGTGTCTCCAGTGTGTAGCACAGGGTCTGGTACATAGTAGGTGCTCAATAAATATTTGTTAACTGAATGAATGTATTGGCACATGGGAGGGATTTGGGCATCAGGGTGGGTGATCATGATGTCCAAAGGAGGTTGCGATCAATTGCAGTTTGGTGGAGCTTGGCTGGGTCCCCGAGCAGTCTTTCCTTGGTTATAAGTGACTCCGAAGCTCTAGGGAGAAACAGGCCCTGACTCCAGATTCTGCGCCCTTAACCCTGAGGCTACTGGAAAACCAGAAAGGTCCCTGAATATGATTCTGTTCGGCTCTGCTCCTCACATGACCTGAGGCCTTGGGCAAGACCCTCCTGGTCCCTGTTTCCTCCTCCCAACCTCAACTCATTTCAGTGCTTCTTCGCAACCGTTATTGTATCTATGTGTCACCTTAATGATGATTTACTTAGTGCTTCTTTCTTTCCTTGTGTACTCTATCTTCATCCTAAGCAATATTTCTAATCCAGATTAAAATAAGCCTGTAGCTGGGCAGAACTTTGGCATCATTCTGAATCCTCTGTCTTCATCTTATGCCACGTTCAACCTCAAAGATCTGTCAGCGCTGCTTCAGAAACACAGCCCTGCTGTCTGCCTGCCGCTTCTCTCCTGTGACTGGGCCCAGGCCACCGCAGATCCCGCCTCCAGCCTCACGGGCTTCTTCCTGCCACTCAGGCTCCCGGAGCTCTCTCCCGCTGTTCCGCCTTTGCATGAGCTGTTCTCTCCACCGGTGACACCCCTTCCCCAGATCTTCTAGTGGCTAGATCCTTGTCATTATTCCGGCCTCAGTTTAAATGTCGCCTGGTCTCTGTGTCACTGCCCTGTTCTATTTTCCTGTTGCCCGTATTACTTTCTGCTATGTTCTTGTCCATTTAGAGGTTAATAGTCTTTTCCACAAGAACAGCGTTACTCAGCATCAGTTTTATTGACATTTGGGGTCAGATTCATCTTTGTTGTTGGAGACTCCTGTGCACCGTAGGACGTTTAGCATCTTCCCTGGCCTCCATGCACAAGATGTCAGTAACACCCTCTCTCCCCAGCTGGGACAACCAAAAGTGTCCCAGGTGAGGGGATGGGCAAAATCACCCCCGGCTGTCAAGATTCACTGCTGGAAAGAATGTGAATGTCCTAAGAGCAAGGCAATTACTTTCGTTGTTCATCTCTGTAGGCCCAGCAATCAGGACACGACTCAATAAGTAATTGTTGAGCTGAAAGAATCAGAGGGGGCATCATTAAAACAGGGGGAAAAGTTTTGTGTAGCACCCGAGCTAACCTCGTTGCCCTCGGAGGTCCACGAGCTACATTTTGGGAAATGCGGACAGCGTGATCTCTGAGGTCACTTCCAGCTCCACGGAGAACTCCGGGCATCTCCCAGAGCCAGGGTCTCTGCCCAGGCCAGGGCGAGCCTGAGAGGGGAGGCTTTAAGGATCCCGGTGGGCTGTCAGTTTCTTAATGCAAAACTGAAAGAAAAGTTTGCAGCCACGCCAGGGCACAATCTGAAGAAGATAAATCACAGTTACTTGCAGCCGGCTGACAGCAGTTTAAGCCACTGCAATCATCAGGCTCCCAGGGAGAAGCTTCTTTTATCTTACTAAATGCAAAAACTAGACCTGAAATTGGCAATATCGCGGCCCTCTCAGCGGCCGCGCTTTTTACATAAATATCAGCGAGCAGTAAGTAAATTCTGTTGACGAAATGTAATAAAACAAAGACTGTTTCAAATATGACCATTCCCCGATGCATTCTGAAGCCTCAGTCCCACTCACTTATTACTCGCTGCTGAGATTATAAGGTTTGCTTTTATCTGTCAGAAATCAATATTTCAAACATCGGATAAAAGAGGAAATTGAACTGGGAATAGGCTGAAGTGCCGTAAAAACTACAAAGCACAATTATCAAAAAGCACTTAAAGTGCTTAATAGGACACACATATAAAAATGCTCAAATTAATGTCAGAGAGCCATAATGAGAACTTTTCCTATGCTTTTTCATCCCCATGCAGTGTAATTTGAAGGCTGGCCAGTCCATCAATACGGTTGTCAATTTCTACGATGCCCCGAGGACCCTGAGCTGGGCATTTGTTAGAAGTGAACCATTACATATGATTGGTTAATATTTCCGTTTATTGAAGATACATTATTTTGTATGGAGTGTTTAAGTTGTTGAGGCTTAACCATTACAAACAGTTATGACAAAAATAGATCTTGGGGTAAACAGCCTTCACAGTCATGCTTTTAATAAGCACGGCCATAACTAGGAAATTGGATTTCCAGGAGTTGGGAGGGAGAAAAATTGTGAGGGAGACATGGGATGATGGAGGAGGGGAACCCTCCATTCTCCTATGTACCCAGAACACATGTTGGAAAGTCGACGAGGGTGTCTCTTTTTTTTAAACCAAATATCGTTTGGTTATTTTATTGTTTTCTTCCCCAAAGGAAGAACTATTCCCCCCACCCGCCCGCCCCCCCCCGCCCCGTGATGATAAACATACTCCTAGAGAGGAACTGCTTATCTGGCGTCATTCTAGGCAAGGGATCAACAAAGTTCTTGTGCAAAGAGCCAGATAGTAAATATTTTGGGCTTTGCAAGTCAAGAGGCAAAATCAAGGATGTTACATAGGCGCTTGTATAAGAACCGTTAAAAATGGAAAAGCCATTCTCAGCTCTCGGGCGGGACACAAGCAGGTGGCGACCCCCATTTGTTTGCCAATCCCTCTTCCAGGGGAAGCGTGTGCTTACATAACTTTCATAACAGTGTGTTTTGTTGTCCCGGCAGAGGCAGTGGATGAAATCCACAGCCCCTTGGTCTGGCCTCCGAGGTCCCGTGACCTGTGACCTGTGACCTGCCCCGCTGGCCTCTCTCCCCTCCCCGACCACGCTCCCTGAGCCCCTGCGCTCCAGCCACGTGGGCCTTCTGTCTGCTGCTCTGCTTCCTTCTCAGCTCTTGCACTTGCTCTTTCTTCTGCCTGGAATATTCTCTCCCCTACACTCCCTCTGGGGTGGCTGGCTGCTTCTCAAATTTCAGATCTTGGTTCAAACGCCCCTGCCTCAGAAAGGCCTTCTCTGGCCACCTGGGCCCTCCCCCTCACACATTCCAGCAGGAATTCCTGTTTGGATTTGTGTTTATTTGTTTGGTTGTTTCTCCTCTGCCTCCTTCCCCTTTCCGGGGCAGGGACCCTCTGAATTGTTTACCTCTGTATCCTTATGCCAAGAGGAAAATGGTTCTGAATCCGGTTTTCAATTCCTATTTCAATTGTCTTAAGTTCAAGTTCACCAGGCTCAATAAATACGTGCTGAGTGAATGAATGAATGAAACCATGAATGATAATCCTGAGTAGCTGGCCCCAGTTTGCTGACAAGAAACACTGTGGTCACAAGACGTATTTTGTATTCCTGGAGTCAGTGTCTCAAGAAGCAGGATGATTTCCTTCACTTTGCTTATGGGTGCTCCTTTTGGCTGGGAAAACTAATCCCCGACCTCATCCATGAATATTCAAATCTTCCTTGTTCCTTGACTGGGTACATGACTGCTCCTCCAGGAAGCCCTCCTTGATCCTCAGGTCATGCTGATGCTGAGCCTGCCTGAGACCCTTCCTTACCAGCATGCCTACCAGATGCCTGGGCTCGCCTAAGGATTATTGTCCTCTCCATTCATCTCCCTCCAGAACTTTGTCTGCAGGGGCCCAGTCAGTACTGTACTTAGGACCAGCCGCTGGACAGCCAATGGTGATGGCACGGACCTCCAGAACTGGGACCTGAACTCAAATCTGTCCCCAAGTCACACTGCCTTAGTTTGTACAGTAAAATTGGTCCTGAGGCCCAGACCACACAGAGAGCATCAGTCGATATCCCTCAGGTCCTGCAGTCACATTGGAAATGTGTACAAGGTTCTGTAATGAGGGGCCGTACTGATGGCAAAAGGGAACAGGAGTCCGCCCAGATGTCTGGGAGGGAGACGTGGTTAAGGGGTGTCGGTCTGCATGTGGTTGGTACCTGGCCTCCGGACAGCCGGGCCACCTCTCTGCTCACAGCTCTGTGAACATGCCTCATTTCGGTTCTATGTCCTTGGATTTGAAGGCGTCCCTCTTAGCGCGCAGAATGGGGAAGGAGGAGGCCCCGCAGCTGGGGGAGGTGAGGGTGAGGGCTCCTTTTGCTCAGCAATGCACTTGGACCTGGGAACAGAGCCTGCGTTTCCCTGGAGACCACCTCTTCTCCAGAGGAAGGATGCTCTGGCTGGGGGACCGAACGCCGCTATCCAGAGAGCAATTGCCTTTGGGGTTGAGCAGAGAAAGGGGAGGGATTTCAAATGTGGAAAGGGACCAGCCTCCGAAGCTGTGCTCTCTCCTTGGGCTGCCGCCAGTTTGCAACAAGGCTCTGGCAAGTCCTGCATCACTTTGTTTTCTTTAAGCTGGGCCCATAAGGCCCCCCTCACCCTGGCGCACATCTGCTGGCACAAGCTGAGGAGGGAGTGGGTGTCCACGAGGCTGTGATATCAGAACTCTGTGGGTTGCAAGTGGCAGAAACTGAAGTTAAGCCAGCAGAAGCCCAGAGGCGCCGAATCTGAGAAGGGCTGGAAGGTCAAGCACACGGAAGGACTGAGATACATCTGGGCCTCAGGATAATGGGACCAGAGCCTCCCACTCTCTGTCTCCCATTATTTCAACAATACAACCAGCAGTGGTTAGGTGCCCACTATGTGCTGGGTATCCTTCCAGGATCTGGGTAGACAGGAGGGAAGAAACCAGCATGGCCTCTGTCCTCATGGGCTGATAACAGTCTTCCCTGTGTGTCCTGGCTTCTTTCTTGCTCATTCTTCCCTGGCCAGCTTTCTCTACGTGGGGAAGGCATGGCTGCAGACCACTGCAGCACCTCCCAGCTGTACGAAGTTCTCTTGTTCCACATCCAAAGATCCCCGGGAAAGGAGTCACTTGCCCATTTCTAGACCAGTCACTTAGGGCCAGCGCAGAGTCCCATTGTGCGAACGTGGAGGCTTGGCTGTGCACAGTGGTTAGTATTTCCTTGTTAGAGACGGAACAATTAAGGCTCAGAGAAGGTGATTCACTCATCAAAGACCACACAGCCAGTGAGTGGGAGAGTTGGGATTTCAATTCAAGTCAGTCTGTTTGCAGAGCCTGTGCTGTCTCCATAATAATGGAGGATATTTCCAGGAACGCAAGTTCATGGGGGGCACAGGCTTTGCACTGGACAGAGGGGGACCCTCATGGAGTCATCAGGACAGCTCCCCGAGTCAGAGATGCAGAGGAAGGAGGAGGGAATGCCAAGTGAGTTTAGCAGGGACAGATGCTTGGCATCTTTGCCCAGATGGGGAGGGGCACGTCTGGGGTCGGAAGAAGGGTGAGAATGTTCTGGGGAGCTAAGGGGTCAGTGGCTCACCCTACAAATGTGTGGCTTCTTGCGGTATCACATCCGCCCAGAGAAGGAGCCTGGAGATGCTGATGCGGCTGCCGGGGCTGATCCAGGGTTGTGCTGCCTCTCATAGGGTGAGGAGAGACCGTCCTGCTGGGACCACTGAATTTCACTCTTCAAAGCTGTAAAGTGCCTCTCAAAGAGGAGAAAACGAGAGAAAAGAGATGTCTGCTCCCACAAAGGAGGGAGATTGCTCTAAGGAGAGGATTTTGTAATTATATTCATTTGAAATAATCAAGCATTTCCACCTACTAAGGGAGTCGTAAAGGAGGTGCTGGAGGAAGTGATCCAGCCATTTCTCAGGGCTGCCTCATCGTTTGTGGGAAGAAAAGGAGCCACAAATATAGCTTCGTCTCTTCCAGGAAAGGAAGCGGAAGGCCTCGATGGAGCAGAGAAGGAGAGCCCAGCTCTGGGTCACTGTGCCCGGGCAGCTCAGAAGCCTGCAACAGGCCACTTGCCCGGTTGAAAGGGGACAATCGGGCACTGTGGTGGGCCCAGAGGGGGGATTTAGCGCTGTGCTGTGCAGGAGACATTTACATGACCATGGACGGGTTCTGTACTACTGGGCCATCCAATACAGTAGCCAAGAGTCACGAATGACTTTTGGGCACTTGAAAGGTGGCTAGTACGACTGAGGAACTGGAATTTTAATTGGAATTTACTTTTAATTAATTTACATTTAAATTCAAATAGCCACATGTGACGAGTTGCCCCATACTGGACGACGGAGAGCAGTCCCAGATGCTGGGCTCTGGCCGACCAGCTCCTGCAGGGTCCGGACACGTGACAGCAACATCAGTGAGCTTATTCGGTCAATGAACAACAAAAATCCCATCTCATAGTTTCCTTGCAACATGCTGCCCTCTTGGCCCCTTGTTAGTTCAGCAGATAAACAATAGTCCTGGTTCTTTTAGTGAATCCTCAGGGCTCTCCCACTGAGTCACTTCTCTGCTTTCACTTCCTGCTTAAATCAGCCAGTCTGTTTCTGTTGCTTGCAACTAAGATCCTAAGTGATGCACTTTTCTTCAAGGTGCCATCCAAGCAACTTTGTCCAGATAGTTTAGGAAACGGATCCATGGGAGTCCTTGTGATTTGACTGTTTGCCACCCCAGGCTCCACTGGTAGGAGGTTGCAGAGATAAGCCTGCACGCCTAGAACCCATGGAGATGGTCCTTCATGAACTGAGCCCTTGTAAAATCAGTGCTCCTGGAACAGCCCCCTTCTCTCATCAACCAGTGACACCTCGTTGGTCATTGAAGTGTTACTTGATTGCAAATAGAAATAGCTGATCTTCCAGAGATGCAGGATCTCATAAAGTCTGCAGAAGTGATAGCGGAGAGCGGCTGGACTCCCCACCAAGCCACTGGCAGATGATGACCTGCCGGGCCGAGAAACCAATCGGCAGGGATGACGACAGGCTGAGGGCTCCAATAGTCGATGTTCAATAATTGGCAGCTGAGTCCTTTAAATGTCAGAGATGAAGAACCGACTTCGGAAAACTGATGCAGCCTTTGAATAGTTTTGCCCAAATCACCCTCTTTACGCCTGGGCTGTGAAAATCTACCGTGAGGGGAAGGATGTTATACCGTGCCACTTAACAATTTTGACTGAAAACTAACCCCCCGCCCCCAAATCAATACCTGAGTCTTCTCTATTCTAAGAACTAACACTGTAGCACCTTTATGGCCTATATTTTATTTCATAGAACATAAAGCGAAGTTGTGTTCATAACTTTTAGTTTCAGTTTTCAAGAGGAGGCCCCCAATCAAACCTTTTATACCCTGACTACTAAGAAATGTTGGTTCCCATTTTAAGTAGACTTTAACCGGAACTGGTGACCCTGGGCCGACAGAGATATTAGGGAAGAGCATCTATGCTGTGCCAGGCTCTCTGCCAGCTGCCCCGGCCGCAGTGCCCTCCAGCTAGGTCCTGGTCCCTGTCTGGCCTCTGATGTGTCTTTCCCAAGGCCATCCCAGTGCAGCTTGGGGCCCCATGTGACCCTGAGGTTGGGATTACATGGGGGAAACCAGAATGCTGGGGTCTCCGGCCCCCTTTGCTCCTTCCCAGTCCCACCCAACCCCTCCACAACAGAAAGCAGCCGGGTAGAATGGCCCCATCTGCTCAGCAGCCCAGGGCCACCCAGGGATTCTGGTCATCGCAGCTGCTGTAATTACTTTTTCATCCTGCCTCCTCCTCGGGTGGTCTGTATGCTGAGGGTGTGGAGCCCGGTCTCCACTGGGTTGGAGTGGTATTTTTTTAGCGTCTCAACCAGTGTCCGGTTGACTGAGACATTTCGGGGAAGAAGCAGGTGCATTTACTTTTCGAGTATTATTTTACTAATCAATTGAAAAATTACCTTCATGAATGACAGAAGTGCAGACCTTTGGATTATTTCATTAAAAGGAGCAAACATTAATTACAAATCCAGCCCAACCTTGCAGAGACATAAATTATGGGCCTGATCTATTTTCTCTGTGCTTAATTGCAAGCAGTGACTAGTTCTTTAAATTATTATCTTCTGGGCCTCCAACGAAAAGAGAATTTATGGAGAGGCATCTTGAGGCCTTACTGGTGCCTACACTGCTCTCTACCAGAACACAGGCACAATGGCGATGGCAAGCTAGGATGACCAGGTAGTGGACGACGCTCCCTGCAGCTGTGCAATGTGACGTGTACAGCAGCACATGCAGGCCCCGGGGGATGCCCATTAGTCAAAATGAAGCTCTCTCTTTCAGATTTCTTCTGTCTGGGGTCTAACCTCCATCTTTGCTTAGTTGACACAACTGGTGAGTCAAAAGCCCAGAGCAGGTTCAGGCTTTATCCTGGAGCAAACGGCCTCTTTTTTTAAAGCTGTGACTCAGAGCGTGAAGGCCTCCGAGGGTTGTGTGAGCGCCCACTTAGAGGCAAGGCCTGGCGCTGCCGTGGCTGCCGTCAAGGATGCTTTCTCTGGAAGCTCGTGGTCCCTAATCAAGCACCCCAGACAGTAACTTGGAGGCTTAGGACTTTCCTGGGGGAGAAATATGAGCACAGTTGGAGCTATGGCAGGAAGGAGAGCCGGCCTTCACCAGGGAGGACATTCTGAGTGAGTCACTCTTCTGGAAGCCCTCAGTGGGCATTTTTTTTTTTTTTTAATTTTATTTATTTATTTATTTATTTATTTATTTATTTATTTATTTATTTATTTATGGCTGTGTTGGATCTTCGTTTCTGTGCGAGGGCTTTCTCTAGTTGTGGCAAGCGGGGGCCACTCTTCATCACAGTGCGCTGACCTCTCACTATCGCGGCCTCTCTTGTTGCGGAGCACACGCTCCAGACGCGCAGGCTCAGTAATTGTGGCTCACGGGCCCATTTGCTCTGCAGCATGTGGGATCTTCCCGGACCAGGGCTCGAACCCGTGTCCCCTGCATTAGCAGGCAGATTCTCAACCACTGCGCCACCAGGGAAGCCCTCAGTGGGCATATTTGTTGTCCTAAAAATAAGCCCAATATATGTGAGCTCGCGGATTTGGGAGCACGTTCGCTGCTCCGTCTCCCCGACGGGAGGTAACGAGTAGCCCCAGGTTGTCCCCGCCACCGCCTGCCCTGCTCAGCCTGGGGTTCCTGGAACACTTGGACTCTGCAGAGAGGGTCCCACTGCAGGGGAGACCAGAGTGAGATCAGAAGCTGCCTCTTGCTCATCTCCGCCTGGGCCATTTGCAACTGGGTCAAATGAGGGTCAAAGGAGGGTGGATGGTCAATGGGAGAAACATGGGTGACTCCCTTCTATGTAGGTATTCAGGGATCTGTAGCCCCCTAGTTTATCACAAAGCCCTTTCCAAACCCAGATCCCATCATGGGGCACCTCAAGTCTGCTCATCGTCTTGGTGTCTTTAAGGATATGGCATCCTATTTTTGAGCCCCTGGAGTAGGTGTTTCCATGACGTCTTCCCTCAGTCATTTGTAGGAACTCCCTGCCTTATGGCATTTTCCCCAACAATGACAGATCTGAGGCCAACTGGACAGGGCCCAGAAGTAACAAGAGTACTATGACAAGATTACCAGATGCCTGGGGGCTGCAAACACTTCACCAACATTCTGGTGCAAGAGTGTTTGACTATCTAAAAAAAAAATAACAGTAGAAGATGATGCAAAATTCTAGGTGACATTGCCTCTCAATATCATGATGCAGATTACCTTTCAGTGGAATCAAAATTTCTTTATACGGATTGGAGTCCTGGCTGGAAGGAGATGGAGCTCAAACTGGGGAACTAGAGGAATATTTGATGCTGGGACTTCTTACAAAGATGAGGGCAGGATATAGAAAACCCACCTGGGATGGTGCAGCCCCGGGGGCTAGGGACAGCAGCGGCTGTAACCTCCTTTAGACCTAAAACAGCCCAGGATGGGAACAATGAATAGATTCTGGCTGTATGAAGAGGGCCGCTGGCAAGAGCTGTGACCTTGGAGGGTGGGGAGATGGAGGAGGCAATCAGTCATGCTGACTCTTGGGGGCAGATCTGCTAGTACCTCCCATTGGTTGAACCCAACCAAAAGCCAAAGGACAAGGGATCCCAGTTCTGTAGCTCATACATCTCAGTCTGCAGGGCCCGGAACAGGGTGGGGAAGGGTGGCGAGAAGTTTGGAGCCGCAAACAGAAGACACCCAGCACATTTGCCCCTGACTCAGCCTGGGGGTGGGGGGTAGCACTGAGGTTCACACTGACATTGAGATGTCAAGTTCAACTATCTCTTGTTCCCACTCACTCCCACAGCACTTCCCAGCTCCTGTAAGTCCCTTTCCAAGTATTTCCGAGTTCTCAGGGGAAGTCTCACAGGTGCTCACAAGTCTTCTGCAGAACGCGGGGGGTGAGCGCTACTCCAGGCACAGCCACCGATGCATTGTATCCTCGTGGTGTAAAGCTTCCTGGTGATCTGCAGAGAAGAGGGCTTACCCCTGTCAAAGGGGTCCCAGAGCAATGATGTGGACTCCAGCATCTTGTGTGGAGTTTCGAGTGAAATCTCCTTTTCAGTTTTTACCTTCATCTCTCTTGCTTTCAGGACTTTGAAGATAGTCCCTAAGGCTGACCCATACTGGAATAATTGCTCCCCCTTCATATTCAGAACTCCAGTTCCTTCTCTAACACCCTATAACCAAGGTTTTCTTCCTTGGCCAAGCTGGCCACACCTGGGCTTCTTCCTCAGGGTAGGCTGTCTCAGGAGGCTGAGTCTTACACCCAAAAGGACTCCTGCAGTTACCCATGGATACCCCACCCATCTTCCAAATTCATCTGAATTCCATTGTGGTTTTAAGCTGGGAGAGTTGCTTAAAATGTAACCATGACACGAGTGTTTGAGATAGAAGATTCCATCACATCTTTGCTTTGTGACCTTGGGCAAGTAATTTCCTTCTCCAGGATCCAGCTTCCTAGTCTTTAAAATGAGGATAATAGTTTTTACCTCTATTGGGTCATTATGAGGATTATGTAAGATAATATATATCAAGTACTTATTAACACAGTCTCTAGAACATGCCTATATTCTATTTTGTACAAAATTTGGAGCACATTGAGTACATGCTATTAATCGGGTTCTCTCTGTGGTAGAAATCCATTTCAAGCTGGCTGTAGCATATATTGATGTTTATCAATCCTTTAGGCTCTCCTGTATTTGAACCTCATTCCCATGTTTGGAGAATTTCCCACCTTTTGAAGCAGAGTCTGCCTTGCACTACAGTGGTGGGAAAATGCCATCTATCCACTTTCCCAGCCTCCCTTGCAGCTAGAGTATAGTCACATGACCCAAGCTCCACCAATACCTGCCCTGGACTTTACATCACACATGGAGAAGCAGGGACTTTTCAGAATCCATGCTGAAAAAGATCATGGCTATGGTGGCAGCTATAATAAATTCTCAAAGGCAGCAGGAGAGTAGCTCTAGGGCAGCATCAGGGTCCGGCATCAGGAGTGTCAAGAGGCAACGTGAGATATTAGCACCCAGTGGTGTCCCCCTGGCTCCAGTTCTGTGGCATGAATTTGGGCATTGTTCGGAGCAGCACAGCTCCAAGTCCTGGTTCTCTTGTGGGCAGCTATCATCCTTCTACTACATTCCTTTTTAGCTTAAGTTAGCCAGAGTTGATTTCTGTCGCTCATTATGCCACACCAGGTGAATGCGTTAAAATGATGGTATCTGTTATTACAAAGAAGCCCAAGAAGTTTGGTGGCTTAACACAATGGAAGGTTACTTCTCTCTCATCTCAGTCCAATTGGCAGTGGAGTAGGCAGTACCCTCTTCCCTACTGTCATTTGGGGACCCTGCCTTATGCCATCTTCAGTATATGGCTCCCAAAGTCATCCTGGGTGTTTTACCATTTAGCCCATGGATGGAAAAAGACAGTGTGAAAGATGGCATAGAAGGTTTTGGGGGTAGTGGTGTCCTATACTTCTACCTCTAATTTCATTGGCCAGAACTCAGTTGTGTGGCACTTGTAAGGAAGGCTGGGAAATAGAGTCCCTGACTGGGTAATTTTTTCTCAGCAAAATGCCACAGATCTCTGGTGGCTGTCTCTGCCATACTGGGTTAGCCAGTTACAGGGAACTTACTGCCTCCCATACCTGCAAAGCACAGAGTATTTAGCCCAGGAATGGCTGCATCTATGTATATAGACTCAGTTTCTCCTTACTTCTCGGCTCCCCTACCCCCTCGCCTCATTCTGTAGACTCATTTACAGAAAGTCTCTTCAGCTTTAATGCAGGGTGGCAACCAGAAACTCCAGGATAACATTTACCAGCTTAGCAAAAGCAATGTCTCTTTCCCAACAGTTCCAGCCAAAATCCCAGGGCTGACTCTTACTGGACCACCTTGAATCACGTGTCCTTCTCTGAACCCATCACTATGGCCAGGGAGATAGAATAAGCTGATTGGCCAAGCCCGAGACATATGCTCACCTCTCCTGGCGGCAGATGGATTCAACCCTCCCTAAGCCTCATAGACTGAGAGTGGGAAGGGAGCAGGAGGTTCCAGAAAGAGAAATGAGGGTGCTTCTACCAGAACAGAAAACAGTGAAGCGATCAGTGTCTATCAAACAGATGTAGACGTTCACTCTTGGCTGTGGCCTATGGAGAGATGATCCTGGGAACTTGGGGATGGGTCCCGCAGTGGAGCATTACTTAATACACGGAGGATGTTTCTAACTTTGGCATTTTCCACCCACAGAATAACAACCCCCAGCACCTGGGTACCCCAGATACGTCCACTTTTCTGTTACTCTATCGTCCTTTCAATTGTCCTGGGATTTGGGAGGCCTGTGTCCTGGCTCTGGCTCTGCCACTCTTCCTGTGTGTGACTTTGAATAATCTTTTCCCTCTCTGGGTCCCAGTTTCTCATTCTGCGAAGCTGAGGGCGAGTATGAATCAGATGATAGCTGAGTCCCTCCAGCTTGGACATTTCAGGGATCTGCAGAAGGCCGTCTTTGTTCAGATCTGGCACACCCAGTCTGTGTCTTGTCAGCACTAACAGGAAAATTGAATGAACACTGGGTTGGTGGTGGGGATTCTTGCTAATCCTTGCTTTATTTTTGCAGCATAATCCAATTCAACAATTCAGTTCTACAAATATTTATTGAGTGCCTATCAGAGTCAGGATAAGTCTAGCATTTGAAGAATTACTTTTAGGTTTGCGAAATCTGTTCCCTGCTAACATCCTGTGTGAGTTGTACAGGTGGAGAAGGAGGCAAGGCAAGTGAGAGACCCCGCTTTGCAGATGAGGACACTGGGCAATGTTGAATGCCCTTAACAAAGCCTCTCCTGATAGTTGTCATTTTACACTTAGAGGTGTGATTATTTGATTAATACCGGTCTTTTCCAATAGGGTGTTTGCTCCAGCAGGGGAGAGATCAGGGCTGTTTTTGCGTCTAACATGGTACCTGGCACGTAGCAAGCACTCAGCAAATGTTTGTTGAATGAATGCATGAATGAAGGAGGGAAGGAACAAAGGGAGGGAGGGAGGAAACAAGAGATCATTGAAAGATGTGCTTCTAACTCTCTGTGGGACCTTGGCCAAGACCCTCTTCCTTTCTGGGCTGAATTTTCTCCCCTGTCATGTGAGGCGAAAATCAATAAACAGTGATTTACCAGCAGGCTCTGCCTCATGATCATGCCTGGCACTGAACAATAATATGGCCACACTGGCTGCACCCCAAATTTTCTCTTCTTTTTTTTTTGATTACATGAGTTTCAGTTGTACAATGTACTGATTCTATATTTGTATGTATTGCAAAATGATCACCACCGTAAGTGTAGTTAACTTCCCTCACCACACATAGTTAGATTTTTTTTTTGCTTGTGATGAGAACTTTTAAGATTTACTCTTAGTGGGACTTCCCTGGAGGTTTAAGCCCCACACTTCCACTGCAGGGGGCATGGGTTCCATCTCTGGTCGGGGAACTAAGATCTTGCGCGCCGTGTGGCACAGCTTAAAAAAAAAGTAAATAAATAAAATTGAAAAATAATACATAGATCTTTAAAGAAAGATTTACTCTTAGTAACTTTCAAATACGCAATATAGTATTACTAACTATAGTCACTATGCTGTACTTTATAGGACTTATTTATTTTATCCCCAGTTTTTTGATTTGGAATCTCTGAAGGTGAGACCCAGTTGTCTGCATTTTTAAAAAGCTTCCAGGCGATTCTCCTGCAGCCTGCGAGGCACCTGACATTTGGAACTCCCAGGAAAGAAACCCCCTCAGAACCTGTCCAGTTCTGATGTCCTTAGATGTCCACGTGATGTCCACTCCAAGTCCACGTCAGCGTCCCCCACCCCCATCAGACCACCCTCTCCGCTCTGCCGAGACGGCACCTATCAGAATTGCCCTGGCAGCTTCACGGCCTCATTCCGCTCTAGCAAGCACCAGGTAATTTGTGTCAGATTTTACTCTCACCTCCCTATCCTTCCCCTCCATCTCTGGGCTTTTTTGGGGGCAAACTCCTGAATTTCCCCTTTGGATCACAGTACCTCCATGCTGTGCAAATTGCCTGAGGGGCGTGCCCACGCCAGTTGGGAGCTGCACACTCTTATCAGGGGTGGGGCAGAGCTCAGCCATCTCCCCAGTTGGAGGGAGACAGTGGAGCCAATGGTTGGTGGGCGGTGAGTGCCAGTGAAGGGAGAAGGCGCTCGGGCATCATTGCCAGTGCAAAGGGCCCAAGGTCCCCCACTTTGGACAGACGACAGCCCTGGGAGGGACAGAAGCTCAGTCATGAAATAACGGCTGCCCCTTAGGAGCCTGGGGCCCTCTGCCATGCTGCTTTGAAGGTGGTGCGGGGAATGGGAAGAGCCCTGCACTGGACGTTATTCCACACTTTGAGCCTCACTTTGCCCACCTGTAAAATGGGACCGCACCTCTTGACCTGTCTCCATCATGGAACACTTGCGAGGAGCAAAGGAGAAAAAAACGTCAGTGTAGTTGAGCAGTCTACAGTTTTGTGATCTTCATGTCCCTGTTCTCATCTCCCTACCCCCAAATGAGGCTGTGCTCCCATGGGCCACACCCTAGCCATGTCAACAGATGGCTATTTGCCCAGTTCCTCGGGCACTTATTATCTCTACCCCGGTGAACTGTGCACCTCCCAAGGATGGGTCCTTACACTGGTAGTCTGCGTTCCCTCCATATATGCCAGGCAACGCTGAAACAGTGGTTGAGGACGATGACCTCCCATGTGCAGTGGAGGTGGTCCTGCCATCTGGGCATCCATCCAGCATGAGTGACCGTGGCTCCAAAGTCCCTCATCTCACTCTTGGCACCCATGAAGCGGGCACCCATGTATTCAAGAAAAATTGACTTTGGATTGAGTTCATACAACATCCAGGAGTGGGGAGCAATCTTTCTCAGAACTCAGATGAAAAAACATAACGTGGTTAATATTAAATGAAGAGATTGGGCAACCCTCCCCCCTTTTCTTTCTATGGTTTGTGCTGATGTGTCCGTGATCAGGGACTGTTTTGTTTATGATTAATGAATGACTCACCTTGAGCTGCTTTCTGTTTATTTCATACTCATTATGAATTTGAAGAGGGCATGTTGAACTTGGCACCCAAAGGGAATGCTCAGGAATTTGGGGAAAAATGTTGATAGCTCAGAAGCCTTCCAAGGGGCAAATGGATTCCAGGAGAGCACCTTTCCAGCCTGCAAGTTCCAAAAGCAGAATCCCTTAGTTTGTAATCACCCCCAAACCGTATACTTATCGAGTACCTGCTCTATGCCACGTACTGTGCTGTCCTCACAGAAGGCTTGAAAGGGATGAGTGCAAATCACCCCCAACATGAACACATAAATGAGTCACCTTTCAGCTCGAGTTATTGTTCTGTCTGACACCCTCCATTTTTCTGAGAGAGTTTCTTCCCCTCCGTGGGTCTCAGTTTTTCTGCCTGTATTATGGAGCTTTCTCTGAGGTCCTTCTAGCTCTGCTATGTCCAGATTGCCAGAGCCCCTTGGAAACAAGAGACTATACCTCATCCCTGCCTGGCTGGTGGAGAGTTTGCTAATTAGATGAAAATAAACAAAAGATGGTGGTCAGAGTGTGGGAAGAGCTGGGTTCTCATCTCAATGTTCCTCATCTCTTACCATGTGGCCCAGGACGGCCCCGCCTCTCTCTAGGGGTCAGAGTTTCCAGCAGGACAATCAGAGAATTAGATTCGATGGATATAAGACGGAGTCTGGCCTGCCTGGGACTTTGTATTTGGTGCAACCTTAAAGGTGATGATGGTACCAAAATGTTCATTGCAGCTCTATTTACAATAGCCAGGACATGGAAGCAACCTAAATGTCCATCATCGGATGAATGGATAAAGAAGATGTGGCACATATATACAATGGAACATTACTCAGCCATAAAAAGAAACGAAATGGAGTTATTTGTAGTGAGGTGGATGGAGTTAGAGTCTGTCATACAGAGTGAAGTAAGTCAGAAAGAGAAAAACAAATACAGTATGCTAACACATATATATGGAATCTAAGGGGAAAAAAAAAAATAAAGGTGATGTTGACTGAAAGCATTTGCTCTCCAGGTGGGTCCACGGGCCATCACCTCTCTGGAAGTCACCCGCAGTAGTTACCTGTCTGATTCTGAGTGTGTGATCCCTGATAAGCCATCTCTCTGAGCCCTTCCTGCTCTGACATTTTGTGGATCTAGGAAGGGGTAGGGAGGGGTGTGGACCTGGGGGCACCCTCCCTGCTTGATTCCTGGGAAGGGCTCCTGTGATGATTAATTTTATGTGTCAGTTGGATGGGACATGGGGCTCCCAGATGAAATGTTATTTCTGGGTGTATCTGTGAGGGAGTTTCCAGATGAGATTAGCATTTGAATCAATGGATTGAGTGAAGCATGTTGCCCTCCCAATGCGGGTGGGCACCATGCAATCCACTGAGGGCCTGAATAGAAGAAAAAGGTGGAGGAAAGGAGGAATTTGCCCTCTCTGCCTGATACTTAGAGCTGGGACATGGTTATTCTTCCTCCAATGGTACTTACACCATCGGCTGGCTTGCCTTCCTCCCTCTTTCCATCCCTTCTTCATCCTTTCTGTCCCTCTGTTTCTCACTTTCTTTCTTTCTATTGATATGTATCCTATTGATTATATTTATCTCTACTCCGTTGGTTCTGGAGAACCCTGATTAATACAGCCCCAAGCCTTCCAAGCACCTCTCCAGCTATGAGGTCCTCCAGTCTGGTGTCTGACCCACCAATGCCCAGAGGTGCTCAGCAGCTCCCGGCCACCTTGCTCACCTCCCTCCAGCCTGATCTGAATGAGCGCACAGCCAGGGGACCTGGAAAATACCCGGGTTCGGAATGAATGGTGGTCCGTCATCCCTGCCCTTCAAATGGGCCTGCAAACGGGCATCATTAGGACAGGCTGGGTGCAAGGATCCCAGGGGCCTGGTGAGGGTGTGCAAGGAGGCTGCAAGCAGCCTCCAGAAGCAGCATCCGAACCAGGTCCTTCCATCTTGGCTGCAGAGCCCCGGAGCTGTTTGATCTTGGGCAAGCCTCAGGGTCATTGTCTTTCCATGTGCTATGGGAGGGGCTAAAAATTGACCACTCCTTCATTCGCCCAGCAATTTCAGAGTCCTAATGTCAGGGTTGGAGGGGCCCTGAAGACCCATTGGCCCAAACAGTCTTATCTTTGAGGACCTTTCCACAGCATCTCTACTGAGTGCCGGGCCAGCTCCAGCCTATTCATTAAGCACCCATCATGTGTTGGGCACGTGCAAGACACTTGGACCATGAATCTCCTGCCTTGATGGACTTTAATTGCCTCATGGATGTACATTATTACCGATGGCAAAAATCTATATGATGCCGGGGAGAGGGATTCTATATGCTACTGAGTTTTCAGAGAAGAGAAAAATGCCGTCTTCTTGGCGGTTCAAGGATGTAGCATTTGAAGGATGGGGTTCCTGGTGTAGGCAACAGCCTCAACAAACGTGTGGAGGCAGCCCTGCACCAAATGTTTGCCTGGAAGGGGGAAGGGTCCAGCCCTGCTGGGGCCCAGGGCGTTTGGAAAGGTTGCTACAAGGCCACTGGAAGGCGATGTGGGGCTTTGAGGGCTTGAATAATGATCTGCTGAACTGATGGAACACATCCTCGTTCCCTGTGTTACTTATACTCTTCTCAGACATCCTCTCGTTCGAAGCAAGGCTGTAGCGTTGAGAGCTGGGCTGGCTGCCCAATGGGAAGGGGTTCCCCAGAACCCCATGGCCCATCAGTCCTGGAACCGGGCTGGCACCAGCACGTTCAGCCCTGTTCCCGGGGCTGGCAGAACAAAGCCCCGCAAACTGGGTGGCTTAAAACAATAGAAATGTATTCCTTCGCAGTCCTGGAGGCTGGGAGTCTGATATTAAGGCGTTGGCAGGGCCACTCTTCCCCTGAAGGCACCAGGGAAGAATCCTTCCTCGCCTCTTCCTGCCGGGGCGGCTACCTGTGGTCCTCACCATTGCTTCAATCCTGCCCTCGTCGTCACATGGCCTTCCTCCCCTCTGTGTCTGTCTGTCTCTGTGTGTCCTCTCCTCTTTTTATAAGGACCCTAGTTATACCGGATTTAGGGCCCACCTTATTCCAGAATGACTTCTTCTTAACTGCGGTGGATTCTCATTATTCGTGGATCTGTATTTGCTAAATTTACCTACTTGCTAAAATTTACTTGTAACTCCCAAGTCAACACCCAAGGTCATTACAGATATGCACAGAGCAGTGAAAAATGTGAGTCACCTGATGTGACATTCCTGGCTGAGGTTACATGGCCCTGGCTTCCTGTTTCAGCTCTCCTAAACAGGTGTCTTCTTGGCTTTGCTCAATTTTGTGCTTTTCGTTGGTGATTTTGCTGTTTAAAATGGCTCCCCGGTGTGGTACTGAAGTGCCATCTGTTGTTCCTATGAGCAGGAAGGCTGTAATGTGCCTTGTGGAGAAAATACAGAAAATATGTGGTTCAGACAAGCTTTGTTCAGGAATGAGTTATAGGGCTGTTGGCCGTGGGTTCAATGTTAATGAGTCAATGGCATACAATAAATAAGGTGTCTTCAGATAGAAATACACATAAAACATGCAAAAAATATACCTGATTGGTTGATGAAAATATTGTGACCAGAGCCTCACAGGAACCTAACTCTGTATTTCCCCCAGAAGCAGCGGTTCAGTGTTTGCTAATTCAGTGTTCATGGTGACTTTTTAGAACATAACTACGGTGAATTACGAGAACTGACTGAAGCTACACTTACAAAGACCCTACTTCTGGATAAGGTCACATTCTGAGGTTCTGGGTGGCCATGAATTTGGGGGCAGACACTGTTCAGCCCAGTACAGACCCCAAACTAGGCTCTCTCACCTCAGTAACTTTCCAAAACTGGCCAGTCATCCCATTTTCCCGTGGGACCTTGTTAAGAATGCAGATTTTTTTAGGTCCCACCCCCAGAGATTATAATTCAGTTGGTTTAGAACGGGGCCCAGGAATCTGCATTTTCAAAAACCCCTGGTCAACGTGATGACTGCTCATCCTGGAGACACTATTCCCTCTGAACTGGCATTTATTTCTGTAAAATGGGCATATTGCCTCAGAGGGTTATGTGTGGATTAAACAAGAAAATGCAGTGCAGTCCTCGGTACCACAATAAGCTTGCAATAAAGGTTAAGCAGAAGCAACAGTAGCATCTTTTTTTAAAAAAAATATATTATTTATTTATTTATTTTTGGCTGTGTTGGGTCTTCGTTTCTGTGCAAGGGCTTCCTCTAGTTGCGGCGAGCGGGGGCCACTCTTCATCGCGGTGCGTGGGCCTCTCACTATCGTGGCCTCTCTTGTTGCGAAGCACAGGCTCCAGACGCGCAGGCTCAGTAGTTGTGGCTCACGGGCCTAGTTGCTCCTCAGCATGTGGGATCTTCCCAGACCAGGGCTCGAACCCGTGTCCCCTGCATTGGCAGGCAGATTCTCAACCACTGTGCCACCAGGGAAGCCCGTAGCATCTTCTTAAATATCTACATCATCAAGTTGATATGTATTTTTTTCCCAATGTACTACCACATTGATCCTCTCATTTGATTCTCTCAAGGATCCTATGACATACACAAGATGGTACTTGCTCGTCTAGACACTACTTATCCCCCCAATTTCAACTTTCTGGATTAGCTTTGTGAAACTGAGAAGAATTGAAAAACTCTCTAGAGGAATCAAAAGGGATTGAGACTAATTCACAAACAGACTTCTCTTCTTAGACGCGCTTCACTCCCACCTTACACTTAATTTTCACAAGAACTGGTTTCATATTAGAAGTAATTAGAAGTAGCTCATTAGAGATGGGCTGGTGTTGGGTGCAGGTTCCTGGAGGACGACAGCAAGAAAGAACAAAGGGCAGTGAGAGAGGAGGCAGATTCAGTTTCCAAAAGAAGCCAAAGTAACTCAAGAATCACTTGGGGGCTATTTCGTTTAAGGTATCTAGCTGCACACTTGTTGGTAACCACGGGAGCATGTGGTTGTTTTCTTTAATGATGAGAACTTTGGGATATAATGGGAGGCGCGTGAGCTTTAAGGGTGACTTAAGGGCTTTAATCCCACCCCTCATCAGCCTTGTGATCTTATGTTAATCAACCTCACAGAGCCCCTGTTTTTCCATCTGTACGATGGGAGCATAGCATCCGCAAGGCAGACGATTGGTGATAGTGATGTTTGTAAAGCCTCTGTCAGAGTGCCTGGTGCTAGCATTTCACAATGATGTGTTGTATTAATATAATACTGAACTATTTCCGAAGCATTTCCAAACATGCTCTCTCATTTGCCCCTAATGGTAACTTTTCATCCATCCATCCATCCATCCATCCATCCAGTGATTGGCACTAGCTAGTTATACAGTAGTGAGCAAAACATGCAAAAAGTGCTCACCCTTAAATGCATAGAGACCCAAGGGAGAGACAGACCACAGACAGGTGAGGACGGAATCAAATAGCTATGGTAAGGTGCGGGTTCTGTGACAGAAATAAACAGGAGTGGAGAGAGAACAATGGGGAGGCCCTAGATGGAGAGGGTGGTCAGCGATGACCTCCCTGAGGATGACAAGAAAAGGGCAGCCAGGGGGAGGACCCTGGAGAAGGGCATGTCAGGCAAAGGGAGCACACCGAGGCCCTGCAGTGGGGACAGCCCAGATGATTGCGTCCATTAATCATCCATTCATTTGGAATCCCCGGAGGCAGAGCTACTCCGGGAGCTTTGGCTTTCCTTTTGCATGTGAGGAACCCAAGGGTTTAAATGTGAGCTCAGGGTCCTGGGCCAGGAAATGGCCCACGGAGTGTCTGAGCTCAGGTCCCTGCTGCACAGGTGGGCCACCGCCAGGAGATCAGGGGTGGCCTCCATGGCCCCAGGGTGTCCTGCACGAAACTGTAAGTGATTTCCATGACTTTGGCCAGGAAAAGATGAGTTTGGGCACCTTTTGGGGATAAAAGATTTACTGTCTGAATGTCACCTGAGGGGAATAAATGCCTCCTTCCCTCATCCTGCCCTGTAAGGGACGTGTTGCTTTACAATTAGTCCCTTGTATAAACGGAGGAAGCCGAGGCCAGGAGAGGCCAAGAAACTTGGCTCCATCACTTGGAAAGTTTAGGATGGGGTCCGACCAGAGCCTCGGCCATTTGGCTGCTCTCCCAGGGTTGTTCCCTCTGCTGTTCAGGCCACAACATTCCTGCCCCATTCACGGGAAACCCAGCAGGGCAGCCCAGCTGCCTGCGGTCCCCAGCCAGCAGCTACCACCACGGGCTCCTTGGTTTCTCCAACCCCGAGCATCCAGGCCAATTTGTTAGTGTTACAAAGTCCAACAGCCCACATTCATGTCTTTTCTTCCAAGAACAAGGCAACCTGGGATTATCGCAAAGTCCGGTTGCCTGTAGACCACTGTGTGGTTTCTGACTTTCCATCAGATTTGTCCAGAACGATTTATGCTCTGACCATTAATCTGTAACCAAGAATTTTCCTGCTGATTTGGGAAAGCAACCAAACCTAGTATATGAGCAAGGGGCTAATGGCAAAGCCACCCATCAACATGTCACTTTCCTGGCCGACAACCAGTGTGGGTGTCAACTCCTCACAGTTGCCTCACCCTCAGAGTCTCGGGAAACAAGTTGCCTTGTTTCCCGAGACTCTGCTCCATCCCAAGAAGGGAATCCGCAGGGGCAAAGACGTAGAAGTGGGAACTATGGTAATGACACCCATCCACCTCAGTCAAATTCAGTCTTGGGAGTAGGACAAATGCCAAGCTTCGGCCGACGTGCCCCGCTGAGTACCAGGGCAAAAAGGCAATGAAGTCCTGACTAGAGGCCAGGTGGCACATCCACAGGCCTGGCATGTCACGGTCTGGCAGTTGCCCTCTGTCAGAGCAGCTGCCTGGGGCCCATTGTCTCAGCCTGAGGCCCTGTCTCCCCGCTTTCTGACCAGTGGCTGGCATTCCCAAGGGCACAGAGGCTGTGCGACTCTGGCATTAACCCTCTGCTGGACTTAGGTGGGTGATGACTGTGCCCACGGGTAGCTGAGGTGCTCACGTGACTAAACTCCCGGCCCACTCACCATAGTTCCTGCAGGGAGCGTCCTCGCTGCTGCCCGGAGCTTGAGCTTCAGATTCAGACGAACCTGGTGTGCTCTCCCCTTCCTGGTGCCTCAGTGTCCTTATCTGTGAAATGGGAAAGTCACGGCCTTTGCAGCCCAGGGCTTCTGTGAGAGTGAAATGGGAGAGCAGGCCCTCTAGCAAGTGTGGTTAAGTTTCAAGCAAATACCGATGCAGATTATTGCTGAAGGATGGATTCCCCCAGTGCCTGGGCTCCAAGCATTGGCCCTGAAGGGAATGCTGATGTGACCTGGTGGGGGCAGGTGGGGAGGGCTGCTTGGCCTTGCTGCCGTCCAGGAGCCCGTGGCCCTGGTGACACGGAGCCACCTGGAGGATACACGGGCTGAGTCCGTAGCTGTGGCCGCGGACCCCCAGCGGGAGGTGCCACACAACTGCCCTGATCTGTGACCCCAGTGTCTCCCTAGCAGATTCTACTGAGGCCCTATCCTGCATCCCCTTGACCCATCTGAGTTGGCCTGTAGCTGCATACGGCTCTTGGTAGGCAGGCAAAAATCCCACCCCAACGATCGGCCTTTTTCTCTTTCATTTTTTCTCAGATACCAAGGGAGCTTGCTTGGGTAAATGGCAGCACAATCAGGAAGGTGTGTGTGTGTGCGTGCATGTGTGTGTGTGTGTGTGTGAGGGAGAGAGAGTGACTTTGTGTGCACGTGTGCACACGCTCTGGGGCCACCTTCAGCCAATGGGGATGAGAATCAGGGGATAAGTGGCCCAGTCCCCCATCCTCCAGGGCGATTATTCCGAGGGGTCTTCCACACGGTTCCTCAGAGGGCCCCAGTGTGAATGAGTCCCCCTGGCCCACGGCCATCCCAGCTCACTGATAAACCCTACACTGGCTTTCCTTCCTTCCTTGCCTTGCTTTCTCCATTGCCTCACTTGTACTTCCTGGGATCAGCCCCCTAGTAAACTATCTGTGTCCAGCTAGGATCTGCTTTTAGAGGAACCTAAACCAACACAGACCTGAAATACCTGCTCCCGGTTTCTGGGACCCAGTGTGCCCTGCCTCAGCCGAGGGCTCCAAAGTGGAGCCCCATGAGCTCTGTGCTGTGCCCGAGGCTCCCTATGTGCTCACTTCCCCTGAGAAGGCCTGGGTGCCTTCCCTCCCACCCCCTCCGCTGCCCATCACGAACCCAGGCCCCACCTGCCAGTGGGTGACTCGGCTGAGCGCCCCAGCATTGGCTCACAGTCTGCAGATGCCCCGGTGGAAGGTGCGTCTTCTGCCCTCTCCTGGTGAACGACTAAGCCCAAAGCAGTGCCCCCGCCCCCTCCTCTTCCTCCTTTCTCTAATTAGACCAGGATCTCAGAAGCCCAGAATGCTGGGTCTCTAAATGACAGTCATGCTTACAGGGAGAGTTTTGAATCACACAGAGCTGCCCTTGGGGCAACTGCCTCTTCCTCACGCCCCGTATCCAGCAGAGTTCAGGCATCACGTTACTTGGGAGGGGTTAGCTCAGGGACACTGAGGGATCCAGAGCTGGAAGGGGCCTTGCATTTCAACTTCTGCAGTGAGGACCTGCACCTGTAGCTCTGTCTGCCGCTCTCCAAGACCGTTCTCACAGCCAGCGCTGCTCATGGACGCCCCCCTCTTTTCCCTCGGAGTCTGAACATAATGGTATGATCACCCCCCAGACAAAGGGTGGGCAGGGCCAGGCCAGGAAGCGATGGGCAGGGCCCTGGGGGTTCAGGGATGAATAAGACAGATGTGCTTCCTGCTCTCGTGGAGCCTGTAGACTAACGAGAGTCAATAACAAACTAATGTGCAAGATAATTTCAGGCTGTGGTGGGTGCAGCGAAGAGGATAAGCCAGGGTCACGTGAGAGAAAGTGATGGTGAAGGAAGAAGGCTTTAAACCAGTGGGTCGGGGGAGGCTGGCCTGGGCTCCGTGTGCTCCAGGTCTGGAGAGCAGGGTAGAGGGTCCGGAGGGTGGGAACAAGGGGCCCTGGCCAGACACGGTGTCAGGAAAGACAGCACGGTGGGTCAGCTGGGGCTGAGAGTGGGAGTTCCGCATCTTCACGTAAGCACAAGGAGGTGTCACAGGAGGATTTTCAGTGGGGGAATTAATCTGATTTGCGTTTTTTTTGTTGTTGTTGTTTTCATTTTTAACAATTGAGGTTTAATATAGATTCAGGGAGTGCATCAGTGCACACACGCTAGTAAACATCTCAATGAATTTTCACACGTGTACACCTGTCAAAATATAGGACAGTTCCAGCACCCCAGGGATTTGTGTTTCTAAAAGATCCCTCCCGCTGCTCGGTGGAGAATGCACTGCAGGGGGATGAGAGTCAAAACAGGGAGACAAGTTAGAGGTGACCATGATCATCCAGGCTTGGATTAGGGTGGATGCCATGGAAACAGAGACAAATGGAAGAGCCGGGATGCTTTTTGTTGGAAAAACCAATAAGAGCTGCTGATGGAGAGACTAGGGTGAGTCAGAGCAAGAGAGGAATCGAGATGACATCTCAAATATTTTGGATTCAAGAACGTGGATAGATGGGGAGTTTGGGATTGACGTGTACACACTGTTACGTTTAAAATAGGTAACCAACAAGGGCCTACTGTAGAGCACAGGGAACTCTGCTCTATATTTTGTAATAAGCTAAATGGGAAAAGAATTTGAAAAAGAATAGATACATGTGTATGTATAAGTGAATCACTTTGCTGTACACCTGAAACTAACGCAACATTGTTAATCAACTCTACTCCAATGTAAAATAAAAATTAAAAAATAAATTAAAGAAAAGAATGTGGTAGATTGTGGGGCCAGGGGCAGCCTGGGGAAGGAACAAGATGTGGGATGCCATGGGGCATCCAGATGGGTAATGTGGGATGATCCCTTGAACTGGGTCATGCAGGATGCCTCCCGACCCCAGAGCAGAGCCCCCAGGACATGAGTCACAGGATGGTGAGATCTGACAGCAAAAGTCCCCGGATGGGCTTAAGGACAGAAAAACACAGCCCCTGGCTCGCCTGAGGGCATCAGGAGAGGTAGGGGAAGGACAGCTTCGGGTGAACACTGTGTTCCTTGGAAACCTGGGTCACTGGAAGGAGAGGTGACGAGTGGGAGGTGACGTCTGCTTCTCACCCAGGAGCAATCTGCTCACTAATGCAAACAGCCCCGTCTGTCAGGCAAGGTGAGGAAAAATGACTGGGGCAGCCCCACTGCGTAGCCCAGGGAGAGGGGTCTCTGGACCCATGAGGTAATCCCTCCGATGATGTATGGCCCAGAGAAGAGTCGGGTTAACGATCTTCAGCAGGACCCGGGAGTAAAACACAGTAATTTCATAATACAGCGTGTGATGGATTAAGGCGTGTTAATACCAGGAGTATACATTAAGGGAAATGATCTCGCTGGCATACTAAATGGCAAAATAAAAGCACTTTTAGAAACTTCCATGATTAATTGGTCTGCCCTTTTAGTTCCATACCATGATAAAGTAAATCTCACTTCTCCTGGTCACCTCCCAGGCAATTCCTCTAAAGTTCGCCGGCCCTCCGTGGACCTCCGCGACCCCCGTGGGGAGGCCAGCCGGCAGCCTGGGACACGCCCTCACATCCTCTTCCTTGGACCCAAGTCATCCTCACCCTCATCTGTATCATCTTCATCATCCCTTGCCGAACCCTTGGGGCGTTGAGCCACATGAAACAGCTGATATTGGACAGGGATTGCAGTTTGACACAGTTCAACCTGATACTATGTGTGGAACCCTTTGGGAATGAGAGACGGGCGGCGCTGAGGAATATGGACTCCACAGCTATGCTGTCTGGTGTGGATCTCAGCTCCTTGGTTAACAGCTGCACAATCTTGGGCAAGTTATATAAGCTCTTTATGCTTCAGTTGCCTCATCTATAAAATGGGGATAACAAGAGCCCTACTTCGTGAAGTTATAGGGATCCAAGGAGGTGATTTATTTAACAGGTCCTCGTAATGCATTTACTACGTGCTGGGCACTGTGAATGCATGTCCAGAGCTTAGAACAGCACTGGTCTCATAATAAGTGCTCAGCAAATATCAGCTCTTGGGATGCTGGCTGTGTTGATAGCACTCAGCAGCCCTAAGGGGCAGGTACCACTAATCTCCCCATTTCACAGGTAGGAAAACATGAGGCACAGAGAGTTAAGTAAATTGTTAAAGCTCCTATGAAAGGGCAGGGTCCGGATTAGATACAGATAGGCTGATCTCGAACCTTGAACCAGTGGGCTCCCCACCGCCACCTCCTTGGGAGGAAATGCCTGTACTGGTCCTGTTCAGAGGTGACAGCAATTCTAGAATCTGAGGCAGCAAGAGCCTGCACCCAGACTGCACTGGCTGCTGCTTTTGTTCATAGAAGGCCAGCAGATCCCCATTTTGGAGGCAGCTATGACCTGGAGGCAAAGCGGGCCAGACCAGGGCCAGGAGACCCAGGAGGAGGGCTCAGCCCTGCCGCTTATTCATGCTGAGACACCAAGCAAGCCACCCGCCTGCGTTTCTCCATCCCCCAGGGTGGTGGTGAAGCATTAAGAAGATAAGGCAAGAGGATGCTTTGTAACCTGCAAAGTGAAGAACAGATTCGAGGTAGGACTAACCATCCCTGGCCCCCTGGGTCTCAGGAGGGCCTTGTCTGCAGTCTAACCACCCTCCCTTCTGCTGCAGGAAGACTAAGAGAAATTCGTTCCTGAGTGGCAGAGGCCACGGGGAGCAGTAGTCTTCTGGCCCACTCCATCTTCCATCCAGGCTCCCAGGCTACCTGACTGGCATCCACAGGTAACTTCATGCAGGTGCCTTCACCTGCTGGGCTGCCGATACCAGTTGGCTTGCTGGACTGCTCACCTGTGTCACCCTGGAAACTGCCTGCCTCTTACAGATCTCTTTAGCCTCCTTCTTATTTATTCATCCACTCAACAAACACTTCCTGGGTGCCTTCTCCTGCTCGGGCCAGGTGGGATGCAGCAAGAATGCAACAGAACAGAATCCTGGTCTTTGTGGAGCTTATATTCGAGTGGCAGTAAACAGAGAGACAGGTCATCTATTTCAGGGCTCACTTGAAGGACACGAGAACAGACTTGTATCTCCCAGAAATACTGAGGGTGCAGGTGGTAAACTCACACTCCCCCCACAGGTGGGCAAGTAGTATCAATGCATGAAGCCTGTGGGTGTGATACAAAAGGGAGTGGTGAGGACTGGGTGACCTGGACAGCACTTTCCTGTCTATCGGCTGCTTCTTGGTTCCAGCCAATGGCTGCCATGTGAGAATGTGGGTCCAGTGATTGCATCTTCTGACTTTCCTAGACAATGGAGAAAATCTGGATTTTTTTTACCCTTCAAATTTCCTGATTTTGAAATATTAGCCACTAACTGGAAAAAGTTTCAACACAATGTATGTTAAATGAAACCCATCTGCTAGCAGAGCTGCACCACCGCCTGGCAGTCAGCAGTCTCCAGTTTAGAGCATTATTGTGCACCAGTATTAGTTGGTTGACTGGACCCTTTGCTTGTGTACAGTATCCTACAGCGTGTACATTTTCCCAGAAAAGAACTCATTTGGTGCTCATAACGGACCTGGGAGGAAGGCTGTCAACTACGCATTCTCTCAATGAACACGATCTGAAGTGGGCTACGTGCCAGCCGTTCTCCTAGGCAAGGGCTTGTTCGGTGAATGAAGCCTTAGAGACGTTAGGCAACTCAAACATAGTGTGAACAGGAAAAGTGGAAAGAGTGGGGACTAGATCTCATTCCTTTTGGTGTTGAAAAGCGTTGCCCTCTCTATCTTTGCAAGGCTCTGAACATAAATCCCATAGTGGCTGATTGGAGTCAAGGTCTCCAGAGCTCCAAAAGCTAGGTTCAAATCTCGCCTCTGCTACTCCACTAGGAGCATATTTCTCAAGTTCTACTACTCATGGTTACCGCATCCCCAAAATGGGGACAATCATGACAATAGCACCTACAGCCCAGGGCGGTGGCAGGGATACATTACGAGGATGCCCGTCTAAGTTCTTGGTTCACAGCACTCAATAAGTATTGTCACTATCATGCGGAATTCTGCATCTGTAGAGATTGTGTTACTTGGAAAGTTAAGTGGAAAGAGACAATGTCTCTTATGCAATGTTAAATGAAAAAGCAGGTACCACACAGGCTAACTTTACTTTTGTATACATAGGTTGAAGGCTGGAAAGAAACGGGGAGGGAGATGTATCAAAACAGACATAATTTGGAATACTAGGATTATAGGCGATTTTAATTTTCTACAGTATAATTTTCTGAATTTTCTAAGTTTTCCATGGTCAGCATGTATTAATTTAAAAACCAGAGCAGGATAACTTATTTAAAAAAATTAAGTTCCCAGTCTTTCAGGAAAAAATTTCACTTGAAACTTTCTTTCCCGGCCCAGCCAACTGCTTTCCAGAGAACCCCCTGTGCTCAGAGGTCCCCCTCTGTCTTAAATTCCCAAGGCTGTTCTAAGAGTAGACCCCTCTGGGATCCCCGAGCAGCAGGGAGGGTCCGTGTCTTCCCTAATCAGTCCCCAAACCCTATCATCCTTGTCTGTCAGTGGGTCCCATGAGAGCAGGGGTCTGTCACAAGTCATCCCCCTCCCACAAGCTAGAAGAGAGAGGAGACCCATCCCTGGCCCTTCCTGCCCACTGACTGCCCAGGACAAAGGTCGAAGAACTGGCATGCTTACTCCGATGTCTCAGAAAGTCCTCAGATATTTTGCTGGCATAAGTAGAGTACTACGGTTTTTTATCCATTTCCCACTTTTACAAAGCCCTTAGGAGCACCAAAAAAAGAAGGAGATGAGAAAACTTGAAGCAACCTGTCTTTCAAAGTTCATGTAAACCAGTGAATGAATGAATGAATGAATGAATGAATGGACGAACGCAAGCAGCTGTGGGGTCTTTGCCTTTGCTATGAGACCGTGAGCTCCTGAAAGCAAATTCGTGTCTTCTGCATCGTATGCCCATTGGATAGAGAAAGAAAATGAAAATCCAGAGTCTGAATATGCTTCTCTTAAAAATATGGAAGATGGGCAGATTGTACAATCAGACAAATATAGCTTTTTGAAGAGTAGGAAGTTCTGGTCTAAAATTACATTTAATTATTGTTACATTTCAGACTTTGTAGGAAATCACAGTACAGAAGTGTGACTTTGAAATTAGCATTTGAAAGTGTCTGTGAGGTAGGTGAGGGTTTTCACAAACCAGAGGATTTTGAGCCTAAAATTACATGACATTTATTTGCAACCACAAAATTAGGTTGATCAGTTATTGTTCAAATTCATCTGTCAGAAGAATGACCATTGTGTTTTCTTTCCACCACACACAAATTTTCCAGCCGTCCTCCCCCAATTTTTTGTTTAAAAAGCCAGGCAAATCTTGAGCTCTCCCCTGTGTCCTGACCTAACCCTGGTGACGGGGCCCCACAAGAAAGGCCAGATATGAAGAGTCATGTTGCCTCATTATAGGACAACATCAGTGGTTCTCTTCTTCAGCCCCTTAATTCATTTCTTATAGTTTTTCTTGTCACATCCGCTTGCTTTATAGCTTACTAACTTGCAAGTTATAGTTGTAATTTATGGTCAAAATTGAGTGGTAGCAAATCAAGGAATATTTCCATTGATTACTCTAAATTGTCTAATCTCCTGTATGTTTTTAGAACTTGATTGGGTGGTATTTACTGATTGCCTTCATCTAATTTAAAAATCAATCAATAGCAACAATGAGTGCTGGGGGATAAATCGAGTCTAATGCAGCCTAACCACGGCAAATATCCATCAGTGGGCTACACACAATCACATCTGTGGGCAGTTTTAATACATAAACCATAACGGCCTGGAGCTGGGCGTCCAGGGCAGATGCTCTGAAAATTCCCGCTGGCATCTCATGCTTCTTGCATTGTCTATCTAGGGTGATTGACCTCTGCTAAAGCGAACATATTTCACTACAATAAAGCTGTAGCAAAGGAGATAAAAACGGAATCTGATTGTGTTTCAAGGCTAGCCAGTCCATCTTCTTCCCCTGCACCCTCAGAGGATATTAATGGGAATTAACATAACGCCAGCCTTTTCTTGTTAACTGCCCACACTATCCCAGAGAGAAACATTTTTGCACTCATGAATTCACCCCTTCGACACTCAGGAGTGTCTGTTTTTATTTTCATCCAGTGCTTTCCATTTGCTATGGAACAGTCATGGGGCGTGGCATTTTACTCCCTTATATCATTTAGTATTTACACATACCCTAGGAGGCTGTTAGCCCTATTGTTCAGATGAAGAGGTGAAGCTCAGGTGAATTCGGCAGCTGTTCCCAGATCGTGTGGCTGGGTCTTTGGGCTGCATACCACAGACAGGCGCTAATCACAGGGCATCCCGGAGAAGGCAAAGGGACCACATCCAAGACCTTGGATGAGCTTACATGCAGTTGGGAGGCAAGCCTGTATACAGTTCATAATAAGACAAAGCAGGATGAAATAAGTGCTATTGTTTTCCTGTGAGCCAGGAGTTATTACAGTGCCCAAAGGAAGCAGAAAGAATAAATTTTAACTTAATGAATGAAGGGTCAGAAATATCATATTTTTGGGGGGGACTGTCTAGTGATGGTTGGGCCCCGATTTTTTCAGTCTCCCCAGCAAGGGCAGAGACAGTGAAATCTCTGCATGTATTTATTTGTATGGATATGCACCAACTCCTTTGGGAACCTCGGCATCTCCTGCCAAGCTCATGAGCCCTGAGCCATGCCTGGGAGGTCCTGCTCTCCATGTGTTCTTTGTATTGGTGAGCAACTCCATCCCCGGGGCCCTGGACTTCTGGAGGAGACTCCTCTGATATCATGCTACACGTTAGAGGCATTCTGAAGATGATAGTTCAGGAAGACTCAAACTTGCCCATTCCTCTATTGAGGAATCACTTGGCATCACTGGAAGCCTTTATAAATGAACGCAAACAGATAAATATTCCAAAGTCCTTAATTTCACCCTAAGTAAAACCTTGCCCTTACGTGGAGGCAATTCCAGGCAATCCCCATCTGTCTCAGAATTGGCATCAAACTCATTTCCCAGGAAAATTCTTTGAAGTCCTCGAGAACCAGGGAAGCAAGAGGCAGAATCTCATCTAGAAGAGATCTGCCACCTTCATGAGGGCCCCTCCCCAAACCTGCAGAGCTAAACATCAGGTTTTCAGGCCCAAGGTAATGGCTTCCTGTGCAGGAAAATTAGGTACCAATGGACAGCCTCATAAACCAAGAGCTGTCCTGTGTCGTAGTTCATAGAGAATCAGCTACTAAAATCAGCAATTACAAATCCCACCAAACTTAGAGAATGATTCGTGAATCTTGGAATTTGGAGGAACCTCAGCAGGCTTCCCTCCTGCCCTATTGGACTGTTGAAGATCTCAGGGCATCACAATACTTTTTTCTCACCCCAAATATTGTTAGACTCTTATCACTGGGCTGTAAACCTCAGGAGGGCCATGGGCCATTCCCACTTTGTTTCTTGAGATGTTTACTACATCTCTTTTTCTAAACTTTAAAAAAACTTTTTTTTTTTAGACTTTAGGTTCACAGTAAAATTGAGAGGAATATAATGATATCCCACATACATAAACTCTGCTATTATCAACATCCCTCACAAGAATGGTACAGTTGTTATAAGTGATGAACCTATTCTGACACATCATTAACACCCAAGTTCATAGTTTACAGGAGAGCTCAGTCTTGGTGCTGTACATTCTATGGGTTTGGGCAAATTTATAATGACAAGTTTATCCACCATTATAGAATATCATACAGAGTATTTTCACTGCCCTAAAAATCCTCTGTGCTCCAACTATTCACCCCTCCCTCCCCCAATGCCTGACAACAACTGATTTTTTCAGTGCTTCCCTAGTTTTGCCTTTTCCAGAATGTCATACGGTTGGAATCATATGGTCTGTAGCCTTTTCAGCCTGGCTTCTTTTACTTAGTCATATGCATGTAAGTTTCCTCTGTGTCTTTTCATGGCTCGCGAGCTCATTTCTCTTTTAGCACTGAATAGTATTCCATTGTTTGGATGTACCATCAATGCATCTTTTTGAATGAGTGAATTATTGGACATTTCCCCACCACAAGAGTTTTTTATAGCTCAGTGGCAGCTGACCTGCCTTTTCTTGATTTCCTCAGTGACAGGGGGTTGAGTCCTTGAAGTGCACTCTCTCCTTTATTCCTCCTCCATGCTGCCTTCTTCCTTGGCCTTGATTGTGTCCCTTGGCTGAGACTGTTGGTTGTCTGCCATATCTCTTCTCCCCCTTCTTCCATAGAACTCTTACATTTTAGCTGGGCACAGAATAAGCCTACTTTTACCATCCTCCCTTGCAGGTAGGTGTGTCAGGTGACTAAATTTAACTTACAGCATAGGTGAAATTTTGCAGAGCTCTTTCTGAGAACCGTCTTTTTTTTTTTTTTTAAGATTTTTTGATGTGGACCATTTTTAAAGTCTTTATTGAGTTTGTTACAATATTGTTTCTGTTTTATGTTTTGGTTTTTTGGCCCTGAGGCATGTGGGATCTCAGCTCCCTGACCAGGGATTGAACCCACACCCCCTGCATTGGAAGGCGAAGTCTTAACCGCTGGACTGCCAGGGAAGTCCCTGAGAACCATCTTTAAATAAGACTTGGTATGTTGCACAAAAACCTGTACACGGATGTTTATATCAGCTTTATTCATGATCATTAAAAACCAGAAGCAACCAAGATGTTTTTAGGATGGGATGAGAATGGCACTTTATGTCTGTGGTCTTCCTCTTCAAAACTCATAACTCTAGTTTAATCATGAGAAAAACATCAGACAGATCCCAATAGAGGGACCTTCTGCAAGATATCCAACTCCCCCAAACTGAAAAACAAGGCAAGTCTGGGAAGCTGTCACAGCCAAGAAGAGCTTAAGGAGACATGACAACTAAACGTGATGTGGTGTCTTAGGTGAGATCCTGGAACAGAAAAAGGACATTAGGTAAAAACTAAGGAAATTTTATAAAGTATGGACTTTAGTTGATAATAACGTATCGATATTGTTTCATTCGTTTTGACAAATATACCATACTTACACAAGATGTTAATAACGAGGAAACTCGATGTTAGTGTTATGCGATTTCTCTGTACTATCGTTGCAATTTTTCTGTAAATCTAAAACTAATTAAAAATTAAAACTGTATCACTTGGAAAAAAAGAAAGAGCTGGTATATATCCTTTGCCCCAATCTGTTTTGTCCCTTCCTCCATTTTCTTTCCGGGAACATGGATCTATGGGTTGCCGTCTTGGAACATCTGGGACCCTAAGGATGGGGTACAGTGAGCTGGAAGGAAACCAGGTCCCTGTGAACTTCACCCAGCTGAGCAGTCAGCCACATCAGGCCTGGACAGCCGACTTCCCGGCTTTTATGTAAAAGAGAGATAAAGTCTGATCTTGTGGAAGTCTTGTTATTTTAGGTCTTTGTTTCTCACAGCTAAATCCAGTTCTAACTGATACTGCCCTTTGCTTGTTTTTATTCGGGACACAGGTTCCCTGGGTGGAGGTCCAGTCTGCTCTGTGGGGATGGGGGCTCCGGGCCCTGACCCCTGACCTCTTCCCAGAAGCCCTTGAGGTCCTTTTGTGTGAAGCCCATGATGAGTAGCCACTCCTCTGTGGCGCTGGTGTTATAACTATTCAGTGTTACGGGACTCTACAGGTTATAGGGCTTCTCTCCTCCACAGGTATACAGAATCTGGGAGCTGAGGTGCGCGCCTGGATTGCCCCGCCCACCCTTATTTTACAGGGGGGGAAACAGGGGTCTCTGGAGAGGAACAGGTCACGCATCTTAGAGCTGGGGGCAGAAGCCCGTTCTCATGCCACCTGATAATCAACTTTCCATTGCAACAGTAGTAATTTCTGGACTGATTTCAGAGAGCCCTCGGAGCTCTGCAGAAATGGGGACGGTGGGAGGGGGCGTGGCCAGGTGGGCGTGGCTGACTGGGCAAAGCCCTCTTCTCCAGCCTCAACATCACGCAGAGCCACTGCTTTTGTTTGTGTCACATATTGGATTTCTAAGACCTCATTTTTTGAGAAGAGGGGGTCCGATGATAAAAATTTATAAAAACATGTAAATAAAAATGTGTAAACTCACTGCACGTGTTATCTCATATTGATGTGAAACATAATAACTATTTATCAAGCATCTATTAGGCCACCAACACTGTGCTAGGCTGTCTCCGAATTATTTCATTAAATTCTATGCACAAATATGCAAGGTGTCAGTAGCCTCATTTTACCCAAGGAGAAACTGAAGTTCAAAGAGGGGAAGTAACTCACCAGAGGCGACCCCCAGATTTGCCTGACCCAAAGCCTGCCGTAACCACCGAACACACTGCCCTCCCGACTGTGGGGAGTGAGGGGACCTGGGTCCCTGCCAATTGCTGGTTTGTTGGGTGAACCCTGCAGGTCCCCTGCCTTCAGAGCCCTTCAGAGTCTCCACCTGTAACCAAAGGGCATGGTGTCTGATGGTCTGGAAGGGTTCCTGCAAACCAAGGAGCTCCATCATTTGGTGACCAGCAGCCGAAGAAGCTAGCTCACAGGGAAGCCTGGAGCCTCCCCAATGTAACCTCTTCTCTCCTGAACCAGCCCCAGTTGAGGCTGCCAGCAGCCCTGGGTGGCACCCACCCTTCTGTCTCCCTCAGAAAGACCTGGCAGAAAGGGCAATTTCCTGCTCTGTTAAAGTGTCACCATCAGGTGTGGACCCTGTTGGGAGGGTGTCCATTACTGCACATCTGTCTATCTGTCACTGAGGGGCGTGCCTATCACTTACACAAATTCACCCCCAAGATGTCAGGGCGGGCATCATTTTTAAAAAATTGAAAGGAGCCCATTACCATCATTAGGTCCACCTGAGAGAGCCTCTCAATGATGGAAGAGGTTTCCGCTCTCTGGCCTCCTCCACGGCAGGTCATTAGTTAAAAGGGGAGTGTAAGGGGCTGGGGTGGGGTCCTGGGGAGGCAGGCCAGGTCCAGCCACGGGGCTCCCTTTGGAGAAAGGAGCTGGAGACAAATGATTCGAGTCTGAATCCCATATACACCGGAGATTGCTTATCGATCCACATCAGAATATGCGGGCTGGCCCCGGGGACCAACCGAGTATTTTCCCAGGGAGTTAATAACGTGGCAGCTGAGCTGTCTTGTCCAATTCACTGAAGCCAGGCCTCTAATCAGGCCGGAGTTTCTTCTTTTGAGAATTCTTACCACTTGTGTGTGCCGCCTCCCTTCCACTCTGCTGGGCCCCTGTCAGTGATCGAAATGACAGCCCATGGATGGGGAGGCTAATCAAATTGTTTATTATCGACCTAAATCACTATGTATAGATTGTCGAAACATCACTGTCACGCCGCCAAAAAGTCATACTAATGACTCCCTGGCTGCAGATGTAATCCAGCCGTGATTCCTCCTACTTGAATTACATCTGAATTTAGGGGAGCGAAAACAATTATACTGGGGAGGGGGCGCAAGGCTGGGGCGACGGGGCTCTGCACTGGAAAGCATGTTTACACAACTCGATACAACTGCATTAGGCATTAATGATGGAATGTCACTTTGCCCTGCTTAAATATGAGTCCTCAGCTGGGAAGAGAGTGGCAAACCCCCACGGAGAAGCAAGAGGGAATTGTTCTAAGATCTAAGGGCTGTGCTCTGCTTGCCTGTAGGGAAGCGTGGGAGGTGTGGGGAATCGGGACACTCCAGACTGGACCCCAGGCAGCTTCGAGTCAGGGAACCCAGGTCCAAGCTCTGGGCTATTTACGGGGATCTCCTAGGGAGACCCAGCGGGGCCACATCACAGCATTTCCCTCTGGATTCAGTAACCACGTGTGGCTTTGCTCCTTCCTTCCCTGAGGACAACTTGAGTGGGAAGAAGAGTAGCATCTGGGGGATGAAAAACCAGAGTAACTAATACTAATTGAGCACCTGGAATGCGTTGTCATTCTAGAGCCAGGCCACCGCTAGCCAATGCAAATCTTGTTAGGAACTGGACAAAGGCACCCGTCCAGGTGGATGAATTAGGAAAGGTACCCTCTCCGGGTAGGCGCAGGCTCACAGGTGCAAGGCTCGGCTTTCGGAAGGTCGCAGCCCCCTCTCCCTGGACCCGGCACATCGTGCTACACACCAATGGGGCAACTGCACCCAGGAGTGATCCACTGGGCTTTCCCGGAATAGGCTCATTTAATTCTCATAATAGTCCCATGCGGTTGATGCAGTGATTATCATTGATTCCAGAGGGGGAAGCTGAGGCACCATGGAGTTGGGCGGTTTGTTCAAGGTCATGTCTAGTAAGCGGCAGAGCTGGGATTTGAACTCTGGCAGTTTTGCTGCCAGATCCTGTTCTCATAACCAGGAGGTGCTGGGTCAGGGTTGGCTGGGAGTGTATGTGTTAAGGGGGCCGACCAGTGGCAGCCCTTGACTGCATGCTCCTCCTTTCCCACCTCCCGATGCCCACTCCCACCCCCGCATTTAGCTGTGGTGTCAGGCCAGTTGTTGACCCTCCCATTTCCTCTCTGTTAAATGAGAAGAATTTCCCCGAGGGCCATCTCCCAGGGCAAGGCTGTTGGCAGAGTTGAAGGTGAGAGGAAACTGGGGCTTTGCAAACCGTAGGACAGAGGGAGGGTTATTAGCGCCTAGCATCCCGGGATCGGCTTCTCCTCTCCAAGGAAAGGTGAGTTCCCTTGCTTGATAGAGGAAGAGGGCCAGCTCTGGGGGCTGCCTCTCCCATACCCACATCAAGCCCCCGGAAGCCCAGTGCTTCACCGGGCACGTTGGAGGTTGGGGTCCTCCCAGAACTGCTGGTGCCCAAACCTGTGCGAGGAGGGCTGTCCCAAGCTCTCCAGTTACCCTTTTGGAGTGTGCCATCCTGCCGGCACCCACTGCCCACTGGCATGGCCCTCCTGCTCCAATTCCATACCATCCCCCCCAACCAGGGCTGTGAGATGTCACAGCGCAGGGAACGCCCCAGGGCCAAATGCTGCTGGTCTATCCCTATCTGCCCCCACCTTCCTAGACTCTGGTTGCCATGCCCGAATTACATCTTTGCCCTGGGGAGTGACCTCTAGTGGAGCGTGCTCTAATTGGTAGGCAGGAGCGTGGAGGTGGCCCAGCCACTGAACCCCGCCCATCTCACTGTGCACGGCAGGGATAACGTCCTCCCCGTTCCCGCTGTGGCTCCCACATATGTCTGGAAGGCCAGAGCAGACAGACCATCATCCCCAGCCTGAAACTCGCCGGCACGTCCCATGGGTTGACCAGGCTGTGCCACCAACGATGGAGTGTGGGGTGCCTCCTGTGTGGGCGGCCTGTATCTGGCAGCAGAGAGAAACACAGGCGTGTTTCCAGAGGTGCTTTTGGTTCCCTGTCAAACCTCAGCGGTGACCCAGCTTGCACAACTCAAGAAGTGACGACCTGCTCCCGCCTTCTCCGCGCCTGGCTTGAACAGATGCCATTTGCTGGGAACCAACGGTTTAGAATCCTGTGTGCTTTTTAATGAAACGTGGAAAACCACCTTTCCAGGGCCTCACACTTTACTCTGTGCAGAGAAAGGAGAGTGGTTTCAGACTCCAGAAAGCCTGAGTTCCCCTTACAATTCCCCAGCCTTTCAGGTTCAAGGGGGTTCTAAACTTGGCAAACACACTTCCCCTGTCCCTAGAGGGAAAAAGATAAAAACCCACCAGCAAAAATACATTACACTGGGCATTATATTTCTGTGACAGAAATAACTCATTTTCATGACACACTATAATAATAGCAAATTATGGTACACAATGAATCCATTCTCATTAAAGTCTGTATGGAGAAAAGCAAAGAATACAAAATGTATACAATTGTTTAAAGGAAAAATGCCATGTAATATAAAAGATACACTAATCGCTATTTCTAATTACAAAGAAGGAAAAAATCACTAAAAATTTTTTACAGCATCTAATTACCAAAAAAAACCACAAAAAACAAAAAATAAAAAACGCCAGAACCACCAAATAACTCTATAAAATTAATAATGAAGGAGGACTTCAAATGACTGTAGTTTCTCAGAATGGCTCTTCTTCCAATGGAAGACTGTGAAGGAGACAGTTGGCAAGGCTGTGTGTGACATTGTCTGTCAAGCGGTTCTTTGTGAGGTTAGCTGTGAGTATCTCTTTACGCATCAGATGCCTTCCTAGGTGCGTGCACGCACATTGCCTCGTTTCATCTTCAGGCAACCTTCCTACTTAGGCGTGGTGATCCCCCTTTACCCTTGAGGAAACAGAGGCTCAGAGAGATTTCGTAACTTGCCCACCATCTAGGATAACTGTACATCACGATCAGCCCAGGACCGTGCAGTGTCTGCCTATCATTCCATCATCATCATCCATAGCTGCCCTTTCATCCGTCAGGACAACACGTTCTGTGACCACCCAACCACAGTCATCAGCAAGAAGGCCGGGAGTCAGGACTTGAACCTGGGACCTTGGGTTTCAAGGTCCAGGGCTTTTGTACTACAGATGTGGTCACCAAGGAACTCCCTCTGAGCAATATGAGGATGTGAAAAATACCACCTAATCTTCCCTGAGCGAGCCTCTCGACCTGACACCATCAGCTGAAGGAAGATACCCAGAAATGTCCCCTTTTATCTTTAGTAACCAACTCCCAGCGGCAGGTTGGGCAGTGGATCAGAAGGGAGCAAGGCTTAGAGCAGGGAGACCATCGAGGAGGCCACTGCGGTCATCCAGGAATGACAGGGAGGCAGCGGGATGAGGATGGTGGAGACCGAGACCGGAGGATGGACTTGAGGCACACTTAACAGGCAGGATCCCCAGGACTTGGTGGCACATTAGAGGTTGGTGTGGTCCCTAGAATTCCTGCCTGGGCATCTGGATGGATGATGGGACCATTAACTGAGACATGGAACTAGAGGAGGAGCCAGCTTGAGACTGCAAGTGATGGGTTGGGTTTTGGACGCATTGAGTTTGAGGGTCCCATTCTCAACGCAGCATCTCCACTTAATGTCTAAAAGGCAGCTCCAACTTAACTTGTACTGAGCAGGATTCTGGAATCACAATTTCTCACCCCACCACGAACCTGCTCCTGCCTCTTTGGTCACTATCTCAGTAAGCGGTCACACAGTTCTACCCAGATACCCAGGTCAAAAACCAAAGAGTCATCCTACCAATTATGTCTTGCCTTCCGCATGACCTCTAATCCATCAGCAGAGTCACTCAGCCCTTCCTTCACAGCGCATCCAGGATGCAGCCATGCCACCTCCTCCTCTGCTTCCTCCTGGTCCAAGCTGAGACCAGGGCTCACTTGGTTACTGCAACATTCTCCTAAGGGTATGCTGGCCTCCATCTCAGCCTTTGAGAGTTTTCTCTGCACATAACAAGTGGAACGATCGTTCTACAACAGAAAACAAATTATGTCAGGACACTGTTCAAAACCCTTCACTGGTTTTCTGTGTTACCCAGTTTTACGGTTTAAATTGTTTCCCCCCCCCCAAATCTGTGTTGATGTCCTAACTCCCCAGTGCTTCAGAATGTGACCCTATTTGGAAATAGGGTCACTGCAGATGTAATTAGTTAAGAAGAGGTCATAGTGGAGTGGGGTGGGCCCATAATCCAATATGGTTGGTGTCCTTGTAAGAAGACAGAGACAGGGATGGGCAATGATGCAGTTGCAAGCCAAGAACTGATGGCCATCATCAGGAAGAGTCTAGGAAGGATTCTACCCAGTCTCGGAGGGAGTGTGGTCCAGCAGACACCTGACATCAGACCTCTCATCTCCAGAGCTATGAGAGAATAAACTTCTATTGTTTTAAGCCACCCAGTTTGGGGTACTTTGTTAGAGCAGCCCTGGGAACCTAACAGACCCAGAATAAAATCTGGAGTCCTCATCTCATAAATTGGCGCCTTCCCACCTATCTGAGCATAACTCCTGCCACCTCCTCCTCCCTCTTCTCCTGACATATTGCTCCGAGTTCCTGGTTTCTGGTTCCTGCCTGGGGCATGTGTGCTTGCCGCTCCCGGCTATCTTAGGGCTCACACTCTGCTCCCTTGCCTCCTGCAAATCTCTGCTCACATGCCAACCCCAGCCAGAGACTTCTACCAGCCACCCTATCTAAAAGAGCTCACAGCTCTGTTAGCCTTTTGCTTTCCTTTTTTCCTTTTTCCATAGCACTTAACATTTCATAGCCCTTATCACTGACTGAAATGATGTCTTTAAAGGATTGTTCAGTATTTGTCTTCTCCACTAGAACATAAGCTCCTGCAGACAGGAGTCTTTGCTTACACCTGGCGTATAGTGCTGGTAATCAAACAGATATTGTGGACTCCAGGGAGTTTCCCATTTAATCCTCACAATGACTCTGAGATAACCATAAAAGCTACCAGTTATGGTGGTTTCACTCTGTCTTAATCCTCACAACAACCCTATGGATGTCCCCATTTTATAGATGAGAAAGCTGAAGCGCAGAGAGGTCGAGGAACTTGCTCAAGATCACGCAGCTAGTAGAAGGCGGTAGAGTCGGAGTTTGGGCCAGCCGGCTGACAGATGCCTTGCCTTTCACCACAACTTAACGTTTACTCTGGGAGCATGAAGGGATTGGCTTACTATGTCATAGCAGTACTAGCCCCCTATGCCACCCCTCTCTCAACCCCCAAACAAAACAAAACAAAACAAACACACATACATAGCACTTCCCCTTCTCTTTCTCTTCCATCTGCATTTGGCAGCTGGGGATCTCTCTAGAAAGGGTCCCACAGAGGACTGGAATTTTCTAAGGGGATTCTGATGGCAGGAGTGAGCATTGGGGAAGGGAGCTCGACAGCCTCAGCCCTGGGTGCAGCTTTACGGCCACACTGACAGAAGGCTTGTCTTATTCCTTTCAATCCTCTATTATCGTTTCCCTCCTCTGCCCTTTCTCCACACTTCCAGACTCAGAATCCTCCGGGACTGATGGACCTGAGACTTCGCTCCTTCAAGACCCCTCTGCTACCAATAAAAACGTCAGAGGCCAAGGGAAAATGTACCTTATAACCGATGTGTATGTGGCTGAATGTTATTATTTGTCTTATTTTTGCTGAAAAACTGTTGATAATAGTCTGACGATGAAACAAGGCTATGTGATAAGCGTGCTTTGGCCCATAATCTAGTCTGCCTTGCTCTGCATCTTCTCTTTTAGACCAGAAACTCCCTGAGAGCAGGGGAAGGGTCTTTCATATCTACATCCCCCACTGCACGTGAGGTTAAGAGCGAATTGTGTTTCCCCTCTGATTTGGCATTCATCGTTTACAGCCTGAAAACCAACTCTTCTGGCCAAGCCCTCCTTACTTGTCCCAAAGACCTTGGAAGGTCCTGGAAGCCCACCATCTAACCCATCTGCTACTTCCTCCAATCTTCCGCACTGTTCAATGACCTCCCCTCCCCTCACCAACCTGTGTGTTTCTGCAAGATGATACTGTCCCTTGACTGCCCGGTGACAAAATATTGTTTTACAATGATAAGCATCTCGTAAGACAATATTTGGAAAGTTATTATCTCAATGTCTCTGGTTGAGGGCATGGAATGATATCGCCCAAAGCCAGATCTGCTCTGTTTGCGGCCAGCAAATGGGGCGGCTGGGGACAGGACATATGAGGTATCAGGGGTCTTGATCTCCCGGTGATCTGCCATTGATTGGTCCCCACGTGGCTGATAAAGTCTAATCAGAACCCAAAGGGGAAGCCATGACACTTAGTGGTGGGGAGTGTGGGCATCCGGGGAGGAGGGAGAATTTGAGTGGGGAAGTGTGGGTAACGAGATCCCCTGTGATTAATGAATTTCTTCAGAAGGCTGTTCATGTTTACATGGCCTGCCTCTGTGCTGGGGAAGGCATTTCTTTTAGTGACCAGGGCCATGTTTCTTTTGCCCATAGCCAACAGTTTCTCTGGGCTCAAACTCCAGAGAAGGTCCAGCCACGGGGGTTTGAGACCTTTCCTTGTCACCCTGCCCCCGACCCCCGCTCAAGCAAGAGCAGGGCACCATCACCCATTGCCTGCCTCCAGTGTCCATTGACAGCTGGTTCCATCTAAATCACACATCCCAAAGATTCTAGAGCAGGATTTCTCCCGCTCAGCACTACTGACATCTGGGCTGGATCATTCTTTCTTGTGGGAGGATATCCTGGGCACCATGACATACTGAAACAGCATTCCTGGCCTCTACTCACTAGAGGCCAGTAGCACCATCTCCCCTCTCACCGTTATGACAACCACAAATGTTTCTAGACATTACCAAATGTCCCCTGGGGTGGAGGTGGGGGGGTAGGCAAAATCACCCCTAGTTGAGAACTGTCGCTCTAGAGAGACAAAGCATCTTCACTCCCACTATCCCATCTGAACAGGGCAAAAATTCTGGCAGGGAGCCTAAGTAAGGCATGGTTTCCCTTTTTACACAGTGTTCACTGAGGTTCAGAGAGGTTGAGAGAGCTTCTCTAGGCCAAACGGGGGTCGAATGGAGAAGCCAAGCCGCAGGTCCAGACATATTTGGTATGACTCTAACTCCTCTCTAAGTAATGGGCCTCTCTCACTATCTCACCAACTCATCTTCAGCTTGCCTGCTCTCATGGCCCATCTTCTCACAGATGACTACAATGCCAGCCTTACCCCTTTGGCACAAGGGCCACCTGGCACCACTAACCTATCTGCCATTACCTTTGCAGATCCCTTGCTGTGTCCTTGATCGTCATGTGCCATGGAGTTGTAGGTCATCTACGGTGAGTTAGAAGTTGAATATTTGTCTTACTTGGGTATTAATGAGTATTCAAAGGAGTGATTTCCAAACTGGGTTCAAGGCAACCCTCAGAGTTTTCAGAAGTGCCTCCAGGGTTACCATTTGGGCCCAGAGTGCAGAGAGGGTGGTGCAGGGCTGAGCTCTGGGTGTCTGCCTCTAGTGCGACCACAGGTCTGTTCTCTATCCACAATATGTACTAGAGTTCCACCAAATGCTTTTCTGGAAGACAAAGTTCTGCTCCTTCAAGAAGGTTTAAAACCACTGTCCTAAATGATAATGTCTAAAAAGTCTATCATATAAGATAGACAACTGAATTAAAAGAAAAATGATGAGATACAAGAAATTCTAAAAATTATAAGAAAAAACACTTGGAAGAGATATGGAAACAACCCAAATATCCATCCATAGGTGACTGGATAAAGAAGATGTGGTAGATATACACAATGGAATATTACTCAGCCATAAAAAAGAATGAAATAATGCCATTTGCAGCAACGCAGATGGACCTAGAGGTTATCATACTAACCGAAGTAAGTCAGAAAGAGAAAGACAAATACCATATGATATCACTTATATGTGGAATTGAAAATATGACACAAATGAACATATCTGCAAAACAGAAACAGACTCACAGACATAGAGAACAGACTGGTGGTTGCCAAGGGGAAGAGGGTGGAGGAGAGAAGGATTGGGAGTTTGAGATTAGCAGATGCAAACTATTATACATAAGATGGATAAACAACAAAGTCCTACTATATAGTACAGGGAAATATATTCAATATCCTGTGATAAACCATCATGGAAAAGAATATGAAAAAGAATATATATATCACTTTGCTGTACAGCAAAAATTAACACAACATTATAAATCAACTATATTTCAATAACATTTTTTAAAAAAAGAAAAAATCTTGGAAGCCCACCAGAAGTAAACTGAGGCTAGTGGATGAGAAGGGACACAAATAGACTCTTGGGGTGCTGATTATCTTTTGTTCTTTGATCTGGGTGGTGGTCATTTTGTGGTAATCCATTGGGTTGTAGCAGGGGTTGGTGTCTTAGTCAGTTAGGCCTACTATAGCAGAATACTTAAATGACAAACATGGGTGGCTTAAATGACAAACATTTATCTCTCACATTTCTGGAGGCTAGAAGTTCAAGATCAAGGTGCCAGCAGATTCAGTGTCTGCAGAGAGCCCTTTTTCTGGTTTGCAAATAGCCACCTTCTTGCTGTATCCACATTAGGTAGAAAGAGAGAGTTCCTGTCTCTTCCTCTTTTTATAAGGGCACTAATCCCATCATGAGGGCCCCTACCATTTGACCTAATCTAATCCTAATCCTCTCCCAAAGGCCCCACCTTCAAATACCATCACATCAGAATTAGGGTTCCAACAGGTGAATTTGTGGAGACACAAGCATTCTGTTCATAGCAGTTGGCAATCTACAGCCCAAGGGTCAGATGTGACCAGCTGCCTGTGTTTGTAAAGGAAGTCATATTGAAACACAGACATGTCCACTCATTTACATACAGCCTATGGCTGCTTTTGAGTTACAAGCACAGAGTTGAGTAGCTGAAATAGAAATTGTAAGACCTGAAAAGTCTAAAATATTTTCTATTTGGCTCTTTACAGAAAGTAAGCCAACTCCTGGGTTATACATTTACACTTGTCCATTTCTGTATGTATATTATAATTTGTTTCAAAAAGAAAAAATTGAAAGAGACAGCAGCTCTTCTCTCAAAAGATAGAAACAGAATCTCATAGGCAAAAAGACCTATAAAAGACCTAAAAAGACGCAAACTTGCTTGCTCCAGGTCACACAGCAGAGAAATTCCTAGAGTCAGAGCTTTCAACCCTTTATCTATTGCTGCATCACAGCAGGATCCCACAGCAACTGATCCCAGGGATGCCAATAGGCTCCTGTGGGCTGGTCCAGACAGAGACCCCTGCTCCTTCTCTGCTCTGGTGAGGTTATAATGGAGGACCTTCTGGCAGGTTGGGCTGGGAGGAGGGGTAGGGCTGCAGAAGGGCTCTGTTTGCTCACCGGAGATGGGAGAAATAGCCTGTGACCAGTCAACCCCAGAATCTTGGGGCCCAGTGGATGCTGCCAAGGACAGGCTGACCTGGGTCAGTCCTTGGGAAGGGGAAAGTCACTGCTCACAATACAGGGTCACTGGAAAAGAAGTTGCGCTGGTGCATGTTTGCTCTCTGTTAACAAAGTTGGAAGCTGATAAGCCCCTCCAGTGGCTGGCCCACATGAACCTGGTGGGGGGAGGGGAGGTCAATGGCAGGAGCCAGCATGCAGTCGGGGAAGAGGAAGCGGACGTATGTGCCAGGGCTGGGCTGGGTGCTTAGTGTGCACCCCTGCACCAGTCCTCACGGCCCCCTGGCTGGGGGTGTGGGGCACAGCCATCCTCATCCTTCCCATTTCACAGTGAGGAGGCCATGGAGATTCAGGGAGGTCAAGTACTTTCCCTAAAGGTGGAGCTCAAGAACCCTGCAGGGGCTGGGATAGCAGAGTGTGCTGGGAGGCTGCATTCCTACATAGAAAATAAGGGGTTGTGCGTTAGATGGTCTCCGAGTGTTTGGACCTGCAGATGCAGCTTGTTGCAGAGGCTGACACAAGATGGCGGCTCCTCATGTCCCAGTCCTGTGCCCTTAGCAACTGTGCCGCAAATTTCCCACCCAACAGAAACCAAAGAAGTTCTTCTTTGCGGATGATCTCAACAAGCTCAAGCTCTTCCAAAGAGCAGTTAGAAGACTTGAAATGGATGAGGATTCCTCCTTGGAATATTCTAGACCAAGAATAAGTGAAAAATAAAATACTGAAAGAGTGAAGTGGAGAGATGGACCCTCTACTCCTGCTATATTGGATTATGAGTTGACGGGAGAGAGAATTGAGTTTGCTGTATTTGAAACAGTAGGAAAGAGAAGCCCGGAAGAAAACTGAGTAGTTTTCAGATGATAGACTTCTTTAGGTTTCATGACCAAACATATTAAAATAACACAAGTCCAAAGCTCACACGCATGCTCCTATCTATCCATGGGTGGTGTCAACTCTTACTGCTGCCCATTTGAAGAGGTGCCTCTCCATCCCACCCCCTAACCCTACGGAGAGCTGGAAGTGAATGGTGGGCAGCCTGAGGACACCTTGGCCAGAGAGATGGGGGGAGAGGACTCATCTGTGGCAGACAGAAGGAGACGGGGACGGGAGTGACCCAATATTTTCAGCTAGAAAGAAAAGAGACGGATTTTCCATATACAGGAATGTTACAAAGTTGCCTACTCCAAGAAATGAATTTAAAGTTGTATTTATCGTTTGGAACACATTTCTTTAAAGAAAAATGACAATTCAATGATATAGTTAGTGCAGGAGCCACACGAATATGAAGAAAATGGTGAGGATGATACATTAAAAAATGACCCAAGTTTGGGATACACTGTTATACATCAAGATGTCTCCAGATCAGGCCAGAAAGGAGAAAGAATGGGTCCTTAGGTCTGTAGGCATTTCTAAAACTGCATCTTATAACAGAATTTATAACTCCTTCAAGTGGTTTCCTGGGCAATGAAATCCAACCAGCGCCTAACAAATTGTCATTTTGCATTAAAGACCCCAGAGAATGTGTTAGATCCCAGAAGCTTTGCCATGAGTTAAGAACTATAACTTGATAAATCTGTGGTTTTCCACTCCCACCCCCGCCCTTCTCCTTCCTTTCCTGACCATACAGCTTCTCCCTCGCAAACAGAGAACGTATGTGCGTTGTTGCATATTTTTTCTGGAAACTTGCTCCTGAACCGTAGTCATAACTCCCAGTAACAACCCGTTCCTGTAGTTCAGAGATCTTTTATAAGCCTATTTTAGGCATTTGATTATTGCCTGACTAATAATAGGGACTCATTTTGTCAAAGCATAAACCGGAGGATATAGCGTAAATCGTAGCGTATAATTGCTCAGTGATTGCCATTGAAAGTCCCTAGTTACTGGAGTAAGAGAGCCTCTCTTAGGCGCGAGTAGCTAATTTTTCATGTAATAATAATTAGGGTGGGAGAGAGCAAGGAGAGAACCCACCAGAGAGCAAAGTCGCTCAAAAAAAAGGAAAAGAAAAAAAGAAAATGAGAAAGGAAAAGAGAAGAAAAAATAGAAGAGGGAAAAAACAATTCTGAAACGCCTGTTGGGTTCCTTCACATGGCCTGGGGGAAGAGGAAGTTCAGCCAGAATCTACGAGCATCCTTGGGCCGGTTAAGAGTCCAGGGTGTGGAGCCCGTGGCTTGGGTGGTAGGTAGTGGGCAGCTGAGGGGTGAACACGCAATACCCTAGGGATAAGCAGTGAGCAGTGGGCCTGAGGCCCTCCCAGGAGAGCTCAGAGAACTTCAATATTCCTCCAGCACACACACACACACACACACACACACACACACACCCTTAGACCTAGAAGACTTTGAAATGAACCCATTGGGATCAGTCTCTGAACTTCTGGGGTAGCCTTCTACCTTCTGGTGATAAGGCAGCTACAGCAGAAGGTTTTAGACAAAAGGAAAACCCCCTAACAGGCAAACATCTTTCCAGCCCAGCACTGCCCTGGACCCCACTTGAAGGGCCATCCCCATTTCCAAAAATCCCAGTGATTAGGAGGTACTGGGTAACAGGGTAATCTCATTGTCCAGGTTAATGTCTACATAGCACGACATTTGGATTGCTTGGAATCTACCCATCAGCAAAATTCTCTCCCACCACCTAGCTGTGGAGCCTGAAAGTCTGAGCATTTTGGCCCCTGATTTTCTGGGTTAGGTTGTAGAGACTTCTTTGATTAGAGACTGTTCTCCTTGGATGCTTCATTCTGATAGATGAGAAAATCCCTATTTCATTTTTCTTTCTGTTTCTTTCTAATATGAATGAATGAATGAGTGAATGAATAGATAGATAGATAGAGACAGAAAGAAAGAAAGGCTAGCACTTAACTAGTGCTTAAAACTTGCCTGCAGTGTTTTATTTATTTATTTTATTTTTAATTTTTTAGAATTTATTTTATTGAAGTACAGTTGATTTACCATGCTGTGTTAATTTCTGCTGTACAGCAAAGTGATTTAGTTATACATATATTTACATTCTTTTTCATTATGGTTGATTACAGGGTGTTGAATATAGGTCCTTGTGCTATACAAGAGGACCTTGTTATTTAGCCATTCTATATATAATAGGTTTGCCTGCAGTGTTTTAAGCTCTAAACATGTATTAACTCATTTAACCCTCTCAAGAATCACGAGCTGGAAACTATCAGTATGCTTACTCTGCAGGTGGGAAGGCAGAGGTCGGGAGAGATAAGTAACAGAGGAGGATTCCGGGCCTCACCCCACTCCCACGCCGCGTGGCTTACCTTAGGTTTGAGACGTAAACACTGCATCTTCCATTTCTTCTTCCTGGACAACACCGTTTTCCACCAGTGCTGGGTGTGGCAGGGCAGACGCAGAACTGCTGTACAAGTGTAGGCAGAAGACGAGCGTGCACGGTCCTCCTGTGTGCTGGCTCAGCGTCTCCCACAGCCTCCCACCTCCGGGACCAGGCTTCATCGTAGCTCCGCCGTACCCAGCAAGGATCTCCAAGGAACTCACTAACGCACTCCCTTAGCTGGTCTCTGTTATCAAACTGTATTTCAGGGAAAAAAAAAAAAAAAAAAAAAAAGTAAAGTTTGTAAAGTTTATGATCTGCAGGCTTCCCTGGTGGCGCAGTGGTTAGGAATCCGCCTGCCAGGGCGGGGGACACGGGTTCGAGCCCTGGTCCAGGAAGATCCCACATGCCGTGGAGCAACTGGGCCCGTGCGCCACAACTACTGAGCCTGCGCTCTAGAGCCCGTGAGCCGCAACTACTGAAGCCCGCACACCTAGAGCCCATGCTCCGCAACAAGAGAAGCCACCGCAACGAGAAGCCTGGGCACCGCAACGAAGAGTAGCCCCTGCTCGCTGCAACTAGAGAAAGCCCGCGTGCAGCAACAAAGACCCAATGCAGTCAAAAATAAATAAATTAAATTAATTAATTTAAAAAGAAAAAGAAAAAGAGCTTATAAACCTCAGCCTGTGCCGGGACATTCCACTCATCGGTATCACTTCGTTAAAAAAAAATCTTTGCAAAAAAGGAAAAACAGGACTCAGACAACCGATGTCTACTCCCAGCCCACTTACTAGCGTTGGAACCTTAGACCAATTACTTAAGTGGTCTGAGCCTCAATTTCTTCTCTAGAAGGGGAGGAAGCTGTCTCCTAGCTGACTGGATGAGCTTGCCTGCCCAACTCATCTCTTATTCCTCCTACAGGACTCAGTTTGCAGGTCCCACAGGCTGGGTTGGGGACCCCTCTGTCCCCCCAACCCCAGAGAGCCTAGATGCCCCTTATCTCAGTTGCACTGTCATTGCCCAATGGCTCCCCTGCCACCTCCCTGCCTCCCCCACCGGACTCGTTCCTCCCGGAGGATGTGGGTCACTTTTGAGCTTGGACAAGGTGTTCTTCATCTTCGGAGAAACTTAGCTGTCAGGTGATAGTTATTTGTGCTTTGAGCCTTAATTACAATCGGTTGGGTCCCCCCTTCCATCATTGGTGAGAAACTTAATCCTACCCTCAACATCTGGAAGGGTCCTCACGTTTCATCTACTCCTCTTTCACATCCAGATTGGAATTCTTGCATCTCTGTTTTGCACCTTTCTACTCACTAGCCTAGGGTTAGCCCAGATTTAGCAAAAATACAGAACATGCACTTAAATTTGAATTTCAGATAAGCAATGGATAATTTTTTTCGTAAAAGTATGTCTCATGCAATATTGGGGACATTCTTTTTTTTTTAAATAAATAAAATTATTTATTTATTTAGGCTGCGTTGGGTCTTCATTGCTGTGGGCGGACTTTCTCTAGTTGCGGTGAGCAGGGGCTACTCTTCTTTGCGGTGCGTGGGCTTCTCATTGTGGTGGCTTCTCTTGTTGCGGAGCACAGGCTCTAGGGGCTCGGGCTTCAGTAGTTGTGGCTCGCGGGCTTCAGAGCGCAGGCTCAGTAGTTGTGGCGCATGGTCTTAGTTGCTCCATGGCATGTGGGATCTTCCCAGACCAGGGATTGAACCCGTGTCCCCTGCATTGACAGGCGTATTCTTAACCACTGAGCCACCAGGGAAGTCCCTGGGGACATTGTTTTACTAAACAATTATTCACTGTTTATCTGAAATCCAAATTTAACTGGACACCCTGTACTTTATCTGGCAACCCTATGCTAGCGCATCTCCACAGGACATCAGCGCTCTAGGAACTGCACCAGTCCTCTCATTCCCCAAAGCAGCATCAGCTGGAGACTAGGCACCAACTTGCGTCACCAAGGTGGAGGCGCAGTCACGGTATAGACAGTACAGCAAGCAACCTGCCATTGGGTATTGTGCGTCCTGTTCTTAAGTGCCCCTCGGTTATTCCTGAGCCTGTTTACTATTTCTCTGCTTATTTATCAGTACTAACAGGACTCCAGCCTCCTCCCTTGTAGGTAGGCCCACCTCTGTGCTCTGTGCTCAGGGTCTGCAAACCAAAGCATCTGTTGTTGCATTGTGGAGTGACCCACGTCCATGCCCAAACCAAACCCCAGGTCCACCTTGACACCAGCCAAACCTCACCAACTAAGGTGCTTTGCTGGACAAAGGGCCATAAACATTGGGTGTCTGCATGGGGCAGCCTGGAAGCCAAAAGAAGAGGCCTCAGGGGGAAACTTACCTCGATGGCACCTTGATCTTGGACTTCCCAGCCTCCAGAACTGTGAGAAAGATATTGCTGTTGTTTAAGCCCCCCAGTCTATGGTATTTTGTTATAGCAGCCCTAGCAGACTTATACAGATGGATATTTTATGTTAATCTTGCAGATGGGAAATCTAAGTTAAGAAGTTAAGTAGGAAGTAGCAGAGCTGAGGTTAGAATCCAGGTTTTTCCGACTCCAAGTAGAATGTCCTCTGAAGGGTTAGGACTCAGTGAGCTGCAGGACCCCTATAGAGGCTCACAGCCTCCCACAGCTGACCATGGGCCTCTCCTCTGCCCCTTGACACCCCACCTCCATCCTCCTGGGCTTATTATATCCTGAAAGGCCTTGCCAATTCTAGCATCCATGCCACTGGTTTCCGGAGCTGCCTTTCCTGGGGAATGCATCCCTCTTCTCCAGCCACTGACCATCACCGAATGCCTGGCTTAGATGCCACCTCCTCCATGAGGCCTGCCTGATCCCTCCGTCCGAATGGTTTGCCCCACTGCCCCTCATTGGCACTTTGCAGTGATGTGTCTGCACCCATCGCCCGCCCTGTTGGCACCTCCCGAGGTGGCCTGATATTAGAGATGCATCTGTGCCCTTGCAGGCAGGGCCAGCTCTCAGCCACTCCAGGGTAGCCAAGGGGAGATGCCTCCAGTCGCTGGGCGGGCTCTGTCAGTGGGAGGGGTCAGCCGACTATAGAACTCAAAGGAGTAGCCGGGGGACTGAGGCGGCCTGGAGGATTCAGCCCACCTGCAGGGAGCAACTGCCACTCGGTTCTTCACGCCTGTGCGTGAGGGCACACGCGGGGTGCCAAAGTCTCTTGGTCTTTTCAGTAGCAGCCAGACACCCTGATGATCATGTTTCTAATGTTTAAAGGTTGGCCATGATTTCACATTTTTCTGAACTTTGCTTGGACCAAGCAAAACATGTTTGGGCCCACGTTACAGATGGTCATGGATTGGGGTCCAATATGTGTGGCCCCCATGGTCCTGCCTGGGCTGGTTTTCAGCATCCAGTGGGTCTGTAAAGTGGAAGGAGGTGGAAGAGAGCCACTCTGGGGGAGCCAGCCCTTTCCTTTCCTCCCTGGCTAATCCCAGAAAGAGAACAGAGCTGTGGATGAGCTTTCCACCCCCGGCCTGATTTGTGACCCAACAGACAACACAGCGTTCACTCTAAATTCTCGCATGGCTCCTGTGACCTCTCCTCAGAGCCAGGGAGGTGGGAAACCAACCTCTCTCTTGAAGATCCTGGGATCCTGACGGAGGCCACGGTGGGATGCCAGCACCCAGGCTGCTGGGCAAGGGCTGCCACGGGAGCGTGTCCAGCTGGACCAGCCAGTGTCCCTCCTCCCCCAGCGGCTCCAAGCCTCCCCTGTGCTGGCTTCCCCTTCAGGGCTCTGGGCACCGGAGGCTGTAGATTTGGGCTCCTGCCGATGATCTGGGTTTGCAAGGATTCGGTGGCCAAAGCTGCACAGTGAGCCTTTCAAAAATGCAAAACCGTTGCAAAACTGATGATGGGGAGAAAGGCAAAGAAGGCTAGAGAAACAGCCCTGCGTGCTTCAATCCCTCCACCCCCACCCCTCGCCTGGCCGTCCGGAAAAAGGGTTGCTTAGCACAGTGGGCTGCCATGGCCCTGCCCCTTCCAACCTCAGAAGGGCCAGGGCTTCTCTGAGAAAAGTCCCTAAGAGGTGGATGCCAGGCGGTTTCCTGTGCGTGAAAAGTCTTGTCCTCAGGGCTCTGCAAGTTCCCTCCTGGTTCTAACTCTCTAGGAGACTGTTACCCAGATGTCCCGTGAGCCGTAAGAGGCTGGAGTGCCCTGGGGTAGGGAGGACTGCTGAGAGCGTTCCTGCCATGCCTGAGCGAGCATCGCCTCTTCCCTCACAGCTCCGGGGAGCGTATGGAGGGCGTTTTGCCCAGGCTTGGGTACAGAGGCCTGGTGCCGGGGAGAAAGGCCAGCCCATTACAACAAAGCCACAGATGGAAACAGGGCAGCAGACAGTTGAAAATAGGGGCTTTAGAGTCAGGTGGACCTGAACTTGAATCTCTAGTGGTTCCATGAACAGATTCCATGACCTTGGGCTAAAGTTGGAGGGGAGCAAAGGCAATGATCAGGAGACTGGATTCTAGTCCTAACTCACTGTGGGCCCCTGGGAGATACTACCCTTTCCCTTTGAACTTTAGTTTTCTCATCTGTAAAGGGAAGAGTCCTTGCCAAGCCACCCTCTAAGATGTGGTGGGGGAGAAGTGACCAGGTGAGTAAACAGCCACTTTGGAGAGTTTAAATTCAGCATGTCATTACAAGGGTGATAAGACTCCTTGTTTTGTCTAGGACTTCATGATGACCATGGGGGACAAAGCTCCCCATGACACAGTTGTTCTCCTTCAACTCCAGGATTCTTCCTGGGGTCTCCCTAGAATTGTTCTCTTCTGCAGACTGAGGGTGAGTGGGACTCACTGCTTTTGGGGTAACAAGAAGACCTTGGTTGACTTTCCTTTCTGCTCCCAGATGTTTGAACAGTGACAATAGCCTCCCTTTTTTTTTTTTTTTTTTTTAATTTAAAAACTTGGACTAGGCAAGAGAGGGGGCATGGATTTCATGGCCTCAAATCTTTTCTGACTTTGGAGCTCTGAAACTCCAAGTTGCTCCATATTGGGATCCCTGGCTTCCAGAAACATCATCAGCAACTTTATTCATCCTTTTACCTAATCATCCAAACACCATCCATCCACTCATCCATTCAGTTTTTATTCATCTGTTCATCGTCCATCCATCCATCCGTCATCCATCCATCCATCCATCCATCATCCATCCATTCATCCATCCACATATCTATGTAGGCATCAATATGTACATATATATGCCCAGTCCAGGGCCAGGCTCCACAAGTGGAACAGGGAACCCTGCCTTCAAAAATCTGGCAGTGGTGTTACGAAAATCTCAACAAGAGTCAAAAAAAACTAGAAAGCAAGACAGATGTAACTGAGTCATAAGTGATCCAGACAGGAGAGGTTCAGACAGGAGGGAGAACACTGGAGACTGCCAGGCAAAAGGTGGGCTTCCCAGGGAACTGGGATCTGGCCAGCGCCTTGAAGAAAAGAAGTTTCAACTTGATCCTGAGCTCCTGAAGTCGGACTTCTCATGCCCCATGGTTCCCCTTCCTAGGTTGGGCCGGAGGACAATCAGAGAATTCTTGTCTATAGAGAGCATGTTCTTGGATCAGACTTGGCTCCCTCTCTAGCCAGAAGCTCTGCTCACATCTTTTCTTGTGCCTAGAGTTCCAGCCTCTGCTCCACGGACCTGCTCCAGGACTGGAAACATCTTTTAAGCTGTCTTTGGAAACAAGGAATGGGAGATGGGGGCTGAAGCATGCAGGACCAGAATCCAGTTTACACCCCCCTCACCATTCGTGCTTACAAAATAATAATCGCTTCTTTGAAAAGTGCCAACCGGGAGGCGCTTTCAAGGAGTAGCCCCACGCGTTGAGGGCTGACCCCCTCTCTGCCTGGCAAATGCGCGTTCTCCTTTCCTGGCTGGGCCATAAATAACCCGGCCACCTCTAATTTGGCCTCCAATACCCTGACCAGCCGTGATTTATTCACAGACCAAAACAGGCATCTCTAATTTGCTAACCAATCGCTGCAATTCTGGCCTCGCCAACCAATAATTCTGCCATCTCTAATTTGCCAATAAATAATTCTGCAGCTTCAAATTTACTAACCAATAATGTGACCAATTTGCTGACCAATAGTTGTGTCAAGGCATAATGGTGCCCCTAGCAGATGGTAATTTGCTAAGCAATATTCGGACCTTTCCCCTTTCGGCAATAAAGAACCTTCGTGATCTTTGAATTCTAGATCCATTACTTTGCTCAGAAGGATGCTGCAGGCTGCTGGGTTGCAAACGGTTCTTCCCCAAAGCTTGCACTTACCTGTGCATTCTCTCTACAGCTCCTGAAATCACAGTTAATGTCTTGGAATGTGAGAGATGCCCCAGCCTGCTCATTTTACAGACGGAGATACTAAGACCCAGAGAGAGGGGAAGTGACTTGCCCAAGGTCACACAGCAAGCTAGTAGCAGAGTTGGGACCAGAACACAGGTCTCTGGGCTGCCAAGCCAGTGCCCAAGCTACAACATCCTGGTAAACTGACTTCCTTCCTTAGGATCTCTGTGCCAAGGCGCAGGCTGACTCTGGCTGGGCTGGTTGCCACAGGACCTTGGCTTGGCCTCAGCCAAGTTCCCCTGTTGCCAAAGAGGGAGGAAGCTGATGTTGCTGACCCGGCCACCTAGGGGGTCTGAGAGCTGGATGGGAAGGAGGATTCACTGTGCCGCACAGAGGACTTGGCCAAATTTCAGCCCCGGGAAATTCTGGCTCTCAGCAGAAACCCAGAGCCGAATCCCACATTCCCTAAAGGAGCTGGCACCCACATTTCCCAGAAGGAGTCAGAACAAGAGTTTAGCAAAGTAGAGCGGAGACCCCTCCCCAAAGCAGGTCCCGGGGACTATGGCACAGTGGCCCCATGGATTTCAGGAGAATCCTTAGCACAGAAAGACCCGGCTACATTTGGGGCTGAGGTGAGCTACTGAGAGAATCATCCATTTCACCCTGTCCCAGGCCAGGTGAATCCAAGCTGGACCTTCCCAAATCTTTGTGTAGCTGGGAGAGATGACACTTAACTTGCTGCCTCTTCCCCTTCATCTGAAAAGGTCTCTTTAGCTCATTTTTATGCTCATGGTTCTTTTCAGAAATTAGAGCAAATTAAAACCAAAAGTGCTTTGAGAATTGGAGGGAGAATGCCTAGGAATGCCAGAACATGCCTGCCCCTCCCCCTTGAATGTCATCCAACAAGCCTCATGTGATTTCGTCTTGAGAGGAGAATGGCTGGCAGTGGACATGGGTGGGTGTGGGACGTACACTGGGAGACTGAGGCTTCTCCCCCTAGGAGACACATCCCCTGCAATCCCGGTGCCTCCAGGATCAAGTCCCCCTCCAATATCTGCCAAAAGTGGGCCAGTGAGGGGAGTGGACCCAGGTGGAAGCAAGAGATGAAGGAAAGGTGGCAGAGCAGGGAGAAGGCAGAGGCTCAGGGTCGGCACAGAATCTCCGGACTGTGAAGAACCATCTTGGGATTGATTGCATTTTGCTCTCCTGGTATAGGAACCATTCCTCTCCACCTCCTTAAAGACCAGAACTGGAGAAAATGGACAAACTGAAGCATCAACCAGGCTCTGGTTAGCCTCAAGGAAGAGCTGAGGGCAGATCAGGAGATTCTAGCATATTCTAGATAGGATGACACAGTAAGTTATATTCATCGCGTGTATCCAATTCCTGTCCTCCAGGGGTGGACTTTGAAAACTCAAGAGCTGATTTGGGTTTTGTCCCGGTCTAGTGACAGATCTCAGCTTAGATATCACCTCCTCTGGGTAGGGTGGGTTGGGTGCCCTCTCTGTTTCTCCTGATTATGGCATTTATTCTCCTTCAGAGCTTAAGTTAGCTAGTGGACTCCTTCTCCAATGCACTGGGAGACCTTGATGAAGGACCTGTAACCTGTTCATAGCCTTGTCCGTTGTTGCATCTCTAGGACCCAGAATGTGCCGGTCCCAACCTCAGAGCATTTGTTGAATGGATGGATGGTGAATGATCTCTGTCAAGCTTGGGATCTCAGATCTCTATTGAGGAAGTTCTCTAACCAGAGATCCCCTCAAAAGCAAAGCTTGAGACAAAGGCTTGTGTTCAAGAAGTTCACTAAAGAAAGATGCCAGGAAGTAGGCATGCGGGAGGCGAGAAACAGGAAAGGTCAGAAGGCCAATGTAAGGATGCTCTATGGAGTTGGCCACCAATATGGCTGACTGGACTTGCTCCCCTGGGACTTTTGGGGGACCTTTAGGACATGCCTATCAGAACTGCCGCCCAGAGGATGAAAGGGGGAAGCAATAATCCATCGGTTTCCATCCCCTGTGGTCAAAGGCATTCACTTCTGGGTTGTGCATGTGTGAGTACTCGGCATCCCACGAGATGGTGTCAGAGGAGCTTTGGCAGGAAGTGAGACCAACAGGGCATGGGTCAAGGTGAGGGGCTCTTAGGTTACACCTGTGCAAAGCTATTGCTGCCTTTGTGGACCTAGCTGCTGCAGCAGTGGCTCGAGCGGGACGTGAGGCTGAGAGGTTTTGAAGTGGGGCACAAGGGGTGTCTGATACGTAGGTCTTCCCCTTTCTAACCAAGGAGTGGCTGGGGGGCACCCTAAAACCCAGAAAGGAAGGAGGACGTGGGCTGCTAACGGCTTCCGGCAGGACCAGGCTGGAGGGGCAGGAAGCCCCCCGTGCGCAGGATGGGTGCTGGTTGTATGCTCATTCAGGCAGATACGAAGATCACATGTAGACCCGCATCCCTGACACACCCCGACCTCACGCTGCCATCTCAGGAACAGATCCGGCCCCATGGAGACTCCTCTAGCCCTGCCCGCCCCCACCTGCCCCGGTCATCAGCCACCGGGTCCTCAGCAGGAGCCTGTGTTCCTTAGTGCCTGTATCAGCCCCACTCAGGGAAACCAACTGGAGAAACAGAGGAGTCCAAGGTTCTGAGTGCAGAGTCGGGGGCATTTGCTCATTCACCTTATCTGTGAAGCCTGTCGGCACAGAGAGTGGAAAGCAAGACCCTCTCTGGACCGTACATCCTGAGGGTCCAGCTTCCTAACCACCCTTACGCAGTATGACTGCCTTGCCACATCGTAGCCTAAACTAATGGTTCCCAAAGTGCTGGGCCAGCAGCCTCAGCATTGCCGGGGAACGTGGTAGAAACACAGATTCTCAGATGCTGGGGGTAGAGCCAAGCAGTCTCAGCTTTGGGAAGCCCTCTGGGTGATTCCGAGGCATGCTGAAGTCTGAAGACCTCTGGTCTAAAATGAATGGTGTCCTGTAGTTACTTACATACAGTAGCCCTCGCACTTGCCCTCCAGGTTGGAGGGAAAGCCCTTCTCCAGCAGAAGTATCGGGGGACCTTCAAAAGTGTGGTCAGCTTAGCTAGGAAACCACTTTGCAACTCCACCCAGGCCCTAGCACAGATAAAACTGTGACCTCTGGGTCACCTCCAGAGATTACCACCAGCTCCTCTACCCACACCATCCCACACTGTCTCCCCGGGGAAAGTGAGCAGTCATACAATGGTAAGAGTAAGAATAATGGAAAAAATGATGAGAGTTACCATTCTTATTGGACGCTCAAAATTCATTAAACACTTTATCTCATTTTATTCCCACAAAAAAACAACCCTATGATATAGGTTCTGTTGTTCTACCCTTTCTGAAGATAAGGAAGCCAAGGTACACGTTCCCACAGATAGCAAGAAGTTAGAGGCTGGACTTAACCCAGATCTGTCTGGTTCCAATGACAACTCTCACATGCTCATAAACTCTGCTTTTTCCAATTCTGAAAATTGTTATATACATTATGTGTATATATGATATAACAATTTAAATAAAATGTGTATATGTACATACATAATACACATGTATACATGTCTATATGTGTACATACAAATACATAATTGTATTCATTCATGTGTCCATATTTGTATTCATTTATTGTTTAAATTAGGGAGCAAGATTTCAAGGTCAAAATTCAGCTGAGCAGCAGAGGGAGGGATAATCCTATAAAGTGACGATACCTGGTTTCCAACCCCACTGCTAAATGTGCCTGTTTCCAGGAAGTGATACAGCGTCCCAAGCATTGTGATTATAGAACCACAAAATGATAAAAAAAAAAAAAAAAGACAGCAGTGGAATCAAAAGGAGGAACAAAAGAAAGGCAGAGGGCTTGACTAGGAGTGGGGTCTGGGGAGAGAGGGCTTGGGAAAACACAGGGAAGTTTAGAAACCAGCTCCAGCATGGAAACCAGGGGCCACAAGTGCAGATGCCCACAGGGACCACCTGGGTGATGACAGTAGGCGGGGCGGGCTGGGCTGACAGTAGGAAACAGCGGGGAATGCGGTGAACTGCAGAGCGTGAGCTTGTCTACAGGAGCAGTGATAATCACCTCCAGCCAATTGTCGCCATGTGAGAATGTGGGTGATGCTGGATCTTCCCATTTCTGAAGAGAAGGTGGAAATCAGATATTTAAGCAAAATCTCCCGCTTTTTAAATTGTATCAGTGAATTTTTTAAAAACACTACACGGCCAAACAACACACTGCCACCACCATCCTGAGGGCTGTGCTTAGCTCTCTGAGGGCTGGGTCTTGACCAGTGCACAAAAGAACAGGTCCACTCAGTCTCTGATTCAACCATCACACTTCATTCCTCTGGGTTCGCGAATGGGGCGATTCTGGGACTGCGGGGGACCGACCTCAGCCTCACTACAAACTGTGTAATTTATCACTTGCGTGTTTGGGGTTTATCACTTGTCTCCCCGTCCCCCAGCCAACTATAATGGAAGCTCCAGGGGACAGACTTTTTGCTCTCTTGTTCACCGATGTATCCCAAGCACCTGGTAAAGTACCCAGCGCATAGTAGGAACACAGTGAGCATCTGTTGGATACACAAAGGATAGAAAAGAGCCAGTTGGGCCTCCCTTGTAACAGTCCTGCCAGGAGAGCCCTCCTCGGCCAAGCAATGCTACTCCCCCCTCCAGGGGCATTTCACAAGCAGCTCAGGACAAATGGGCTGACCAGCCTTCAGCTTCCCTCTCTTTCCTTTTAGGTAGGGTGCTATGGTTGGTGGGAGGTGAGAATGGACACCCACCTAGATCCTCATACCAGAGTCTGGGGGGTGAACAAAGCAGATCTGACAGAGGTTAAGGAGGAGAGAGACGGACAGACAGGCAGGGGAGAAAAAAAGAGAAAAAGAAAAATTGTCCCATGCCAACAATGGTCAAAATGCATTATTAGGGTGTCCAGGAAATTATAGCTTATGTCCATTAGTTCTTTCAGGGTTAATATTGATGCAGATATTATTTCTATCCACGGCCCCATTTATTTGAAATATTATGACTGGGAGAAGCTGCTGCCGTGAATCAAATCAATTGATGGAGTAGTTAGCTGTGCCACCAGGGCAGCCTGCCTGCCCCCTCCCCCCGCCGCGAGCATGAAATATTATGGAGATGGTTCCTTAAAGTGAGCACTTTATCATCATTTGTCTGCAGGCCCCCGCTAGGACTGCCTTGCCCGGCTTCCTGTTGGGTGCAAAGAGCTGTCATAACTCAATCAGGCGGCTAACGTGGCCGCCTGGGTACCTCCAGCCCACGGCGGATGCCCGGAGCCCGCTGAGAGCCGGTGGTCCCCGGCCAGGCCCTGCTGCTGGCCACGTGCAGGGGAGAGAGATTTTTGGAGGCAGAATGGAAGGCCTGTTTCCCTGTGCCACTTACCATTCTCCAAACACAATTTGTCATTTCTCACCACCAACGTTTTGGTCACACTGTTTTCTCAGCCTGGAGCGCCTCCTCCGCCAGCTCCGTCTGCCAAGATGCTATACGCTCTCAAAACAGGATCTGAGACATAGACCCGTGGCCGGGTGCAGGGGCCGCACGCATCGGATCCCCTGTGCCCTACCACCTCCAGGGGGCAGCATCATTGAGCTGTCACCTAACAATACTAACAATAGTAATACTTGAGCCCTAGCAGAATTCAGATCATCTGTGCAGGGTTGTGTGCTGGTGGTTGGCAAACTTTTTCTGGAAAAGGCCAGATGGTAAATATTTTAGGTTTTGTGGGCCCATAGGGGATCTGTTACCACTACTCCATTCTATCCTAGGCGATGAGTGAAGGAATTGGCGTGGCCTGACCAGCCCTCTGGGTCTTAGTTTGCTCTCTCCATTTTATGCTATTATCTCATTTAATCCTCTCCCCAAACTTTTGCTCAAATGTCACCTTCTCGATGAGGTCTTCCCTGACTATTTAAAATTAAATTAAACTCTTGGCATCCCCCAGCCCACTTTCTTGCTTCATTTTCCTCCGTAACTTTTATCATATATTTTAAAATATAGTTTTGCTTTACTATGTTGCCAATAATAACACCACCACACCGGCTGCTAGAATGTCAACTCCATGAGGACAGGGACTTCACCTGTTGTGTTCGTCACTTGCACTTCCAGTGTCCAGCACAGTGGCTGGCACATAATGGGAACAGATGGCCCCATGAGGTATGTGCTAGTAGTAGCCCCATTTTTCAGATGAGGAAACTGAGGATCAGAAAGCTGCAGGCATTGTCTAAGGTCATCCGGCTGGTAAGTGTTCCTGAGCACATGCTTGAGTCCTCACTGAGGTTTTATTTATTTTTTTGTTTTCGGTGTATCAACATATCAAGTCCTTTTTGAAGCCCTGTAGGGTAGGAGGTCCTGCTAGTATTCTGCTTGCGCAGGTGAAGAAACTGGCTCAGCGAAGTGACTTGTCTCAGAGGTTAGGTAGCTGGCAAGTGGTGAAGTAGGGAATTGAACTCTCTTCGTCAAAGGCCATTCTCTTGCTTCCCTGGCATCCTTGCTGTCCTATACTTTGTGGGCAGAACTAAGAGCCCGGGGCCTGGGAGGATCTGGTGGGGAGGTGGGCAGCCCTGAGCTTGCCCCTCACTGGCTTTTGACTTACCTGTGAGCAGGGTGAAATCATCGCCTCCATGATCACACCTGAGGACCCCAAGGGCTCTGGGCTAGGCTCAAGGATGCTACAGAAGACTCTCCCACTGGTCCTCCGCCCATCACCGTGCTCCCAAGACCTGCACTCCCCCTCTGCCCCCCATGCCAGCATCTTCTCCCCACCCAGCTTTGCCCACACTCTTCCCACCACCTGGAGCACCTTCCCTCTGGCTCTTCCTCTTTAGATTCTTTGCATCCTTGAACAAAGGTTGAGAAAAATATGAACTTTTAGCAGGTGCTCTTGGGGGCTGCCCTTTGGCCACAAGAAGCGAAGCTTGAAACCCTCCTCCTCTGGGGCTGGACCACCCTGGGGAAAGAAAGGAGAAGAGGTGAAGCCCACTCGGGGCAGGATCAGGGTCGCCCTGCCACACACCCCTTGGGAAGCCCTGGGACACCTGAGGACGTATGGCCATCTCCAGCCACCTTCTGAAACGGAAGGCAACAGAGTTTGAAGTTCCCTTGCAGATAATCCAGAATTCAACCCAGAGAACCCAAAGAAGCTTAGAGACTGTGACGATTAATTTTATGTGTCAACTTGGCTAGGCCATGATACCCAGTGTTTGGTCAAACTCCAGCTCTTCCCTGGGTCTCCAGCCTGTCAGCATGCCAGCCTGCCAGCCTGCCCTACAGATTTCGTATTTGCCAGTCCCCACAATTGTGTGAGCCAATTCCTTAAAATAAATCTCTCTCTCTCTTTCTCTTCCTATATCTGTATCTATATATCTATATCTATATCTACATCTATATCTATGTCTATACCTATATCCATCCTATTGGTTCTGTTTCCCTGGAGAACCCTGAATATTAATAATGTTAATACACAACTCTAACTCTTCAGTTGCCAGAGAGAGGTACCAAGGCACAGAGAGGGCAATAAACGTACCCAATGTCACACAGCAGATAATAACCAAGCTTGGATCATTCAAAAAAAACCCTAGGCTAAAATTCTTGCCCTGTAGTGAGGGGCTGGGGTCCCGCCTCCACACTTCCAAGCCTTCCAGTCAGGTGGAGGGCAGATATCACAAGTGTTTGAAGAAAATTAGTTCCTCACCAGAGGTGGGTGGGCGAGGAATGAGAAATCAAAAATTCAGTGTGAAAATACAGAAATCTAGCTGCAGAGCCAATTTTCCATCACACTTAGCAACTCCATTTGATGTGATAGTTTACTAATAAAACATGAGCATTACGGTAACATAATATTTTAAGTATCCATTAACTAATACGTAAATATAATGGAACCTTATGGAAATATACTTAAGCTGTCACCAACACCCCTAATGTAATATGCATGATTTCCAGGGCTATTTATAACTCCTTGGGTTCACTCTCTCCCCAGTGACTTCATGGGCTCAGTGAAAAGAGGATCTTGTTTTCTCTCCCCAGCCCCTGTCTCAATATACTCAACCTCGTGGCCCCTCTCCCCGTGGTACTGCACAGGCCTGGCCAATACCCATTTGCCGCCTAAGGGCCAGACACATGCCTGCCATGATCCGGGCCCAGCTTGCTGGCATAGAGCCAGTGATGTGGCAGACACACCCCGCGTGGGTGATGAGAGTCGTCAAAGAGGAATGGCAGGGGGTTGTGAGAGGGCAAAGCAGGGAGGCTTCTCGGAGGAAGTGATGCTTGGGCTGAGGAATGGAGGATGGGCAGGAGTTGGCTGGGTGAAGCAGAGCAAGCAGAGGGAAGGGAGGAGCCCGGTGAGGGATCCAAAAGGGCCGAGGCCCAGGCGTGAAAAGCAGGCAACAGTTCTTCTGGGAATTGAATGGAGCCCAGATGCTGATGCAGAGATTACAAGGAGAGAGAGTGGCAAGACAGAATGTTTGACCAGTGAGCAGGAACCGGGTTGCAGAAGGCCAGATGACAGGGAGAGACTCTGCTACAAAGGGCCAGAGTAGGCACCCAGCTGTGCAAGGGTCATCAATGCTGTTTCTACTCATACCGGCACTTCTGACATCACCAAGCAACCAATTCCCTGATTCTCCAGACACCAGCTGGGTGTGCTACGACTCAATTCAATTCTGACACTAACCACCTAGCGTCAGACTCCCAGGTTCAAAGGCTCAGTCCCACAAGACTGTCCCCACTTCAGATGTCAGTCACAAGTTTTGGGTCCCCAGGGTACCCACACTTCTGTCTGACTTGGCTACAAAGTCTAGGGGGTTACCACACAGAAAATATTTTAGGGAAGTACTTTGCTTACAATTACTGGTTTGCTGTAGAGGACACAACTCGGGAACAGCTAGATGGAAGAGAGGCATAAGGTCTGGGGGGGTCGGGGACGGTGCAAAGAACTTCCATACCTTCTCCAGGCACAACCTGCCAACACCTCAATGTGTTCACAAACCCAGAAGCTCACCAAATCTTATTATTTAGGAGTTTTAATAGAGCTTACCCTTCAGCAGCAGTCCCCTTTCTGGGAGGTTGGTGGATGGGACTAAAAATTCCAACCCTCCGATCACTGGGCCTTTCTGGTGACCAGCCCCATCCTGAGATAGTCAAGGGGCCCCACCCAAAGTTACCTCCTTAGCATAAGCTGAAGGGTACAAAAGGGAGTCCTTATGAATAACAAAGGACACTCCTGACACCCAGGCAATTCCAAGGATTTTAGGAGCTCGGTAGACTTGGAGGAAGGGAAAAGGAGATGCCCACAGCCCATTCCAGCTGTGGGTTTGTGTCCTGAGATGTGTTGAAAAGGAATCCAAACCCCTAGTCTCCACTCAAACTGTCTATACAACCTTGGACATCCCCTCTCTGGGCCTCGATGTCCTTATCTGTGAGCCTGGAGCTGGGGTAGGGCTGTCAAGGCCTTCTAGGTCAGGCCTTCTAGGAGGACTTCAGTGAGCCTGGTCCCTGCCCACGCAGCCATCACACCTAGCAACCTTGCCAGCAGACTTTGGTACGAAACATCTAGCAGATCATCAGCTGCAAAGTGTGGAGCAGGAATCACCACTGGCGGCATTGCACCTCTGCCAGAAGCCGAGCGATGCCTCTTCCATGCGTCTTATGTATGGGGCTTTTATAGCTTTCTGAGCTTGGGTTTCCCAGAAACAAATCCTGAGACAAAGCTTTGAATGCAAGTGGTTTATCTGGGGAGTGAGGAACTGGGCTATGGGGCAAGGAGGACAGCAAAGGCAGAGCGAGTTATTGAGCTAGTTGCCACTGCGGCGCCAGGAGTGTAATCCCCCGGGAACTCCAGAGCTCTGCCTTAGAGTTATTCTATCAAAGGGTGACGGAGCTGGGGAGCTGCACGCCAGATCTCATGAGTCATTGGTGAAGGAGGTTTCCTGGTAGACACTGATGCCTGGAGTGTCGGGCCTGCGAAGCACACAGCCTGAAAGGCCTTCCCACGTCTTGCAGAACAGCTCTCAAGCAAAGCCATCAGATATTGGCAGTTGGAAGCTGGTCAAGGCAAGAATAATAGTCAGGCTTACAGAGTACGAGCAGGACCCCGACAGGATCGCCTACGACAGCTAAAATTCAATGTTTTCAAGTGACTGCACAGTCTCATTGGAGTGTCGAAGGGTCTGTCTGAAGAAGGCAAGGAAGAAATACAGTCATCCCTTGATATCCATGGGAGAATGTTTCCTGGATACCCCACTCCCCACAGACACTAAAATCCAAGGATGCTCAAGTCCTTTATATACAATGGCATTCTATTTGCATATAACCTATGCACATCTTCCAGTATACTTTAAATCATCTTTAGATTACTTATAATACCTAATATAATGTAAACGCTGTGTAAGTAGTTGTCAGCATGCAGCAAATTCAAGTTTTGCTTTTAGAACCTTCTGGAAATTTTTCCCCAAATATTTTCATTCCTTGGTGGTCAAATCCATGGATACGAAACCTGAGGATACAGAGTGCTGGTTGTAATTGACAATTCTCATTTGACAGATGAGGCCAGTGTGGTTTCAAGAGGAGACTGACTTTCCCCAGCCTGGAATGTTTTCCTCTTGTCCCTCTGGCTTCAGTGCATCTCCTTTGCCCGGAGTACACTTCCTCCATGTAGCCCTTTCCTTTGTTGACAGGTCATTCACCTTGAGCTGGAATCCTAGACTATTATCAACCACTAAGATTTGTGGGGTTGTTTGTTACCACAGCATAATCTCGCTTATGCTGACTGATACAGATCCCTGAAAAGGAGTCTGATTTAAAAATAAAAGCAGTTAAGTAAGCAATAACAGAGAACATGTGGATATGGCAAAAAGTAATACAGTATTCTGCACGTAACTGACATTTGTGGAGCAAACAGTGCCTTTGTGCTAATAGGTTGGTACATTTCCTGGGAGGGAGTTTATTTAAAAAGTGGAGGGGCAACTTGGTTTGCTGATTGTCGTTCAAAGGTGAGCTACAGAGAGAAGCTTCAGTCAACCTTCTTAGCCTCTGGGAGGTACACTCTGGACTTGTGGGGCACTGCTGGGCTGACTAGGGTGCACTTGACCATCGGGACTCCTGACTCCCCTGTAATACCCACATCCTAGAGTCTTGAAAAGATTAAATGTAGCTGGGCATGTGCCATAGTACATCTCATTAAGACTCAATTGCAGGACGCGTCATTGTGCCATGTATCACTAAGAAAGAAAAATATCTGGTAAACTCTGATGTAATATCTTTAAAAGAATGTGAAGCAACAATTAGCCAGACCAGTCTTTTGTTGCTTTTGAATTTGTCATGTATTCCCAGGTATTTGGCAACTTCTCCTGCCTTTGGCTCATTCTTGGCAGGTGCTAGACAATTCTTTCAAACGTATCTCAGTAATATAAAGCAACAACAACTCCATCTCCTTGAGCTATCTTCCCGTCTTAGGTTCCATTATGCATGTTGTTGTGGAACGTTCCTTTGCAAGGGAATAATACATCGTGGTCGCTCCAGCAATAAGCGTTTGCGACTCTAATCCCAGCTGCATGCCCGCCGTCTTATCTATGCCTTTCTGCCTGCACAGTAACTTTTCATTCCGTCACTGAATCACATAGTCTGATCTCTCTGAAGATGCATAAAATGGCAATTACACTCCGCACGGGTAGTACAACAATGCAGAGCCGTCCACTGACGTGACAACAATGGGGACGGCTATGACCACGTTTGCCAGGCGACAACAACCGCATCATGACAGCCACTTGGCCGATGGCTGGAGACATCATCGCTTGTGAAATGGGGCCTGACATCAGAACGTGAAAATGGAAAAAAAAAAAAAAGCCATCTTAGAATTGATGAAATCGGTGGTAAGTGTCGGTTATGGAGTAGCTGCTCATCTCGTTTGGGGACTGATTACTATTTTTATATGGCACACATGCAGGTGTATATGCATAAAGTGGCTGCAGGGAGGGAAAGAGGACCCGTGGAAATGGGTGGGTGGTGGTGGGACTTGGGGTGCTTCGGGAAAAGTGATTCTCAACCAGGGGGGAGGCCACTAACCTCTTCGGCCCCCGCGTCCAGAGGAATAGCAGACGGCGCCCCTTTCAATCCAACCAGTGTGGATCGAGCACCTACTGTATACAGGCACCATGTGGGAGAAGGGGGCGGGGAGGGCACAGGACAGAACATGAGGTGACTGCTGTCCTCCTGGGGTCCTTAGGCAAAAGGGGTGCCCAGTGGATAGTAGTTAACTCTAACACAGCCAGCAACTCAGGAAAGGGTTTGGAGAGCCCTGAGGGTGTCACTGTGTTTGCATCTGGAAAGGCTTCCTGGAGGAGGAGGAAAGTGAGGATTAAGGCATGGGATGTGGAGGGTGGGGGGTGATGGGCAGTGGCAGCCGTTTGAGCTGAGCAGCAACAGGTATGAATTGGGGACTGCAAGCTGGTCTCCATTAACTTAACCTCGTATGCAAACGCTCTAGAACTAGATCCAGACCCAAGCCCCTGACCTAGCCTAGGCTCCGGCTCCTTTCCAAGTTGCACGGGTACATATATACCCAGAGGCAGAGCCAGGTAGGCGCTCACACCCAGGCTCCTGTACCTGCTCAATGGGGCAATCACATACCCATGCATGCACACGTCCACGCACTTGCATCTACGAATGCTGTGGATATGTACACGTGCACACATGTGTGTGCACACACAGAGGCACACCCAGCTGCACTCACATACTGCCTCCTGCAGTCGCTCCTTGGGGCAACCACATGCATGTACACAAAGAGGTGTACATATACATACAGGGGTACACATGGGTATACCCTTAGAGGTACACACACGCACATACAGTCTGGGTGAATTTTTTGCAAAAATAGGAGCAATGAGTTCTCTCCCTGCATCCATGCAACTGGGACTCTCCTTCCCCCACACTGACTCTGGGCTTAACCATGTAACTTGATTTGGCCAGGGGGAAAGTAGCAAATGCAGATAGAGATTGAAAAGTGTTTGTATGTTAAGACTTGCTCTTGCTGTACTTGGAACCGTGTAAGCCAGCCCTGGATAGCTTGCTGGAGGCTGAAAGACCATGTGGCCAAGTCATCCCCTGACTTCCAGTCAACTGCCAGTGCCAGACACAGGAGTAATGCCTCTGTAGACCACCCCCAGCAGAGTTCCCAGCTGCCCCAGACACATGAACAGGCTCAGCAGAGTTTAGCCAAGCTGAGAAGAACCTCCTAGCCAACCCACAAAGTTATGAGAAATTATAAATGTCTGTTGCTTTAAGATGCTAAATTTTGGGGTGACTTGTTATGCAGCACAAGCTAACTGATACAAGCAGTGACTCACAGGAACATACGGAGACATACCACACATATACCCACGCATTGCCTGTACTTATCTGTATAGGAGAGCACAGAAAGGTAAACTCACACACACTTCGGTGATCACACACACAGCACACACGTGTGCATGCATAGACAGTGCACTTACACAAGTATGCCTACAACATATTATGTAACTCATGTACACGTATATGTAAACACTCGTGCCTGCTCATGTGGACAAACACCGCCCAAGTCAGGACTCCATGGACCAGTGTGTGGCCATGAGCCATGGCCCTCGCATGCTTCCTGGAGTCCAGTGGCTGAGGGGAGGCAGCTGTTCTGGGAACAAGTACCATCCAGACTAGCCAGGACCCACAGACACACTGAGACCCCACTGCCGAGAGAGGAAGCACCCAGAGCACAGCGAGTCCTTCCCGGTGACCCCTTGCACTGTCCATCTGGTTCCGTCTCATTGCCGGTTGCTAAGCCTTGGGCTCAGCGCATGGCCACACTGTTAGAAGGGCACTTCCCCCCATTCCACAGCGCTGCTATGTTCTCCTTATGACTCAGACCCCGTCCTACCCCGGAGTCCAGAGGGCCATGGCCTTGCAGCCTCGAGGAATGGGTGTTGGCCAGGTCTCCGCTGTGGGCACAGGAGCGCTTGTGGGGGGAGGTGGTGATCCAGGCCCCTTGCTTCCCCCAGCACACCACGCTGCCGTGTGTCTCCTGGCAGACGCGCAAGCAGGTAGAGATAGAGGTTAAAAGCAGACTGTGCTCACTGCTGAAGATTCTGATTGAGTGGTATGTCTTCCAATGGCCTCGCCTTCCTTGGAATGCCTGTTTGCCGCCCCCCCCCCCTTGAAATGTTCTCTTATGCTTCCTTGTGCAGCATGTACTTCAACTTTCCACGTGTTTTCTGTTTCTTTTGCCTCTCTGAGGACTGTCCACCTGTCCCTCTCTAGCCCTATGCCCACCCCCCCCCCAGTCTGGACCACTATAAACACTTGCCTCGGAGATGACAGTGATCTCCTGAGACCCCATACCCCAGGCATGGCCCCTCCAATCCATTCTTCATCCTGCTGATGGGCTCTTTCTAATATGCAGAGCTGGTCCCTGGGTCAAAAGTCCATCAGTGACACAAGCCCCTTAACATGGTCCACAAGACCCTTGGTGATCCAAGTCCTGAGCCCCTCTCCATCTTCCCTCTCTCTACTCCACCTCATCCATCTTTTCTGGGTCAGCGATGTCTATCTACAGTTCCTCGGGGCCCTCAGTCACCTCTGGGCCTTTGAACCTGCTGTCCCTGTGGCCTGGAATGCCCTTTCCCAACTCCCATACTTCACTCCAATCACCCTTTTGTATGCTTAGCTGTTCCTGACACACCTTAGCTGCCACCTCTTCTGCAAGGCTTCCCTGAATTCCAAGGTTGGGTGGGTCCCCAGCCTCTACCGTTCCCAGTACTTAACAGATTGTGTGACAATTACTTCATCAGTTATTTGCACACACACGTGCATGCACTAGAATAGGAGCTCCTTGGGGGCAAGGCCTGTATCTTGATCAACATTTTGTCCCCAAGGACTCACTTGGCATGTAGTAGTCTGGAGTAAATGATTACTGAAGGAAAGAAGGAAGGAAAGAAGGAAGGAAGGAAGGAAGGAAGGAAGCAAGGAAGGAAGGAAGGAAACAAGGAAGGAAGGAAGGAAGGAAGGAAGAAAGGGTGGGAAGGAGGGAGGAAGGATGGGAGAAGGAAGGAAAGAGAAAAGCTCAGGGAACAGTGGAGACTATGTCCTTGGCCCAGTGTGGTGCTGATGTTGGGGGACAGGTCCCATCCTCATCCCCTTAACAGAAAGGTGATGCATGCAGCTCTCGTGCTCTGAGCTGCATCCCCTTCTTGGCCAAGGTCCTCCCTCTGTCTGGGCAGATCTGCTCACTTCTCTGAGATGACTGCTTTCCTGGCACCTGCCTGATCCATCCCAAACTCACTCATGTTTTAGGCACTTCAGGGGACATCTGCTTCTCTCTTAGCATTCATATTCTGCATGTTTGAGGCCACAGGTGCTGACTGGCTGGCTGGTGTTGATCAAGGTTGTGGCCTTCCCTCAAGGAAAATCATGGAGTACAGGTAAGAGAGGCACAAGACCCAATACAGCATTGGGAGGGGACCAGGCTGAAGCAGCTTAGACTCTGCGGCACAAGGATTTCAGGTCAGAGATGAATAGGGACTTTTGAAGGAAATGCTCTATTGTCCATTTGCTTTGGTCAAGAATTTATTGCAGCCCATATATCTGAGGAAGGAGGCATCCAGGGGCTGCAGGACGACTGAGATGTGACCCATGGCTTCTACCCACACACAGTTCCCTGGCTCATAAGGTATGTGTGAGTCTTACACCAGTATGCCAAATACCCACGAGACGAGGAAATGTGTGAAAAACGTCAGGAAGCTGGTACCAAGTTCTGAGTCAAGAAGGTTTTCTTCCACTGGAGAGGAGGGAAGGGCATCCTCGAAGAGGAGGGAGTTGATCAGAGTAGAATTTGGCTAAACTGAGACTGAGTTGGGGGCCCGGGACATGTTCTAGTTAGAGGTGATAGTAACACAACTGTCATTTGTCAAGAACCAGCTGAACGAGGGATGCGGCCCAGACCTTTTCCCATATCAACTGTGAGCCTCCAAGCAAGCCTTCTGAGCTGGTATTATTGCTTCCATTTTATAGATGAAGCAGCTCTGGACCAGAAGGTAAGAGACCTGGCCGAGGCAGCTTGTCTTAGAGCTAGGCTTTGAAACAAGGGCTTTCTAGCACCAGGGCCTGATGTGTCAGCAAGCTGCTGTGTAACAAACCATTCTAAAATGAGTGGCTTAAACAACAATAATCATTTATTATTATCTCATAGTTTGAGGGTCACCTGGGCTCACCTAGGTGGTTCTCGCTGGCATCTCTCAAGCAGTTCCTTCCTGCCTGATGTTGATGAGGCTGGAGTCGTCTGAAGGGACCTCAGTGGAACGAGACGGTAGCTGCTCCTGGGCTGGGGACGGGGGCAGTGAGTGGCCTCGGGCATTCTCTCTCTTCATGTGGCCTCTTCAGCACGGTGACTTCAGCATGGCGGCTCAGGTCCCTAAACGTGTATATCTCAAGAGAGGATGTCAGGTGGATGGTATTGACTTTCACGGTCTGGACTTGGACATCACCTAGTGTCACTTTGTCCTGTGTCACTTGTACTGCACTGCTTCAGCCGAGGCCGTCATGAAGGTAATCCACCTCCCCGGGTTCCAGGGGAGGGCTCTTTAGCCTTCGCCTCCTCATGGGGGAGTGGCAAGGTTCTAGAAGAGTATGTGGGACAGGAAATATGGTTCTGACTACTTTCGCCACACCTGGGTTCCATGATGCCCACAGATCAAGGCCTGGAAGCAGGAGAGTAGAAACAGTGTCTGATCTGGGAAATGGGGCCAATGACCCACTGAGCAGCAACAGAAAGCTTCCCCTGACAAAGCGAGGAAAGGCTGCTTCAACGATGCAGACAATGGCCACAAGTCATGAGCTAGGTGACAGGGGCGTCAGTAAAGAGGAAAGAGAGGGGAGCCATACAGCAAAGAGCTACCGACTGGGGACCAGGTCAGAGGGTCAGGGAGAGACAGGGCGCATCCTAAGTAACGTCCAAGATCTGGACCTGGATAACCTGGGTTGTGGGGTTCCCAAAACCAAAGTGGGGGAATTAGAGGAAGCGCTGGTTTGGGACAGTTTACTTTGGTGTCCCGTTGAGTGAAAGGCATGAAGGGGGCGCATGGGAAAACGACCCAGTGGAGGTAGAATTGTCGGTCTAGATCTTAGCGGACTGGGATGGCAAATGCAGATTACAAGGGACTCGGGGTGGGATTGGAAGCCATCAGCATGGCTGAGCCCACGAAGGCTGAGAGAGCAGAGCACCTGGAGAAGACAGCCAGAACTCGAGAGCTCTGGTATTTGGAGGTGGTGCCGAGAAAGAGGAGCAGGAGTGGCCCATCCAAAGGAAAGACCTGAGAAGACCTTTATGATCCCAAGACTCTAGGAAAACCCTAAGTGGAAGGGCAGGGATAACAGTTACTCAGCCCAAGACCCATCCCCTTCAAGTCTTCTGCAGGACCTCACCTGTCTTTTCCTCATTGGATCTAATCACTGACCTTTTCTGCTGGTGTAAACTCTATCCTTAGAGTAGTAGAAGCCCCTGTGAAGACAGGCACCATGTCACAGGCACCTGTGACATCAGTGTTCGTCTTGGCATGCGTAGCTTGCTGTATGCAAAGACCTTTGGTTGAATGGTTGTGAAACAAGTAAAAACGGGGCTTCTCTGAGAGGTGAGGTCCTGGCACCTCTGGTGGGTGAGAGCTCTGGTGGGCTCTCTCCCTCTGGCCTGCGCTCCCTCCACCAAACTCCCAAAAGAAAATTCCCAAACCACTCATCTCCCCTGAGGTTTTCATGGCACATCCGAGGCTTAGGAAAGGAAGTGATTTTCCAAGGGGTCCCACAGATGGTCAGTGTCAACGATGGGCCAGCGAGTGAACGTCACCAGGTCAGCCTCATGTCCAACAGCCCCCAGAGCTGTGACTTAGGAACAGAAGGAGTGACAAGGGGGCAACAGGCCTTCCCCATGAAGTGGACACACGCCCCGAGAGGCAGCCCTGGGCATGGCGGCCAGGCCAGCGCAGGCAGAAGCCCGGGCAGGATGGGCCGCCGATGGTCCGGGCCAGCCGGAGCGCCACGCTGGCCGAGGCCCCTCCCTGGGCAGCCCCCTCCCTGGGCAACGCCTCGGGAACCTTGCGGCAGGCTGAGCTCCTTGCAGACCCCGGGGTCCGAGGGCGGAGCGGAGGAAGGGAGACATTGCTGTGGTTTTGCGGCCAAGGAGGGAACATACTTGGGATATTTAGGGGATGGACAGGGAACAGCCCCACTCCCCCCAGGCTCTGCCTGCCAGCGCTCAGCCGCTGCAACATGCCATTTGCGAAATGTCTTCATTTTCTCTCAGTCGCTGGCCAGGTTCCCACCACACCCATTGAGAGCGGGAAGAGGGGGGCAGGAGAGGGAAGGTGAGGGCCATAGCGGGGAGCCAAGGGGAATTGGAAAGCTGGTTCCCCAGAGCTCTCTGTGCAAAGAAAACACCCCAGAGCCTGCCAAATCTGGCTGCCACACGGCCTGACGCCACCCCACGTGGCTCCCCAAACCCCTCCCGCCGTCTCACAGGAAGTCACATGTCCCCCCCCCCCCCCCCCCCGCCGTGGGCTGGTGAGGGCGCACCTCCAACCAGGACCGCGACGTGCAGACTGGGATGCATCTGTCCAGCCACGTTATGGAACCTGGCTGCAGGGATGCAAGTGCAAGACCCCAGTTAGGCTGGGCACCTGGCCTGCCGACAGTAAACCTCTCAAGTCAGTCCTTATTTTTATAGACCGTGGCTTAAAGGTCCCAGCCACTGCGAGTCCTGGCTTCCCTTGCTGATTTGTAATTTTCAAACAGCTTGATTTATTGCTCAAAAGCCCCTGACTGTAGCCACAGACTACAGGATTTCAGAAATGTCAGAGCTGGGAAAGAAAATGCCAGAGCTGCTTTCCTCCAACTGCCTTATTTACTGATGGAGAAACCGAGGCCCATAGAGAAATTTAGGCACCTGGAAATAAACTGTAGATTGATATAAAGAAATGCTGGGGGCTTCCCTGGTGGCGCAGTGGTTGAGAATCTGCCTGCCAATGCAGGGGACACGGGTTCGAGCCCTGGTCTGGGAAGATCCCACGTGCCGCGGAGCGGCTGGGCCCGTGAGCCACAACTACTGAGCCTGCGCGTCTGGAGCCTGTGCTCCGCAACAAGAGAGGCCGCGATAGTGAGAGGCCCGCGCACCGCGATGAAGAGTGGCCCCCGCTTCCCACAACTAGAGAAAGCCCTCGCACAGAAACGAAGACCCAACACAGCCAAAAATAAATTAATTAATTAATTTAAAAACAAACAAACAAACAAACAAAAACTAAAGAAATGCTGGTATTGGTGGGAGGTGTCAAGTGTGAGGAGAAGAAAGAAACTTTAGAACCATGTGTATTTTCGTTCGAATCCTCACTTTGTCATTTTAGCAGCGTGACCTTGGGAAAGTTTACTAAAGCTCTGCACCTCAGCCTTCGCATCTGTAAAATGGGAAATAGCCTGCCCATCCGTCCATGGTGACTGGCAAGTAGCAGGTGCTCTATAAACATACCTTCTGTCTCTAGGTATCAGATGGACACCTGTACACCCACCGTCCCCCTGTTACTGATTTTCAATGAATTCGAGAACTGGGCATTTCACAGAAGGCCAGACTCCATGGGACTTTGTCATGCGAATGTGACACAGCTTTATGGAGACAGTTGGAGCCAGGCCTAGGGACAGAACCTTCCTCTAGAGAGGGCCAAAAGGGACCAGCGACGGGAAGGGGGTGTGTCAGAACGCCCGCCTCGCCCCGGTACCCGAGACGTCACCCGATCGGGGTGGATTCAGTGGTGGACCGTTCTGCCCAAGGCATCGGAAAGTAGAGCCCTGGCTCCAAGTGTGGAACAGAAGATTTACCTTAAAGATACCCCGGTTGGGGCCCGATAGAGATCAGCTGGCATTTCGTGTGGCTGAAAGAGCGGCAACTGAATCCTTTGCCCTGCCTGACCCGGCCCCTGTACCAATGCTGCAGATCAATTTCTATTTTTTCCTTTCTTCTGTAAACAGTGGCGCTGGGGCAGGTCTGCCTGGATGGCTCGCCCACGGGCCCGCCCCAGAATCTGTGATCGTCTGTGGCAGATAATGCTGGCTTGAATGTGCATCCATCCCAATTTTCATTCACACTGAGCTTTTTTGGCACTTTAGTAATGAAAAAAGAGAGAGGAAAAAAGAGAAGGGGTGGCAAGGTTGGGTGCGGGGGAGGTGACGATTGGGAAGAGCCATCGATATGAAACATCCCGGCTCAGATTCTGGGCAAACAGCTGCTTTGTGTTTAGAATTTGGGGCTTGACTGGGTTTCAAGGCAAACCACAGCACTGAAGCAAGCCTTTCTTCTCTCTGCCAACAGGCGCCCACAAACGCCTAAATTTAGAAGCTGGCAATTGCCCTCATGTAGAATTTTAGGGGAAACTCAGGTAATACAAACTGTCTCGGATCAGAAAGGTTTATGAACTCACTGTGTTGATGGAGTTGACTGGTCTCGTTCCTGGTGGCAGTAAAGGGTCCTTTTGGCTTCACCTTTTACTCAAAAGCACAAAAGTGATTTCCATCCTGGAAATGCACACGACATCCTCTGTTTTGAGACATCTCTTCTCTGGGGATCACCTGGAGCTCGTCTGCCAGGTGCCCCCGCCCCCCTTCCCCTTCCCCTTCCCCCCTCCCCACCAGATGTCTGCACCTGGGTGTCTGCCACGCGTCTCCTGGCTCAGAGCGGCTGATTGGGGCTGCTTGTCCCATGAAGAGGGCCTCGCAGGCATATTCCCACAGAGATGACTAAAATAGTATTTTATAGGAGGTGGTGAGATTGGGGAGAAAGAGATAAATGAAGACAAAATAGCAGAGAAAGGAGAAGCAAAAAAGAGGGGGAGGGTCTGGACCAAGACATCACTCAGATTCTGTCCACTTTTAGCGCAGATTTGCCCTGAGGCTGTAGATGTGTCCTCCCCTTCTGGACACTACTGTCCTCCCATGCCCTGCATCGAGGTCTCATCCTCTTGACACTTATGTGCAGTGGGACAGAAAGGAGAAGTCCACTATATACTCCCTCCCCACATTCTCCTCTTCCTTGTAAACCCAGAAAAAGGAAGTTGTCGACTAGGGGGAAAAGGATCGCTATGTGAGCTTGAGTAAATATCTTAACTCTTCCGGTCTCATTTTCCTTATATGTAAAGTATGGGACTTCCCTGGTGGCGCAGTGGTTAAGAATCCGCCTGCCAATGCAGGGGACGTGGGTTCGAGCCCTGGTCCAGGAAGATCCCACATGCCACGGAACAACTAAGCCCATGCGCCACAACTACTGAGCCTGCGCTCTAGAGCCCGCGAGCCACAACTACTGAGCCCGTGTGCCACAACTACTGAAGCCCACGCGCCTAGAGCCCGTGCTCCGCAACAAGAGAAGCCACCGCAATAAGAAGCCCGCACACCACAACTAAGAGTAGCCCCCGCTCGCCGCAACTAGAGAAAGCCCGTGCGCATAGCAACGAAGAGTTAATGCAGCCAAAAATAAATAATAAATAAATATATTTTTTAAAAGTATGGGTAATAGTACCCTCCTGCCTCCCAGGGTAAAAATAAAATGAAATAATGTCTATAAAGCACCATGAGAGGGCATTCTCAGTACTTGGGAGGGACTTGATGTATGGCTGTCGTTATGTCATTAATGTTATTTCTACTGACCCATGGGTTGGACTTGTTCTTGTCCTCACTGATATCTGAAATACAGCAAAGGAGGCTAAAGCAGCTGAGCGAAGGCAGCATCTGGTAAAAGCTAAGTGGCACAGATAATAGTCACCACAGAGGAGGGGCTGGGTAGTAAGGAGGTCTGCCTGGAAGAGGTGAGAGTTAAGGGACAAGGTAACATGATAACCAAGGTGCAGACTCTGGAGCTAGACTTCCTGGGTCCTTATTCCCCCTCTGCTTCTTATAATCTATGTGACCTTGGGCTAGTTATTGAACCTCTCCGTGCCTCAGTTTCCCCATCTGTAAAATAAGAATGATCATAATAGATATTTCCCGCATAGTGTTACAGGGATCAAATGAGTTCATCTGAGTGAATCACTTAGAATCACACTCATCACAGAGAGAACATTCAATAAGCCCGCTATTATTAAGCTAAGCCTGACACTGGGTGGAAGATGTGGGTAGGTGGGAGTGGAAAGGGGAGGGAACTCCAGGCTGGTAGAGGGTTGTGAGCAAAAATGTGGAGATGGGAGGAGCAAGATACAGTCAGGGAGCAATGACTAGCCTAGTTAGTTGGAACAAGGTGCTGTTAGTGGGAAATGGAAGGGGGAGAAGGAGACTGGAGTCAGACCATATAGGCTCTGAATGCCATCCCACAAGGCTGGGCTTGACCTCATATCAGGTAAACAGTCACAGATGGTTTCTGGGCAGGGGGCTTGTTGAATGCAAGTGTTGTCCCTGGGTGATCTTGTGACAATGTACAGGACAATGTGAAGGAAGGGAGCCCTTGGAGGCTGGGAGGCCAGGTAGGTAGCAACTCACCTCAGTGCAGATGCCAGCTTGAAAGGGCCAAGACTGGATGGCAAAACTCCTGCTGCTGCCCTCCGTTCCTGTGTCCATGGCAGACATCACTAATCGATCACAGCCAACTTTCCCATCGAGGCCAAATGCAGCCTGCAAGTCTTCCTCCACCCTGTACTCCAGGCGGTTACTGCCTATGGGTCAGAGCTGGGACTTGAGCGGAAAACGGCTTGCCCGCTTGGGTCTGGACTAAGACGGTGGGACTGGGGATGAGAGGGGTGGACCCACGTGAGGACTAATTGAAGGAAAGAAAGAATGTGCAGTACGAGGTGGGCTAATGGATGGAAAGGATCAAGAAGAGGAAGAGGTCAGGGATGACTTCGAGTTCTAGGGGGATGGAGAGAACGTGTTTGGTATTGTCAGTGATAGAAAAGGCAGGGTGTGGCCTGGAGGTGCAGAGTTCAGCGACTTGGATGAAGGCCAGGTGGCTTATGGGCCGTGCTGAGTGGGAGGCTTGCGGGGGACATCCGAGAGGAAGCATTCAATCCGCGCTTGGAGATAGGAGCCTGGACTCAGTTGGAGGCTGGAGCTGGGGACATGAATTTGGAAGGCGGCCACATCAAGGTGATAGCTGACACGGTCAGGACAGATGATCTTTCGGAAGGAGAGAGCAAGAGGAGAGAGCGGAGGCCCATTTGGGGCAAACACTCACAGTTCAGTATCAAATATCAAAAATATCACAGCAAGGGAACTAGCAACAAACGGTCAGAGGAGTAGGAAGAGGAGGCATCCGACATGTCGAATGGCCAAGGAAGAAGGCAATTCGAGAAGCCAATGGTCAGTGGCTCAGGGAAGCAGAAGGCAGGGACCACAGGTACTGGAACTGCCTTCTTGGTACCGGGTTCGAGGCAATTATGACCCCCTTGACCCCAGAGACTCTTTCTTTAGAAGACCCTGCCCCTCATCAAACCAATTAAAAGTCCCCTCCAGTCCACAGTAAACATAATTTTTATATAACTATATACAAATTGAGTTGGCTTATAGTTGAGTCACTGATGTAATGTTATGACTTGTAGACATTTAAACACATATTAATTTTAATTTTGTGGTTTTCTTTTCGTATTTGAAAGCCCAAAGGATTTTTTTCAGTTCTCAGATATTTTCACAAGCCCTTGAGAAGCATATTATAAAGCTTAGCTATTTTTCCTGTAGTGCCAAATGTTTTCAATGGCCCAGCCTGGGGTTGAGGTGACAGGGACGGAAGGATGGGGTGGATGGTGTGAGCCAGGGTCTGACAAAGACCGTCCTCTAATCTGGTTACATTTACTTCCATGAAATGTCCCCACCTGGTTGGTTTCCTGGGTGGTGACTCAGTCACCTACCAGGTCACAGGCAGTGTCAGAGTGGTGTGACAGCATTGAACATGTGCTGTGCTGAGGCATCACCAGCCAGGATGGCCACCGCCCAGGTGTTGGAGCAGGTCCTGAAGGACCCCTTCAGTGCCTAAGTTTGGCTTGTTCGTTTCTGGAGTGTGGCGTGCTCTTGGGGGTCCCAGAGAAGGGTTTGGGGCAACCAGGAAGGCAGGGGGCCCTCAGGAGCTCAGGCCGCAGCTGTGTCCCAACCAGTGCAGAAGCATTTCAGTGCTTTAATGACCTGCTGAGACTCAGCTCTGGTTGTACACATGTTCACGTCTCCTGGGGGCCCGGGGTCCGTGCCCAGGCTCCCTGGTTCCCCCGTCGTGATGGGGCTCATGCTTCCGCTCAAAGTAGCAAGTTTTCAGAACTGTTCTAACACCACCATGTGGGCCACAGGCATGGGTACCCTCCAGGGCTGCTGGAGGGTCCATTCACTGAGGACAAAGCGCTCTGTGCTGGAGGGAGCTTTGCGTCCAAAGCTCAGCAAGAACTCAGGTGAACTGCTGCCTGACACGCAGGAGCCCCAGCAAGGCCATGCGAGGCGTGGGCTCGTGGCCAGCCGCCCCACAGATCTTCCCTGCAGCCCATTTCCCCCTCTGCCTGCTCTAAATGTCTTCCACCCCTCCCTAGGCCCGCCCCCCCATCCCCACTTGAGCAGGCCGGCAGAGCCAAGTTGCAAAGTCTAAGTACTTTTTAAGCACTGCAATTTAGTGCAATTATTCGAAAGTAAACAAGCTGCTCTGTCAGTTAAACATTATTTAGCTTGCATTTCTTCTGATGTATCACAGTCAGCTCTAGAGCTCGCTAGCTGAGCGGGGCCTGGGAAACGGTTGCTGGCTTTTTAAATAGCCCTGTTACCTGCGGCTCTACAGCCAGAGCTTCAAGAGGCTGTCATGTTTGTTCCCTCCATCCTCAGGCAACACGGAGTAAAAGTCGAGGTGTTAACAGCCCCATCTAGGACAGCTTCGTGGCCTGTCTGGTTGGGTACCCTCCTTCTCTCTCCCTCCACTCCATCGCTTCTCCATACCCTGCCTTACTAGAACTCGTGGGTGCTACTGGGGGCTAGAGGAAAAGAATCCTTCTGGGATAGGTCCACTTCCTCTGAAGCTTTCATTTTGTTTCGTTCAAGGTCAAACGAATTTTAGCACGCAGTGCCTGAAGCCTTTCTTTCATTTTTTACATCCATATGTATTTCACGGAAATTTAATCCATGTGTTTCCATTCATTGACACTTAGCGCCTCAAAATATTATTTCCAAGAACTGTTTGATGTCCAGAGACCCATGCCAGCCATTTATTAGAGGCTTCTGCTGCAGCGCTCCACACATCGTTTCCTCAAACAGAAACACGCCTGGGTCCCCTAAGGAAGCCACCATCTGCAGGGCATGGTTTCGAGTCTAGAACATGGAACAGTGGGAGTCAGGGAGGCTCAGCCTCGCTCCCCTCGGCATCCAGAGGCCGAGGCAGTGTCCCACACCTCCATCCTCCCAGGACTAACGCTCTGGGCACAGCCCTGCTCCCGAGCCTGCCGCAGCCTGAGCTCCTGTATATTCACATTGCTTGGAAATCGTTCTGACCTAATCCTCAGTTGTCTCCGCGTTACCTGGTTTCCGACACCCAATCTTGTTCCAAATCATCTTTGGTCAATTGACACAGCTTCACAGACGGCGTATTTTGCTGACAGATGCTTTAATGAGAATCAATAATCATTTGCCTTTGTAAAGGGTATCACAGTTCATAAAGTGATTTTTACATCCATCGTCATGTTTTATCTTTCACTGACTCTTCAAGATGGGCAGGACAGGAGGGACCAGCCCTCCTCCATGTTGCAGAAACTGAGGCTCAAAAGCATAGAACCCAGACTTGAATTCAAGTCCTCTGCTACTGGTTGGGTCATCTTATACCACAACAAATGCATCTTTTTACACCTTTCACCCAATGATTTATTGCTACTCTGTTCTTTTACAGAAAAAGAAAAGACCATCGTCACCCCATCATTATCATGATGACTATTATCACATTCCTCTGTCTAGGGATTTATCATGTACAAAATATTTCTGGAGCCCCCAGACGAATGATCATAAAAGGGTCAATGGAAACGTCCACCCTCTCTCCCAGAGGGTGAGAGTCTCACAAAGCAGCTTTCAACTCAGACCCACACAAGGAAGGTAGTCTTCCCGGAGGAAGGAGTTCAACACTTCTCTCTTAGCTGGATGCAGCTGAGCCAACAGTAAAATATCAGGTGCCTCGAATGAGCAAAATCACTTTTGCAATGTTGCTAGAGAGAAGCTCATTTCTGTGGCAAGCTGAGTTGCACAGTCCCATCTCTCACCTGCTTCATTCACTGGCCATCTTTGTTATCTGATCCCACAACAGCCGTGTGAAGGAAATATTAGGAGAAGTAGGAATATGCCCATTTGACAGATGGAAACACTGAGGCTGAAGATGCTCTATTCCTTCCTGCCGGAGCACGCGGAGCTCGAATGCCAAGCTCTTGCTCTTTTAAAACACCTCTCATGTATGCAAATGGGGAGGGTAAACAAAGAGCAGTAAATGTCCAAATGTCTTAAGACCCTCTGGAGAAATTAATTTATTATTTGCGCAAACGTTTACTGAGTACCTAGTGTGAGCCGCACACCATGATAGATACCAGGGATAAAAAGTGACCACGACAAATATGGGCCTTGCTTGTGGGGAGCTGGCATTTTAGTGAGAAGGACAAACAAGGTCACAGAAAACATCATCTCTGAAGCCTGAGAAGCATAAGCACCGGCGTGGTTAAGGGAGAGAAGGCAGGGAGGAGAGATAAAAGATAAAAGACAGAATGTGCCGCCCCTCATCTCTACCCACAGTCAAAATGGGAAGCATTTCCTCTTTCATATTGAAACCATTAAGGCAATTTTCCCCACAGTAAAATGTTTTCTTTTCCTCCTTACTGCCGTACCCTGAGGCAATCCTGGAATTCTCCCCGGAAAGGCTCCAGCACCCTGTCTGTCTCTGTCCAATTTTATTGAGTACCTATCAGGGGCCAGGCCTTGTTCTAGACCAGTATGATGCGGTCACAACCGTGAGCCGTAATTTAAAATTTCCTAGTAGCTACATAAGATATAGTAAAAAGAAATGGGTGAAATTACTTTTAATTGTATATCTTACTTAACTCCAAAATATCATTTCAACAATATTATCGTTTCAATATCAATATAAAAATTGTTAATGAGCTATTTTACATTCTTTTTCTCCATATTGAATCTTTGAAATACGGAGTGTATTATATACTTATAGCACACTCAGTTTGGACTGGCTAAATTTCAAGTGGCCACATATTAGCCACATGTGGGCAGCAGCTACAGTATGGGACAGCACAGCTCTGTATTCTACATATATATATTTTTTTCATTGCGCCCTTACAATAATCCCTTAAGAAATCTACTAATGTCCTCATGTTGCAGATGATAAATCTGAGGTTTCTAAAGGAGAAATAGATTGTCTAAGGGCTTGTGGCTTCTGAGAGATGAAACTCACATTTCAACCTGGGTCTGGCTGAATATTTCTACACCAACTGGGCATTGGCTGGGCACGGTTGTGTACATCTGGCTGAACCATTTCTCACCACACCTTAAATACTGCAACCTCAATAGCTCTGCTAGAACTAAATGTTCAACATGCACAGGCTTTGAGAGAGTGTGATCAGGAAGGCTTCCTGGAGGCAGTGCCCCTGGAGTTTTACTATTTACTCTATTATCAGAATGCTTAATCCTCTGAAAGCATTTCAGCTTCATCAGCTCCTTTGAGATTATGATTATGATTCCCATTTTCCAGATGTAACGTAAACCCAGAAAAAGTTCAGTGGGATAATATGAAAGATAAGAATGATTGCTATTGTTTACTAATGGCCAACTACTCTGTATAAGTAACTCTCACAACATTTGAAGGTAAATGGCATTATTTACATGCCTCTGAGAAAGGAAAAACAAAACTGCCTATTAGTTGGAAGATAGCATTGATTATAAAAGTCAGAAATGTTGAATGTGAAAAAACAGGCATTTTAGAATCAATGAAATACAGCAAGCAGAGTGTAGACAACAGGCTACACCCTACATGCCTTATCTCATTGAAACCTCATAGAATATGGAGAGGCAAATATCATTATCCTCATTTTATAAGTAAGAATAATAAGACTCAGAGAAATTTAATTAAGTGCTTCAAGTTCATAAAGTTGTTACTAATATTATTAAGAGGAACAAGCACTAAACTGGGAGTCTTGAGACTTGAAACCCGAGCTTCCTCTCCTCCATTTACCTCGATGGTTCTCCACCATTGTTTCAGTCAGTATAGGCTACATTATGTGGCAGTAACAAACAGCACCAAGTTTCAGAACTATCAATCGATATAGGTTTGCTTCTCATTCATGCTGCGTGTCCATCATGATTGGTGGAAGGGCCCTGGTCATCCCATAGTCACCCAGGTATCCAAATGATCAGGGCTTCCATCATCTCAAACGCTGCCAATCAGGAGACCAGAAATAAAAGAGAGAGCAAAATCTGGGCGATCTCCCACTGGCAGTTACATTCTGAGCCCGGCAGTGATGCATGTCGCTTCCCTTGGTCACTAGTCACAGGGTCCCACTCACTAATAGGCGGGTGTTGGAGGACAGGAATTACAATCCCACCTGGAGCCCAGGAGGGAAGAGAACCAGGAGTACTTGGTGAGCAAGACTAATGACTAACAGCTGCTCTCAGAGGCGGCAGAGAAACCTTTTCAGGAAGTCCCGTCTTCCTCTTCCATTTTGGACGCCAAAGCCAAGCGTGGTCCGAGTATCTGTGGCCTTCTACCACTGCTGATTTCCTGTCCTGCTCAGCTTCCTCCCTGTTCCAGACTCCACGTGTGCAGTGGATGAGGAGATGTGACCGAGCTGGATGACGTCATGCTTAGAGAGTGGGGCTGAGCCTATGCGGCGTTGCCCTTGTGTATGGCGGGGGGGACCTGCTGGGCTGTGGTTTTCCCAGAGCTTCCTTTTCCCTCAAATGCTGGATTCGTCCCTGCCTATCAGAACTTGATAAGGCCATGGAAAAAGTGAGACTGTGGCTGGGGACCGGAAGGGAGGCCTGTGGGGGAGTTGGGAACTTTCCTACCATCCCGGGAAAAGTCTGTCTTGTATCTCCCTGTGTCCCCCCTTCACCCCTGGATTCAGGAACTCGTGTGAGTTTTCCACCAACTGATTTTGTTGCATGGAAATTGATGAATGAGCTCAGGCATGTGAGTTGTCATGGAAAACAGCCACTGAGATACCGGCCACCGATCCTTGGCTCTGGGTCAGAGCAGACGGTGGGATGCTGAATCGCAGAGAGAGAGGCCTTCATTTTTGGTCACATGAACTACATCACCCGCTTCCTGCCCAGGCGGGGACCCAGCCCTGGGAGGAGCCAGCCTCAGCCTGGACCACTCAGGGCAGGACGTTGAGCTGCAACAGTGTAAGTCCATTCAGCCGTTATTTGTCACCGATTTTTGGAGGAATCCTGAGATGGAAAAAGCAAGAAAAAGTTAAAAATGGAGTTTGCGGTGAATTTGAAACACAAATAAATATGGCTTCATGAAAGGGATCTCAAAGATGGGGGAGAGAAATGGGCCCAGGCCAGTTCTTCCCACGACCAGGTTAGGGGGCTGTTTCCCATCTGCCCTGGTTTGAGGATGGAACCTCAAAGCTCCCAAGGTCAGCCACTTGACCCTGATTGTCCCCACCATAAAGCCATAATTAGGCTCAGAGAGGAAAATAATTGCTTTGGCCGTCCAGAGTCCAAGCTACTTCCAACGAGAAGAAACACATTGGGAGCTTGTTTATGAAGTGACCTGATGAGGGTAACTGCTGGTCCATAGGGACCTGGTGTGAACTTGAAAAAGGTGTCCACTCTGGTGGATGGAGCTCCTGGGCATGCAGCTTGCAGAGGCTCCTTGAGCGGGGTTTCTGCCCCACTCCCTGCCTTGGCTAGATGCCTTTGGGCAACTGATTTCCTTTTTTCAAGTCTGAGCATAGGCTCTGTTCCCCTCTTCAGCACAGACCCACTTCCTCCATCTGTACTGCTGCGCCTCTTGGGCAGATGAATGCCACTCCTTAGAGCCAGAGGCTGTTGTTCACCCCTCCCCTCCCCAGCCGCTTTACCTGGCCTCTCCTGCCCTCCCTCGGTGGAAGTCTCTAGAGGGGCCTCAGCCACCTCCCCCCACCCCACTCTTTGCTCTCTCAGCTCCTGTATTGTTACCTCTCCAGGAGGGCAGGGATCCTATCTGCCCAGTGCCCTGATGTAGCCCCAACCTGTAAAGTGGTGCCTGGCACATTGTAGGGACTCAGTAAAATGGCTGAATTAATGAATGAACCAAGCAATGAAGTCCAAAATCATCTGTATTTTTGTGTTTTCTCTTGAGAGAGTTTGCTGTTCTACAGCTATTCACATAGAGGTAGGAATGGTTTCTCTCCCCCAGCTGGAATCTCCCAAAGTATTAGGGGAGATGGGCTAAGCTTCCATCATCAGACACACATATCTCCAAGGTGAGAATTTCATCTTCGTTCTCTTCTTTACAAATAGATATCTAGAAGACCCTCCTCCACTGTGCCCACTTATCAAATGTGACCTACCATCATCTGGGGTTTGAGCCCCCCTGATCTACCCGCGGCTCACAGGGAAAGCCAGTGGTCTGGACTGTAATCCTGACTGTTCTATGTCTGTGCTGTAGCATTTTGAGCTGGCTACTTAACCTCTCTGGGTCTCAATTTTCTCATATGTAAAATGGAGACAATAACAGTACCACTTAACGGGCGGTTTGTGAGGGTTAAATGAGATAATGAATGTGGAATGGTTAGACTGTGTCTGGCACGTAATAAGCAATCAATAGATGGCAGCTCCGATAATGATGATGCTATTACTACCCATGGTTCCGCAGTTCCCCCGAGCGGGATCCACTTCCGGTCCTGACCCCGGGGGAGATTTAATGGGCTGCTCAGTCAAGTCATTCGGTCATTCATCATCCAAACAAACCTCAACCGGCTGTGTCCCGTGCCTGGCTCTTTCTGGGCCTCAGGGATGCAGAGGGACCGGGGAGGGAGGGAGCCGCTGGTCCAGGGGGTCGGTGTGCCCTGTTCTGTCTTCTTGCAACTGGCCCTTCACAGCATCACGGGAAGCCCCTTCCGAGAATCTTCACAAGGGAGCAATAACTTCAACATTGATTTGTTCATTTCATACATGCACTAAACGCCCCCTGTATGTGAGGCACTGAAGAAACAGGGGTGAAGGACACAGAGTCGCTGCCCTCAGGAAGCTCACATTCTAGTGGGGGAAACAGATCCTGAACTGACTACCATAGGATGGCAGTTAGAAAAAAATAGTCACAGGTAACGGGGGCAAGGCTGTTTTGGACAAGATGGTCAGGAAAGGTCTCTTGGCCGAGGCCACGTCTGAGCAGAGACCTGAATGAAGCCTGTGACACTTAAGTGGAAGAGCATGGCAGGTAGAGGGAACAGAATATGCAAAGCCCTGGGGGAGGTGGTGGCACCCCCTGTGGGGGTGTGTGCCCGGCAGTGGTTCCTAATGATAGCGAGAAGCTGTGGTCCAGTCATTCTCATTCCAGGGGAAGAGGGATATCTTTATAAGTGGATCACTTAGACATTGGGTTACTGCTTTTCAGAAAAACAGATTCCTTAGCTCTTTGGACAAGATGTACAGGGTTTGGTCCCTGGGAGCCAACTATCCTTTTTTAATAGTGACAAATTCTCCCCCCTTTCCTGAGGTTTTATATATTTGACATTAGGTTTGGGACCACTCCCATCTCCCAAACAGAAAATAGGTTTCCCACGGTGGAAAACAGCAAACCTGGGTCCATGATGGAGCTCTCTTTGATTGATTGGGTAAGCCAGTCGCCCAGCGATGGCTAATGATTGCTAACGATTGCTAAGGATGAAATGGGGTGACTGTACACGCTGGTTTGTGTGAGGTAGTCCTGATTGAAGATTTATCTAAGATCTAGAGCAATTATTAATGGAGCCCACTTCCCCCCCACCCCAAACTGAAACATTCACATCCAGAAGCGGACAAATGAGACCCTTCAGGCTTGGTCCTATTTACCTTTTTGGCCTCTTCTTTCACCTCCTGTAATCAAACTGTCCTCCAGCCTGCCATGCTTCTTCTTAACCTCTGAGATATCCTACATGCTGCTTCTTCTAGTGGGACAACTCCGCTTCCCCCCCATCCCACCCCTTTTTCTACCTCTTCTCTTTACCACAGATTTCATCCTCAGGCTTACCTCCAGGAAGCCTCTCTGACCTCCCCAATCCATCACCTCCTCTGTGCCTCCTACACCCATGAATTCTCCCTAACTCAACACCTCATCACAGTGATAATCTCCAACATTATCTGTCTCCACACTAGACAGAAAGCTCTGTAAAGACGAGACTGTACCTGATAACACTATTCCTCCATTACTGTACCTTCAAAGTCTAGCCCAATGCATGACCCACTTTCAAAAATTGTATGTTGAATGAAATGAATGGGCTTGCTGATTCGCTCAGTCTCCCAAGGTGAGAGTGTTTGGGGGAACTTCTCAGGAACTCTGAATAGGAAAAAGGACTAGATCTTTATAAAGGCACCGTGACAGCTGGTGGGCAATGAAGGTCTCTGTCCTCTTGAGGAAACACAAATGTACCAACAATACCTTGTGCTCTTCTAGTCTTGGGGGATTCCTTGGGAGTCACCCATCCTGATTTTCAGGTGGACCCCTGGCAAGGGCAACCCATCACAAACCTTCCAACCAGGCCCCCTCTGGGGCAGGCACCGGGTCTTCCAGACTGAGCCAATGGGTCCCTCCCAGAGGAGCCCCAAGCGATATCTTCTTCCAGGAGCATCACCACCACGGCCCCTGGAATAGGATCAGGTCAACCGCCCCCAGCACCTCTGGGGGCAGCTCTTGCCAAACCCCCCACGTGCGCTTCATCCCTCCCAGTATATACAAATCTACTTTTTGCAGCTTTCCCAGAAATCTCTCAGAGGCAGCCAGCCAATTAAACAAAAATTTTTAATGTTTCCAAAAGCTCTGGTCTTTCAATACCCGTGCCAGGACGATGGTGTGTGGGGCAGGGGGAGAGGAAATACTATGGCAGGATTTATTCCCAGTGAAAGAATTGGTCTGTGAGGGTGATCTTTGCTAAGTACGATAAAAAAGATGTAAGTTAACAATAGTCAAAATCATGTCATAAATCACAGGGGCATCACACTCAGAGGCAAATACACGTGTACAAGGGCGTGAACACACTGACCGTAAGCTTAGAGCTGGGGCTAGAAAAGGCAGCAGCTCCCGGCCTCCCTCCTGGTAGACAAAGGCTTTCTCCATCTGGTTTTCTCTGCCTGGAGGTCCCTGGGCACTTGTACCATCAGTAACACTTCACGGAGCCTTCAGTCCTAACAAATAATTAGCTAAAATTGAACCAGGGATTTCTTACATGCATGTCATAGGTCTGATATGAATAATGAGACAGAAGGTTAACGGTGGGTCAGAGACAGTTCCCCATCCTCCAGCTTATTTATTCAGCGAAATGAGAAATTGATCACATTATTGCGTATAGGGGAAGCCTGATTCATCGCAATCAGCTTGGAATTGGCAGTTTTGACTGTAGGCAATTTGGGGACATTACTTATGCCTGAATAGGCCAGGAAGGTCATTTATAGCTTGTTAACACCTTTCCGACCTCCTCCATGGCCAGCTCACATTCCCCAACCCTCTTGGCCTTGTACCCAGGCCAAATAAAAAATCATGGTGGGTATGACACTTCTGATAAAATTAAAACCACCATAAGAGATACTCCAGAGGGGGCTTCTTTAATGTATGTGCGTCAGAACGTGATTTGCTTATACATCCGTCCATCTGTCTGTCCATCCATCCACCTGTCCCTTGTTTGTTCATATGTAATTCAGTCTTAGACCCATTTGATAAACACTGGTTGCTTATGCTTATGGCATTGGACACCACTGTTGCAGGGATTAAAGGAGATCATGGGCAATTCCAATTGCTAGTGCCTCTATGTGAGAGAGGGCAGTGCATCTCATTCCAAACTCCAGGAATATTCCTAGAATCCAGCACAGTTCCTGGAAACTGGGTGATAACTTAGTAAGTGTGGGATGAAAGGTGAGTTCCTAGTGTCATTTGCTGCCACTCACATTCCTGAGTACTTCCTGTGTGCAGGGCTTTGTGCTAACAGCCATGGTGCCGGGTATAGGTCTGGCTATGCGAGCCGTGCAGTGTAAGATTGAAACACATGGACTCAGAATCAGACTGCGAGCCTCAGTTTCCCTGTCTGCAAAATGGGGACAATAATTGGATGAACCTCAGGTGATGTATGAAAACATATAACACATTCAGAAATGGTGCCTGGTACATTCTAGATGTTCCATAAATTACAGCTATCATTCTCATTCTCATTCTCATTGTGATCACGATGGCTGGTAGACATCTTCTTCTGTCGCTGGAGAACTGCTTCTTTCCCCAAAATCCCCAAGAGGAGTGGGGAGGAAGTGAAGGGTGGTGTTTTGGTTATTTGTTGCTACATCAAAATCCAATACAACCTTAGAGACTTGAAACTGCAACAACTACTGACAGTCTTTGACGTTTCTGTGGGTTGACTGGGTTCAGCGGGGCAGTTCTTTTGCTGGTCTCACTTGGGGTCTCCTACGCAATCACTGCCCGATGACATCTGGGGCTAGAGTTTTTGTGCAGACTCATCTGGGATGTGAGGACAACCGGGTCCCTCTCCGCCACCCCATGCAGTCTTGGGGCCTCTCCTTTCTACAAGGCCAGTGTGGGAACTAGCAGAGCAATAGATAAGGCAGGCCAGAAGCAGCACACCACGAGGAGCTCACTGCCTCTGCTCTGGCAAGCAAAGAAGGCTACCCAAACAGACGGGAACGACAGTACAGCCGGCCCTGAGGATCTGTGGGTCCGCATCCGCAGATGCAGAGGGCTGACTGTAAGGGACTGTGAGCCTCTACAGATTTTGGTACCTGCAGGGGGTCCTGGACCAGTCCCCCGCGGATACCAAGGTATAACTGTATTACCTGGTCTTATCCTTAATATCATTAAATACTGCCCAAGCCCAGGAGCACGCTAAAAAGGACAGATGCAGCCTGACCTGGGTTTTCACTGTCAACATCTGTTTAAAAACCTTTGTGCACAGTGTATGTTTGTTTGTCAGATCTGATTTTTAACATACTTATTGTGCTTGCCCTCATTGGAGGCCCTGAGCCTTTTTTTTACCAAGTGAAGAATCATCCTTCTTTGCTAAATTCCAGTTGTCTCGAAGCCAGACTGAACTTTGCCGTAAGTAAAGATTCATAGCCCCACAAACAAACGCTGGGTCTGGATAGGCAGTGGACACAGAGGTGGGGCGGGAAGGGCGGCGAGGGGCAGGGCCCAGACTGTTGGTGGTCTCTGCTTTCTTCCTACCTCTCCACCCCCCACACACATACTCATCCCCACCCTCTTCCCAGTGCTTTCCCCCCGCCCCCAACCCCGTCCTTATAATAAACAAAACTCTTTCATTCTGGGGCCTGGAAGATCCTATAATGAGTTGAGCCTCTTAACAGTCTATTTTAATAAAACTCAGCTCCCTGGCTATATGGAGACCATAAAACATGCAGGTTCCAGCAATAGTATGTTTAGTAGCCCTGCTTGATAAAGTGGAAATGTTTGCATGTTTCAAATTATGAGCAATTTAAAGTAGGAAGCTAGCAAGCCAGTTCTTGGGTTATGAAGCTTGACATTGTTAAGCCTTAAGAGAACACATACTTCAAAGTCTCCTGGTCTGAAATATGTCCTTTACGCTGCTCAGCAAGAACCAGCTGGGATAAGCCTGCAGCCGCCGGGAGGGGGAAACCACAGCGTGATTTGGCTGGCAGAGCATCAAGCCTTCAGCACATACGCAGACTTTTTGTTCAGAAAGAGGTGTCCCCAAGGAAAGCCCTGCTGGCCTCAGCACCCACCCCCTTGCATGTGCGCTACGGAGGGGCCCATGAACTCTGCCGATTTTGGAGGTAGTGATTTAGCACCAGCAAAGCATTCCAAGAAATGCTGAATATCACAGGGGAGAGCTGAGCTGCTGCCAGCAGTCGAATCTTATCAGCGGTTTTAAACTGACTTTATAAGAATCCCTCTGTTTCGGTTTATTTTCTATTAGACGTTGTGCCATATTTCACTTGAACAAGTGGTTTTTGCAAAGTTCACTCTGCTCTGGCCATGCTGGCTTCCTGTCTACTCCTCAAGCTTGCGCCCGTTTCTGAGCCTTCACTTAACGCTGGCTGTTCCCTCTGCCTAGAATGTTCTTCTTTCGTTTTTTAGTGTGTTTGGCTCCTCCCTGTCAATTACTTTTCAGCTTAAGTGATAACTTCTTGGAGAGACCTTTCTGTATCCTCCCAGGCCTCTGCATTTATTCTCTCATATCTCCTTCATTTTCTCTTTCCAGGAACTTACCACAGCCTTGGAATGATTTTGTTTGTTTACTTGCTTACTTGTTTACTATCCATCTCCCCCAAGAGCATGTCAGTTTCGGGAGAGCAGGCACCTTGTCTCCCTGTTCACCACTGAGCGGCACACGGTAAGTGCTCAGTAACTGCTTCTTCAATGGATGGATGAATGGATAGGTGCATGGACGGTTGTGTGGGAGTATAAGTAGGTGGGTGAGTGGCTAGATGAATGGGTAGATGGGTGGATGGATGGATGGATGGGTAGATGAGTGAGTGGGCAGATGGATGGATGGATACATGGATGGACAGATGGATAGGTGGGTGGGTAGATGAGTGGTTGGGTGGGTAGATGGGTGAATGGGTAGATGGATGGGTGGATAAATGGATAGATGGATAGATGGATGAATGAAAGGATGGATGGATGACCTATAAGGATTTTTCAAACTCCAAACTTTAGGATTCTGAGTCCTTGGAGGATAAGACATTAGGGTAAGGTGAACGAAGTTTGAGAAGTTAAATGCAGTGTTTCGGCAATATTGGTGGCTCTTGCAACAATCGGAAGGCATGTGAGCATATAGGGTCACTTTTGGGAGAAGAGTTGCCAGCAATGAAAATGACTCCCCTTGCCTCTTTAATATCACACTACCTTCTTCAATTTATTTTCCCAAGGTCCAAGATGGGAGATACAATTTCTATACCTCCTTAAAAAATCCTATAATTGCACGCACCCTGGATCCACCATCCCCAAGCAGCACCCCCAGTTACACAGGAACAAAGACCAGCCTGTTCTTGGCTAGACAGCCGAGCCAGGCCCAGCCACCGTGCGGTATGCGACCCCGACTGGCTGGCTGAATTCTTCAGCTGATAAGAGTACTCGGTCTCTTGCTAAGAGGGAGCGTGCAAATTGGGGTGAGGAGACCTCCCTGTGGTTCGTTCTGTCCCTGCCCCTCCAGGGGAAACACCCCCATCTTCCACAGGGTCTCCTCTTACCCACATCAAACCCAGGTTGGATTCCAGACAGTCAGTGGTACCCAGGCCGTCCCCCTTTCCCTGGGTATCACTTGACAGCTGGACCTGGCAGCCAAAACCGAAGATGCCTCCATCAGAAGGCTTTGCCAGGGAGGCAGACAGCGCCTCACTGCCTAGAATAACTTTGTGAGCATGGACGTTCTCCTCCTGGTCCCCATTCCTGTGGCCACCACTTTTAATAGATAAGCTTGCTGGGTCCCTTGCCTCTTGCCCATCAAAAACTCCAGGTACAGAATGGGGTTGCCCAGGGTCACTGTGTACAGGTTATGCCCTGCTCACTTACAGGGGGCACTGGGCACAAGAGCACAGCGTGAATGGCATCTCCCTGGAGTTGTGCATCATGGCAGCCCTGGGGAGACCTCCACAGAGATAGTTCCAGGGGCTGGGATGCTGGGGGCCTGCCTGGAAGACTAGGGCTGCATTTGGGTTGTCAGCTGCGGAATATTTCTACTGTCAGTTCAACAAAAAGTGTGATGATCACAGTGAAGCTTAACAAAGAAAACGCTATCGGGCAATTAGTAAGCCCAAGTCAGCAGGACTGATGTGAAATTTATCATGTTGGGAATAGCACGTTCATTTGCATGTGACAAAGGTTGGCATGTGAGTGCAATGCCTGGGAAGCTCAGGAAGGCAACAACTTTGCTCTTTCTGTCCCCAAAGTTAGAGATCAGACCCCCTTTCTCTGCTCTGAAGTCTCAGAAGCAAGGGTGCAGGAAACACACAACTCTATTTTGTATAGCGGAGGTAAGGGGTTGATGTTCTCAGCTGGGGACGTGGGGTGTCGCTTTTAGGAAGAAGTGGGGAGGACATGAGATACAGAGAGAAGCAGCAGTGTTGTTTAAAACCCAGAGAGAAGGCCTTCAAGGGGCTGTTTTGAAGCTGCCTCTGCAGGAGGACACCCTATGAATGGCCCAGAATCGGAAGGGGAGTGCCTCACTCAGCCCCGTGCTGCTTATTACGAATAAACACTCACCTCCACTGCCCTGGAGTCATGGGCCAGATGAGGTGACATTTCCAGTGGTGGGGGTGGGGTGCACCACAGCCTCCCTGGACCCCTCAGCTTAGAAGCCACGGGTCGCCTGGGTGAGCGGTCAGACCCCCAGGGGTGACAGGGCTCGGATGCTTCTGGAAAGGTATAAGGGATTGGGGCGTTATTAGATTCACCCCTTTCCCTCTGATTTCTCTTTTATGAACCTGCCTTTACACACCCACACGTGTTTGCTTTGGAAGAACGATTTTCAGAGGCCGCACGAAGACGTGGCCCCCTCAACGGGCTCCCCTCTCCTTCCCAGTCAGAGCCTCTGAGCCACGTCAGGGCGTCAGGTGTGCTCAGACGTGAATAAAACATTTATTGGGGTTGAAGTCTTTACTAGAGCTCGGGAAGCCACAGGGACAGCTGTATGTGCCTGAATTCGAGTGGCAGAGACCAGGGTTCTTGGCTCAGCCGGGCTGTCCACTTTGCCTGCCATCTTGGTCTTAGCGTCGCCTTCTGTTCCCTTCCCCCTGGCTCTCACGTCATCCCCATTGGACTCCTCTTGGCCTTCCTTCTTCCAATCTCCAAACTTTGGCATTCCTGATGGTTCAGGTTCTGAGAGCAGGAGGGTAGGAAACAGTCAGTGGGAAGCTTTTATTTATTGAGCACCTACTGGTAAGGAGAATAAGGTATCGTCTCTACTCCCATTAAACCTTCTCTCTGATGGGGATGAACAGTTAGTGATAACTCAGGAGGAGAAATGCAATGATTGGATGGGCAGGGTGGTGGTTGTCACAGTGTTATGGGAGCACTGGGCTAATGGGGTGGGTGTAAATCAGGGAATACTTCCTGGAGGAGGCGTTTCTTAAATTGAACCGTGAAGGACAAGTGGAAATTATTTAGTTGCAGAGGAGGAAGACCTGAAGGAGCAGAAGTGAGAGCAAGCTTGTCATCGTTCTAGGAAGTTAACGCACGGCAAGGTCAAGGGCTGGAAGTGGGAACCCCTTGTTTGCAACCTCATTGAATAGGCTGCATTTGTCAAATGCTTGAAATGCCCAGCTCAGATCTGGGTAACCACGAAGACAGAATAAAGGGAGTGTCTTTTGGGGGAGGAAGATGCAGGCTGTAGTCTAATAGTTCCAGGGCGAGGTCCAGGGAGTTTATCTGGATTAAAGATGGCCACAAATTCTTTGCCATTTCTTGCATCAAAAGACAGTCTATTTCCTCTTCCCTTGAGTTTGGGTTGCCCCTAGAATTTGTTTTGACCAAGGGATACAGAGGAAGTATCTTTCTGGAACTTCCAAGTACAGACTTTGAGAAGACAGTTATGCTTTCTTCCTCTTGAAAACTCAGTGACCACACTGAGAGAACCCCAAGCCAAATGCAGAGGCCACGTGGACATAAGCCAAGGTGCTCTGGTCAATGGCCCCAAATGGACTCCAAGCCACAGCCAGCACCAACTGCCAACCGTGTGAGAGTGCCATCTTGGTGGTTGTTCCAGAAGAACTGAGTCCCCAGCTCCAGTTGACAACACTGAGCCCCATAGATACACAGAGTCTTGAGAGATGAGAAATGATTGTTTTAAGGCATGAAGGTTGGCATGATCGATAACTGAAATATCGGACCAAGGCCCAGTCCTCTGAAGCTGTCACCTGTGCTGACCAAGCTCCCCACATTGGCTCTTTCTGTTGCTCAAGACTTCATTTTCCTGACAGGCCTCTTCCCCCAATTTTACCGTCAATTAGCCAGTAAACATCAATGGAATATGTTTTCTGAGTCACTCCTGGGTTACAGAAGACACAGGAAAATACTCCCTGCCCTCAAGGGGATCACTATATATGTGAAAAGACAAATGTAGCATCCCAATTTGTTAGAGCCAGAAATTGAGATCTTCTCCTTGATCCTTCCCTACCCCTCCCCATCAAAAAGTAGCAACCAACATTTTCTCAGTGCTCTTACTGTGTCAGGCGTCATTCTAAGAATTTTACATGAATCAATTCATTTAGTCCTCATAACAATCCTAAGAGGAAAGTAGTATTTTCCTCCCCACTTCACAGCTGAGAAAACTGAGGTGCAACGTTAAGTCTCTTGCCCAAGTCACAAAGTTAGTCCATGAGAGAGCTAGGATTTGAATCTAGGCTGGGTGATTCCAGAGCCTGCCTTCTTAACCAATCCTAGAGCACCAGCACCCACCTTTGAGTCAGAGAGTTTGAGATGCAAATTATTTTCTGCGTAACCTTGGTTAAATAACTCCACCTTTCTGAATCTGTTCTTTTCTCCGTAAAATGGAGCCGTACTTGCTTATCCAGATTATTGCAAATGAGACAATATATGCATCTTTCCAGATACATAACTGTAGTGTTTTTTCCCTTCTCCTCACTGGAGAAAACATATATCACATAAGATTTCTGAACTTAAACAGTGAGTAAGTCATGGTGGCAGCTTGCCTCAATTTGAACATATGGTATTTTAGACAGTCAGTGGCCCCTACCGGAGAAGTTTTGTCTTGCAGCCAGGCTCTATAACTAGTGTAAATGGGTAGCTCTAGGGCAGCGGTCAGCAAACTTTTTCTTTAAAGAGTCAAATAGTAAATATTTTAGGCTTTGCGGGCCACCCAGTATCTGTCACAGCTACTCAACTCTGTTGTTGTAGCATGAAAGCAGCTAAAGGTGATATATAAGCGAATGAACTTGGCTGTGTTCCAATAAAACTTTATTTACAAAAATCAAGTGGTGGGCCAGATTTAGCTTACAAGCTGTAATTTGCTGACCCCTGCTCTAGGGTAGGAGTATAGAGGTTCTGCTGGCAATTTCCCTTCCAAGCATGGGAGAAGATCCTGTAGAATAGGAAATTGGTCCCAGGGTAAAATGACAGAAGGAGTGAGAGCTTTCATAAACAGGGAAAAGTTCTGCCAATGTTTTCCTATAAGTTTTTGTATCCAGCATGCCATGAGCCCGGCTCTGTGTCAAATTTTCAATTCTGATATTTGCAATTTTGAAAGTTGTTTGTAGGAATATAAAGATCAACTTACAAAAAGTCATTCAAGGATCCCCTTTGTGGCATCCTGTCTAATCCACAAAATGATCATCCTGTGTCTCCTTAGGAGTATAATCTTCCTGTTCCTATAGAGCAATAATCCTTGGAAATGCACTGGGGGAAACAGTGTTCTATGGTAAAATACGTTTGGAAAGTCCATATATTCTCTTCTCCCTCTTGGAGATTCCTAATGGATATAAGTATATCAAAAGGCTGAGCATTCCTATAGTAACAAAACCCGTTAATCTTGGTTAACTCTGAGTTTTACAAACTCACTTGACCACAAAGACTTAATAGCTCATAGGTTAAAAACACAGGGTCTGGATCCAATAAAATGAGAACAATAATACCTATCTCAGGGGGCTGGAGTGAAGAACACACACGATGAAGCCTATGGAGGGCTTAGTACGTGGCCTGTGAAACAGCACCCCAGTACCAGATGCATTGGAAAGGCAGGTCAAGAGCATCTAGAAAGGTATTAATAAATCCATGTCTCATGTTAATTTTTAAAGGAGTTAGTTCATGGTATGCCATATCTTCTGGTATAACAAATGCCATAACTGATCTTTCGGGAATTTTTAGAAATTTCAGTCCAAGGCAGACACTCACTATCCCAGGCCTCCTGCTTTTTTTTTTTTTTTTTAATTGAAGTATAGTCAATTTACAATGTTGTGTTAATTTCAGGTGTATAACAGAGTGTTTCAGCTATATATGTATATGTGTGTGTATATATATATATATATATATATATATATATATATATATATATATTATGTTCTATATATATATTCTTTTTCAGATTTTTGTCCATTATAGGTTATCAGGAGATACTGAATCTAGTTTCCTGTGTTATACCGTAAGTCCTTGTTATTTATCTATTTTATATATAGTAGTGTGTATCTGTTAATCGCAAGCTCTTAATTTATCCCTCCCCATCCTCCAATCAGGCCTCCCGCGTTTTTCATTCTTGAAAACAAAGAAAGATCCCTGAGAGTGGCCTGTGTTAGAACTGGAAGAGCACGGAGAGCGTTTCCTCATGAGACGTCAGGCTCCTGCTGGAATGCTCACCCCGGAATGGGTAGGTGGTGATCTGGAGCGCCCTGGAAACTAGCTGGAGGAAGACAGTCAGCCCGAGAGGAAGGATGTGGATGCTGGTGGTCTAATTTCCCTCCACAACAGGACCCTTTCACACCCCCTCCCACAAAGGCCAGAGGCCCGAGATATTGACACATGCCTTTAAGCCTTTGGATACTTCAAAGCAAGAAGATTAGGAGGGAGTCTTAGAACCCGTTCCCCAGAGAGAACCGTTTGTCCAAAAGTTGATATTATTGATGCTGGGGGAAGCTGAGAGGAGCATGTAATTTATTTAATAAAAGTCGGACTGTGTTTGCTGGGGCTCCTGAGTTTTCCTGCTTCCTTAGGAGCATTCTCAGAGGCTGGAAGGGCCCCCCTGTGATCAACAGGAATGTTTGATCAGCTATGCGTCTTCTCCAGGGCAGCTCAGACGATCCGAAAGGCTTCGGCTCTCTGGTCGTCTCCAGAGCTTTTCTCCTTAAATTCTTTGTTTCCTTCAGAATTCATTATAAGCGACATAATTACGTCTCTTTTTCTTCTCTGATTGAGCACATTTCTTACAAATGGTGATTTACCACTTGGATGCAGGAGGAGGCTGAATGGATGCTGTGTGCCCCAGCAGGCTTGCCTCTCCTGTCCTGAACTGTATCGCCCCCCATGCCAGGCCCTCGGCTTGCTACTGTCCCTCTCCAACATGTGCCTGATTTGGGGCATTGACAGATCCCCACAAATCCACAAGGAAGGAGAGAGTTTCTGGGTCAGCCCAAAGTTGAGTTTCAGAGGATGATGGAGTCCTTGTAGAGAATTTGGGATGTTACCATGAAAAATTAATGGTATCGTTAATTTCGTTCCCAAGTCTAGACCTTTTATCTATATATGATTGCTATAATTCCTTGCTTAGAAACAAACATTTGATTAGACCTCTGCTTCCCACCTGTAGTGAAAATAAAAAAGAGGATTGGATAGATAGCAAATTATCGACTGCAACAGGAAGAATTGAAAAATCAGAGACAGACACAAGAGAATACATTCATTCATTCATTCATTCATTTTACTGATATTTATTTTGCTTCTTCCTGTGCCAGGGACTGCTCTGGGGGGGGGGGGGGGGGCGGTGTACTTACAGTGGTGAACACCAATCCCTTATATTCTTTGTGCACATATTATTTGATAAACTTTATTTCATTAGTCATTCCCATCAACAGTCATGGGAGTATTTCATTAGTCTGTCCCATCATATAGGAACTAGTCTTATTTATTTTAATTATTTATAAATAAATACAGAGGAGAAAACTGAGGCTTAGAGAAACTAAATGACTGCCCAAGGTCAACAAAGCTATTAAGCGGCAGACCTTGGATTTCAACCCCACAATGTGATACCAAGACCCCCAAGTTTGGCTAAAACGCTCCATTGCCACTTAAGGCAAGCAGTCTTTGCTCCATGGAGTTTGCATTCTAATGGAGAGACAGTCAATTGTAAAGAAAGACAAATGTAAGTGTATAAACAAGCAAGATCATTTCAATAGCAGTAAGGGCCCGGGAGAATATAAAGCAGAGTGACGTGAGAGGCAGTGATGAGGGAAAGGTACTCGGAAGACCCTCCTTCCCCACCTTGGCACTTATGACAGCAGGACTGGTTCTCCTTGGGCCTAATTGTTCCACCTGTAGGCAGGAGGCTGGATGAAGGATCCTTCTGTGGCTCCTTTCATTCTATGGATGTACGGGTAACACTTGTCACTGCTTACAACCAGCGTTCTTCCCACATGTTCTGACACATGGGATTTCCCAGCACGGAGAGAGCTAGACGGTTAGAGACAGGCTGAGTTAGATGATACCTAAGTAAAAAGTCACCTTTGTCCTTAAGCAAATAATCCTACAGAGGATACCAGATATGGTGCTAAGCAGGTGTCCAAAGATTGGGAAACGCTAAAATCAGTGACTCTCAACAGGGCACAAGTTTTGTCCCCAAGGGACATTTTGGCGATATCTAGAGACAGTTTTGGTTGTCACAACTGGGAGAGGGATGCTAATAGCATCTAGTGGGCAGAGGCCAGGGACACTGCTAAACATCCTAGGATGTATAGGACAGCTCCCTATAACAAAGATGATCCAGTCCAAATGTCAGCAGTGCTGAGGTTCAGAAGCCTCACACTGAAGTGGTATATATGTGTAAAGAGAGAGAGCACCACCCTCATTTTCTGAAGAATCTCTGCACCCAAAACCCTTCCAAAGTTTTAGGGAGACAACAGCTTTCAACATCATTGCTGTGTCCTGAATTGCGTCTTCCCTCACCTCTTCAAATCCACATGTTGAAAGCTTAATTCTTAATGTGATGGTATTTGGAGATGCGGCCTTTGGGAAGTAATTAAGCTTAGATGAGGTCATAATGGTGGGGCCCTCATGATGGGATTAGTGCCCTTATAAGATTAGACACCAGAGAGCTTTCTCTCTCTCTCTCTCCTTCTCTCTCTGTCTCTCTCTCTCTGCCATGTAAGGACCCAGTGAGAAGGCAGCTGTACGCAAGTCAGAAATCACCATTGGGGATTGAATTAGCTGGCACCTTGATCTTGGACTTCCCAGCCTCCAGAACCATGAGAAATAAATTCCTACTGTTTAAGCCACCAAGTCTATGACAGTTTGTTGATTAGCCCAAGCTGGCTACTACAAATATTCTACTAAAAATTTCCACCCAAAATTCAGCTCAGAAGGCAGGATCAGGACGTTTCCCACTTTCAAAATGGGCTAACACACCCATTAGAGAAAGAGAGGACTTGCTTAGACACGTGTGGTAAAAGAGACAATGCCTAAACCCCTACTTTCATAAAATTGATAATATAAAACATATCTCCATTAGGGTCTTCTTTAATTGAAGAGATACTTTCTTTCATCCCTGCCAGGAAGAAGAAAAGTCATGTTTCCAGCTTGGGCTGCTGTTTCATCTGTTAGACCTGCTTGTAAGCTAAACCAAGTTACATTAAAAATTATTGGTCTCATAACTTTTTTTTTGTTTTTTGCTTTAAAGAGACCCATATGGAACCAATATCATGATAGAATTGTAGCTGCATGAAACCACTGGGCATTTTGACCCACTCTCTGCTTCTTAAGAGATTTTAAGTGCAACTCTTTTTATTTCCTTCGATTATTAAGTGACTATCTCAGCAAACAACTCCAAACTTAGAAAGTTAGACTAAAGAAATGATGAAGCAGATCTAGTCCACATGCAGAAATCTTTCTTCTCCTTGCAGGCCTTGATTCCTTGATAGACCCAGTGCTATGTCTCCAAGGGAATCTCTGCATCTTCTTCTAGGGCACCAGCCAACCCCTGCTTTTCCCTGATTAAGAAATTCTCTGGTAGGATCTGAGCATTTGCAAAAGTGTAAAATATGATCAATAGCCTTTGCACAAGTATTTTCACAACCCCAAACTTCTGATAGGTTATATTTCATTGACTTGGAAGAAACACAGCGTTATCTGGAAAAACAGCACAGATGTTGCCTAATAAACGTTTGTTTTATGCATTGTATTAACCTCATGAAACATTTATGCAAATCTTGCATTAACAAAAGGTAAAAGAACCATTCTATGTTATGAAGCATACAAGAGGACGACCTTTGTTTTTTTATTTTGTTTTGTTTTTTGTTTTGTTTCGTTTTTAACCTCGGTATTTTATGGGTGTGTTTGTAACTCTCAGGGTTTCTATTTAGGAGCACACAAGGGCATTACAGATTTTCATCTCTTCTGTTTTTAGTTCTGTTGTCATTCCTTCCAGCTGATTTCACATTTTATGATGCTAATGGTGGCTGTACGGTTTGGAGTTTCTCTCCTGTCAGCTGGTCAGTAGGTCTGAGGGATATATTTAATAGAATCTGACAGCTGATGGAACTGGCCCCATTGAAAGAGGATTTGATATGTGGAGTGAATGTGGAGACCCTGAATTCGCCATAATAACGGCCATTATTATTCAGCCTCTTGCAGCCAATATAACTCTTTCTCTGGTACACACCAGTACATGCGTACAAAAGACATGACTTATGGATGACTTCTTCCGTATACTGATCTGAGGGCCGTTTAGATAGCATGTCAAAACAGATTAGCCATCTTATATCCCGCCACAAAATTAAGGGAGAGAACTTTGTACAACTCTCCTCAACAAATGCACATGTGCCCATAAACAAAGAAGGTATAGAGGGGCAAGGATGGTCCTTGTCAGGGTTATGGGAGCCAGGGCACTGAGAAAAGCTGCAGGTTCATCCAGTTAGGTGCACTGTTTCTGCTTGGGCCCCTGAGAGCGCTGTCAGAGATGGAGCTGGGTCGGGGTTGCGGGAGGTGGAAGCGACAGGTGGGAATCCATTGCCTGGGAGGCTGGCACCAAGCTTCACCTCATACGCATGGGGCTGGGATATGAGGGTGGGTTTCGGCCCACGCCAGCCACAGTGTACTAGAACTTCTGTTGAAATAACATATAAAGCTGCAATCTGGCAACCTGATTCAGCCATGATTTTCACTAGGCGGGCTTGTCTGCTAGTTGTTGAAGTTACCTAACATTTATAGAATGCTTGCCATGTGCTAAACTTTACCTGTGTTAAGCCTTTTAATCCCCCCAAAACCATAATAATATCATTATTATTATGAATTATTATTATTATCCCCATTTTACATATGCAGGAACTGAGGCCCAAGCAAGCTAGGTAACTGGTCCAAAGTCACAGCTCATAATTAGTGGAGGGAAGATTGAACTTCAGTTAAGTCAGAACCCATAGCCGTAACAGTGACACTTTTCTGCTTCTGCTTCTGTTTGTTTGCCTGCAGTGAGAAGTGTGTGTGTGTGTGCATGCACACGCACATGCGTGCATGCGTGTATGGATTCTTGGGTGCAAGAAATCCCCTAGAAATCACCTGGCCCTTCCCCTGGCTGCAGCCGAACTGACATTCAATCAAGGAAGCAATGAACTGTGTTTCTTCCTCTGTAAACTGGGCACTTCCCATCCCACAGGGCTGTTATAAAGTCCTGGAAGACCCCATGTGCACCCAGGGGGCCACCCAACCCTTCTCTCCTTCATTTCCAAGCTCAGAACCCCACCCTATCTGTATCCCCTTATCAGCTGCCTTACCCCCAGGGTTCGTTCCCAGACATTCAATACAACTCTGTGAGGTTATCATGTAAGGTAATGATATCAGAAACACTTGACTCTACATTCCTAAATATCCTTGTATTTATCCATGTCATCTTCTGGCAAAAAAAAGGAAAATGGCTGCAGAGAAGTGAGCACAAGTGTCAGAGGTAGCTGAGGAAAGCGTGCCAGGTGTTAGGAGATATACTCATAGCTGTCTGTGTTTAAATTACATGGCGTTGGTACTTTTTAGGTCAGAGACATAAAACCTACTATTGATCTTGAGCAATGCATCCAATTTTGAATGTCTGTTAAAGCCCCAGGCACTTCAATGCCACATAATCAATATCTTTTCGTTCTTCCTTTCCTTTTTTTTTTTTTTTTTTTTTGGTAGCAAATGTATGGGTTTGTTTATCCATCCTCCAGGTGTCCAGCCTGGCCTTTTATTCCTCCTCAAGTAGGACACACAGCATGCTGGGGACCCGCTGCTAAGAACCTCCACCTGCAAGATTGCAGGCCCTGAGACTCAGGTATCAGAGAAATAGTACAGCCCAGACGGCTTTCCAGGAGCAGGTCCCACCTTAGAGGCAGCCATAGGATATGGAGGAGGAGTGTGGTGTGGAGAGCGAGATAGGGACAGAGACAGAGACAGAGAAATGGAGATGGGAAAATATGAGGTCGTGCTTAGCTTGGTGTAGACCCTAAGATAAGATAATATGTGAAATCCTGAAATTTAGAGTGGAAAAGGGGCTTGGAGATTGTCTGGAAAATTGTTCTCTTCCAATTCGCAGGTGGAAAAACTGGTAGCTGGCCCAAAGTTTCATATGTACTGGGTTGCTGAAGCTACCTGGAGAAAATGGGCCAGCTCATATAGAAAATGGGTTAAGCCTTGGTCTCTGTTAACGAAAGGGTTTAAGGTCGACCAGATGACCATTGTGGTCTTGCAACAATGACCCTGAGGACATCTGGTAAGTAGGTCAACCAGGTGGGTCATGTCCCTCAGGGCCACCAGGCCGTGCACCCTGACTAAAGGCCCAGGGGCTGTGGTGGGATGCAAGAGCAGCTTCCTCTACAGGCTGCTATTTAGATTTGGCCTTGAAGGACGAGGAGAGTGGAGAAGGGAACCTGGTGAAAGATGAGGAGTTGGGGGCAGAGGAAAGAGGACAAAGAGATGACTTAGGTTAAGACAGAGAGGCAAGAAGAAGCATGGCACACTGAGAGGATCACAAACGGTTCCCATTAACAACAGGGTGGGTGCATGAAGGCGCGGCAAGAAAGACAGCATCCAGGCGGCCAGTGGGTGTCCTGTAATAGGAGTTATGAACTATCTGCCTTGAAGGGTTTTGAATCAGGAGAGCAACACGATCAGTGTCGCACTGTGACAAGTTCATGCTGGCTAGAGGGCAGAAGGTGGATTGGAGGGGGCAAGACCAGGGTCAGGGAGCCAGAGAGTAGGTTATGCCTGCAGGCATGGCCAGCAATGATGATGGCCAGACAAGGAAGTGGCAGAGGAGAGGCTGGGTTTCAGATATTTGTGAGGGAGGCTCTGCAGGGTTTGGTGAGAGACTGGGGGTGAGTGAAGTGACGGGAGGGAGTGACCCTTAATACTGGCACTACCTGTGACTTATTGTGACTTACTGTGTGACTTTTGGCAAGTCACTTAACCTCTCTGAGCCTCAGTTCCCTCACCTATAATATGAAGATAATATTATCTACCCCATAGAGCTTTAATGACAATGAAATGAAGTAATATATGAAAAGTGTGTTGCTCAGTGCCCACCATATAGTAAACCTTCAACAAATGGTAGTTAAATTCTATTATATTATTGACCTTGTGGGGGACGTCCAATGAGACACACTGTGTTTTGAAGTAGCGTCATTCCTAACACAGTCTTGAAGTAGATTATTTGGGGCATAAGCTGTTTCTAAGAAGCAAGCTCGAGTTACTTCTCTAGTGCAGGAAGACAACAACTTAAGCGTCTAACTGTCTTCTATTTCCCAGGTTCCCAAGAAAATGACCAACTGTATGTAAAAATAGGAAAATACTTATATCAGCCCTGGGTATTAGAGGAGAGTGTTATTTATAGGCTAGAAAATCTAAAGAATGTCTGTTACGAACAGAGCAGAGGAGCAGATTGACGGATGAGCCAATCAGAGTCAGGATTTCTCGAATGAGAATAAGCAATCTGCTTGATAAGAATCTCAGAAAGATCTTTGCAGAACCTCAGCAATAGCCCTACTGGGGTGAGAACTAGAGATGGGAGTGGGCTAGAACATCTGGAGCTGGTCAGTGCTGTGAGGAAGTGCCCACAGTGCCAAGGGCATGGCGAGATGGATGCCCACAGAAGGGGTTCCTTGGGATTTAACCCTGAAACAGACTGCCATGCCAGACCTGGGTCAGGGCATTGCCCCAACAAACTACTGGCTGCCGAGCTTTAGTAAATATTAATTCTTCATCTTCCCAGCACCTAGTTCCTCTTATCCTAGTAATGGCTCTGATTTTAAACTTGGTATCAATCCTTCCTTCCTTCTGAGTTCACATGTTCAGAGTGGATCTCCAGGGTGGAGTTCATGACCTAGGTCTGGTCAATCCAGCACCAAGGAGACCTGGCCAGTGATTCATTCAGGAATGGTCACATCACCTGGGGTGGTCCAATCAGAATGATTCTCAAAAGTTCAGTGGGAGTCCACAGTGAGATACCACTTCACACCACTAAGAGAGCTATAACCAAAAAGACAGGTAATAACAAAGGTTAGGAAAGATGTGGGAAAATTGGAACCCTCCCACGCTGTTAATGGGATTGTAAATAAATAAATGATGCCGCTGCTTTGGAAAACAGTCTAACAGTTCCTGAGAAGGTTAAATATAGGGTTACTATATAACCTAGCAATTCTACTCCAAAGTATATACCTAAGAGAAATGAAACCAAATGTCCACACTGTACACAAATGTTCATAGTAGCATTATAATAGTCAAAAGGCGGAAACAACCCAAATGTCCATCAACTGAAGAATGGATAAACAAAATATGGTACATCCATGCAATGGAATGTTATTCAGCCATAAAAAATGAATGATGTTTTGATATATGCTACAACCAGGCCAAACCTTGAAAACATTATGCTAAATGAAAGAAGCCACTTAGAAAAGACCACATACTATATGATTCCATCTATATGAAATGTCCAGAAATGGGGTGTTTATAGAGACAGAAAGTAGGTCAGTAATTGCTTAGGTCTGGGGGCTGGAAGGTGACGGTGAATGGGTGCAAGGTTTCTTCCTGAGACAATGAAAATGTTCTAAAAATTGATTGTACTGATGGCTGCACAATTCTATGAATATACTAAAACCACTGATGTTTACATTTTAAATGCATGAATTGTATGGTATGTGAATGACATCTCAATAAAGCTGTTATTAAAAAAAAAGTTTAGTGGGAGCCAAGGGGGAAGACCCAAGCTCTAGGCCTGCTGGAGTTGAACTGCAGGGATGTGAGGCCAGAGCTGTTGTAGACACTCTACCCAGAAGTTCCAGGGGCTACCATGGGAACTCGAGAATGAAGGTAACTTAGCAGAAGACAGAACCAATCGATGCAAAGAAACTGGATTCTCAAGGACATTGTACTCTGCATTCAGCTTTATTTGAAACCAGAAAAACCCCTAATTTCCCTTTCTCGATTAACCTGGTCTGAGTTGGACTTTGTATCACTTGCAATAGAAAGACCCCCTGATGCAAATAGCAAACAGGAGAAAGGAAGCTTGAGCAAAGAGTGGAAACCTCCGCAGCTACAACCACCTCCAGCTCTGAGTCTCTTACCCTACCCTTTTCTAGCTCCTTTTGCCTTCAGCTTCTGGATCTTTGAATCAGCAGACTAAAAGTCCATTATGTTTAATCCACTCTTTTCTCCTATCATCTTGGTCTGCATGATTCAGATAGGGTCCCACACCATCTTCAGCAGAACTCCTAGTGATGGGTAAACGTGGAGAAGAAAACGAAGAAAAATCACAGGTCATGTGAGAAGACAGAACTGTTCAAAAAAAGGGGGACCACAGGTGCCTTCCAAGAAAATTGAGTTACTGCAAGAAGCAAGAGAAGATTTCCCGAGATTGTTCATTCAAGTTGTCAGAAAGAATCAAGAGCAAACTGTGACTTCCATTTCCAGAGAGCAATTGGAGTTTATCTGTTTAATTCCTCTTCCTCTCAAGACCTCATTATGACCAAATTTGAAAAAGAAAGAAAGGAAGGAAGGAAGACCTTCTATCAGTGTAAGAAAATAAGCTGTGATTGAACTAGAAACTTGAAAGGTTTTTTTTAAAAAGAGATGATGGAGAAGGAAGGTGTTTGAAGTAAAGAATCAGGAGGCCTGCAGTGAATACAGGCACGGGAAGGGCCAGTCAGAAGTGGAAGGGCTGCCCCAAGAGTCTCAAAGACCCCTTAGACTTGGAGTCATGTTATCTACTCAGGGAGACCACAGAACAGCGGGAATGAGGGAAATTCAAGGACTTTGGGAATTGCCTCACTGCCACTCATAGGAAATAGCCAACCGCACCTTCATATGGTAGGAATGGTGTGTGAAGCAAAGAAGAGTACTGCTAAGGGTAGTAGTTGTGCCAGAGAGAGAAGGGATTTGGTTCCCGGATTTGGGGCTGTTAATACAGTCACAGCAGAAAAATTAACACTGGGATAGCAGTGAACCTCCCTGCCAGAGGAGAGGTGAGTGTGATTGGGAGAGGGTATAACACAGCGCAGTGAGCTAATCTTAGCCCTGCAGATGACTTCAGCTCCTCAGCCCTTGATGCCTGCACAGGGCGAAAAGAAATGCGGGTCAAAGAGTGAATTCTGTGCTGCACACTTACCTTCTCAAGTAGCTCACTTACTGCTCCTCAGAGTCAACTGAACTCCCAAACTAAAAATTAGAACTGCAGAATAGACAAGGAAGTTCTTTTTCCCTCCGTGAGTAAAATATCTAAATAAGGATTCTAAGGGAATCTTTCTCAATTTCTAAAAGTGGGTAAGCAATCTCCCTTCTGCAAGTATATATAATGAAAAAAAAATTTAACGGGCATATGAAAAGTTTCTGTGATTTAAAAAATGGAGGGCTTCCCTGGCGGCGCAGTGGTTGAGAATCTGCCTGCTAATGCAGGGGACACGGGTTCGAGCACTGGTCTGGGAAGATCCCACATGCCGCGGAGCAACTGGGCCCGTGAGCCACAACTACTGAGCCTGCGCGTCTGGAGCCTGTGCTCCTCAACAAGAGAGGCCACGATAGTGAGAGGCCCGCGCACCGCGATGAAGAGTGGCCCCCGCTCGCCGCAACTAGAGAAAGCCCTCGCACAGAAACGAAGACCCAACACAGCCAAAAATAAATATAAAAATAAATAAATAAATAAATAAAAGATTACTATTTAAAAAAAAAAAAATGGAGCTTATTCTGAGAAATCAAAGCAAACCTTTTCCCATGATATAAAACTACCAGGAAAAAAAAAAATCTCTAATTTGAGTATTTCTTATAAGATTAGATTTTGCCTCTTTTAATGGAAAAATTTTAAATTCAGAAAGATTGTTCCCCAGTGAAAAACATAATCGTGGAAATTTGCTAATGCCATTAAGGACGTAAAGAACAGATTTAACAGCGCAGAAAGCTGAATCTGTGAATTCAGAAGTGAGTTCAAGGAACACTGCCAGAAACCAATGAGAAGGAGAAAATATATGGAGATAATGAAAAAATAGAGAGAGGGAAAGAGAAAGGGGGAGAAGGAGAGAGAAACAGAGAGACAGAGATAGAGAAAGGAAGCTAGATGCTAGGAATCAAATATATATGTAGGAGAGATTTGAAATGGTGACAACAGAACAAATGAAGGAGAAAAAAGAAAGACCTGTTGGAAAATTCCTCTCAACTGAAGAAAGACTTGTACCTTTAGAATCTAAAGGCAAACTACATCCAATGAGTTGTTCACCTGTTTTTGTAAATAAAGTTTTATTTGAACAAGCCACATTTGTTCATGTATACCTTCTCTATGGCTGCTTTCAGGTTACAACAGCAGAATTGCATAGTTGTGACAGAAACCATGTGACCCCCAAAGCCACATGGACGGTTAAGAAAAGTTTTGTGACTTTACAACAGAATTCTCTGAGACATCCATGGGTAAAACTTTGAATTTCAAGGACACATATTAAAAATCCTATAAACATTTAGTTCTCTGGGGGGAAAAAAAAATCCCAAATTCCCTCAAGAAAAGAAAGGAAGAAATTCCATTAGGCCACACTTTTTAGCAAATTCTAGGATAGAATGTTTCAAAATCTGAAGACTTCTGAAGGAATGAGACTTAGGAACAAAGAATTGTATGTGCGGCCAAGCTGCCATTCTTGAAGGTGGGTAATTATTTGTGGAAGGACTCAGAACTTACGCCGTGGCTATTACTATCTTGAAAAAAAAAAAAAAAGATCAAAGAAATACTCCAGGTGGCTGAAAAAGGAAGCAAAATAAATAATTCAGATACAAGGGAAAGCACTATAAAAGAAAGATTGCTGAGCAGAGAACCCAAAACTTAAAGTTAATTTCTCAGTAATTGCAGTTAACATGATTATAAAACAGTGTAAGTGTCAAAAAATAATTCTGGAAAGAGATGACATCCAATGTAAAAATATATTAATTATAATATTCTTATTCTCAAAGCCAGATGGGGCTGGAAAAAGAATTGATGATGATAATACTGGTAATTATAGCTTCCATTTTTAGAAGTTACTGTGTATTAAGCACAAAAATAATGCTGATATAAATATTGTTTTTCCATAAATCTTTGTACACATCTCTAATACTAATTCTTTAACATCAGTTCTTAGAAGGTGAAATGCTGAGTCTGAACATTTAAAAAAATCTTTCAATACAATGGGAGTTTGAACTCTCACCAGAAATATGTAAGCTTTCATTTCTCTGCACCCATGCCAACGAGTTATTATCATTCTGCAATTAACAGTAGTTAATATAGTGTATTAGATGTACAGAATTTGAAAAATTTTGTACAAATTAGAGCAAATTGAAGGTTATTTGCTATAATTCTATAACTTTCACTGATGCACTTAAACAGGAGTGCATTCTTTATTTAGATTCTTTATTTAGAATCTAAATTCTAATCTAGATTCTAAATTCTAGATCTAGATTAGAATCTAAATTCTAATCTAGAATCTAATTCCCCCCATTCTTTATTTAGATTCTTTTCTTTTTTCATGAAAGTATTAGGTGGCATGTTTGCATGGCATATAAATGACAGTTTTGACAGGACGTTAAATTCTTTATTTGGAGACAACATTTATGACCAACGATTGGGGGTTGGTTAAATAATCCACTGCATGTTCCTAAGATGGAATTCCCCTACATCCAATAAAAGTCATATCCATAAAGGATATCAGAAGTATAAGAAACTTTTCACAACATAGTAACAAGTGAAAAAATATTTTATATGATACGACCCCAATTCTGAAGTTAAAAAATACATATTATGTACAAATAATAAGAAGGATGTGTATGAGATATTAACAGGGACTAAGCGTTGAGAATACAGATATTTTTCTGTATGCTTTTCTCTATTTGCTAAGTTTTCTACTTCAATATTTTAATACATAGGGTAAAAAGATACCTTGTAAGTAAGCTGGATTCACAGGGAAACAAAATTTTTAAGTTTCCCCAGCAACTAGGACAGTATCTGGTTCCCAGTGGGTACTTTGCCAATGTTTGTTGAGTGAATAAGTGAGTGAGTGAGTGAGTGAATGAATAAAAGCTGGTATGTTTTTCCCAGGCAGAATACCTTTTCTTGAGCATCTTTGGATTGCCTGCTTTCTTCCAGGCCAATATCTGCTTGCTTCCTGCTGCAAGATGCTCAGTTGCTTTGACCCCCCCACACTCATATCTCCCTACCTGGATCTTTGCAGCTCTAAGCCCAGTGGATGCCTCCCAGACCTTCTTCAGTCGGCCATGGCTGCAGCCTCCCCAGGTCACCTGCTCCGTCTGCTAGCCCCGGGTCCCACCTCTCCCTCTCTGGGGCCCAACCTCAGCCTTGACTTTTCCAGCTGTTCTTCTTTCTGGAGTAGAAACTGCCACTGGAGAAACTTCTTGGCCAAAGGGCATGACACCTTGGGACATTGATCCAGGACATCAGCAAGGTTGATACCATCCTATTAAGACTAGCATTATTCCAAACCCCACTTCCCAGTTGATTAGTTTCTGTGAAGGGACTTTCTAACTTCTGAAAAATCACAATTTGATTCTTAGACTAAATTGGCCCTCAAGAGCAGAACTAATATACCCCATAAACACCAACTGAAGTAATGGCTGGTTCCATTCTGATTTGTCAGTGCCCATGCTTTACCAGTACTTAAATATTTTTAATTTCACCCCTGCTTCCATGGGAGTCTGAGTGAGGAAGGAACAGTTGGACAGTTTTCTCTGGCTGAATGAGACTTAGCAGGTTGGTATAACACATTTGGCCCTATCAAAAATAACTGAGATTATATAACCATAACCTCTCCCCAGAGCAAATATGCATTTGAGAGGCAGTGAAACATACATAATTATAGATGCAAAACACTAAAAATAGGCTCCGTGCCCCACACAGGCAGCCGGGAGCGTGGCACTTGAGTGCAATGCTGCCATGTATGGCGAGATTAATAGGAGCTGTGGCACCATCCCAGGTGGCCAAACAAGGTGATGTGGAGCTATTACAGATGTGAAAAGACATAGAGATTTAAAACGTTCGACTGCAGAGAAGGTTGCTGCTTGTCTGAGCCTGTCAAAGCCTGTTCCAATGGACTGTGGTCTTCTCCCAGGGGACAGGAAGTGAGAAGTCATCAACCAACAATGATGATTATATTGTGTTACCTTACATTACATTATTATTATAGCTAATCAGTATGAATAACAATGAAAACAACAATAATAATACCAAGAGTTTGCGCTTAGAAGCGCATACTGTATTTTCCGAAAAACTTTCATCTTTATTCAATTCAGCCAATCTATATGGAGGACTGCTTCAGGCAGTCTTTGCTATGGAACAAACCACCCCAAAACTTGATGACTGAAAGCCACAATGACTTATTATTTCTCACAACTCTGTAAGAGGGCTGGGCAGCGTACTTGTTTCAGTTGGAAGGTCCCCTAGGCTGGAAGATTCCAAGATGGCCTCACTCATGTCTAGCATCTGTGCTGGGCCCCCTGGAGCCCCTCTGTGCGGTCTCTTATCCTCCAGGAGGCTAGAGAAGCTTCCTCACCTGGCGGTCTCAGGGCGGCGTTCCAAGAGGACCCCGGCATAAGCCACATGTCCTCTTAAGGCCTCTCTTCCAAAGTTGCATGATGTAACTTCTGCCATGTTTTATTGGTCAAAACCAGTCACAAGGCCAGCCCGTGTTCAGAAGTGGAGAAATAGATTGTGCCTCTCTGTAGAAGGAGCAGCAAAATGTTATGGCCATATTTAATTTAAGACAAAGGGGCCGTGTAATTTACTTACGTCATCTCATTTCGTTCTCACAGGAGCCTCGAAAGGGAAAGGATTGCCACCCACACTTTATAGATACAGAAACTGAGACTCAGAGAGGTTAAACAAATTCCCCAAAGCCACACAGCTAGAGAATCGATCCGAACTCAAGATTGCGTCACATCAAAATCCATTTTCTTCCTCCACGCTGCCACATTCCATCCTAACTTACCTAACTTGATTTCTGTACTCCCGTCATGGGAGTTAATGAAAGGAATGAGAACATTTTCGAATATCTCCAGGCAGCTTCTGTGTTGATCATTATTTCACAATCCGTTTCTCACCAGATCCTCACCGACCCATTGCACCTGAGCCCCCACTAGGCCACATCGCAGAGCCATACATTTTCAGGCTCTGATCAGGCAAGGCCTCTGTCAAGTGCAACAGCAATCCTGCTTGTTGCGATGGGGAGCTCTTGCCTGTTGCTAATGATGTACCTCCGTTGTGCTGGTGACTTGGCTAAAATCAACTTCGCAAGCTCTCATAGTAACACCATAAAGTAGGCAGGAATTTTTATCGCTGTCTTACCGATGGGGAAACTGAAGCAGGTCAGCACGTGGCAGAGCTGGGATCTCAAACTCAGACCATCTACTTCCAGGATCACCCCGCTCTCATTCCAAAGCCAGCATCATGACCAGCACCTTCTCATCTCCCAGATCAGCCTTCCGGTCATCCTCACCTGGAGGATCCCCTGAGCCACGAGTCCTGCTTTTAAAGCGAGCGAGACTGAGGTGCGGGACAGTTCAACGAGTCTCTACTGGCCTCCTGGAACGCTGGTGGCAGAGTTAGGACTCAGGCCTCCTGCTCCCCCCGCCACCCCACCCCCCAGCCCTGGGCTTTGCCTGAGAAGGAAAGAAGGAAGTCTTAAACCCTGGTGACACTCTATGAGCCTGAGTACCCCCGTGTCAGTGTGGATGTGACAGCATCCCTCCAAGGCGCACGAGGATGAAATCATTTAAGACTAAGAGAACTTCCGGTCTCCTCCAAGCTGGCTCAAGAGCCCGGACCTCTTTTCCTCCTGGATGGACATGGGTCTTGGGATCACAGCTTGAGACTGGGGATGTGCAATAACACTGGAGAAGCTGCCAAGGATGGAGCTGGTGGGACGTGGGCCCCAGATTACCACACACTTGGGCAAAACCCTTTCTCCTGCCCCACCAAAACTTAACGCCGCTGAAGCTTGCTTTGCAACACAACATCCAACAAGTCATGAAAATCCGGACTCCCCAGACCAGCAAATTAGAGTGTGAGCTGCTCCTGGTTTTCTGTAAATAGTGAGTTGCCAAAATGCCCATCTGCACGAGTTTACAGAGGCATCCATGGCCCTTCAGCAGAAAGATCGAGAGGCTGATGTGCGGGGAGGTGGTGGGAAAGGAAACATTTCTAGGAATGACTGTCACGTTGGGTCTATTCCACCAGAAAATTTGGGGAACTCACCTAGCAGGTACAGTGTGGTGGGAGCGCCATATATTTTGATGGCACATTACAGGTTATAAAGCATGTTAACATCACCTGATCCTGAAAAGTGCATCTTATTTTAGGGTTTTTTTTAAGAAAAGCTAACATTCATCATGCCAGGCACTGTGGTAAGTATATATATTTTTAATATATTTTTTATTGTGGTAAATTATACACAGCATAAAATGTACTATTTTGACTATTTTCAAGTGCACAGTTCAGTGGCATTAAGTTCATTCACGCTGTTGTGCAACCATCACCCCCATGCATCTCCAGAACTTTTCTCACTTTCAAAACCGAACCTCTGTACCCATTAAACAATAACTCCCATTTCCCCCCTCCAGCCTCTGGAAACCACCATTCAACTTTCTGTCTCTATGAATTTGTCTACTCTAATACCTCGTATAAGTAGAATCATACAGTATTTGTCCTTTGGAGTCTGGCTTTGTTCACTTAGCATAATGTTTTCAAGGCTCTTCCATGTTGTAGCATGTGTCAAATTTTCCCTCATTTTTAGGACTAAATAATATTCCATTGTATGTCTAGACCACATTTTGTTTATCCCTTCATCTGTCGATGGACTTTTGGGTTGTCTCCACCCTTTGGCTATTATGAATGATGCTTTTGTGAACACTGGTATACAACTTTATATGCTTTTTGTCTCACTCTTCAAATCTGTGAGATGGGTCTTATTGCTTTCTCATTTTAAGATGATGGAACCAGAGGTGGCGAGAAGGCACACCTGCCCAAGGTCACACCTGGGAGATGGCAGAGCCAGGATTTGAATTTATCTTGTCTAAGTCTTCATCATCATTGTCTCCTTATAGATAAATCTATGGAATTCCATAAACAGATATACTTACGGAAAAATATATACAGCAATTTATAGTTCATGGAAGTAAATGTACAATTAAGATCCAATGAAAGATACAGAATTTTAGACATGAAAGATGAAATATCTTATTCTCAGAGCAACCTGGTAGGTGTGTGTGGGTGGAGGCATCAGAGACCATTGCTAATCTCATTGCTAATCTCAGTGCCGATGTGGAAGGCAGTCAGACGTGCAAAGTGATGGGTCCAAGGCCACAGAGCAGAGCCAGGACCCTACCTAGGTGTTCTAAGCCGGGTCTGTGCCTTTCCCCTAAAGCAAGCAAACTCTTGTAAAATATGAAAGGAAAGAAAAACATATTCTGATGAGCAAATCCGCACTCTCAGGTGGAGATGGAGCTTGGGTGTTGGACGGGACTTTCTCAGAGGACCGAGGCCACACATACAACGGTCACCTCTATGAACTGATAAAATGCTGAGTGCAAGAGTTTTCATGCACCAGCTCTTTGATCCTCACAAGAGCTATCTTGTTGCTAGCTCCACTTTACAGAAGGAGAAACTGAGGCTCAGAGTGGTTAATTAACTGTTCTACTGGCCCAAAGCTAGGAAGTTGCAGAGCTGGGCTGCAAAACTTGAGTCTGACTCTTAATCCCTAATGCCTGCAGTTCTCCTGCAGCTGAAGACTGTGTGTAGCATCAGAAATAGTTGAGCCCCCGAACCCACCCCCCAGCCCCCGTGGCCTCCCAGCTCAGTGCGGGTCCTCATCAGCGGGGCTGCAGAGCTGCCCCTACCCTCTATGCCTTACCTGCCTATCCCCACCCTCCCCTGGGACTTCCTGCGGTGCCCCCTCTTCTGGGAGAATTGACTTGATTCCTTTATACAACCTTAGTCAGTTTCCAGAAAGAACTTTTCATTCATTCATTCATGTATTCATTTGTTCACCAAATATCTATTGAGGTCCTATCGTGTTCCAGCTCTGTTCCTGATGCTGCACATACAAAAGTGAACAAGACAGACACTGCATCTGCCCCAAGAATTCTAGCTGGAGGGGAGAGAGACATAACATAATAGTAGCATAATTTCAGGTAGTAACAAAAATAAGAGCCATAAAGGAAAAGAAAAGAAGGTAAGGGGATAGAAATGGGTGGAGTAGGCATGGCTACTTTAGACAGAGTGGTCAGGGAGGGCTGCTTGGAGGAGGTGACAGAAAAGCAGAGGGAGTCATGTGAAAGATGGCTTGGGTGGGCGAGGGGTGGTGCAGAGGGAATTCTAGTGTAAAAGCCCCAAGGCAGGAGTGAGCTTGGAGGGTTTGAAGATGGACAAAGAGGAAGTTCATTGTGTCTGGGGTGGCCTGGAGGAGGCTTAGCCAGGTCCGGGAGGTGGATGGAGAAACCTGGCCTCGTAGCTAGCTATGGTGGGTGAAGACTTTAGGTGTTATGATGGTGGAGGTGGGAAGGCATTGGAGGGTTCTGAGCAAGGATTTGGATTTTGATGGGGGTGACGGGGGGCAATGTTGGAGCCACGGAAGCCACCAGTTACTGTGAATTTCCCAGCACACCCCTCTCAAGGACTCAGGCAAAACTCAGGCTCACCCAGTTGCAAAGGACGCCCCCTCGCCAACACACACACACACCTATAAGCGTTCCTGCTTGTGTTTTTTCTTATTTCATCAGCTCTAAAGAAGAAAGAAAAGTCAGGAAAACCAAAAGAAACATCAGACTTGTTATTCTGACTTGGCGTCAGAGACCTCGCAAATATGGCTCTCTCAACACGGCACTTCCCCTGTAAAACTGTCGCCTTTCCCGGGCTGTTTCTTCAGCTGGTGGGAGCAGCGAGGAGGCTGCAGGCCCTGCAGGTTTGGAAAGCCCAGAGGACAGAGGGATAGAGGCTGCGGGAGGGGAGCGGGGGAGGGGGCAGGGGGCAGGCAGCAGAGAGCTGGCGAAACATCTGGAAATTGCTTGTTCTGAAGGCTGTGGAGTCTTGGTTATAAGGGATCTGAAGCCGTTGCTGGATTGGTCTCCCCTTCGTATCCGACACAGAGTCAGGCTGCCCCAACCAACATCTACTGTGATACCACTCTCCAAGATTGCTCTCAGAACGAGCCTGTATGGCTGGTGTTAGGAGTCTTATTTGCCCTGGATGATGAACCGGGGCATTTTGTGATTTAAGTAAACAGGGAGGTGGAATAACAGCTTAAACTCCAAGGCAGATGGGCTCGTTTCTAGGTTCAGCTCTTCCACTTACCTGTGTGACCTTAGACAAATGACTTAACCTCTCTGAGCCTCAGTTTCTTAATCTAAAAAGGGTATATTGATACCCATCTATTGGGTATTGGATTGTTGTGAGGTTTAAGTGGGAAAATAAACATGAAAAGCTTTAGTCAGGGCCTGATCCTGGAAAGTACTCAAAAAGCAGTAACAAAAAATATTTAAATATTAGTGTTGTTGTTGTCCGGAGGACAGAGAGCTAGGAGGGAGGAAATGGGATTCACGTCCAGCTTGTCAGACCGAATATTCTGTCTTTTCTGCCACCCCCTGCTCGTCACAGCAATCACCTCAGGCAGGCAGGGTCTACACTATCCTATTTCTGACCTGACAGCTGAGGAGCCGCGATCTCCATGCCTCCTCGCTGCAGGGCTGACCTGGCAGCTGTCACGTGTCTCAGAGAATAGGGCGGACAAGAGGGAGGGACGGAGGGAGGAAAAAGGAAGGAAAGGGTCCCAGTCTGTCCTCCACCTCCAGGATCTGTGAGGCTGGCAAGCTGCACTGCTCAGAACACCCCCAACAAATTTTTTCCATCCTACACACTCTTGTTACAGTGAGGCCTTGCCATTCCCCCACCCAGGTGGAACCTCTGTCCTTTCCCTTTGTCCCAAGTGGACCTTTGTGATGACGTCAACCAGAGTACGGTGGCGGCAACCCTACGTGACTTCCTAGGTCACAGAAGGCGACCCTGCTTCCACCTGACTCTCTCTTGGGACACTTCCTCTTTGATTCTGTTCGTCATGCCCTGAGGAAGCCCAGGCCACGTGGAGACCCCTCACAGTTTCCACGCAACAGCCCCCTTTACCCACCAGATGAGAGAGGAGGGGCCTTCAGGGTGACTGCAGACACCATCTGACTGTCATGGCATGAGGGGCCGCAGGCCAGAGCCACCTCGCTCACTCAGCCCCAGAGCCCTGAAATAATAATGATAATGACATTGACAATAATAATAATAAATGATGGCTGTTGGTCTATCCCACGAAACTTAAGATAGCTATGCAGCAGTAACAACTGGAACTTTGGGGACGGGGCTGGGCTGGTGGGTGGCCCCGGCGCTCTCCCCTGTGCCCCCAGAGGTCCTGCACTTGAGTGGGTGGCCCCGCGTGTTCGCTGTGGTATCTGCAGAGTCGAGTCCAGGGCCCGGCACGGAGGCACTGCTCCAATCAGATTTTCAGAATAATTGTGAATTCGTTGATTTATTTTATTCCAAAAAAAGACAAACCAATATCTTGATGATTTTTTTTTTTTCTTGAAGAATTAGAGACAAGACTGTCTGAACAGTAGGGCATGGGACGTCTCTTCTCTCTCCAGGATGGCCTGTGGCTGAGACATGTTGATTCTGCTCTCTAAAAAGGACTCCTTGGTCCTTGGACACAGACGCTCTCAGAGAGGAAAGAGCCAGGAAGGGTCTGCGAGTCCAGAGGATGGATATGAGGTGGTGCCCAGGGAAGGGGACCTTGGGTCCTGAGATAGACTGCTTCATTCATTTCCTATTCGCGAATTCATTTATCAAATACGTATTGAGCACCTACTGTGTGCTAGGGGCTTTTTAGGTGCTGAGGAAACAAGAGTGAACAGAACAGACCCACCTCCCTGAGTTCATGGGCCTCACATTCTACTGCGGAACAGACAATAAACCAAAAAAGTCATACCCCTTCCACAAATCGCCTGGGCTAGAACTTTCTCACTGCACACTACTATTGGAAAGAGAAGCAGATCCATTTTCTTTTCCCAGGGTCCGAACCCCTGGATGTTCTTCCCTGAGGCCTGGACGCCCCCTGGATGGGCCCAGTGTGGCGCACAGTGGGACGTACGGGGTTGCCTGGGCTGGAGTCCTCGCTCGGTGATCTGGCCAAGTCACTTTGCCTCTGTCTTCCTCAGTTTGCTCACCTGTCTAATGGGGATAATCAACCCCATCCTGCTCACTTCCCAAGAATGCTGTGAAGTCAAAGGGGGCCATGGCTGTAAAAACAGTTTACAAACCTTAAAGTGCTGTATAGGTATAAGGAATTAGAATTCCCATGATGAGCTCTGGACAGAAAGGCTGAACCCTTTCCAGCCCAGCTTCTAGTCTGGGCAGCAAACCAGGTGGGAAGCGGACAAAGGCCTGCCTTCCCAGGAAGCAGCCGCCAACACCAACATGGCGAAACCAAAGGTCTCACCTGGCCTTGTTCACACCTGTGCATGGGGCAAGGAGGACACCCTCACCCGTGAATCTCCCAGCCTTCTCCCGTCTTCCCCGTGTTGGTTCCCCCAAACCCTCTCTGGGGGCGGGGCGGGGGGCGGGGAACTCTAGAATTTGCCACTTTGCATCCACTGGGGAGGAAAATCGAGCCAGACTGACATTTTATTTCATCAAGGCCTCATTTTCCATCTCAGTCATTACAGAGAATTTTGTTTTAAAATGATTAGTAAGTTTGAATCCATATAGCAAGTTATAGATTAACAATTGTGGGCCCCAGAGGCAAGAACAAAAGAAACTTCATTATTGCATTTCATTCATCAAACCCCTAATAAGAATGTCATTCCTTCTGTGCCTTTGCCTTCCAACTCTGAACAATAGGCCACTTCCCAGGACTTCGTGTGACCTAACGACAACCCAAAAAATGAATATGTCCACCTGCGAGGAAAAATATCACCCTGGATTTACAATGGCCCACTGAGCTAAGGAAAGGAATTCTCAATGTTCCTCTAGGCTTTAGTGACCAGGCCGGGCAATCCTTAGCAGGAAAAGGGAATTCGGAGGCTCTGGTTTTCAGCAGGCCTCAAGAAAAATATTCAGATGATGCTTCTGCAAGTTATATGCCTGCAATTAGTCCAAAAACAACACCCTGAAATAGATGAACCAGCGGGTCAGGAAACAATTTTCCTTAGAGGGTAATGTCTTCTGCAACCTGCCAGCCGTGTGAGTGATTTACACGCTGGCCTTGCAGGTATTATGGGCTGATCTCACAGATACATGGCTCTTCCGTCTGGGCCCTGCACGCTTCCCACCGATCTGGGGCTGGCTCGGCCTCCGTGGCGTTTTTAGGCAGACTGTGGGCTCTTTCACGGGCTCTTGTGCTTTCTTCCACTCTCCCCCATAAGCGCACCTTATGTGTCTCCAAGGCTCACTCAGCTCCTTCCTCTCGGCTCGAGAAGTTTTTCCGTTTTTCCATCTCACTCAGCATTTCCATCAGCCAGGGTTCAGGCCAGCCAGCAGCCGCCTGACCCCCCTGAACCTGTCTCCCATTCCTTGGAAAGCCTCCTGGTTCTCCTACCCCCTGCCCTTGCCTTCAGGCATGATCTCATCAGACCTGGGAGACAAGGAAGCAGAGAGCATCCCAGCATCTGCCAGGAGGCACTGGGAAGGGTCGGTCAGCACTTTGCTTCCCCTGATGGATATTTACTCCCATGCCAGGCTGAGCGGGAGGGGCTCAGGTTGTGACACTGACTAAGCCAAGGTCCTTTTGAAAAACAAAACACCAAACCACCAGAACAGGTGGTTATCCGTGCACTAAAGAAAACAGGCAAAATATTGGGGTGTGAAGTTGGAGGGGTGGGTCAGGGGACAAGCGCTGTTCCCACTTGCCTACGCTGTGTCTTTAGAAGAATTAGAAAAAGGTCTCCCATCTGGGCAGACGCACTCCCTCGGTGTGTGACTTCACGAGCAGGTGGTGTCTTTGGCAAAGGAAAGGCTCTCATGTCCCAGACAGACACAGCTCCGGGCAAGGCACGCAGCTTGGCTGTAGAGCTGGGCTGGTGTCAGCCCCCCCGAGACAAGCCTCCCCCAACAAGGAGCCACCTGCACGTCTCTATGTGGAGCTACTCCTGGAAAACGGCATCCGAGAAGAAGCTTGAGGGGTGGTGTTATTGGTTGAATGGTGTTTCCCCCAAATTCCTGTTGAAGCTCTGACCCTCCAGTACCTCAGAGTGTGTCTGAATTTGGAGATGGGGCCTTTAAAGAGGTGATTAAGGAAAACTGAGGCCTTGGGTGGGCCAATCTGAGTGCTTTCCTTCTAAGAAGAGGAAATTTGGACACACTGAGATGTGCACACACAGAGGAAAGACCACGTGAGGACACGGGGGGAAGGTGGTGTCTATAAGGCAAGGAGAGAGGCCTCAGGAGAAACCAACCCTGCAGACCCCTTGAGCTCAGACTTCCAGTTTCCAGAGCTTCGAGAAAATACATTCCTGTTGTCAAAGCCATCCAGCCTGTGGTGTTTTGGAAGGAGCCATCCAAGTTCCCGGCGAAGGGGGCTGTAGGGAGGAAGGCCCCAAGGCAGGGAAGTATCTGGCGTGTTTAGAGACCACAAATGCTGCCCCTGAGGCTGTGGCCCAGGAAACCAGGCAGAGAGGGAGGACCTGAGGGGGTGGAGAGGCCGCAGCCACATGCAGGTGACCGCAGCGTCCGGGGGTGAATCAGGCAGGCGGGGCCCCAGGTCTGAGGAGCCTGAGGCCGTCTTCCTGGGCAGGGTTGGGGCAGGAGGATGGGTACGTGGATGGAGGCTGGACCTCTGGGTGCTAGCCTGGCACTGTCACTTCCTCGAGGAGGGCCTGTGGCTACACGGGCTCCCATCCCTCACGTCATAGACCAGAAAGCAGAGCCCAGAGAGGGGGCTGGCACACACCTCCACCGCAGACATCTTCTTGCATGTAGAGTTCTTCTTTTCTTCTTAAGGATTCATTCCTTAAAATAAATCCCAAAAAGGGAGATAATAAGGACACGAACATTTTCTTTGGGTCATTTGTTTTCTGCCTTTTTCAGAACCATGGCTCACTTATTTAAATATCACTCTTTCTAAACAGCCCATCGGCAGATGTGAGGACCCAGTCTGTTCCCCTTCCGTGGAATGATGGGATCGCGAGCCAGGAGGATGGTCCAAAGGCTCCCGGCATCTGTTCAGCATTGTCACCTCATTTTCAGAGGCCTTGGGCACGGTTCACACAGGTGAACTCCCTTCCCTTCCCCGTAGCGTAATGCCAGAAGCAGAAGCCGAGCTTCCTGAGTCTCACAGGAGCCCACAGGCCTCTGCTCTCACCACACACCCCAGCCTTACTCAGCATCTTCTCTTCAGCCCCAAGAGGAGAGACCCAAATTCCATCTGCCTACTTAGAGTCCTTAAGCTTGCTGGACCTTGGAGGGAACCGTTGGTAAAGAAGGAGGGCAAAGACTTTGGGGTCCTGAGGCCTAGGTAGGAGTTCAGGCTCCCTCCTCCCCCGACTCCTGGCTGTGTTTGGCCATATTACTCGACTTTTCTCCGTCTGCTTATCAGAAAAGGGAGGATGCTGATGGTTTCCACTTGCCAGGGCTGTGGTGAGAACAGACTGAGGTTAGAAGCGTAGCTTTACTGTCGTCAAGGAGCCGTGGCTGAAGTCACAGACCTTCTCCTCGTTTAGCTGAAGAGAAGGGAATGAGGGGCATGGGGATGATTATGAGGGTCCAGGGATCCGGAGGCATCTGCAGAGAAGAGCTATCTCACAGGGGTTGGGTTGTCCCGAGGCTGATTTATCTTTCCGGGTGGGAAGGCGTGAGGGGGAGGCTTCCCTTTCTGGAAGGAGGCTCTGCCCCGTGCTGGCTCTCTCTTGAGTAGTTTCCCGTCACACATCAGCCTACACGTGGCCCAAGGTGACCACTTTCTCCGACAGCCTGCCATTCTACTTCAAGCCCCGTGGTTAATACCCCCTTGCCTCACGACTCTCAGCGTCTCTTAACTCAGATCCCTCACAGATAGCAGGGACCTGGGGGGCTCAGCGTGGACCCCCCGGGCGAGCTGCCCCTCCGTCAGGGGCTGAGGGGCTGAGGGAGGCTGGACGCTGGGCGAGGTGACCATGGGCGATCTATGAGGAGGAGAGAATTGTTATAACCTGCTATACAAAGGCCACTTTGTTTTGTTCTGTTTATTTTTTTCACCCTACTGATCCTTAGCTCTGACACAGGCTATTGTCTGTTGACCACAATTTGGTCTCTCTCGCGCACACACACACTTCTCCAGGTGGTGACCAAGTTTTAGACATTGTCACCACCCCCCTTGGGCCTGCATGCTGTCTGCCAGGAAGTGAATGTTTGTTGCACGTGTGAATAAATCCCCCCGATGACCCTCTTCTTCAAAGTCTTTCTGAAGAGTTGGGCGCCCTGGGTGGCCCCCGCTTTATCAAGACCTCTTTGTGTTTCCACTTATGGCCTGTGAGGCGTGCTCAGACGTGACACCCCAGCTACCTGCCCTCTCCCTCCGGACAAGGCTCTTTTCCCTGTGTCACACACCCCTGGTGCAGGAACCAGGCCTCTTCTCTTCTCGTGAGCTCCTCAAAGACTCGGGATAGACAGGTTACTGTACGCCTTAGTCTGTTTGGGCTGCTGTAACAAATACTGCAGACCGGGCGGCTTAGAAACAACAGAATTTGATTCCTCCCAGTTCTGGAGGCTGGAAGTCCCTGATGGCTGGGTGTTTGGGTTCTGGTGAAGGCTCTCTTCTGGCTTGCAGACTTCCTGTCCTATCCTCACTTGGTGGAAAGCACTAGGGGGCTCTGTGGGGTCTCTTATAAGATCCCTAATCCTCTTGATGAGGGCTCTGCCCTCATGACCTGAGCTCTTCCCAAAGGCTCCACCGCCTAATACCATCACACTGGGCATTAGCAATTCCACACATGAATTTTAGGGGGACACAAACATTCAGACCATAGCACTGTGGAAGCCCTCAGCCCACCACCCCTCTGCTCTGAGGCTTGCCTCTCCCTATCTAGAGACCTGCTAGATGTGGCCAGTTGGCCCAAACCCAAATCTCTAGTCTTCAGAACAAGCAGCCATTGGTGTCAACCACCAAGTTTCCAGTCCCATCACTGGGGTAAAAAATTCTCCCTTGTTTGGCATAATTTAGTCCCACCTTATCTGCCGCGGTGGCTTTGTAAGGTGTGGATTTAGCCAGGCTGAACTACAATCCACAGAATTCTCTTCCCTTTAGAGTTGCAGTTGGAGTGGGCCCCAGGGGGCAACTTGGGGGAGATCTGGAGGGTAGAAGGGAGGCATTTTGTAGCCGCATCTCCTGGCTCAACAAAGCGGAATGAAGCAGCAGCTGGGCCTGCACAGCTCCACCTTCCCCTGCATCTTCCTTCAGCATCTCTGCACGAGCCCACACCACCAAAATCAGAGACAAGATTTCCATCTGTCCCCGAGGGCGCCAGCTCCTGCTGCCGTCCCAGCTTGTTCTTGCTCTCCCGACTTTTTTATCCTTCTTCCCTTCCCAACTGCTACGCTGAGGGCGAGTTCCAGCATCAGATGTGGGAGAACAGCCCGCCAGAGGCGTCTTAGCCAGCCCCCCAACCCCATGTGTCACCTCGAATCCCTGGAACAACACATCTCCTAGTGGGTCCTGCTTCTCAGATTGAACCCTGACTGATGCGTCTGCCAACACCTGTCTGCTCCCACGCAAACCCAGGAGGCTGGACCCCACTAAAACTATAAAGCTTCCCTCCTTCCATTGACTGGGTGGATTTGTTTTAAATTCGGAAGAATTTTAACGTCATCAAAACCACCCCTTTCGAAGCCAGGGCTATATTTACTACCTAAAGCTATCAGCTCCACGTTTCTATTGAAAGGCAGAAAAGGAGAAGGAAAAATATTCCTGGTAGCGGCTGACTTTGTGGGAGGCGTGCTACAACTTTCAGGTGAAATGTCCATGCATCAATAAGGATGTCGCTACCTACAGAATGCTGAGTCATCACCGCTCACAGAGTGACAGCGTCTCACCTGTGCATTCACACGAGTGCCTCACAGCACTTGGACAGCAAAGCAGGGCAGGGAGTGGCCTCGTCATTTTACAGCTGAGGAAACTGAGGCTTGGGGAGGCTCTGTGATGTGCCCACGCTTCCATAACTCAAAAGCCAGAGGTTGCAAACCTAGGGGCCTGAGAACCTAGCACAGCCCTCGGTTCTGTTTTATTTGGCACACGCAGTATTTTTTGTCTGGTTTGGTTTGTGATTTTTATTAGCTTCCAACATTTGAAAATCAGAAAACTTGACCCCCTTCCCCTAAAAAAAAAAAAAAATCCAGATTTGCTATTTGGCAGTAGACACTGGAAGTCAGTAGAGGCTGCCCCCTGTAGATAGAGTTGGGGACCCCCAGTTCCTGTGGGCTAATCTCTCTCTTTCACTATTTATATTATCTACAGACTCCTGTTGGCGTTTGCATTCGAGCTCTTTGAAAATGAATAGAAGTCAGTCTGATTGCAATTCTGCTGCTCTTCTAGTGGATCTCGACATAGTCCCTGAACATATGAAGCATACGTTCCCAGTCATTTGATGAGAATTTGCTAAGTTTCTATTCTGTGTAGCTTGGGGGGCAGCGGTGAACAAAATAGGTAACCAAGCATGTGTGTGTACGCCTGTATGTCAACACGCATAATCATTCTTATCAATTTGGCGTGACCATCAGCTGATGTTCAACACGCAAGCTAGCTGTCAACTAAGACTCTCACACCAAATCCAGACACTCAGATGTCCATCTCCATATTCTGGAGGTTGTTTGCATTTTCTGTCCACTCTTCTCTGAAAGGGTAGCACTTATGTCCTTTGGGAAAAGAACCGCTTCAATTCAACGGTTGGCTCCCCAGTTTCCTACGAGGCAGCTCCCTGAAGCACATAGACTCATGGAACGGTTAACTCCAGGGAAACTGAGTAAAACAGTCAGGCAGTGGGCTGGGAATGAGGACCAACCGTCCTGGTTGACCAGTTTCTGAAGCAAGATTTTTAGGGCTAATACACTGGAAAAGTGCGTCGGAAACCAGAAAGAATTACTCACCCTAGCTGGAAGGCTTCTCTTGACAATGAGATTTTCAGGGAGGGGGAAAGGAGGTTGAAGAATTCTGCTGTTGATTTAAAAGCTTTCCAATGGAGCAAAAGGAACAAATCTGGAGCTTTTGCTCGTCTTACAGCGTCGTGGGCTGTCATGCAAGAGCCCAGTAGGTGGTCAGCGAGGCCCTGCCCTCCCTTTAACTGGCTATGTCCTGGAGTAAGACCTTCCCTTCCTCCAGCCTCAACCTTCCCCTCTGTAAAGTGGGCACTTTGGACTCAAAGACCACTGAGATCCCCTCCAGCTGTAACAATCTGGTATAAACCACACGTCAAACCTACTTTTAGGGCTATTTTGCTTGGTTCAGTAACTGTGTAGTGTTACTTACCCCACGGTATTAATAACAGCCAACATTTATTGTGTCTTTGCCAATGTCAGGCATGCTGTAGGTATTTTAAATGCATCAACACATTTAGTCCTCACAACCACCCCAAATTTACAGACGAGGAAACTGAGGTACAGAGAGGTGAAGCAACTTGGCCCAAGTCACACAGCTGGCAAGTGGTGAGGCTGGGACTTACACCCAGGCAGTTAGCTCCAGCGTCTGTGCCCTTAGCCACTACCCCACTCTACCGCCTCTCTTAAGGTGGGTCTTGTTTGTCTATTTGGGCATTTTTAAGCTCATTGATGATGAAAGTGAGGCACAGAATGTCATTGCACAGTGCAGTAGTTAAAAATTCAGGCTCAGAAGTCAGAGACCTGGGGTCCTATGTGGTCTGTTGCTTTCTACCTGGGGGACCTTGGGAACATCACTACAAGCCTTAGCTTGCTCATGTGTAAAATTAGGCTAATAATTGTACCAGCTCATCAAGTCCCTGTGGGAACACAGGGAAAGATTGCCTGCAAGACACTTAGCACATTTCTCCCAGGTGTACATCCTACAGGAGATTATCCGTGTGTCCGCTGGAGGACGTGTACTCCACTGTTTGTGTTCATAGGTGCACCATTTGTAATAGCACGAAACTGGAAGGCGCCCCCATGCCCATTAGCAGAACATAGATAAGTAGCGGGTGGTGTATTCACACAAAGGAATACTATACAACTTCAAGGATGAAAGGCCCACAACTACACACAGCAGCACGGACGAGGCTCATAAGCGTTATGTTGAGTGAAAGAAGCCAGACGTAGAAGAGCGCATCCTGTGTGATTCCATTGATATCAAGTTGCAAACTAATCTGTGCTGTTAGAAGTCGAGAGAGTGGCTCTCCTGAGAGATAAGAGCGTCAGTGAAACGGGGTGGAGGCGGTAGTGCGGGTGTTTTTATATTCTGTTTCTTGATCTGATGCCGGTTTCAGGGATGTGCCGATTTGCGAAAATCATCTGTGAGAATTCATTGTGAAAATGCACCTTAATGAATACACTTGTTTGTATATATGTTATATTCCACATAACAATGTTTAATGTAGACAATGCAATAATAACAATTATTATTGTTATTATTATTAGAAATGACTAATAGCCAGTTCTGGGAGGGTGGGAACTTGCTGTGGAAAAGAAGATGGTCTTAAGAGCCAGCGCCTGGCCCCTGCTCCACCTCTTCCTGGCTGTGTGGCCTTGGGTCTGTTGCTTAACTTCTCTGAGCCTCAGCCTTATCCTCTGTAACAATACCGTGTAACTCGTCAGGGTGCCTTGGCGACAAAACAAGCAAATGCATGCAAAGTCTGGCATGAGATTTGTCACCCAAAGTACACTCAGTAAAAGCTTTTTCCCTTCCTCTTTACCTTGTCTTTCAGCACAGTGCAGGGTATGCAATAGGTGCATAATACTGGCTTGCTGAATGACTGCGAAAACCTTCTTGAAAGTCATTTGGTTGCTCTCAGAGTGGAGGTGCTCCTTCGTCCACAGATGGGTAAATGAATGAAACCCCCCTGCTTCTTACTCAGATGCAGATGGGCCACCTGCTCAGAGGTTGGAACGTGGCTCTGGCTCCGCGTAGGCTGCTCACTCCCGTGGGAAGCCTCGGGTTTGCCCTAAGCACGTGTATTTCCTCTACCAGCTTGCCAGCTCTATTGTTTTCGGCAATGAGGCATGGGGAAATAGACTGTGTCAGCATGCTGCCAGCTTTCTTCTCCCCTCCGGAGCTAAGCAAAGAGGGAACGGCCCTGAGTTCCACCAGATTTCTCTCCTTTCCTGGTTGGATTAAGCCCCGCTGTTCCCTTGCAGCTAGGCCGCTGTCCACTCTGTGTAGAGGCGGAGCCTGCGAGGCAGGTGGTAGCTGGAAGGAATTCCCCGCAGGGCGTCGTAGGAAGCACCTTGGTGGTGTGCAGAGCTGTGGGTGAGGCTTCCGAATCCTGATCCCACAGTGACAGCCCTTCCCGCAAGGGGCAGTGGTGGGCTTCCCGAGTGGAGCCCACACCTCACTGCCTCTGCGTCTTCCTGATGGAAACTGAACGACTGCCATGGTTTCCATTTTACAGTAAATGAAACAGACTTAGAAAGGTGGTGAGCTTCAGAGGCTGCCCAGGCTGGGAGGCAGCGATGCCCAGGGCAGGCTCCTGGCCCCCAATCCAGGGCTCTCCTGTCCTGACCACAGGCGTCCACCGGTGCCAGTAGGGCAGAGGAATGCTTGCCTGTAAGTCACTGCCTTATTCTCTGCCATTCCTGAGCCCCAGACACTTGCCTGTTCCTCCCTTCATTCCACAACTTCAGCCACCAAATACTTATTTGGGGCCTACTACGTGACAGTCACTGGTCCCTGCTTGCTTGGAGCTGACTATTCACCGGTGTACTTTAGTCCATGACTAAAATTGGCTCAGAAACCAAGTAACAATGCTTTCACAAGACAGGTTTGCTTCTCTCTCACTGAAGTCCCAGTTGGTAGGCAGTCTGGGGTGGGGAGGGCATGTGGCTTCGCCCCACAAGCCATCCAGGAGCACACCTAGTTTCCTTCCACCAGCTCTGCCAGCCCCCGGCATGGTGCTGTCACTCACATGGTCACAGCTGAAGAGGGAAGCGTAGGGCAGGCAGTGTCCTTAAAGGGTCTGACCTGAGGGTTGCACGCAGCACTTCTTTTTTTTTTTTTTTTTTTTACAGTTCAAGAAACCCACAAGAGAATCCTTTATTCTGTAGGCAATGAATGGTCCATTCGAAAAGAAAAAACTTTCTAAAATGTTGTTTTTCCATTTATTGTTCAGAACATCCTTTTTATACCTCTGAATTTCTTACTATTCAAAGCCAAGTCACGTGAGTTACGGGGAAGCAGCTGATTGATTTAAAGTTGGGTCATGTGATTTAAAAACCAGTGGCAGTTGATTGATTTAAATTCCAGTTAAATGACATGAGGAAGGGGTGCTAGAAACTGCTTTTTCATCTCTGGCTCAGAATATCATATTTACCTTGGTTCTTCTTATGATTTAGAAAACTTGTGCTGTCTCTCCTTGGAATCATCAGGAGAAAAATACAGTATTTCAGGTTCATTCTTTTTTTTTTTTTTTTACATTTCATAGCTACTTTTATTTTTATTTATTTATTTATTTTTGGCTGTGCTGGGTCTTCGGTTCGTGCGAGGGCTTTCTCCAGTTGCGGCAAGCGGGGGCCACTCTTCATCGCGGTGCGGGGACCGCTCTTCATCGCGATGCGTGGGCCTTTCACCATCGCAGCCCCTCCCGTTGCGGGGCACAGGCTCCAGACGCGCAGGCTCAGCAGCTGTGGCGCACGGGCCCAGCCGCTCCGCGGCATGTGGGATCTTCCCAGACCAGGGCTCGAACTCGTGTCCCCTGCATTAGCAGGCAGATTCTCAACCACTGCACGCAGCACTTCTGCTCACCTCCTATTGGGCTGATCTTAGTCATATGGTCACATCTAGCTGCAAGGGAAGCTGGGAAATGTAGTCTCCAGCTGCATGACCATTCTACCCAGCTAAAACTTGGGGATTTTGTTACTAAAAGGGAGAGGTGAAGGATGGATTTGGGGGCTCTCTCTGCCACCTGGGGAGAGACAACAATAAATAGATACTTTTATACCATAAATCAAATGGACAGGGAAGACATCTTGAGATGACATTTGAGGAGAAGTTTGAACGAATTAAGGTGGCCGGCCACACCTTAAGGAGGGTTCCAGGTGGAGGGAGCAGCAAATAAAAGGCCCTGAGTGGGTTAGTGTCGGGGGGAGGGGGGAGGCTGTGCACATGAGCCTGACATGTTTGAGAAAAGCAGCTAGAGAATGATGACAAAGGGCCTGGTAGATCATAGTTAGGGGTTTGCGTTTGGTTCTGAAGGTGAAGCGTGTCTGTATGTAGCGGGGGTAATGGGACAAGGATCAAAGCAGAAGCCAGGTAGTAAAGCCAAACATTTGTCCAGGTGAGAGATGGGCCTTCGCCTAGCGTGAAAGCAGAGAGAGGTGAGAACAGATGAGGTATATTTTATCCATGAAGAGGAGTGGGAGCATATATTGTTAGGAAAATAGCTTGGGGTCAACATTTCGGATAACCTTACATGCCTTGCTTAAAAAAAGATTTTATTTTATTTTTTTATAAACAGTATATTATTTATAATATTATTATATTATAATAATTATATATAATTATAGTATATTAATATAATAATATTATAATTAATATATTATATATTACTTATATATTATTATAATTAATAATATTATTAATAATATAATTATTAATAATATTAATTATTAACTATGCCTGTGTCTTCACAACCCTGTCCCAAGATCTCCGTAGGAACAGTTACTAGAAGTAGAATTATTAGATCAAATGATATAAGCAATTTAAACCCTGGTAGATGCTACCAAATCACCTTCCAAAAATCTGAATAATTTACCATACTAAAAAAGATTTTATTTTGCAAGTGCCTTTATTTTTTTTTATTTTTTGGCGGTACCGTGTGGCAGGCGGGATCTTAGTTCCCCGGCCAGGGATTGAACCCGTGCCCCCTGCAGTGGACGCGTGGAGTCCTAACCACTGGACCGCCAGGGAATTCCCTTTGCAGGCGTCTTTAGAGCAGAGGAATGGCATGGGCAGTGCCGTACGCCAGGAGGGCCATGTCATCCTCCCATAGACTTGTGGGGGAAGTGATTTTATTAAAGATGGACATGAAGGGTCTAAGGGATGCACTGGCAAGATGGCCGGGGAAGTGCCAGCTTTCAGTGCTGATGGAAAGTCTGAGTCTGCTCGTAGCCGGGTACAGGGAGCGCAGAGCCGCCAGCCAAGCGGATAAAGTGGAGAGGGTTCTTCAAGACGTGCGTCCACACACACACATCACTCCAGAAGAGGCTCATATTGTTAGAAGCAGCAGCGGGAAGCCATTATGAGAGCTTGCACAATCTATTCTAGCTGAGAATGTTTCCCAATATAATTTACAAAATTTCAGTTGGAAATGCATTAGCAGCTGAGCAGTGAGGAACTTCTACGGGGTAAATAGGAAAACTAAATTAAAACCCCAGCTTCGAACATGATCGAACCGTGTGAGCAGCCCCTGCAGTCTTCTCTAACCTTTTCAAGTCCAAAGAGCCCTTTTGTTCTACCCAGTTTATGGGTTGGTTTTCATTTGATTTGGTTGCAGGAAGATTTTATGGAATCCGCGCAAATGACTGCCGAGGAGCTCGTGTGCAAAACCATCCTTTCACACATCCATCATAAAAGGGTCTCGGAAGGAGAGAGATACAGACATTTTACAACCCACAGAGAGCACAAAAGAGAGATCAGGAGCAAGAGTAAGATAGACAGACAGACAGACAGAGGTGAAGACAGAGAAAGAGAGAGACAAAGAAACACAGAGAGGCAGAGAGAGCGGCATCAAGGGGGAGGCTGAAAATGACACAGTGCCCTTGACCTCTTCATGCTGCCTTTGACATAGTATATTCTAACCATGAACTGGTTTCCTTAAGTTCTACAAGGACCGTAGAACTGGTCCTGGTCCTGTGTCGACTGGCCCCTGCATTGGGAAGGTTTGCTGGTATCTACAAGGCTGTGTACTCTTTCCTGCTGGGCCTCCGGGGCCCTTACCAAGGAGAAGACCTCCTTCCCCTCCTCCCGACAGCACTTTCTTAGGCTCTGCTCTCCTCTCCCAATGGCCTTCCATCCTCTCTGTGCTGTGTTGTCCTTCTAGCTCCACTTCCTAGAACAGCCTCCAGGTCCTCTTGACCACACAGGGTTAGTTATGTCCCTCTAGGGGTTTTAAACACAAGTGACACCCTGGACAGAGTTTAGGCAGAGCCCCAGTCCTCTTTGAAGATGGGGAGCCATCTATTCCCCAGGTGTGGTGATCATGCAGCCAAGGAGAAGGTCCCAAGCCACCGCCACCTGAGGGGCCAGTACCGGTTCCCAGCCCTGCACATCCTGGATCCCTCCTTTCACAGGGACAATCCTGCTGGCAATTAAATGTGGAGCACCTACTGTGTGTCTGTCAGGCACCGGGGATCCAGGACAAAGTCCCTGCTTACCTTCTAGCGGGGAGACCACAGCAAGCAAGTAAGGCAATAAATAACACAACTCTAGCTGGACATCAGTGCTTAGGAAAAATAATAACGTAGAAAGGTAATACACGTGGTCAGCGGGAGCGGGGGTTTATTTAGATGAGATGGGCAGGGCAGCCACTCAGGAATATCAGAGCAGATCTTTAAATAACATGAAAGGGGGAGAACTAGCAGACATGCCCTGAGGTGGGAATGAGCTGGACATTGTTTTTTCTTGTTTTAATTTTTATTTTATATTGGAGTAGAGTTGATTAACATTGTTGTGTTAGTTTCAGGTGTACAGCAAAGTGATTCACTTATATATATACATGTATCTATTCTTTTTCAAATTCTTTTCCCATTTAGGTTATTACAGAATACTGAGCAGAGTTCCCACTGCTGTACAGTAGGTCCTTAATGGTTATCTATTTTAAATATAGCATTGTTAAGGAACAGAAAGAAATGCTTTCCTATTTCTTGGTATCATTTGGTGACCTAGATAAATGAAAAAAAAAAAAAGTTTGGAGTCCCCATGGCACTCCAGTGATCAGGATATGGTTAAGGAGAAACTCCCCACCGCACACACACCCCATTGTCTCAGCCAAGGGGGACATTAACAGAGGACAAGAGGGAGAGGGAGAGAATCCACCCTGGAACCACTACGGAGCTTCCCACCTGAAGCCGCATGGTGAATCCATGTGCAACCACTCATGTGCACACTGCCTGAGTATGCTAATGCCTGCTCCCCACCCCTGGAGTCTAGCCAACTCCCTAGTCACAGCTAAATCAGAGCAAGGCAGGCCTGGACGCTGCAAACAGCTCAAACCCGGGCTGCAGGCATTCTGCAGGATGCAATGGAGGCAGAGGGGAAAAAAAAAACCCAACCCTTAAATTCTAGGATGTAAAGAAGAGAGGCTGATGGAACTTTAGACACGCAGGTGATAATTCTCAATACTTAACTCTGAGAAGTTACACACAGAAAAATCAAGAATTCTCTGTGACGGACGTTAAATATAGCAAGTGACTTCTACCCAGGCCAGCCTAGATCACAGAGAAAAGCATGTTGCTGCTATGAAACCTGGTTTTTGAAACAAGAAAGAAATCCACACAGAACAGAGAATTTCTGCAGTCACACATGGATATATTCCAGTGAGGAAAGATTAGAAATTAATGCTAGAACTTTACTGTGTATAATATATAAAATTTATTATCAATAATTGTCTATAATTTTATTATAATTTATTGCTGTATAAATATATATTGAGTTATCTTTATATAGAAGAGGGCTTTGACAAGGTTCCTTCTTGCCTGAGTGGGCTTTTTCCATCAGACTTGCCTCTTTTATGGGCAGAACTAAAACCAAAGCAGTAAATGAATGGAAAGAAACAGTTATTTTAAATCTGATCTCCTTGTTGATTATGTTAAAATGTTAAACTTCTGTATGGTCCAAAAAAAAAGAAAAAAAAAGAAGTCCTAACCAAACCCAGAAGCTGAGCAGCAATGTGGGAAACAGCACCACAGGATAGACAAAGGGCTAATTTTTATTATTTACAAAGAGCTCTTACAAATCAAGAGGGAAAAGACAAGCAACCCAATAGATACATGAGCAAAGTACAAGAACAGGCAGATAGCAGAGAAAAGCAATGTATTTGGCCAGTAACATATGAAATAATGCCAATCTCACTCACCATTAGAGAAATGAAAATTAAAACATTCAGTTATCTTTTAAAAAACAGATTGACTAGGTTTAAAATGTGTCCTAATTTGGACCTCTCAGAAGCAGATCCTCAGAAAGTGTTTGTGTACAAGTAGTTGATTTGGGAGGGATCCCAGGATTTGCGAGGGATCCTTGGGAGGAGAGGACCTGGGAGAGGGGAGGGGTCGGGGGAAATTGAGTGAGTTACCGGGGGTGACTGGAGTTTAATGCCACTGAGGAAGTGGGGAGGGTGGGGGGTGGAGGGAGGTGGGCGGAGGGACAGCGGAGCACTCAAGAGTTACCTCATCTGAGAGGTGGGGGACCTGGGGGACCTACACACCCACTTCCATCAGATACTGGCCAACAGTTGCCGGGAGGTGGGGTGGTTGTTAATTCCGCAGCCCTTCTGGTCGGCAGCGAGCATGTGCGAGGGAAGCAGCCCCGGGCAGCCTGCAAAGCCCAAGGCAAAGAAACGCGGGGGGCTGCAGCACACATGGAGATGAGAGGGTAAAGGGATATAGGGTCAGGGCATCAGCAGGGTCTGCTGCAGATGGCTACATGTGTTCGAGTACTTACAGACTGCACAGCACTGATTAAGCATTTATGTGGATCATCACCTCATTTCATACTATAACCATCTTAGGATATAGATCCTATGTTTATCCCTGTTTTCAAAGGAGCAAACAGAGATTCAAAGGGCTTTGGCTAAATAACTTTCCCAAGGTCCTGCAGTGATGAGATGGCAAACCCATGATTCATTTCAGGCTGACCAACTTCAGAGCCCCCCGCCTCTTAGCCAGTGTACTTCCCATGGATGCAAAGAAACATTCTCACACACTATGCGTGTAAGGCAGGAAATGTAAATCTGGTACAATCTTTCTGGAAGGTCATTGGGCAATAACTGTCAAAATTTTAAATGCCCATATCATATGACCCAACCCCTCCACTTCTAGGAATTTGTGCCATAGACATACTTGCAAAAGGGAGTAGCTGTAGAGGAATAAGAAAACAATACCATTGTTTCTAATAATAAAAAAAATCTGGAAACAAGATAACTGGATGTTCATAAAGGGGTGGTAAAAATTTATGGTATATCCATACAATGAAAATACTATGGAACAGTTAAATATAAGGGCAAGGAGCTATCTTTATTGAAACAGAAAAAGGTCTATATTTTTTAAAATTTAGGTTTCCATTTCTTTAAAAGAGCATACAGTAACAATTGTTTGGTGTGACTTCATTTGTTGAAAAAGAAAAGGGTATCCATTTATTACATGTGCATGTGCAAGATTCAAAGACAACACTGGTCAGGTTTGAGGGTCTGAGAGATAATGGGGGTCTTTTATTTCTTTTTTTTTTTAACTGTTAATACGCAATTTAAAAAACTTTTTTCTTTTTTTAAATTTATTTATTTTTTGGCTGCGTTGGGTCTTTGCTGCTACGCAAGGGCTTTCTCTAATTGCGGCGAGCGGGGGCTACTCTTCGTTGCAGTATGTGGGCTTCTCATTGCAGTGGCTTCTCTTGTTGCAGAGCACAGGCCCTAGAACACACGGGCTTCAGTAGTTGTGGCGCATGGGCTCAGTAGTTGCAGCATGCGGGCTCTAGAGCACAGGCTCGGTAGTTGTGCTGCACGGGCTTAGTTGTTCCGTGGCATGTGGGATCTTCCCGGACCAGGGCTCAAACCTGTGTCCCCTGCATTGGCAGGCAGATTCTTAACCACTGTACCACCAGGGAAGTCCCAAGTCTTTTATTTCTTACCCTGTACCCTTCTGCATTATATGAATTTCCTCTCATCAGCTACTTTTATAATTTTAAAAATCCTAATTAAAAATCAATAAACCAAGGGGAAAAAAATCCATTGCTATCCTTGGGATATTAACAGATGGCTTCTGGGGTCCTCTCTGACCCCGTTCTCTTCTTGGCTGAAATGCACGCTTCCCTGCGGCTTACCCTCCTCCCTCCTTTGCCAGGTTGCTCCTCTCCTTGGGATGCTTCTTTCCTACCCTGTTGCCTTTCCAAGTGCCAAAGATCCTGCAAACCCAGCTCAATTACCACCTCCTCCAAGAAGCCACACTGGCTCCCAACAATCTCCTTCCTCTCCAAATGCTGGTAACATCTGTGGTCTGTACCAATCACGTGACTTGGAATCTCAATTTTCTTGACTTTCATGTCTCCCATATTTGTGTTTCATTTTCTAGTATTTTTCCGGAGATTTAGTTTTGCCAACTCTTGAGAAAAATTCAGTCAACAAATTGGGAAAATGAGAAAAAGTATTCTAGTTCTTTTCTGAGAATTAAAGCTCAGCAGTCACTATGCAGACATTACTCATTTGAAGGAATCACCTGACGTCAGGTGAAAAGCCAGGAAACTCCTCCCTAATGTGGAGTTGAACGTTAAGGACCAGAGCAGGTAGGAGAAAGCGTCTTAATCTTCTGGGTAAATCTTTTTTTTTTTTCAACTTTAATTTTATTTATTTATTTATTTATTTATGGCTGCATTGGGTCTTCGTTTCTGTGCGAGGGCTTTCTCCAGTTGCGGCAAGCGGGGGCCACTCCTCATCGCGGTGCGCGGGCCTCTCACCATCGCGGCCTCTCTTGTTGCGGAGCACAGGCTCCAGACGCGCAGGCTCAGTAATTGTGGCTCACGGGCCTAGTTGCTCCGTGGCATGTGGGATCTTCCCAGACCAGGGCTCGAACCCGTGTCCCCTGCATTGGCAGGCAGATTCTCAACCACTGCGCCACCAGGGAAGCCCCCTCTTCTGGGTAAATCTTGCTGGCGGTTTCTTTGTGACCTTGTATGCTGCTTAATGTCATTCTTGCAGATAAAATAAATATTAATGTTTACAGGCATTCGATACTTTATTCAAATCCTATGAGCAGAGTTCCAAGAATTAAGAAGCAAAGTAAGTCCTTTGGCAATTTCTTAATTCTGCGTGACGCTTTCACCCTTGCTAGGAGATCTGAATGTTACGTTATTCAAATATTACCTAATAATGTTCACCGGCGCTTTCCAGTCCCTGAATATTTGCAAGTATTCTTTTTTAAAAATTTTCGTGCCAGGACCCGCCCGTAGGGGGTGCTGAAGGGCCCAGGGTGCCTCATCGCTGCGCCTCACTCCAGCCTCTGCCAGGGTCCTGCCCCCCCAGTCCGTAAATATTCTTTATGAATTTCTTGTAACACCCTTTATAAGTACTATTAAACTGTTTCTTATTTATCAAACAATATTTTTAGCTAACCATAGTTTAAACTATTTTAAGAATAACATGATTTCGAGCATTCCAATTTCTCATTCCCAGATCCCAAAGATTCGTATCTGTTGGGTACTTGGAAGCACTAGTGCTATGACTGAGGATATTGGTTTCTCAATTAGGAGAGCTTTGCTGTTGGATCCGTGGACGGCAAGATCTGCTGAGAAAGCACCCAAGCCCCAGAAATAGCCCACAGCCAGTCTTCACAAGGTCCACCAGCAGGTGAGAAGTCAGCAGAAGCCGGGGAATGGTGCTTCAGCTTATGGATGGAGGACTGCGGTGCTAGTGATGTCGACGACGTGTGCATGTGTGTCTGTGAGCGCACGTGCACGTGCCAGGTTCTCATATGAACACTGGCTTCCCTGGGCTATAAACTTTCCATCTGCAAAATAAAGAAGTTGCAGAAGCCAGTGATTTTTCAAACATTACTTTCAATGAACTCTGACCCTAGGAGGAACTCCAAGGAGGACCATGAAATTAACAATATTAGTTATGTGCCTACCGGGGTTCTGAACACCATATACTGATGAACTTATCTAAGCTTCACAGCGACCCATGTATCCATATCACAGACGAGAAAACCCAAAGGGGTCTCAGCAACAGAGACACACGTGAGCCATCTGGTTCCTGAGCCTGAAGTGAGGGTGGGCAGAGGGGACCCAAGTCCTTCCTTCTCACCCTCCCCTTGGTCCCCACGGTGGTCCACAGCACCTTTGGTCTCCCCCAAAACGCAGTTGGAAAAGTCACTGCCCTAAGCAACCTCCAAGGCCTCTTTCAGCTTAGGTCTAATTAAAAAAATGTTTTAATGTTACAATCCATTTTTGTAATTTGCTGAAATCTGTAAATCTATGGAACAATACAGCACTTCACATGAGCATCACACAGAAATCCTCTAAGACAGAAAAAGTGTGGATTCTTAGCCTCGTATTTACACAAGGAGCAGAGAGACTCAGCCTGAGGTCAAACTTCAATTAAATGGCAGAGGCTACTCTAGAAATCAGGTCTCCTGAGTCCTGGCTCGGGGTTTTTTCCTTAAGTATATGAAAGCACTTTGTCAAGTGTGAACACTGAACAAATATTCAGTATTATTTTTCACACCTATCTCCCAGCCTCGTACAAAGTAGCTGTTCAATAAGGGCCTGCCAAATTGAATGGATGATTATGGTGGCTTTATGATTATAGAATTCAAGTCAGGAGAGAACAATGGGAACACTCATGAATTATGATTCTGTTTACCTTTCCATTGTCGATCCTAATCATTTATTTAAGTATGCCTTCTCCTATCCTTAGACTAACACACACACAAAAGGGAGTGGGCGTTTGCTGATTATTCTTCAACTGACCACAAGGACTGGGGGCCCGGACGCACAATGCATAGTACAGTCACCAGGCTGGGATTCAAAATTTTTTGTGGAGCTGTAGAAGGAACCCTGCCCTCAGGCACTAACAGGGTTGCCTTATGTTGGGCTGCACGCCACAGGTCTGCAAACCCTGTGCTTGCCCATCCTCAAGACCAAAGAAAGAGCCCAGAGTCAGCAACAGAGACATCAGTGGTTTAATGGATGGGGGATCTTACACAACTGAAGCAAGGTCCTGGAGCGACACCCCACTGTATCAGACGGGCAGCAGTCTTCACTCCCAGTGAGAGAGAGAGGTTACCAGTTATAGGGGGAATTGATGTCAGGTTGGCTCATTGGTTGCCAAGGAAACCAACAGAGGGGCACGCCCCTCACCACCCCTTCGATAAACTATGGAGGTGTGGAGATAGTTCTTTTTTTTTTTTAAATTGTATTTATTTATTGATTGATTTTTGGCTGCGTTGGGTCTTCATTGCTTTGCGCGGGCTTTCTCTAGTTGCGGTGAGCGGGGGCTATTCCTCGTTGCGGTGCGCGGGCTTCTCATTGTTGTGGCTTCTCTTGTTGCAGAGCACAGGCTCTAGGCGCCTGGGCTTCAGTAGTTGCGACACGTGGGCTCAGTAGTTGTGGCTCTCAGGCTCTAGAGCACAGGCTCAGTAGTTGTGGCGCATGGGCTTAGTTGCTCCGAGACATGTGGGATCTTCCCGGGCCAGGGCTCGAACCCGTGTCCCCTGCATTGGCAGGCGGATTCTTAACCACTGCGCCACCAGGGACGTCCCGTGGAGATAGTTCTGATCTAAAGATTAGAACAATCACTAGTGGGGGCCCGGGGCAAGTAGGTAGGCGTTTACTAATGAGGCTCTGTGATTAAGAGGGAAGGTCAGGCATGTGAGTAGGGTGTAGATGAGGCAGGGACTGCTCAAGCAGGGCATGTGCAGAGGGCGAGAGAACAGCCATCTTAGGTGGCCTGATAATATACCTTACTTACTGTACAACAGCTCCTAAGAGAGTGTGGGCACCATTCACTGAGAGTCTTAAAAATCTGCAAACTCAGTGAGTTCCCTGGTGGCCTAATGGTTAGGACTCTGCGCTTTCACTGCTGTGGCCCAGGTTTAATCCCTGGTTGGGGAACTGAGATCCTGCGGCGTGGCCCAAAAAAGAAAAAAAAAAAGTCTGCAAACTTTTTGACCCAGAAATCCCAATTCCAGGAATTCATTCTAACAAGACCCAGAGACTTGATACTGTTCATTGCAACACTGTTTACAAAAGCAAAAATTTAGGAATAACCTAAATGTCTACAGTAAGGAATTGGCTCAGTATATTATGTTAACTCTAGACTATGGACTACGTGTAGCTATTGGAATTTCGTGTGTGTAGCAAACCCCGTAATCACATGAGATAATAAAATGAGGTTGGAAATACGCATACTCAAATTTAACAGTAGCTATCTCTTCGTCAGTTGGATTAGGGATGGCTTTATTGTTGTTTGTCTCTAGTTTTATAAATAAGCATATTTACTTGCATAATTAAAAATAGTAGGGCTTCCCTGGTGGCGCAGTGGTTGAGAGTCTGCCTGCTAATGCAGGGGACACGGGTTCGAGCCCTGGTCTGGGAAGATCCCACATGCCGCGGAGCAACTAGGCCCGTGAGCCACAGCTACTGAGCCTGCGCGTCTGGAGCCTGTGCTCCGCAACAAGAGAGGCTCGTGATAGTGAGAGGCCCGCATCGTGATGAAGAGTGGTCCCTGCTCGCCGCAACTAGAGAAAGCCCTCGCACAGAAACGAGGACCCAACACAGCCAAAAATAAATAAATAAATAAATAAATAAATTTATTAAAAAAAGAAAACTTTAAAAAATAGTAAAATTGTTTTAAAGTGATGCCATGCAAGAATACATAATAGCACTGAGGGGTGTTCATATTGTAGTTATAATACTAACAATGCAGATAATATTTATTGAGCACTATTTCATGTAGCCCCTCTGCTAAATTCTTAACCAGCTTCCTTCATTCAATCCTCACAAAAATTTAAGAAGGCGCTTTTATTTGTCCCCTATTATAAATGAAAAATCTGACATTCAAAGAGGTTGAGATTGAAACCACCGCATGCCATATTTCCTCTCTTGTCAAATGCAAAAGCAACTGTAACTCATTGGCATGTATCCACACAGGTACACACACACACACACACACACACACACAGACACACGCACATAGCTGTTTTCTACATTTTTATGGTGGGATTAAGAATTGTCTTTCTTTTCTTTCCTTTGCTCATCTCCATTTCTCATTTTTCTAAAACAAGGCCATGCATTCACTTTTTACTAGAAAAGGTGGAAGTATTTTAAGATTGGCAAAGAAAGTTGGCCACAGAGAATCCATACTCTGTGTACGAACTGAAAAAAAAAATAGGGTGGGAGCGGGGATGGGGGAGGGATGAATTGGGAGTTTGGGATTAGCAGATGCAAGCTATTATATATAGAATGGATAAAAAACAAGGTCTTACAGTATAGCCCAGGGAACTATATCCTGTAATAAACCCTAATGAAAAAGAATATCTGAATGTTTCTCTCTCTCTCTCTCTCTATATATACATATAACTGAATCACTTTGCTGTACACCTGAAGCTAACACAGCATTGTAAATCAACTATGCTTCAATAAAATAGATTTAAAAAAAAAAAAAAGGGTGGTCCTATGCTAGAGGAGAAGAATCAAAAGGAGCTAGAATATTAAGTCCTGAAAGCGATTCTGGGCCAGTCACCTGAGGCAGAGTCTGTGTCTTTCTCCTTCCCTTCTGCATCCCTCTCGCAGAGCTGGATCCCACTCCCAGGAGGAGGTGTTCCCCAGGGTGGAAGAGACCTGGGAGAGCCCTGGCCGCCCCTGCAAGCAGTGGGCCTGGACGAGAGGCCTTGCCCAGGGGATCTCCCTTCCCAGCTCTCCGGGATTCTCGGTAGCCCAACTGGCCTCAGAAGCAGACAGACCTGCGAGCAAATCTTAAATCTGCCAACAGTGAGATTGCAGGTAAGTCACTGCATGTCTCTAAACCTCTGCTTTCCTTTCTGCAAAACGTGCCCTATATTATAACCTATCTCACAGGATTTGGGGGCTGATAGAATTAAGAGCCCAGCACAGTGCCTGGCAAATTGTAGGGACTCAATACAATGTAGGTGTTTTGTGCTATTATGATTAATTCATTATCACTATGATTATGACATTATGATCTATATGATCATAATATGATTATTATTTTTTGCACCTCCCACTGTAGCTTGGCCTTCTCAAGTCTGGCTCCTTTCCCTACCCTCAACACCAGAGATCCCCTCTTTTGTCTTTCCCCCAGGAAAACCTTCCAGGCTAGAATCAGTTTCTCGTAGTCAACCTCACCAATAAAATTAATTACTCTGAAAGTGCTAAGACTTCATCATAGCTCCACGTTTGCTTCTGACAGAGGCCTTCAATGCCTTAACCCCAAAGGACGGACAACAGCGTGAGCAGAGGCTCTGTACCTTGTTGATTTTACAGGGTGATCAGGACCTGGTTCCTGAGAGAGGGAGGGTCCCTAGGGGAAATCGAGGCCTCAGAGGGTCACCTGCATTTCCTGACCTTTGATTCTTTCCAAATCTTCTCTTTCAGGCTCTAGACGTTTTATGCCCATTGTCATGTTTTATAAACTTTTATTAGCAGCACATTAAGACAGATGAGTGTGGAAATCCTTGAAGTTGTTCCCAATAACCCAGCCTCTTTATTACGACTGTAACCTCACCGTGTATGCCATTTCCATAGTCTAAGGATCAAAAAGAGCCATTTGCTTTTGCCGAACAAACAGCCGCCCAGCTGTACAACCAAGCAGGGCATCAATAAGGCCAAGAATGTATTTAGGGAAGGTGTGGTAATACCATATACACAGAAGATTATGGATTTAATGGTTGGAAACACAGAGCAGAAAATTGACTATTCTTAGTCATGGCTGCAAACTTGGAACCATAGGCCATAAATACATTGTTAGCCCATCAAAATGACTAACTGGGGTATTAAAACCAGAAGATATTCCATTTCAACTCACTGGTCACATTGCTCAAACACAATCCTCTGATGGCTATATTTACGACTCCATCCCCCTCCAGATTTGCCTTATTCCAAATAAATCATCACCAGTCTTAGTGACCCAAATCCCATTTCTTACTAAACATCTTCAAGCTCTCTCTCAAGCCTAAATACAAGTGCAGTAAAAAATATTATGAATCCTTTAGGGTACTTTTCACCAATTAAAAGTGGCATATTAAATTTCTGAAAACCTTTCTAATCTGCAGTATAAAATCACATTTTATGGTAGCAGATAATTTAGAATCCATAAGCTAATTAAATGAAGTGAATGACAACTGTATTCTCTAGATAAATGATATATCAGTCACAGATAATGTACAAATTTAAGGGATTGGAACCTTTGGAAGGAGAGAGAAACAATGAAAAAAATTTGAGTTACAAATGTTGATCCTTATACATAAAAGCAACTAATTATATTAACTGCATAATGGGATTAATTGCTGGAGTCGTTTTGTCTCCAAATCTCTGCAGAGCTATGGGATATGTTCTTTCTGCTGTTGAGAGAACCACCATCTGTCCACACAGAGGCACGCTGCTGGCACTCCTGGATCTGGAGAGAGGATGTAAGGTCTCCATCCCTGCCCCACATCTCTGGACAGAAGAACCACAGCTATTGATGAAAAGGGAGAAAGTTTCCAAATTAAGATTCAAAAATTACATCTAGTGAAAGTGTCAGTTTCTTGGCCCAGAAGAAGTCTTAAGATCATATAATGTAAAGGTTTAGGAGAAACTTAAAGATCATCTAGTGCAGTGTTGAGAAGGATTCTGAGTCTGTGTTTAGGCTCAACAAGAAAGTATAGTGATAAACAAGAAGTATGTAGCATGGACATGGGAACAATAAGACACACATGCCAAACCTGATCAAGTTCAAATCCTTCATTTAAGAAATGAGGAATAAAGCCCCCCAAAGATGAGGCGATTACCCGAAGTCAGAAGGTTAAGTTCAGTGGTCAGAACTGAAGAGAAAATATAAGAACCTGAGCTTTTCCCACAAAGCAACCCCAAACCACCACCCCAGAGTCTCCAGTATGTCCTAAGGCAATTCTGACCATCCTAAAAGATAAAAAGAACCACACAGCTTATATTTGTATGACACTAGCAGAGACGGAAGTCATATATCCTCACGGATCCCAAGTTTCTCCAGGCCAAAGCCAGCCCTCTTTAGGCCATAAGTGAAGCTTTACTGACTTCAATCAATCAGAGAGATTGTTTCAATGTGGGACACCCAGACATACAGAGGAAAAATCCAACTGCGTTAAGAGAACTAAGGACAGACTGGCTATCTCATGTACAGTAGAAAAAGATCTGAAGGTCAGAGTAAACAATCTGATAAAGCTATGAGGAAAACCATCCTAAATTAGATAAAGCTAGAAGCATGACTTCACTTGGTTCCGGAGTCCTTGCCCCCCATTTCAAAGGAAGAACCTGTGAGAGGAGGAATAGAGCCTTACTCTTTTAGTGTGTCAGTGCCCAAACAAAGTACTGAGCACAGAACAGGTGGGCTTTAGACACTGTATGGTATTGAGTCAGTCTCCTGCTTAGACTTAAGCAGTCAACTCGTAGCAGGCAGCTGCAGGGCAAATGTGTTAGTGAGAACTCTCCCAATTGTAAGTGACAGAAACCCAACTCAGAATAACTTAAGCAAAAGAGGGTAATAAATGGCTCATGAAACCAAAAGGTCAAGCATAATGACAGTTTCAGGTACGGTTGGATCCCGGTGCCAAAAGTTAGTCAGTGGATATTAGATTTCTCCTCCATGTTTTGGTTCTTCTTTCCTCTTGTTGGCTCCATTTTCAGGCAAATCCCCCATGTGGTAGCACCCATTATCTGTGAGCTTATATCCTCCCAACTTCAAGTCCATCAGAGAGAAACAGAGAGCCACCCCCCCACCCCACTTCCAGTAGTTCTAGCAAAAGTCCAGGGCTGAGTCGCATTGTGCCTTGGGTCACATGCCCATCCCAGAAGCACTTGCCCTGGGCCAGGGGAATAATGCGCTCTGATTGGCTGTGCTGGATCCATCAGTCACAATTTATTCTTACCAAGACTTACTAAGTCACCAGCAAGTTTTAAGTAAAGTATATTTACAACTTTGGGTGAGTCAGCCCCATTTAAACTACATGGACAGAGCTATATTCCTCTCCACAGGGAGACGGTTCCCCTAAGGAAATCCAGGCTTCTGCTACTCCAGACCACAGGTATTACCAGTGGAGGTTAGGGAGAACTCAGAATCTTCCTGAGTAGCACCTCAGAGGTGGTTAGATGATTGACCCCTCGGGTAGAAGGGCTGGGCAGGGGTAGGGGCCTGTGAAACCCACGTAAAGCCAGTAGTCAGTGAACGCTTACCCATGGAGTGAAGAGAAAGCCAGATGGGTGCCGACCAGGTCGAAGTCTCCCGATAAATGTAGGGGTGAGGGCCAGCAGTAAAATGTGAGCTGGTAGCGTGAGCTGAATGGTGGTCCCTAAAGATATCAAGTCCTAACCCCTGGAACCTGTGAATGTTATCTTACATGGTTTTTGCCAGATGTGATTAAGTTAAGGATTTTGAGATAAGGAGATTAATTTAGGTTATCCTGGTGGACCTTATATGATATCACAAGCATCCTTATAAGAGACAGGCAGAGGGAGATTTGACACAGATCAAATAAGAGGACACTTTTCTGCCATGTGACTGTGGAGGCAGAGGTTGCAGTGATGCAGCCAAAAACCAAGGAATGTCTGCAGCCGCCAGAGCTGGAAGAGTCAAAGAACAGCTTCCCCAAGTCTCTGGAGGGACTGAGGCCAACAGCTCGATGTTGACTAGTGATGCTGATTTCAGACCTACAGCCTCCAGAACTGTGAGGCGATACATTTCCTTTGTTTCCAACCACCAAGTTTGTGGCGATTTGTTATAGCAGCCACACGACACTAATACAGATGGTATGGGAGAAGTATATTCTGTAGCAGGAAGGATTAGGTTAGGACAGAAGGGAGAAGCAGAACTTTGCTGGGAGAGAGGGACTGTAAACTCAGCAAGGCCGATGCGTGTGGGCACGCTGTCAGCAAAAAGCGTTTCGCCCACATTTAAAGAGTCAGACTGAAGGATTAAGCCATCTTTCTACCCCAGTGGTGGTCAGAGTGCAGAACTTGCTTAAAGACAGATACTGTATGTGACATTGCCTGTTCTTATACTTGGAATAAGGAGGCCTCTTATTGACTGTGAAATGGAACTTGGGCCAAGGAGACAGGACACCTCTTTGACACACAGTGTCCAGAAGACCCCGCTCGCTCCTTAGTTTCCTCCTCTCCCCAAGGGGAGAAGGAGTTTTAATCCTCCTGATGGGTTTAATCCTCTTAATGGGCTGCCTTTCTTTCATCATCTTGGGGAAAGAGAGATTTTATGACCAGGAGGAATAGTATTTATAAAGGCAGCTGATAGTTACTGGATATTCACATCACACAAAGTGCTTTACAGTCTTCTAATCCTCACAGCAACCCTATGAGGTTCACCCCATTTGGCAGATCAGGAAACTAAGGCACAGAGAGGGTGAGTACCTAGTCTAAAGCCACACAGCTAGTATGTAGTAGAACCAGGCTTCAAACCCATGCAGTCTGGCCTCTGAGCCCACACTCATAGCTTCAGGCTACAGCGCTCAGTGGGGTTCTAGCCCCACTCACCCCCTCTGCTCATTTCTGGGGGCCCCACACCCAGAGATCTGCCTGACATTGTTTTCTTGTCGGCTTCTCATTCTTTACGCTGCTACTTTTTAGCCGTGTTACTGATGAGAAAACAGCTTAGTAAAATCAATGGTTTTAAATTATACCTTTATGTACCAAGGATACAAAACAAGGTACAAAACAGAAATACTTCCCCGTGACAAAAAATCAATCTCGCTGGTGCTACTGTTCCTTGAGCCCACCTCCCCCCACTCCTCCCCCATCCCCCCTCTTACTTAAGACTTTCTCTGCTCTTGCATCTGCCGGCTTTGTGCAGACTTTCTTCAGGTTTCTTGCTTGGGAGACTCGCTTTATCTAAAAGGTCAATTCTTTCAGCGGGGCACCAAGCAGAATTGAATATAATTATCCCAATCTCTACCGTGTAGAATTCATGCTTGAATTCATTCAAAAAATAGCATGCAGTATAATTAACTCAGAGTCCAACCAAATCTATTGAGAAAGCCTCAGGTATCATACAGTTCCACTTACAATAGCACATTTTCATTTAAGGACATTGTACGTATTAACCCAAGTCAGCATCCAATTACTCTGAATAAGTGAATTCTCTGTTCCAGGAATGTAATTTGAAAATGTTGTCATGCAATCTGAGGCAAAAGGTCCTTTTTCATTAATCTAACTCTCATTAAAGTGGAAGCCTGAAGGTTATTTCAAATCCATTAGTTTTAAATACAGGTGATTACAATTCTATTGCACATAAGACAACAGAAGTGTCTATCAAGAAATATTGGGACGTTTTGAGGGATGGGACTGGTCGGTGGTTTTGCTGTCATGGCTGAGCATGAAATTTACCAGCTGATGTAAAGGGAGAGTCTGTTCTAAACCCCCCAGGGCATACACAGTCAATTGTATGAACCCACAGGGTGAAACTACACGTGGGAAAGAGCTTGTGCCTGTCCTGTTCTCCCAGAATTATCTGTTGTGTGTATTTCCGATCCACTTAGCTTTGGAAGCTCAGTAAAATTAACACTCACAGTTTTAATTCTTTAAATCTTTGGGCACATGCCTTCATCTGTCTATCTTCCCTTCCCCTGCCCCTGTCTACTTCTCCTCCAGATGGCTGACTCAAGGCCCCCTCTCCCAGGCAGCCTTCCCTGACTACCCACCTAGAAGAAGTGATTGGTTTCTGCCTTGAACCCCTTCAACCCTGAGCATCTGATTCCTTTGATATTTGCCATCTGCTCCCTCAGCCTTTTCGCTATCTTTTCAAATTTGATTCAGTTCAATAAATATTTCTTGAGTAGAGCAAATGTCAGGCACTGGACTAGTTGCTAGAGATTCAGTGACTAGGGTCACAGACCTCACCTTCAAGAAACTCACATTCTAGTGGGTGGGGGTGTGGCGACAGACAAGTAAGCAGGCAGTGACACTAAGTGCCCATGAGTGCTATGATATGGGACTTACGGAGGGTGGTGGAAGCCCAAGAGAGAGGCTCCCAGCCTGAACTTCATATCACTTCTTTACCTAAAACCCTCAAATGTCTTCCCCTTAGATATGGAACAGGATCTACACCTCTAACCAGGCCTCCAAGTTTCCATGATGATCTGGTCCCACCTCCCCACTCTCGCCTTCATCTCTCCACACTCTACTCCATCTTCAGCCACACTGGCTTCTTTGAGTTCTTTAAACATTCTAAACTCTTTGTTGCCTCAGTGTCTTTGTACCTGCTATTCTCTCTCTGTGTAGGCCCTTCTCACCTAAACTCTTCCCTGCTTATCCTGTAGCTCTCAGCTCAAATGCCACTGCCTCATGGAAGTTCTCTGAACTATCCTTTCTAAAACAACTTGCAAGCCTGAGATATTTCCTGTTTATTTCTCTCAAAACCCTTTAGTCACCTGAAAAATTAAGTATCTGCTCAGTTAAGTCTTATCTCTGTCCCTCCCGAAAATATAAATTACTGGAAGGCAAGGACATGGTCCCTTTTAATTATCATGAAATCAACTGCACCTGGCCCAGAGCCTGGCATAGAGCAAGCACTCAATAATATTTGTTGAGTAAAAGAAAAAAAGAATGAATAAATGACTTGGGGGTAATTGAAGCTGAGACTTTAGGAGTTTCCCAGCAAAAGATACGAAGGAGGACGGATGTGTCTTATTTTCAAATTGGATCATAGCTTTGGGTGGGCTTCTTCATTTGTGACTCCCCAGAATCATGCCTTCAAAGATGGCTAATACATTTCTGTTGTCAGATTTAATTCATTTTTCAGCAGTGTCCAGGTGAACCCAAAAGATGAACAGAAATGTTGAATTGGGTTGAGACTGAATCTGTCAGAAGGGGTCCTCGGGGCTTGCTTGCATCTCTTCTGGGTGAACAAAACATCACAACTGAACACAGGATGGAATTTCCACTCCCAACACCTCTTAACTGCCTTCACCACCTCGAGCTTCCCTACCTACAGGCCAACCGGAAAGACCTTTCTCTTAAATAAGTTACGTTCACTAAATATCTATCCCTAAGCTATTTGGATGGCTGCTGGGTGCAAAGCCCAGGGCTGGGTGACTGGAAAACTAAAAAACTTCAATCCCTCTCTCAGCTCCGGAGAGACTTACACTTGCTTTCAGAAAATAAATCTTCCAGAGAGCGGTGAAACCTTTTCAGATATGAAAATTCATTTACATCTATTACCTCTTTTAGTATCCCACAGAAGCCTTCCAAAGTCAAAACACAATTACAGAAAAATTTAACGGACTTCAGATAAGGGAATGACTTGTGAAAAGTCACATACGGAGGAAGAGACAAAACTCAAACTTGAATTCAGGTCAAGATAATTTCACCAGTTTTGGCCACCTCTTGAGTAACTATAGTATAAATTGGAAAAAATTGGTCCTCTTGGGAACTCAGAATCCCCTGGGACACGCAAGGTCAGGTGGAGGTGGGTATGTTTGTAAGGCTGACCATCACGGAAGTGGCCCAAGGGTCCCCTGGACCATCACCCTTGGAGAAAGTCATTCAGCAACAAAAATTTTCCATCATTTTAAACTTTTCATCCCACATTTCCCACTTCCCAGGCCACCTCAAGGACCACCACTTTCTTGAAGGCTTCCCCAAATATACTTCTTGATCTTTTTCATCCATACTGTGGACACAAAACAATCCTGCAATTAATCAGATACCATCTCGTGTGGTTCTCTAATGGTTTCACAGGTTGTCTTATCTCCCCAACTACAATGAAAATGGCTTGGGCAGGAACAATGCCTAATGATACTAATTACAAGGAAATAATCTCTTTTATGTAACCATACTTTCAAGTTTACAAAGCAAGTTCAATTCCTCATCAAATCCTCACTGTACCCCAGTGAGGTTGGCAGGACCAGTGCTATGATTACTCACATGTGACAGATGAGGAAACTGAGGCAGGGAAGATCAAATGACTTGTCTGAGATGGCACAAGCCACCCAAGGGTATGAATGGTATGAACCAAACTGGGACTTAAAGCTGCTTTCTCTAATTCCAAGATTCTTTTACCATATCACCCAAGATAGCCTCTCTCTGGTCAAAATCTTGACATTTTCAACTTCCCCTTTCCTCTCTCAACCAATCTTTTCACTTTCCCACGTTGAGCACTGAGTTTCTTGGGCTCTCAAGCCAAGCTGGGTGATGTGCACCCAAGAGTAATATCCTCAGAGAAAGGATTTTGTAGCTTAAAAAAGCAGTACATGAATAAATGAAAATAACAGGCTCACTTTTATGGTAGCTGTTTATCTTGGGTTCCTACAGCTAAGCCTGTCAAGACATCCAGGAGCTCCAAGCCCATATGTTCTAGTCTTCATCCATGACCAAGAACTAGACGAAGTCAGTACTTGAGTCTTTAGACACTGGTTAGCCTGATTGGAGCTTGGGGATGGGCTTGGGGTCCTGGGCTACCCAAAGGGGAGAAAACTCACAAGGAAGGATTCACCTGCTGATCACAAGACAACTTAAATATCTCTAGTCCCTTCCCACCTCATCCTCCTTCAGTAAAGAGAGTAAGCTAGCTCCCTGGATGATCTTGCAGGACCTTTGCCAAGAAAATAAGTCTAGACCGCGCTGAGCGGAAAGTTGTCTTGGAAAAGGGAATGTGGTGAGAAAAAGGCACCAGAGACATGCTCCAAAGCTATTTTTGTAACAGTGACACGTAGGGATCTCAGCCTGGTGCCTAAAACATACATGGCAAACAATCCATGAACACATGGATGATTTTCCAGGAGCAACATCCGACCTTAGGTGAACCAGGTATACGTGACATCTCCACACCTACTCCGTGAAATGCCCAGCATGCAAATGAGTGGCATCTGTGTATGCACAGACTTGAATAGCTCTAATGTGTGAGAATTATTAGCAAATGTTGGCATTTTAACTTTTAAAGTTTAAAAACAAAACTCACTTGTCTCACACCTCCAACTGATTGCCGGATAAAATATGTCATGGTACTGGGTTGCCAAATTTTTTTTATCCACCCATTTCCTTCCTCCTCCCCCTACTGTCCCAATTCTTCTATCATTTAAGACAGGAAAGAAAGGCTCCAGAGGAGAAAAGCCACCAATCTACACTCCTAAAAATTACACGTGCGTGAGTGTGCGCGTGCTTGCACGTGCGCAAGCGCACACACCCACAATGATCTTGATGTTCCTTAACTTAGTATTTTTTAAACACTTCTTTCCATTCCAGGCCCTGTGCTAAGTGTGTTTTTTCATTATCTTATTTAATCCTCTGATAGTAAAATCAGCCCCTTCACAATCAACAGAGCTTCATGTAACACTTAACCAACGAAAAATATGCTTATGGTTTTCCGTCTTAGGACAATCCTCAGGACCCCTTACAGACCCTCAAGGTCTGGCTTCCCCTTGTTCTTCTGAACTGAGTCAGTGACTCCTACTTTCTAAAGGGACATTTGAATTTCTTTTCAAATGTATATCTGACCTCATTTGCTGTGACTCCCCTGATTTTCAAAATGTACCTTTAAATGTCTTTTCAAATGAGATAGCCTTTTGAAGTTTGTTTACTTGTGAACACAAGGACTTTCTTTTCTTCTGGATTCCAAAGTATTTTCTGGAAGGAGGTGGGGGGGAGGTGGAGGTGGAGGATATTGTATTTATATATTATATTTGTGTCTAAAATTCCTTTTATTTATGTATAAACACCTGTATTATGCATTAAGTATTATGTACTAGGTATTATGTATAAATGTTCGCATTTATAAATAAAAGAGAACCAGGAAGATTGATATGTGGAGAACAGAGGTGGGAAAGTCCCCCAGCTCAACTTGGGAGCCCTTATTTCTTCCTGCCTACAGATTTTGAGTAAATGTAAAAAGCCATACTTCAAGTCTGGACTTTTCCCCACAATATCTCATGACATTTTTTGAGAAATGTACTGTAAATATCCCTTTTTAACACCAGGATTTGGAGATTAAAAAATGCACCCAATGTCACATAGCTAGCAAAGGGAGAAACTGATGTTTATACCCAAGTCTGATCCTTTTTTGAATTTTCTATGCCATGTTGATTTACAAAAAGCTTTTGTTGTTCTTGTTGTTGTTCTGTTTGGGGTCACATGGGTGACAGTTTGGGGCTCAATCTCAGTTTAGGAGACTGTTTTCCCGCAGGTGCTTCCCACATCCATCCTCTGTTCTGCACGGCAGGCCTGACCCCTATAGGATGCAACCCCAGACTCCCACATCTCTTGGTTTACAGCTGGGTTCAACCAATGGACGTGCCCTGGGCAGGGGCTGATTCTCCTCCATGGTCCCAGAGCCCACCAGACAGCTTCCCCCTTGGACTCCAGCTGTCCACCACCTCCCTCTGATCCTCCCTCCTAGAGGTGGTGATGGATTACTGCAATTTCTAACCTCTGATTGGCCCACTGTCCCTTCTGGCTTCTCAGCTCTTCTATCACCTGTGTAACCAATCCCTTATATTAAATCCCCCCCTTTTATAATATTTAGACTGGATTCTGCCTTCCTGGCCTGAACCTGACGGATAGAGAGATGAACACACATGAGACCACTTGAGAAAAACACAAGAACAGTCACAATGAAAATGGTGTGGAGCTGATGACTCTTGGTGACCACATTTCCCTATTGCAAAGTAGGACTTGACCAAGAATGAATGCAGAAGGGGAGAAAATACTCCCTATGTGGGCAGATCTGAAGATAAAATATTCTAGTGTATTTCAGCAAGCAGCATTTTCCACTTCTCTGAAGAGTAAGAATGATGGATAGAGCCTCATGGATTCTGTTCCCTACTCATGGCTCCTCCATTTGCCTACAAAGGATAACAAGACTTGTCACAAACCTGTTACGACTGTCAGACAAATGTAGAGACTTTAAACCTGAATCTCATGAATCTGTACCTGACTTTGGGCTACCCACCCTTTCTCTACCTTTCTCCAAGATTCTGGTCCTGTTTAATCGACAACAGGAAGGAGGGAACAAGGAGGATTTATGAGGCATTAATGAGAGGTGCATGTTTCATCTGGAACTACTGCAAAGACATAGGACAAAAATCCATAGTCATTCCCTAGGGACCTCCTAAAAAACACAGCTTCTGCTTTTCTCATCAAGGGAGACATCTATGTCTGCCTATGGCATAAGTGAATTACAGTAGCAAGTATTAACTAGAGGCATTAGACCCAACTTGGTTTCCAAATTGTCCATGTTGCAGCCAAAATGTCAGTACTGATCATAATGGGTGTATTAGTCAGGGTTCCCCAGAGAAACAGAACTAATAGGAGATATACATACACAGACATAGACACACACAGACACACACACACACACACACACAAAGAGATTTACTATAAGGAATTGGCTCACACAATTATGGGGGCTGGCAAGTCCAAAATCCGTAGGGCTGCTGTCTCAGTTTGAGTCCAAAGGCTGGAAGCTGCTGTAGAACCAGGAAGAGCTGATGTCCCACTTAAAGAATCATCAGGTAGGGGCTTCCCTGGTGGCACAGTGGTTGAGAGTCTGCCTGCCAATGCAGGGGACACGGGTTCGAGCCCTGGTCTGGGAAGATCCCACATGCTGCAGAGCAACTAGGCCCGTGAGCCACAACTACTGAGCCTGTGCGTCTGGAGCCTGTGCTCTGCAACAAGAGAAATCGCGATAGTGAGAGGCCCGCGCACTGCGATGAAGAGTGGCCCCCACTTGCCGCAACTAGAGAAAGCCCTCGCACAGAAACAAAAACCCAACACAGCCAAAAATCAATTAATTAATTAATTAATTTAAAAAAAAAAAAAGAAAAGAAGAAAACCATCAGGTAGGAAAAGCCAATGGTCATCATTTTGAAGATCATCAGGTGGGAGAATTCTCTCTTACTGGGTGAGGGTTGGCCTTTTATTCTATTCAGACCTTCCACTGATTGGGTGAGGCCCACCCACATTAGGGAGGGCAATCTGCTTTGCTCAGTCTACTGATTTAAATGTTAACCTCATCCTAAACACCCTCACAGATACATCCAGAATAGTGTTTGACCAAATATCTGGGTACCTTTTGGCTGGCTAAGTTGACATATAAAATTTACCCTCACAGCAGGGAAGAAGTTCTGCAGAATATACAGGTTAAAACAACAAGGATTCTTCCACTTACATGAGGTACCTAGAGTATAGTCAAATTCACAGAGCCAGAAAGTAGAATTGTTGTTACCAAGGGCTGGAGGGAAGGGGAAATGAGCAGTTATTGTTTAATGGGTACAGAATTTCAGTTTGGGGTGATGAAAAAGCTCTGGAGGTGGATGGTGGGGATGGTGGTACAACAAGGTGAGTGTACTTAATGCCACTGAACTGTATGCTTAAAAATGGTTAAAATGATCAATTTTATATTATACATATTTGACCACAATCACGTTTTTTAAAATACTAAAAAAATGAACAAAATATTACTTAGTTAATGGAGTTATTGTTGCTTTCAAGTAATAAACATATTTTGATAATCTCTCAGTTAAATAAATAAGGATTGTTTCAGATATCTACTGTGGCCTAACAAATCACACCAAAACTTGGTGATCTAAAACAACAAGAGCAACTTATTATTATTCTGTTCTCACTTGCGATTTCTCACGTAGATCCAGTCAGGTGGGGGCTGAGGCTGCAGCAGCTTCCATCCCATGCCTGGCACCTGGGCAAAGACGGCTGACAGGCTAGGACTTTGCTCTCTCTCTGTGTGTGCCCTCCATGGGGCCACCTTGGGCTTCCTTACATGGTGGTTGGATCCGGAGAGTGAACTTGTGAACCTTGTCCCTTGTGTCACAGCCTAGGGTTAAAGCAGTAAGAGGCAACCATCTTTCAAGGGGCAGGAAAATACACTCCACTTCTCAAAGGGGGAAATAGTGAGAATCGGTAGCCATCTTTAATCCACTACAAGGTGACAGAGCTATGCAGAAAGCAAGAGCAGTCTTCCTCAATTTTCACTCATTGCCATGAATTCTAAGAAAATATAACTTAAGAAAGCTACATTAATCAGAATGTCATCATTTCAGGCTCTACACATTAAAACCTCCTGTGATCCCATAGGGATGGGGATGGGTTTTCTGGCAAGTCAAATTCTCCATTGAGCAGAGTCTCAAAGCACCCCACCGCACACAAATGCCAATGTTCAAAGGCTTGGTTTATATCACATCCATTTAATGCTAAAACTGCGGAAATTTATTTCAACTTTCTAAGATGACTCAGAAGCCTGCAGCATGGGGGAGGGGTCACCACCAGTGGCATCCATTATCATTTCCCTGGTCCTGCACCCCGGGGCTGGTGGACAGAATGCCAAAGAGATAAACCGCTTTTACTGTAATTCCCACCCTGAAAAAAAGGGATTTACTAAGCAAATTAAGAGGGTGAAGAAACTTGCAAGGGGTGACATTTAGCCTACTCAAGACACCAAACTTTTCAAGCACTTTAGAAGCATGATTTACATACAATTACAGGAATGCTTCATTTGTCCAACCCTGTCAGAAGAGGAGCACTTTCACAGAAGTGAATTTTTCAGATAATGGTTGCTTCCCCCTAGAGGCACAAAGCCATTCTAACCAGACCCAACAGAAATCTTTCCCAAATGTATTGCAAACCTCCCTAAGCCTCCAAATGAACACATAGCATATGGCTTACCTTTATTTGATGAGCACAAGTTCTTTACCACCTGTTACCATGCAGGTCCCTAAAATGACAACGTACCTGAAGTTACCCATCCACCACGTGGCTGCCTTCCATCATTCAAATCACGTTTATTGACCCCCTACTTCTGGCAGGTGCTGTTTTTGTTGTTCTCTTACTGCCCTTTTCTCTGACTTTAGGTTACAAAGAGTGGAGCTAGCTTACTCCTAGGCAAGTAGCCTGCTATTTCACCAGTCTGTTTTGTTACATTGAAATTTTTAAATTGCAGTATAGTTAATTTACAATGTTGTGTTAGTTTCAAGTGTACGGCAAAGTGATTCAGTTATACATATATATATGTGTGTGTGTATAAAAGACTCTTTTTCAAAGTCTTTTCCATTATAGGTTATTACAAGATATTGAGTATAGTTCCCTGTGCTATACAGTAGGTCCTCATCATTTACCTATTTTATATATAGAAGTGTGTATATATTAATCCCAAACTCCTTTAAATCTTAAATCCACTTACTCATTCCTCACCTCCCAATAGGCATCCCTACTCATATGTTTGGTATCTATTCTTTCATATATGTGTCTTTGTAGAATGCATAGTGCTGTTTTATCTGTTGATATTCTAAATTAATAAAAATGGTATCAGGCTGTAGAAGTCTTTCTGTTACCTACTTTCCCCACTAAACTCCATGTCTTTAAGACGGACCTATCCTACTTCTAAATGCTGCCTTGTATTCCATCTGTATCCACGTTTTATCGGGTGGATCACTCAGGGGATGGATAGCCAAGTCACCTCCAACTTCCTGCCTCAGAAACTGTACTGCAAAGAACATCCTTGTACACCTACCCCTGAGGAAGAGCTTCTCTGGGGGTGAGACCAGGGCTGAGATGACAAGATCTCTAGGTCTACACATACTCAGTTTCATAAGTGCTACCAGAGTCCTCTCCAGAGTAGCTGTGTTAGTTTATATGACACCAGCACTTCATGAGGAGTCCCATGTGCCTGCATCATCAACAACACTTGGTATTATTTAACTTTTTTTAAAAAAACAATCTGATCAGTATAAAATGTTACCTACTTCTTTTACTTTTTATCTTGCCGATACGAGATTGAGCTTCTCTCCATAGGCACAGTAGCCATGGTGGATCGCCTAGTCATTTTTCCCTCTGAATCTGTCACCCCCAGCTGGCTATCTTTAGTGACCTTCAGCAAACTGAAATGCTTAATTTTGATGTAGTAAATACATTCCTTCCTGTTTTCTATGGTCCTTTTCTCTTTCCCACTAACCTCACCTGTCCCTTTCAAGCCCTCTCCATATTTTTTCCCTAATTCCCCCAAACACAATTCCACACTAGGCTATATGCAGGCTTTCTGTATGGCATGCCCTTTTCTCATGCGCTCTGGTGGCACAGTGGATAAGACTCTGCGCTCCCAGTGCAGGGGGTCTGGGTTCGATCCCTGGTCAGGGAACTAGATCCCACATGCATGCCACAACTAAGAGTTCGCATGCCTCAGTTAAGGAGCCTGCATGCCGCCAACTAAGACCCGGTGCAACCAAAAAAATAAATAAATATTTTTTTTAAATAAAGTTAATTGTACTTAAAAAAAAAAAAAAGATTAAAAGCCCCTTGAAGGCAGGGCTTGAACTCCACCCACCTTTCCATTCCTAGAGTGAGCAGCACAGAGAAGCAGATAACAAGTAATCAGCAAGTGTCTATCAAAAAAATTAAATAGATCTTTTTAAAAAAGTGTATAGCATGAAAAGTTAGCCAGTCTCCAGCCAGCATTCATATGCTCTATTGAAATATGCCGACAACTAAAGAACTCCAATGTCAAGCCCAGCTAGAACCCTTCCCTGTGGAGCAAGTGAAAGATAGAAGGAATTCATTCAGCAAATCCAAGCCTCCAGACTGAACTGATCTCTACAGGACAGATCTCTTAGATAGAAGAGGAGAAAGGGGGGAGCAGGGAAGATGCTAGCTCCTTCCTCTCCAGAGCATAGATGTCTGACCATCCCATTCCACAAGTGTGCACCTTCTGTTCTTGGTTATTTATTGCTGCATAACCAACCGTCACAAAATAGTGCTGATTGCAATGGCAGTGATATATTATTATCTCTCCCACTTCTGGGGGTTGACTGGGCTCTGCTGGGCAGCTTTTGCTTGAGGAGTGGGTGGGCACATGCTTCAGTCAGACTGTGACTGTAGCTGGAACCATCTTGAAGGCGTCTTCTTTGTCTGGTACATGGGCTCGATCAGTTGGGGGTTGGAAAATCTGGGGCCCCAGAGCATCTCTTGAGGTGATCTCTCCTTGAAGTCTCCAGCATGGTGGCTTAAGGACAGCCAGACTTCTTACACGGCAGCCCAGGGTTCCAAAGGTACCTGTCTGGAGAGATAGAGAAGAAGGGCAAGTGAGCCAGGAGGAAGCCATTCACCTTTTATGACGGAGCCATCACTTCCACCACATTCTGAGGCAGTCAAAGCCCTGCTCAAGTCCAAGAGGAGGGGAAATAGACCCTGCATCTTGATGGTGAAAAGCAAAATTTGGAAAGACCATACGGGAACTGAAATATGACTACGGCCATTTTTGGAAAACAACAATCAACCACAACATGTATCTATCTAAACCAAAGACCAGGCTGAAGGTACAATATCCATGTCTCAGAGCCTCAGTCCCTCCATCTGCACAATAAGCAGGTTGGATCAGGCCATTGGTTACAGTAACTTTTATTTAACGCATCTTTTTTTGAAATTCGAAATATAGAGCAGGTAATAACAAAGCTGTTACTTTGGAATAAAGTTAACACAAAGCCCAATCCATTTAGCTGCCTGTTTCCACAACAAGGCTCTAAGCTCCCTTCCAGCTGGAATTTTCTCTGCTTTAACAATTGTATGCCCTCCAGGTAGAACCCTGGTCCCAGGAAGGATTGGGCTTCCTCCGTGGCTCCCCAGCTTGTGCCTCTAAAGATCAGAAACCCTCCTTCTGCCGCCACTGCCATGACCAGCCTGCGAGCTGATTGATTTAACCCAACAGAGATAGATTGGTGAAATCACCCTCGCAATAGGTGCTGGAGAGTAATGGTACCCAGGAGGGACAGGTAAGCAAAAAGGGAACAAACCCAGGCAATTTCCAGACATCTCCACTACCCATTACTTTGTTCACTTAAATAAACAAATAACCCCCAGGCAATCAGCAGCCAGCGCCTCAGCAGCTGCAGGAATGATTTCCTTTCACTAGAGCAAAGACTAATCAATGCCCCTTAATCACACCACCACGTGCCCAAATAGCACGCACACATCCCAGCCATCTCTCCACTTCTGGGCATCTTCTCCCCACAGGTGGATGTGAAACCCCTCCACCCCTGTCTCCACCCTCCTGAAGTACTGAAGAGAGGAGACCTGCCCCCTCCCACACGGCTGGGTTCTCAGAGAGGAAAGGTAGCAGATGCAGCCCAGGCTGCCTGAGATGGAGGCAAAAGTGAAGTGTGAAAGGGCTCTTGGCAGTTGGACTGTCCATGGGAATACACGGTGAGCATCTTCTATCACCGCTGGTCAGCTGCCTGGAGCCAGCAGGGAGGTGCATAAAGAAATACCAGGTCCACTTATACATAGTCTCTATGCCAACCTCGAGAGTTTGAGAGTCCCCTCTGTGATCCTTGAATGTGTCTGGGGACTATTGCTAGTGGGTCTCTGGACACATTTCTCCTTTTCCTAGTGAATGAATTCCAAAGGGGCAGAAATCATGTTGATTCTCGGGCCAGATGACCAGGGAGCGACCCATTTTGAGTGGCCAGAAACCACCTTCTCTCACTTTGGCTATGTTTCCGACTCCAACTCCCTTACCCATGGGCCCATCCTGAGTCTTGAGGAAATTTTTAGGGGGTCCCACCTTCCCAAACCTATTCCAAACTTGACTTATGGGACTGTGGCGCCATCTCTGATTATGAATTCTGTGAGCACCTCAGCATGAGTGTCAATGCCCATCTCTGAGATGTCCGAGAAGAAAGCCCCACAGATAATTCTGTCTTATCTCCCACAGCAAGAGAATATGCTGTTCTGACTCAGTAAACCTCAAATTTCTGTCATTTTCACATTACCACCATGATTTTGGCCATACTGTACATTTTATTTGCTTAATGTTTTTCTACAGATAGGCTCACTTTCATAGAAAAAAAAAAAAGAAGAACATATTTACTTTGAAGGAAAAGTTTTTATCACTGCCCAAACTGGAAAATCGATATTGCATGCCATAAATAGACCGTGACTATAAAAATAAGCACGATGGGAGTTCATGGTGGATTAAACACAAATGTTTTACTCTGCTTATGGCTGAAACCCTAACCAAATGACAGTTAAGGGATAAAAAACAAAAAGGCATAAACCCACAGGACCAAAAAGGAACAGAAGAGGAAGATAGCAAATGACAGATGTCAACCAACTTTTGGAGACTAGTGAGAAAATGAATCAAGAAGAATTGACATCTAGGTCTGAAAGCAAGGAAGCAAAGGGATAAGTTGTTCTGAGCAGCAGTGCCCTGGAAAGTCTCCAGGAAAGGTGGGAGTTCAGATAGGGCTAACGCCAGTAGAATTAATGGAAATCCTGAATTAGAATCTGTTGGATCCCTAGATTCTCTCTCCCCTCAACTCCCTGCCAAGCACCACTACTAGCAGAAGATGGGAAGTTTATTATTTGGGGAAGATGATGATGAAATGAGTCCTTCCATCATTAAGAGAACGTTATGATGCACCTTCTAAAGGTTGAAAGTGCAACTAACTGCAAAGACAAATCCTTAGTGTTTTATGACCTGGGTAGCACACTGCCCTTGGGCAATGGGCCTGCATGCACTAAAATGTTGAGCCTGGGGGACACTGTGGGCACTGCAGCTTCTGCTGTACTCAGGTAAGAAAAGAGATTACATCCATGAATAGAAACACAAAACTATAAAAAGAGATACCCTGAGAACCAAGGAAAGGGCAAAAAGATGGAGAAAAGCAGATAAAGGATAAAAAACAGGTGCATTGCTGCATGTCTGCTATCTGAATGATAAACCTTCCAGAGACAAAAGAAACAGAGGATACAAGAAGGGAGGAAATTCTCAAAGAAATAATACAAGAAAATTTCCCAGAAATTAAAGGCTTTGGTTTTCAGATTCAATGGGCCCACTGAGTGCCCAACAGAATGAATGAACAACCAACAACACCAAGGGATATCATCATGAAATTTCAGAGCGCCAGGGATAGGAAAAAAAGCCTAGGATATTAGATCACAGGATACTGAATCATTCAATCATAAATCACTGAATCATAAATCATAATGGAAAAGAATATAAGAAAGAATGTATATATATGTATGACCGAATCACTTTGTTGTATAGCAGAAATTAACACAACATTGTGAACCAACTATACTTCAATTTAAAAAGAAAGAAAAGCCTAAAATCTTCCAGGGAAAGAAAGAAGAAACAAAACAACAACAAAACCAGTTCACATAGATAAGGAATTGGGAATGAATGAGGCAATGGACTTTTCCTCAGCAACCCTGGAAGCCAATGGAATAATACCTTTAAAATTCTGAAAGAAAATTATTTCAGTGCTTGAATTTTATACACAGCCAAACTATCAATCCAAGGGAAGGGAATACTAAACACTTTTTTTAAAGGGATGTCAGATGTCAAAAATTTGCACCCTTTCTCAGGAACATATCAGAGGATGTGCTCCATCAAAACAAGGGAGTAAATTAAGAAAGATGAAGACATGAGATCCAGGGGACAAGGGCTCATACACAGGTCAGAAGCAAGGGAAGTCACTGGTGACAGCTGTGCTGTAGGCCCTGAGAGCAAGGGGTTCAGATGGGGCAGGAGGGTGGATGTCTCCAGGAAAAAATGGAACTGACAGATTAACTGACAGGTGTGGCCGGGTGTAAAATTGGATTGAGGGCCTTTGTACAGAGCTACTGGAGGGTGTGGGAAGAGTCACCCAGACATTCAAAGAAAGCCAAGCCAAAGGAGGCAAAGGCCAGGAAAGGATGACATCCCCTAAGACACTATCGGACTAAGCTGTGAATATTTACTCGTTTATCATAATAAAAATACTCAATCTGGATTTAATAAAAAATACAACAAACCAGTGGTGGGAATTTGGAAAGAAGGGAAAATATACGTGAGTAAGAAGTGGTCTAAGAGATCACTCACTGTTCATATTTGGAAATAATATCTACCTGTTGTGTGAGAAAAATCAGGAGATAGTAGCATAAACATGTCATTTAAAAGTATAGAGGGGAAAAAACCCAGAAGAAACAGCTAGAAGAATTGACAGCGGTTGCTTTAGGGAATTGGTGTTTGGGGATTGGGAGGGAGGGGCGGACCAAGGGGCCTGCAGTTCATTACAGGCTTTGTACGATTCAGCTCTGGGTTAAGCAATGTTTATGTATTACTTTGACACAACTTTTTAAAGGGATCAAAAACTAATACAATTAAAACAAAACAAGGTGATTTAATTTTCACTAGATATTGTTGACCGTTCAAAGCTCTGCACTCAAGGTCCATTCTCTATCGAAAAAAGGAGATTAGGAAAAATTAGAGAGGTGGCAAAGACCAGCTAGCACCCAGTAGTGACTTCTCCCAGGCAGGTAGTCAGAAAGATAGAAAGGTGTCCAAAGCTGGCTCCCCATATATTACAGACACAACCTGTTGCTATGACTCAGCTGAGTTTATAGATTATTGGGCAAGGGAGACCATCACCTTGGCAGAGTTCTGGCCGTGTCTCAGAACAGGGCAAGTAGGACCAGAATTTACTGAGACTTGGAAGAATCGGAGGCCCTCTCAATGCTGGGACTTGAATAGGACTGGGTAAGAACCAGGAGATAACAGTTCAGAATTGGTGGAAACAGCAAGGGAAGGATTTTGAGAGGACAGATTCAAAGGAATCTTAGGGCACAAGCTGTCAGTGGTTGCTTTCACTGAAGAGGTGATGGGTCTTTCGGAAAGACCAAGCATTTGCTTTGTAGGACAGTCCTGTCAGGCTAAAGTTCAAGTCAGGCTAAAGAACGTGGAAGAGCAAAGTCGTGTTAATGCAGACGATGGGGTATGGCTTGGTTCTCAGCATCTAGGCGGAGCGTGGGGCGGTGGGGTGAGTGGGGGACAGGGGATGGTTTGGGTTCTTAAAGACAACGAAGAAGGAATAATTGACCAATATTAATGAATGCCAGTCACCTTGGTGTATTATCTATGCCCAAGGTACCTAGGCCCACATTTTGAAATAAAACATGTAGTAGTAGAGTAAACAAAGTGTTACTATTGGGGAATGCTAATTACACTCTGATAATTATTAGTCCTTAAAATTTGAGGGCCTGAACTTTGATGATCTTTGTCTTCCTTCAGTGATCCAGAAACAGGGAGAGAAAGAGAGAGAGAGGCACAGCCTCAAAGCCATCATAGGGCATCGCGGTTACCTCGCAGATGTGGGGGGAGCCAGCTTGAGGCCAGTCCCATCCCATCTCTGCCTGGCCACAGAACAAGACAGCCAGGGCTCTTGCGTCTGGGCCTTTTCAAGTTTCCAGTGTCCTAGGTATTTGAATGTTTGAGGCATTTCATTTCATTTTGTATATACATATACCTATATACACACACATATATACAAATTACATATATATAATTTTTTACTATTTAATCCACTAAAAGATCTCGAATAATACACAGCAGAAGGCCACGACTGGCATTTACTGCCTGCACTTAATGTGTTCTCGGATGTTTCCCTCTCACTTTCCCTGGCCCAGCCCAGAGAGGAGTAACAGGGACCTCCAGACCCACCGGGGGTCCATCAAAACACCTGACCTGGGCCGGGGGCGGGGTCTGTGTCCTGACATCCACGGCTCCTGAATGCTGCCTGCCTGCTGCTTATGTACCTGCTTCTGAAGTTCCCCCATCCTGGAGACGGGGTGCCGAGGATATTCTTTCCACACATATAAAGCTCATTTTCTGATGAAAACAGGATCGAACTGGGTTATTTATTTTCAGAAACAACCTGTGAGCCTACATTTTCAACCCCTCCTTGCAGTGTCCTGGGGGGGCAGGCCTCCAAGGCCAACTTCTCCCTTTCTTTCCCGTATTCATGCACTTAGATAAAGGGACACGTCTGGGGGGATTTTTAGGCCCACTCTGAAAAATCAGTGAGGCGGGGAGCCTTCTTAAAGAAAGCCACAGAAGTAATTTCACAACTACCACCCCCTTGGCCTGCAAATCACTTTTTCTCAAAGCAGCAGCAGTACCAGGCACTTAGGTTGTAGTACTGGCCTGGGCTGAAGTTTCTATCACATTCCATCCTGAGGGGCTAATGAGGGATGTTTTTAAAGTTAAACCTACTCAGAGAGGCCTTGGGGGCAGGCGGAGGTGTCTGTAGCAAGCTCTCTCCATCAGCTCTTGCTTAGAAAAGCAAAAAATAAAACCAAGCAACAACAATAGCAACAAACCCCAAAGGAAATGAAACAAGCACAAACCCCGCCTTATTTGTATTTTTTAAAGATTATTTTAAAAACAAAAGTCAGGTTCGTTTTGAAAGGAGGACTGGGGGATGGACGGATGCCCAACTCCCCTGGAAGCCCCAGCAGGGCGGGCCTGCCTCGCTCACCTCCCCCAGCCTCACCCCTCCCTGCCCACTCCGCCCGCCAGACCCAGAACAAGACAGGAGATTTGTGACTGCTGATGTGTGGCCCTTCCCAATGAAGGAGGCTTTTCTTTAACGAAGTAGCGGGCGGTGTCATCTTCCCCTGAGTCGGAATCATTCACTATTAGCACAATGTGTTATTATTGTATTTTTAATTGAAATGTAAATTCTGGGAACACTCTGACCCAATTTACTCCCAGGGAAAAAAGGGCAAAATTCTCATTTTCAAGGCTCTAGAAATGCAAGTTAGTGTTATTAATGATTAAGCTCTTTTTACCTCCCCCCGCCTGCCTGCCGTGGGGCGGGGGCCGGAATGGGGACCTTCTTATCCGGGCACAATGGTAACGTTACCCCGTCCTCCCTCCGAGCGCATTTGATCAAGGTAGATCCTGGGTGGGAAGCTCGCATATTTCCCCGGCTGGTCCTGGGTTCACACCTGGACCGGGAAATGGCCCGAGTGCCTAGATGCGGTTTCAGGTTTTAAATGACGACGATGATTGATGTGTGATTAAACGATTGATTTGGAGAGATTATTGTCCCGTCTATTATAAAGAAACTCTGTAAAAACAGAACCGAGTGGAGACAGGAGGATTCAGGGCTTGATTCAGACTTTGCCCACAAACATTGTACACTCATACCCATTGGTGGATAATTCTAGAACTTACACTAGAATTCAAAGGGCAGTGAGTATTTGCAGCCCTGACTCTGCAAGCAGAGTCAAGAGGCAGCATTCATACTACCAACAAATATTTACTGAGGACCTACTAAGTGTCAAGCACTAAGCAATGGGTGAAAACGCAAAGATGAATACTTCATATAAGTACTTCTGCCTTCCTGCCTAACTTATAGTGACAGCTCAAATATCACCATCTAAGTGAGAGAGGCATTCGTTATCCCCCAGTCTAAGACACACCCTCCCCCCTCCCATCACTCTGTCCTGGCCCTTTAAATATTTTCTTCATAGGGCTGATCATTGCTGGAAATTAGCTTGTTCATGTATCCATTTATTTATGGCACATCTCCTCTGACCAGCCAGTTCCCACCAGAATGTAAGTCCCATAAGGCCCTGCCCTTGACAGCCATTCTTCAGTGTATCCCCAGGACAAATGCACCTGACACCTACCAGTGATTAATGAATCCTTATTAATCAGAGGATGACTACGGCACAAAGTACAAAAAGTCCATCTGACCCAGAGACCTACTATATCTCCTACAATGGCCATTAATTCCACACACCTACTATGTACTTCAGAAATGAATAAACACAGCCTTGGCCCAGAGGGAGCTCAGAGTTAGCGCAAAAGACAAATAATAAATACAACCCAATGTGATAATTCTGTAGACCATGGTTCTCAACCAGGGGCGATTCTACATCCCCCCAGAGAACATTGGGCTACATCTGGAGATATTTTTGGTTGTCAAACTAGGGGGAGATGCTACCAGCCATCTAGTGGGTAGAGGTCAGGGATACTAAGAATCCTGCAATGCACAAAGAATTAAGATGGAGAATTAAGAATTACCTGGTCCAAAATGTCAGTAGGGCCAAGGTTGACAAACTCTGTTATAGACAAAGAATCTCATATAGAATTCGTTATTGAGGTGAAGGTTACGTGAACAGGGTGGGTGTGTCCCTTGGCTAATGGTCTGGGTGGGTCTTGCAGAAGAGGCTGGCAGGGCACAGCACTATCACACCCTTAATTCCTGGAGACACCTTTAACTCAAGCCAGACAAATGAGGCTCTGGAAGTCCACTAACCCTCTCTCACTTGTCAATTTAGATATGCAAACTCTTCTAGTAGGAATCCCCTAATCTACTCCATCATTTTAGAGGTGGAAAGGTTGAGGCCCTGAGAAGGGAACAGACTATAAGATCACCTAGTAACCCTTTGGTGAATGAAGGAGGTTAAATTCCTGCTTATAAAGGGGGAGACAGTCTAGTCTGATTGGGAATCGGGGGCATCTTCTCTCTCATTTTTCCCTGAGGTAAAGGAACAGAGTCGTCCCTTGCAACCTGGATGGGTCACATTCACAAGTCAGCAAGGACCAGCTCCAACATCCCTCTTACTCTAGACCTGCCTCTTTGGTGAAGCAGAAGTTGCTAGGGAAGAGATGAGAGCCTTCTAACTCAAGCTTTTCATATTACACTAAAACAAGGTATTTGTGGCTTCCTAGAAGCACAATGAAAATAAATACAGGTTAAGAGGAGAAAGGATTGGTGAAAGCATGCAGGAGGCGGGGATCTGGGACCTGGAGCCTTCAGGCAGGCAGCGTACCTCAGCCCTACATCAGTGAGCCAGGCATTGTCTGCTATTGGACGATGCCCAGCTTAAATCTTCAGGGGTTGGGGTGGTGGTGGTGATTTTCTTTTTAAAGAAACTTGGCATTTCATTACATCTACTTATAGTCCATAGATCAAATGCTCAAGGCAGGAATGTGGTGGGGCGGGAGGGAGTCAAGGGTGATGTATGGAAGGTCAAGCAACGGAGTGGAGGCGGCGGGAATAAAGCCATAAAGAGTCGGTTCCTTCGGGGACTCCACCTTCTCAGAGCCTGGGGTTCTGATGCTGTGGGTTTACAAACCATGAGTCGGGGCTGAGCTGAAAATGCATCTGCCTCCAAACAGCCTGCCTCTACGTCGCCCTGTGAGCTCAGAGCAGACATCTCAGGGTCCCCGCGGCGGCTCACCTCCCTGAGCAGATGTCACCTTCCACGTGGATTGAGCAAGGTTCCCATTTTTGAAGACACAGGCGATGAAGTGGAGAACCCCAAGAGCTTCCTCTGGAGGCAGAATCCTCCCATTCATCAGTGAGTCTGCAACAGAGCCCAGCCCTGTGCCAGGCACGGGGGGGGGGGGGGGGTGGGCAGTGGGAGGTGGAGAAAGAAAAGGAGTTGCCCTACCATCCACGACTGTGTCATCTAGCTGAGGCAAGGTATTTAGATATGTGTCAATTATATAGCAGCGATTCCTCAATGACCCCCAAAGAAGAAGTCATGCTCTAAGAGTCCAGGGAAGAGAGAGAACTCTGGGCTGGGAAGTGGTCAAAGAAGCTTCTTGAAGGTGGTGGTCAGCTGTTCTGGGGTTTCCTTGAGAGATAGACAGGACTCTCTGGGCCCTGCCCTGAGGGCGGTTCTGAAGATACAAAAGAAGAACAAATTATGCCCCAGGCTAGGAGGAGCTCTCAATCCTTCGGGAGGAGGAAGTTGTCAGAAGTCTATCCTTCTACCCAAGTACGTTTCAGGCAGCATCACTGATGAGCCCATAGGCACCTCAAACCCAACACCTCCCAATCTGAACTCTCCATTCCCTCCCAAGCCTCTGGCTTTTCCTAAAATAATTGTCCCAAGGAATGACACCACTGTCTCCTCATTCACCCAACCAGAAATCGGGAAGGCATCCCAGGCTCCTCCAGATCCTTCATCCACTTCTAAGAGTCCGCTGCCCATGTGACCTCCTTAACATCTCCACCCTCTGCTGCAGTGGTCGCTCAGACTCCTGTCACATCTTGCCCGATTACACTATCAGTGTCCTAATGTATCCCCACACATCCAGCCTGAATTTCTTCATATATGTTCCTTCCTGAAGGAGGTTTCTAAAATGCAGATATGATCATAAAAACAGCTTGTGTATTTAGCACTTACTATGTGCCTGGCTCTGGTAGTAAGCCCTTCATCTCCCCTCTCTCCTGTAGCCCTTGCAGCTACCCTCTGAGATGGGTATTACTTGACTAGGACTTGGAGGTAAGACACATGTTAGCTCAAGGTCACACAGCTCTTAAGTCAGAGAGTTGAGTTTTGAACCATCCCTATTGCCCAAGGTCATACTCTCAACTATAGGCTATCAGCTTCCTGTGACTGCCATGCTGAAAATTCTTCCACGGAGCCTCAGTGCCCTCCGGATGGAAGTTGAACTTGTTTAACCTTGTGGTCTCATTTCCTAGTGCCACTGCCCCTCCATCTTCATCTGCTCTCCCACCATGTCTCACCACCATGTGCCAACCAATCTAAACTACCAGATGTAACGAGCCGCGCTTTTCAAGAAACAGGCCATCTTCGAAAGCAAGCACTCATCCAGCTGGTTATCACCACATGCTCTTCAAGGCTTAGTGCAAACACCACTTCCTCCATGAAGCCTTCCCCACGTGGTCTGGGTGACCGGTGCTGCCTCTGTGTCCCCACAGCGCCCCAGGCATCTGTCACAAGATTTATACTCTATTGTAATCGTCTTCATGCATTTGCAGAGACCAGAGTGTGAGCTTCCTGAGAGCAGGAACCATGTTTTTCTTTTTCCTAGAAGTGATTGGCATGTAGTAGATGCTTGGTGAATAATTGTTGAGTGAATATATAAAGCAGGTCTTTAAAACATAGATAGTTAGAATGTGTGTTCAATGGTAAGTTGCAGACTTTCAGCCGTTTAGAGAGAGAAAAAGACAGAGAAAGAGACAATGAAAGAGACAGAGACAGAGAGAGTCAGACAGAGAGAGAAGGGGGAAATACGCATGGTGGGAGAGGTGTTCCTACAATATTGCTAGCTGAGGCATTCATCTGGAATCAGGCTGTCTCGGAGACTGTACATTCTCAAGGCTGCAAAGAGACAGTGAAGGTTTAGGGATAAGGGAGACCATATTTTTAAGCCTGTATTTTTAAGCCTGGCATCTTAATCAAATATTATCACAGGGCATGTAGCCATCAAACACAGTACTCAGCAGCAAGCATGAGTTTTATTATCATCATGTAGTGAAGTCTGACAGCATGGTTTGACATCCTAGCTCTGCCATGGGCTTGCTGGATGACCTCAGACAAGTTCCTGAACCTCTCTGTACCTTTGTGTCCTCATCACAAAATAGAGAAATAAAAATATCAACCTGTGGGCATTTCTGTGGCTAGAAAATAAAATAAAACGTGTAAAACAAAGATTTGGAAAATGGGGGCTAATATCATCATTGCACACATAATATCATTGCAAGTAGTGACACATTTCACTAGAGAGGTTTTTTTTGTCTAAGAATTTCGTGGCACCCCCTTCTGATTAGCAGAGACCTCCCTGGAAAATTACAATGGTAGGGTGGAGAGGCACGGAATGTGCAAGAAGCTGCATCCGCTGAAAAATCCATAAATCAGGAGTTAAAACCAATCAACCACTAGTGAAGAAGAACTATCTGATATCTCATTTCTCGCTGTGCAAGCTCAGGAGTCATCCGAGACCTGCCATCTTGGGGAGCAAGAAAGCCCCACATTCGGTAACGCGGGGATTAAAAGACTGTCGATAGCTTGTGACAGGCGCTTCCTGAGAAACGCATCCTGGTCAAATAGCAGCAGTCATTAAATATATGAGGATCAGTCAATTTAATCTGCTCTTTTCATATGGATTGATTGGGTTAGCAAAGTAACAGAGCTAGGAGACAATTGACATTTCTGCATCCCTTTCAGACAAGCTTGGGAGGGGAGGGGAGGGGGTGGGGAGATTTGCAAACTTCCACCCCTCACCATCGCCCTCCCCCCAAACTTCCACCTGGGCCTCAGATTTAAGCAAGGTGGGGAGCTCACCGGGTCTGGGGGAGGGTCAAAGTCACAGGCAGCGGGAGTGATGTCCAGCAGTTCCCGGGAATGGCCCTACAGCAATTCCCCCTCCTCCCTCCCTCCTCCCACCAGGACATACTTGCTCGAATCGAAAATCACACCTGTGAAGGGGCCACTGAGCCCTACAAGCCGGTGGCCCTGAAAAGCCTCCTCTAGCCAGCTATACGGCAAAGGAAACAAGAAATCAATGTTAACTTGACACAGGCAGTGGAGCTCAAGGAAGCCAAAGCTGTATTTCTCCTCCTGGAACATTTCCCAGAAGGAAATCACAAGTGTGATGCCGCTGCTTTGAGAAGGGTTTGGTGGGTGGGTGGAGAGAGGAGACAGGGATTCAGGGCAATACTCCACCCTCTTCATCCACCACCTTCCATCCCCACCACCTGGGGGAAGGTACAGAACCTCCCTCCTTGGGGTGCAACCTACCTTTGGCTTTTACGCAACCCCTGTTTCTCAGCGTTGGAGAGGATCTGGTGAGACCTTGGCTTTCTATGGTCTAAGCCACATCCCTGCGGGCCCACTGATTTCAGCACAGAAGTGGTAGACAGTTCTACCCCCCAGTGCCTGTGTGCCTGGGCCATCTCTCCACTTTCCTGTCTCGGTGTCCCGGGAAGTGTGAGCAGCTGCTCAGCCCTGGTGCAGGTGTGGTCCCGGAGTCCAACCTGCTGTCCTCACACCCAGGGGTGACCCTCCACCAATGGGGTGGGAGACGGTAGATGACCCAGCCTCATTCCCCGGGAAGGACAACACCGAGTTGTGTCCTGCGTGGTCCCCAGACAGTCCCCAGTGCGATGGGGCCCCTCTGCCCTCAGCAGCAACGAGCTCAACAACTTTTTTTGGTTTTCCTTTCTTTCCTCTCTTACTCTGCCTGCTCCTTCAACGTGTCTCCTGGGACCATATCTCAAGTTACCCTCACCCAAGTCCTTTTCTTAGGCTCTGCTTTGGGGGGAACCCTAACTTAAGACACATAGGAAATGGAAGATCAGGAGCCCTTCCAGAGGAGTACATTTGAGAACCCACAGATGCCTGGTTTGCCCCAGACCAAGTAAGATGTGTGCTGTGCCCTGGCCACGCCCCACACAGCAGGAACGGACTTAATTCCCCTGGAGGCGTTATCCCGAGGCTGTGCCCTGCTTCCTTCCTTCGGTGGAGGTGCCCTGGAGGAAGGGTCAGGACATCTCTAGTGACAGCTCATAAGCACAAGCACAGCTCTTGGGTGTATGACATTCTCACTGGAGCCTAGGACCATCCCAGGAGGCAGGGGCAAGACGGAATCATCCTCTCCTCGTTGGACCGATTGGCAAAGCAAAAACATTTTCACAAAGAGTTCTTTGATAAAATTATTTAACAAATGCATGCCAACCTGGCACTTCCTCATTCCTTTACTTTGATAAATCAATAAAACAACGCATCTTTGGGGCATGTGGAATATGTGGGGCATATTTCATCTTTTTCTAGCTCAGAATTTCCCAAAGCGTGGCACGTTTCAGGAGATACAGGGCCATATTACTTAATAACCTGAATCATGTAGTGAGAAAAATTTTCCGTCTTCACTTCTCTTCCCATCCTATAAAGAGAAGCAGAAAAGCTTGATTTGGTGCTAATATGTCTTTAACACTTCTCCAAACTCGGACAATGTCTCTGTTTAACAAGGGCAGGCAACAGTATCTGGCTAGAACTTCCTGATTGCTTTATTTTCCCAGAGATAATTTTCAGATTTGCTTCTTTTTATGGGAAAAGGAAGGTCAACTTCCATATATGTAAGTGGTACAATCTTTCTCTTTTAAATAAATGTATTTAAGCAAAAAAAAAAAAAAAAAAAAAAAATGGAGTTAATTAAAATAGTAACTGATCATGATGAAATTTATGAGAATGACTAAAATTTGGGAAACATTGTTTAAGACATTATTCCACTTATGGTATCTCTTCCCTGCTTTCAGAGTCAGTTCTCTTATTTGACAAATAAAATGAAAAAGTTCCCATTGAAAAGAAGTAATCAAACTGGAAAAGGATTCCGGAGATCTGTTATGATCTTAACAAGGTCCTTCCCCTTTCCAGAACTCAGTTTCCCCATCTTTAAAATGGGTAGTAGGATGGGTAAGACGATCTCTAATAACCCTATCAGCTCTGATGTTTTAGGTTTACAAATGTGGATGAGCCCCAAGTCCTGACCTTCAGCCCAGACTCTTCCCCTAATGAGCTCAAGGCCTCAAAAACATCATGTCCCAAACTAAACTCATCCTCATCCCTTTAGCCTCTAGATGTTTCCTGCTCTGCCTCCTAACTGCCCGATCTCCATGGTCACTTCCTCTGCTCTGGTCCCAGCCTTCATCCCCTCTCCTGGACTGAAATGACAGCTTTCTACCTGGTCTCCCTGCTTCCCCACTCGTCTGCCTAGAGACAGACCTCACAGATCACTCTGATGGCTGGATCTCAAAGAACAACCCAGTCATGTCAGGGCAACATACAAGCCCCTTACCATGGTCTGCAGGACCTTCCATCTTCTGTCTTCTATTTGCATCTCCTGTATTTACATCTACTGCCATCTCCTTTATGTTCACCCTTATCCCTCCCCACCCCGATATTTTAGCTGGCTAATTCTTCCCCATCTTTTAAGATTCATCTCAGGTGTCACCTCTTCTGAGAAGCTTTCCTTGATCGACTTACCACTGCCAGTCTGAGATAGGCATCACTTCCTTCTGAGCCCTGGTGTTAACCTGGTTTCGGCTTTTGCCACGTGTCATCATGGCTATCTATCTATCTATCTATCTATCTATCTATCTATCTATCTATCTATGCCAATTCTCTCACCAGACTGCCCAGCTTCTTTGTATGCTCGGTGTTCCTCCCAGGGGCTGGCACAGAGTAAGGTGCTCCACAAATAAACAATAGACCCCTGAATGATTTATTAACGATTTATCTCATAACCCTGTGACTCCACCACTCTGCCTACAGAGCTCTTTCAACTCACTCGTGGTCTTCCTCTTCATATCTTGGCATTTTCTCAGGTATAACCTTGTGAGGACAGGTTAATTTATCACCTACATCAATACTGTCCCTTTCAGGAGACTCTAAGCTTCTGGAGGACGGAGATTACTTCCTACTTCACTCCCTTGCTAAGAAAACAGGCGTTTGTAACTATAATTGTCCAGAGAGACACAAACGCTTCATAAACATAAATAAAAGATCCTTTAGGCACCCTTAGACCCCCCTGTTTCTATTTTGTACCCCTCTAGGTCAGGCCATTCTGCCTCTCCTAAACCATCATCTGTGTAAGCTATGCCATGCCATGGCACCAGATACAATTATATATGGAGGGAAGAAATTTCTATTTTGGTCTCAAGAAAATTATGTGATTTTGCTTAAGTTCAATTTTAAAACATGGAATATGACTGAACTTAATGTTAGTACTTAAGAAAAATGTTCACAGTAATTACAGATGAGGATACCTATATGCAATTTATTTCAAATTTAGTAATACAAAAAAAATTCTGGATCCTAACATCACTATTTATAACTTGGCCAGGAGAACTCTGAGAATCCCAGTTATTTCACCAGAATAGGTTATTCTTCATGTATCTTATTTAAGCAATAATGCATGACAGAGTGTGAATTATGGCATATTAATTCTCACCTAGTGTGCTATTAGGCTAGCGTTGACAGCCGAGAGCTGTCAGTGCAACTAGGCATGAATTAATATCAAATAATTCCCCTGCTGAAATGTCTTATTGAGATTATAGCATTTTATTAGCAAAGGTTATTCCTTTAAAAATATTTTTGTATGCTAATTGGGAGATGGGGGCTCAGCATGGAAAAGGCATCCCTGCTTTTTCCAGTAGCCATTTCTAAAGCTTCCCTTTGATGCCCCCAACGTTTCATCCTTGTTGATACAATATCATCTTTTGGAAGTTTTCTCAGAAGTGTGACACAAAGGAACTCCTTGGCAATTGGGAATATGAACCTAAGAGCTTGCTTTGCCCAGACGTTGCATTCAATAAAATGTAAGTGAGCTTTGCAAACATAAGCACCGCTCAGTGGGGTGCTGAGGGAGGATACAAGGTGCGGGAGACCCCTGTGGGCAGTGGGGACCAGGCATTGCCTGAGTCTGAAGGAGAGGCTTTGAATCCTGGTTCTAGAGACACTTACCAGCTGCAACCCTCCAGCCAAGCAACTCATCTCTCTGGTCCACAGTTTCCTTCCAATACCATGGGCATTCTGCCCACCTGGCAGGTGTGTCGCGATGCACAGGTGTCCGCTCCTTGAAGCCCCTCTCCCCACCTACTTGTCTCTCATACTGAAGCCAAAATGAACCCTGCCTGGCCACTCTTCTCCCCTGGGGTATGACTACCAGTCTTCCATTGGCATCTAATTCCCCATCAGCCCCGTTGGCGTGGAAGCCACTTTCCCCTTGCTCGCTGGGTTCTAGCTACTCTGGCCTTCCTTCTGTGGCTCAAACTGGCTGTGATGCTTCCTACCTCAGGGCCTGCACACATGCTGCTGCCGCTTCCTAGCTGGTCCCCCACGCTGCCATGATGTTACCCTTTCCCTGGTCAACTCTTATGCACAATTCGGATCCCTGCTAAAACTAGAGAAGCTCTCCCTACCCCTCCCTGGTAGGCATTCTAGATCTCCCCCTCTGGGCACTTTGAGAACATACCCCCCCCCCCTTCAAGTTAGGTGTGGCTGTGTGACTTGAATTGGCTGATAGAATGTGAGCAGAAGTGACCTGTGGTGCCTCCAGGAAGAAACACTGAAATGCATTTCTTTCTCCTGTGATTGTGGAAGCTGGGTTGAGATGGAGACTCTCTCAGGCAGAACAGATCTGCATGAGGGAGAAACAAATACGTCCTGTTAACTCTGGAGGTTTGGGAGCTATTTGTTACACAGCAAAACATAAACTAACCTGGCTGATATACACAGCCTCACTCCCACACTTGGTCAGGTCTCTATAATACACCACGAACTTTCCCTTCAGATCACTTATCATGGCTGCAATTACTTAGTTATGTGTAATCATTTGTTTAATGTCTATTTTCTCCATTAGACCAAAAGTCCCATGAGGGCACAAACCACGTCTGCTTTACCCACTACTGTATCCCCAGCTCCTATGTGCCTGGCTCATGCTAGATGCTCAATAATATTTGTTGAATGACTGAATGAAAAATTGAATGATTCAACTGAATGAATGGTAACATAAATACAAGCCCTTGGGAAACATTAGTCCAAAAAAAAGTATGATCATCTCTCTAATAAGAGTTTAATAGTTCAATAGATTAAAATCTCTGAATGTCAGGTCAAAAGATGGCTCCTACCCTCGGAGTAATATGTCCTCAAACTTGCTGTGTGACCTTGAGCAAGAATCTTCCCTCTCTGGGTCTTGGCTTCCTCATCTGTCCAACGAAGATAATCTTTTCTGAAACCTTGCGTATATGGAGCTGGGATACAATAAAGTACGCATTTATGTATTTCTAAACACAGAAATAGATCACGCCGAGTAGGCAATTAGAGCATAATAACATCCCCAGTTATACTTCTCCAGGCTGATAGCAGCCGACCTCTCCAGATGTGTCAGTCACCAAACCCTGTAAGCTGCCTCATCTACCTGGTATGGCAGTTCCCACTTAGAAACCTCTTTGGGGTGCCATTCAGCAATGTCCACCATAGAAAGGTCCCCACAGAAGCCAAGAAAAAAGGCACATGTTCTTAGAGAGGCTGGCAAGCATCTTCTCTCACTTGAAATATATGGGGGCTGCTGTGTCCAATCCAGAAACGAGGCTGGCAAATATGATTTCTCATCCATAGGTTATTGGTGCAGGAGGGGGTCCTCTAGTGTTTGGGGCCCAAAAAACCTTTCCATGCTCCCCCCCAAAAGGAAAGAGGCGCAGGAGAACAGAACAAACAAAGTCGCTCATGTATTACAAAATCAATGCCCATCAGCGCTCGGAGAGGCCACGCTGCTCCACGTGTGGGACAAATGTAGCAGAGAAGACACTGGGTAACACACACATCAACACGGCTTTGCTCCCTACACAGAATTTACAGCCATAATTAAGTGCTGAACGGATCCAGGGGGACCTTCACAAGGGACCAGCCAAGCTAAAAGGCTAAGGAGTGATTGTCTCTGGAATGGTGGTTCGAAGGCCCATCCTGCCTCCCAAACAGCCATTATTCCATGGAGGCTTGGCCTCAGAGGAGAAGTGGCCAACAGGGCAACGAGATCTCCGATAAATCCGTGCTATTCTAGTGGTTCGAGACTCTTCAGTCTTCACTTTGGACTCTCATGGGACAATGAGTTCGAGTTTCAGAAGCTGCCTGGGTCTGTGTCTATTCTTTTCAACACGTACCAAAGGAATCCACATTTCCCTTCTGTGAGTCTTGGGGCAGACAAGAAACTGAGCATCACCCGCTCTCCTTTCTGACCCCTTGCAGAAAGCTGACATCTAGGCTATGACAAGTCAGAGGGCTGCAACTGACGCTTCCAAATGTTCTCCTAACCCTCGGTGGGCCACTGTCCCTCCCCCCCCCCCCACGTCAGGGAGGATCCGCCTTTAGTTCCAGGCTTTGTGCGAAGCACCCACTTCTTCCTGGGCCACATCCTCTCAGATATCAGCCCAGAGGTAATCAACAAGCTGCAGGCATCATTTACAAAAATATCCAGGAGGCCAAGATTTATTGCCTGGCAAAGGTAGTGACTTCTTCATGATCTTTTCTACCTTCTAGATGTCATCTCCTTAGGAAGAAAACCTCTCCTCACCTGGAACAGTGGCCCACCCCCCAAGTGTACCTGCTCAGAGCCCACCCACTGCATTCCATGGGGAAAACCACGTGACTGAGAAACTGCAGAGGGGGAACCCATTGTAGAGATAGAATTACTGAGGCAAGTGGAACAACTACCTGTGATGAAAGGGATCCAAGGCCCCTGGCATCAGAACTTTATGATGCTTGTTGAAATGCACATCCTCAGGCCCCATGCCAAACTAGTATATGAGAACCTCTGGGGCCAGAACCCCAGCACCTGCAGTTCCAGCAATCTGGAAATCACAAGTCTGTTCTCATGCTTCCTCACACGCACTCACCCAGCTCGATTCTAATGAGCCATAAAGTCCAAGAATCTCTGCAGTAAAACCTAATTCCTCCCATCTCACCCTAGAGTTACCTTAAAAGGACGCAGATTTGAAAGTTGACAAAGACAGACCATTAGCAGGGGCTAAACTGGCCGCATGGAAAACATGCAAGTTTTTAAAATCCTCTCCTTCTGCCGGGTATTTTCCTGGTGGTGCTTGCTGCTGTTGTTAAAATCCCTTCTCACTCACTTGTGCAAAACCCAGGAGTTTTCTGAAGCCTCCACAAAGGGGTCTGATATGACCAATCCGATATCATCAATTTTAGGCCAGCCTCAGAGGAAGGTATTTCGGACACATCAGGGCTGGTTTGTCCAGCTGTGCCCTCTCTCCAGGCCGTGAATTTCAATTTCTTCCTCCTGGTTGTCCAGAGGTGTTCTGCTCTCGCCTCCTCGGAAGTACACTTCCCCTCTTGGGGAAGCAGCTGGGCCCTTCTTGGCAGCTGCTGCAGATTAGTAAATTACAAGTTCGAGATTAAAAAAAGAAATGACTAAAGAATAAAACCTTTAGTCTGGCAATTTGAAGTCAGACTACCACAATGAACACCTGTTGAGAAAGACCATTATTAGAAGCTGGAGGTTCTGGGTGAAAAGATCACTGTGAGTTAATTTTGATTGCCTCACAAAACTCTGCATAACAAATGATCTCTGATGGGGGTATCAGGGGACTTGCATTTGAAGGGGGGGGGGAGATTTTGTTTCCAGTAAGGTAATATAAGCTCTGCCACGATATTAAAATCCACCATTGGCCGTGCTTGTCTGTATGCCTCTGTGGAAACAGATTGTGTGTGCTAAGGTTACCACGTATTATGCTTCTGGGGAAAAAAGAGAAACAATTGATATCAAAATCTTTTCAAAAGGTTAGTTGAGAAAGCGTGAGGTCAGAGACTCATGACTCCCAAATTGTTCAATCATTTATTTACGTCTGTGTCTATGTAAATGGAGATTTGGGTGTGCTCTCAGTGATTTAAACAACCTTTGTTTTATTTTTTTAACCATATATATGTACACACACACACACACACACACATCCATAATTCTTTTTTGGCAAGGGAAGAATAGAGTAAAAGATGTGCTAACAAATAGATTCGCTTGGAGTTAGATGACCTTTGTACTTTGTAAGGTCATCAGAAATGAGAAAAAGTTAGGCATCTCTAAGATCACGAGGCACAGTGGGTGGAAGAGATGGGCAGGGCTGGAGGAGAGGGATGGGTATACCGAATATTAAGTAGTTTCATTCTTTCCTGAAAAGAAAGAGACTCCAACTCAAATATGCCGGCGTCCTACCTGTCTGTCAGCTCCTGATTAAATCGAAAAGCAGGCATCCCATCTGTTTGCCCCAATGAAAAGTGTAATATTCTACTAACCACTTTCGATTATCGCTCAACTTAAGGGTTTCCTGCAAAATGATCCTCGGTTCATTTGAAGTTTATTTGGCACACAAAAGGAAGCTCCAGAAAGCTTTATGCTTTTAAGCTAATACGCAATATACCCAGCTGACTCCATGGCTGAATCTTCCACACCTCGCCATTCATATAACATGAATTTTCATAGTCGTGGACATCCATTTGTCATGAGACATAAAACCTGAAAATATCCTGAGAGCAAGGGACAACTAGGAATATTAACAGAATCTTAATTCTTTTCCCCATTTGGGATAACTTTGAGTCCAGAAGTTACATAAAACCACGTTCAAATTATGTAACCATATTTTCCCCACCAAGTATATCATTTTACTAAAACCAAAATTTTTTCTTGCCAATGTACTGGGGCTTAGCCTCCCATATCTGAGCACACCAGGGGCATGAAGCCCTCACCCCACCCCAAAACCTCCAAGGGAAGAAGCCACACCCACAAATTTGAAGACGCTTCTCCTCCTTGCCTTTGTTTCTAGTTTATCCAAAAGATTTGGGAAACCTTGCTGAGAGGGAAGACTCTTTGGGCTGCTTGCAACTGTGATCTCCCCAGGAGCAAACGCTTGGAAATAGAATTCCGATTTCTGCACGATTTGGAAAGTCTTTGGGGGTTCCTCTGAGACATTAGATAATTGAATATAGCTTTCTCCCACTGAAAAAAAAAATTCCCACCTCCAACGACAGTCCCCAAACTCCCAAGATCCCTGAGCACACTAGTCAATTTTATGACAAAATTAATCTGGAGCGTGACTTATGGAGCCCCAGAGGGAGGTCACTGGGGCCGGTAAATATGTAAACATGGCTTTTTCGGTTTCCGTTTCGCATGAATACAAAATAAACTGCGGCCCTCCGCACGCTGGAAAGTTCTTCCTTAAAGTTAATAAAATCTGTCAACTTCCATAAAGGCTGAGAGGAAGGGGGTCCACAGGTGCAGGCGCTCAGGCTCCGTCTCGAGGAGTCGGGGCAGCTAATAAAAAGCCCTGGGCACTGCGCGGCTCCCTCCCCATCAATTCCCATCAAGCGTTATTACAGTCATCTGCCGCCTCGGAGGTGCGTCCCCCGCGCTCGCCCCGCAGAAGCGACAATGACATTTGGCCGAACTGCAGGTGCGGCTGTGTGTGGCCGCGCGGCCGGAGTGGGGCCGCCTTTGTGGCGCTCGGGTCCTTTGATCTGGGCCACAAAGGGCCGCGGAGCTGCAGCCCCCTGCTTTCTGCCCGCGGCTCCGCCCGGGCCGGGGAGGGGGCGGGTGAGGGTGGGAGACGGCGAGGAGGGAGGCGGGAGCCAGGAGGGAGGGGGAGGGGGCCTCGGGAGGGGGTGATCCATAATATTTATTTCAACAATAGCTTCAAATCTTTTTAAACATCATAAGAACACGGCTCATTAAGCCCACAACAGCCTTGAAATTGTGTTATAAAACCGCAAAACAGAAATCAATACATTTGCTAGAAAGGAGGTAATGAAATATATTGAGTTGCCCGAGAAGTGGTTTGTATGAATCATAATATTATTATGTGCGCATCAATTCCATTTCCAATACTTAAAGTTAACCAGCTAGCGAAGAGCGCTCTGAACCCGCGTTCAACAAGCTCTCCCCGGTTACTTGCCAGGCGGGCGCATCCTATAAATAACCTGGGGAGGGGGCCAGATCAATGCTGCCCACCCCAGAGCTTCAGCTGCCGCAGCCCTATCGCTTCCCGGCCGGATCAATACGTGCGCACAATGGCCGGGAGAGCGCCGGGGGCAGGCGGCAGGCCCACCGCGCCGAGCCTCGGCCTCCCTCCCGCCAGAGCACGGCGGCCAGCTTCTATCAGGTCGGCTCTGGCCAGCTGCTCAGCCCCTCGTAGCCAGAAACTGCAGCTTCCCTCCCTAGCCTTCTAGAGAGAAGATCCAGCTTCTAGTTTCCTCTTCCCTGGTGTGTATGGACCTGAGGACCCCAGTCTCTGAACCCAGCACCCAGTAACTACCCAATGGATGAGCTAAAGTTTGTTTTCCCCTGACTTTTTGTTTTTGGAATGGTGGTGTTTTCCTTCCCCTGTGCTGTCAGTGAATTAAAACTGGATGCATTTTTCTTCTCCATCCTGATCTATTTTGAAAGAGGATCTGATTCTGTAATGTACAGGAAGGTACAAGTCAGGATGGATCCAGGTTTTGCGGGGCCTGAAGTTTATGCAGTCTGGGACTGTTTGGGGGGCCCTCGTGAAGAAAACCTATCTTACTTCTGCAAATTTCCTAAAAGCATATGAACACATTGCCAAGGCCCCTCCCAGCCTCAGAGGGGGCTTGAGAGGGCCCTGAACTGGACCCTCACAGCTTCTGAGAGGGCCAGATTCACAGAAAGCCCAGGCCGCCTGAAATTATCTGATCCACGCGTTTCCATGCTGCCTCCACTTTCTGGAATGTAACCCCCTGAGGGGTCTGGCCTTGACTGGCTTTTTTCCCTCTGTGTCCCCAGAGCAGAGAACCTGTCACCTAGTAGGTGTACGGTGAATAGGGGGATCCGGGAGTGGGCTTCTCTGTAGGGTCTGCCGTGGAGCTACGGGCTCCCGTCCCAGCCACAGGGGTTTCTTGGAGGCCTTGAATTGGGCAGCCTCTGTGTGTCCCCTCTAACTCGACCTGTGGCATTTGCACTGTGCATTTGGAGTTTGGACTGACCATTAAACCCAGAAGAGCTGGTCACTGCCGGAGTGTTCTCAGGTGGTCAGTAGAACATGGACAGCTGTGGGTAACTTTATGTACACACAGGCAAAGTCTCACACCTAAACAAACGCACACACAAAGCCGGGTCAGTGCAGACATGAGTCCCCAGATAATCTAAATTTGGGGAGATACCAACAAATAGTGTATAAGGGCCCCAGACAGTGGTTCTCAACCTGGGATGATTTTGCCCTCCCCGCCCTACCCCCGCCCCCGAGGAGGGGGACATTTGGCAATGTCTGGAGACATCTTTGGTTGTCACATTCTAGGGGGTGGAGGGGGAGGAAGGTACTGGCCTTTAGAAGATAGGGGCCAGAGATGATGCCAAATACCCCACAATACACAGGACAGCCCTCACCACAAAGAATCGTCCAACCCCAAATGACAATGAGGCCACGACTGAGAAATCCTGAGCTACGGCTGCACCAAGGACGGTTTTCTGGCCAGAACTGACAGAGCTACTGGCCCTGTTTCAACCACAGAGCCTTGGACACTCTCCCTAGGAGAAGGGGGATGGGCAGTGTGAGACCCCACGCCCCTCTCTTGATACGGTGGCTGAGTACCAGGGCCGCATCCAGCTCTCCACTTGATAACCACTGACGGCCATTGTCCCCAGTGTGCCACCACAGCTCTGGGCCTCTGCTCCGGGGCCACCTGAGGACGAGCCCTCCTTCTGACGGATTCCAACACACCAACCAGTCTCTCGTTTACTAACGCTTGGCTGTCCTTGCTCCTGCCTGGCCTTTGAGGTACCCGACTCATAGGAAGGGCTTGAACAGGTAAATCATCAGTCTTGAAATCAGTGGCATCATCTCTGCTCTCCATCACTTCTCCACCCATGCACACCCCTAACGCCCCTACTGCACACACACACACCTGTCCCCCCAACCAGGGACTCCAACGCACACTGGCCCTCTGAAGCTAAAGGGTAACCACGTCAGAATCTACACTATAAATACAGAATTAGACACGGTAAGTACAGAATACAGAATGTGCCTATATTTCAGAATCTAAAAGCTGGGTGACAGTAATTTTTCCAGCACTAGACTTTTTCCGCCTGATCCTGTTCTGATTCCCTTGCCTCTTTCTTTCTTTTTTCCCCTCCCCCATGGCCTATTGTCTCATGCTTATCCCAGAATTGATCCTTCCTACCATCTTGGCCATTCTCGGACACAGACTTTGTGACGACCCAAGTTTCTGCTTTTGTTGGCCAGAAAAGATCAGTGGTCACATGAAACAGCACAAATGTGATTTTCTTTGTTTGGAGAGGGGAGTGTCATCTCTGCTACATAATCCCAATTACGCACAATTAGCTGACTCAGGTCAACTCTGGCCACTCATTGACCAGGCAGATGGTCACCCGGGCTATGATTTTGTCATCCCAGAACCTAGAAATCAGTTTAATTTGGGCACAGAAAACTAAGAAACCGCCTCCTATTTCCATTTGGCCTAATACCTACAGATAATCCTCTGATCATCTTAAGAACCAAACTAAAAAGTAATCTGTTGGGTAGTTTTTAGATTTCAAATAATTATTTTTTTAAATTAAATTGTTTTCACTTTCAGTTTGTACCTGAGGAATGAGACCAAAAGAAAAATACTGCAGAGCAAAATTTTCCACATTGTAGAGCTCAGAAATGTCTAAGAAAAATTAGCCCTGATGATTAAATTTTAAAACTTCAGAGCATGAAATTTAGGGAAAATGAAAGAAATTGCCCAATCCTGAACATATTAAACTAACTCAAACAAAATGACTCAATCATCCTTCGAGTCAGGATTTGCCATAATTTGGTCATGGTTTATGGAACCAATAGTGAGAAAGTCAAAATGATTTCTTTCTCTGTAAATTTTTGGGGTTTTGTTTATAAACACAGAGATTCTATCATAAAATATATGGTTTTTTTATTTAAAACCAAGCACGCAAAACATTAGGAGTTCCTCCAAAATGGCAAGCAATTTATTCTTGTTTACTGTGTTTATGATCTACAGGATGTCCATAAAGTCTGGAAACATAGGCAAATATAAATAATGTGGTCAAGAATATCTTCAGTCTTAAAAACAACTAATATATATATTTCCAGACTTTACGGCCATCTTTTATTATCACTGTCATGTGGACAGTACAAATGAAAATCTAGTTTACATTGCTTATGTGATGCAAATACGTACACAGGTTGAGAGTAAATAGATCTTCCTCGAAATAATAATATCCCATTTGTGTCAACTTTTTGGAGGGCAGATCAACATTTAAATGAATACCAATGAAGATACCTTTGGAAAGTGAAGAATCTTTCTGAGAAGGGAGTTTGCCGGTTTTTGAAGTAGAGGTTTGCCTAGGTTGGATTTCCTTAAAAAGCAAGACACACAATGAGGTTGGAAATATGGCAGATGATGGAGATGAGGATGGGCATTCGTGTCCCTTGGGCTGTTAGGTAGCAGGCTTTACAGGCTTTACACGGTTTATCTCAATGGAATCTTCTTTCATCTCTGCCGCCTGAATCAGGACACATCTTTAGGCACATAAGCCTAATGCAGTGAAGATCCTTGTTTTACTAGGTTCCTAGACATGAATGCAGCATGCATTCATGGCAGGAAGACATAGAAAATGGAAAAAAACGTGCAACTCTGGGTTCTACTCCCAACCCTTCCAAATAACTAGCTGTGTGACCTGGGTTGCATCACTTACCCTTCGTAGGTCTGTTTCCTTTAATGTCAGGCAAAATTATTCTAGGGCTAAAAATGCTAGAATTGCAGTACTATCAACCCCACTGGTAAGGAAGCTCCCTTCATCTTAATAAAGAATACAACTCACAGATCCCATTGTCCATAGGTGAGGAAAAAAGTGTCACCCACAACCTGGACTCTCTGGTCCATTGGGAGGCCCAGCTGCATTGACTGGTGCTACTTGAAAGGAACCTTAGGTGCCAATTCCAATACTCTTATTTGGAATTAAAAAGTCAGTCGGAACTGGGGTGTGATAACTTATGTCGTAGCTATGTGTAAAGCTGTCTTATGCCCCGCTTAGATTAATTCTTGAGGGCAACGCTGGTGTCATATTCACGGGGCATCACCGTGGTATCTGGCAGGCAGAGAGATACTGCCTAAGTATTTGTTCAATCAAAGACAAAATTGATTGAAATAATAAATCAAGATCCAACCTCTTGGCTTTTACTTGACTTGGAGTCACTATTTGGAGGCATTCTGCGGTAGGAAGTATGTTTGTACATATTTTGAAGTTTATTCCTTTCAACCTGCTCTTCTTACCACCTGCATCCATTCCAGTCCCAAGGATTTGAATCTTGGATTCAGTTAAATATGAACAAATCACATGTGCCACACTGCCTAAGTTTACGGCAGTCTCCCGTTTGTATGCCTCTGTGTGTGTGTGTGTGTGTGTGTGTGTGTGTGTGTGTGTGTGTGTGTGTTCTGTGCTGCCACCTGCATGTTTGGGTGCATTTGGGTCTGCAGATCTGTATCTCTTGCCAGTGAGGAGTGGGCCTGCCTTTCTACAGCCCTGCAACTCTTGAGAGCATTGGCTGTATCATTTGCAGCAGCTGAATCAATATTTTAATGGAAAATTACAAAGAAAATGAGTATTTGGAAACCAAAGGTTGCCGACCGAGAGCAGAAAAATAAAAAAAGACTGCACATCACCTAGAAGAGAGAGACCTAGGAATTGACTTCCCATCCATCTCTTGTATTCCTTTACTTATTTTATAGCCAACATATTCTCTTTCAGCCCCTGATTGCTTATTTTAAATTGTTTTCCATTTCCGAGCCTCTATCTTCCCTGTCTTCCCGCCCCTCCCCACCTGCCCCTTCTCCCAGGCCTCCCAAATGATACAGTCTGTGCCATTAGCGATGTAGCGATGAGAGCCCAGAGATGCTTCTTGTCTTCAGCCAACCCTGGGGAGAGCAGATGAGGAGAAGGGAGATGTCTTCCTCCTGGAAGATGATCTGACGGCAAGCGAAGCCCCGCTGACCCCTCACCGCAGGTCTGAGGCTCTGCGGAGGAGCCACAGAAAATACTGCAGAAGGTAAGGCTGCCGACGTGTGCAGCACACAGAAGGGATCTAGGTCAGATGCACGAATCGATCTCAAGGCGTGAATCACTGACCTCCGCCCACACTCACCCTCTCTAAATTGAGTCCCTGTTAACTAAAGATCGCATTTCCATTGTTACAGCTTAGAAACTGATTCCTGATTCCATTTTTTTACATCTCTTACCCAGCATCTGTTTGGGAAGAATTTCTATTTCGTCTTTTAAACATCCGAAACACAATTCCAAACATTTCCAAGGTAAACTTGTCTTCCATTCACCATAAACCCCAGAAAGAATGCGGGTAGAAGAAAAAGGCCCAGCAAACATTCCTCTGTTCTGCGTTGAACCGACGGTATCTGGATCATCCTCGGGGATGTATCATAACAAATTGTCTCTCTAACAATCGTCTCTGCGAAGGTCGGGTAAAGTCCCAAAGATCAAAATCTGGGATAAAGGAGAGGCGCACATTTCTCAACAGTAGGGAAGGGGGGTGGTTTGGATAACTTTGCTTATTACACAGGGAATTCCCCCACGAGTTCACATATTGCAAAAGGTGTAAAGGAGGAAAACCTCCATTCAAGGAAAGGTGCAGAGAAAAGGATTCCAAATATCTGAATTTAACTAAATGCTCATCAAAACCCCCTTGGGAATTTAGAAACTCTACTTCTATATGGGCTGAATCACTTCTCTGACTTAGAAAGTGTTTTCTACTGAGCCCCACTAACAGCCTGGGACTGTACCTTCCCCAGCCTCCAAGTCTATGTGACAGTATAGACCCCAATGGGGATGAACTACTGGATCGTTAAGTTCATCCTTAGAACTTAATTAAAAAATATACAATAGCTGGTTTCACGTTCTTTTATTGTCATTTATGATTTTCTAATGAAATCAAAATTTTGAAAGTAAAATATCAGTTGTTCCAGATTCTAGTACCTGGAGTTCTAATTACTCTAAAGCAGAATTCCAGGGCAAAGTCCTATACTTTAATGGTAGAACGCTAATTTGAATTTTACGTGGATGTTGAATATTAACCCTGACACTGTCCTGGACAGCAAGTTTCTCAACCTCAGCACTATGGACCTTCTGGCCAGATAATTCTTGGGTGTGGGGACTGTTCTTGCTGTAGGATATTTAGCAGTAGCCCTGGCCTCTACCCACTAGGTGCCAATAGCAACACCCCAACCCCGTTGTAACAAACAAAAACGTCTCCTGGGGGCAAAATCGCCCCCAGTTGAGAACCGCTGCTACTCGCATCGAGGGGAAAATTCATTTATTAGACCTTTTTATTCCACTTCAAAGAGAGCACAGAGTTAGAATGCTTTTCTGGAAAATGGAGCAAAAAAGAAAATAAAGAAAATAAATTATGTATTTCCACCCATTTAATGGAATGTTGAACAACCATTAAAATACATTTTAATTTTTATTTATTTATTTATTTTTATTTATGGCTGTGTTGGGTCTTCGTTTCTGTGCGAGGGCTTTTCTCTAGTTGCGGCAAGTGGGGGCCACTCTTCATCGCGGTGCGCGGGCCTCTCACCGTCGCGGCCTCTCTTGTTGCGGAGCACAGGCTCCAGACACGCAGGCTCAGTAGTTGTGGCTCACGGGCCTAGTTGCTCCGCGGCATGTGGGCTCTTCCCAGACCAGGGCTCGAACCCGTGTCCCCTGCATTGGCAGGCAGACTCTCAACCACTGCGCCACCAGGGAAGCCTAAAATACATTTTAAAAGATACTTTAGAAGCATGAGAATATGCTCACCTTTCAATGTTAAGTAATAAAAGAGGAGAACATGAGAGTATATTGCCATGTACGTATTCTATAAGATACACGCATTTTTAAATATTGAAAATATTCTAAAGGGAAAACACCTTAAAATAATGAAAACCAGTTAGGATAATGCAGTATATCTTTTCTTATTTAAATTTTTCTGTTTTCCCAAACTGTCTACCATGAACATGTACTTTTATAATTTTAAAGCAGACACAGAAAAAGGACAAGGGGTCTTGCATTATACAGCAGGTTCATGGTATATGAACAGAAAGCGGCAAACACACTGCCATTGTCTATTCCTAATTTAATTTTCTTCCACACCCTGAAGGAAGCATAGCAATTCCTTTCCTACTCATCTGATCCTTTTGCTCGTTAAACCTTCACATCTGCTTCACTCTGCAGCCTCAAGTTTCTAAGGCCAGAATTCATGACATTGCTTATTTTGTTTTACACCTTGCTTCTCTACCCGGATATACTCATTCATTCCATATCCTGGCACTGTGCTGGGTCCTGAGAATTCAGTGGGGAACAAGGTAGGTAGAGTTCCTGCTTTCTTGGAAGACAGACAGTAAATCAATAAACATATACATGAACAAGGTAATCCAGCTAGTTAAAAGAGCTGTGATGGTAATAAAACATGGTGATGTGTCAAAGAGAATATAGAGAAGGCACTCTTTTAGACTGGGTGGTCCTGGAAGGCTTCTCGGAGGAGGTGACATTTGAGCTGAGAGTTAATGAACAAGAGGAGAGAGTCTTGGGGAAACGGGGAAGATCTAGGGGCTGTTTTTCAAGCATGCATTTTTATGTCCAAACATACAGAACAAGCATGGAACATTCAAAGAAGAGAAGAAAGGCCCCTGAGGTTGGAGCTTTGCAAGCAAGGGGAAGAGTAGCTGGAGCCTGGGCTGGAAAGTTAACAGGCCCCTGAGTAGACAGCCTTGGTCCAGCCAGGCTTAGGTCTAGGGGCACTGGAAGGTGGCAACTATGAATTAGAATCTTTGGGGCCAGAGCCCTGGAATCTACAATTTAAAACAAACTTTCAAGGTGATTTTGATGCACTGGAAAATTTGAGAACCATGGTTCTAGTGTATACACTTTTCTCAAAAAGTGTGGGAGTGCTTTGACAGAGGTGTTTAGTGAACTAATTCAGAGTTTTGCTACTCAGAATGTGGCCCATGAATCAGCATCTCCAGCATCATCTGAGAGCTAATCACAAATGAAGATTCTCAGGCCCCTTCTCCAGATCTACTGAATCAGAATCTGCATTTCGACCACATTTCAAGTGATTTACAGGGAGGTTTGAGAAGCACCGACTTAAGTCAGTACATTACATATTATAGTAAATCTTCTATAGAGAAGAAAATGGAGACTGTGATTTTTAGTGATAAAAGATTAGATAGCAACAAAATACCTGATTATACTATCATTTTTCTCTGGTATTAGGGAGCCCCAGGAAAAAAACCAAGTAAAAATCTGTTCTCAGGTGTGCCAGTGTTAAGCCTCCTTAGACTGAACTGCAGTGTCTGAACTGAAGCCTTGAAATCCTGAACTTGTGGGCTTAAAAAGATGCACTTGACTGAGTAATAGACACTGAAAATTATTTTATCATTTAGATTTTTTTTAAAGGGAGGGAAAGTTATTTATTAAAGCAACTAAGCATAAACATTTACTATGTTTTACTAGTATTTTATATTTTAAAACTACATAAGACAAAGAAATACGAACTATTATTCGTATTTCTATTGTACTATTGTATCAGTAGAGACTTCTATCGTTAACCCTTAACGATCATCAGTCTTATTCACTTTCCCTCTTCCTCTTACCCAGCATGCTTTGTAATACTTTACTGACCTCATTGCACTTTGTGTGCATCTATACATTCTTCCTTTACTCTGCAAAATCTCTGTCTCTGTCTCTCTCTTTTCTCATTAACACGGAGTTTTAATTTTTTTTAATGCAACAGCTTTCGCTAATTCCAGGACGGGTCTTGCTGCTTTTTCTTCAGTGGTCAGGAAACGACCACATTTACAGGAGCCCTGTGTTTACTCTGGCTCTCTCTAATCAAGGGATTTTTCTTTCAGCAGACCACAGCTCCTAACTTTATCTCTTTGTCCTTTGAAGCCCAAAGCTATTATTTCTAGCAACCATCAGTACTTCAAGTAAACACTCTGTTTTCTCCCAAAGTGCTACATTGTTAAAGAAAACTAGCATTGGGAAGGTCTCAATTTCTACCAGCTCTCTATTTTATGAAAGGATATTGCAACAAGGCTTGAGAACAGAAGCAAAGTGTGTCTTCTCCATATTCACCAGCTGGCTCCCTCCTCCCACGGTGATGGTGGTTGACCCCACCTACCCAAGGGTGTTTCACACATTTACCCCAAAGTATAAGTAAGGATTCATAGGTAAGGAGTGCTATCCTTTTTAACCCTCTTTACTTGGAGGCAGCGGCTGCTGCTATTGTTTTTCTGCCTGCATCAGTCATAAAGATGTTTCTTCTGGAAAAGATCTGATCTTTGCCCCTAACCCCGCTGGAGGTAATTAGGACGGGAAGGAGAGCAGGGCACCTCACCTGGAACAGCGATGGGGGCTGTTTTACTCAGGTGTCTGGGTGCAGTCTGTGGCTGTCTTGGTTAAACTCTTGTTTAGAGGGTTGTTCCCGGATCTAGAGCTTCTATAGCAGGAGGGCTTGCCTGTCCTCCAGACTTCCAGGAGCAGAAGGCCTGGGAAATGTGGTCAAGTCTCTTAGTACATAGTACGTGGCCTATGGCGGTTTGGGCTACTTCTCATCTCATTGGCTGTGACATGGCTCCGTTCTCTAATGATGCAGAATGTAAATATCCTACAGCATCAGTGTTGTTATCAGTACTATTAATGGTGCTATTAGCAGTTGGTAGTACAACAGTTTTTAGAGAAGTAAAGCCTGAAGCCACACAAGCCATTCCTCCAGCCATTTCCCACGAGTGCAAGCAACCTGAGGGCAGATAGCCATTCTGCATTGTTCACTGATGTGTCCCAGGACCAAGAACCGTGCCTGGAGGGGAGCAGGCACTCCCTAAATGTTTGCTGAATTAATGAATAATTAATTAATTAATTAATTAATTAACTCCACCTAGCAAGCCAGCGTGTTCCCAGGGTCTCAGATGACTTCTAGCGTCCCTATCCCTTTTGGAGCTACACTTCACCATCCTGTGTAGAGATTTCTAGCACACTTCAATGCACTGTGTGCTCCACCACTCCGCAAGCACCAGAGGGTGACCCTGGCGCTCCCTGAACTGCCTGGTATTTAGTGGGTGCTTCACAGTCTGATAAGCTTTTCATAACCATCTAGATCTGGGGAAGCTAACCTTTTTTAGTCTTTGTTATGGCTGGGTCTGAATTGAACCTTCCAAACTCAGAAGCAGGAGAACGTTTTGGCCAGAGGGCAATGACAACTCCTAAAATAGGGAGTGTTTCATTAGAAAGAGCATTGGACTGGCAGAGAGAAACACTGGATTTAAACAGTTCTCCGCCACTTACCATACAACCCTCCGGAAAGATCACATTCAATTCCCTAGACCTTGGTTTCCTCATCTGTTTAAAGGGAATGGTGTTACCATCAGCTCTGTCCTGTAGGGTGAAGGGAAACAGTGAATGTGAAAGTGCTTTGTAAAACATAAAGCCTCCAGCGTGCAAAGGATGATCAGGGAAACTTCCTTTCCCCAACCTCAGGCCCAGTTTAAAGCCATCGTGTTCTTTCCCTTTCCGTATCTAGCATCTCCAGCAGAGACATCTGCAGGAAATCCAGGGTCCTGTCTGAACCCAAAGATCTGCTTCCTGGTGGGGGCCTTCTCCTGAGATGTCCTCGTGCTGTGGATTACCTTCTTCTCTTGACCTTGAAGGCATCTGCCTCCTGTCCTTCTACCCCAACCTTCCTCTGCTGAATCAATCTGTAGCTGCATCCACCCCTAACGTTAGGTGGTCCTGACTTGTGTCCTTCCTTTCCTCCCTTGCAAAATGAGCTGATTGGACCTCATCTAGGGAGAAAAGTCAAATGCGTACAGAGGCCAGCAGGCTGGCAGATGAGTGAGGTGGTCTAAATGGGAGTGGAAGAAAAGTGGAGAACGGGTTTGCTCCCTCTAAAGGGGACAGTGGCACCTTAGTGCCAGCCAATTGTTGAAATGTGGGAAGGCGAGAACACTACATCATCTGACACTCAAAAAAATCCGGAGATTTGAACTTTTATATGAGATCTCCTGACTTGCAAATGTTGGCAGTGCTTTCAAATTTGTTAAATATGCCTTGGGAGCCAGATAAAACACATATGCAGGCCAAACTCAGCTTTTGAGTCTCCATTTTGTGGCCCGAGGTCTCTGAGCCTCCTTTCAGCTCTAAGAGCCGTGGCTTTTCTGGGCTGTGAAAGCTGCTCAAAAATACCCCAAGCAACTTCTACCCTTTCCTCTCCTCTCAGGTCCTCTTTGTGTCTCACCTTGAGCTACTGTGACAGCCTCCCTCTGACCCTCTGTATCTATCTACACATGTGACCTTATTTGGAAGTAGAGTGTTTGCAAATATAATTAAGATGAGGTCATTAGGGTGGACCCTAATTCAATATGAATAGTGTCCTTATAAGAAGGGGAGAAGAGATACAGAAAGAGACATGCCCAGAGGGAAGATGATGTGAAGACAGACAAGGAAAACACCATGTGACAACAGAGGCAGAGACTGGAGTGAGGTGTCCACAAGCCAAGGATTGCCAGCGACATCAGAAACTAAGAGAAAGGCAAGGAACAGTTTCTCCCCTAGAGCCTTCAGAGGGAAAATGGCTCTGCCAACACCTTGGCTTACTTCTAGCCTCCAAAACTGTGGGAAACTTAAGTTTCTGTCATTGTATTTGTTATAGCAGCCCTAAGAACTAATACGCTGGCCAATCGGGGGGCGGGCACCAAGAGAGGAAGGAAGACGGGCCACCATCATCGTCCCTCCCTCATAGCACATCCAGACCATGAAAACCTGACCCTCCTTGCAGATTTCCTAAGTTTCCTAAAATGTTAACTACTTCCCTAAATGTTTCCTCGATTTTCCAGGAATTTTCAAATCTAGCTTCGTGTGCAAAAAAAAAAAAAAATGTGAATCTCATTGATCCTCTTCACAGGGAAACAAAAATATACCAGCCGCGCATGCCTGCAAACTATTTCTCCACTGTGATAGTTCAGATGCAACACTTCCCTGCTCTGTGAAACATCGCGAGACCTGCAGTCTGTGAAAAGCACAGGAGAAAGAGTTGACTTGTTTCCCCATGAGAGAGGGCGAGAGGTGGGGAATAAAGCCCCACACACTGGTAGGTGGAGGCACCGTTTCCTCTGTGGGAAAGATATCAAAATAATTTGATCTCTAAATATTAACAAGGTCTTTATAGGGTAGATAATGCTTGTCGCATCCATAAAGTATCCAGTGCTTGCTAAAGGAAGGTACTGGGGTTAGTGTGTGGATTCACAATCTGTGTTCATCCCTGCTACTTCTGTCAACACTGCATGGTGAGGTCGAACAACCCTGGTCAGGAGGGTTCTCCTGTCAGAAGAAGGTGAGAGAGCAGATCACTTCCTGTGAATCCCAGAGGATTCTACTTCACAAGAGACCTATGAGTAGGGAAAGGGGAAGGTGCAGAGATTTAACTTATTTATTGTAGAATTCTGGGCCTGGGGTTGAGTTAGGGAGAGACTGGCAGTACTCAGTCTTCTTGGGAAGATTTGTGATGGGACAAAAGGAGAGCAGAATGGTTAAGAGCTGAGCATGTGTGCTCTAGAGCTGGGTTGTTTGGGTTTAAATTCTTGCCAGATGCTGTGCCCTTAGACATTTCACTTAACCTCTCTGTACCTTAGTCTCCTTATCCATAAAATGGGTGCAATGACAGTACCTACCTCATGTAGTTGTTGCAGGGATTAAGTGAGTTAATTCAAGTAAACCCTCTGAAACATCATCTGACACTTTCTAATTGCTGAATACATCTTATTGAAACGGTTGGACTGTGGCCCCAGTGGTGCTAAGTAAGGAACCACCCACAAGTTCAATGGCTTAAAACAATGCCCATCTATTCCCCTAGATCTGTGGGAAGGCTCTGCTCAGTTGCACTCACTCAGGTGCTGGCTGGGGCTTGGCTGATCTTGGTGGGGCTTGGCAAGGGATTGCTCTGCTCCACGTGGCTTTTATTCTTTTCCCAGGATGGGTGGGCATGTTCTTTTCATGGTGATGGCAGAGGCACAAGGGTACAAGCAAAAACATGCAGGCATCTTGGGGCCCAGGCTTGGTGCTGGCACACCATTGAGTCAAGTCACATGGCCAGACCCAAAGAGGCAGGGAAATACACCCTGCCCTGGGGGCAGCAGTGCAAGTCACATGGCAAAGGCTATGGATAAGAGAGGGCTGAAGAACCAAGAATGGGAAATACCATAGTAACTCTTTTTATTATAATTTACATAAGAAGTATTAGACTGAGAATCCAGGTGGAGAAGTTATATCCTGATCTTCAACTGACCAGTTGACCTTGGGCAAATCACTCCTCCACCCAGAATGAGGAGGTGCAATTTATTTAGTTATCTAAATAACTCAGGCTCCCGCTCTCACACTAACTTCTATACAGCCAAAGAAGTTCCTTCCCGGCCACTCTTAACTCTGAAGATTTAGGTAAATGTGTGTGTGTGTGTGTGTGTGTGTGTGCACATGCACACATGTTAGATAGAATCTGATCTTTGTTAAAGTCTGCAGAAAACCTCCCTATTTGAGCAGCATTCCTAAAAGAACGCTTCTAGAAATGATTACTCAGGATGATGTACTATTAGGCTATGGTAAGCCCCCTAGTTAGCACAGTGACTAAGGATGCTTAGAAATGGCAGGATTTGGGAGGGATGTTATCTTAGTTACCCCAGAGCTGGGGCCCAATTAGCAAGGGGGAAGGGTTCTTAAAGGGGCAGTGTGGCTTTTGCAAAAATTGAGTTTTCTTACTCTGTTTTTGTTTTCTCTTTTGCACTCACTTGTGTTTAAGGAGAACCCCCTTTATGGCAAAATGCTATTAAAATCTTCCACGTGGAAGCAGCCCAGGAGAGGAGAACACACGCTCTTCGGCACCACGAGCCCAGCCGAGCCCAGCCGCTGGCCTCTCTTTACTTGCAGAGTCAGCAACTAGGAAACTCTGCATCAATGGATGTGTGGATACAAAGAGAACTGGGCAACTGGTCTACCTGTGCCTTCATCAGTACTCTTCCCACTCCCAAACCTGGCCCCCCAGCCCCCCTCCAAGGCCCCCGGTTCTGTGATTCCAGCTGAGAAAAAGAGGGGAGAACCAAGCTTTTGCCAGTGGTTTCAGACTTTTTGATGGCAACTCTTGCTAAGAAGTACATTGATCATTGCGGCCTGGTACACACACATACATGGCTGAAACAGAGTTTCATAAGACACTACTAACCCTTTAATACAGAGTGTGATGTACACTGATTTTCTTATTCTATTACCCTTAGAAAATAATGCTTGGAATAACCTACTAGACTGATTTCATAATGCACTAATATTAGGGTCCCAACCCATAGTTTGAAAAACTCTGGGCCAGTTCCAAGGTGTGTGTCGATAGGTAGAGGGGTGGAGAAACAAAACTCTTTAAGACCCACAGACCTCACACTTGTCTAAAACAAGAGGCGGTTGGTTAGAAGAAAACTAAGAAAGGATGCAGCTAATGAACCAGCAGGTGTCTGTATTATTTTGATTTGGGGGACATCACCGAATGGGTGTGATCTGTAAGGATTTCTCCTGCATGGAACTAGAAAGACCATTGGAGAGAATGGAATCCAGTGTTTCCTATTCCTTCTAAAATAAATATACTTACATTTTTAAAAGGGAGTAACTCAAGTGAAGTGATCAAACAGGTAATAGTATAAGTGACTCTGATAATGTGAAATTGTGAACATGGTAAGATTCTGATGGAAGCTGCTGGGAAATATTGATGGATATTGAAACTTTCAGGGTACACATGGGGAAACTGGTCCACGGATCAGAAAAGTCATGATTGTGCCCCAGAGGTGGCTGTTGAGCAAGTCATCGCTCCAGGTTTCCTGGGGTCCAACTGTTCTTTCTCTGCATTCTGGGTCTCAGGTTTGTTATCTTGTAAATGACAGTGGCCCTGCCTGTCTCACAGGACTGGTGTGAGATGAAACGGGTGGAAACACCCCAAATTCTAAATACCGAAGCAGCTCTGCAGGTTGCTTAGTATTTCCCCTTCCCATCCCTTCCATCAGGAGAGGAGCCTGCCTGCCGTGTTTGCATCTTTATCCATGTTTACAGGTGACTGGCTGGGCCTCTTACTGAATGTGGCTGTGATTACAAGAAGCTGATGTAACCCCTGGCCTCTCTGCATCATGTCCACACAGACCATGCTGGGTCAGGATTCAGCTGGACCGGGTCCCACCCTGGGTCTAACGAGGAGGGACCGACTTGTGTGGCCTCCGACACCATGCCACGTGTCTGCAAAGCCCTCCACGGCACGTAAGTAAGAAGCTGATCCTGTAACTGCCCTCGCAGAGGTGAGTAGCCAGAGGTCCCCCCACAGAAGATGGCCTGTTCCTGGTGGTGTGGATAAAGGCCTGTCACATCCCCCGCCCCCGTCGTCCTGGCTTTAGGGAGGATCTGAGCCAAGATGACTGGAGGTCCCTGAGTCTTTGTTAAACTTGAGCTCAGATGGATGTAGAAACACAAGACGAGCCAAATCATATGTTTAAACAGTTAAGAGGAAACCAGGCTCAGCAAGGAACTGCAACCCTGGATTTAGCCTGGGTGAATTTTCCTTCTCTGGGATTTCCTGTCCCTTTTTTGGATGTTTCTATCTATCAGATGTTCAGTGGCAGTTGGTTTAAGGCCATCAACTCTGCAGTGAAAGAAAGCCTTACACAGTACTTGGGTTCAGCTGCTAAAATATCTACGGCTGACAAATGGACCCAAAGCTAGACTTACATGACACAAGCTCCAGGCCTCCATCTATCTGCCCTTAGTGGAAAGAGACACCAAGCCTGAAGACGGGGCTTAAAGAAACATCCCTAACAATAAAGGGCGGCATGCAGCCCCGGCTGCCTCGGGGGCAGGGACAGTGGGACTGGTGGGGGTAGGTCCTTAAGGAATGCAGAGTAAGTGAACCCAAAACTGTCTCCTGCAACGTTCTTAGACTGCAGTTAAAATTTAACAATTTTTTTTATGTAAATCATCTGGTATGCTCAATTGCATGGGGTCTGGGGGGCGGGGGGTGGTTGGCAAGGAGGGAACAATGGGCTGGGATTAGATAATTTACTTAGTGCTAAAATTCCAGGAAGTTTGTGTTGATCTGGGCCTGGATCTTGTTACTTTTTAGCTCAAATCTAAATCTTTATCTTCCTAGTATACTTGAGAGAACATTTTTTTACTTAGCCATTTTTACAGTTGTAATTTTTTCCCCCTTTCATCAAATAGAGCTGGTTAGATTAGCAGCTCTTAGCACGGAGATGAAAATATTGGTAGAGCCCATTGGGCCCTGTTTTGTTTATTCTAACGGAGCAGGCTTTGATCTAAACATATTTCCTGGGGTCTGGACGAGATGACCTAATTCCTGTCTTATCCGTCTCCACTTTCTGTGAATCTCAGATTGCGTTGGACTGTGGAGTCCTTTGAAATTCACTTTACATTTTTTTCCCACTTTGTTACCCGCCCCTGACATTTGTTTCATTTGGGGTAGCAGCGTGTAACTCTTAGTAAAAGACTTCGATGCTTTATTTTTCTAACAGGACTGCTAAGTTTTAACAGAGTGGGAGCTTTTTTTTTTTTTTCTTAAGTCCTCTCATTCTTGACATTCGCAACACGCCCCAAATAATAAGCAAATAATCTACTGCTAGAAATTTATGTCAACTGCAAATCACTTAGGATTTTCTATATGACACTTTTTTCCTAATTAAAATGAAAAAAGAAAAAAAACCCACTGTCCCCCACCTCCATAAACATCAGTTGAATAAACCCGGGCCAGGAGGATTGAGATGCAAAGACTCGAACTCCAAGTGAGCTTGGAGCCAGTTGGTATCTCCAACTGGTCTGCAGGAACCTGTCCCCTTCCTTACTCTGTGGACCCCGTCCCCTTCCACAGCCACTGGCCTGAGGGGCTTTGGGTAGCTTGGGTCTGTCACTGGTCTCCCTTTTTTCTCCCTAGGTCCCTGTCAATCACCAAACTGCTCTTCCAAGTCTGTTTTCCAGAAAGAGGGAAGCCCCTGTGTGTGTCTATGGAGACGGGGGAATGAGGCTGGGGGTGAGGAGCAGCGAAGATGAAGGCGGAGACAAGAAAAAACACAGAAGAATGTAGGGAAGGAAAGACGGGAAGAGAAGGGACAAGAAGGTGAAAGGATGACAGCGACACAGTTGAGCGAGAAAAAGAAAAAGCACAGTTACTGAAAAATGCGGGAAAAAAAACCCCCAGGTTGCTAACGTTTGTAAATTTTGAATGATGGGCACAAGAGGGTCGGTTACATTATTCGCTGTACTTTTCTGCTTTCTTTTTACAAGTCATATTTTTAAAAAAGGAACTGAGGAAAATGTCACCAAAATGAATATTTTTAGTTTAGAAATGTTGTGAATTTGGCTGTCATCATTCCAGGCAGCAACAACCCAGGAAATTTGGTTCTCGGCGATTCCAAGACACACGTCAAGTTTCAGAAGGGGGAACAGAAAGACGAAAAAGTGAGGCGAGGCGAGGCTTGGCGGGAGGGGGTGGGGCGGTGCGTTCACATCTGCCTTAAAATAAACCCTGTTGCTTTATAAATATAAATCCATTTCTCTTCCGCCGGGCTGAGCCGAAAGGCTGAGTGTATTTCTCACACTGAGAGAGGAAGCAGGCTGGGGGCGATTTCTTGTTTTGGAAATGAATGGAAAGGGGAATGGGCAGGTAATGATCAATAGATTAGAAAGACAGTCGATCGATGGATGGATAGGCAGGGACCAAAGCGGAGAGGCAAGGGAGGTGAGAGAGACCCAGACGGAGACCCCGAGGCTCCGACCTTGTCCTAAGGGCTTCGGTAGCCTCGGAAAGTCTGTCCAAACGAAAAGACGCGTTTGCTCCCCTGAACTCATCAGAAAAAGCTAGAAGGGAGGAGATTGGTGGTGAGAGGGAAAAGAAAAAACCGCCCGCTCCCTGCCCCGCCCGCCTGCCTGCCTGCCTGGCGGAAATGGACGCGCAGCCGGGGTGGCTCAGGGCCGTGACCCCCGCACCCGCCGCGGGTGGGAGCCCCGGGATGGGGGCGGGGGTGGGGACCGCGCCGCGGCCAAGGGAGGGAGGGGGCCGGGCGAGCTGGGTCCCGCCGCTGGGCGTGTGCTCGCGAACTGGCGTCGGGGCTCGGCCGACGGGGCCCCCTTGGAGAGGCGAGCGCTGGGCGAGGGAGTCGGGGAGCGGGGGTGCGGAGGGGCGTGTGCGAGACCGTCCCTCTCAGTGGCCCGCAGCCCTCGGATGCCCCGCGGGTCCCCAGGGAGAAGCGCCCCGAGCCTAGAACCACGCAGGCCCGGCACCCCCGTCGTCGTCGTGCCCAGCCCTGGGAAGGGGTTGGACGCCTCCTTCGCAGCGGAAACGTACCCCTCCGGCCCGCGTGTAACAAGAGCTGCCAGAAATCCGCCTTCTCGCCTTGTCCCCCCTCTTGAACGGAGGGGTCTCTCTGGGGGCGGCGTGGCTGAGGCTGGAGAGGCGCAATCGAGGAACCTCGCTAAGGTGCCGAAACGTCTGGGTGATTCTGTGCAGCGCGCACAGCCCAGTCGCTGCCCTCTCAAGGTTTGGGGGCGCCCGTGTCCCCATAAGGTCCCGGCCTGGGGTCAGCGCCCACCTTTCGGCACGCCCCGCCTGGGCCCCCAGACCACCCAGCCTGGGGAGGCGTGCCCTGAGTGGCCTGCGCCCCGATGGAAACTTCTACTGGAAGGTGGCCCCGACGCTTCTGCCTTACCTGGGCGCAGGGCCACCGGCTGCCGGCGGTTCACCGCCTGTCTGGAAGAAAAATTTCGCCGACCCCTCTAGACACCAACTTTCACCCCGTCCGTTTGCTGACCCCAAAATAGTGCGCTGGAGGAAAACATGTTTCCCCTAGAACAAAAGGGAGAGAGGAGGAATCAGATTGAATTCTGATGATGCAATATTCAACTCCACAGCACGTATCCTTTGCAATGGACTTTTTCTTTCAAATATGCGTGTGTGTTTAAATGCCTAAAACCAAGTTGACCTCTTGGGTTGAGGCCCAGTTTCAGAGTCAGATTATATAACCCCCGCTGCCCCGGGAATTCTCCAGCAATGCTTCTCTCAGCTGCCTGGAAAACGACTGCATCAAGGAAAGTGAAAACGGAACAGTTGAAATAAAGCCGAGGTCTCCATGGGCACAAATGTCTTGCTTAAGGAAACTCACCTGGCCGGATGGAACCTCCTATACCAACTTTTAATTTCATATCATTTTTTCCTTTTGCTTGGGGGCAGGGGGGTTGTAAGAAGAGTGGCCAACAAGCAATTGGTATTGGGAGAATATCTAGATCCTCCAAATTAAAAAAAGAAAGAAAGGAAAAAAGAAAAAGAAAACACATGCCCATGCAAACCTGTTTCTGTTATGCCTTTTACAATTCCTTATTTAGAGAGAGATACACACTCAATTTACTGGTGCCTGGGGAAATGTTAAAATACATTTCGGGGCCCTGGCTAAATAGAAATGCACTCTAAAAACACAGACACAGTATTTTGTTTTATCTGTTGCAAAAAAAAATGTATTTGATTACTTGAGTAAAATTACAGTATCTCTGTTGTTAGTAAGTATTAAATGTTAAAGAAATTGGAACCCCCCTTTCCTTTCAACTTTCCAAGAAAGTGCATGTAACAGTCCAATTTTTTTCTTCCATAACCTAATACAAAATAAACAAACACTATACCTGCTCTCTTGATCAAGAAGGAGCATTTGCTCTTGTAAGGAACATATGTACATTTTAATGAAAGTGATATTTGTTATTGTATATACAAGAGCATCTACATTTTCTCCACTGAAGGTTGTTCAAGATGCTATACTTAGCAGCATTGTGAAATTCCAGCACACATTTTCTATTGTGAATATACCTACAAGGCAAAATGTTACGTCTTAGTTTCAACTACCAAAACAACACTTGTATTTTCTCTAGAGAATTCTGCGTGCTTATCACTGTACAGAAACTTATTAACATTGAGGACGACTCAAGTAAAAAGCACGATACAAATAGCAGTTCAAAATGGAAAGGGTTAAATCTACCAAAAAAAAAAAAAAAAAAAAAGAGCAGATTGAATTTTAGAATAAAAATCAAAAAAACCCAAACCTTTCAAAGAATCACACAGTTCATTTTGTACTTTCAGTCCTTTCCTTAAATTTGTTTCGAAAGATTAGACAATGTGTTTGCTGATAAAATTTTCCAGCAGGATCAAAGTGTACATTTATATACAGATTTTATTAGAGATCTAATGCATCACTGAGGCATTGCATCAACACCAGATTCATATTAAACTGGATATAGAAAATAAGTTAATGCCAGATTAAGACCGCCTAGCAGGGCAACTTGCAATTGCCATAAATGTTACAGCAAGTTTACAGGACTCTAGTCAATTAGTATTTAGTCCAAAAATACAGAAGACCAAAGTTAACGCTTGCATCCTGTTTGCAAAGCCAGGTTATATCACTAATAAATAAGCTTTCTTAGAACTCTAGAAGTTGAACAAGGTACAAAAGAATGTCTTCAGAATGTTGTAGTTCAGAGATCTGGGGGGACCAGAAGGTGGGGGGCACGGGGCAAGGAGTAGGAGGCAACCCTGGGTCTCATTCTGAACGGGGATGCTCTTTCTCCAGCCAGAGCGGATTTAACTTGTGACGATCTCTTTGCTGTCTTCCACGAAGCGGGTGAAACGGAAGTTGGTTCCATTCTCGCTGCTTGCCATCTTCTCCAGGCCAGCCAGGGGCGCACTGGGCTCTGAGTTCTGGAGCCTCTCCAGGTTTCCCGTCAGCCCGCTAACAGGTGAGCTGCTCCCACTGCCCAGGCTTCCAGGAATTGGAGGGATGCCGCCGTTCTGAATGACCGAGATCTCGTTGGCCTTCATCGCCAGCCCGTTGGAGAGCGCTGCTGCATACTGATTCCAGAAACTGGAAGGATCCCCACTTCCTGACCTGGCCACCAAATCCTTCTGGAACATTTCTGGGAACTTGACGGGATTGCCTCCTAGGAATGTCATGGGGCCATCCACGGAGAGCCGGCGACCCCGGCGGGCAGGGGTGCTGTTCCACATGTGAGTGCCCATGTGTACCTGGGATGGGGGAAGAGACGAGAGGAGGGAGAAAAAAAGGGGAGAGAGAAGAAGGGAGAAGCTGAATAGCTGAATCTGTCTCAACTCATATCCCAGCACTCGACAGGGCAAGTGGCTGCAATGTCTATTCTTATTACCTGCCCGACAGTGGGAAGGGTAACAAGAACCGTCCACTCCAGTCTGCTGGTAATAAGGTGTCTGCTCTCTGTAGCCCTGGGCCTCCTTGCCTCTGCCTGGGCAAGGATGCCTTACTTACTCCTTTTTTTATTACCTGTATTTAGCTTATAATGGCCTCAAGCAAGCCAGTCAGTCGCAGATAGCTCCTTTCAGGGTGAGAATTGTTATGTCCACTCTCATTGCCATGGTAAGTATTGCATCTGACACCTTTTACCCTATAAATGTCCTTTTCAGATGGGAAGAAAGTGCCCCTCACTGATTGCCCATTGGAGGGCCTGTGCGTGGAGAGAAAAAGCCAGAAAGTAATTATTCATTTCACATTACTGGCCGCAATCTCTAGAGAAATACTCTGTCAACAGAAAAATGTACACAGTAAGAGTGTTCAACTGTTGCTCTAGAACTTAAGCATATTTGCTTTCTTTCCAACACATATCAGTAGGAAATGTTGTATGATCAATTATCATAATACCCATTAGCAGAGCAGTGACGTTACTGTTCTTAGAGAGACAAACCACGCTGGACTGCAGTTATGAAAAAATAGATGCCAACGCTGAGGAGAACTGTAATTATTAAGTGATACGGGCAGCACACAGGCCACATGGAGGTCTTTAATCAATACCCCATGGCAACGCTGGGCTGTCTGACTTGGTAGGTAAAGCAATTCATTTGGTGCACTTAGCGAGTCAACAGGACTAGGCCGCCGCTTCGCTTAGGTACCAAATTATTCAATGCGCTCTGACGTTCAGCAAGCTGCAGCCTGCCCTACTCCCTGCCGTGATCCCGACCTGCACGGGCACCCACATTTCTCCACATCAGTCACATGCAACAGGTTCCCTTTCGAGAACTCTCTCCCTGACTATCTGGACTGAAGACTCTGGGAACGTACCTTACAAACAGTCAATGGCCACGAGAGAAAGAGGGCTGCTGGGGTGGGTCTGGGTGAGGTACAGATGGAGGGAGGTACCTTAAGATTGCCTTTTGTTGTGAAAGCTCTTCCACAAATAGTGCAAGCAAAGGGTTTCTCTCCAGTGTGAGTTCTCTCGTGAATCTGCAGGGCACTCGACGAGGAGAAGGTCTTGCCACACGTGTTGCAGTAGTGCTGTTTGGGGGTCCTCCTGGGCAGAGCTGGGAGCAGAACTGGGGACGTGGCGGACGATGACAGAGGCCCAGAAGGGACGTGACTGGTGGGGGTGTCCTTACTGTCCTGAGGAGTCACATGCACGAAGCCGTTGACCTCTGTCTTGATGAGAGACGCCAACGAGTTGGCGGGAATCACCGCCGAGTTCTGATTGGGGCCAAGGTTGGAACTGGGCTCAAAGAGCTGTGATGGTAGATCTCGCATCTGATGTGTCAACATGTGTTGCTTCAAATTACCCTTGGTGGAAAAGCCACGATTGCAGACTGTGCAAATAAATGGTCTCTCTTTGGTATGACTTCTGTAGTGAATGTCCAAGGCACTCTGACAAGCAAAGGTTTTGCCACAAATGTCGCAAGCAGTGTTTTTAAATTTACCCCGGTCTCTGAAAGGGAAGAGGATCCCCAAAGAATCTTCTTTGATGATTTTCTCTGTGTGACTAGATGTCAAATCCAAAGCCCCACCGTTCACTGGGGTGGGAGACAAACCATTGGCAAAGTCGCTTGCCCCTGCTCTCTGTGGCTTCTCCTCGGCGCTGGGTGACTTGTGGAATTCCTGGGTGCTGTTGGATGGGGACAGAGCCTGCATGGAGGAGGTAGACTCTGAGATGGCCGGGCTGCCAGCACTTTGGCTCTCCATGTCACCACCCACCGAGGACGAATCGTTGGTCAGGACGTCCCCCTCGACCGACCCGTTCTCCACTGACTTCAGGCTGGCCTGCAGCTGCTCTGCCAGGCCGGCATTGATCATCTTCATCTGATTTTCCAAAGCAGCAATGCTCGACATCTCTAGAGGCAAAGGCGAGGAAGACAGGCTGTCTTGGGACGCATCGGCGGACTTGGGCGTGTCCGGGATGCTGCCCTCAGGACAGTCTTCCATGTTTTCATCGGAGAAGTTGTCTAGGTCATCAAAATTTTTCTCATCAAAGGAGCCCGTGTCAGACTCCATGGACTCGGGGTAGCTGTCAGGGACTGGGGTGTTGGGGATCTGGCCCCCCATGTGCATTCGGATGTGCTGCTGCAGGACAACGGCGTTCGTGAACTTCTTCTGGCAGATGGGGCAGGAATGCTGGACTCTAAGCGGGGGCATAGCACGATGGACGCTGTAATGGGTTTTCAGGTTCCCTTTCGTGGTGAAAGCCCGGCCACAGATCTTACACTTAAAGGGCCTCTCCCCGGTGTGGGTGCGGTAGTGCATCTTCAAGGCGCTCTGACAACTGAGGACCCGGTGGCAGATGATACACTCATTGGGGTCAGTGGCCTTCTTGTCAATGTTTTCGACCAGCTGCTGAAGCTTGGATGTCTCTGAAGCCTGGGCTGAGTCCAAGAGTCCCCCAAAAGGAAACTTCGCCTTGAACTGCTCGGACATGAGCGGCAACAAAGGGTTGGTGAAAGTCGAGGCACTGCCTGGGCCAACGTCGGATGCTAGGGAACTCAGCACGCCGGTGCTCACGGCTGGGGCTGAGCTGGGGACCACGCCGCTCTCTTCGCTTTTGCCACTGGAGGGGGGCCCAGTGGAACCTTCCGCTTCCTCTGGGAGCCCACCCGGGTTTCTCGAGGCCGGCTCGGGAGCCCCGGAGTCACTTGTGACGGAGCCCGGGGGGCTGGCGGCAGAATGGCTGATGGGGATGGGGGCTGGCTCTTCGGTCTTGATGAAGGGGGTGAGGGTCGGGGGCAACGGCAGGCCGACTGAAGTGGTCAGAGTGGGCAGGACCGGTTTGGTGTCTAGCCAGCTGGTGACCGGCTTTTCTGGAGGAATGGACATGCCGTAGGGGATGCCGGTACTGGTCGGGATGTTGTCCAAATGCTCAGGCACGGGATAGGGGTTCATCTGGATATGAGGGTATTTCTCTTTGTGGCGCTGAAAGTGGACTTTGAGGTTCCCCTTGGTGGAGAACCGGTTCCCGCAGATGTTGCACTTGAACGGCCTCTCTCCGGTGTGGGAACGGAGGTGGATCTGCAAGGCACTGTCGCTTCCGAAGACCTTTGCACAGAACCTGCACTTGTGTTTGAAGAAGGCCTCGTCCGAAGCGCTTTTTGCTTCGAAGGCAGTGACATTTGGTGGCTTGCTTTTTCTTTGCTGGGCCAAGGCAGACAAGGAGTTTAAATCCTCTGCCGTCGTTCCGATGTTGGGCAAAGGGCTGGGGAAAACCGAGTTAGCAGGGGCCGGCTGAGGTAGAAGTGGATTAGATGCAGGACTCAATAGACTGCTTATTGCAAAAGCTGGTGAGGAGGATGCCGAGACCGCGGGGTTGCCGGCATGGGCGTGGGAGGCACCCGCACCCGAAGCCACTTTTTCCGAGGATGGGGTGGGAACTGCCGCCGCCAGTACGTGAACGCTGGGGGAAGAGCCGCTGTGGGGTGGACCGATGGTGTTGCCAGAGCTGCTCTGAGGTAGCTGGATGGGGGGGAGCCGTTTCACACCGCTGATGCTGGCAGATTGGCTAGCGAGGCTCTGTGCTAACCCAGCTGCTGCCGCCAGCTGCTGAGATAAATGGGAGCTGAGTGTGGACAAGGGGTTGGCAGATGTTCGTACAGTACCTGGAGAAGGACTAGAAGATGTTGGCAAGTCTGTGTTCTGAGAAGCCAACAGCAATATTTGGTGACGAATCTGTTCGATCAGTTGCAGCTGATGGATCTGCTGCTGCTGCAGAGCTAAGAGCTGCTCCATCAGGGCCGGGACGGCCAGCTTGCCTCCGGAGGCCCCATTGCACCTCGCTTCCTGGGAGAACTGGGCCACCGCCACCTTGGTGCTCTGGAGGTTCTCGATGATGACATTGCTGTTGATCACGGAGAAGTTGCCCAGTGTTGTCAGGTCCCCGAGTTGAGGTAGAGAGGTTGTGATCGCTGAGGTACCTGTGCAGGAGCTGCCGCTGCTGCAGCTTGGGGGGGCGCTGCAGTCGTCACCGCTGCTCAGGGGGCCACTGGCGCCTTTGTGGGCCACTGGGGCCTCCACCTCCATGGACTCTTCCCTGTCCGGTCCGTGCGGTTCCGCCAGGTCACTGCAGTCTCCTTGCTCTGTTTTGTCAGCCGTGTCGTTCATCTGTTCCTCGGGATGATCCGGAGTGGGGCTGGGGGAGAAGGTTTCAGGTGGGGAGGCTGGACTTTCATTTACAATTAAAACTAGTTGGTTTTTAGTACAGTTCTTCTTGTGGAGCAGAAGATCTGACAATTCAAAGAACTCGGCGCAGCACCGGCCGCAGACGTGGGCATCCTTGCTCTTAGTGGTGCGGTTGGGTTGACCCTTCTCTGTGTCTCCTGCAAACGTCAAAAGGAGCAGGGTTAGCGAGTGAGCCAGGACACCCAGACATCCATGACTTCAAAAAGAGAGAAAGGGGTTGATCAACTCTTTTCTCCCTGCGAAACTCAAAACTGTGGCCCCTGAAAAACAATCAATATTCCCTAAGAACAATCATGATTAAATTTTTAGGCTGTTGGAGGACTTCCTATCAATCTGGTATCTCCGAGAGCCATGACCTTCAGGTAATCCATCAAAATATAAAATACTGCGAACTGCAGACATTGGTGCATAATGAAATTCCATAGCAAAATATTGATTTCCAATATTTTATACACGTTATTGTCTACTCATCCAGAGACGGTCCAGCCACCATCCTGAGGACTTATTAGGCTCTTGAGTTTCTGTCAACCTTATTCATTTTCAACTGATTCAAAGATATCTGTGACAGTTTGTTCTGTCACTAAACTAATTTGTAGTCATTCAGGTTCCAATCAGTGGTTGACAAGGGGAAAAAAAATGCACATCACCAAGTTGAAGACTGACAACTTGAAAATCACCTCCAGCCCCTACCTAGAACCTGAGCTACGTCTGATCCGTGACAAGCACACTTTAGCCACATCAGTAAGAAATCCTCCAGACCGCTCAAGACTCAGTTGAATACAAAAGAGAAAGCAACGTGCGCCACACACACATAAACACACACACACACACACACATGAGAGAAACACAATGATCATAATCCGTTACAAGGCCTGCCTGGCACCTATATATCACCCTGTGGCATGTTTATTTTTAAAATTAAAGAATGCAACTATGGCTACCATCCCACTAATCAAGGAATATATGCCACTATGCTCCAAATGGCAACATTATGCCTCTAAATATTTCAACAAAAGTGCTCTTTCTATGTATAAAAACTGGCACAGGATTTACATTTCTGATTAAACATCAACTTAAAGAAAGATGTGCAGTTAAGGGGAAGTGAAGAATTATTCTTGGTTTCCAGTTTGGAAATGCTTTGCAATTCTCCTTGTCTGAATGCCTTTAAAAACAGTTTGCTCTTAACTGTTATCAATTGTTTAACAGATTGTCCTGAACCTTTCATTATAAAATCCCTTTATTTCATGTTTGTTTCCACTGGTTGCTCAGATTTCTTCTCACTAAGATCCATTTTAAACATAAAAATCTCCAACTCCAAGCTAACATCCTATTCAAAGACAGGATGGCGTCCCATTGTTTGCCCAGCATGGGGAACACCAACTTCTGTTGTACAAATGGTGTGTGGTCATCTCCGAAGGCTGTGAAAAAAAAAAAAAAAAAACTGTTTAATTCAAGGATTACCTCCCTGTGTGCTTTTCTGCAGAACTGAATCAGATAATAGTTAGTTTCCATGACTTCCAAATTGAATCTCCCAGAAAACTTGCAGGGGGAAAAAAAAAAACTAATTGCAAATATGAATAAACGCAAAATCAAAATGCTTTTTCAGTAAACTTAGAGTTGACTCAAAAGAGCCTGCCATTTTCCTCTTTATAGTAAACATGAAAAAAAAAAAAAAAGGAAAAAGAAAAGAAAAGCTTGAGTAGTTTTGCATTCCAGAAAATATAATTAATACCCAAATACTAACTTCTGAAAATTCCTTAACTCTGTTTGCCTTGAGTGATACCACAGTTGATTAGAAGCCCTGGTAAAGTATGCCAAATGTATGCGCACTTTATTCACTGGGAGGGTTATTTGAGTAGCTAAGTTATACTTAACAAGCTAGCTTTCCTAATACCCATCTTTTAATCTCCGCAAGGGTATAGTGCAAAATGCATTAACAATACCAAACAAATCTTGGTTGGAGCAGAAAATACCAATAATGATTCAGTTTTAATTTAACGTTTAATCATCCTAATTGGCACAGGATTCCTCTGCACATTCAAGGTGCTGTTTTAAGTCCTTTCTGTCTCTCTCACTGCTTTAAAATAATGTAAACAAAATACGCTAAAGTTATGTTGCTTAACTTGGGATGAAAATAATGTGACAAAAATTCTGTTTAAAGTTTCTTATTTTGACAACCAATTTTAAATGATGCATCCATTTCAGATGCTTATTTTAAACTAGGAAATGCAATTCCTAATATATTCAACCGAAATGTTATTTCTTTCTCTTTGCACATTTCCATATGTAATGGTTATGTTTCCATCTACTTTTACAGCCAATTATGAAGGAACAAAAGCTATTCTGTTTGTTCACACATTTTCAACAAAATGCATTAAAACTATTATGTCAGCATGTTCTATTAAGCTCTGCATTCAGTGGAAAATACTTTTCAACCAGCTCACATTTATCAAAACATAAAGCCACTTTAAAACACAGTTTTGCTTGGTCAGCTGGGCTTAGACAAATAATGACAGATTCAGAACTAAATAACTAGCAAGGGAAATCAGAAAACTGACTTCATCAATTGTACACATTACAATGCAGTTGCTTCAAATATTTAGCACATCTGTGCTCACGATTAAAGGGCATTTTTAATTCTTTATAACTTGCAAACATCTGATATTCTCATAATATAGAGAGAAAATAAAAAGGTTACTTTACAGGATTTAGCTGATTATTACTTTCCTGTGCTCCAATTCTGCATTTGTGCTGTTTCAAGACTCACTTGAGAATTTTCAAGTTTTTTGACCTGAACATTTTTACATTTAGGGTTGTGCTAACTGGATGGAAAATATAGACATTTAAAAATAAGTGCCTGCCTTCTTCTAAGAAAGAGACTGTGTTTAAAAAAAGCTGCCCATATTTTAGCTTAGATTTTCACATTTTAATAAGCTGACATTTGATCTCACTGTAGAGTCAAATAATTTAATTTCCTGATGTTTATGAACACCAAAAAAAAAAAAATCCTGATATCTATTTTGATTTATTTCAAAAGCAGGTGTCGCTACACTATAATAGTTCTTAACTTTAAATCTATCTGCCTTCTGAACAGAATTCCAATGAAACAGCTTTATAAAAAAAAAAAAAAAAAAGACAAAACATGAGGACTAGTTTGAATCTTTAACTACCAAAGGAAATATTTTAAGTTGTAATAAGATATACACACACACAAACATGTTCTAATTCATTTTTCTGACCATTTGCTATCTTGCATCTCTCTCAATAATCTGTTACACAGGATTGCAACTGGTGACCCCCTTATAGTAAATACAGTTGCCTTGTTCCCTGTACTATGGTGAAAACAATATTCCAGTTCCTCTTCTATGGATTTTGCATACAAATTAATTTTGTAATCGTGGTCATATAGAAAAATTTAAGAAGTAGTGGTTTTCTAAGTATGTACACACAAAAAGATATTTGGAATTTTCTGGGTTTCTTTTCCCCGCTCTGGGTCAGGAGAGGAGGTGATCTTATAGCTCCAGCCAATGTATATGAAAATCCCAGATGTTTTAGTTCTCATTGTACTGTTTAGGTTCTTGATGCCCAATTCAAATGTGTCAGTTTTCATCATCTGAACTAAACATTGCAGAATAGGAGACAGAAAATTGAAGTGTTCCAGTGTATCTGTCTGCTGAGAAAACAAAAATACAACTATGCCCCACACTGAAAGGTTTAGCCATCCAGGAAAACAAAACAAAACAAAACAACACAACAGCCCTACTGTACCATGTTGCGTTTTCTTTTTTGGAGCTCCCCGGAAAGACCCTTCACTTTACTTCCCATTACCCTCAGATCACATTAACATTTTTAATAAAACCTCACAAGATTGTGATTTTGGAACCTATCATTTTAACTGGCTGCTCCTTTTTGTAGACCAATTTCGAAAGGCTATCACAAACATTTTTGATTGATTGGTCTTTTCTCTTGTTTTCTTTTTCTTTCACAGACCTGGGAAAAACCTGCATCCGAATGTCCAGCTTAAGATTCCAAAGCAATTTTCAACACCGCCACATATGCTCTGCATATTTTCTGTAATGTCTTAAGTTTCTTCTATGGGATATGCAACCACATGACACATTTTACTGGCCTCCTTCAAGTCCCCTCACTGTTCTGGCTGGGATTAGCGTATTCTCGAGGGGAAGAATACAAGGGAAAAATCTCTGAAAAAATAACAACACGGACAAGACAGTCCTTTGAAAATCGTGATACCAGCCCACCTAATGTACACAATAAATGAAAGGGGAAAATGTCTTCCCCTTGGATGAATCAAACTGAACACTAGATGGGGTTCCAGTTGCAAGGGTTTGTTCAAAAACTTCTTTGTGGCTTTCCTCTTCCAGTGACGCGTAAAAGAGACTGCTTAAGGCGAGATCTAAACTTTGACTACATAAACATTGGCAAAGGCACAAGAAACTAAATCCCTGTTGTTTGAGGGTAAAACTGAGCTATGGGAACTACCTGTCAATCTTCCCCTTTGGGGGTCTGGCATCTGAGGGTGACAGGGGAATAAGGTTAGGAAAAGAAGCCAAGCTGATAAGGTGAAACTAAAATAAACTTCGAACTTCCTGCTAAGTGACTAGCAAGACTCAATTTGGGGGTCACTGGGAAGATTCTGAAGGACATATTATGATCTGGACCTTGTCACCTCTGCATGGGAGGAGGCTAGCAAAGGTTAAAACAGCTCGACACATCTAGGTTTTCCAAAGCCTGGCACACCGACTTTTTTTCTTTTGGAGGGGGAGGGGTGCTGGTTCTTGGGATAATTTACCATCTCCTTCGTTCAACTGCTCAATGACTGCCGTTTTGGTAATCTAAGAATATTTGGGAAGACTGGGCTAGCTGTATCAGGAGGTACCTTAGAAAAACCGAATTAAGTCTGCAGAAGGAATTAGTTCTGGTTCCTCCACTGAGCTTGGCTTTTCCCAATTTCAAAAAAACTGAACTTGCTGGTCAAAGTCTCCCCCAGCTTTTCGGTAAGATCTCTGCGTTAAAAATTTGGGTTTCTGCTTTCTAAAGGACTGTGGGTCAAGACAACTTGCTACCTGCGAAAGTAGAAAGAAATGAAATAAAGTCCCCAAAGAATAACCTATAAACTGGCACTCGTGCCTATAAACCATAGGTGAACCTGGATGTAAAATAAATCACAAAACATTCGGTATCACAAATCCACTTTCACACACGCTCTCTCGTGTCCATCCACCCTTCGCTTGTTTGTGTGTTTGTCACATTTTTGGAAGTATGTACAGCCTGCAGCAAATCCCCCCTAAACAGTTTGCATTTTCTCAACCAGAATCTTCCATTATACCACAAACTTAAAATAGGCCTGATTAAACATGAGTACTTTCCAACTGCCTTATCGTGCAGGTGTCGGTTTTTCAAAAAAAGCAATTAATTACAGTTCTCTCTAACCTTTGGGCCCAGAAATCAATGTGTTGCCATTAAGCTGCTCACAATGAGTAAATTACTTCGGTAAATAATGGAATTTCATTATTAATATAAATAAGAGGAATTTTTATGATACTTTATATGAGAGGCAGGGTGTTATCTCCAGTTCATGATGCTTTTATCTTTCTTCCAATATGATCTTTTCCTTGAAAAGGCTGGGCACCGAAATCCTTTCTTAATAGATGAATGGAGTCTGAGTGGGCCATCCATGTAGTTCCAGGAATCTTAAAAACACCACCCAAAGAAGAAAAACCCAACACACACACACACACACACACACACACACACACACACACATACACACCCCTCTGAAATCCAAATCTCTAGTAAAGAACCCACATATAAAATCATTAGATTCTAATGTGCCCTTTCCTCAGAATTATTTATCTCGGTAAATAATTTTCCCAATGGCAGTCATCTTTCTACAAGTAATTCGAGACTTGTTGAATATCATTTAAGAGACAAGTAAGGTGCCAAAATCTTGGTTTCATAGGAAACAGAAAAATCCCCCAGTTTATTTTAGGGTTTTATAGCTGCACCAAAAGTAGAAGTAAAATATGAACATCGTAAGACTGACCAAATAATCTTGTTTTCTTGAACTTGTTCCGATGAAGTTATCCTCGGGGCTGCTGAGCCTGGCTGGGATTTTCTTTGTACGCGCGCACACACTTAAACACACACAGGCGTGACATGCAGCACAGCAAGCCTGGCTGCTCCCGGCCTTGGGAGTCGCTCCTTCAGGGCTGTGGTAACTGGGGTCTACAAACTTTTCTAGCTCCCACTCTGGGCCGAGGTCACGAAATTGGAGGTGCCAGCATCTGCTAAGGGCACTGCCGACTAGATTTCATTTGGTATGTTCAGCATTTCATTTGCCATATTGTAAGCCCATTTCAAGATAGAAAAAAAAGGAACCACATTGTTTAAGGAAAGGTTTATCTTCTAAAAATTTAACAATTTTGTGTAGGTTAAAACAAACCGGCAAACCAAAAAACAGAACCCGACAACTCTTTGAAGTGTATTTTCTGGGTGGATAGAAGAATGGGTTGCTGAATATACTGCATGAAAGGTGGTGACTTTTTAAAGGTAACTTGGAGACAAGTCATGATCTCTCAGTTCTCTGTAGCTCACAACTATTCCCAAATAAAAAGAACTGGAGTGTGTAAGGCCCTCCTGTAAATCAGACATGGAGGAGGATTAGTTGTGTACTAATATTATTACAACATACTAAATCCTGTAACCCTATTACAAAATCTACCCTCTAGGCAGCTTCTCCTAAACTTATTGTTCAACCATGTAAAAACAGTCATAATCTAAAACCATTACAACTGGAGAAAAGGAGGGGGGTAGGGAGAGGTGAGAAAGGGGGCTGGGAGGCGAGTGTTTCCTACGGTGCCCCTAACAGTTTACTGCCTCTTAGGACAATGAACCAGCTTTTGGGGATAAAAAAGAAAAAAAAGAAAGGAAGGAAGGAAGGAAAAAAGTAAAAGAAAGGGAAAAAAGAAAGAAAGGAAACTTGATTCAGTGACTTAAGTAACTTACCTCAAAGCTCAAATAAACTAAAAAAAAAAAAAAAGCAGTCCTAATAAATAATAATGGTCAGAGGTAGTGAACTCCTTTTATGCTATCGCTTTATGAGAAGCCTTAACTATTAAAAACTCCGGATTCAGAAGGCGACAGGAAAAAGGCAAAGATCTAGCAAGCATCAATTCTCCGGGAAGCCTGAGCCTTTATTTTTTCTTTTTTGAAAATATAGAAAATCAGTACACATTTATTAAAAAAAAAAAAAAAAAAAGACTTACAAAACTCTTGCCTCTCCTCCCATGAGGTTTGGTCCTCTACAAACTGTTAACTGTAACAGTATTACTGTGAGGAAGGTCTCACCAGAAACTTTAGGAAAGATGGGTGTGGGAGTGAGATGCAGAAGAAACCAGCTGAGAAAAACCCAGAAAAATACCGTGGCAGCGGCCTTGGGTAATTCACCTCACTGTACCTCGACTACCCGGTCTCGCCTGGGGTGGAAAGCGGGGATCAGGGGTTCTTCTCAGAGGACTGAGAAATCGCAGAGGCTCTGGGTAAGGCTTGAAGCTCGAGGAAGTACTGGGGTGGAGGGAGCAAATATTGTAAACAAATTCCTTAATCGGTCTCTGTTCTCCCCAATTTCTTAAGGGACCCCCCACGCCAGGAGTCCCCTTTCAGGACAGTCGGGGTTTAGGGGGTGGGAGTCCCTTCGCTTCTCTGCCTGGGTTCTGCGCGGGTCCCTGCGCCCCAGCTCTGCTGAGAAGCAGGCCTCTCAGGAAGGACCCCGGGACCTTGGGGCCCGGGCGGCCGCAGAGTTTAGGGGACAGAGGTGCCGACCAAAGGGCACGCTTTGGAGCCCTATCGGGGTCCAGCTCCCTCCTCCACACCCCAAAATGATGCCCGGGACTGGAGCATCTCGAGTCGCGGAGACCGCTTGGGGGTTGCCCCTCGTCCTTCCGCAGCCGAGGGGCAAACATTGTGCCCGGGGAACCGAGCCCGAGCACCGCTCCATCGCCTCTGGCCCTGGGCCTGGGAGCTCGGAGGCCCCTAAAGTGAAACACCTTTAGGAATAAGGAAGGATTCGAGGTGTCCTCCCTCTGTACCCCCGATTCCCTGACCGGATCTCTCCCACTCTCGGCCTTAGCTCCCTAACACAAACTTTGTTCTGGACTTGTTCGTTCCCTTCGGGATCCCTCAGTTGTCGTCTCCATCGTAAGAAGCTAGTGCCTCTGTTTTAGGGGGATTCTCTCGTGGCTAGATAGCCCCCCAACTCTGGAAAAAACGACCCTTACGACTCCTGGAAGTACAAGGTACCACGATCCTCAGCGGGAGCCAACCGAGTTTAAAGATTTCTTGGGGGCGCGGGGGATGCATGCGTTGGGAGAAGAGATGCTGGGATAAACTTGGGTAGCCGGACCCCGACACTTTGTTGCCCCGTCTGCCGGCACTCAGTTTGGGGAGCACCCAGCAGCAAAGAGCACTCTCCACTCCGGCCTCCACCCCGGTGTGTCAGGCGCGGGCGCCCCGACACAGGTCCCCATCTTCTTGCAGCTCCGAACTCCCAAAGGCACCCCATTCCGCGGTGCGGGCCCAGGAGGAGTGGGAACGTTGGGGGGAGGGGGAGCGCGACGCAGGGAGCTCCCCCCGCGTTCCGAGTTGAGCCCAGAGCACAAAGTAAACTTCCTTCCCTCAGGCAGCAGGGCCAGGGCGGCGGAGGCCAGGCCGGGGCCCCGGGCGCGGGCCGGGAAGCCCGTGCAGCCCCGCGCAGGCAGGGGCCGACGGCCTCTGCCCGCACCCGCGCCCCGCCGGGCACCCGGGCCCCTGCCGCAGCTTGGCGGAAAAGCCGGGACGGAGAAGCAAGGCCGGCGTGCCCTCTCTCCTCCCCACAGGAGGACCCAACAACTCCGGAAAGATCCTGCCGAGAGAAGTGTTTGCTTTCCCCATTGCAAGGGGGGAAGCCCAGCAAAGGCAAATTGAAAATTAAAAAGAAAAAAAAAAAAATCGCGGAGTCGAAAAGGCGATTCGGGACGCGGCGGCGGCGCCGCGGCGGGGCGGTGGGCGCAGGAGCCAGCCGCGTGTGCGTGGGTGCGAATGCGCGTGAGTGTGAGTGCGAGTGCGTGTGTGCGCGTGTGTGTGTCCGCGGCGCGGTCCGGAGCACTCACCATCTCGCCGGGGGAGCGAGGCCACTTCGGGGTCGGATTGGAAATGTTGAGGCTTCGCTTGCTTCCTCCGCGACATGCTGGCTCAAACATCAGCTGGGGCAGAATAAAAAATTACTAAAAAAAAATCTTCTCAAAATTACGGAAATCGAGCGGCGGCGGCGGCGGCGGCTCCCCCCGCCCGCCGGCCCGCCCGCCCCCTCCCCGGCTCCCCGGCCCCGGGCGCAGCGCGCATGTGTCCTGCTATAATTATGATTATCAATAATGCATTGCGATTAATCATAGAGGGGCTCTTTGAAAGGCGATTGGCACCGGGCCAGCGCTATTCAAACCCGCTCGCCTTAATCAATTAGTTCGTGATTTGCTGCAGACCCCTGTCTCTCCGCGCGCTGGCCCAATAAGCCGGCCGCGGGGCTGGCTCTGCGCGCCGCGCCGCCCGACACTGGGTTAACCCTCTTCGCGACCGCCAGGGACTCCGCGGCCGGGCCAGCGGGGGCCTGCCTCCTCGCCTCTGCGCACCAGGCACCCCGGCCTGAGCCCCCCTCCCTCCCTCGGCTCCCCCATCCAGGGCTGGGCCGACCCAAATTAGCATGCCCTCCCCGGAATTAAGCCTCCCCGGGTGGGGGGTGGGGCCGGGCGGCGGGGCCTGGGGACCCGGGCTGCAGGCGCGCGGCGAACTTCCCAACTCCGGCGCTAGGCGCGCCGGCCCGCGGGGGGAGGGAGTCCCGTGGCGGGATTTGGGGGGAGGAAGTCCCGTTTCTTGAGTGTTTCTTCGTTTCTTTAAGAGCTCCCAGAAAGCAGCCCACCCCCACACCCATTGAAAAAAAAAAAAAATAAGCGAGTGGGGAAGAGCCAGCCCCACGCCGGTCCGCCTCCCGCCCGCGGCCAGGCCTCCCTCCCGCTCGCCGCCTGGCTCGGCGCTCCTTCGCCCCGAGTTCTCCATCCCCTGGATCCCGGGTTCGCGGGGCGCGGAGAAGAGGACCAAGGAAAGGTTTGGGAACATGACGGGTTTGGGGCTTTGGGGGGGAGGGGCAGCTCTCCCGCCACCCCGATCCTCCTCAAAGGGCCCCGATCCTCCAGCCTCTCGCTTGCTCCCTCGCTCCCTTTCTCTACCTCGGACATTCCCAGGACAATTAGGGCTGAAGTTTTCGGGAGAAGCGGCCCCGAGCCCGTGGGATAAGGGGGCGGCCCGGCTCCGCCCAGGACCCCTCCCGGACCTCCCCCTCGGCTGCCCGGGTTGGCTGCAGGGTGCGTCACTCCGCGGGGAGGCGGCGGCGGCCGTGGCGCCGCAGATCCCGGGGCGGGCGGCGAGCGGGGACCGGCCTGGGATCCGAGTTCAGCTCCAGCCGGGGGGAGGGGAGGGGCTGCCGCTTACCCAGCACGCTGCAACCCTCCCCTGGCCTCGGGAGGCGCGGGCCTGCCCCGCCGGGCTCCGGGCAAGGCCAGTCCCCGGGACCCCTGGGCTCCCCGACCTGGGGGAGGGGGCCGTGCCCCGGGCTCCTGGCGAGGTGGCCGAGCTGAGCCGGGAGTGAAAGCGGGGGGTCCTTGTCTGCAGCTGTCTGGCCCGGCAGAAGCTCGCCTCCACCTCTCAGGCACTTGCCGACAGCGGCGCCCAAACTTTTCGCACCAGCTCCATCTCCCCAGGCTGGGATGCAGCCTCCCCACCCGAGCCCCAGAGCCCGGAATGGGGATCCCGGGGTCCGCACTCCCTCCGCTGGGCTCGGGCGCCCGCGAACCTGAGGTTCAGTCCTCGTCTCAGCCTAGCTCTTCCCCCTCGCGCCTCAGGGTCTCCTCGCTCCAAGGTTCCCGAAGTCCTGCGCCCGAGGGACAAACTAAACTTCTGTTGAGTAATGGGGAGGAGGGGGGTGCAGATACACAATCCCTGCCCTATCTCGCGATCGGGAAAGGAGAGGGCTCATAAGGACGCCCCAATTCGGGAGCGCCCTGGAGTCTGGAGAGGAACGCAGTCGGTTCGCGCGAAGTGGGCACCAATCTTCGGGTAGAGTTTCGGGTACTCCGGACCCTACTGCGCTCCCCCATGACTCTCTCTAGCTTCTTTGCGTCCCCCCCCCTTTTTTTTAAACCTAAATCTTTTGTGTGCGGGTGAATATTTCTGTTTTCCTCCTGGCGACTTTATTTTTCTTGGTATAACTTCTCCTTTCTCCTTGTTCGCCCTTTCTTCACCTTTTCTCCCGCTTATTTTTCCTCTCTTCTGCCCTCGCTCGGTTCCTAACACACACGCGCGCACACACACACACCCTCTGCCCCTCGCTCTTTCTCCCCAGGTCCTGTTGGTTACAGTAGATTTTGATAAAAAGACAAACGAAGCCATCAGTGGGGCTGATGTTGAAGAATGAAGATAATAATGTTTCCATAGGTGGTGCTTCAAATGCCATTATTTCTCACTGAATATTTAAAGAGATTCCTCGGCAAAGATGGATCTGCGTGCTCCTGGGGTGCGAGCCGCTCGCTTCCCCCAGACACCCGGGAAAGTGTGCAGGAGCACGTGTAAACCCCCCCCCCCCCACACACACACACACTCCGCAAACTGTGATCCTCGCAGACACCCCAACCCGCGCCCTCCCAGGTACACCAATGCGGCCGTATGCACTTGCACACTCGCTTCTCCGCTTATGCCCGCGTTTGGAGCCGCCCCGCATCCGTCTCTAACAATCTTGGCTTCTTGAAAGTCCGGGTCTCCCGGGCACCGCGTGCTGCCAGGAACCAAGCGGAGCTGGCGATCCCGCAAACCCCTCTTCCCGGTTCGCGCCGCGTGCTCCGCGGGAAGCTCTCGGGGGGTAGCTTCGCACGTGTTCGTTACTTGCTCTATGTGTGATTAAGATTAAGGGGGGGAAGCTTTCGCTCCCCCCCCCCAAACAAACACCAAAACAACCAACCAAACGAAATGCACACGCAAAAGCAGCTTCGCGATGTTTAATTAAAAATGGGCGAACAGAGACGAATTAATTGGGGAGATCCAAACTTTAATAACTTTTTTCGTTCTTTTGCGTCCTCGAAGGCGTAGAGGCAGGGGTCTCGCTCCGTGCGCAGCGTCCCCCGCTAATTTCTTGTTTGTTTTCTTTCCCTCTGTGGCCCGGGGAGAGGAGAGGGAAGGTGGAGGAGGGGGGATGGGAGGAGGGGAATGGTCGGAATGGCCGGGAGAGGAGAATTGGTCTTTATTGTTGACGGCAATACATCAATTACGGGCCATTGTCTCAGGCCCAAGTTCCGTGGTTCGCAGACACGGGCGCCGCACTGCCAGGGCGCACGGGTGAGGCTTCGTGTGCCGCGAGGCAGAGAAATAATTAAATTAATAAAAACGGAGAGAGAGTGGGGGTCGATTTGCACTTTTGAGCGGGTCGAAAGAAGGCTGGGAGTGCGAGGTGCCACAGCTGGAGCCCATCCCCACGCCCTGCTCATTCAAGAGACCTGTGCGCTCTACTGGGGGTCGAGGGTCCCCGCCTTAGGTGGGGCAGCTGCTGGGGAACTCGGACTGACGGGCCTGGCACTTAGGGGCTGCTCCACGTCAAGGAATGGGGGTGGCCCGAAGTGAGGCAGCGGCTGCGCCAGGGTCGTGACCTCGTGGGCCGACAGGAACCGCACCCGGGGGCGGCGATTGGCGAGCTGTGGAAACTCACATCTGGGGGGCTTGATGCCTGTGTTTGTACCAACACGTGCCCTCAGTTTTCCCAACACCTACGGAGTCCTTGGTGGGTTGGTCTGGGCCGAAGGGCTGGGCCCCAAGGCTTCGGGCCACAGCCGAATTCCCAGCGAAGGGGTTTCCAGGCCTCTCCCCTTCATCCCCTGATCCTGGGACGGGGAGAGGGTGTTGAGCCTCCCTTTTTCTGAGGCCTGGTTCTTCCGCCCGCAAAACGACCTTATTCCGGCCCAGTGTGACCCCGGGTTTGGGATGGAGCCTGGAATGAGGCCTGGCCTGGGCCCGGGACGCTCCTTCTCTTTCCGCCGGCGCGGGCTGGACACTCTACTACCCTTGAACTGAAGGTCGGCCCCACTCGCCCTGCCCCGCGCCCCTGCTTCCTCGGCCCCCCGGCCTCAGGCCCCGCTGGCCCCCCGGCCGAAGTTAGGAGGGCAGGAGAGGAGGTTTCGTTTTCTGGTGCCAAGCAGAAAGCGGCGAAAAGGCGGCCGCGGCGTCCCGGGGGCGGGGGTGGAGGCACGCCGATGGTATCAACGTTATTGATGGGGAAATATTAGGGGCAGGAGCCCGGAGATCAGGTTCCCAGTCCCTCCCCTACCCGGAGGTGGGAGGGACGGAGTGGGTGGTGGCAGTGGTGGCGGCGGTGGCGTGTGCTGGGATGCGGGCGGCTGAATGCACCCGCATTAAGCACCCTTGGGATTTATTTATATTTTTCTTGTCTGAAAGTTGGGGCGGGGGGAGGAGGAAGGGTTGACTTGGCTAGTACCCATCCCTTAAGCTCTTTCCCAGGGTTGGGGCCAGAGTGGTGGGAGGAGGGGGCAGGAAAAATGATAAAAAGCAAAGACCAAGTTTGGAAAGCCCACCGTAGGCTCGCTTATTTTCCAAGCCCCGGTCCTTCGCTTCCCCGAGAGTTTCAGAAACTCCTTCCTTAACCGAACTGCTGTCGCTCAAATCCTAATCTCTCCTCGGCCACTGGAGAGGCTTCGAACCCGAGGCCTGGGGGAGCAGGCTCAGGTGGGTACCCCCGGCCCCTGCGGAGACTCTGCCGCGAGCGCTTGGCGCGCTGGCTCTCCAGCAGCCAAGTCCCGGCGGCGGCGAAAAGGCGCACTTTCTGGGGGAACCCGCCGCCCGCAGCCAAGGGCTATCTCCAGACCGGCGCCGGGTGCAGCGCGGGGACCAGGCGCCCAGGCGCCGGCTCCGGCGGGAAATTCAGCCGTGGCGAGCGGAGGGCGGGCTGGGTAACCAGCCGCGCGCATCCCAGCCAAGGGTCCCACACTACTGGCAAACTTCGTCTTTCTTCTCTTGCAGGGCCATCTGCAAGCCGGCATTTAGAAACTGACTTCGCTGGCGACCGCAAGTGCCTGTGATTTTTTTACTTTCCGTCTACACTGAGCATCTTGCGCTTAAATTCACTGCGCCCTGCATGCAACAGTGCCTCGCTAAGGGGTCTCCGGGTATAAAATGCCTCCCAAAGGAAATGTATCGAGGTAGAGAAAGTGAAAAAGACTAATCAAATTTATAAAAAGAAAACCTTTGCTTCCTTTTGGTTAAAATCCCTTTGCGGTTTTCTGAGCGTGAAAAAAACAAAAAACAAACCATCACCATGCAATAGAGTGTAGCTAATTCCTGGAACCTATTAGGAGCATGTCCAGACAGCCCAGCAGGGCTCACAGATTTATTCCCATCTTTGAGCTCAAGAAGTAGGACTTTTGGATCCAGTGAATAGTAATCAGTTCTTATATCTTATATGTTGGGAATAGGTGTGAGATCTCTGGAGCCCTGGACTCCGTGTGCATTTCAGGGTGTGACAGGGGGGGTCTGCCAGGAAGCTCATTTTCATTCATAAAAGAGATCCGCTCCAATGACCTCCCTATGGGACGCCTAGATGAACTAATTTAGCAAATCTCTTGCAACAAACTTCAACCATATATATATATATATTATATACATATATAATATATGTATATAATATATATATATATATATATTCTGCCTCTTTCTCTAGCAAAAGGTCCCTTTGTAAAAGAACAGATCGACAATACCCAAAGAGAGGTGCATCTTGGTTTTACAAAAAGCTGCATACAGTGAGACCTTGCTCCGGGATGGCTTCTCTTTGGTCAGTGTTCAGAGAAGAAAGCACCGTTTGGTTTCTGTTTGATTAATCAAATGGCCACATGGAGTTTCAGAACCATCCTGGGGTCCTGGCCCTTGTCTGCCTGACAGCCGGTGAGCAAGGCTGAACTGTCACTCACATTATGGGTAATTTACAAATCCCACAAGTCTCAGCTGAGCTATGACTTTCTTAGGGAATATTTCTCTCTACTGAGAAAGGGCTTTCTCTGAGGGAGAGAGGTGTTTCTTCTTGGGGCTGCAGTGAGTCAGAGTTGTAGCTTTACCCCATCCCCACAGCAAAGTTCAATTCATCCATCCGGTGCAGTTCAAACCTGCATCCTTTATGTGTGATGAGTTAAAAAAGGGTGGGGGGGGGGGGATAACCCACCCCTCTCTTCTCCTTCTTTCACCTTTTCCAGCTCAAGGAAATTTTCTAAATTGTTGCACTGATATTTCTTTCTCCCAATGTTCATCCTCATCTCTCTAGCCACAGTTACCATTCTTTCCAGCTTAATATCCAGTTTAACATGGAGTTTTACATTTAAGAGACTAAAATTTCCCAATTCCAAACCTGTGTCTCCCTGCTTCCTTGTGCCTTCTCAAAACAGAGGCAATTATCTCTTAAGTTACAATCCTGAAACCATCAGCACCTTCACAGTCATGTCAGAAACTAGCTCCAACTTCTTCTTCCTCTTCCCATTTATAATTCTCATTCTGTCCCGGCCTCCATTCTTTCATCCTGGGTTCCCCCGCCCCCAGACTCTTTGACATACTTTATAGTAAAACCCAATCCCTGGAAGCCTTCCTCAGAATCTCGCGCAGGTTGTAATGGACATAACTTTTGCTTAGAACTTGGCTAGAAACTTGCTGTGGCCTTTTCCCAGGGCCCCCAAACGGGAAGATGCCAGCAGATCTCTCCTTCTCCAACCCAAACAAAAAGATTTCAGGAGAATTGGGGTGGAAACATTTTCCAGCTTTGTTTTTATTTTCTCTTTCCCTCCTGGACCCCCTAGTACCTCCAGTTTGGGAGAACATTTGCTGAGAAAACCAGCCTCTTAGCTCAGCCCCCCTTGACAATCTCTCCTCTCGTGATCTCAGATATTTGCCACGGACCAGCTTTATTCACATGTCCCGCTTGGGCGTTGGAGTCAGGCTCTTGGGGTTCCCGTCCTGGCTCTGTCATATGATGGTGTCCTGGGAACACAGTCCTGGGTGTGCACCCATGTGATGGGTAGCTTTGTTCAAATTAATTTCACTAGCCTCTGTTTCCTGCTCCATCAAGTGCAGCTAATGCAGAGGAAACACAGAGCTTAAGAGCATCCAGCAAGGACTGAGCTTTGCCTCCTCCTAGCAATGTGACCTCCATCTGCCTCTAACAGTTTCTCATCTGTTAAATGGAGATAATAATAGTCCTTATTTCATAGAGCTCTTGAGGGTTAAAAGAGTTAATACGTATGAAGAATTTAGAATAGTGGCTGGTATATAATTAGCACAACGTAAGTGTTAACTACTATTGTTATTACCTCACAGGCTTTTTGTGGGAATCAAATGATACAATATGGCTAAAATATCATTCTCTATTCATCCATCCATCCATCCATTCACTTATCTATTTATTCATTCACTCTACAGAGTAACATGTGGGGCATGGGGAATAACAGCTGTGAAACAAACACTATCATTCCTTTCCTTGCTTACAGACAATTAATCAAACAGATTATTTCCTGGGAGCCTGTTATTATTGCCTGGCTCAGTGTTGGGCTGAGGGGAACAGTATAGGAGCAAGGGTAAAACAGTGCATAATCTTAGGGTATTTCTAACATTCTAATAGGAAGTCCCAACTAATAAAGAAGATTGAAACTAGAGCAGGTTGTGCGTGTACTCAAGCCCTGTTTTGCATGTGGGTCCTTTGGGCCAGGGGCAGATCATCTTCATGCTTCTAGAAGGTTCGTAAGCACCAGTGGCCATGTAAGTGGCCTGTTGCTTAGGTGCCAGGCTGTATGCACCTGGTTGTTTTATTTGGCTCACATATTTGTCTTTTTGATGGTGTGATCTCCTCTGAGTTGTGCGGAAAACAAAACAATAAAACGGGTGCTGTTTTTCTTTGGGCTGCTTGAAAGGTCTAAATCACTTACAGTGTTTACTTAGACCGCCCATTTATGGCTTTTTTGCTCTCCATTTTTGTCAGATTATAAAAAATTAATCATGGTCATTACAGTAGACCATTCTGTAGCCAAATCTAATGGGTGGGATGGAAAAATCCTCCTATCAGTCTTTCCTGCTCTCCCCAGTAATTGGTCTATTCTGGATACAAAACCTCTGGTGACTGCTGCATGGACCAACTTAGTATTAGTATTATAACCATGTTGTGACCAAATGTAATTTAACATTTACTGGTGGAATGCAAAGTGCTCTTGTGAACCACCCCCCTTCCCCTGTGCTTTGAGATTAAAACACATTTTATGGTTAGAATCTGGAAAAAGAATGAAAGAGTCTGGGCCAAGATACCTGTTAGCGGTGGAGCTGTTGTGTAAAACGGGAGAGACAATAGCACATGTGTACCCGTTTTCGGTGTAACATCGGCTTCCTTGGGAAGCATCTGACAGCAAATGCAGTTTAAGACAGTCGCGGATGTCAGCGAGCAGAGAGTGAGGTTTCTTTTTTCCCCAGCGTTGAGGGAGCAGACTCGATTTAATCTGTCACTTGATGTCCTTCTCCTCAAAAATAGTGCCCGGGGGCCCTCCGGGGCTTTATTTAGAGGCTCTTAGGAGCTTGGCAGTATGTAAATTATGCGTGAGTGTCCTTCATAGTTCCCGGTGGTCACAATCAGAGGGATTTAAACATGATTTAGCCTTTCAGATGATTTGTGGGAGCACTGGAGCCAGCCAGGGCAGTGGTGATAGTCTAGGCTGGGTTTCTCACCATTGCATTAAATAGGTTTCCATGTCTTGGCTGCTCTGTCCATTCTCCTCCTGGCCTTGGAGTTGGTCTAAGAGTAACCCCGCAGCGTTGGTGGGTGACCTCCCAAATATCTTTACTACATCAGGGAGTTCTGAGATTTTTCAAAATGGAAGGTTTTATAACTTTAAAAAATACAATTCAATCTATAATGACTGCAAAGCTTCCCATTCATTTATTCTTTCATTTATTCAACCAACATTTATTGAGCACCTACTATATGCTCCATGTAGGCATTTTAGGCATGAGGAGACAACGAGCTTGGAGAAGTTTGCTCTTTTTTCTTCTTCCCTTTTCCTCTCCTCTTCCTTCTTATAATGCTTTCAGGAGGGTTAGGGAAACTAAATATCATTAAAAAAAATTTTTTTTTTCCAATTGAAGGGATAAAACAAATTGTGGAATATCCATGCGATGGAATATTACTTAGCCACAAAAAATGGATGAACTACTGATACTTGCAATGATGTGGATGAATCTCAAAAGTATTATTCTGCATGAAAGAAGCCGGAACCAAAAGAGTACACACAGTATCACTCCATTTATATAACATTCTAGAAAATGCAAACCAATCTATGGTGACAGAAAGTAAATTAGTGTTTTAATGGTTGCGTGGGGATGGAGGGGGAGGGAAGGAGAGATTGTTAAGGAGCATAGGGAAACTTTTGGGGGTAATTGAAATGTTTACTATCTTGATTGTAGTGATGGTTTCACAGTTATGTACATATTTCAAAACTGACCAAATTGTATACTTTACGTATGGGCGGTTCAGTGTACTTAAATCATAGCTCAGTAAAATTGAAGAATTAGGTTTCGCATTTCAAACAATGTTGGAAATGGAGGTTTTAGATAAGGAATTTAAAGAGAAAATGGAAATTGCCACTGTCACATTTAAACACTTGAACCCTAAAAATTCTTTGGGGCTTGGTCACATTCATTCTGGGAACAAGTATTGGCTTGATGGGGATGGCACTGGGGTTGGCTCCTGCATTGACCCTGGAGAAAGCATAAAGATTTCCTTGTAATTTTGAGTAGTGTTGACTCTCAAACAAACAAAAAGTCCTTTGAATGCCAGGTCCTAATCCAGTCTCAGAATTAGAGGACCTATGGGTGGTGAGAGAGGTCTCAGCCCCCATTGGCAGGTGCATCCAGATGCAGTTCAGGGTCTGAGGCACTAACACTATTCAAACTGACTTATGGATTATTGATTGGCTGATTATTTTGAAATTCCATAGACCATGCTGGCCATGAAGGACCATCTTTGGTGAAGGATCAGTTTCTTTTTTCTTCAATATGTCACGGACCAATACTTTTGTAGAATACAATAAAAATATATTACTAGAAAAATTTGAATAGTAAATAGAGTCACACAAAATATAAGCCCCAAATTGCATTACAGGCATACCTCGGAGATAATTGTGGGTTTGGTTCCAGACCACGGCAATAAAGCAGTTATCGCAATAAAGCAAGTCACACAAATGTTTTGGTTTCCCAGTGCATATAAAAGTTATGTTTACATTATACTGTAGTCTATTAAATGTGCAATAGCATTATGTCTAAAAAAAACAATGTACATACCTTAATTAAAAATACTTTATTGCTGGGACTTCCCTGGTGGCGCAGTGGTTAAGAATCTGTGCTCCCAACGCAGGGCGCCCGGGTTTGCTCCCTGGTCAGGGAACTAGATCCCACATGCATGCCACAACTAAGAGTTCGAATGCCACAACTAAGGACCCTGCCTGCCGCAACCAAGACCTGGTGCAATCAAATAAATAAGTAAATAAATAGTTAAAAAAAAAAAAGACTTTATTGCTAAAACATGCTAACCATCATCTGAGTCTTTAGCGATTATAGTAGTAATGTCAGAGATCACTGATCCCAGATCATCATAACAAATATAATGAGAATGAAAAAGTTTGAAAAATTGTGAGAATTACCAATACGTGACACAGAGACACAAAGTGAGCAAATGCTGTTGGGAAAACGATGCCAACAGACTTGCTGGACACGGAGTTGCCATGAACCTTCAATTTGTAAAAAAAAGTACAATATCCGCAAAGTGCAATAAAACAAGGTACACCTGTGCAAATTCAGCAACGTGAAATTATTCTGGCAAACTGCCAAAGTAGCTTCTAACCGCTTACTCTCAGTTTCTCTGGTTATGGTGTGGCAGACTGACAACAAACTGGACCAGGCCCTGGTCCGAGGACCACAGTTTGAGTAGCTCTGGCGTAGTTCAAAACCTCGCAGCCAGTGTGGTCACAAGGGGAGTGGTGAGATACTGCTTCCCCTCAGTGCTCAGGGAAGCTGGATGGGGCCTGAGGAGCCAGAGCCCCCAAGAGCCAGTTGCCTCTGGTCACAAGGAGCTTCTTCCTTTTATCACACGGAGCCACACAGACGTTCCAGTGGTCTCTGTGGAAAAGGATGGGAAGCACCTTAGACCAGGGGTTCTCACACTTTAATGAGCAAAAAAATTGCAGGGGTGGGAGCAGGGGCAGGGCTTGCTAAAAATGCATATTTCTGAACCGCAGCTCCAAAGATTCTAATTCAGTATCTGAGGAGTGAAGGCCAGGAATCTGCATTTTTATCAATACCCTAGTTACACGATAGCGGACCCCCATGCATGTGTTCCAAGGACCTCATTCTGAGAAGCACTCATACATCCACATACTGCAGGTGGATCTGTGGTGGGGTGTTCTCCATCTGTATGTACTTAACTCCTCTCCGTAAGCTACGTTTAAGACCAGAAATTAAACCGAGAGATGCTTCTGTTAATGTTCTTAGCTTCAGCAAGAAGCACTGTTTTATTTCAACAGAGAAATAACCTCTTAAAGGACTTGGGGAGCTCACAGATTCTTTAGGAGGGCAAGAGAGTCAGGCTCAGTCTGTCTTAGATTCGATCTCCAGAAGAGCTCCCAGGAGACGTCATTATTGCCACTGGAGACGGTCCCACTGCCACAGAAGCTGGGCAACTCCCCCCCAACCCCCACCAGCACCCCTGCCACTCCTGGGACATCCTCAGCAGACTGGGTTCTTTTCTTTACAGGCCATGGCTCCAAAGTCAAATTCGCCAGCAGAGGCATTTGGTGACTGCTTCATAGCTGCAAGGGAGGCTGGAGAAATGGATGTCTGACGTTTTCAGCTTCTGTCCCAGGGGTGATCTAAAGCTCTTGTAGTGGGGTGTTCCCTGAGCTGGGGGAACCAGCAGGACGTCAGGTGTCCCTGCAGACTCAAGGCCTCATCCCCCATTGTCTTCTTTTCCTGAGCATCACAGAAGGCCCAGAGAACACTGTTAAAGGCGACAGTGAGCTCGCCTGCAGGCACGTAGGGCAGCAACGGCCCTTCTGCAGGGCTCTATCCCCTGCATTTGAAGGGGGCTCCTTTGTCCTCTTAGCAGTTCAACCTTACGTGTTGGAGGATGCCTCGGAAGACTCATCAGGCACCATCAGCCCTCAGCAGCCCCCTGGAATGTTCTCAGAAAAAAGGGAGGGAGAAGGTAGCTGATATTTGTTGCACACAGGCCAGGACTCGGGCTGGGGTGGAGTTCAGTGCATGCATTAGCTACATGAATGCCCCCAGGAACTCTTGCAAGCAGTTTCTATTTTTCCCATTTTATAGATGAGAAAACTGAGGCTCTTTTGTAATTTCCCTGGAACCACAGAGCTTTGGAGCTGCTCGATGCCTGAAACCAGGTCTCATGACATCTTTATGAGAAAACTAAACTAAACTAAACTGAATGGAACTAAATGCCAACAAAAGCGTTTTCAAGTTTTAGGAGGCCCAGGTGAGGAAGGGACTTGGGGTGGGATTTAGGAGTTCACAGCATGGACATAATCTGGACCTCCAACTTGATTTCAAAAGATAGGAAGGTAGAGTTTGAAGGTGCAGGTTCATTAAAATCTCAGGAGCTGTGGCTGCTTTGTATTTTTTTTAATGGGTGGTCTTTAAATGCCTTTGATTTGGAACTGATGAAACTGGTGAATTGCTTTGAGCAAAGCCAACCCACCCCAGTGAATTAAACCATCTCTGGTTCTAGATGAGTTCATAGCTGAAGCTGAAGCTGGTGAGTTCATAGCTGAAGCTGGTCTCGGTGATCTCTCAGCCACCAATCCTGCCTTCGGTATGATCCAGTAGTTAAGACAGGCAGAAACTTCTGTTTCTTCTTTTTGCCCTGATGACTGTAGTTGAAAAGTAGTATGGGTGTAGTAGAAAGAGCCAAGATCTGGGGAAAGGATGTCTGAGTTAAAACCCTTGCTCTGGTTATTAGCAGCAGGATTATCCCCAAGTCTCTTAAGCTCTTGGAGCTTCATGTCCCTCCTATATTACCCGAGGGACTTCATCTGTGTGGTCACCTGTCTGGGAGGTGGTGAAGAACCACAAGACTGTCGGTTCCACTAGGGCAGGACACCTGTTAGGCATTCAATACATATTTGTGGGATGAATGAATCTAGCGAGAGAAAGTTATGCATCTGTGCACACTCTAAAATGCTGACAGATGCTAGCAGCCTTGCACCGTGGTGATAAAGCAGTGTCTCAAATTGAGTGCATTCAGAAATGACCTGGGGATCGTGTTAGAAGGCAGATTCTGAATGGGAAGGTCAGGGCTGGGGCCTGAGATTCCGAATTTCTAACAAGCTCCCGGCCGATGGGGATGTTTCAGGTCATGGACCACTCTTGGTGTAGTGAGGGTTGAACTGAGTGGCCAGCAAATGCACAAGGCATGCAAGGTGGGGATGGGGTGGGTAAGGGGTCCCCTAGGCCAGTGATCTTCCAATAGGAGCATGGCTCAGTTCTCCAGCTCATCCTGGTTCCAGAAATGTCCCTAGTCCAAAAAGCACATGCTCTTCTTCTCATGCAGCAGTGAGTGTGGCCTGGCGGTGGTATCCCATGTTGGCCATATTTGGTGAAAATGATCCCTCTCGCTGCCCGTCACTCTGAGTCACCCATGCCTGGCACTAGCATTAATAACCACTAAGACTTGTTAGGCATGGTGTGAGCTCAGTCTGCACAAGCTTGGCACGTGAGAGGCGCTCCAGAAAAGGTAGCTGCTGCTGCAGATGAGTATCGTTTTATGAAATCCTCTCCATCTCTTTTAGTTCTCTTGGCAACTGGACGATGTGGGTGTCCATTGTGTGGCTCTGGAATGTCTCTCTCTAGATCCTGGACATACCAGGCTCATTCCCACCTCTGCACCTTTGCTTGAAGCAGTGGTTTTCCCCTGGGGGCAGTTTCCACCCGCATGGGCTTTCGGCAGGGTCTGGAGATGTTTTTGGTTGTTATGACTGGGGGAGGGGTTGCTACTGGCACCTGGTGAGTAGAGACCACAGATGCCACTAAGAATCCTACAGAGCATAGGACCACTCCCCACGACCAATAGTTATGGAGCCTAAAATAAATGTCATAGTGCTCGGGCTGAGAAACTCTGGATTAGATAGTTTTTCCTCTAGAGAATACTCTACCCAACTCCACCTGTGAATACCCTAGAGGTCTCGAAACTGACTTTGGAGTGGAATAATCTCATTATGCTATTTTCTTAACTTTTAAGGCCTATAGCCTTTTTTTTTTTTTTTTAAACATCTTTATTGGAGTATAATTGCTTTACAATGGTGTGTTAGTTTCTGCTTTACAACAAAGTGAATCGGTTATACATATACATATGTTCCCATATCTCTTCCCTCTTGCGTCTCTCTCCCTCCCACCCTCCCCATCCCACCCCTCTAGGTGGTCACAAAGCACCGAGCTGATCTCCCTGTGCTATGCGGCTGCTTCCCACTAGATATCTATTTTACGTTTGGTAGTGTATATATGTCCATGCCACTCTCTCACTTTGTCCCAGCTTACCCTTCCCCCTCCCCATATCCTCAAGTCCATTCTCTAGTAGGTCTGTGTCTTTATTCCCGTCTTGCCCCTAGGTTCTTCATGACCGTTTTTTTTTTTCTTAGATTCCATATATATGTGTTAGCATACGGTGTTTGTTTTTCTCTTCCTGACTTACTTCACGAAATTGAGTTATTTGTAGTGAGGTGGATGGACCTAGAGTCTGTCATAGAGAGTGAAGTAAGTCAGGAAGGCCTATAGCCTTTTAATGCTGTGGGTTCAAATCGAGGCCAGTGAGAGCTTCCCTGCCATCCCCACTGCCGTTTACAGTAAGGATGCTGTGGGTGAGGTGACTGTTTGCCCCTTCAACATGTGTAGGGAGGGAGGGCGAAAAGGGCCCCAGCGGCTGTGTGCCTGTGCTGTCTATTTCAGAACGAGGCCCTAGAGCTCTTGTCTGCTTCCCATCTCACTCTGACCAAGCGCAGTAAGGGACGCCTGGCGGGGGTGAGGAGGTGAGGAGGTGGAATGCTTAGCCCCACCTTGGCTGCAACATCCAGACTTTTTTTTTTTTTTTTTAAGACAGAAGAAGAAGGAAAAAAAAAGCCTGTTAGGCAACTACTTTGGCAGCATAATGCCTTTTCCTCTCCAAAAAATGAGGAAGGCCTGATGCAGTGTGGCCTCCCCGGAGTCATTTAATCTGGAACGGCTCTCCACAGCACGTGGGTCTCTGCAGCCCCTCCCTGGGAGCCAGGAACGACCACCAACCCTCCACCGGCATTCCCCGGGAGATCTGCTCTCTCCACGCGACCCGTGGGAATCAAAGCGGAGGGAGGCTCCTTGGAGATGGCCTGGTCAGCGCCAGCAAGCCTGGGAGGGAGCTGTTAAACAACACAAGGAAACGCCCACCGGGCTGTGGGAGGCCAGGTGACAGGCTGGTGGCGCGATGCCTCCTGGAATTGGTTTCTTCTCCGTGAGCTTGCGCGGGGGATGTTTCTCAGAGAGGGCAGACAGGCCTGCCGGGGGGACGAGGCTCCATCCTGTTTCTGGCAGCCTTTCACTGCTAGTGACGGTGCCATCCGTGTCAGGCTGAGAAATGGCCATGCCGCAGGCACCTCCGTCAACGCATCTTATTGATCGGCTGTGCTCCTGCCTCCCTGGAGCGAGGGAAGAGGAGTAAAAAGTCAGGAGCCGTAGCACAGCCCCAGCCGTGAGGTACTGGTGGCTACAGCTGCCCCCCTGGGTGCCCGTGTACAGGATAGTCCTCAAGGCTGCTCCCCAAGGCTGATCACCAGTCTGTGCCCCCCACGGGGACCTCCCGGGCCTGCCTGCACATGACCTTTCAGAAAGATGCCTGCCTCTTCTGGTTTCTTCCCTCATCGAAGTGGTGTGACTGTGATTCATTTGCCCACCATTGACACATTGGACCCCTGTTAAATGGGATTGAAAGCAATTAATCTGGGGTGAAACGCCTGAGAATCCCATCCGTAAATAATGCTTTCTGTTAGCGCCCCCAGCACTGGTGTGCCAGGGGAGATTTACATACCCAAAGCCTACAGCCCGAACTCGCGGGAAAGTGTACCCAGCCCTCTGCCTTTGCACATGGGATCCAATGGCCATGATCAATATATCGCCATCAGCCTCAAGGGGCCGTGTTTATGGCACGTACGTAAGAGTTTACAATGTAGAAGAGATGGGATCTACCACCAGCCCCAACCGGGACATAACACCCATCTTCCCAATAAAAACCGCAAAGGTACTTTAGCAAAAGTTCTGTTCTGTGGCTGTTAAGGCTGAAGAGAAAGGTCTGTTGAGAGTAAGGCAGGCTGAAATTAGAGTCAGAATGTGTGAGTGTGAGGTGTAGGAAGAGGGCATCCTGGAGCAATCGGCTGAGGTATAGCTGAGTGGTTAAGGGCGTGGCCAATCCTGGCAGTGAACTACGGCTCCATCACTTGTTAGCTAGTTGACCTTGGGCAAGTCACCTAAGTTCTCCAAGCATCATTTTATTCATGACAATAACAGTACCTGGCCTCATAAGGCGGTGGATAAAGAACTAACGTGTGGAAAATGTGCAGTGTGCCCTTGGGTTTAATAATAGCTCCAGAAACGTTAGGAAGAAGAAAGAGATGCTGTTGATGATGATGTTGTTGATGGCAATGATCCCTTTTTGTCTGAAATGTACCCGATGACAACGTACAGCCTCACGTGACTCTTACCTGTCAGGTAAAAGCAGGTTCGACCACTTCAAAGCGTGCTTGGTGGTAAAGAGGCCAGGCAGAGCGGTTGCAGGACACGTCCCTGGGATAACTGTTTGAACTCTGGAGCTGGACCTCTGCCCTCGAGCCCTTGTCCCTTCACCTTCATCTGTCTTCCTCGTGCTGCCCATTGTCTGGGTGTCCCCAGACTGGGGAGTGATTTTCACGTTAGGGCTGGCGAACCACGGTTCAGAAGGAGAATTTGCTGCCAAAATCATCACTCAACATTCTTGTTTGTTTGGTGTGGCTGTTGGACCGTCTGTGCCTTTCTTCCATTCTGCCCATCCGGTATTGCCAATTCACGGTGAATACGGCAAACGGGAGAACCCAAGCAGCCAGAGTCTGAGTGTGGAGGGAAGAGTTGCCAATTCGGCAACTAGGATTCTGTGTACCCTTGCTGGTCAATTCAAACCTTGTGTTTAACTCAGATCATCCCTTCATGGGGGCCATCTGAGTCTGTAATCATCTCAAGAGCTGATATGTACTGAGCCGGGCATTCAGTGAGATGCTTTCCAAGTGCAATTTCAGTTAAGCTTCACAACAGCCTGACAAAGGAGGCCCTTTTATCTGGCAGCCTTCTTGGCTGCAAACAACCCAGGCTGACTTGCCGTTCCAGAAGGAGGGAGTTTATTTGGAAGGACATTGGGGGCTACCAATATAAGAGAGAACTCTTGCACTTCAGGAGATTTTTCCTCGTTGGTAATTGTCAGAAGGCTGGAACTCAAGGCTGTGGAAAGGGGCAGGAACCCAGTGAGCCCCAGAGGGCCAGGCGGCAGAGGAGGGCTGGTCCAGGTGCCCCCTGTGTTGCTCCAATCACCATAACTAGTCACTCGATCACCTAGTCACTCGATCTGGATTTGCTGAGTTTTGCATCGAGACCTGCCATGTGGCTAGGCCAGGGCAGGAGAAAGAAAAGCTCTTGTCTGTTAAGCATCAATAATGCCAGGCAGGCTCTATCTTTCACCAATACTACACTGCATTGGGAATCCCCCAAAGGCGTTGAATGTTGGGGGGTGATGGATTCTAGAGAGCCTCCATTGGCAAATATCCCTCACAGTAACATTAATGGCCTCATTGTACAGATGAACAAACTGACGCTCAGAAGGGTTGGGTAGATGGCCCAGTTTCACACAGACATCAAGTGGCAGAGCTGGAATGTGCACTCAGAATTCTCAGAGCCCAGACACTGAGCTCGTAACCACTAAGCAGCTCTTCCTTTCAGTAGGGAGTACGTGTGTTAGGATGAGCTCAGCTGACAGTAACACGATATTCTTCTCAGACTGATGCAACGGTAAGGGAGTTTATTAGCCTCCAGACCCAGCGCTGGTGAATCCAGGACCTCAGTCATGACATCAGGGAACCTGTGCCAGCCTCATCATGTGGCTGCAGGATGGTAAACACAGGCGTCCAGGCTCCTTGCTTCCTTGTTCGTATCTCATGGGGAAAGTGGAAGTAGACTTTCCTATTCTCTCTCTCCCTAAAGTGCATGAAAGAACTTTCTCAGAAGCTTCCAGCAAATCTCTCCCTCAGTCTCATTGACCAGAATCAGGTCACATGACCACAACTAAAACACAGGCTGCTTGTGATTAACCTCAGACCTGTCACTGGAGCCTGGAGTCAAACCCCAAACTGCATGACCTTTCCAAGATGACAGAGAAGAGATTCAGATATTGGGGAGTTGAGCGTGGTCCACTATGGGAATGAGAATGCATTTAAATATCCATAAATGCGTGTAAGTTTAACTCACGTTTTACTTGTAACAAGGACCCAGGCCAGTCAGTATACTCACCATACTGATGCCTATGAACCAGTTTCTCTCTGTGTCTAGCTAATAAATTCTTTTACGACATAGCTGCAGTATAAACAGAATGAAGATACATTATTTGTTCATTGCCCTTTCCAGCTTGGACTTAGAACCAGACCAATCTATGGCCCAGACTCACCTATCACAGACACTCTGCCCTGGAACTTTGCTGACCACCTTCCATTACCTGTAGAGGCTCATTTTATTTTTCAGTGTTGTTTTTAAACACAGCTTGTCTCCTTCCAACACAGTTACTGGCACCATCCCAGGGTGACTCTTGGTTTGGGATAGGGCAGAGAAGAAACTCCACCTAAGGCATGACTTTTTCCAAGTGGACAGACTTCCCAGAGCAGTATTGTACATTAATCAGGATGCTGTAGGTTGCAAGCAACAGAAGCTCAAGTTGAACCAATTTACGGAAGAGGGAAGAGGGGACCTAAACAGATACTAGAGTATCTCTGAAAAAATGCAACAAGACCTCAGGGACCAATGAAATGCGGGGCTCAAATGACATCAGAATGCTCCATCTCTTGTTGTGCTTCTCACGGAGCACCTGCTCCATGCTCTCCGCGTGCAACTGGCCTTCTTCCGTTTCTGACACCCTCATGGAAGGGGATGGGGCTGTCTAGAACAATCCATGCCTCACTCTAAGATGCTGGATGCTCTTTTTCAGTTTTAATTTCAGGGATCGCTGAAAGGTCTCTGATGGGCTCACTGAGGCTCAGGGGCCCATCCCCAGGCGTGTCACCTGTGCTCAGGAGTCACAGTGGACTTAAAGAGTGGCTCCCTCGATGACCATGTGAACGGTGGGAGATGGGGAGCAGGGCAGTTCTGGGAGGACAATCCCAGAGACTCCATCACAATCATCTAGTGCCATTGAGGAGAGGGGGCAGCAGGAGAGAGGAAGGGCATTTTCCTTGTGATTCTGTGGACCTGGCTCTGCCTGGAGTTTTCCAAGGAGACCAGAAGTCTCTGTGACCTCACCCATTCCCTCCTGAGGATTCTCTGAGAAAGCTGCTAGACCTTTCAGGAGAAGGTGGTTAACAGAGCTGGACAGATGAATATAGCACAGTCCCTTCCCTCAAGAGACTACAGACTGGTGGGGAAGACAGATATGCGTGCAACTCATGTGGGCTCCCAAGGACCTTGGCTGTTACACTCACTGTGCACCATGCCAGTTAACTATGCGTGGGCTTCTTGAGTTTTCTAGGCTGTGTCTAGATCTCTGCCATGCTCCAGACCCTAGTTCTTCTGGCTTTGCATGGATGTGGCATGTAAGTGATGGAATAAATAAACGCTCCTCCATTCAGAATGAGAGGAGTGTTAAAGACAGACACAAGCTGACTACTTTGAGAGGGGAGAGCTTGGCTCTTTGCAGCTGGAGGACTGGGAAAGGCATCGCAGATGTGGCACCACTGAACTGTGCCATGAGGGGTCAGCAGATGGGAAGAAATGCAATCAATGAGAAGGGGAGAGGTGGGGATTCAACTCCCCCTGGGACTTCTGTCCCTGGCCTGGGCTCTGACAACCCGATGTAGGGGACACCATTTAAATTAGAGCTTGTCCCAAGAAGTCAGCACCTGCCTGCTGTCTACCACGCCTTGCAGGCGCTTTGTGTATTTCCACTTAGACCATTTTATTCATCTTCCCAGTAGCCCTAGGAGATCAGGAGGGAAGGCCGGGCTTGGGGGGGACCGTGTGCAGGAGTGTAAGAAAGCCAGGTGAGAGGCAGGCCTCTGAGGTTCAGACCAGCCTCGCAGCCAGTTCTGCCAGCAACACACCATATGACCCTGGGCAAGTCCTGTTCCTTCACTGTGACCCAAGTTCCCATTTATAGGAAGAGGAGATGGGATTCAGTTACCCTTGTGAGACCTTCCAGCTCTTAACATTTCATGCCCCCTACTGTGCCCGACAGGAAGTGCCAAGTTCCTAAGAAGGGTGGTGGTTGGCCCAAGTTATTCAGCAAGTTGGTGACGTTTCTTGGAAGTGAACCCATTGTGAGCAGTAGGGAGATGAGATCCGTGTTTTCATGTTTACCACTGTGATAGCCATAGCATCTTGCACACAGTAGGTGCTTAGGAAAGATGCTGAATGAATCAATGCAAGTTTCCAGACTCCTGAGTTAGTGTATGCAGTGGACTGACTGTGTCCCCTCCAAATTCATATGTTGAAATCCTAACTCCCAACAGGACCGTATTAGAGGTGGGGCCTTTGGGAAGTAATTAGGGCATGAGGGTGGAGCCCTCATGAATGGGATTAGTGCTCTTATAAAAGGGACCACAGAGAGCTCTCTGGCTCTCTTGTGACCATGTGGAGCACGCAATGAGAAGACTGTAGTCTGCACCCTGGAAGGGGACCCTCACCCAACCATGCTGGAACTCTGATCTCGGACTTCCAGCCTCGGAACTGTGAGAAATACATTTCTACAGTTTAGAAGCTACCCGATCTATGTATGTTTTCATTGCTGGCTGAGCCAACTAAAACACTGTAGATTCCAGAGGCTGCTGCCTTTCTATTGGGCTTCCAGAGAGAAGCCCTCGACTTCCCCCAGCAGGACAGTCTGTTTCTGAATGGGGATTAGACACTCTTTTATAATTGATGTCAGAACTGACCAGGGGGGTGAGAAGTTGGGACTCATCTTCAATTTCTCTTGGGGATCTGGAGCCCCGTGCAGCTCACAGGAGAAGCAGGGCTACCTGCAGAGGAAGCCATTCGACAGGTGTGTGTGGAAAACCATCTGAGCCACAGGACACCACAGGTGAGTGGGTTTGCACCTTAAGGACTGAATGATGCTGGGTCTTCCAGAGAATGGCAGCCCCGTAGAGATGGGACCAGGGCAGGAAAGCAGGGCCACAGCGGCCAGGGAGCACAGGTGCAGCGTGATCCTGGGCTCTAGGCCAAGGGCGACACAATACTTTAGAAGGTTCTGTAGGATGAAGGCCAAGGTGGACCTATGAATGAGGAGAATCTTATTTCCTATTCCAGCTGGATTTTCTTTGATTTCAGTTTTCATTCATATACTTGCTGGTTTATTCATTTCTAGGGAAGTCACAAGATTTCCAGCAGAGCCTTCAGAGCATGAAAGGATGATGATTTCTCTTCTAGAGAAAGGTCCTAAGTCTTTAATTCAGGGGCTTTCAAACTTTTTTGAACATGACCCACTCTTACAAAATACATTTTACATCAGGATTCTAGTACACGTAAACACATATGTTACTGAAGCGAGAGTGTCAAGAAGCAAAACTTGCCCTTAATGTATGTGCTGCTTGCTTAACACAATAATTCCCAAAATGTGGTCCTGAAACAGCAGGGCAGCCTCACCTGGGAACTTGTTAGAAATGCAGATTCTCAGGCCCTGCCCGAGACAGGCTATATCGGAAGTGCTGGTTGCTTTACCAAGCCTTCCAAGTGATTCTGTTACATGCTAAAGTTTGAGAATTTCTGCACAGTATATATTATACTATTCTAACCTATTTTGTTGTTTTTAAAAAAGTGTCGTTTGTAAGTCACAAAGTTGGGGGAAGCTTAAACTACCTTTAGAAAAGACCTCTGAGGCCTCCCCTGGGCTCCTTCCTTCTTCCCTTTCCGAACTCATCTCTACCATCCGCTCTTCAAAAACCTTGTCCTACGCAGCCCCAGCCTGGCCCACCTCCTTTCTGGTTCTTAAACTCTGGCCTTTCTGCTCCCAAACGTCTGTGTTATACTCCCCTGCTAGAAGCCTCCCCTCTCAGCTCTTGCAAGGCTGGCTCAAGCTCCCTGAAGGTTCTTGGCTCAGATGCCCTTCCTCAGAGAGACCGTCCTGTCTAACTGGGCTTTAGCTGGTCTGTTTTCTTTCGTCATCACCCTTAGCACAATTGATACTCGTCTACCCCCAGTTGACTGAAGCTGCATAGAACAATGCCTGGCATATAGTAGGTCCTCAATAAATATTTGTTGAAGGAAAAAATGAATTAATGAGTAACTCTCAATCAGACGTACTTGGGAACACATCGTAATCACCTGAGAAGTATTTTCAAGCCACAAGTCCTGCTTCCTTCTCCAACCTGGACCTTTCCAGTGAGAAACCCTGCCACTGTTTCGGAAGGGGGCACAAAAAGATGGAGAATCCCCTCTCCTGAGGTTCCTTGCCTCTCCGGTCCCTCCACCATTCTGGTGTGTAATATTTTAATCAGGGAAATGTAGAGTGAATAGTATCAAACTCAAGTCTGGGTTCAAGGCAGGGCTCACACACAGCTTGGCTGTTTGACCTTAGGTAAGCCCATTATAATACCTTTTGGCTCAGTACGACTGGGGTCACAAAACCCGCTCAAGCTCCTTTATAGAGTGGTCAAGGGTCAACTAGGATAGAACTTATGAACATGCCATCTATTACAAAGAATTCACACCCGTAACACCCAAGGTATTGACCCATAAGCCACATCTGTAGCATTAAGCACAGCCCTCCCAAGGAGGCTTACCAGAGCGTGGGCAAGAAGTCCATGATGGGAGCAAGCAAACAAGAAAATACCTACATGGCTTCTAAAAGGAATCCTGAGCCTCAGGGTCTAAAAGACGGCTTTGGTGATTTGCATAATGATTTGCATATCCTTTGCCAGTCATTTGAGGCCAGTGGCTGATCTCCTCCAACCATCCTTGGCCTCTTCACCTTCAAGGCCGCCCCCTCCCCGCCCCCCCCCGCCCCCCCCCCCCCTGCTGGAGCCCAGCCTGGACAAATGGTGGGTTGGGCTCCCCCTGGGGGCTCCCACAGCCTTCCCCTCCTCCCAGAAGCCAAGCCGGGATGGGGGCGAATCCAGGCCTGCGGAGAGCTCGGTGCCACACTGCCTGATGGATGGCAGGCCTTAAGCGTGACTGAGCTTTCACAGTTGAAACCATTAAAGGTTATTCTCCTTTTAATTCTTTGTGGTCGTTCTCACCCCTTCCTTAGAGAAACCTCTGATTTTCACTTGCGAGACGCTCGGCTGCGCTTGTCACACCCTAAAAGGTGATTTCAGTTCTCCGATGCCAAAGAACCTTTTCTGCTAATCAAAACACAGCTGCAGAGGCCCGTGTGATCTGCTAATGGGCCCCCAACTCTGGGGTATGTCTGTCTGTACCTGGGAAAATAGATATAATTAGGATAACAGATATCATATGTATATGCTAATGCATCAGGTAAAAATGACTAACAATGAGACAGGAATTGAGTTTGCCAAATTCCACTGGACCAGCTATGCAGCTTAACCTGAGGCCCACCCCATCGCTACCACTCCCTCACCAGAACCAGGCCTGGTGCCCTCTCTCCATCCCCTTTTCTCCCCTCCGCGGGACCCCCTCATGCAAATTATTTTTCTTTTTCGTATACAAATTGATCCCCTTACTTTTCTGAAAAGGCTCTTTCAGTAGCCCGAGATCTGATGAGGCTGCAGGAATCTGAGCATCTGAGAGGCAAGGGAGGCAAAGAGGGATGAGAAAAGAGATCCTCTTTAATGTTTGGCCTTTAATAAGGGTTCTGTCCCCACAGTAGTAGCGTCATGACCAGACCTGGCAGATCATTACTGAGAACTAATTGCCTTTTTCAAAGGGAACCACTGCATTAGGAGGGCCTGGAAGTTTGGTGTCAGGAGTCAGAAGGCTCTGGTTTGAGTTGTGTGTCTGCTTCTTCCTGATGCTGTGAGCCTGGGCGAGTGACTTACCTCTCTGTTCCCCAGGTTCCTCACCCTAAAATGGGCATAATAACAGTACCGACCTGAAAGGGACTGGCGAGCCGCAAGCTCTCAGATGATGTTATCCTTTGTAATGGGTTCATGGGGGCAGGGAGTGGGGGGAGGAGGGAGAATCAAGGATCAGGCCCAGGTCCTCACTCCACTATTTCCCTCCATCTTGGATAAATCACTTCACCTCTCTGAACCTCAGTTTCCTCATCTGTAAAATGGGCTACTATTGCCTACTTTCCTGGACTGTTAGGAGGGTCAGATAGACAGTGGATGGATGTCATGGTGTATAAGAGTAAAGCACAGAAGCTAGTTATGTGTATGGAGTAGAGGTGTCTGCATCTCTTGGGAGCTCCAAGCCTGATGTCATGGGTTGAAGACGGGTTGAAGAGGACTTTGTTCCCATCCGGTCTGTCAAAATTACTCAAAACTGTGCAGGCAGGCAACATGGGCACTGACATCTACCAAGCTGTTCAGGCATTCAATGTGGGCATCCCATTTCTGCCAAACTGTGAGGTTCTGCATATGGACACCTGACTTTTGCGTTGGGATTGGGACCGTTTTCATTGCTGTATGCTCTGCGCCTAACACAGTGCCTAGTGCATTAGAAATGTTTAAGAAATATTTATTGGTTGCCTGAATAGATGGATGAATAAATGCTGAATTGCATCATAAAATTCTCTGCCCTGTGGGCGGAGTAGAGTGAGCTGTCAGAATCCTGGTCCCTCTACAAATAGTGAGGACAATACTTGTATAGTGCAGATGGACTTTGGAGTCAGAACCACATTCAAATCTTGGTTCTGCCATATCCTAGCAGTGATTCAAACCTTGTTTGAACTTCAGTTTAAGAAAATTTGCTGAACCTCAGTTTTCCTCATCTGTAAAATGGGGATAAAAATATTACCTCCTTTATAAGGTCATTGTGAAGATTTCTTAAACTTGTACTTACCAGTGCCTGCAGATTCCTACAGGGAAGGTAGAGAAATTGAAGTGGAGCTTCTTCTTTCCCTTCCACCCTTCTTCCCTAATCACTACACAGATGCCAGGGATATTTCAGACCCAGTCCAGTCCCAAGCCCCGGAAGTGAATCTGATCCTTTATCTCACCATGGCACTGAGGCTTTTTATTCTGTTGAAGGCATCAATATTTGTTCAATAGTGTAAGTCTTAAATAAGCATCTAAACGACATATTACAGATGATGAAAGTCATTTCCGTGCAGAAGATTATCTCACGTGATCATGTTTCCTTCGCTATCTGGGACCTCTGTAGTTGGCAAATCTCCGGAGCTACTTAAATGATAACATTAGTCCTAATACCGTGTAAAACGACTAGTTCCTCAGGGTAGGTTTATTTTTAATAGTGTATGTCAGCAGCAAATAGCTCGGAAGACCCCAGAGGAAAAAACACAGCCCAGGCTCTCAGTGAAGTGATGATATGGATATATTTAATATCTGTATTAAAAACCTTTTAGGCGCCGTGGTGATATTGAACTGGATAGTGAGATATGTGCAGGCAAAATCCTGGGCTGTTTATAGGGCCCTACGCAGTGTGCATTACAGGAACCCTTGAGGTTGTTCAAAGTCAAATTTGGGCTTCGAAAATCTTTGACAGACATTTGACCCCAGTAGTAAAATACTCTGAAACACAAGCTGAGAGAACAAAATCACTTCCTTTTCTTTTTTTTTTTTCCGTGAGTCTGTTGATATGTTTGCTGCCCTATTAAAATGTTTAATCACATGCCTCCAGCAAGAGTGACCTTCCATCTGAAGTAGCAGTTTATTAGAGCGCCCAGAACATACTTGCTATTTACCCAAAAGATGGCTGGGTGGATCCTTAGAGGGAAAATAAACCACAAGTTGAAATGAAGCATAGAGTCACGGATGAAGGATTGAAAACAAACTTTATTTTGGAGTCAATGTCAGGTGAGATAAGGTAAAACTTGCACCTAAGTTCCTAACCTGAATGTACAGGGTTCAGTCATGGGTGGCCACAGGTCTGGCCTAAGCTGCAGCCCTGGGACCGTTGGCTGGTGTCAGGCCCGTGCCAGGGAGGGGAGAAGGGGAGCAGGGGATGGAGCTGCTTGCTAGGGGCATTTACCTTCCAAGACAAGGCAGTCCTCTCTGCTTTGGGGTGCAGTTTCAGCTACACGCACCATCCCTTCCCTCTGGGCTTTGTAGGAGCAGCTCTCACTTTACACTTTCAGACTTAACCAAAAGCAAACTGAGTTCTGGGGCAGGAGGTGCCTCTGAGGCAGTGAGTGCCATCGGACTCTGGACACTGCAGCCCTCTTAGGGCCAGTGAGGCATAACACCATGGACCCTCCCTTGGAGGAAGGGGGGTGGGGACCCCTTAGAGGACCACAAATAATTAACCCCTTCTGGTAACCAGTCATTCTGGATGATGCCTTGAAGGACACCGAGAGGCAATGAGTCAACTGAGAATTGTGAGGTCACACGCCTCTAAAAATTGATGAATAAAGATATAAGGGATTCCCTATATATCACCCTGGTCCTTGGCTATCCAAAAAGCTAAAATTAACTACTAAAATCAGATCATTGTATCCCAAACTGGGTTATGAGGAATATCAGGTATTATAGCAGGAAAGCTTACTATGTCCTGAAGTGAAAACCCAGCCAACAAAACTGGTTTCACTCTGCCCAACCCAGTGTTTCCCCGAATTATTTGGCTATGCATTCGTCCCTTCACAGAATGGTTGGTAACATCTTACTCTTGTGAAATCCAGTTTCAGAATCACTGTGTGTGGTGGGAAGAATTCTAAAAATGCTCCCCTCTTTCCAAGATCCTCTTCTTCTGGTTATCCAATCAAACCCTAACGCAGGTACTGCTGTGAAGGGATTTTGCAGGTGGAAATAAAGTCCTAAATACTTTGACCTTACGACAGGGAGATGATCTGGGTGAGCCTGACCTAATCAGTTGAGCCCTGGATTGAAAGAGTGAGAAGGTTTGAAGTCCCATCACTCCCTGGCTTTGGAGGTGAAGAGGACCGCACGGGAAGGGATGCGAAAGGCCTGGAGAAGCTGAGCATGATGCCGACCTGACAGCCAGCAGAGATGTTGGGGCATCAGACCTGCAGCTACGAGGACTGGGACTGAGCCAGCAAGCTGAGCGACCCCGGAAGCAGATTCTTCCAGAGCCCCCTCTCCCTGGACAAGAGTCCAGCTTCGCCGACGGCTGGATTTTGGCCTTGATTTTGGCATGGAGAGCCAAAATCAAGGTGAGCCTGCCCCAACTTCTGCCCCAAGGAACTGTGAGACAATAAACGGGTCTTGTTTTCAGCCGCTAAGTTTGTGGTAATTCATTCATCATTCAGCAATAAAAAACGAATGCATGCTGATTCAGAGAAATCAAAGCAGAATTAACTGTGTTCACTCTTCCCTACCCCATTACATTTATAAGGTTCTGTCTAATCAGGTCCTGCCAGCGATGCTCAGACAGGGCAGGGCAGGTGTCTCCATTTTTACAGGCAAGGAAATAGACTCAGGGAGATTGAGGGACTTGGCCCGAGACACTCAGCCAGTCAATGCATGCAAGGCGACTTGAAGGGGGCTGTTATCTGTGACTTGGGGTTGGGGGGGGGGAGTTCCTTTACTTCCTCCTGCTTTCAAATAGGAAAAAAAAAAGTGAGCATTGGGAGACATTGCAGTTGGGAACTTGCAAAGGAGGAGGAAAAAAATAATTCAGAGGACACATCCGGCAAAGGGTTTGACTGCTTCGTCAGAAAGGTCCTTGCTTTCATCCCTTGTCTCTGACCAGAAAAGCTTGTTAGCAAATGGACTCAGAGCTGTGAGCCAGTGACAGTGTGTGTGGGAGCAGGGTGCCTGGAGGCTGCTGGAAGTGGATGGCGGGGTGCTTCATTTGGGTGACTAAGAGCAAGACACACGGGCTTATCATATTGAGAGGAACAATGTCCGTGGGCTGACCTCCCAGATGGGTGGTTTGCAGAGGTGGGACCGCTGGCATAAGTCATCTGCTTTCTCTGCCACAAGCAGCATTCCACCCTGTGCTGCCACCACCCCTTCTGCAGCCCCTAACTTAGCATCATGTAGCAGACAAGTCATCCAGCGCCACCTCCCATGGATACAACGGGAGCCTGAGGTCCGGGAAAGGGACAAGACTCCTTCAAGACCACAGGTGGCCTGACTTTCCATTCAAGGATCCCCCAACACACACACACCCCACACACAAACACACTCATACACAACACTTGGCCATCGAATGACGGCAATTCCCCATGTTGTTTAATGATCACTTCCTGATGAATCAGAGTTCCTTACCAAGCAAATGTAGTGTGTGTGTGTGTGTGTGTGTGTGTGTGTGTGTGTGTGTGTGTGTGTTTTGTGTCCAGCATGAGTCAGAACTGCGTGTTTACTTTTGTCCTAATAATAATAGAGTCCAACCCTGACTGAGTGCAGACCCACTGCTGGACACTGTCTTGAAAGTGGCCTGAGTTCACTCACTTCATCCGAACCACAAGCCCATGAGGTCTTGGGGAAGTTGTCAGGGCTCTTAACAAATGTTTCTGGCCAGAGGTGCGTCCAGGTTTTGTAGGGCCTGAAGCTTATATGAGTTGGGGGCCTTCTTCAAGAACAGGAATACAAAGTTACCAATATAAAATGAGGTACAGTGTCCTGGAAGGCACACAAGAAAGAGAAGGGCTCTGAAGCATCACGGTTAAGTCTGCCTCCAGTTCCCTCTTCCTCCTCGGCAAAGGTTAGGGTTGTATGTCCCTACCCCCGTGAAGTTAGCCAGGCCACGTGACTTGCATCAGTCAATGGGCTGTGAATAAACTTCATGGGTGTCACTTCCAAGAGGAAGTTTTGAGAGTCAGTGTGTGATTCGCCACTTTCCTCCCCAACCCTGATGTTCACGGTCCCTGAACGGAAGATGGGGGTGTGTGTGCTAAGACGGACCCTCCTTTGCCCTGGGACTCTGAGTCCTTATATCTTTACAGGGATTAGAGCATCCCCTCCCCTCCCCCTGCCCTGTGTCAACCCACAGTAAACACAGACCGTGAGAAATAAGAATGTGTTAAATTAATTCCCGAAGATTTTGGAGATTTTTTTTTTTTAACCACAGCATTCCTAGCTTAACCTCACTGATACAGGTAGGGGACTATTGTTGTTCCTATTTTCCAGATGACAAATCGTGGCTCAGGAAGGTTTAGTCACTCGCGCAAGGTCATACAGCTAGCCAGTGGTGGACCGGGGTCAATGGCTCCATTTCCCAGTGACACCAGGCAAGGGTGGGACTTTTCGTAAACTGAAGATATTTGTCCCATCTAGAGACTGCTACTCAGCTCCAGCTGACGGTTGTAAAAGAGGAATGTGAGCCAATTGTTGCCAGATCTTCTGATTTTTTTTAAAAGAGAGGCTGTAAATCCAGAGTTTTAATGTGAAATCCTGATTATTATACTGAGGCAGCTGATTGAAGTCATTTTTTTTTCTGAGCACGGCAAGACCAACACGTCATTGAGCTTGATTTGGTTCACCGGTTTGGGACCTTACACCCTCCAACTTCTCACTAAAAAACAAACAAACAAAAAACCAGAAAGCAGCTGAAAATGCAAGCCAGTAACAGGTATGTGTGAAGTGACGGAGTTAGGCAGAGAAGGACAGAGAAAGGGGGCGGGGACAGATACAGTGGTCTGAGAAAGCCTTTGAGGGCTGGTAGGACTGCGCAGGAAGGGTTGCAGGCAGATGCCTGTGTCCAGTGGGGAGAGGTCTCAGGCAGTGAGATGACCGGGCTTGGGTTTGTTCCTGGAAGTAAAGAGAGTCACATACAGTTTCAAGGACTCAAAAACGTAGAAAATGTTTTGTTAGGGTTATTCAGCTTTTTCTATGACACTGCCATCCTCACACACAAATACCCCTCGAGGAAACACTCATCCGTCTGTGTGATGCATACCTGGGAGCTTGACGGTCACCGTGAGCCTGTGGGATTGAGCAGGATGTGGCCGAGGGTCATTGAGTCAAAGAGAGAAGGGGCTTCCTGGAAACAGGAGATCTGCTTGGACTCAAAGGTCCTTCATAAATCCCTGATGAGCCCAAGGTATTTCCATCTGCCTTGTCTCTTTTTCCGCTGTTTGTCTGTGAGGCTCAGCACGTTCTTGCGGAATGAAACAATGAGCAGTTAAGAAGGAAGGTCATGTCCACGTGACTCTTAACACGAAGGTTCTGACAAGGAAAGTCAAGGTCAGATGAGACTAGTGTGCTTCCAGAACATCTGACCTCATGCAGTAACCAGCAGGTTCCCAAAGCACAGAGGGGAGCGTGAGATGCCGTAAGAATAAATGGACATCAGTGGAAATAGAAGCTTGGAGGCCAAGGTGTCTGGAGAACCGAGTCACACAATGAGACAAGGCCCTTTGCGCGATTTCTCAGAACTTTAATAAACCACGAGCACCGTGCACCTCCGAGAGGGCAACATGGCACCCTGCTTGGCTGTGGAATCCCTTTTTCTTTTCCCAGAATCTCTTGGGAAAGAATGTGACAGAGACTGTTCTTTGAAACATGCTGGCTAATTTTTCCTTTGTGGCTTTTCTCCTCACCTCTCAGTATCCTAGGCTTTCTCCCCAGTTTTCTTTTAGAATGGCAGTTTTCTCTCTTCAGGAAATGTGTCATTTCTACTTATCCATTAGTTTCAACAAGTAGGTGGTGCAGTGGAGACTGGAGGTGGGGGGTCCTCGCATATCTGTCACTGTCACCTCGTGTCCTGGGGGTTCCAGGACTACCCCTATTCACCAAGCACTGACTTTCACAGTGGGAATTTCCAGCCCAGGGGAGACAGACGAAGCAAAGGGACAAAGCACTTGGGAGGTAGCAGCCTTCTAAAGGAAACACTCCCTCTGCCTGGGGACACGTACTGGGGGAGGAGGAAAAGGAAGAGGAGGAGGAGAGAGAAACCCCTGAGCGGTTGACCCAAAGGGGCCCCTTTTATGGCCTTCCTGTTTATGGCTGAGAAGTAAACAGCCTGGGAGCCAGGTCCTCTCCGACAGCAGCTGGGGCACCAGCTCGAGCTGGCTGGGGACCCTCTCTTTCTGGGTGGCAATGGGTGGGGGATCTGCCAGTCATGCGAGTCTCAGGGGACTTTTTTTTTTGTTTTTTTACCCAGCATCTTGGGGCATTTTCCCTTTGGCTCACACCATCTGCTTCACCCCCCTCATTGGTCCTACGCCTTTTAGGGGATAGCTGGGAACCTGTGTGCGCAGGCTTAGGGTGCAGATCCCGGCTGTGACACTTAGAAGCTGTGTGACTTCAGGTGAGCCCTGCACCTCTCTGAGCCTACTTTGTAGTGATGAGTAGGAGAATGTGGAGACGGCCTGTGAACAGCACTTACAGCTTGCCTGGCATGCGGTGAGTGTCAATACATGTTTACTGCTCTCCTGATGATTTCAGCTGCCCTCCTGACTAAGCCCCCAGGGCCTTAGCTGAGGGGAGGGGTAGGGAGCTGGGGGAGGGGTGAAGCCCACCTCTGAGAGGCTCCCTGGCCTTGGTCTAGGCAGCAGCTCTCTCTCTGGCTTGGAACCTGCAGCACTTTGCCTCTTAGAAATGCAGGCTGTGATGGACGACGAGATGGTGCCCCAACTAAGATGAAGAACACAGTGCCAGGGGCAGCAGACACCAGGAGAATCAATAAACTATAATTATCAGGAACGTTGTCTGTGGGAGTGCGGAGTCCTGCGGACAGAGAGAGACAGGGGAGGGGGCCGGAGGATGCCAGAGAGGAGAGCGCGAGAGCAAGACACACACACACACACACACACACACACACATCCGGAGAGATGCAGCAAAAGCATGCGCCCGAGGAAGCAAACGCTAGAAGGGAGAACCAGAGGTGTGTGACATGCACGGGGCCCCCTGTCCTTGCCGATGGGCCTGGCAGAAGGAGCAAGAGAAGGAGCTCCCACCCATCCTATACAGCCTTCGACTCCTTAAAGCCCCCAAAGCCTCCTTCCCATCCCCATCAGACCTTTGCATCACTACTCAGAATATAAGAGCCTAAATATAATATCTGTAAAGAATACTGGATTAACTCTGTGATGCAAAGGTGAAATTTTCCAGCGGCCCCATGTCCACTTACAAGATCAGATCCGTTCATTTGGTTAGGCTGAGATCTGAAGCCAATATAGACAGTAATATATTGTGTTAGAAACACTAGTTCCACATCACCAGGGTCTCCATCATCCCCGAATTCACCGCTACCGCCCTGGCTCACCACTCAACACGCTTTTTGATCCAGCACTTTTGGAACCGACGTGTGATGTTGTCTGTCACCAGGAGTTCATGGCGAGCCTCGCGTACCCCCTGGCTGTTGGTGAGCTCTGCCATGTTGCCACTTACCTGATATCTTGTAAAGCCCTCTTGAAAAGTTGCCTTTTCTGATCCCCAGCACTTTGAGGTCTCAACCCCCAGAAAGGATGACTAAATCTGTGTGCATCTGCCTGGCCCCTTTTGATCTGGTAACCTGGTAACCTTTACGAGCACACAACTGGCATGAATCGAGCTCATTCGCGCTTGGTGTGTCTTCTGAATGTATTAGAGAGTGTCTCACGGGAGGCATGCTTTTGTGACACTCAGATTGGCTGAGTTCCTCCCCACCTCCTTTTTTAAGGATAATTTTTTTTTTTTTTAAACAAACACACATGCAAACAAACTTGTTTTACTTTGGGCTTTATTGTGTGCCTGGCACCAGCCTAAGTATTTTACAAGCATTATCTCGGTCAGCCGCCTAGTCTCAATGGCACCAATAGGAACTATTTCTTCCCTCATTTGTGTGTAGAGATGCTGGCCAGAGGTCTCGCCTCCCTGTCACAGAGCTCGCAGGTGGCCGAGCTTAGTGGTTGCCCAGGCCGGCCCTGAAGCCCCGGGACATCACTGCCTTTCCCAGAGAGGAAACTGAGGCCCGGAGAGGTTAACACACAAGGGCTCACAGCTCACCATAGCAGTGACAGATGAGGTTAGATCAGGTCCCCCAACCACCCAGAGAAGTTGATGAGAAAACGAAGGACACACAGTAAAACCCAGCCTGCATTGGGGGTCTCCAGGATGGTCCCACACAAGCCCCTGCCTCCTTCCCACCTCCCACCTTCCCACCTCCCACCACCTTGAAGGATGCACACAGCCTCTCCAGCTCTAGGTGACACTTTTTATAAGCAGGTCAGCCTCCTGGCCCTCGGCTGGGGAATCGTGTAGCTGTCCAGACTCCCAGGAGGAAGCAGCATAGGGCTCCTCCGAATTCTCTTTTCAATCTGGGGGCCACCATCCAGAAAGGTCTCTCTGGCCTGGAAGAACCCCATGTGTGTCCACTGGGCCAAGGGACCCTCGGTGAGAAGATTGTTCCTGGGTTTGGGGTGGCCCGTTCTGCGCATGCGCGCGATTGTTCCTGGGTTTGGGGTGGCCCGTTCTGCACATGCGCGCAAACCTTTCACCTTGTGCAGAAGGGTGATGGGCACCTGCACAGCCAGGGGTTTGGGTTTCTCTCTCTAATCACCGAGCACAGCCTCCGCCTTGTGAGGAGAATGTGATTTCTACTTTGTTTCTTTCCATTTTGTTATTTCAAATTGACACCGTGACCTGGGGCAAAGTGCAGCAGGGAGTTTCCTTTTATTCTTATCTTTTCATTTTGTTTTGTGTCGGTTTAAACTGTATACAACTGTTGGAGAGTTTAATTTGTATACAATGAAGCCAGATACCAGAAACATAAATTACCTTCAAGACTTGAGCTTTGAGAATTGGTAGGATTTTTCCCTTTTAAAACTCAATGCAATTTTTCATTTGGTAACTTACTCTCTTACTTGATAAGATATCACAGAGAAAGCATGTTTTAAAAATTCTTTTTTTAAAAAAGTGGTGTGTGTGTGTGTTTTCTACTTTAATGAAAAGAAAAAGGAAAACATAGAATGATGGTCTGTTAGGAAACACTCTTCCTAATTTATCCCTCCCTCCAAACCCCTTTCTCCTTTATTTTCTATGTCTGTGCGTCTCTTTCTGTTTTGGAAATAAGTTCATTTGTATCTTTTTTTTAGGATTCCACATATAAGTGATATCATATGATATTTGTCTTTCTCTGTCTGGCTTACTTCACTTAGTATGATTATCTTGGTATAATTAGGAGGTTGGATTAACGTATACAAACTTCTACATATAAAATAGGTAACCAACAAGGACCTACTGCATAGCACAGAGAACTATACTCAATGTTTTGTAATAACTTACAAGGGAAAAGAATCTGAAAAGGAATCTATATTTATAACTGAATCACTGCACTGTACACCTGAAACTAACATGATATTGTAAATCAACTATACTTAAATTTAAAAAAAATACTAAATTCGCCAGAAGAAAAAAAAAAAAAACAGGCTTTTTGCTCGGCAAACACTACCCTATGGGGTTACTTACAAGTAAGTTTACTCACAACCAGGGATGGGTTTCTCCAGTTTCTTCAACTTCAAGCCTAAATCATGCTCACTCTTAAAAGACATTCAGAACTACGAATGTGAGACTTTACAAAAGGCTTAAAACATGTGAAGGATTTGAAGCAGATTTTCTTTAAACAGAAGGCAACTCCAGTTGCATGAGATAGAGTAAAATTTTCCGCAAATTCAGCCTGTTGATTTCTGTTTTATTTGGGGGAGAACGGGTGATCTGTGTCACCCCAAGCAGGGGAATCATTTTCATTAGCTGTTTTCTTACTTGCTTTAGATGTGTGGAGAAGTTTGGAAGCTCTGGAAGAATAAAAATGTTGGGAAAAAATAATGTAAGTAATTACTCTCTCTTTCTCTTTTTTCTGACCTAGATTTTGTCTTTTCTTCCTCTGTAGCTCCCAACCAAGCATGTTGGACTCTGCCCCACCATGCCCTCCCTCCCCCCTGCTTCCCACCCCATTCCTGCTGCCCCCACCGAGCAAGGCCAGACGCCTGCTGGCTTGGACTCCCACAAGTGGTTTGATGGTGGGGGGAGATTAGGGAGGGATGGAAGATTGGGGGAGCAGAGCAGTTTCCATAAGCAGAATTGGGGGCTGAACTTCAGCCAGAGGCCACCATGCCAAGGGGATGATGGGCCTGGAGGTACCAGCTGCTTCTTTCCTTTTCTGATACTGAATTCAACATCCCAAGTCTAGTAAAACCTCCCACTCGGGGCACTTCATGAAACGGTTATATAAACTATGCTGACTGCTGCTGTGAGTTTTTAAGCATTTAAAGGCCTTGCTTTCTTTTAAAAAAATATGAATTTGATGTCAGCCTTTCATGGAGGCAGGCGGGAAAGACACTGTAGGAAGGATGTTGTAGCTACTGCCAAAAGTGTTGCAGACTGTGTGATTTTCTGATTGGATTGCTTATTTTCTCTCCCTCTTTGTTACACACGTGTATGTTAGCAAGACTTTGCTTTCTATTTTGTACTTCTTTCTCCCACCTCAAGATTTTGAATCTCTGCTCAAGTGCTCAGAAATCTGTTTGTGCACATGGGGACACGTGCATATACTTCTCACTGGGTGATCCTGTGTGGCTTCCCCTAAAGCCCCCACTGTGCTCTGTCCCCCCTTGAAGTTCACATCTGGGTGGCCCTGACATTAACTAAAGAGTCCAAGCCCTTCCCAAGTTCCCAAGATGTCTCCCTCCCCATGCACACAGGGTTTCTGGCTGTTGTGTCTATAAGCACGGACCAAACGCCCTGCTTTGTGGGCTGATTTATGGTTGCATTAGGGAAAACTCCACAGAGGGTGTAAAATACAGTGTTCCACTCTTGGGCCTGAGCTTACGTGTTATCGGTGATTGCAAGTGCATTTTATAACCCCGGTGCCAAATCGAAATCAAGGTGATTTGAGCATCAATCTCCTGGATAAAATCAGGGCATGCTCTATTGTGGTTTGACCTTCATGGTGCCTTTGGCTGGTCCGACTTGTCTAAGTCCCTTGGACAATTACCCAGGGATAGTTGGAAAATGCAGCGATAATGGCCAGAGCTGGGATTACCAGCTGTATCAAAAGGCTTAACTGCTCACCCCAGAGACTCCTGAGCACCAGAGAAAAAGCCGAAAGAGGAGGTTTGCATCGTCTCTAAGGAACGCAAGCTGCAGGCAGGGAGGGGGAGCGCCATGGGGTCCTTTTCCTGAGCATTTAGACTGCACCCCTGAACTCCATAGCAACTCGAGAATGCAAAACTTTGAAACTTACAAAAAAGCCGTCAGACAACTGGGCTTCAGAAAGCCAGTGCAGGCCCTCCTGGCCTTATTTATAATCCCAAGATCTCAGTCGACTATAGGCCAGAGAAGTAATTAAGTTTCTAAAATGAATGGAAGAGCTGGCATAGGACTGAAATCAGTGGTATCCATCCTGCCACCACCAAAGTGGGTTCTTCTTGTTGATTTTTTTTTTTTTTCTTAAGAATTTTTTTATTTTTTTATTTTTGGCTGTGTTGGGTCTTCGTTTCTGTGCGAGGGCTTTCTCCAGTTGCGGCAAGTGGGGGCCACTCTTCATCGCGGTGCACGGGCCTCTCACTATCGCAGCCTCTCATTGCAGAGCACAGGCTCCAGATGCGCAGGCTCAGCAGTTGTGGCTCACGGGCCCAGTTGCTCTGCAGCATGTGGGATCCTCCCAGACCAGGGCTCGAACCCGTGTCCCCTGCATTAGCAGGCAGATTCTCAACCACTGCGCCACCAGAGAAGCCCCTTCTTGTTGATTTTTATAGAGAATGATCAGAGGCTTCCTGAAAAATCTGACAGTCTTTTTTCAGTAAAGTTCAAACCTTAACCCAAAATGTTGAAGGCTGCACTCACAAGAGCCTAGCAGGGTTAGAGATCTTTTGAACAGTTTTGTGGAAATTGTAGATTTTTAGAACTTGAAGGCTCTTTAGTGATGGTCAGAGAGTGTATTTAGGATAAATATTTTTAAGTCAGGGTTTTATGCCTATAATCTGAGTTTCTCAACTTATATTTAGTCCAAACTTCTTTTCAAAGTAATTCTATCTCTTCTGATTCTGCACCCTTTCAGAGACCAGGGGAGGAAGCTTAGTTGGCTCTTCAAATGGTAAAGGCTGTTTTACAAATCCCTTTAAGATATGCTAATGTATACGGGCTGATTATTAAGATAAATACCTTCTGTTGGAAACTGAAGTTAATTAGAATATATATAATTAGTCACTGGTCAGACTAGAAGTTATAAAATTTATTGTCCCCTAATTTGGATTTATTATCAAAGATATTTAATTTAAAGGAATTACAAAAAATAGCCTGATTTGAGTGGTTATGGAGATGGTGGGCATTTAGTAAACTTCAAAACTCTTTTTTTCCCCCCAAACTTTTCTAAACCCATTATATACAATTTCAGGAAATAACACACCAACATTAGGAGATGACTTGTCCTGGTTGATTAAAAAAAAAAATCAGAAAGCCATTTTTGTAAGAAATGATGCAGTTTTCTCTTCCAGACCCTCATTTTTGGAACACTAGGTAAGCTTGCATGATAAGAGGGTCCAAGTTCAAGTAGAATTATGGAGCTTGTGTGACGAGGATGTCTTTTGTGTCAATGTTGGGTGGGGCAGGAAAAGTAAAATATTAGATGCTTTTCCTTTCAGATTATAATTTCTTCTGGACAGTGTATAAGAGACCAGTAATTTGCTACAGATACAGCTTTTGTATAAAAGGGGAGTCTCATGCCATTTCATAAAGTATGTTTCCATAAAGCTCCATTGGCCTTTCAAACATATTGTTTCTGCGTTCCTTTATCTGATTCTTGCTCTGTCAAGACTCTGAGCTCCCTCTGCCACACAGGAGTGACTTTCCAGTATCCCATTGTCGCTGAATTAATGTCTGTGTTGAAGCGGGGCTCCTTGGCACAGTGTGGAAGGCAGCCCTCACCCCTCTTCCCTCCTAGGAACCCTCTTTTTTTAATCAAGGCAGCCGCAGTTTGACTTGGCACTGAGTTAGTCTGAGATGCGTCCACAGAGGAAGCATCTGACACCACCACCGGGATGTCAGAATTTTCCGTCCTGAGAGGAAGGGATCATCCGTCCGAGGTTGATGTTGGTAAGAATATACCTTTCCAGTTTGTGTATATTCTGATCCAGATCGTCCTTGAGCCATGTGGACACTGTTTTTGAACTCACTGAATGCTGACATCAGAATGTTGCCCTCTCAAGCCCCATTTCTTAAGTAGAGGTCAGAAATGGGGCTATTTGATTTCATGACTTTTTTTTTTTAGTTGAAGTACAGTTGATTTACAATGTTGTATTAATTTCTGCTGTACAGCAAAGTGACTCAGTTAAACATATGTATGTATATATATATTCTTTTCCATTATGGTTTATCACAGGATATTGAATCTACTTCCCTGTGCTATCCAGTAGGACCTTGTTGTTTATCCATTCTGTATATAATAGTTTGCATCTACTAAGCTCAAACTCTCAATTCTTCCCTCCTCCCAGCCCACCTTGGCAACCACAAGTCTGTTCTCTATGTCTGTGAGTCTGTTTCTCTTTGGTAGTTAAGTTCATTTGTGTCGTATTTTAGATTCCACATATAAGTGATATCATACGGTATTTGTCTTTCTCTTTCTGGCTTACTTTGCTTAGTATGATAATCTCTAGGTCCATCCATGATGCTGCAAGTGGCATTATTTCATTCTTTTTAACAGCTGTAATATTCCATTCTATATATATATACCGTATCTTTTTTATCCATTCATCTGTCAATGGGCATTTAGGTTGTTTCCATGTCTTGGCTATTGTGAATAGTGCTGCTATGAACATAGGGGTGCCTGTATGTTTTCGAATTAGAGTTTTAGATTTCATGACTTCCATAAGTAAGAGTGAGGCATGGTCAGATTGGGTGTGATTTGAATTATTCTTCCTGTGGATAGAAATTCTGTTCTCTTATTGAAGGAGAGGTTGGAGGTGAGGATGGTGGACACCTTCTTTGAGGACAAGACCTCAAACCACCCTTGTGGGTACCCAGGGGAGCAGATTTGTGGGTGGTGGAAAAAACAGAGTCCTCCCTAAGTCATCTGACTTTCAGTCAGGAATGCTCTGCATGGCCAGAAAACTTGGCCTCTGCCCACCCCCCAAGGTCCACCTGCAATCCCAAAGGGTCCATATGTCTAATTTCTTCCTCTTCACCTGTAGATGCCAGATGTGCTCCCAATACAACTGTGCGCTTTTCAAGTGCCTTCAATGTCATCCATGGGTCTGCAGAGTAACAGAACCCTGTGTTCCCTTGAGGATGTTAGAATTCTTTTCTCAAGGGTTCTGCTTGAAGGCTCTGGGAGGCAAGATAACATGAGTTTTGTGGCCTAACAGACCAGACTGCCGTTTACTTTTTGTGCAATACCAGGGAAGAGACTAAGCCCAGTGCCACCCTCACCCAGCTGGTAAAAAACAGCGCCAGCATGGGACCCAGGAGCTCCATTCCGCAGTCCCTGCTTTTAGCAACTATTCTGATTAAAGGGTGCAATGGATCTAAAGTGCTCAGCACCGTCCCTGGCTGCTCATGAGATGATAGCAATGAAGATGATTATCCCGTCGAGGAGGTGATGATGAACATGATGATGGCAACCAGGTTGAGAGAACAAGATTTGTGCATCTAGATAACAGAAGGCAGTAGACCAACCAACAACCCATAAATTCTTCCCTGGCTCTTCCTGAGGAGAAAACAAAGAAACGAGGGGGTCCTGGAACGAACACTGGTCTTGGAGTCAGATACAGACTTTGGATTGGTTGCTGACTTTGGGTGAATTTTATAAAATGGGCAGAAATGTCAGGTTTAGATGAAAAGAGATCCTGGGTACAAGTGCTTAGTGTGGTAGGGGTCCTGCAGATGTCTGGTGGCTGGAAGAAGACCATGTCTTGGGAGAGTATTTAAGGGTGACTCTGGAGAGAAGTTGTGCAGGGAACTCTATCACTGACCTACTCCAGGGAGTAGGTCAAGGTGACTCTAAAGAATTACTGAGATTCCAGGGGACATGGCTTTGTTGGCTCTTATGACAAGGACTTGCTGATTTCCTTGACTTCAGAGTGGCTGTTTCTCTGCACTTCATGGCCCTCTGCTATTTCCAGGTCCTGTTTTCACACATTTGGCTCCATCCTGAAAGTAAGCACCCCATACAAAGGCCCAGGAGGGCCGCGATTTCAGCCTATATTATTCATTGCTGCACTCCCAGTGCCTAGGATATTACCTAACATATGCTCAACATTCAATAAATATTGTTGAGAAAATAAACTTTTTCAAGAACAAGGACTGAACGTGGCAGGAACAAGCAGTCCACTAGGAGTCTAGAGGCCTTAAAGTGTGTCCTTTCTCAGCTTTGTGGCTTTGGAAGAGCCACCTAACCCCTGTGAATTTCATTCATCTTCTATGTCTACCTGACAGGGTTGGAATAATGCCAATGGAATCTTACTGGATCTTCGAATTTTTAGAGCTATGAAATTGACTTGAAAAGGACAATTAAGGAAATGTAGTTAGTCCTAGAATTTACTGAGATAATATTTCTAGAAAATATGCTGCAAATTTTTTTCTCTTAGAAATTTAAAAACACCTTTCCAAATAAACTCTTGGATTACAAAGTCAAAACTGAAATAATAAACTATTCAGAAATTAATGGTACCATGTACCAGATGTGGCCTTGTATGTAGCTAAAATAGTACTCAGAGAACAATTTATAGCCTTAAATGGATTTATCAAAGCATAAGATTAAAAATATATGAACTGAACATTCAACTCAAGAAGCTGGAGAAGAAACAACACCACCAATAACGACAAAGACACAGTAGACACACACACACATGCAAAGGAAGAAAAACATTTTCAGTTGAATGTTTTCATAAAAAAAGTCTTATGATAGTGGGATGTGTTTATACCAGGAGAATTTCTGAAAGGGGTCACCAATGGATACATTTTCCACTAATCAATAATTCATAGTTATATATTGCCCTTATGCAGAGTATGAAGCTTTCTAAAGAAGATAGCCATTCTATAATGGCCAATCATGCTTATTTTATCTAGATCATCCTTGGAAAGTGCCAATCAAAGAAGGTGGAAGGAGTTGTGGGAGATCTGACAGGTCCTGGAGAGAGCAGAGGACTCACTGAGACTCTTGACCATGTGGAGAAGCATGTTACTGGGTGATGCAATTTGTACAATATGGTAGCAGCATCAGGAAGGCCCCGGAGACATGAGTATAAAACGCAGGGTCCTGTGGGGACGGAGGACCCTGAGCCACCAGCTGGAATTTCCAGGGAGGTAGAGGGGGAAACAGTGTGTTGGCTTCCTTTTCTAGTTCCTTTTGATAATTAGTCTGATAACTCATAGGAGACCAGACTCTCACCTCCCTGAGGACATCATCTAGACAGGATGTTGGTGGCTGGAGGCCACTGGGAAATTCTCTTTGGATTTTTCTTCTGGAGCAAAGAAGGCGTCAAATGCTCACTTCTTTAAAGCAGGACCTGACTCTGGACTCCTGTTCTTAAAGCAACTTAAGGAATGGGGTCCAACACCCTCCATTGATATTTCCTCTGCACTCTGGACAGTGCCTGCACCTTCTCTCCCGCCAAGAGGAAGGAGTCAGGAAACAGGAAGCTTTCCGAGAGAAAGTCTCCAATGCATCCGTGTGGCCACTGGACCATGCATGCTGCTAACTGGAGTCAGGGCCCCTGGAGTCTCCCTCGATCCACAAATGCCTTGAACTAAACATACTGCAGGGATGTTGACATCTTTAAACTTCTGTGTCCAACAAGGTCTCCAATGGTATTTAACCTCTTGAAGGCTTGTTTTGCTGTTTGTGTTCTTCATCCATAAAATGAGTAAAACGATAGTGCCTACCTGTCTTAGTCCCTTCAGGCTGCTATAACAAAATATCACAAATAACGAGGTGGCTTATAAACAGTAGACATTTATTTTCTCATAGCTCTAGAGGCTGGAAGTCCCAGATTTGGGTGCCAGCCTGGTTGGATGAGAGCCCTCTTCTGGGTTGCAGATGTCTCATTCTAACCTTACATGGTGGAAGGGGGCCAGCAGGAAGGGATTTCTCTGGAGGCTCCTTCTATAAGGCACTAATCCCATTCATGAGGGCTACACCCTAATGACCTAATCACCTCCCCAAAGCCTCACTTCCTGATACCATCGCCTTGGGGGTTAAGATTTCCACATACGAACTTTGGGGAGGCACAAACATTCAGACGATAACACTACCTCAAAGAGTGTAATAGGTTTTCCATGAGGAAATTACATAAAGCATTTCGATGAATGCCTCGTTTATGCCAAAACTCAAACTAAATTGTGGCTGTCTGTGACTTGCCGCTTTTGGGCAAATTTTCTCATTTGAAAACGGGATAAACAATAATCCTCATACCCTACTTGAGAATGGAGTTTAAATATGTAAGTTTGGGAATTCCCTGGCGGTCCAGTGGTTAGGACTTTGTGCTTTCACTGCTGTGAGCCCGGGTTCGATCCCTGGTTGGGGAACTAAGGTCCCACAGGCTGTGTGACGTGGCCATAATAATAATAATAATAATAATAAATTTTTAAAAATGTAAGGTGGAGCCATATGAAATTGTCAATATTTGATCACTTTTGACCTCTATAAACCACAATTTTGTGTGGGTCAATCTGATGACATGTGGTATGTCTATTCATATCTATAGAGCCTTATAACCAATTATAAATCTGAATGGTTGCTTTAGTTCCTCCCCACTTTCTAGTTCCATTGTGAAAACACGCCTCAGAAAAATGACAAGAGTAGACCTATAGGTTTTATTTTTCTCTCTTTGTTTCATTTTATACTCTTCCCCATCTCTCCTCAGAACTTGCCCATAATCATATTTCACAGAGCTCTGGAGGGGCAAGCTCTGTTAATCAGAAATATCCCACAGAAGCAAGTAGATTTGTTATTTTCTGTGTTGTTGTTAATTGATTTGATAATTGCCTGGGAGACACACACAGACCTACACATGCACAAAACAAATGTCAGGCCACACACTCTTCTCTCGACAGTAAGATGAAGATGTTTTAGTTATTGGAACTCAGATGTCACCTAGAAGAATAAGAGGAGGTACCGGGAAAAAAAGAGGGGAGTGGAGCCGACGTGGCAGGGGGGAAGCAGGCCATCCCTCTTGGTTATCAAGTGAAATGACTCCCCAAATATGACAATAAATCACCGCAGGAATCAATCAGACAGGAGGCCACTGCTCCATGCTGATAATGCATCAATCAATATTTAATGTTTACACTTTAATTAATCCACACATGGGAAGCATTCTTTCAGTGACAAAAATAAAGGGATGAGAAATAAAACACCTTTTATATCAGGAGCCGTGAGTGCACTGCCTATCTGGGTGGCTTTGATTGGAGCTGTCATTGATCACCTTGAATCTTGCCAGCCTCTGAGTCACATTTGGATATAAAGCTAATACGGGGGAGGGGCCCAGAGGTGTCAGAATCTGGCTGGGAAGACTGTGACTCCCTCAGAATTGCTGCAGACCATGGATTCCTGCGAAGGCAGAACAAAGCCAGGGCAAATATTGGATTCTAAACGCTGGTGACATCTTCTCCCCAGAAAAGATTTCTGTCTGCAGATAGTGATCTATAACTCTGAGGGGGGCAGGGTGAGCAGGAAAGACATTTTTTCCTCTGTTTTGAAGAGTCCAAGTGTTGTCTTGGACACACGGATTCCAGTCTCAACCCCCAGGACAGTTTTTATAACATTCATAGCCCATTAGCATGCTTTTCACACTCTGCCCTACCTCTTACAAGCATTTAAAAATACCCACACCCCGTGTTAGTTCTAATTCACATTCAGCTGCACACGAATCTCTTTGAGCTGGGGTTGACTAGTTGACTGCATACTACATTTGGTAGACATTTAATCAAATGTCTATTACATTTGGTTTTGCAGATTTCTTTTGATATTTTGGACCAATGCCTTTTGTTTCGGGTCTCAAACATTTTGCAGGCCCTCGAAACATGCATCCGTAGTTCTAGTTGAGAAAATGGCTTGGTAGACAATGCTGGATTTTGACCCTCAAGCACCACTGAGCTTTCCTTTTTGGAGTATAGCAGTGAGGTGAGGATACTAGATATTAAAAACGTCTGGAGTCTTGGTTTGAGTTCCCCCAGAGGTAGATCCCAAGATAAGACTTTGAGAGTAAGAGGTTTATAAGTGAGACAGGAAAGGAAAGGCAGCCAAATAAAGGGGGGTTGTCAGTGTGGGTAAGAGCGACTCAGTCCCACTGAGAACTTGGGACGTCAGAGCAGGACAGTCATTTCAGTTAAACCTTCTGGAAGGCGAGGGAGCTCTATCCACCAACTCCCTGTCTGCTGTTAGGTGAAGGCTGCTCTTGGAGGGGTTCACAGCCCACCACTCCCCACTCCCAGAAAAAGAGCCCCCGGGAAGAGAATCAGGTCTTCCTTTCAAGAAGCCTTCAGCTTGCAGAGTTGAATGATGACAGGATATGGGCACACACCAATTGTGGCCATTCCACCAGGACAAATAAGTATAACTCACAAGGATTCTGACTGTAAAATGTAAAAACAAAACAAAAATTACAAATGGTTTCAAACCAAAACATTTCAATGACTCTTTATCATCTTCTCAGTAAGTCCAACCCTGTTAGAATTCCCTCCAGCACTAGAAGGCAGCTCGCTCTGCCAGCTGATCATTGGATGAAGTCATTTAGGGGCTCTGTGTGAAAAATATGAAGTCACACTCACTGGGGCAAGATGCTCATATTGTGAGAGGCACGAAGAAACTGAGGCTGACAGTTTTCTCTCTCCTCTATCTCTGCTAAACTTGATTAGCTGGCTTTGAGCAAAGTCAATTCTATGATGCAACAATTCTGTATCTATTTATATACTCCGCTCCCTAATACAAGAACCCCTCCCCCCGATATGTCCAACCCAAGTAGGATAATATGCTAATGGTTCTCTGTGTAGAATGCATACTACAATTGTCCAGTGCCGACAATATTGATTTAATTTTTCCTCTTTTGCATTTAAACTACCTGCCCCCTCTCCACCCCCAGTTCCCTTGCAATTGACTCAGTTTACCTACATTGTATTTGTCATTGATTTCAACATATTTCTAATCGGTTGAATAGAATTTAATTTCAAAAAGCTACCATTACAGGAAGCTGGTCCAATCTGTGTCACTCTTGAGTTTTAAAGACTCTGTTATGAGGTTCTTTAATTTCAAGAAATAGAGACAGGGCTCCATTAACTTAGGCAAGAAAAAGGAATGGGGGAGGGCTTCTACCTAGACCCAGAGCATCTCTGGTGATCCCAGCCATGACCTATCTTTCTCAAGGGCAACAATACTATGGCCGAAATCCAAACATCCGTCCCTGTGCACCTCTACTCAAGAACCAAAGTCCTAGGAAAGACACTTTGATTGGCCTTGGTTAGCTTCTGTTCTCACTCTGTGGCCAAGACTGGGTAAGGTGTCTGAAGCTGTCACTTCCCCCAAAGAAAAGGCGGACACTATACCTAGAAGGAGGAGGGAAAGAATATTGAGCTGACAAAAGCAAAAGAAGCCATGATGTCTTTTGCTGTCTTGGTTTTGTACCATTTTATATGAGAAGTCTTTAATTGAACACGCATGCCCTTTTTCTTCCCTCTACTTTTATTTCCAATTTTGAAATTAGCATATACACATTCACAAGGATCTTTAAAAGCTCATGGAAGATTAGACATGCAAAAGAACCAGAGCCTGGCAAGGAAATTAAAATGTTATTGAGCACTGACTGTACACCAGGCCCCTTTATATTTATATCTAGAAAGTTCCGTTGTACAAACTCCATTTTTCCTAATAAATTTCTCCTGCATCTCCTAGAACCAAGATGTACAATATTTCCCTCTTGAGAATTCTATACTCTCTTTAAATTGTTCAAGAACCTCTTGGGATTACTTTAGACCAGTGGTTCTCAACCTGGGGCAACTTTGCCCCCTCACCTCCTGAGGACATTTGGCAATGTCTGCAAACCTTTTTGGTCATTACTGGGTAGGGGCCGGGGAAGAAACTGCTATTAGCATCTAATGAGTAGAGGCTAGAGATGCACCTACACATCTTACAATGCACATGGTAGATCGGTCCAGTGCAGTCTGGTAACTATTCATTCTGGTAAGAATCTCTGCTGATACTCAGTGATGTCCCATACTGGCTCTTTTAGTTCACATGTTCATATATTATTTCCTAAGGTCCAACAACTGAGCCAGGGAGACTGGTCCTGAGATGTTTCTATTTTAGCCACAGATAGATTCTCTGCAGAGGAAAAGGCCGTGAACTCCAGGGTTTAGCTGCGCTCCTTCCCTGAACTTTGCTTCCTGAAGTAGAATTAATCCTGCAGACAGATTCCTACCGCAGGTTCACTGTTGAGCAGATTTCAGCATCTCCAAGGCCTTTTCCTTTAGACTCCCTGCTCCATCACTGAGGCTCCATTTTGCTCAGCTGGAACCAGACACCGTATTTTCTCAGTTGCTCGTGCCTTAGAGTTGGCTGCACGTACAGAAAGAGCCCTGGATGAATTCTACTACCAGCAAGCAAGTGACCTTGGAGTTAGCCTTGGCTCTCTATTGGCAGGTGATGGGGTGGATCGGTGAGGGTTTTCCAGAATCAAATCATACATGTATATCGTTTTTCCAATTTTCAATCATACCCGGGAGTATGTACGCTTAATTTACTTAATATTTTCCTTTTAATTGACTCACTAAATTTACCCAATAAAAGTTTTTTGAAAAGGAATCTTTATTCACTTTCACAAATGGAGAACCAACTGACATAAAGGAAAAAAGTGTAATGCAAGCAAAACACATAACTGTTATTAAATTCTAGCTAGGGGACTTCCCTGGCGCTCTGGTGGTTAGGAATCTCTGCTTCCACTGCAGGGGCATGGGTTTGATCCCTGGTCGGGGAACTGGGAGCCCACATGCTGCATGGCCAGAAAAAAAAAAAAAAAAATTCTAGCTGAATTCTATTGCTTGCTAAGAATTCTGAGCTATAGGTCCACTTGTTGTTCTTAAAAGGGGAGCTGGGCCAGTGTTAGAAACACACTAGGACCCATGGAGAATTTTTTCCTCTACAGCTAATCAGAAGGATAGAATGAGAGCTGACAGTGAGGGAACGCTGTGCCCTGTAGCAGCTCCAGTCAGCTCGTGTATTAAATGCATCCTGTGCTTTGGGAACTCTGGACTCCATCATCTTTAAGGGCTCTTCTGGCTCTAGCCACTGGTTCATCTTTCTCGTCTACATCACAGAACTGCTGAGAGACGCTGATGAGAAAATGGGTTGAGAGGACTTCCTAAACTATGAAGTGCTGTCCCCCAGGGGCAGGCAGGTGCTCGCTTCCTGGGGGTGGGCGAGTGTCTGACGTGAGGGGCGGTGATCCTGCCTCCCTAAGAGCGCCTTCCTGCCTGATCCATGGGTATCTCTGGTCCTTCAATCAGAGATAACTTCCTTGGCTGAAGGCTTCTAGGTCTCAGAAAATGTGCAAGTTTCCAGGTGGCAGTGGGTAGGGGGTGAACTTTCTAGAGTCCATGTATCACTTTACAGCACCTGGGACTGAGTTTATCGGTCCTTTCCTGGGAGGAAGGGCAAGGCTCAAGGATGGTTAAGAAGTGTCTGGGGTCAGGCCAAGGTGACCAAACAAGCAAGCAGGGATAAGCTCGACCCCGTGTCACGGTTTTGCCAAGGTCCATCCTCGGCTTCTGACCTTTGACTTCAGCATGGGTAGAGCTTGGTTTGGACCCCAGTTATAATAACTAAGGAAGGGCCACCATGGAGGATTGGAAAGAGGACCTTGTTATTTGGAACTGATAACAAAGTTTCTCTAAAAACTCTCCCAGCACTGAGCCTGGTACAGAGTAAACAGCTCCCAACTGTTATTATGATTATTATTACTATTATATTATCCTTGACAAATATCACTCTCTCAACCGATCTCCCCTCTGTTGTCTTTCACAGCACTTGAATAGGGCCTGACCTCTCTAACTTGCCTGTGAAAAGAATAACAACAACATTCGCCAACTTTTTAAAATGCTCATCACTTGTCCCAGGCCTTGCGCTAAGTGCTTTGCATGTGGTGCTTTACTGCATGCATTCAGCAACCCCACAGAACAGAGGCTCTTCATTTTAGACTGGAGAAAACTCAGTTTAAGTGGCTTGGCCAAGAAGACCATGTGAATAGGCAACTGAACTAAGGTCCAGGCTCTAGCCTTCAGCCCAGCCCTTTTCCAGCATTTTCTCAGACGCATTTGGGTTCGGATGGGAATCAGATGATGTTTACATTTCTCTAGGCCAGAAGTCCCTATATATTGGCTTTCTTTTGAATGTCCTATAGCAGAAATGCACAAACTACCAAGATCAGTAAAATGAACCAGGGAAGAAAGAGAGAGAGAGATGCTTTAGTCTCACCCTTGATTATAGAGTCAGGGCTGGGTCCTTGGAATGAGTATTTTTGAAGAATTCCCCTGGTGATTCAGCCAGACATGGGAAGCTATGCCCCATAGCCTGCGAGGGATTTCACTCGACAAATAGTGGTGTCTACTAAATGTTTTTTGAAGTGATATGTTCTTCCGTAATTTGCCAAAGAGGAAGTATGGCATTTCAGGATAGGAGAAGGTTTATATTCTGTAATCCCAGTGAGCATTGTCAGGCAACCATAACCTTCAACTCCTTTTATTCCTGTTTTCCTCCCTCCCTCCCTTCATCTATCTATCTATCATCTATCTATCTATCTATCTATCATCTATCTCTTTCTATCTATCTATCTTTCTATCTATATTATTAAGTATTTTTTGTATAAAATCTGCCTACCTGCCAGGATTACTCTTCTCTCATGGGGTGGGTGTTTGGGTCCTGATGGTGAGAAACGACTGAATCTTGTATGGGAAGCAGTGACGTGAATGTGAGGGGTGACATCGCCATTGCCTTTTCCTGCCCGGGAAGTGTAGAAAGATGCCCTGTCAGGGGAGCTGAGATGACTGCTGAGAGATTGAAGTGTTAGGCCCATGGCAAGGCCCCATCTCCTCTGCCCCTCGCTCCCCAAATCTCTGCTGAGACCAGGCCTGACTTGTTCTTTTATTTTTTTAGTTCATTTGTCTCACCATTTGACACTTGAAGATGCATCCAGAGTTTGCTTCTAGCTACTCCTCAAAACCAAAGGGATTCTTCCTTGGATCCGTTCTTAGGGTCCACAAACTAGTTCCTTTTAGAGGAGGAGACTGGCACAGAAGGGAGGTAATGGAATAAAAATGGGGCAGGGGGAACCCCCCAAGGTGCCGGGAAGGCAGTGGCATTGCCACTTGGACTTCCAGGCCACTGCTTGTTTCCACGGATCTGGGCAATGAAAGCTTGATGCTGCTAATAAACCCTCTGACCTCTTATTTCCCAGGAAGCCAGATGTTCAGATTCCTCTCATTTAGTTTGTACACAGGCACACAGTTGGTCAGTGAGAATGCTGCTGTGTGAATGCACTGGGGAACTCACTTTGTTCTCACCAGTTAAATTCTCAGGCCCCTGGCATGACACGTATACTGTAGTTGAAATTCTAAAACTATGTCCCAAGGTCACCAACCAAATATATACAGAGATGCCTTTGCATTCTTTAATGGGCCTGTATTCTTCACCGAATGCATTTCCATTGGTTTCTAATAACCTTTTGGTGAGGTTCCTTAAAAAGTAGAGAAATAAGTCTTTTCATTTTTTTTCATTTTTAACCTACCGTCCAGTTTTGTCTTTCTCTATGAGAAATCAAATTAGGGAAATGGTAAACCAAAATTATAATTTTGCTTAAAACTTTTAGATTTTTGCAGTGATGTTTAAGAATTTCTCATAGTGACTAAAAGAAAACACTTTGCACAATTAATATAAAATAGTGTTTTTAAAGAAGCGGATTCTAGCTCTGGATGTTTTAAACTATAATAGTTCTAAAATAAGAACAATGAGTTCTAGGAGACCATTGGGAAAATGGCCAACTCCCTTATTCTAAAGGATGATTTTTTTCTCTTGTTAAAAAGGGTCATGCTGGTGCTTCCCTGGTGGCGCAGTGGTTGAGAATCTGCCTGCCAATGCAGGGGACACGGGTTCGAGCCCTGGTCTGGGAAGATCCCACATGCCGCGGAGCAACTGGGCCCGTGAGCCACAATTACTGAGCCTGTGTGTCTGGAGCCTGTGCTCCGCAACAAGAGAGGCCGCGATAGTGAGAGGCCCGTGCACCGCGATGAAGAGTGGCCCCTGCTTGCCGCAACTAGAGAAAGCCCTCGCACAGAAACGAAGACCCAACACAGCCAAAAATAAATAAATAAATAAATAAAATTAAACAAACAAAAAAAAAGGGTCATGCTTTTTTAGGATGGTAAAATGAGGAGCTTTCGTGGCCCTCAGCACCCCTGCAAAATGTTCTAACATAAAATTGACTAATGTTGCTACAATGATGGGATAGTTGAGTAATTTCAAGGGTCTGTGTCCAACTATTAGATTTAAACCACCATGTTGGCCGAGGCAAGGATGATGAAAATTGTGGTCAAATCTCTTGTGGTTGGCATCAGAATGAGAAATTGAGTGGGTGTCTTGGTCAAAATTTTAAAAAGAGCTAAAATTCTGAAATTAGACCAAGCCAATTTTTTCTGTGTTTAGAAAATCTCTGAGAAATAATACAGGTTTGAGGTAGAATATCTTTGAAATTCAGAGGCAAGAAAATCACTGAGCCGTTCTTTTCTTTGCTATGATACATTCAGAAACAACTTCCAGGTTTTACAGGGAGACCCATGATTTTAAATACCAAAGGAGACCTCCTTTGCCCTTTTCTTTTACCCACATGACTGTCTGTCAAACCTGAGGCACCCCATAAATTCTCATCACGTGGCCTTCCCCATCAGTAACAGAAAATGGAATTTAGGGTCATTTTACGGGGTGACTTTGTTGTGGTTGACTAATTATTCATGCCAAAAACCTGTTGTGAATGCTGATTGAGTGCCATGTACATTCTCTACAAAAGGAGCTCAAAAGGCACTGACTTGAAGTTGTGTACAATGTTTTGAGAGAGATAGAGTATTGTGTTTAGGTACTCAGCTGGTTTGGCCACTTTGCGAGATTTAATGAATATGTCCACTAAATTTGGTTTTTAACAGGCCAATTCCATCAAATGCTAAATGTGCTGGACATGGATAGAGGAACCTGCTTAGTCCTAGGGTAACAGAACCTATATCTGGATGACATTTAGAGATCATCTAGTAAAACTCATACATTTTCCAGATGGGACTGAGCATCAGAAAGGGGAAGTGACTTGACTAAGGTCATATGGGGGCTTGTGGCAGAACTGGAGGTCTCTGGTTTCCCAGTTTCATGTTTCTTCTGTGATATTGATCTAAGAGAAACCACACTGCCTCATCTATTTGTACACAGGTAAAAGATTCTAAGATCATCATCCATCAACCTGTCAATCATCCATCTACCCTTCCATAAAATAACATTTATTAACCATCATTTCTGTTTGGGGCATTCTGCTGGGTCCTGAGGTTACAAGAAGGAAAGATACCCTGTTTATCTTCAAGAAGCAGGTCAATACGGGGCAATATGGGGCAATGAGTGATCTACTGAGGGTTTGTGTAATTTTCTATTGGAACATGGAGGAGATGTGTTGAAATCTGAGTGGAGGGAATCAAAGATGGCTGCACAGGAAACTAACCCGTGTGTTGAGTCTTGGAGGACAGGGAGTATAAGTCTCTTAAATTTTTGTTCTTCTTTTTCAAAATTATTTTGGCTATTTAAGTTCCTTTGCCTTTTCATATACATTTTAGAATCAGCTTGTCAGTACCAACAAAAGCATGGATACTGTACTTTTCCTGCAAGATAAGTAGTAATGTTCCATGTTTCACTCCTGATTTTAGTAATTCAAGTATTCCCTCTTATTTCCTTGGTCATTCTGGCTAAAGTTTTGTCAATTTTGTTGATCTTCTCAAGGACCTAATCTTTGGTTTCATTGATTTCCTCTACTGTTTTTCTATTCTCTATTTGATTTATTTCCTCTCTTAATATTTATTATTTCTTCTTTCTGCTTGCTGTGGGTTTAGTTTGCTCTTCTTTTTCTAGTTTTTAAAGGTGGCAGTTTAGGTTATTGATCTGAGATCTTTCTTCTTTTGTAATACAGGCATTTATAGCTATAAATTTCCCTCCAAGCGCTACTTTAGCTGCATCCCATATTTTGCTATGTTGTGTTCTCATTTGTTTTTGGCTACACCATGAAGCTTGTGGGATCTTAGTTCCCCAGCCACAGATTGAACCCAGACCCTTGGAGTCCTAACCACTGGACCACCAGGGAATTCCCTGTTGTGCTCTTATTTTCATTCACTTCAAATTATTCTCTAATTTCCTTTGGATTTGTTTGCTGACCCATTGTTTAGTTAGGAGAGTATTGTGTAATTTTCACATATTTATAAATTTTTCGAATTTCTTTTTCTTACTGATTTCTAATTTTATTTCATTATGGTTAGAGAATATACTTTGTATGAATTTAATTCTTTTAAATTTATTGAGATTTGTCTTGTGGTCTAATATATGGCCTATGCTGGAGAATGTTCCATGTGCATTTGAGAAGAATGTGTATTCTGTTGTCCATGGTAGAGTATTCTAAAGATGCCTACAAGTTTTGGTAGTTTACAGTGCTGTTCAAGTTTTCTCTTTTCTTGTTTATCTTCTGTTTAATTCTGTTCTATCCATTATATAAAGTGAGTATTTAAGTCCTCAGTTATTATGATTGCCTATTTTTCCTTCAGTTCTGTCAGTTTTTGCTTAATAAATTTGGGGCCTTTGTTGTTAGATGTATATATATTTATAGTTGATACATCTTCTTGTTCAATTGACGCTTATACAATTACAAAATGTCCTTCTTTGTGTCCAAATACTGGGCTTTTTGAAACTTTGAATGATGTTTTCACTGGAAGTTTTATCCCAATGCACAAGTACTGTTCATGATCATCAGTGCTAATAACTTACTACATTGCTTTTTGAACCAATCATTTAAAGACTTGTGTACAACAATATTCAAAACTTGCTCTTGTAAAGTCATACCCCCAGGGTATGACTAAAGGAAGAATGTCTTCTCCCAGGAAGAATGACTAAATCTGTTTTAAATATTTTTGCCCTCTTTCTTTAGTGATTCTGTCAGGTGGCCTCTCTTAGCATCCCAAACCAGCTGGCTGAGGTTATTTCAGGCTTACTTGTTTTTCTGACATAGTACCGTTTTTTCAAAATAAAGTATTTGAGAGAGCCTTTTACAACACGAGAGACTTCAAGCAGATTTAAAATATAATCCAACTCCATCTTATTCAAGAAATAATTTGGAGGAAAAATAAGCTTGCCTAATATTCAGGCATATAAAGTCTCCAGCTGTATATGCTGTCATTTTGATTCTACTTCATAAAGTGGCTCAGCTGATCACACATCATGCACTATCCACTTCTTCACCCCTGGCTTTCTGGTGCTGTGAAAGTTGTCCCTCATAGGGCACTGGACCTTACCAGTGCATAGTCTTGGAGAGTAGCATTTGGGTTCCAGCTAGGCATGCAACTTGGTGTGTCCAGGCCTCAGGAGGACCTTGACTCAGCCTCCTGATCTGTTTCCTATCCAGACTCTGCCAGATAGCTAATAGCCTTGGTCAGTTAAGCAGGAAGTTTGGGAAGCGAGAGAAGTGTAGGTCTGTTTTCCACAAATATTAATTTTCTTCGGGACACCAAAGGTATGTGGGTCATTCAAGGCCATCATCACCATTCCTGGGCTCATTCCTCCCTTGCTCTGGGCCATTGACTTTGAACCCCCCAATGAAGGGCATTCTCAGAGTCATGTGTTTAGGAGGAAAACCTGTCTGTACCGTCAAACTCACACACACATCCACACACACACACACCCTACACATAGAACAGTGCTTGGTGTTCTTCATGGAGCCTTAGAATCTCAAGGCTGAAAGGGCCCAAGACATTCTCTCATAACATAACCAAGGTGGGTGGGGGTGGGAGAGGGATGGATTGAGATTTTGGGATTAACAGATGCAAACTATTATATAAAGAATGGATCAACAACTAAGTCTTACCGTATAGCACAGGGAACTATGTTCAATATCCTGTAATAAACCATAGTGGAAAAGAATATGAACAAGAATACATGTGTGTGTGTGTATATATATATATATATATATATATATATCTGTACACCAGAAACTAACACAACATGGTAAGTCAGCTACACTTCAATGAAATAAATTTAAAAAAGAACAACATAACCAAAAGATCCTTCTATTTCATTCACCTGGAAATGTGATTGGGCCCAAAGACATTGGCTTATTTCTCAGTGTGTGTATCCAGATGTGGCTGAGAAATGCACATTTTGAAAAACCAGATCATCTGGCTTTAAAATACACACTGAAAGTAAGAGTAACAGTGAGACTGTCAACTATGCCCTGTGTTTGGGACTTCCTGTTTACTGACCCCTCTTCTTCTCTTCCCATCTCCCTCCTACCCCCAACCATTGTTCTCCCTTTTAAAGAGATCAAATGAAGAAATGAATACGATTTGCCTGGATTTAAAAAAAAGAAAAAAAAAGAAACAAGACTCAAAGGGATGTGATACATGTCTTTCAACACTTAGGAGCCTGTGAGTTGGAAGAGAATGTAGGCTTAACTTGTGTGACCACAAGAGATAAAACTAGGGCTAATAGATCATGTGGGTACAGAACGGTTCTAGAAGAGCTTTCCATTCGGTGAGAGGGTCCAAAGAAATAATGGCCTGCTTTGGGAAGTAATAAGCCTCTTGTTTCTGGAGACACTAAAATATGACCTTGATGATCATTCATTAATTTATTATTTAGCAATATATATTTGGAACCCTACTGTTCCAGGTTCTGTTATAGGAGCTGGGGCAGCAGATGTGAACAAGAGTGGCAAGGTACCTGCTCTCATGGAGCTTCCATTTTAGTGGGGTAGAGGACGCAGACCATAAACAAGGAAACCAAAATATTTAAAAAATCAGAGACTGTGATGCATGCTAGGAAGGACATAGACAGGCTGCTGTGGTAGGGAATGAAACGGGGCCGGACATCCATCGTTTCCAGGATGGTTTAGATGGGAATTGGACATCCCCTTGGATATTTGTCTCCTTACAATTCTGGGAAAGTGATTCTATGACTCAGCAATGATTGCTTTGCTGCCCAGGAATTCAAGATAATCCAGGACTTTTTGGGTTCAGTTACCTGGAAATCAATGGAGTGCAATACAGGGCTCTAAAAGTCAACTCTTGACCCAGCAATGCCAACTCCCTGAAATCAGCAGGAATCTTGTTTGCTGTTGGTTTTTAGTCCAGGTTGGACTTTACTGTTTTTGGCCAAAGGTCACTGTGTGGATTTTTTAGCAGAAAGACTCAGATTAAAAGAATTGGTCTGAGGTCTGGATTTCTTTTAAAAATCACCTTCCACGGTCTGTCCCAGACTCAGGTTCTTTTGGTTCAGCCATCTACACCTGGTGTTGGAGAGGCAGTTCATCCTGTACATCTTCTTTGTGTGTTTTTTAAAGCCAACATTTAAAATTAGGATATTGAAAAAAAAAATAATAATAAAATAAAAAATAAAAAATAAAAAATAAATTAAAAAAATAAAATTAGGATGTTGGGATGTTTTACTTAAAAACCCAGATTTTTAGTGTTTCTTAGAAAAGTTAAGATCTGTCAAGAAATGCCCACATTCACACATGGAACCATCAGCTGGAGATATAGAGCAACACCTTCCAGGGCTCTTTGGTTCACCCTGGTCCCTGTTCAGCCCAGTTCACTCATTTCTGAGACCTGCTTTGCTCACAATGAGTTGGTGACATTATTGGCACTCCACAGGGAGTTGCCCATACACAGAAATCCCATAGTAACCATTACATTGAATGAAATCCAAAGCAATTTAAGAACAGATTTCTGTACTGGAAGAATTGTTTTCTTTCTTAAAAGCATTAAAAATAAGTCAAGAAAGAAAAAGAAAAAAATTCTGTGTTCTTTGTCAGATCTGTCTGAATTTTGTTAACAATCTTAAAAAAAAAATCTTCCAGATAAAAATATCTGAATGTCTCATCTTAATCATTATCTTGCTGATTTGCACTTAGCATGTAGTCTAGAAACCCAAGAACGATCTTAATCCCTTCGACAAAGTTCTCCAGGGTGCCGATGCCATAATGATATGAAATTCTCCCAATGTCTTCTCAGGTGCTGGAAAGGAGGAGATTCTCTTTACTTGAGAAAATGTGATTCCTTGCACACAGAAGGTACCCTTAGACTTTGGACTGTCATCTTTCATCCTGTCACTTTGGCAACTGAGATCAAGAGGATGGCTGTGGGGAGTTCCTGATGCCTCCCTGATAAAGACTGAGTTGCTTAGGGAGACAAGGTGTGATTCCCGGAGGCTGAGTCCCATTAATAATAATAACAACAACAACAACAATAATGATGATAATGATAAAAATAATAATTTTTTAAAAAATTTTTTATTTATTTATTTATTTAATATTTTTAGTTGTGTTGGGTCTTCATTTCTGTGCGAGGGCGTTCTCTAGTTGTGGCAAGTGGGGGCCACTCTTCATCGCGGTGCACGGGCCTCTCACTGTCGTGGCCTCTCTTGTTGCGGAGCACAGGCTCCAGACGCGCAGGCTCAGTAGTTGTGGCTCACGGGCCTAGTTGCTCCGCGGCATGTGGGATGTTCCCAGACCAAGCCTCGAACCCGCGTCCCCTGCATCGGCAGGCAGATTCTCAACCACTGCGCCACCAGGGAAGCCCCCGGCAGGCGGATTCTTAACCACTGCACCACCAGGGAAGCCCCCCAAAATAATAATTTTTAAAAAGCATCTGTATTTCTTGAGGATTTACCAAGACTTAGACCTTGTTCTGAGACAGCCTCGTTTATAATCTCTTTGAGTTCTTTGCAACCACCCTGTAAACTAGGTTCCACTATTATCCCCATCTTACAGATGAGGAAACCGAGACACTGAGAGGCTAATAGACTTGCTTAGGGTTTCACAGCTAGATAAGTTCAAGTTGGGATGCAGCCCCTGTCTCCAGAGCCCAAGTGTTTCACCACTGCTTTAAAAAATAAAAAACAAACCAACAGTTGCAGAAGAAGAACACACCCTTCTGAGATTCTCTTTCTATATATTATTTGGAATAGATAAAGCCTCCTAACTCCCAACTATCTAGATCTGTGCAGCCCGATATGGTAGCCACTAGCCCCCTGTGGCTATTTAAATGTAAGATCGTTAAAATCACATAAAATTAAAAATTCAATGCTCAGTCACAGTGACTGCATTTCAAGAGTTCAAAAGCCACATGTATATCAAAAGCCCCCTGTACTGAACACTGCAGATAGAGAACATTTCCATCCTCGCAGAAAGCTCTTTTGGACAACACTGCTGTTGATGAAGAAATCAAGACTCAGAGAGGCAAAGGGACTTGTCCAAGACACACAGCAAGACCCAGTATTTGAAAAGTGCATATCACGATGGCATGTCTTTGTCCTTTCCTTGGTCGTCTGTTGCTCACCTCCTGCTCATCTCTTTTTTGTCTCTGCAGCGAGACTTTAAGTTTATCAAGGGAAAGTAGCATAACTTTTATTTCATCTGTGCATCACACACTCCATCCACCCAATCCTCATCCCTTTCCAGGGCTGAGCACATAGTAGGGCCTTTACAAGCCCTAAGCACATAGTGGGGTCTTCTTAACTGCTCTCACCTTTCCTTACGTACTCTCCACTTTCAAAATGACATTGGGAGTTCTGGCAAGCATCAAGCCTCAAGTTTTAAGTAAAATGTGTTATTCTAATTTTTTTTTTTCCTGAGCTGGCAAACTTAATTGCATAAGGCAGAAAGATGGTTTTTATTTGAAAATCTCCGAGGACTAGTATGTTTAGTGAGGGGAGAGGGACTGAGGGGACCTGTACTGTTTACCTTTCTTGAGGTGAGAGTGGAGGTAGGACGTGTGGAGACCTGGGTCTCCAGGACCTGGGCTGTAACTTGGTCTTATAAGAATCTTAACCAGAGGTTTAGTTAAGTGTATAGACCCTGGAGACTGCAAGGTCAGGGCTGTTGTTCCAGCATCAACAGGTAACAGCTGTGTAAGCCTGGACAATTTATGCAACCTTTTTGAGGCTGCATTTCATAGTTTGTAAAGTGGAGCTTGACTTCCTAAGATCAGGAAGCATCTTCGAGATAACTCATGTAAAAAGCCAGCAAGGACTCTGTCCCATTACCCGACAGACACAGTTGTTTTCGTCTTTTCGTCACCTCATTGTAAATTCTTTATTTATTATTTGTCACTCTCACTGGACTGAAGGCTTCTCAAGGGCAGGGCCTGTGGCCATCTTGTTCACTGCTGTATCTTCAGGGTACAATTCCCAGCCCTGCAGTAGATGCTCAATAAATATCTGTTGAAATAATGAAAGAATATGTTAGTCTCTGGAAAAGTCTGTGTTATAAGGACTTTTAAAAGTTTATAGTTCAATTCCTTGTCAGATGCATAAATCTCCAGTTATAACAGTTTTGGGGTCAAGCAGTTGTGTGGCCACTGCTTGAATGCCTCCAGAGATGAGAAGCTCACTCCCTATGAATGGCTTTTTTCAGTTTGGACCTCTCCATTGGGCTGGAGGGCAATCACACATTTCTGGCCAAGCCACAGACTGGAAGTGTCACGCTCTTCAAGTGTATCTGGGTATGTTGCTCGGCCACCCATCTCTTAGCCTTGGTAGAAACAAGGCTGTACAAAGTTAGTCTCCAGCCAGCTCTGTGGAGTTTCATGGCTATCATTAGGGGTGGGGAGAGAGGTGGAAAAATGAACCTAGAGAATCTGGCTATAAAACACATTACCTGCATTTATGGTCCTAGTGCCCCAATGCCGGGGATAGAGCGAAGAAGGAAAAACATTCCACTCTGGCTCTCAGTGACCCCTAAAAGAAACCCCCCATGGAGTCATTTAGGATAGTAATTTGAGTATAAACTCAAGCATGCGTTCCTAGCCTTCCCTCCATAAACTCAGGAGCCTCACGATGATCTGTACCAAATTGCTGGAAAATGTGGCCCAGAACCTGTCCAGATGAGGGCCGGGCTCAGAGAAATAAAAAGTTAAGGGCATGTTGCTATGGCATTAAAATCAAGGGAGTATGCACGAATCTCAAATCGTGCACAGAATATATGTTCTTTCTGTACGCCTTACCCATGAAAGGCTAAGCCAGCAAAAGTCATTAAAATGTCAGACAGGGAGCTAGGTGGGGAAAATGCATGTCTAAAAGTAAGCATGTAGCCCTGTGACAATTGTGTGCCCTGAAAGGCTAAATTTGATGGAGAGAAAGAAAAAGGATTTGGGAATAAAGAGAAAGTCAGGGAGAATGGGGATGAATGGTTCCTTCCTCCCCCAGTCTTTGGAGTTTGAGGAAATGACATCATCATCCATTCATTTGCTTGAACTAAACACCTAAGAGCCACCCTTGATTCTTTCCTTTCATTAGTCCCCTGCATCTAATCAATCAGCAGCTTCTGAGTCCTGACTCATCTCTAAAATATTGGGTTAAATCATATGACATTGCCAGTAATATAGCTTCTTTGACCTACAAAAAATATGGCAATTGCATGCAACTATACATAATTAAATTTTAAGTCAACTCTTTTTTTTTCTATCACCCCTGCCACCATCCTGGTTCAAGTCCCCATCATCACTTGCCTGGACAATGCCATAGTCTCCAGTTGTCTTCCTGTTCCCACTCGTATCTTCTTCCAGTTTTTTATTCTTACATTAGACATCAAAGTGAACAATGTCAATCCCCTACTTAAAGTACTTCAGTGATAAATTTGACGAAAGACCTGTACACTGAAAACTACAAAGCATTACTGAAAGAAATACAAAAGATCTACATAAATGGAGAGATGTACCATGTTCATGGGTCAGAAATCTCAATATTATTCTTTTCTCATTGACCTATCGATCTAGATTTAAAGCAACCCCAGTCAAAACTTCAGTGGGTTTTTGTTTTGTAGAAATTGGCAAGCTGATTTTAAAATTCATGCAAAGGACTTAGAATAGCCAAAACAGCTCTGCAAAAGAACAAAGTAGAGGACTGACACCACTTGATTTCAAGACTCCTTAAAAAGATACAGTAATCAAGAGAATGCAGTTTTGGTGTAAAGATAGACAAATAGATGAATGGAACAGATTTGAGAGCTCAGAAATAGACCCACACGTCTATGGACAATTGGTTTTTGACAAAGGTATGAAGGCAATTCAGTTGAGAAAGCATAGTCTTTTTAACAAGTGGTGGTACAGCAGTTGGACAGTCATATGCAAAAAAAAGAACTCTGATCCATACTTCACAACAAACAAAAATTTAACTCAAAATGAATTCTAGGGCTTCCCTGGTGGCGCAGTGGTTGAGAATCTGCCTGCCAATGCAGGGGACACGGGTTCAAGCCCTGGTCTGGGAAGATCCCACATGCCGCAGAGCAGCTAGGCCCGTGAGCCACAACTACTGAGCCTGCACGTCTGGAGCCTGTGCTCTGCAAGAAGAGAGGCCGCGACAGTGAAAGGCCTGCACACCGCGATGAAGAGTAGCCCCTGCTCGCCGCAACTAAAGAAAGCACTCGCACAGAAACGAAGACCCAACACAGCCAAAATAAATTAAAAAAAAAAAAAAAAATGAATTCTAGGACTACATGTACAATGCAAAGAAATACATTGTCTAGGAAAAAATGGGAGAAAAATCTTTTGATCTTAGGTTAGTCAAATATTTCTTAGATATGACACCAAAAACATGATCCATAAAATAACAAATCGGATTTCATCAAAATTTACAACTTTTGCTCTTTGAAATCATTGCTAAGAGAATGAAAAGATAAGTCACACTGTGGGAGAAAGAAACTGGAAATTATATATTTGGTAAAGAACTTGTATACAGAATAAACACACACACACACACACACACACACACACCCTTAAAACTCAATAATAAGAAAATAAAACAAGTAATCCAATAAAAATTGAGCCAAAGATTTGAATGGACACTTAGACAAAAAAGATTATGTGGAAGGCAAATGAACACATGAAAAAATTCTCAAATGCTGAACATCATTAATCATTTGAGAAACGCAAATTAAAAGCACAGTAAGATGCTACTACATCTTTTTAGAATGACTAAAATTTAAAAAAGGTAGACATATGAAATATCAGTAGGGAAGTAGAAGAATTAGAACTCTCATTCGCCATGGTGAGAATATAAAATAGTCTGAGTATTTTGGAAAACAGTTGGACATTTTCTTAAGGAGTTAAACATGTAGTCACTATATGGCCTAACCAGTTCAATCCTACCTATTTACACAAGAGAAGTGAAATCTTATGTTCATACAAAAACTTGTAACCAAATGTTCACTGCAACTTTATTCATACATAATAGTTCAAACCAGATATAACTCAAATGTCTATAAACAGAGGAATAGATAAAACTTTGTGGCAACTCCATATCATGGAATATTATTCAGCAAAAAAGGAATGATTATTGATACATGCTACAACATAGATGAATCTCACAATAATTATGCTGAGTGAAAGAAGACAGAACAAATATATACTCTATGATTCCATTTATATGACATTCTAGAAAATGCAAAATAATCTATTTACTGAAAGAATGGAAAAAGATGATTCGTGTAAATGGAAACAAAAAGAAAACTCAGGTAGAAATACTTGTAGCAGATTAAATAGTCTTTAAAACAAAGACTGTAACAAAAGACAAAGAAGGGACAAAGACAAAGGGCTCAATCCAACAAGAAGATATAACATTTGTAAACATTTATGTATACAACATAGGAACACCTAAATATATAAAGCAAATATTAACAGACATAATGGGATAAACTGGCAGTAATACAATAATAGTGGGGGACTCACATCAATGGGTAGATCATCCCGACAGAAAATCAATAAGGAAACATTGGCCTTAAATAGTGCATTAGATCACATAGACTTTATATATATATATATATATATACACACACACACATATAGAACATTCCATCTCAAAGCAGCAGAATGCACTTTTTTTTCAAGTGCACATGGAATATTCTCCAGGATAGATCACATGTTAGGCCACAAAACTAATTTCAATAAAATTAAGAAGATTGCAATCATACTAGCACCTTTTCAACCACAATGGAATGAAATTAGAAATTGATTACAAGAAAAAAAACTGGAAAACATATCAAGACTAAACAACATGCTACTAAACAATCAATGGGTCAATGAAGAAATCAAAGAGGAAATAAAAAAAATCTTGAGACATATGAAAGCGGAAACACAATTTTCCAAAATCTATGGGATGCAACAAAACAGTTCTAAGAGGGAAGTTCATAACTATATAGGCCTACCTCAAGAAACAAGAAAAATTTCAAATAAGACATCTAACTTCACACCTAAAGGACCTAGAAAAAGAACAAACAAAGTCCAAAGTTAGTAGAAGGAGGAAAATAATAAAGAACAAAGTGGAAATAAATGAAATAGAAAAGATCAATGAAACTAAGAGCTGATTCTTTGAAAAGACAAGCAAAATTGATAAACCTTTAGACAGACCCATCAGGAAAAAAAAGAAGACCCAAATAAATAAAATCAGAAATGAAAAAGGGGAAGTTACAACTGATACCACGACAATACAAAGATCCTAAGAGACTACTATGAACAACTATCTACCAACAAATTGGACAATGTAGAAGGAAAGGATAAATTTCCAGAAACATACAGTCTTCCAAGACTGAATCATGAAGAAATAGAAAAATCTCAATAGACTGATTACTAGTAATGAAATTGAATCAGTAATTTAAAAATTTCCAAAAAACAAATGCCCAGGACAAGATGGCTCCACAAGTGAAGTCTATCAAACATTTAAAGAATTAATGCATCCTTCTCAAATTATTCCAAAAAACTGAAGAAAAAGAAATACTTTGAAACTCATTTTACAAGGCCAGCATTACCCTGATACTAAAACTAGACAAAGACACCACACAGAAAGGAAAACTACAGGCCAATATCCCTGACGAAAATAGATGCAGAAATCCTTGAGAAAATATTAACAAACCAAATTCATCAATGTAGTAAAACGATCATACACATGATCAAGGGGGATTTATTCTGGGTATGTAAGGATGGTTTAACATCCATAAATTGATCAATGTGATACACCACTTTAACAAAATGAAGGATAAAAATTATATGATAATCTCAGTAGATTCAGAAAAACATTTGACAGAATTCAATATCCATGTGTAAAAAACCTCAGCAAAATGGTAAACATAATAAAAGCCTGATATGACAAACTCACAGTTAACATTATACTCAATGGTGAAAAGCTGAATGCCTTTCGCCTAACATGAGGAGCAAGACAAGCATGCCCACTATCATCACTTTTATTCAACATAGTATTGGAAGTTCTAGCAAGAGAAAGAAAGAAAAGACTTTCAAATTGGAAAGGAAGAAGTAAAATTATGTCTGTTCACAGATACTCTGATCTTGGAAAACCAGAAAGATTCCCCAAACCAAAAGCTGTTAGACCTAATATATGAATCGAATGAAGTTACAGGATACAATATCAACAGACAAAATCATTTGCATTTCTATACACTAACAATGAAAAATCTGAAAAGAAAATTAAGAAAAAAATTGATTTACAATATCATTAAATAGAATAAAATACTTAAATAAACTTAACCAAGGAGGTAGAAGACTTGTACGCTAAAAACTATAAAGCATGGCTGAAAGAAATTAAAGAGGGCATAAATAAATTAAATCCCTGTGTTCATGGGTTGGGAGGCTTAATATTGTTAAGATGTCAATACTATCCAAAACAATCTATAGATTTAATGCAATTGCTATCAAAATCCCAGCTATCTTTGTGCAGAAATAAAAAGCACCATCCTAAAGTCCATATGGAATCTCAAGGGATTCTGAGCATCCAAAACATCTTGAAAAAGAAGAATGAAGTTGGAGGTATCACACTTTCTGATTTCAAAACTTACTACAAAGCTACAGAAATCAAAACTGTGGTACTGGCAGAAGAACAAACATATAGACCAATGGAATAGAAGAGAGATGTATGGTCAGATGATTGTTCACAAGGGTGCCAAAACCATTTAATGGGACAAAGATAATCTTTCAACAAATGGTGATGGGAAAACTGGATATCCACATGCAAAAGAATGAGGTTGTACTTCTTCTTTATACCATATACAAAAATTAATTAAAAGTGGATGGAAGACCTCAATGTAAGGACTAAAAGTATAAAACTCTCAGAACAAAAAGTAGGGGAAAAGCTTAAGGACGTTGGATTTGGCAATGATTTCTTGGATATGATACCAAAAGCATAGGCAATAAAAGAAAAGTTAGATAAATTGGTCTTCATCAATATTTAAAACTTTTGTGCATCAAAGGACACTATTAACAGAGTGAAAAGGCAATATTTTCAGAGAATCAGAGAAAATAGTGTCAAATCATATATCTGATAAAGGATTAATATCCAGAATACATAAAGAACTCCTACTAGTCAACAACAAAAAAATGAAAGCCCAGTTAACAAATAAGCAAAGGACTTGAATAGATATTTCTCCAAAGAAGATATACTAATGATCAATAAGCACATGAAAAGATGCTCATCATCATTAATCATCAGGGAAATGTGAATCAAAACCACAATGAGATCCCACTCCAGACCCATTAGAATGGCTATTTTGAAAAAACAGAAAGTACCAAGTGTGAGTGTGTATGTAGAGGAGTTAAAACCCTTGTGCATTGCCAGTGGGAATGTAAAATGGTCCAGTCACTGTGGAAAAAATTAGGACCGTTCCTCAAAAAACTAAACATAGAGTTATTAGATGATCTAGCAATTTCACTTCTGGGTATATACCCAAAAGAACTGAAAGCAGAGTCTCAAAGAGATATTTGTACACCCATGTTCATAGCAACATGATTCACAGTAGTCCAGAGGGTAAGCAACACAAATATCCATTGACAATGAATGGATAAACAAAATGTGGTATCTACATTCAAAGGGATGAAATTCTGATACATGCTACAACATCATGAACCTTGAAGATATTATGCTAAGTGAAATAAGCCATGAAAGGACAAATATCATATGATGACATTTGTCACAAGTACATAGAATAGCCAAATTCATAGAGGCAGAGATTAGGATGGTGGTTACCAAGGGCTGTGGGAAGTGATGGGAATGGGAAGTTATTGTTTAATGGGTACAGAGTTTCAGTGTGAGATGATGAAAAAGTTCTGGAGATGGATAGTGGGGATAGTTTCACAACAATGTGAATGTACTTAATACTTAATGCCACAGGAACACATGAAGAGTTTTCCTGCCACTGGGCCTTTGCATTTGCTGTTTCTCCTGCCTGGAATACTCGTCCTCCAGATGGCTGCATGGAGAGCGCTCTCTTGCCCTACAGATGCCAGTTCAAATGCCGTATTATTTAAAAAACAAAAACAAAAACACTTCCTTGATCATCTAATTTAAAATCTTACACCCCACGTTATTTAATCTTTTTTTTTTCTCCATAAGTTACACTTCATAACAGAACCCAGTTTCTTTCCTTTAAAGTATTTTTCACAATCAAAAATTATCCTTTAAATTTTTTGTTGACTTTTATTCATTTTATACATTTATTAATGATTACTAGGTGCCACATCCTATTCTATCTAGACTCAGGTTTATATCAATGAAATCAATAAAATAGCACTTATGTTCTAGTGGAGAGATACAGGCACACAGCATAAATCAGTAACATATCTATTATGTTAGACTGTCGTAAGTGCTAAGGATGAAAATAAAACTGGGCCAGGACCGAGCCTGCTGGGGATGGGGTTTGCAATTTGCTTGCTTATTGCCCGAACTCCACTAGAATATAAGCCTCTGAGGGCAGGAACCTTCTCTGTCTTTGTTACCTCCGTTTCCCCAGTGCCTAGAAAGGTGTTGGGAACACGTCCCAAATAAATGCTGTGTAGACCAATGATGGTCCAATTCTCATAAGGGGTTTGCAGCAGGAGTGTAGGATAGGGAGATTGTTTATAGAGTGATGTCAACTTGCCCACTCACTCATCCAGGAAACTTGTGTCCACAGAGACCCAAGAGATCTTTTTTTTTTTTTAACTGTGGCAAAATACACACAAAATTTAACCATTTTTAAGTGTACAGTTCAGTGGCATTAAGTACATGCACAATGTTGTGCAACTATCACCTCTATTCATCTCCAGAACTGTTCATCATCCCATGTCAAAACTCTGTGCCTGTTAAATGCTAACTCCCTATCCCCCTGAGAGCCACTATTCTATTCTCTGAATGTGACTACTCTGGGTACCTCATACAAGGGGAATCATGCAACATTTGTCCTTCTGTATCTGGCTTATTTCACTTAGCATAACGTCTTCAAGGTCCATCTGTGTTGCAGCATGTGTCAATTTCCTTCCTTTTAAGTAAAGGAATTTACTTTTTAGGCAAATCCTTCTAATAGGTATGTAGTGGCATGTCATTGTGATTTTAATTTGCATTTCTCAAATGACTTTTTAAAGCTGAATAATATTCATCGCATGTATATATCCAAGGAGGCTTCTTGACTGTGTCAATATCCTTGGTCAGGTCTGTGATTAGTGAAGTGAGAACCACTAGACGACCATAAGCTCCTGGAGGATGGAGATCTCGCTTACCTTGTCCTCTGCACGACTCCAGTTCCCAGCACCGGAAGAGAGGAGGTGGCCAACACATTAAAAGAGAGACATTGTGAAACTCCCTGACCTTCTTTGGACTTCCTAGACATTGCCCACTTCAATATTGGTACGTTTTTCCATGTTTCCTGTTGTGGAGGCCACAGAAGGGGAGGGTCCCCGTGATGGAGGGTCCCTGATGGCATATGACTTTCATATAGAGAGCCATCCTGGTGGATCCTGATTTATTTTTATTCACTCACCACTCCAAACAAGCTGTAACTGGGACAGATGAATCAGTCTGTTCTCATCATAAAGACAAAAGGAACACTGGGGTAGGATGAGAAAGAAATCTGGACCACTGGACTATTGGTGTGTGTCTATGAATGCACATTGCCACTGAAGTTTGGAGAACTTTTCCTCCTCTTCATCTTTATTAGAGATAGCTCTTTTCTCTCTTCATCTCCTTCTATTTCCAGCTCTTGCTCTGCATTTCAATTTGCTTCTTTCCAGAGATTCAGGTGAGGAATTACAACCATGGCTGCCCTATTGTGGAACCAAAGAGAATCAGATCAGCAAGCACATCGGAGACATTACTTCAGACCCAGGAAAGCACAGACTCCAAGGCAGGGCCCCCGTTCCTCACAGCCAGGAGTGCTGGGTATGGAACCAGCTCGGAGCAACTTCCTCACGTCATGTTTACCCTGTCATGCTGTGCAAATTGGAGAGTTTGTTTCCAGGAACATCTGGGAGGACCAGCTGGACACGTGTTTCCCTTCTCATTAATTTAGGCTCCTAATTAATCGTGCAAAACCCAAACCAAATAAGCAGGAACCTGGACTGAAAATAGTCATTAAGCTCCCGCCTGCAACCCCCAATGCACACATTTTAATGAAAACTTGGCCCAGGTGATTGGTCCTCTCTTGGCTCAGTACCGTGGCTCTGACCAAGGAATTCATCAGCCAGAAATGCTTGGGGAAGCAGACGGATCTCTACCCTGCTTTGGGCAGCACAGAACCTAATGGACCGGGGGGGATCTGGGACCAAATTCCTAATCGTTTGTAAGAAATTGATTTCTCCTGAGTCAAGCGTGCTGTGGACATTAGAGTCAAATGTCCAGTACTAGCTGCTGTTCACCTCTCTGGGCCTCAGTTTTCTCATCTGTAAAATAAGAATAATAATATCCGTCTCACAAACTTATTGTGGGGATTCAATGAGATAGCTTATTTCAGGTGCTTAGCTCTGGACCTGGTGCCTTGTAAACACAGTGAGCGGCCGTCATGACTGTCAATGCTGCTACTGGTCATGAGTCTTATTAATAATTTCCTCTGATGATGGTGATGATTATTAGTCACATAAAAAAAGAAAATAGGAGAAATGTCAGGGAGACCAACTCATGGCAATAAAAACTCATTTCTCACCTTTCTTTGTCATCTGTCTTGGTCCATAAGAGCCCAGGCGAGGGCATAATTTTGGTCATCAGTCTCAAGACACATCTTTCTTGGTTGAATCTGATAGCCTCCTGGGTTAATGTCCCTCTTAAGCTTTAGAGTATCAGAAAAAGAGTTTATGGGTGCATCTCGGTCAAGTTGGAGCAGGGCACTTGGTGGGGTTGGGAGCTCATCATGTCCAATGAGCAGAGTCTGGAAAATGCTGGTTGTGCCACCCGATCACATGCTGATGACAAGGCTTCCTCCTTCAAAGAAACACAGAGTTTAAAAGATTTATTGAAAGTATTCCAAGGGCATCTTGAACATAAAAAAGCTGTGGAAAAGGGGGTTCCTGATGCAAGTGCCTCTGAAACCCACAGTTTGCTCTTCACTTCTGCACAGGGGTTTTAGAAGAAGATCTGTTCTGGGTTGTATTGACATTGTCCCCCTGCCCTTTACGCCCCCTCTAGAAAGACCTTTGAAAAGTAGTTTAGAGATGTATTTGGAATAAAATGTGAGCAATGGTCCATTAAAAGGCAAATCTGATCATGTCATTCTGTCTGTGAAAAACTGCCCTTGAGCTAAAATGTAGACTTCCTGCCTGGCTGATGTGGCCGTGAGACGTGGTCCTGAGATGTGGACCCTGCTAGCCTCTGCATCTGTACTTCCCATCATTCTCGCCCTCCCGCTCCCTCTCCAACTTCGCCAGGCCCCTTTCTGTTCCTAGAAACCTGTGTACCCCCTCCTGCCTCCTGACAAATGTTCTTGACCTCTGCTCGAAGCATCTCCCCTCCTGCTCGACCATGGACTAAGGCTTCTCATCCCTCAGGCTTCGTTTCCTGTAGGAAGTTGTCCCTGAACTTGAGTTTGGTTGGTTTCTTTCCTTGTATCCTCCCACCACACCTCATACCTTTTCTAGACTGTCAACTTCCATGTTTCATTGCAGTTGCTTGTTTAACTGTCTGCTTCACTTGATAGTCACAAGAAGGATGAGGGCAAGGGCCATGTGGGGTGCACATGTGTGTCACTCGATGTCTGTGATGGTTGCTGGCCCTCTACACCTTGACATGCAGTGAGCATTTGTGGGATGAGTTGATGTCCAGACTGATATGGCTGTTCCAAGCCTTAACTCTGAGACAGATAACAGGCTCCTTGTTCAGGGTGACCCAGTGCATGTTCTTCATCTGGGGTTATGGGACCACCCCACACACCTGGTTCTGTCTCTCTGTTCCAAGACCCCTCCCCACTCCTTCTGCCGTATGCCTTTCCTTTGCCATCTAGGTTTAAGTCAGTTGTCTTCCTAGCAGTGTCCTTGGATCTTCTCCATCCCGGCCTGTAAACCTTGAGTAACCTCAAGGAACAGTCCACCTGGCTTGCCTCAGGGTCCTCCTACCAGGTTTCTCTACGGGGAGCAGAGCAGAACTTTGGAGACTGTGTCTCCCCTGAGCCTCACTCATGGTGAAGAATGCTTTCTCTGCTTCTCATTTCCGAGGGCTAGGGCTGCCTTTCCCATCAGTAGATGCTGGAATGCCATCTCTGTCAGTAGGAAAAGCAATAAATGTGCAAGCTTTAGAAATGATGTATTAGGCAACCTATGGAATGGGAGAAAATATTTGTAAGTCATATGTCTGTTAAAGAGTTCATATCCGAAATATATAAAGAGCTCATACAACTCAATAGCACACACAGATAAAACCAAATAATCTGATTAAAAAATGGGCAGAAACTGAATAGATATTTTTCCTAAGGAGACATTCAAATGGCCAACAGCTACATTAAAAGGTGCTCAACACCACTAATCATCAAGTAATCATCAACATCACAAATCAAAACCACAATGAGATATCACCCCGCCCCTGTTAGAATGACTATCATCAAAAAGACAAGAAATAACAAGTGCTGGAGAGGATGTGGAGAAAAGGGAACCCTCGTGCACTGTTGCTGGGAACGTAAATTGGTGCAGCCACCGTGGAAAATAGTATGGAGGTTTCTCAAAAAATTAGAAAGAGAGCTACCATATGATCCAGCAATTCCACTTTTGGGCATATATCAAAAGCAAATGAAATCACTCTCTCGAAAAGATATCTGCACCTCCAAGTTGATTGCAGCATTATTTACAATAGCCAAGATATGGAAACAACCTAAGTGTCCACTGACACATGAATGGATAAAGAAGATGATATATATATATATATATGTATATATACACACACACATACCATGGCATATTATTCAGCAATTAAAAAGAAGGAATTTCTCCCATTTGTGACTACATGGGTTGACCTTGAAGGTATTATGCTAAGTAAAATAAGTCAGATAGAGAAAGACAAATACTGTGTGATTTCACATATGTGTAAAAAAACTGAACTCATAGAAACAGAGAGCAGATTGGTGGTTGCCAGAGGTGAGGTGGGTGAAATGGGTGAAGGTTATCAAAAGGTACAAACTTCCATTTATAAGATAAATAAGTTCTGGGAATGTAATGTACAGCCTGGTAACTAAACTTAACAATGTTGTATATTTGAAGGTTGCTAAGATCTTAAAAGTCCTCATCATGCACACAGAAATTTGTAACTATGTAAGGTGATGAATGTTAGCTAAACTGATTGTGGTAACATTTTACAATATATACATATTTCAAACCATCATGTTGTATACTGAAAATTAATACAATGTTATGTCAATTATACCTCAATAAAACTGTTGGGGGGGGTGGGGAAGAAATGATGTATCAGAACATGAAGGCTGCTCATGTCCGGATAGCAGGGCAGAAAGTTCCACAAAAAATCTATAAGGAATTTTCTGTGATAAACCAGGGAGATAAGTCGTGGCAACTTTATAAGTTATTATGTTTCTCATCGTAATGACAGAAACCCCAATGCTAGGTGACATAAACAATAAAGGGAGTTTATGCCCTTATGTAATTGGAAAATATCAATGTAGGTTTCAGGTAAAGCTTGATCCTGTGGCTCAATGATGTCACTAATGACCCAGTTTCTTCCTTATGGTTGCAAGATGGCTTTTAGTGGCTCATGAGGCTTCAGACTTCATCACTGAGGTTTAAGAGGGATGCTTCTGGCATCTCCAGAAAATGTTCTGTTCTAAGACTGGCTTAAATGGCTTGAGGTATATGTCCAACCCTAAGCCAATCCCTGAGGGAAGATGCTGACTGAAGAGGTCGTAGGTTTCACTCCTGGAAGCAGGGATGAAGTTGGCTTCTTTAGAACAACATGGAGTTCCAAGAGGAAGTTATGAAGGGGAAAGTAGGAAAATGAATGTGCAACAGTAGTCCGGTCACGGGAATCAGAAGATGCTGATCTAGACTGCTCCGCTTGGGGTGATGAAGGGAGAAAAACACTTAGTTATAACACTGGTGGCAAATTGGACACACCAGAGAACTATAAGTTCGCTTCTATCTAGAGTGACCTTTTGTTCCTGGGAGAGGTTTATTTGGTTGATAGTTTGCACTCTCTCTCTGCCATTACTTGGGCAGGTAATTGTTTGGGCTGAGACTAGATGCTTGCACGTGATTTTGGAATGTCCTAGGTTGGAACAGAGTAGGACTTGGGAGCCAAGAGCTGGCGCCTTATTCAGTCACTCCTATGGCCAGTTCCCCATTGTTCCCATGGCAGGCGTGGCAGCATGATCATCTCTCCCATTACATTTCCTTATAATCTGGACATTAATCCAAGCTCAACAAGTGTAATGCGAACCCACACAATGGACCTATAACAAATCTCAAACCTTCTTGTCGTCACAGGTTACAGGGCATAATCCCGTGTAAGAGCTTGTTTACTTATATGCAATACACAGGTTTTCCTTGATTCAATGGACTGTGTTACAACAACCTAGCAATTTGCATGTTCTTCCTGATTATCTGGTAATTAAACCCAGTAAGTACAAACATACTGTAATTATCGTGTAACCGACCATCTGGACAGAGAGATGGAAATAACTATGTATTTACGCTATAGCTGTATGATAATTATGACGTAATGGAATGATCAGCCATGAACGAGAGGAAAGATTTGCAAGAGGCACGATCATGTTTTCACATGGTTCTAGCAGTAATTCTAGCATTAATTTTCTAGAAATAGCGGGAGATGTAAGGCAACTTGGCTGATGAATCCCATTCGGATGGAGGCACTGAAGACATAAAGACCAACCAATAAGGAACGGATGCCTGAGCAGGAAGTAAATGTGCCCACTCATTTATTCGGATCTTGTTTGCACTTCATTGGATAACACTAAGTATTTGTTTGTTTGAATTGCCCTCCATTTGCATTGGAATCATCAGTGCCTGTCAGTAAATGGTAATGTGTTTGAATATGGTTACTATGTTTTACAGATCTTACATTCATGGAGGAAGTCAGGTGTTCAACAACAGGAAAAGTTTGAATATAATAGCATTTGTGCTATTGTAAAATTGCAAAAAGCACTGACTCTTTCGGATAGAACCACAAATAGTATCCTTACCAGGGAATGAGTTAAATGTGAAGCCTTACTATACTTTGGCTGTGATGCATGCCTATGAGAGGAAGAAAAGAAAATAGTGTATGGAGTATAGGAGAGTGGCCACTGGCAGGAAAAACGAACTATACCCACAATAATAATGCAGTGGGGTTGCATCCTGGGAGCTTTTAGGTTATGAGACTGTCATATTTCTGTCGAATCCAGGATGCTGTCAAGGTACAGTGATCATTTCACAAACCACTAAGAAGGAAAACAATGCCATCAAATAAATATCAGGCAATGTTTTCTTATCATTAGGATTTTGAAATTAAATAGGTTGAAAGAATTTTGTATATGTATTTAGACATGATTTTAAACACATATTCCTTTTGGGCAGACATAAAGGATGGATAAGTCACTTATCCATGGAGTGCCATGGATAAGGCACTCCTAAAATGCCTTCAACCGGAAAAGTCCGACATTTTTATTGTTCTTTGACTTGGAGACTTCAGCATCTGTGTTCTTCATACAACATCGTTCTCTGACATCGGGGCACGTTGGTGATTCAGCATTTCCTAGAAGGGTGGCTGGCTATTGTCTCTGGCATTTTTTTCCAAAGCAGCAACACCCATCCTGCAAATTATGCAGCATTATCGATGGATTAAGTGTTTGTGATGGTTCTGAAATTTTATTCGCTCTTCTCATTGAGTAAGATTTTGAAAGTTTTCCTCTCTGCAAATATTTGTATGCATACTATGCGAATATGAGAAATCTGGTAAAACAAAATAGTCTTTAAAAAAAAATCACTGTGACTGAAGCTAAGACTCCTTCACTATAAGTCAGGCAACAAAATCTTGATTGAAATGGATTATTATAAGTTAATGAAATATTATGAATTATGTAGGATTTGCATTTTTAATATTGTGAATTAATTCTCTTTATTTTACTTAGTATTATTCTTTCAGATCTTGTTCATATCTTATTATTCGTCACAATAAGTCTATTTCTGTTAAAATTTTGTAGAGCTTGACCAAGTTCGACGAAACTTCTCTCTCCCTGATGAGTGAGATTTGGCTTCTTTTCCTCTTGCCTACTTAAACTGGGCAAGAGTATCCCAGGGGCTTCCCAGAAATGACTGGGATAAATGAAAGTAAAAGGTGAAGATTACATGTACCTATTTAGATAGGAATTTTTTGTTGAAAGTTAAAAATTAACTCAAGAAAGAGTAAACAAAAAAGACGCATTTATTAAATATTTAGGATGTCATTGGTATGTGTTGGTTGTTTTCCTAGCATCTATCCTGTCTCCCATCTCCACCCACCAAAAATACCCAGTTGGGGCTTCCCTGGTGGCGCAGTGGTTAAGAATCTGCCTGCCAATGCAGGGCACACGGGTTCGAGCCCTGGTATGGGAAGATCCCACATGCCGCGGAGCGGCTGGGCCCGTGAGCCACAACTACTGAGCCTGCGCGTCTGGAGCCTGTGCTCCGCAACAAGAGAGGCCGCGATAGTGAGAGGCCCGCGCACCGCGATGAAGAGTGGCCCCCACTTGCTGCAACTGGAGAAAGCCCTCGCACAGAAACAAAGACCCAACACAGCCATAAATAAATAAATAAATAAATAAATTTATTTATTTAAAAAAAAATACCCGGTTGTCCTTTAGGGAATTCTTTCTCCCATATCAATCACATGGTGTGGGAGGGATAGACCCCACCTTTTGCCCCAAGGGACAGTCCTGATTGGTTCAATCCAAAGAGCATATCTTATCTCCTTGTCCATTGGTTCAGAGATAGGCATGTGGCCTCATCTGGGCCAATGAGCGTGAATCTTAGGATTTGTACAGGACCAACTGCAAGGGGTTCTCTCTTCCTTTGGATAGCATGGTTTATAGTGTGAGGTCCAGAACTACTGAAGCCATTTTGCTACCAACGAAGAAAAGCCTAGAGCTGCAAAGGACCCTAGGGTTCCTGAGAATGAATTCTACATCACAAAAGGCAGAAGAGAGAGAGAAACTGGGCCCTTGGTCATATTATTTCAGCAACCAAACCAGTGCAGAACTACCTCTGGGCTTTTTAGCTACGTGAGTGACATTCAGTAATACCTTTATCATATAAGGTCACTTGATATAAGTTTTCTCTTATTTACAGCAAAAAACAAAAACTTTTACTCTCTACAGTGCTCTGTCATGGAATCCAAGCTCAGGAATGGAGTAGGGGCCCAGGAAGTGATTGGAAACAGGAACTTTTGTCCTTGTCTCTGATGCTTTCTGTGTGCAGGCTTCATCACTCTCCCTCCTCACTCGTGCACCCCATTGGTACCCTCGGGTCAACACATTTAGTCGCTGTCTCTTACTAGCAGTTCTCCATTCCCAGGAGGGAGATGTTAATTGGACCACCTTAGGTCAGAGCTCGACCTTTGATCCAACAACTCTGGTCAGAATGTCAGGGTCACAAGGCACGAAGATGACATACACTCAGCTTCTGAAGGTGCGAAGGCAGTTCTGAGAGGAAGGGGCGGGGGGTCGTGTCGGGGGGTGGCAGTTGGCAGACGCTCAGGCATACTAGAAAGTATCCACTCTAGGTGGCCTCTGGGAAGTCTCATCAAATCTGAGAGCTACCATTTTCTCCTGTAAAATGGAGATACTAAACCAAAGGGTTTTTTTTTTTTAAATATTCTTTTTTTTATTCTTTATTTATTTATTATTTTTATTTTATTTTTTATTTTATTTTATTTTATTTATTCTTTATTCTTTATCTCTTAAATTTATTCTTGAATTATAGTTGATTTAAAGATTATCATACTAAGTGAAGTAAGCCAGACAGAGAAAGACAAATATCATATGATATCGCTTATATATGGAATGCAAAAAAAAATGATAGAAATGAACTTACATACAAAACAGAAATAGACCCACAGACATAGAAAACAAACTTATGGTTACCAAAGGGGAAAGGGGGATAGGGACAGATTAGGAGTTTGGGATTAACATATACCAAAGGGCTTTCTTGAGTGTAAAAGGAGAAAGGTAATGGGACGGGCAGCTGCTGGGGGGGTGGTAGGGACCATTTCCGCAGTCCCTGCGCTCTCAGCAGTGCTGAGCACATCACAGGGGTTCAATAATGATGTTACTTACGATTGTGTACCTGTACACCAGCTTCACTCGTAAGCAGTATGATGAACAACTCAGATTTAGATGGTGCCATTTAATACACGGCACTTTCACGTCCACGAAGGTAATTGACCGTCAGGACCATCTTGGTGGTGCGTCACTGCTCCCATTTTACAGATGAAGTGACTCATCCTAAGTCAGTGGTTCTCAAAGTGTGAGTGTCCTCTGGGAATTTGCTAGAATGCAAATTCTCAGGCCTCTTCCCAGACCTTTTGAATCAGCTACTCTGAGGTGGGGCCCCGCAATCTGCATTTTAACAGGCTCTCCAGGTGATGGCCACCACTGGCCTCATGGCTAATAAATGAACCAGTTCTCCCAAGCTTCACCAGGGTTAGTACCCCGCAGCGGTGTTGCCATCTCAAAGGGAAGGATGGTGACTAGTAACCATGGCATGTGTGGCTCCCAGGCTGGGACCATGACTCCACTGGTTACTGCAAGACGGAGCTTTTAGCCTAAGATATCAGGCTGCTTGATTTTTATTTACCAACAGTATCTCAAAACCTCTTGAAACTGGCTTTGGTTTTTTCTCTGGTGGGCTTTCTCTGGAGAGGGCTATACTTGCCAGGTTTTTCTGTGCCCTTATGGCTCCTTGGATTTGACTCTAGTACCGCAAGCATACAGCTCCATGAGCTTCTCTGCTCACGTGGAGCAAGGGGAGTTGAAGAGCTATGCGGGGACCCAAGAGTGACCCTCTGAAAAGTAATGTAATAAAGGCAAGAATAGATAATATTCATGGACTACTTACACTTACGACAACTGAGTTAAAGTCTTTACACTGAATCATCCCCTTTGTCCTGTGAAATAGGACACAACTATTCTCCCCATTTTACAGATGAGGAAACTGAAGCTCAGAGAGGTTAAGGAATTTGACAAAGGTGATGTGATCTGTAGAAGACAGAGTTTGAACCCTTACCCTTAAAGGCTGATGACTGTTGGTCAAACAAAGCAGGCGTGCAGCCTCCAGTTGGCGGACTCTGATTTCACCCGAGTCCCTATATATGATTCTATTGGAAGGGAGAACTTCTGCCCTGCCCTTCCTCACGCCATGGAAAAAGACCTACTTGTTAATGACCACAGACGTCCCTAATCTACCAATCTGCCTTGTCCTACTTCACCTAAGCACGGCCTCAGATTCCTTCTTAACACAAGTGTTTTTAGCAGCCACTTCCAACTGACCAGAATTGGCATGGGGGGATCCCTGGTCTAAAGGGTTTGCGTGGGTTCCAATTGATATGAGCCAGAGGCGCCTCTCTAGGGAATCAAGGCAGGCTGAGCTGGCAGTAGGGGTGTGAATGTTGGAGACATTTCAAGTCAAATCACTGGGCAGAACAGGATGAATCGGGGAGGCGAGGGTTGGCAGCAACAGACCTATAAGGGGGAAGGATGTAGAGAACCGACAGCCAGCTCTGTTCCTGGGGAAACCTGCAGACATGATAACATAAACTTCCCTACATAAGGCAAACATTTAATAACGTATGTTATCCCAATACTTTTTTTTCCTGAACACCTATAATCCATGGTTATAAAAGAGTATGATCAGAGTAGCTATTCACCCATAGTCTAGTTTACTTAGAATTTATTCCTCACATATCATAATTTGAGGTTGCTTGTAATAAAAAGCACATGGTCTTTAACTGGACGTTTAGAAATCATATCAAACTATGAGAAGTGGGAGAAGGAAGGAGAGGACTTTGCCAAGAATTTTATGCAGTATAGTTATAATGCTTTAAAGTTAAACGTATCCTTGAGCCTCCTGGCAGCCAGATAATAAAGGAAGGGTAAGAAGATCTATTGTGCAAGTTCTCCTTGCCTGATAAGAGATTCAGGAAAGAGTCTAAACTGGTGGTCTGTCGGGCTTCAACTTTAAAATCAGGAATGTTCACTTGAAAATGCAGCCTTGCTTTAAGATGACAAGATATGGCTACTCTATGTTCATATCTTTCAAGTTCAGCAAGCAGCAGGAGCTGAGTAGTAGTTGCCCCTTTACACCAGCAGGCAGCCTCCTGTTTGCCACTCTTCCCACCATTCCCTATAATTCATTCCCTTTATGACCTGCTTGGCCCCTGTAGGTGCCTGAAATAAGCAGTCTAGGTGAGCATCTTAAATATACACACAGTCTTTGGTCTATTCTACCCATCGAAGTCATTGTGGTCCTATTGACTCAAACATTAAATCATGTTACCCCTCTGTTCACAGCCCTTCAATGGCCCCCATCGCCCTCCAGGTAAACAACAATGCCCTTACAAGGACCTTGTCTTGGACTACTTTGTCCCCGTTTTCTCACTCCTCCAGCTTAGTTCTTTCTGTGCCTCAAACCCACCAAGTACACTCCTGCCTCTGGGCCTTTGCATGTGCTTTGCCCTCTGCCTGGAACACCCTTCATCCCACATGGCTGCCAGCTCAGGAGTTTGCTCAACTGGCACCTTATCAGTGAAGCCATCCCCCTACCCCCAGATATGCCTCATTTTTTTCCATAGCGCTAATTATTATGTGACCTATTTCTATTACATATTCATTTTCTGTTGTCACAGACAGCCATGTAAGTTCTGTAGGGAATGAGAGTGGGGGAGATTTCTTGTTTGTTCACTACTGTAAGCCCACCACCAGAGCAGTGCCTGGCACAGAGGAGACACTGAATATGGTGTGTGTGTATGGAGAAAAGTCTACGATGGTTCAACATTTATATGTGAGGCACACATACATAATCTTCCCGAATAAAGATATCTTTATATACATATAAAGCTTAGAGATGCAAAGATCCATTGTTTTATCCTGGCCTGTAAAGATACAATGCTATAAAGATAGCGATATTTATATCTATAGCGTTTCCAGATTAAAGGCCAAACAATGACCAGTCACAGAGGCAAGAACAATGGGAGAGCTGTTTACAGTTTCTTTGCCAGGCACACTGTTTCTGGAAGCTCCTTTTTTTTTTTAAATAAGTGCTATTAACCCTTGTGTGATTGTTTGACTTTTTCTAGAAATAGCCACAGTTGGCCAACTTTTCTGTGTCTGACAAGTTAGAATCTAAACGTGGGATACTCAGATTTACAAATGGCCCTTAGAAATGGAGAGGCGGCCGGGACTCAGCCCCAAACAGCCCTGCCCCTCTCTGCAGCTGTACCTCTGCCCGGGCCGACGGGGTAAGGACCATCTGGGCAGCACGGACCCTGCTTATTCCATCAAGAGTCCACGTAGACGTGCTGTGCGTCTACCCTGTGAGTCTCCAGGGCCCTAAGCCCATGCCATCCATTCCCCGCTCCCCTGCCCAGGCAGACAGAAGCCCTCCTGGGCCCAGAGAAGTCGTATCTAAACTCCCATCAATCCAAACATGCATCCTTCCCCCAGACAGGTCTGACACTTGCACTGTTCTGGGGAAAAGCCATTACTGTCAGGACTTGAGCCCACTTTCCTGATCTGGAGAAGGTTTTTCATGACATGCATCCCAACACGGGCTTATTTCAAATGCTTCAGTTCCCCATTGTAGACGAAATGGGTGAGAGTCGGTCTGCAGAGCCGGACGGGCCCAGCTGCTGAGCCCAGTGGGGGCTACTTTGCTGGTCTTGCTGCTCCCAGCAGCGCATCTTCCTTCCCCCAAGGTCCTCATCCCTTCCCAACCCACTGCCAGAGACCTCACCTCTCACCTCCCAGCCCTCACTCCCTCCAGGTAAAGGATCAAGGGGGTGTTTCTAGCTTCCAGGCGGTCCTCCACTGCTGAGAAATTTGAGGTGTACTTGTGGACTGGCGGGGGGTCATTTCATTCCCCAACCCCACAAGAACCTTTTGCGGGGGAGTGGGGGGGTGGGAAAGTTTCTTTTCCTCCCTTAAAAAAACCACTTCCGGAGGCAAGCTTCGGGAGAAAAGGAAAAGCAGATGTCAGCCCGTGACATAGAATAATCGCTTCGCTCAGTGCTTGTATTTTCCTACCAATTTTGTATTTTTCAAAAAGGACAATAAAAGAATTGTACTCTCGGCTAATTAATGACAAGCTGGTAAAAGCATCTCCTCATTGTCCCATTTATTTCTCCATTTCTCCCAGTTAGCAGTCCTGTCTCTGAAATGAATCAATGTCGTTTACACAATGCTGTCACCCCATTGTTCCTTTATCATCCTCCATTTTCATAAATCGGGGTGTTAATCCCTTAATGGCTTTTCTCAGTGCTTTAAAAAAAAAAAGGAAAAAAAAAAGGAAAGAAAAAAAAAAAAAAAAGCCCAGCCCTGCTCTTCTTAATCCTCCAGTAGACAATGCGTGTTTACACAGGCGGTCCTGTGTTTACTAAAAAAAAAGCAGGTCCAGTTGCATATTTAGACCCTTCTGTTTGTTGGCTAAACGGGAGGTCCCTCACCCTTAGGGATCTGCCTTTTCCCCAGGTAGAGTCTGCCTCTGCTCTAGCCCCAGGTTCTCTGCTGGATCTTGGATGAGACCTCTGACCTTTGCCCTGGTGGCCCAGGAAGGCCTTGCCATGTGGGGCACAGGATGGGAGAAATGGGGTAGGGATGTCTGGTCCTTCCTGGGCTTCCCAATTCAGAATCACAGTGACTTCTTACTCTCCTTCTACTGGGGCAGCAGTTCTTAAAATGGGGTCGCTGGGCGGGGTCAGCAACACCAGGAAACTTGTTAAAAATTCAAATTATCAGACCCACACCAACCTGCTGAATCTGAAACTCTGGGTGAAGGCTTAGCAATCTGCATTTTAACAAGCTCTCGGGGGATTTCTGATGCACCCATGAAATTTGAGAACTACTGTACTAGAGAATTTAATTTGAAGGTTAAAAAGTAAATACGTGAAAATAAAGATCATTGAACAAATATTGGCTGACTTCTGGTTCCTATGTGGTAAGACTCTGGGGTCCAAGCATTGACTGAATCAGAGCTGGTACAAGCCTTCAAGAAGTTCCCAGTCTACTGAGTGAGCTCCCCCTAAGTTAAAGCCCTGTCCAGACCTCCTCCTCGGTTCTCAGGCCTCTGCCCAAAGACTGGCATAAAGTGCTAGGTATCATCTTCCTCATCATCACCACCATCATCACCATCATCACCATCATCATCATCATCATCATCATCATCATGGGGGTTGGGAGTGAATCAAGAACCTTTTCTCAGCTTTCGCTGCAGGAATGGGGGTTTCATCAGAATCTCATGTTCCATCATTTAGTGAATGTATCCTGTCTGAGCTCTCGCTCTGGTCAAGGCCACGTGCAGGCTGCTGGGGGCTCAGTGTTAAATCAGAGAGTCTCTGCCCTCAAGGAGCTCTCTGTCCAGTGAGGACACAAATAACTTGCACAAAAAACTTGCAAAGCCACCGGCACAGGCTGTGAAAGCCCTTCTGAAGTGGCACAAAGGCTGCATGATCAGCCCAGTGTGAGGGGTCGTGGTGGTGGAGGAGATGATGGTGATGGAGATGGTGGTGGTGGAAGTGGTGATGATGGTGATGGAGGTGATGGTGGTGGTGGTGATGATGGTGATGGAGGTGATGGTGGTGGTGGTGATGATTGTGGAGGTGGAGATGGTGGTGGTGGTGATGGTGGTGGTGGTGGTGATTAAGATGGCAGTGGTTAGGTGTCAGACTTCACAGAGGATATCCTTAATTTGAACCTTCCAGACTGAGGCAAAATCCTTCTGTTAGACTTGTGGGAACGAACATTCAAATCAGAATGAGCAGTTTACGCAAAATAGAAAGATTTGAACTGCTAAAGCAGTTTTCTATGGGTGGCCATGATGGAAGTGTGAGTTACTGAGGATTCCAGGGTTGTATCTCAACTCTCCAGCCTTAGGTATGAGGTCCAAGAGCTTAGAACAACTGGAAAAACCCTGAGAATTTTAGGTTTATGGACTAGACTCTGACTCATACTAGCTTAAACCATAAAAGGAATTTATTGGCTTCTATGCCTGCATTGTTCAAAAGAGTTCAAGAAGCTTCAGGCATAGCTAGATCCAGAGGCTCAGGCAACTTATCAGAATACTGTATGTTGGCCCTGCTTTCTTCTTTCTGGGCTTCATTTTCAGACAGATTCTCCCTGACTGATGGTCACTGGCAACTTTAAGCTTATTGAATCTTTATGCTTAAAAATCTGGAGAAAAGTGGGCATATTCCCACAGTGGTCTCAGAAAAAGTTCCAGGAAGACCTTCCTTGGCCCAACTTCCATTGCATGACTCTCCCAGAATCAATTGCTTTGATTCATGTCCAAGCCAATTGGCCAGACCTGGGTAATTAAAATAGGAAGAAGGTGGGGTGGGATGGTGAACTCCATTTGAATGGCATGGCCGAGAGTGGAAGAGAGAGGGGTGATTTCCAAAGGAACTTTGCAATGTTCTTTTTTTTTTATCCCCAGAAAAGCAGCAGTGGATTTGCGCCAGCAAGAAAGAAAAATGTGACTTGAGCAAAGAGCTAGAGACAGTTGAGTAAAAATAATTGAACTATGACGAAAATCATGTATGTTCATATATGCACAGATAAAAGACTGAAAGGATGATCACCGAAAGGTTGGAATTGGTTATCGGTGATGGGATTAAGAAATGCCTTTCCTTTGGCTGGGTGGCAGCAGAACATGGTCAGAGGCAGACAGATTTACTTGTGAATCCTGGTTCTCCTGCTTCAAACTAGAGAACTCAGGCTGAGCATCTTTGCCCCTCTGAACTTGAGTCAAACATCTGTAAAATTGAACACCCCAACTCCTTCCTAACACTCACTGATGGGCATAGAATGGTGGATATCATCATCATCATCATCGTCACCGTCATCATCACTTCTCTTGGCTGTCTTATAATGAACAGGTGTTACTTTATGAGAACCAAAACCATCTATCCCACATGGCTTAGTGTCTAATAGTAACATGTCTTTACTCTTCTATTGTCTTCATTAGCATAACTTTACCATTCCATGAGTACTTTTGCCCAGTCAATTAACTTTGCTGTTCATTACAGGAATAGCCCATAAACTCTTCAATAGCAAGCCTCTAACAACATTTTATCCCCCAAGACTCTTTGAAACCCTTGCGTCAAAATTGTCACCTTGCTGTTTCCATCAATCCTCAGCTATCTTAATATGGTCCTTACTGAATGCTAACCAACTGCCCCTCCCACCACTTTGAAAACCCTCCTTAAATCAGAGTACAGAATCTCAGTAAAAATGACCCTGCCTTTCCCTCTTTAAGATGCCCCCCAAGCTCTGTTAAAGTGGCACTTTCCACCGCAGTGACGGATAGACTCAGCTTTGCCTTATCAACAGGTTGTTAGTGATAATTGGGGAGCCAGCATTGGACCTCTATAATAAAAAGCTATAGAACTATATAACTACTTTTGCATCACCTTATTTAGAGGGCACGTGGAAGTGTCTACCACTGCAGGAAACTTTGCCCTCCTTCCTTTAAGAAATGGAAGCAGCTAGGTTTATTGGGAAACACATTGCCTGAGGCTCTTGAGACAATTTTATAGTTTTTATTATTACAGTTTGAAATGACCTGTTTCTTTGTGATCATTAGTTTAATGTCTTTCTTCCTGCCAAAACTATAACTCCATGAAGGCAAGTGTTGTGTCTTATTCATCATTTGTCTCTAGCATCTAGAAAAGTACTTGGCATGTGGTAAGTACAGTATTTGTTGAATGAATGGATGAATGAGTGGATGAATGGGAGACAGGCTCTAGGTTACAGGCTGGATCTGCTACTGATTTGCTGTGTGCCTTTGGGCAAGCCCATCCTCTTTCTGGGCCTCAGTTTCCCCACATGAACAATACAGGGTAGGTTGACACCTGGAATCCACATCTACTTTTACTGGCAGTTATGGTTCTAAAGGCAGCAGGAGTATCTCAGGCTGGGTAAGAATGTTGATGATTGATGACTGCCCTTCAGGAGGCCTGAGGTCGGCAGCCCCGGGATTCACGGTAAATAATTCCAAATTCTCAGGTCTGGTTCTCTTTCCAATCCCTGAGACCAGGCAGGATGAACGGAGGTCGAGATATATCCTATTTATCAGCCACTGTATTCAGTTCAAGTGTGGTTGTCTCCTGGGATGTGTGTAGGTGGGTGCAAACTCTGTAAGTGGGCCTTAGCAATATAGTGTAGAGGGAAACCTTGGTCCCTTTTTCTTGTTTTTCTTCTGGTCATGTCAGTTGTCCCCAGTCCCCAGCTTAGCCTGCTTCTTGAAGGGAAAAAGCTATCAGCTTTTTATACCTCCCTGGAGATTTAAATGTCTCATCTCCCTGCCAGAAACATTTACAATTATGATCTCTCATTATGAAATACAAGGCGGGACCCAGTTCTAACCTCACAAGTGATTCTTGTACTTACCTACTGTGTGACCTTGGGCAAGCTATGTCACCTCTCTATTGCTTGATTTTCTTGTCTGCAAAATAGATATAATGCTAGTAGCTGCCCCATCGGGTTGTTGAGAGATTAAATGAGTTAATATAATAAAATACTAGGATGGATGTACTAGGTTTCGTAGCTGCCAGCCATTATGGTCATCTCAGAAATGATGGTATAATGATGGTATAACAAGAAATGCCTGGTATACCCTGACTCGATGTCCAGTCTGCAGTTGAATATGACTCAGCAAAAAAAAAAAAAAAAAAAAGACGGTACTAGATACAGGCAACCTCTTGGATGGAACTCAAAGACATTAGGCTGTGTGAAAGAAGCCAGCTTCCAAAGGTGGAGTACTATATCATTCCGTTTATATGACATTCCCAGAAGACAGAAAAAAAGTGATGGAGAGCAGATCAGTGGTTGATGGAGATTAGGGGTTGGGAGAAGATTTGACTGTTTAAAAAACCAGCAGGAGGGAGATTTAGGGGTGATAATTCTGTTCTATATCCTGATTGTGTTGGCGGCTACAGGACTCTGTATATGTAATAAAATTCTTAAAACTGTGAACCTACCAAAGTTAATTTTTGTATCATAACTTTTTTGTTGTTTTGGGGTTTTGTTTGTTTGTTTGTTTTGGCCACGCCAAGCAGCATGCAAGATATTAGTTCCCTGACCAGGGATTGAACCCGTGCCCCCTGCAGTGGAAGCGTGGAGTCTTAACCACTGGACTGCCAAGGAAGTCCCTGTGTCATCATTTTTTTAAATGTTGGGGCTCGATAAATGTTGTTGCCTTTCTGCTACCTCCTTTTTCCTGGTAAGATTTAAAAAAAAAAAAAAAAGATAACATGTCTTTAGATGCTTTGGAAAGCAGAAAGCATCGTACACAATGCCTCACAGTAGAGAAACAAGCTGAGATGTTTGAAACCTGCTGCCACCTGCTCCTGGTCTCTTGTGAGAAGGCCCAGGCAAGTGACAGCTCAAGATCAGAACCTGGGCGTAGGCGGGAGCTATTTAGAACGCCTGTAAGCTATTTAAAGAGATCTAAATGTGCCATTTCCTAGTTATTCTGAGGTGCGGCTATAATTGCCGTTCTTTCCAAATAAATCCTTCAGATTAAATGGATATCGAGTGCGTAAGTTCAGCGCTTGCTCATGGCACGCGAACCTTGTCAAAGTTTGGGGTGAGTCAGTCTAGATGAACAGGAGGGAGTTGGCAAACGTTGTTTTAGTTTTAACACTATCATTGGGGGCTGGTGTTGAACACTTACATTTCTGGGAGAGAAAACTCAGGCCAGATAAGGCAGCTGGGGGCACCACTTGGGAGTCAGAGAACTCTTGACTTGGCAACAAAGTTGTATAATTTAGGGGGAGTTCCTTCCCTTCTCAGGCTCACTTTTGCCACCTGCTCTCTGGCAGCGGTATGGGTTGAACTTGATCATTGCTAAGGCTTATGGTTGAGACCCCGTCCCTTCTTTCTGCTTCTCGGGGCAGAAATGCCTCCTCTTATCCCATTAGCACTTGCCTATATGTGGAGTGTTTGTAGGGCACTCCATGACTCCACCAAGGCAATTCTAATCAAGTCTGTCTTGTACTGAATGAGCATCCTTTACCCATCTGCCTGTGCAAAAGGGATTCTTCGAGCAAACTGGTGTACAAATGCCAAGGGGCTCCGCAGAGCACCCGAGAAACGTGCCCAGAGGTGCCGTTAGGATGTGGGAATTATGAGGTGAGCAGGAAGAAGCCAAAAAACCAGGGAGCCACTTGAGCAGAGAGCATAAACATAAATATCCCCCCGAGCAGGCCCCGGCACTGGGTTTTTTATGTTGATGTGCTAATCTGTTATCCGCTAAGGGTTTATTTACGCCGTTTCGGTATTCCTGCGATTCATTTATCTGCATAAGAAGAGGCACTAACAGGACAGTTCCTCATGAACAAGCGTCCCTGTGTGATCCCCACTGCTGTTTATAATCCTTCACGCCCAGATCTATAATTCATGAGCTGATGGCCTGGTGGCAGTTTCCATAAAGGCCATGCCGGGCACCCGGTCGTTAAGGCTCGCGCTGTCACGCGCGGAATCAAAATCAGCCCACTCCCCTTCTATTCATCACGACGCCACCGACGTGTGGGCAATGATATTATCCAAATATTATTAAAACTTTGAACCCTGTCCCCATAAATTATGGCCAAATGGCTCCGTGGCCATTAGGAGAGGGGGATCGATGGGCTTCAGTTGCCGCTGAGCAATTATGTGCTTAAAAGGAAGCATGGCTGAACATTCTGCTAGTAAAAAAGAGAGAAGCTGGGATCGTTTGTTACTGCTGGGGTGTTCGAAGCCGGATCGCTCAGGCAGGTCAAGTCAACCTTACAGCAGGACAATTATCTGCCAAGAGAGACCAAACATCTGTTATTAAGTATGTACAAGCATCAAGGCAACATGCTAGAAATCTTGTCCACTTCAAACACTTGGCGTATTCCACGCAATACCCCCCTTGCTTTTTGTTACTGCAGCCGTCAGCTTTGAAATATGCCCTATCTTCCCTCCCCCGGCCCCTCGCTTTAATGTACCCTGCAGCTGCTAAAGATGGTGTTGTAATTTTAGAAGGACCTTGCTATCTTTCTCTGGCTCTTTAAGTAATAATAATAATTTTCGTTGCATTTTTTTTTTCCCCTCCCAAACTTTCTTTTGCATTGATTAGTTATTCGAGGAGTATTGCCAGGGTGGAGATAACATATGGTTTGAAAGTGCAAGGTCAGTCCGTGTTTAGATGAGAAGACCAATTCTCTCTTTGATTCCAGGATCTGCAGCAACTGGCAGGCTGGTACAGGGCATGGGAGAGAGACGGTTCTGTGCTGGGCTTATGAAATGGGAAAGAAGGTTTTTAGGTTATCGTGGTTTCCTGGACCATCTGTGGGTCTTGGAATCCTGGGGAAGGAGGGAGAGGCGCCCAAAACTCACATAAGAGGAAGTGGGGAGCAGGCTAGAAAATCAGGCTTCAGACCCAGAAAGTGGGCAAAGCTGGGGGTGGGCAAGGTGGCAGGATGAGGGCAATGGCGGTACCCGGAGAGATAACATTGTAATCACTCCAGCTGAGCATTTCCAGACAAGAATAACTGGAGTTGCAATTTTCCTCTCATAAAGAAGCAAAGGATAATATTAAATAAGGAGAGTTGGGCCATGTTTGCGGAGGAGGAAGGGCAGTATCTCCTTGGCTAAATGACGTAGTAATAACAGGCCGGTTTCCTTTCTTCTCAAGGAGAATGGAATCTCCAGATCTTCTGGGGCACTTACAATATGAACATCTTAAGGATATATGAAGTCTGGATTAGCTTCAAAGTAATCCAGGGTGGAAAGGGGATGGGTGGGGCTATAGATGAAACAAAAGTAGCCCTGAGTTAATAATTTCTGAAGCCCAGTCATGGGTACAGGGGGGTTTATTAGATTATTCTCTACATTTTTTATTATATCTGAAAATTTTCCGTAATTAAAAAAAAAAACGTCAAGTGGCAGAACTCCTTTCTGATGTGAGCCAGCGAAGAACTTATCTCCCCAGGATTGAGGTCTAGGGGAAGAAACCCAGAGAATGAAGACCAGTTTGCTTGGTTGATTGACTCGTTTGTGGGACTCTCTGCTCTAATCCAGCCTGTGAAAACTTCTCCCAGAAAAACCTGCTTAAAACAATGTTTTATCATGCTCCCTCTCAGAGGCCCACAGGGCTTCCTGGCCCACCTGCACCAGCTGAAATTCCTTCAAGATCTGCGATAACAGGGTCTCGCCCTGCTTCTCAGGCCCAATGTCTCATTCCTCCACCTCTTCCCACCAGGAGTCTGGCAGGAGAGTCATGTGGCAGTGGTGGCGGACGACAAGTGGACACAGGAATGGTACAACCAAGGGTATTCCAGGACTTCCCTTCCCTATGATCTTTCCCCTCCTGTAAAGGTATCAGTTGCAGTGGCATGGCCTTTGACCCCTGGCCTCTCTTCCCTAGGTAGGTACTGGAAGAAGGCAGCTCCAGGATAGCTACTTGACGTCACCACAGAGGAAAGGAGGAAAGACACACAGATGACCAGGATCCAGACCCCTTCAAAAGCACAAGCAACTTTTTCCTTCTCATAAAGGACTACATTGACCTTTAAAATGGTTCTGCTAGGAACAGGCCACACCAGGGAATAGAGTAGGAGAGATACCTGAGAACTAAATATATCGTTGAATGAGGGCAAGTATTCAATATATGGGAGTCACGGTAGATATATGATGTCTTTGTGTCAGAATCCATTCCCACTTCTTCTGAAAAAAATCACCCCAAGTTTCCTTTGGAGAACCAGCCCTTTTCCCCTCCAGGTTCATAGAATGTTAGTGGAATTGACCTCACGCCCAACTCCCCACCCTTTTCAGAGGCAGTCATGTAACCCAGGCACAGCCCACTGGGGCATCCCTTGGCCAGAGTGATTGGTTTAGGGGTGGTCATGTGATGGGTCGATGTAGCCAATGAGATTCAATTCTGAGACTTTTGCTGAAACTCTAGATGAAGAACACAGTTAGCAAACTGGTAACTGATGGGGAGAACCTACGTGAGAGTGAGTTACTACAGAAGAAAGCAGAGAGATGGAGAGGGTGAGAAATCTGCTCTGAAATGATTCAGGGATGTGAACTAGTTCTTTCTTCTTTTTTGTTTGCTCATACAGAGCTGGATTTCTGTTACAACCAGCAGAGTTCTTGAAACTGAGGGCTAACCTGATTAGGCTCTCCAGACCTAACCTGCCTTGCTTGCTTTTAAGTTGATTTTAAACTAAACTCCCACTAGCTTCCTTAAAGACAACACCTCTGATGGATGGACGACTATAGTAACTGCTGCTTACATTGTTTTTCAGAAACTTGGAGCTAGTTCTTGCCCAGTTCAGACCCACTGAGACCACCAACCACTCAACTGGGCCTGTGTGAGTGTCCAATGGATGACCTTTTGGCATCAGAGGGCCAAAAACTCCACCTTCAGAACATGCCAACGCTGCCACTTTCTGAACATGTGTCCTAGAAAGAGCCATGAAGCTCACCTATGCTTGTGCAGAACCCCGATTACCTCACTTTTCTTACCTCTAATCACTTTTCCCCATGCCTCAGACCACCCTTCCCCTTTATCTGATAAATATTCCTAAACCCTATCTTCGGAGAGGCAGATTTGAAGTTTGTTGTCCTGTTTCCTCACTTGTCTGCCTCAGGAATAAAGCTTTTCTCTGCTGCAAACCTTGGCAGCTCAGCGTTTGGCTTGCTGAGCATCGGGCAAACGAACCTGTTTTGGTAACATCCTGGCTGACATAATGGCTTAGCATCCTGTAGGTGACCAGAGGAAGGCATCCAGCCCAGTTGGTCAAAAGAGGAGAGGAGTAGGAGCCTCAGCCATGAGGTTGAGTGAGATGCTAGGCCAGTGACAGGAAACCTGTGTTCTGTGCCCACGGGGACATCAGTGACTGCCCAGGGTGTCTTTCCTGGTGAGTTCAGGTGTGACCCCAAGTCCTTTTCCACCCAGTGTTGCAGGTATAGCCAATACTGATTGGCCACACTTGGCACAAGGACAGACCTATCTGCTATTCCTGCTTGAGGAAAGGAGCCAGGTAGGGGCTTTTTCTGGGAGACTTGAAGTGGACGGCTGCTGTAGACTCAATGATGCTTTGCAGAATCGAGCCCCAGGCTCAGAGAAGGCATGGTAGTGTTGAGGGGGCTTGCTGGTAAAGTCCTTAAACTGTGCCCCTTGACTCAAAACAGAGGTCAAGGGCAGCCTTGTTTGGGCTCTGGACACCTTCTCAGGGGCAGCCGATCTGAGCTGGCTCGTGTAAATGGATGGGACCAGTAATGAAGCCCCCTCAAGGCCCCAGGCACTGTGTCAGCCTCCTTACTAGAATAGCAGCATGGTTTCCCAGAGCCAAAATGCCTGAGGTCAAAGCCTGGATTTGCTCGCCTTTTAGCTGTGTGACCTTTGGCAAGACACTTACCCCTGAGCTTAGGTTCTTCATCTGTGAAATGGGGATAATAATACCACCACCTCCCTGGGTTAGTTAAGGGAATATTAAGTTAGTTTACTTAGGTAAACACTGAGGTAAAGCACTGAGAACAATGCCTGATGCATATTAAGTAAACAAACAAATAAGTACAATCTCCTTTACTTTTAGGGGGTCAGTTGAGGGTCTCACTCAGAGGTAAGGGAGTCCGTCTTGATTGAATTCTTGTATTTACTCCTCTCATTCTCTTGTTTTCCCTCCCATTCTTTCAGCAAATGTTTAAGTGCTGACCCTGGTCCAAACTCTGGAGTTTTATCTCCAGATGATTTCTTCAGATTTCTTTGAGTTCTTGGATGACCTGAGTCTCAACAGAGCGCCTAGATGTAAAACTCAAAATCTCAGTTCACACACAGGCAGCTTCAGAACAATGTCTTGGGCCTTTCTGTCCATGTGATTCACACTCTTTCGCTTTCCTTGCCTAGCAGAACTTCTCAGAAATGAGATCCCTCCTTCTTAGATCTGGGAAACTAGGGCTTTAGGAGACGAAATAACTTGCCAAAGGTCCATCAAGTAAGAAGTGGTAAAGCTGGGTTTGCAACCTGGGTTTGACTATTCTTTTTTTTTTTGAATTGAAGTATAGTTGATTTACAATGTTGTGGTAGTTTCAGGTGTACAGCAAAATGATTCAGTTATACGTGTGTGTGTGTATATACACACATATACATATTTTTTTTTCAGATTTTTTTCCATTATTGGTTATTATAAGATATTGAATATAGTTCCCTGTGCTATACAGTAGGTCCTTGTTGTTTATCTATTTTATATATAGTAGTTTGTTAGTTGTTAATCCCAAACTCCTAATTTAACCGTCCTCCCCTTCCCCTTTGGTAACCATAAGTTTGCTTCCTATGTCTGTGAGTCTGTTTTTCTTTTGTAAGTAAGCTTATTTGTATCATTTTTTATATTCCATATATAAATAACATCATATGATATTTGTCTTTCTCTGACTGAATTCCTTCACTTAGTATGATAATCTCTAGGTCCCTCCATGTTGCTGCAAATGGCAATATTTCCATTCTTTTCTATGGCTGAGTAGTATTCCATATATATATTCCATATATATCTATATATTCCATATATATCTATATATATATCTATATGTATATGATACCTTCTTTATCTATTCATCTGTCCACGGACACTTAGGTTGCTTCCAAAGACTGCTTCTTACATCACACTGATGTGGGCTACCTTATCACCAACTGCCTTGCTTGATGTTATGCTTTGTGGCCAACGTTTCTGTCTCTCCCACTGCATCATGGAGCTCTGGAAATCTAGAGCCATATTGCATTCATCTCTGCCTTTCCCCAGAGTAAGCCCTCAGAACGGCTGTAGAGTTGCATTGCTGGGAAGTTCATGTAAATTGCCCAATGCTGCGAATCACGTTAGCAACTGGACAAGTGCTAGAAATACACCCTCTCTTTGAAAGCCCCTCAAGAGCCTGCCCTGTACACTCCTTGTTGAGTTGCAAAAGGATGTCCATTTCCTGCTGAGATCTTTGTCCATTTCTCTGACCTGCAAGGTCCATGCCTAGGATTGGGCTTCTGGGGACAAGTGGCCAGAGAACTAAGTGAAAGGCAGCCTTGGAACATCCCCTCTGGGCCACATCCCCTCTCCTTCCGCAGCGGTTCAAGCAGCCAGGCCCTCCAGGCCCCGGTTACCAGCATCTCCATGAAGGGTTACTAATTGCACCGCCCAAGAAAAGTCCTCCTCTGGCCTGGGAACGGGCCTCTTCCCTTATGATTTCCTGTTCACTGGCCTCTCCCTAATTTATTGCTCCTGTTTATGATTCGAGGTTAAACGCTTTCAACTCCATTTTCTTCAAAACATAGATTTCACTCCCCGCTTCAGGTGACCAACTTCGCGTTGTCTCTGAACAGCAGGTTCCTGGAAGGGAGGGGGACGGCAGCCTAATGAGACCTCCTGCTCCCTCCCGGGTGAGGGGAGCAGCCTGGGCTCAGCTTCACCGTTTCCAAATTACTTCCAAAGAATGTCCCCATAGCCAGCTTTCAGAAGCTGCATTGTGTGTTAGTGCGTCCGCACGGTCTTAACATTTTAGACACACCCATAGGTAAGAGACACTGACAGCGGGTAGAAGGGGAATGCATCTGGGCCCAGCATGGTGGGAGGGCCTGGAGGAGCTGAGTGGGCGTAGGGAGAGTGGGAGAAAGCTGGGGACAGAGCTGGCTCAGACTGGCACCTGGAGGGAGCCCAGGGCCCACCTGGAGTAGCCATTTCTCAAAGAACACAGTCTGTTAGGCAGATATGCCCATTTCTGGATCCCAGATTCAAGGTCTGCCTCTAGCCATGATCTGCCTCTGGCCAGGGGCAACCACTCACCTGTTTTACAAGGCCCCTGGGGATGCCTGGTCCTCTGAAACCACACCATTCTTGGCAGGAAGCCTACCTGGGGATGCTGGCCGGCCTCTCGTTTGGATTCACCTTGCGAATTGTTGGGGCTTCTCTAAACCCCTAGTCTAGGTTACTTCCAGTTCCGGGCCATCCATCTGCTTTCCTTACCTGGATTCACAATATGCTCATTCATTTATTTGTTCAACAGGCTGATATTTATACCTACTCTGGGGTCAGGCACTGGATTAGGCCATGGCATGAAGAGCGATGAATTGGATGCTACCCTATGAAAGCACTGAGGAGGGAGGGTGAGGGAGGTCATTGTCAGAAATGCGACAGTTTCACGTATAAATGTACATGAAACCATTTACAGGGCTTCCCTGGTGGCGCAGTGGTTGAGAATCCACCTGCCAATGCAGGGGACACGGGTTCGAGCCCTGGTCTGGGAAGATCCCACATGCCGCGGAGCGGCTGGGCCCGTGAGCCACAACTACTGAGCCTGCGCGTCTGGAGCCTGTGCTCCGCAACAAGAGAGGCCGCGATAGTGAGAGGCCCGCGCACCGCGATGAAGAGTGGCCCCCACTTGTCGCAGCTAGAGAAAGCCCTCGCACAGAAACAAAGACCCAACACAGCCATAAATAAATAAATAAATAAAATTAAAAAAAAAAAAAAAAAGGTATATGTGGAAGATTTCATCCAAATTAAAAAAAAAAAAAAACCATCTGTATACTTTTTTTTTTTTAATAATGTGAGGTTTTTTTTTTTTAAATTATTATTTATTTATTTTTGGCTGTGTTGGGTCTTCGTTTCTGTGCGAGGGCTTTCTCTAGTTGTGGCAAGCGGGGGCCACTCTTCATCGCGGTGCACGGGCCCCTCACCATCGCGGCCTCTCCTGTTGCGGAGCACAGGCTCCAGACGCGCAGGCTCAGTAGTTGTGGCTCACGGGCCTAGTTGCTCCGCGGCATGTGGGATCTTCCCAGACCAGGGCTCGAACCCGCGTCCCCTGCTTCGGCAGGCAGATTCTCAACCACTGCACCACCAGGGAAGCCCCCATCTGTATACTTTTGCCACTTCAAGAATGCTGTGTAAATGGAATGCTTTAGTATGTAACATTTTGAGATTGGCTTTTTCTACACATAGCATTATTCCCTTGTTCTAAGGTCATAAAGTATAAGATGGGGGTCAGTGTGGGATAAATGGCTCCATTATTCTACATCCCGGGAAGCAAAATCCTGGTTCCTAATTGCTGCTAATATGACAGTTCCCTCTGCCTGGGATCTACCGTTCCTTCAATTGCCCTGGCTCTTTGCCAGTCACTGCATTAAGCAAAGGTGAACAGAACAGACACCCTCATGGAGCTTAGAGTAAATAATAATACCTAGTGTACAGTACTTTCTATGCACCAGGCACTGATCTAGGGACTGCATTAGCCCTGTACCCTTTCCCAGGGCAGCACCCCCCAGCCCCAAAATGGATGGGGCACCATTTTGTCTGCATGGCGATGATGGGGGTGAGATGAGACCATATTCTCCCACAGAGGGGCCTTTCTAATGCACCCTAAAGGTCACCACAAGTTAGTGGGCTCTGTCCACAGCACATGCAGAGGCTTTCACCCAAGGTAGGAGGGCACTGGTAAAATCGTATCTTGGGCATTGTCCGTGGGAATTTGGCAAATGCTTTTAAAATGATGACTCCAGTCATGCAAACAATTCCCCAGTGCAACCCCCTAATGCCATATGGTGTTTAGAGTCTGTGTATGCTGAAAGCTGCTCACCACTGTATCAGTCAGGGGGTGTTCTTGGCTGCTTTTTCCACAGGGGCCGTGGAGGAGACAACTCTGAACGGTTCCTCCTGGAAGATGATCGGGGACATGGGGTTCAGGGAGGGGTGAGGCTCCCGTTGTCTCTCCAGTTGTGATGAACTGGGTTTGTTAATAAACCGGGGGCTCCCTCTACTCCTCTCCATTCTCACCTCTCCACGTCTGCTTCAGCCCTCCCTCCGGGTTCTGTAAATTCAGGTTATTCAGTTTGATGGGGCACAGGGCCTGGCATGACTCCACGCTCTCCGTTTGGAATTCCATAATATTTTGTGCATCCTTTGTTGAGCCTGTCTTGGGCGATAATTCAAGGAAATCAAATAAGGAGAGTTTCAGAGAAGAGTCCCTCAGAAGGACTGATGGTTGCTATTCACTGAGCTAATTAATTGGTGCAGTTTAGCCCAACTCAGAAGATAATTTGTGCCAATATTAGATGTGATAGCAATATTTTCCAGGGTTCATCTCCTGCACTTAGAGGGATGCTTTAAATTTGCTCCAATTCCAGCTGTAAAGAGAAAATATAATATCTTGAGGAATGTGAAAGCCTCTAATATGTCAAGATTTAGAGAGTGCAGGGGGGAACAGAGAGAAGAATGAGAAGCAATGTAAATCCAGGTAGATCCCAATGGACCGAAAAATTTGTCAGATGACATATAAACTCACTGCATTTCTCTGAATCTGTTTTCTCCCCTGTTGCGTCCACAAAATTCATATTTTGAAGTTCTAACCCCCAGTACTTCAGGATGTACCTGTATTTAGAGCTAGGTCCTTTAAAGGGGTAATTTAGTTGAAATAAGCTCATGGGGTGGGCTCTAATCCAATCTGACAGGTGTCCTTATAAGAAAAGAAAATTAGTACACAGACACAATGAAGGTAAGACCATGTGAAGACACAGGGAGAAGACAGCAACTACAAGCCAAGGAGAGAGGCTTCAGAAGAAACCAAACTTGCTGACGTCTTGATCTTGGACTCCCAGCCTCCAGAACTGTGAGAAATAAGTTTGTTTAAGTCATCCAGCCTGTGGTATTTTGTATGGCAGCCTGAGTAGATTAATACATCTGCCTTGGATGGGAAGTGTGTGATTTTCCAGGGCAACCAGTGGTTAGAACAATGGACATGGCTTTGAAAGTGAACCTGGCTTTGGATGGGATGCTTTTGGGAGAGGGAGGGAGGGGGCTGGGCCAGGGTAGAGGGGAGCTGAAGTAGATCCTCAGCCTGTGAAATGATGAAGGGTAATTCCTCCCTGTGGGACCTTATTGCTCATCAATATCCTCAGGGGCAAGGGGAGGGGATGGACGAGTGGGCTGTGTTTTAACAGCACAGTTCTATTCTCTGCCGGGAAAGCTGCCATCTCCTCTCCCCATCTGCTCCTTCTCCTACACATTGGATACTTCCAATTCCACTATTAGGACTTTCCATAGCCCAAGGCCTGTGTGCCAAATCTGTAAGTGCATCAGGTTGCCTCAGGGTGCTCTATTCCCATCTCTGGGTGCCTCTCAAAGTCATTGACACAGAACATTCCAAGGTTCCAAGGTGTAAAAAGAGGTTCCCAGATCAGATAGTGAAGCACCGCGGATGTGGAAGTTACTAGGCTTCCAGTGTGTGTTGGGGGTTGCGGCTTGTTGCTCTCTGTTGCTTGTTCCCCAAGGACCAGCAAGTAGGAGTGGCTGGTGGATGGGGGTTCCCAGAGACCACAGGGGTTGGGCTTCGCTCGGTGGGAATGGGTTAGGTCTTGCTAGGCTTCTGGTTTCTCCTAATGACCATGCCCTTCCTCATCTCCAAGGATTCGTAAGGTTGTGAAAAGCCTTTTGGGTTCTGGGGAAAGTTGTGTAACTACCCTGGGTTCCTGTGCTAGAGGTTGGGCTTTGAAGACCTTGGCCTCTGGGCCTTGCGTGGTCAGAGATAGCTGTTCTGGGTGTGCCTTCCCTGCCCAGGGTGCTTTGGGGCTGTAAAGATGCAGTGGGACCATGTCTACCTCCCCAGCTGGAAATCAGTGGGGTATCACTGACACGCCAGTGGTGCTGCAAAGGAGATGGCGCATTGGTGGGCATCCACTTTGGGGGATTTTGGGTTGTTTACTTATCTGTCTCTGCCTCAGTTTCCTCTGCTGGAACATGCGGACATTAATAGTGCTTTTCTTGTAAAGCTGTTGCCAGGGGTAAATGAAAAACTTGCTGATGGAACTCTTAGCACAGTTCCTGGCTTAGAGTAGTATTTGATGATGATGATGAAGAAGAAGAAGAAGAAGAAGAAGAAGAAGAAGAAGAAGACCAATGTAGTATTGGCTGGGTCTTCTTTTAAGGATTCAAGGGGAGATATTCATCATGCTTCATCACGGTCCCAAGTACACAAACCTTCCAGATTATCCTCTCTTCTAGGGTATTTTTATAGCACAGGAGCAATGTCTCCTGTGGCTGCCTGAAGTGCCTCCACCCCATCCTCAGGCCAGTTTTTAGGGGACTGGTCCACGAGCCCGTCTCTTGTCTAATTCTTCCCTGGAGAGGCTGGATGCGGTGGGGGGACAGGGAAGAGGAGATAAGCTCCCATCCTCCTGACTGATGATTGATAGAACATCTGGTGAGCTGCAGGTGCCTCTTAGGTCTCTCTTTTGCCTACTTGATAATAGATGACCTCATCTGTCTCTCTACAGCACTTCTTTCTCCGTGCAGGTGACAGAGATGGAACGATCCCATCCTTCACCTGGAGGAAACATGACTTCCCAGGGAATGCACGCTGCGTTGCAGCGGGCCGAGTGGGGCATTCTGGGAGGTTGCCACACTTACTGCTTGCAGGCATTGCCGTGTGCTGGCTGGACCACCCGCCAATGACAGGGCACCTCTGGCCAAGCAATGGGAAATGAGAAGCTTTTCCTAGTTTCATGTAGAGTCTGGCCGCCTCTCACCTTCACTGTAACCCAGTGTCATTTCTTGTAGAAAGTAAAACACTGACTCCCCCTTTTAAAATTATATTATACTGAACCATTTAGGCATGCAAAAAAGCCACAGAGAAATATTTTCATAAACATTGGGGTACACAACACTCAGCTTAAAAAAGGAAGCATTGCAAATGCAGTCAGAGCCTCTTGTTTATACTATTTCCCTCCTTTCCTATAGAGCTAATCACTGCTCTGAATTTCCCCATACCTGTTTTTATAATTTTACTACATTTGTATGTGTTCATAAGGTTTTAAACTTAAAAAAAAAAATCATATCACCGTTGATAGTCTCTGGCAGCTATTTTTCCCCCAATATTGTTTTGTTAGTTCTCCATACTGTGTCTTCTTGGGCTTTTTCTTTTTTCTTTCTCTCTCTCTTTTTTTTTTTTTTTTTTTTTTTTTTTGCAGTTTAAGCTCTATAGCAATGAATAATCTTGTATATGTCTCCTTATGCAAAAGGGCAAAAATTTCTCTAGCATATACACGCAGGTGAGGAAATCCTTTAGCTCTTCTAGATGTCAACAAATTGCACTCTTGAATGATTTTACCAACTTATACCTGCACCAGAGACATAAGAAAGTTCCCACTGCTCTACTACCTCACCACATTGATTTGTTTAACTTTTAAAATGTTTTCCAACTGATCTCATTGGAAATGACGTTCCTCATTATGGTTTACATGGCATTTCACACACACACACACACACACACACACACACACACACAGAAGCATTGAAGCCTTTTGCCATAGGGTTTGGAAATGGTGTCTGATTGTGATGGGGGAGGATGTGCCTTCCAGGCAGACGTGGTCTGGATTTGACACCCTGCATGTGTGGTCTTGCAACGTTGAGTAGGTGGCTTTACCTCTCTGAACCTCAGTTTTACTCATCTGTAAAATGGAAAAAATAACACTATCTCAGAGTGGCTGGAGAATTAAGAGATGTGGTGTGTAGAGCATTTAGCCCAATGAAAGGTACACTAATCCTCAGGCAGATGGCAGCTGCAGATCCCTCTCTCTCCTTCCCTTCTGTTGTTCCTCCCTGCCTCCTTCCCTCCTTTTCGTTCACTCTAATCTAATGGAAAGGTAGTTGTGTTACATTTAAATGCAGGCAGGCAAACCCTAATAAGGCTCCCAGCATTACCTAGCATGGGTATCCTTCGGAGTCCCCTATTTCAACGAATAGTGAATAGTGCTTTGTAATTAGTATATTAATTGCATGCAAATAGATTGCTCTGTGTTGCTACAGAGCACCTCAGTTTCCCTGATAATTGACCTGCATCCTTGAAAATTCATGATCTGGGTTCATTTGCTCAGAAAACTTTCCTTTCAGCGGATCTAGAGTACACTTTGATCTGGCTGAGTTGAGTAATCATGAATTCCCAACTAATGGAATTCTAGAAGCCAGGTTTCACTGAGCAAACAAATGATAGCAGACAACCTACAGGAGAGGTTTCAACAAATTAATGACAGGACTATGCCCAAAACATAGGAAGAAGTTGTGCCTGGTTCTAGACCTTTGCTAAGTGATGTTTGCATTTCATAAATGTACTTGAATTCCATGTCTTTCATTTCAAACTGGGAAGCCACTGCTCATCAAATCTCTCCCTGTGCTAACATCTCTGACCAAGGTGGTGGGCTTTCATCAAATAACCAATTAACTTTCAGAATTAAACTATACAAGAGTACAGTTAATTACTTTGCTACTTTTTATCTTCCTTGGACGTTAATTCCCTATCAGTCTTTAGCTATAACACACACACACACCTATACACACATATCAATTAATCCAATGAATTTCCATTGGATGCCCATTATGTGCTAAGCTTCACCAAGTGGTAGACAAAAAGAGCCAGACCTAGCCTCTCAGAGCTCATGATTTAATGGGGGAGACAAATATTAAGCAGATAATCTTATAAGTAAAAAATCTCAAATTGCAATAAATGTTATAAAGTACAGAGTAAGGTGTACTGAGTGAGAAAAACAGAGTGAACATTAGAAAGGATGGTGGGGAAAACCTCTATGGGCAGTGACTTTTGATCTGAGACAGAAAGGATGAGAAAGGGTCAGCCAGGTAAAGGGCAGAGGAGATGATCCTCCAGACAAAAGGAAGGGGTGAACCAAGGCCCTGAGGTATGGAACAATAGACTCATTGTCTATTGGAGACACAGCTAGAAGGCCCATGTGACTTTTATCCCTTTTATCCCTTTAAAACCTTCCAAAATGGTTGCTGAGGCTCCAGCTATCACATCCAGATTCCAGATAAGAAAAGGGAGCAAGATGAGTATTTTAGAAAGCAACATAGTACAAATGCTGTGGTTAATACTAAAAAGGATCAAAATATTTCAAGGGATGAATTTTTATAAACAAATTCTACAATGAAAGGTATCACGTTACATGAAAGTTTTGTTAAAAGATTTAAAAATTTTAAAATCAGAAAATATTTAAGACTAAATTCTTTCAAAGGTTCAAACAAAAATGCGACCTGTATAATCTCCATAATAAAATGTGTCCTTGTATACCTCTCCTGGGTATTTTCAAATGTTAACATTTTAAAAGTTTGAGTGTTAGAGACAGCACTTAAAAGCTTCATGAAAATTCTTCCAAAAAAGTATACTTTCAGTAAAGCATTTTACCATTTTATCTAAGTAGTAAAGGGCCAGAGTAAATTGGAGGAGACTGGAGCGATGGGCAGGGACTGGTCATGAGGAACCTGGTACCGATTTTCCGGATTATTTCCTGCTGCCCAGTTCTTACTCCTGCTGTTGTTCATCTCTGGGTACGTACATGCTGCAGCCTTTATGTCTTTGCCTGAGCTGCTCTTTCCACCTGAAATGTATTCTCTACAACAATCTTCCCTACTTGGCAAAATTTTATCTATTCATCAAAGCTTCCTCCTGGGTCCCCCCAGCCACTTCTAGGAAAAAAGAGTCTCTCCCAACACCTACAGCATTTAGCTGCCCCTCATTTCATTTGTTTGCTAATTCTGGCTCTGGGCTTAACTTCTTCTTATCAACCTGTGCTCTACTTGAATATGAGCATCTTGGATGTGAAGACCAGTTCCCATTATCTTCATATTCATGCCTCTCCTTCCCTGTCCAGTATCCAGCCTAGGAGGTCAATATGTCTTAAATACCTTCTCCATGAGTGAGTGAAGTCATAAGTGAAATGAATAAATGGATTCTTCTTCCAAGTCATTAGCCCCTGTGTCTGAGACTGCTGGTTGCCTATCCAATATTCAATCTCCCTTTCTTCTTCACCAATGGAATCACAATTTTATTTGCCTGGCAATTTGTCTAGTTAAAACATTATATTATCCAGTGGGCATGGCCAATGAGATGTAAACACAACTTATTAGGTGGGACTTCAGGAACAGCTCCTTAAAAGTGGTTTATTCATCTGGATAGTATATCATTTACCTTCTTGCTCCCTTTTCTTGCCTGGAATCTGGATGTGATAGCTGGAGCCTTAACAACCTTTTTGGACCTTGAGGCAACCTTGAAGATTGAAGCCACTCATAAAATTGGTGGAGTACAAATATTGGAGCTTGGTTTCTGATAACCGTGGAGCACTGTGTCATCCTTGGATAGCTTACCTCAGAACTTCCTATCTTTTTTAAACCATTGTTATTTTCTCTTACATGCAGCCAAACCAAATTTTTTAAAATTAATTTAATTTATTTATTTTTGGCTGCATTGGGTCTTCGTTGCTGCGCATAGGCTTTCTCTAGTTGCGGTGAGCGGGGGCTACTCTTTTTTGTGGTGTGCAGGCTTCTCATTGCGGTGGCTTCTCTTGTTGCAGAGCACAGGCTCTAGGCATGCAGGCTTCAGTAATTGTGGCACACGGGCTCAGTAATTGTGGTGCACGGGCTTAGCTGCTCCGCGGCATGTGGGATCCTCCCGGACTAGGGCTCGAACCCATGTCCCCTGTATTGGCAAGCGGATTCTTAACCACTGCGCCACCAGGGAAGTCCCCAAACCAAATTTTTATTAAAAAGCCTCTCTGTCAGCATTTTCTCTCTTTTTCCAACCTTGCCATTTATTCTTCACTCCTCTGCACATCAAACAAATAAAACTCTACTGTGACCTCAGTGCCATCATTCAGGAACTGGTTTCATTTATTCATTCATCCATTTATTCAACAAGTATGTACTTAGCAGCATAAGATAGGCACCAGGCATTGAATTTCGTATGAGGACACAGAAATGACCAGAAGAGCTCCTGCCTCTGTCCTCAGGAGCTCAGATGTCAGTAAGAGAAAGACCTTTCTAATCAGGTAGAGCAGCTTGTTCAAAGGCCCAGGTCAGGAGCAACCATTGAACATTTGAACAACTGGAAGAAAGACACAAGAGCAAGGAGGGGAAAGTCAGGCCATGGAGGCTTTGGAGACCATAGAAAAGATGTCATGGCTTATCCTGAAGCATCAGGAAGCCACTGACAGGTTTTAAATTACAAATTATACTAAGGTATTAATGGCTTCTTGGTGATATTTGCTCTCCATAGGTCCATGCTTGAACTCACCAAAGGAATAAATATTTAATGGTGAAATTTATGGTTTGATAGTAAAGGCATTTAGGAGTGCGTAATACAGGAGTACCCCTGAAAACACACCAAGGGTAAATGCCACCCTTGTGAGAAGAGGGAGACAGGATGGTGGAGTAGAAAGACCCTGGGCTTGCCTCCTCTGTGGACACACCAAAACCACAACTACATATAGAGCAATCGTATCTGAGAAAGCCCTGAAGACTAGCATAAAAGCTTTTTCACAACTAAGGGCATAAAGAAAAAAAGACATCGAGACAATTAGGAGGAGTGAAGATGTGGTCTGGCCAAGACCCACCCCTGGCATGACAACCCATAGGCAGGAGAGCTAGCACAGCCACAGAGGTCCCCCCTGAAGAGCAAGGGGACCAAACCCCACATATGGCACCCCGGCCTGGGGAAGACCCCAGCCTGGCACCCTGCACTGGGAAGACAGGCCTCCATAATGTCTGGCTTTGACTGGGAGAGCTGGAGGACATAGGAAACCAAGACTCTGCTTTTAAAGGAAGCATGCAAAAAAACTCACTTGCTCTGAGTCCCAGCTCATAAGCAGCGATTTGAAAAGCACTGAGGTCATACATGAAAGAGATTCACTGACTGATCTTAGGGCATGTGCTGAAAGGACAGGGATCTGTTGGAATTTTCTCCAGGTACAGAATGTGCTGGTGGGTGCCATTTTTTTCTCACCTTCTACCTAGCTGGCCTAGCCCTGGTGGGTGCCATTTCTACTTTCCCTATCTACCTTAGCATCAATTTCCCTGCCCCAGCATTTACCTGAAAACTCACTCCAGCTGGTGCTCCACCAAAGTGGCCCCCTTCCCTGCCACACTGAGCAGGTAGCCTTGGCCAGCATTGAAGCCCCTCCAAAGTGGATCCCACCCCAGGGGCTGGCCCTACACACCAGAGCACCTGCACCAGTCACAGCTGGGCTTTACAGACAGCTGTGCCAGAGGCCCATCCCACACAATGGTGCACCTGCAGCAATAGTGGCCCAGCAACAATAGGAGGGTGCATGTGGCCCACACGATGAACGCTGCTGGCACACCTGGCTCTGCTGACTGGGGGACTGCCCTGTTGGGCCCCACAGGACACCTTCTACATAAAGCCCCTCTTTCAGGACCAGGAGAAATAGCTAATCTACCTAATACATAGAAACAAACACAGAGAATGAGGCAAAATGAGGAGACAAAAGCGTATGTTCCAGACAAAAGAATAAGACAAAACCTCGGAAAAATAACCAAATGAAGTGGAACTAAGCAAGCTACCAGATAAAGAGTTCAAAGTAATGGTCATAGAGGTGCTTCCCAAACTCAAGAGAAGAATGGAGGAACACAGTGAGAACTGCCATGAAGAGACAGAAAATAAAAGAAAGAATCAATCAGAGCTGAAGAATACAATAACAAACATGAAAAATATGCTAGAGGGAACTAACAGCAGATTAGAAGATGCAGAAGAATGGATCAGTTATCTGGAAGACAGGGTAGTGGAAATAACCTAATCAGAACAGCAAAAAGAAAGAAGAATTTTTTAAAATGAGGATAATTTAAGGGACCTCTAGAACAACATGAATTGTGCTAACATTTACATTATAGGGGTCCCAGAAGGAGAAGAGAGAGAGAAAGGGACAGAAAACCTATTTGAACAAATAATGGCTATAAACTTCCCTAACCTGGAGAAGGAAACAGATGTCTAAGCTCAGGAAGCAGAGAGTTCCAAACAAGATGTACCCAAAGAGACCCATATGAAGACATATTTCAATTAAAGTGTCAAAACTTAAAGAGAGAATATTAAAAGCAGCAAGAGAAAAACAACTAGTTACATATAGGGGAGCCCCCATATGACTACTAGCTGACTTTTCAGTAGAAACTTTACAGGTCACAGGGGAGTGGCATGACATATTCCAAGTGTTGAAAGGAAAAAAAAACTTACAGCCAAGAATACTCTATCTGGCAAGGATAATATTCAGATTGAAGGAGAGATAAAAAGTTTCCCAAGTAAGATAAAAGGCCACAAATTTTATGATTCCATTTGTATGAAATATGCAGAACAGGCAAATCTCTAGAGACAGAAAGCAGATCAGTGATTGCCATGAGCTAGGGAGATTTGAAGGGAAATGTAGAGTGACTGCTATAGGGTATATGGGGCTTCTCTTTGGGATGATGAAAAATCAATTATAAAAATCTGAATCTAAAATCAATTTTAAAATTGATTGTAGAGATGTTTGCCCAACTCTGTGAATATACTAAATACCGCTGGACTGTAAACTTTAAGTGGATGAATTGTGTGACATGTGAATTATATCAATAAAGCTGTTAAAAATGGAAAAAAAAAGTTTCCCAGACAGGCAAAAGCTAAAAGAGTTCATCACTACTAAACGGACTTTACAAGAAATGTTAAAGGGATTTCTTTAGACAAACAAACAAACAAAAATACCATAGTTAAAGATATAAAAATTATGAAAGAAAAAATCTGTATCTACAATAATTAGTTAAGGGATACACAAAACAAAAGCTGTAAAGTATGACATAAAAAATATAAAACATGGTGAGGGAGTAAAAATGTAGTGTTTTTAGTACGAGCTCAAGATTAATGACTTCAATTTAAAATAGACTGCTATAGACACAAAGCCCAGACGCGGAGAAAATGGCGGCAGGGGTCGAAGCAGCAGCCGAGGTGGCGGCGACGGAGCCCAAAATGGAGGAGGAGAGCGGCGCGCCCGGCGTGCCGAGTGGCAACGGAGCTCCGGGCCCGAAAGGTGAAGGAGAACGACCAGCTCAGAATGAGAAGAGGAAGGAGAAAAACATAAAAAGAGGAGGCAATCGCTTTGAGCCATATGCCAATCCAACTAAAAGATACAGAGCCTTCATTACAAACATACCTTTTGATGTGAAATGGCAGTCACTTAAAGACCTGGTTAAAGAAAAAGTTGGTGAGGTAACATACGTGGAGCTCTTAATGGACGCTGAAGGAAAGTCAAGGGGATGTGCCGTTGTTGAATTCAAGATGGAAGAGAGCATGAAAAAAGCTGCTGAAGTTCTAAACAAGCATAGTCTGAGTGGAAGACCACTGAAAGTCAAAGAAGGTCCTGATGGTGAACATGCCAGGAGAGCAATGCAAAAGGCTGGAAGACTTGGAAGCACAGTATTTGTAGCAAATCTGGATTATAAAGTTGGCTGGAAGAAACTGAAGGAAGTTTTTAGTATGGCTGGTGTGGTGGTCCGAGCAGACATTCTTGAGGATAAAGATGGAAAAAGTCGTGGAATAGGCACTGTTACTTTTGAACAGTCCATTGAAGCTGTGCAAGCTATATCTATGTTTAATGGCCAACTGCTATTTGACAGACCAATGCACGTGAAAATGGATGAGAGGGCCTTACCAAAGGGAGACTTTTTCCCTCCTGAGCGTCCACAACAACTTCCCCATGGACTTGGTGGTATTGGCATGGGGTTAGGACCAGGAGGGCAGCCTATTGACGCTAATCATTTGAATAAAGGCATTGGAATGGGCAACATAGGACCCGCAGGAATGGGAATGGAAGGCATAGGATTTGGAATAAATAAAATGGGAGGCATGGAGGGACCCTTTGGTGGTGGTATGGAAAACATGGGTCGATTTGGATCTGGGATGAACATGGGCAGAATAAATGAAATCCTAAGTAATGCACTGAAGAGAGGAGAGATCATTGCAAAGCAGGGAGGAGGTGGAGGCGGAGGCAGTGTCCCTGGAATTGAGAGGATGGGCCCCGGCATTGACCGCATTGGGGGTGCCGGCATGGAGAGCATGGGTGCAGGCCTGGGCCACGGCATGGATCGTGTGGGCTCCGAGATTGAGCGCATGGGCCTGGTCATGGACCGCATGGGCTCAGTTGAGCGCATGGGCTCCGGCATCGAGCGCATGGGCCCGCTGGGCCTCGACCACATGGCCTCCAGCATCGAGCGCATGGGCCAGACCATGGAGCGCATCGGCTCTGGCGTGGAGCGCATGGGTGCCGGCATGGGCTTTGGCCTGGAGCGTATGGCCGCACCCATTGACCGTGTGGGCCAGACCATCGAGCGCATGGGCTCTGGCGTGGAGCGAATGGGCCCTGCCATCGAGCGCATGGGCCTGGGCATGGAGCGCATGGTGCCCGCAGGCATGGGGGCAGGCCTGGAGCGCATGGGCCCTGTGATGGATCGCATGGCCACCGGCCTGGAGCGCATGGGCGCCAACAACCTGGAGCGCATGGGCCTGGAGCGCATGGGCGCCAACAGCCTGGAGCGCATGGGTCCCGCCATGGGCCCGGCCCTGGGCGCTGGCATTGAGCGCATGGGCCTGGCCATGGGTGGTGGTGGCGGTGCCAGCTTTGACCGTGCCATCGAGATGGAGCGTGGCAACTTTGGAGGAAGCTTCGCAGGTTCTTTTGGTGGAGCTGGAGGCCATGCTCCTGGGGTGGCCAGGAAGGCCTGCCAGATATTTGTGAGAAATCTCCCATTTGATTTTACATGGAAGATGCTAAAAGACAAGTTCAACGAATGTGGCCACGTGCTGTATGCCGACATCAAGATGGAGAATGGGAAGTCCAAGGGGTGCGGTGTGGTTAAGTTTGAGTCGCCAGAGGTGGCTGAGAGAGCCTGCCGGATGATGAATGGGATGAAGCTGAGTGGCCGAGAGATTGATGTTCGAATCGATAGAAATGCTTAAGCAGTTGCCTTTTTTAAACATCGATACCAGACCTCTGAATTTGTATTTTTTCTTGTTAACCATTTTAATTTGTTGGCTGGATGTATAAAGATGTTTAAAAAATTCAGTTGCTTTTTGGGGTAATTTGAATTACTTTTTTAATGACTGGGGTTCCATTTGACTGTTTGCATTGAGATTGCAATGTGCGCAATTTTTTTTGTAGTTGTGGCATCTTGTTGACATCGAATATGACTTTGATAATAAATACCAGTTCCTGAAAAAAAAAAAAAAAAAAAAAAAAAATAGACTGCTATATACATAAGTTGTTGTATAAAAACCTCATGGTAACCACAAACCAAAAACGGATAATAAATACACAACAAATAAAGAGAAAAGAATACAATGGGGATTACTACTTGACCATAGAAAGAATGAAATAATGCCACTTGCAGCAACATGGATGGACCTAGAGATTATCTTTCTAAGTGAAGTAAGTCAGACAGAGAAAGACAGATACCATACGAAATCACTTATATGTGGAATCTAAAATATGATACAAATGAACTTATTTACAAAACAAACAGATTCACAGACATAGAAAACAAACTTATGGTTACCAAGAGGGAAAAGTGATGGGGAGGGATAAATTAGGAGTTTGGGACTAGCAGATGAAAAAGAATATGAAAAGAATATGAAAAAGAATATATATATATGTATAACTGAATCTCTTTGCTGTACACCAGAAACTAACACAACATTGTAAATCAACTATATTGAAAAACAAGAAAAAGAAAGTAGTACAAACATAACACTAAAGAAAAGTCATCAAATCACAAGGGAAGAGAACAAGAAAAGAAGAAAGAAACAGAGAGGAACTACAAAAACAGCAAGAAAACAATTAACAAAATGGCAATAAGTAAATAAGTACATACCTATCAATAATTACTTTAAATGTAAATAGATTAAATGTTCCAGTCAAAAGACATAGGGTAGGTGAATGGATAAAATTACAAGATCCAACTATATGCTGCCTATGAGACTCACTTCATATCTAAAGACACACATAGACTGAAATTGAGGGGATGGAAAAAAGTATTTCACATAAATGGAAATGAAAACAAAGCTGGGTTAACAATACTTATATCAGACAAAATAGAATTTAAAACAAAGGCTGTGTTAAGAGACAAAGAACATTATGTAATGATAAAGGATCAATCCAACAAGAAGATATAACACTTATAAATACATGTTCACCCAACATAGGAGCACCTAAATACATAAAGCAAATATTAGCAGACATGAAGGGAGAAATAGACTGTAATATAAAAATAGCAGGAGATGTTAACACCCTACTTTCATCAATGGATAAATCATCCAGACAGAAAATCAGTAAAGAATCATTGACCTTAAATGACACACTACATCACATGGCCTTAATAGTTATATATAAAATATTCCATTCAAAAACAGCAGAATACACATTTTTTTCAAGTGCACATGAAAAATTCTCCAGGATAAATCACATTTAATCCACAAAACAAGTCTTAATAAATATAAGAAGAATGACAACATATCAAGCATCTTTTCCAACCTCAAAGGTATGAGACTAGAAATCAACTACAAGAAAAAGACTGCAAAAAGCACAAGCACATGGAGCCTTTATTTCCTTCAGTGAATTGTATGAAAATGTCCCTCTTTCCCCACTTATTATAGAGGTCTCCTTCCTGACTTGGGCTCTAGTTTGTTTTTATTATCATCAACTTTTTCTTTAAAGTGTTTTGAGAGTAGGAGAAATTAGCCCTCAATGATCTAAGCCTATGAATTTAGCATAAATGGCACTGTGTAGCAAATTTTTGAGTTTACAGAGGATAAGAATACAGTTTATGGTGCCCCAGGGAACTTTCAGAACACTCTGAAAATAGCTCCAGAAAGTCAACAGAGGTGAAATAATAAAAATTTTTAAAAGATCTTTCTTATTTTATTTTATTTTTTGGCTGCACCACGTGGCTTGTGGGATCTTAGTTCCCTGACCAGGGATGGAACCTGGGACCCTGGCAGTGAGAGCGCCAAGTCCTAACAACTGGACCTCCAGGGAATTCCCCAAAAGATTTATTTATTATTTTAAAAAATTTATTATTTATTTATTTAAAAAATTTTTTTGGCCATGCCGTGTGGCATGTGGGATCTTAGTTCCCTGACAAGGGATCGAACCCGTGCCACCTGCAGTGGAAGCTCAGAGTCCTAACCACTGGACCACCAGGGACGTCCCATATCTTTTTTTAAAAAAGGATAACCTCCATTGATTGTCAGGCTCTGGTTTACATGTGCTATGTCATTTAATCCTCAAACAACAATGTGAGGGGGGCTATGGTTATCCTTATTTTACTGATGAAGAAACTGAGGTTCAGACGACTTAGGCATCTGTCCAAGGTCACGCAACTGGGAAAGTGGTGACACAGGAGCTAGAACATAGGGCATGCCCCTCTAATGGCCATCCTTTCTAGGACACTTCCCATATCACCTGGGGGCCTCTTCAGCCTTGGAAGGTCCTCCTTGCACACAGGGAAGCCACTGACACGAGTCCCCTGGTGTATTAGTTCCCTGTGGCTGCCATAACAAATTTCCACAGACTTGGTTGCTAAAACAATAGAAATTTATTCTCTCACAGTTCTGCATGCCAGAGCCTCAGATCAGTCTTACTGGACCAAAGTCAAGGTGTCAGCAGGGCTATGGTCCTTCCAGAGGCTCTAGGGGAGAATCTGTTCCTTGCCTCTTCCGGCTTCTGGTGGCTGCCAGCATTCCTTGGCTTGTGGCCTCATCACACCAATCCCTCGGCCTCTCTTTTATAAGGATACTTGTGATTTCATTTAGGGGCCATTTGAATAATCCAGGATAAGGTCCTTAATTATATCTAGAAAGACCCTTTTCCAAATAAGGTAACATTTACTGTTTTCAGGAATTAGAACCCAGTGCCTCTGGGGGCTATTACCCAGGCTGCTACATATGGTCCTATGTCCTATTGTATGAGGGGGGGCGGTGCCCTGGTTCACAATTCATGTAAGCAGCCAGAATCCATAAATGGGGGTCCCCCCTCTGTCCCCCAGCATCCCTCTGGGTCAACCAGAGCATAACTGGGCTGAGGACCAGGTATGCATTTAAGCCCAACATGACATAATGTTTATCTGAAGGTAATTCTGCCTCTGAATTATTTGCAAATGTTCCTCACATTTTCCCCCTTTCTCTTTTTAGGATTCAGAGCCAATTTGTAATAAGCAAGAGCAGTCTGACCCAGATTAAAAGATACAATTAGTCTGTCTGCATGGTAAACCTAAAAAGTACTACTTACAACAAGTTATTGTTTTTTTTGACAAAGGGAGATGTCCTGGCAGAACAATAAAGCCCCCAGCACTGATAAGAACCTTGTAATTTACTCAAAACACTGTGGTGCAGAGAGATAGAACAGAACCTGCGAGGTTGCAGTGTGCCCTGCTCTTGCAGGCGTAAGAAGGGACCCCCAGGAGAGGAGGTGAACTCCATCACTGCGTAGAAGAGAAGGGACTGACAGGCAAGGCTGGGCAAGTCCCTGATGTGCCTTTCCCTTGGAACTGCTAAAGGCTGCTTCCCTGGAAACACGTGCCCAGTGGGGCTGCCAAGTATCTGGGGGCCGCCCTGAATTGTAGACAAAAGTCCCACTGACTCAGGCGCCCAGCTGTCCTCAACTGGCAGTGGGAGGGGGCAATCTTGGAACATGAGTGCCAGCTAGTGAGTTCTTGAGTCATGTCTGCCTCACAAGCTTTGGGCTGGAAATCTGGAAACCTTGGCTCTCATCTTGAGGATCCTGGCACACTTGATGGGGCTGGATATCAGCCGCCTCCTCGGCCCCACCTTCCTTCCTTTTATAGGACCTGGCCTCAGCCTTCAGCCATCGAGTGGAGCTAGGAAGCCACCCCCATAGCAGCTCTGTATTCTGGGCCAGCCCCTTCTGGGGATCACCCCATTTAAGCCCCATGCCACAGTGTGGGTAGGAATTCTTGTGATGCTCTTTTTATAGATGCGGGAACTGGGGTGTGATGGGCTGAATTGTGTCTCCCCTCAAATTCACGTGTTGAAGTCCTAGCCCCCAGGACCACAAAATGTGACCTCATTTAGAAATAGGGTATTTATAGAGGTAATCAAGTTAAAATGAAATCATTAGGGCGGGCCCTAATCCAATAAGACTGGTGTTCTTATAAAAATGAGAAATTTGGAGACAGAAGTGCACACAGGGAGAACGAACATCACGTGAAGATGAAGGGAGAGATCGGGTTGATGCCTCTACAAGTGAAGGAACACCAATGATGGCCAGCAACCCATCAGAAGCTAGGGGAGAGGCATGGAACAGGTTCTTCCTCAGCCCTCAGAAGGAACCTTGACCTTGGACTTCTAGTCTCTAGAACTTTGAGGCAGTAATTTCCTGCTTTTAAAGCCATCCAGTTTGTGGAACTTTGTTATGGCAGCCCTAGCAAACTAACACACAGAGCTTAGAGAAGTAACTTTCTGGAGCAGACATGGCTAATTGTCTGACCTCCAGTTGTTCCCAACACTTTTTTATTTGTTGCTTCCACCATGAGGACCAGAGAAGCAAAATACCTGTTTTGCCAGGCTCTCCTGAGTTAGAAGTGTCCACAGCCTTTGGTCTGACCAATGAGACCGAAGTATTTTGGACGCTTCTGGGAAAGGTTTTGCTCTCTTGATGAAAGAGACGGACAAGACTTATCCCATCCCTCCCTTCATCACTTCATCTGCTCACAGGTGTGCTGCCCAACACTGCAGTGGCCAGCTTGCAAAATGAAGACGAGGCCCAGAGAGCTTCAGAGTTCCTGGGTCTTTTATGGTTGAACCACAAGAGCTGGATTTCTTGTTGTGAAGGAAAAAATGAACCCCAGTTTCTTCGAGCCACTGCAGGCATATTTTATGCTGCTTCCTGCCTAGCTCATTCCCAGCTGCTCCAACATCCCAGATTATCCTGCTGGTGAGTTTCAGGACTCTGGTTAGATCCAGTTCATCCTGGCCGCAGTGCCTGCAGTGTGAAGACTGCAACTCTGGACAAAGTTGGGTCATGTATCCTAGAGCTGAATGGCTTCACCTCTGTCTCCCTGAGGGCACCCAGGGAAGGTGAGGGTGGGGGGATGCAGCAGCTGCCCAGCACCATAAACAGAAGAGGAGACAGAAACCACAAGCACGCAGTGCACGGGAGCAGAGCAGAGTTGAGAGAGCTACAAGATGCCTTCCAGAGCCCCATTCATTCTCATCCAACTTTGCTTTCAGGCCCAGGATCGAGCTGCATTACCTTTTAACTCCTTGTGAGGTTGGGGGGGGGAGGAGGGACAGCCAGCTGCTGGGAGGGGACTAGAGCTTTCTGGGAGGAAGGCCATATTCCAGGCAGGGCAGAGTATCACGGTGAATGTCCATACAGTGAAGCTAGACAGCATCTAGGCTGTAGCTTTTTCTTGCTTCTGCTTCCTCAAACCCTCGAACTCTTCCATTTATGTTTCCTATATCTCTCTGTGCTGCCAAGTACAAAGTCTTCTATACAGTAGGTACTCAGTATGTGATTGTCTAAACATATAAAAATGGGGAGCCTGCCTGTCGCAATTACTCTGACCTCTGATCTTCCTATAACATAGAACCAAGTTTTGGCTAGCTCTTTCAGCTGGATCTTACCCAGAGACCACGGTGATTGGTTCAAGGGCAGACATGTGACTCCAACCAAGCCAATAGGAAGTCTTCCCTAGGATTTTAAAAATTAGAGCAGGGAAGGAAGTACTTCACTTCTCTGGCAATGAGGTATTAAGAATGTGAGACCCTGGCCACTCAAGTCCATGATGCCTGGAGTATGAAGAAAGAGCCTGGGCAGTATGATATGCTCTGGTCCAACCTGCCTACAAGCCATTCCCCAAACATGAATTGGACTGGAATCATAGCATGATCATAATAGTAGTTACCATTTATTGAGTATTTAGGGTGGGTCAGTCTGTGCTTAAGACACCCTCATTCTCGACTTGAAGGTGGGCTATCTTTTCACTGACCTCCCAGGACACCATGCTTGCCCTTCTTTGACAGCAATCCCCACACCCTGTGTTGAATCATTGGTACACAATCATTTGCTGAGTACTTGCCAGGATGGAAGACACTGCACTTGGCACTGAAGAGGGACATAGAAAAATCACACATGGTTTCATATTAGATTAGAGAGTAAGTGTGCTTATTGCTGTATTAGGCAAGTTTATGCTGAAACAACTTGAAGCAAACAGCCTGACATTTTTAGGGTATTATAACCATAAGTGTTTATTTCTTGCTCACATTTCACATCCATGGTGAGGGGGTCTAGGACTCTGCTTCACGTGGCCTTCACTCTGGCTAATGAAGCACCAGTGTGGCAGAAGAAAAAGAAAGCACGACACACAGACTCTTCAATTTTCTACCTGGGAGTGGCCCATCACCCATGCTCACATTTCATTGGCTAAAACAAGCCTTATGGCCATGCCTGAGTTCAGCAGAAGAGGAAAGGAAACTCCTTCCAAGGGATGGGTACCAAATCCTTATGATCAGTGCATTGTCTACCAGCCCTCCATGATGTCCAACCTGGAGATTTGCACCTAGTAAGTACTCAAGGATTGCTTGCACTATTTCCTTCCTTCCATTTATCACACTTGTAATAAATACTCAGGAATTATCTGTTTAATGTCTGTTTCACCCACTGGACCTGAAATGGCCTTGGGTAGAGTCTGCTCTGCGTCTGCTTAATTGCTGTAACCCAGCACTTAGTCAAATACCTGATACATACGGTACAATGAATGCTTGGTCATGAATGCATGAATGAATAAGGAAAGCAACCATGATGGAATTGACACCTGCTTCCTTTATGTGCTATTCCAATGCTCAGTGTATATCAGGCCCTCTGCTAGGGTCGGGGCTGGCCAGGTAGACTGAACCCCATTGCCCTGCCCTGCCCTCCTCCTGCAGCTGGTGGCTGGAGCAGAATCTCATCCAGTCTGTCCCCCATCTGCAAGTCAGGAGGTTGGGCTACACCCAATACACTTAACCTCAGAATGTTTGGGTCAAATGCTAACTTACATGAAACACCAATAGAATATGTCCAACCGTATGAAATTATCAATGAACTGCTTCTGACCATCAAAATTGACAATGTCATATGATTCAACCTAATATGAAACAGATGAGACTAGCTCTGTTTGAAGCTGGGATCCCACCTCTTCAGTGTTTCCCCCATCCTTACAGCACCCACATTCACAGAGTCCTTGTGTGAAAGTCTCTGGATGAAATGATGTCCACGTCCTAAAATTCTAAGTCTAATTCCAAGCGCTCGTGTAGGACTCTTAGGCACTGAAACACATGGACCAGGTACATCTGAGGGCAAGTCCCCCTCCGCCAAAGCTGACCCCGGCACCTGCCACATCTGGGAGTCCTAAAGGCGGTCCCAGGCCCTGAGCTACTGCCTGCATGCAGTGTCTTCTACATGGCCTGTGTGCTGTGGCACTGATTCCTTGGCTAACTGGCTGAGAAATTGTGGCACGTTTCTTTGCACGGCTCTTCCATGCATCTCTGTCAACGCCGGTTTTCATTCTGGGATTGAACTAATTTGTTTCCCGTTTGCTCCTGGCTGCAAACTTCAGGCAGCTCAGTTTTGCTGCCCCGTGTTTGCAACTTGGTCACCCCCCCTTTGCCGTCCCCATCCCCAGCTAACCACATCTGAGAGCCAGGAGGATTAGCAGGCACCGTGTGATGTGATTCTGGCACTAGTAGCCTGGACACTCCTGTTACCGTTGAGAGGTGGGGTGTGGAGAGTGACGGCTCCAAGGACGCATGAAGAAAGAGGGGGGAAGACTGTGTCTTCAGGGCACAGCTTGAGTGCCCCCCAGCTCTGAACACCCTGACTCTGACAGCTAGCAAGTAAGAATGGTCATGGTGATGATGCTGACTGCAGTTAATGTTTACTGAGAATTAAGCCCCCAGAACTGTGCTACTCCGGTTCATGCATTTCAGAATACCCTCTCTACTACCCTAGGACCCTATGAGATATCATTATTATGCCCATTTCACAGATGGAGAAATCAAGACCCAAGGTGTGAAATAATGAGCCCAAATGTCACCCATTAGGACTCAAGTTTCAAAACCTGTGTCTGACTCAAGAACTTATGTCCTCAATAACTCCTTCATATGGCCTCCCCAAATCTTGATGCTTCTATGTGGCTACTTAAAAACAAACGTTTTCCCAAGTGTAAACAGCACCATAGCCTGAAAATGGTGGGAATGAGGTGTGGATTTCTAGAAACCCGAGCGGGGAGGCACCTTTGGGAGGGGGACTTGCAGTTTTCTGGGTGTACCTACATGACATGTTTCAATTTTAAAGTGACAAAATAGGAAGATGTTTCCTTGGGGCTTCCCCAAGTGCCTAGATATTGGCTGACAAGGGGGCCAGTTTTCTCACTGACATTCTTCTCCTCAGTAGAGTAAGTAATTTCAACTGTAAGAATATTTATTTTTAACTGCCCATGGGGTTCTCTACAAATGATTTTCACGTTGAGTAAGAAAAATTGGAACCTCTAACCATCCTTATTTTTCCAGAATTGGCCTGCAAAACATCTGGCTAATATTTTCTAAAGCTGAACGTATGCATATTCTGTGACCTAACAATTCCACTCATGGGTAAATATCAGATAGAAATGAGCACATATCAAAGATGAACACTCAGAGCAGTACTTACAGCCCCAAACCGGAGACAATCCAAGGCTCAGAGCTGATAAGTCAAATTATGGTCTAGTCACACAGTGACCAATACACGGCAACGAGAAGGAACAAATTTCAGCTATACCCAGGGACGTGGAAGAACCATTAGGTTCACTGCACAGAAGTCAGACATAGAAAAGTCCCTCCTCTATGACTTGATACTTACAAAGTTCTAAAACAGGTGAAACTAACATCTGGTGTTTGGAGTCAGGATTTTTTGGGAGGGTTGTGACTGGGGTGGGGTGCAAGCAAGCCTCTGGGGTACTGGCTTCACTGGGGCAATCACAATATGTTTGCACCCTTTTCCGTATATGTTATACTTTAATAAAAAGCTTGCCTTAAAAAAGGCTGTTGCCTTCAGCTGAACTTGAACCTTATCTTTCTGGACAGCTCACCAGAGATACAGCGGGGTGGGACCCAGGCAAGCTTCATTATCTCCACCCAGAGGTCCTATTTTGGTACCAAGTCCCTTACCTGCTACCTCAGTGTTATCAAATTGAGGGGTGCCACCAATCTGGAAGCAGAAAGTGGGTTGTACAATTAATTTAGTGAGTCTTGACCAGCATTTGAAAAGACAAAATATAATATCATATGACATAATATAACAGCAATATCAGACTGAAACAGGTAGTAAGGATAAGTATTATGTGATGACGTGAAACTAGTTTTTTAAAGTTATATACATGTGTATATGCTGGATTGACACGTAAAAAAAATTTTTTTTTCTTACTATGAGTTTAAGTTCAAAAGTTGAAAGTTTGCAAATTTCTCCCAAAAGCAGCAGGTCATGGGTTTGCTGCTGGGAGACATATTATGTGGGATTTTATTGTCTAGCGCCCAGGGGTGGGAGCCAGGGGCCCTCTCATCTGGGTTTCCTCTTACCTGTCTGCGGAACCCAGGTGAGAGAGGCGCTCATCCCTGAGAGGATTAGAGAGGTGTGACCCGTACCCTAAGCCATCCTGAAGAGGAAAACGATTTTCTCCTCTCTGTGGTGCTCTGGGTCTTGATAATGCCCAGTGCCCACTCTGAGGTCCCAGATTTGTCCCACATTTCTGAGTCCCTCTGGAGGCCCCTGGCTGCGGGAGTCCAGGCATGACCCCAAAGGACACCCCATGGGACTGGCCCTCAGATTCTCTACTCCCTTTGGGGAGGCTGTGGCTTTGTTGAACCTGAAGGGCGAGCTGCTATCCTCACACGGCCATCCTGCTGCCCAGGTTGGCCGTGTATTTCCTCCGCTGGTGGCCCTTTAAGGAGATGGGGCCACGCAGTGAACCCTGGAGGGTGTAGCTCTGCCTTGCACGGTCCTGCCTGGACTCTGGGCTAGCCGCGTGCACCAGCTCTTTCTCCCACATGCAGGGAACAGATGCTCTTGACGCCCGTGATCACGGCCCTGAGTCCCCCGCAACGCGCACTCTCTCCTCAGCCACCTGGACCTCTTTTCTTTACTGCCGAGGGCATCTATGGGAGCACAGAGCTTGCTCTACCCTACAAGCAGGGGCAACCCAGAAGGATGGGGGACTTACCAACTTGGGGACCACTACCAACAAATTGGGGATGGTTGCCAGTGGATAAATGCCCCGGCCTCCTGTTCTCCAGAGGGGACAGTTCTGAGGTGGGCTCGGCACAACCTCTCAGAAGGTCTCCAGTAGAATGCGTCGCGGTCGCCCATAGCAGTAACTTGCTCACTGATGCACCTTCAATTATCTTTCTTCTCTTCTCTGCCTTGCCTCTTCCTCTTCCCCTCCTTTCCTGTGCTTCTTGGGATCGCCAGGTCTATCTCCTCCACCAAGTCCTTTGATGGTTGGCCTTCATCCCAGTACTAATAATTGACTCTCACCTGGCCCTTACATTTTTAAAGTCTCTGCATGTCCAGGGTTATAATTGTCCGGACAATTTTTGCATTGTCTGACCTGGAAAAACTGGAGAAGTGGAAGCAACTACAGAGAAGGAGAAGAATGTCACATTTTTGGAGACCTACTCTGTGTCAAGGCCATTGTTAAGGTTTTCTTTTAATCCTCATGATGACCCATTGGGGTGGGCATTGGCAGAATTCTCATCTTACAGATGAGAAGGTGAGGGTCAGGGAGGCGATACAACTTGCCTAAGGACACCTGAGTTAAGCCAGGATCTGAACGCAGATCCAATTAGTATCAGGGTCCCTGGAAATCTCTGCTGCTGCAGGGCTTTAGGGTCAGCGGCTGATGACACCAGATGGAGTCATTACACGTGCTTTGTGACAGCAAAGGGGACAAACACTTTGTCCTATGACATAGTTTCCCTATGTTAGCTTTCTCCCACCGAGATCGAAAACTTGTCAATAGCTCAGTAAAATGTGTCTGATATTTGACCCCTAAGTCATGGTGACATAGTGTGAGACCCAGATAAAAATATGCAGCTAATTAAAAAACAAATCTGAGAGTGTCATTTCTCTGCCCAGAGCCTTCAATAGCTTCTCATATGCACTCATTTCCCGTTGCTGCTGTAACAAATGATCCCATACTTAGTTTAAAACAAGACTTTATTATTTTACAGTTCTGGAGTCAGAAGTCCAACATGATCTTGGCTAGAAGCAAGGTGTTGGCAGTACTGCATCTCTTTGTGGAGGCTCTAGAGGAGAATTCTGCTTCCTTGTCTTTTCCAGCTTCCAGAGGCCACCTGCATTCTTTGGTCCCTTTCCTTCCCCATCAAAGCCAGCTAAGCTGCATCTCCCTGACGACTTCTTCTATGAACACATTTCTCTGTGACCACAGCTGGAGAAAGTCTTCTGCTTTTAAGGACTCATGATTAGATTGCCTCACCTGGATAATCCAGGCTCATCTTCCCATATCAAGGTCTGTACCATTAATCCCATCTGCAATGTCCCTTTTGCCATACAAGGTAACATATTCACAGGTTCCGAAGATTAGGGCAAGGACACTTTGGGGTCATTATTCTGCCTACCACAAATAAAACTCCTCAAAGCATGAACTTACCTGTCCCTAACTTTGTTGTACTATCTCTCCAGTAATTGCTATACTGTACAGAACCCACCAGCTTCATTCGGGTCCTGGGGCAGGTTCATAAACACTGTCCCTCTGCCTGCCACCTGCCTTTCTCTCCGCTCTCACCACCCTACACCAACATAATTCTAGCTCATCTTCAAATTTCAGCTCACATGTCCCTTCCTCCGAGATGTCCTTTCCCCACTACACCCATACGAGCAGGTTGGGCTCCTTATAAGATCCTTAAACTTATCCATCATAATATTAACCACAATTTGTAATTGGTTCTCATGTGATTATTCAATGAATGGATGTTGTAGTAGTTAAGCAGAGTGATTCTGGAGCCTGGCTTGAGATCCTGTCTCCTCCGTAAAATGTATTTATCATAGTATATTTTTATAATATTAAAAAGTTCTTATGTGTAAAGTTCTTAGAACAGGGCCTGTCAAATAATAATCATTGATGCATACATGTATATATATATATTTATTTAGAATTTATTTATATATAAATTCTTACCTATTTTATACCTTTATTATCAGAGGATTTTTTAAAATCCTATCTCCGGTGCCTGGGATATAGAGAGCTCTGCTCTCTGTAGTAGTTTCCTGACATCTCCTTAGTCAATATTATGCAAGCAAAGAAGGCATAACAATGGCAGAAGTAACATAACAGGTCATTTGTGAGGTTTAAAGATCTGTCTTAATAAATTCTGGCCAGTGACATCACCGCTGAACACAGTTGCTTGATAAGCAAAATCGAAGAGCTGAGAATCGTAGATGATAGAAGCTACCTTGGCTGGCATGAGCAAATTCTAACAAGCATAAGAATGTTGCCACAAAGCTTACTAATTTTTCTCTGAACTTGGACTTGGGCAAAGAAATTAGCAAGGATAAAAAGATATGTTGAAACATAGCTACTCTGGAATATCTAAAGTCCCCAAAACAGCTCACAAGTGTAGAAATCGTGCTATTTGATAAAGCTAACAAAACAGTGTACCTTAATTGATATAGCTGTTATCCTCAGAAGAAGCATCACAGAATTCTTTCCAGATGAAACAAATGAGTATGTGGCTCTGGCAGAAGAGCTGAAGGTCAGAGTAGAAACTGAGGACCAGCAACGTTAAGGCAGTTACCATCTTGGCAACAGGGATGGTGTCCTCTGCACAGAGCACACATCTGGGTGGTGAGGCGCTAGGGATGCAGTTGTATAAGAGGAAGTGCTTGCTTTCATCTGTCCTGCATCCGTTGGCCACTTGGGAGATAGCACCCCAAGTTTTCATGGATTGCCGACCCTCTACTACTCATAGTAAGTAACAATGGGAAATGACTCCACCCCTGGCTGAAAGAATTAGCCCTTGACTCAAGACTGTCCAGTGAAGATAATTCATCTTCCTGGCCATGAGTAACTGGTCTATAAATGAGCATGTGGCATAACTGGGGCCATTGAGGCTCTTTCTGTTGGAATTTCATGGAAACTAATGAGAAAGAGATACTGTCTTTCCAGAAAGACTGAAGTCATAAATGTGTCTTTGAAGATATCACTGGCCATCTTTGTCATCACTTGGGGAAAAACTTGGCTGAAAAAACAAAGCCAATAATGAGGAAAGAACAGCCAAGGGGTGGAGGAAGGGTCCTGACTGCAGCCATGAAGCCATGATATTCTCTGGATTTCCCAGGAGCACAGGCCAATCAATTCTCAGAGGGGAAGTACCATGTGCAACCTAAAAAGTGCTGAGACACAAGAAGCCCTGGAATGCAGGTGACCTCTGGGGGCTCCAAGCCCAGGTGCTCCCCTGTACCTCGGATTGGAAAATGGAGCTTTGGCTCAGGAATTCCTTGGCCTTGGTCTTCCAGATGTCTCTGTGACCACCGTTTCACTGAACTCATGTCCCAGGCAGTTCTGAACCTCTGTGCCTCGTTCAACCTGGTCCCTCTGCTTGGACAGTCTTTTTTCCTCTCCTCCACTTAGCAAATTGCTCCTCAGCCTTCAAGCGCAATGGAGGGTCTTCTGTTTGAAGCCTTCCCTCCCCCTGGCCAGTGAAATGATCACCCCTTTCTTCTTGTCACCTGAGAACTCTCACAACCCTCCCTAGGCAACCCTGCAAATTATTTCACACCGTCTGTCTCCCCCACGGACCATGAGCTCCTTGAGGGAAGGCACCGTGAAGGGTTCATCTCTGATCCCCCAGAGCTTGCATGTGTAGTACTTTGATGCGAGGGAAAAGGGAAGTGATTAAAAATTGGGAAGCTGTACAAGGAGAAAAAAAAAAAAATCCATGAATATTAATAGTGGTGAGGTATGAGGTAGAAAAAGGGTGGAATTACTTTTGAAAGTTTATCTCCTCAGAGGAACTTTTTTTCTATTAAACATAATTTTTATTTCACCCAAGGCAAAGCTAAATAAAATTCTACAATGCAAAACACGTTGTCAAGGCAAGACAGTCTGATAACAACCACCGAAGCTGGCTACCTGGAACCCAGCATGAACTGAAGTCAAAGGGAAACTCACTGGTTTGGCTTCCTGTTGAATCTGAGTCAAGTGCATGGAGCTTAACATAAATGGACCGAAGTGTGACTGGAGGTTGGGGAGAAACTCTTCTGCTGTAAAAATTGAGAACCATCATTATAAAAACCTGAAATTAAAAAGAATAAAAAGAGCAGTCCTTTCTCAAATCTTTGGGAGTCCCTCTGTTAGATTTAAGGAAGAAATTAAACAGAATGGAAGGCTGTTGCTTAATTTGTTGTTTGCCGTCCTTTAGAAAAGGCCCAGAATAGTATCAAAATCTAGGATTCAAAAACTCAACTCTCCACAGGGACCAGGAAGCCGACATGAAAGAAGAAAGCAGGATCTGGTGGGGACCTGAAGAAACTGGGGACGACAGATTTATCTAAAAGGGGCAGCTGCTCCCAGCTCCTGCTTGGGCTGCCATTTGTGGACACCAGAATTTCTGATTTTTAAAAGAAATGGGAATTCCTATTTTTGTCTTCATTTAAAATACCTTGAATTTAAAATCCTGGTTAAACAAGTAAAAAAGCAAAAACCCCAGTCCCCTCAACTGGCATCCATGCCATTTATAAGTGGAAGGATGGTTGTGAAGTATCTTGGGTTTGGTTTTTCCCATAAACAGACCTTGAGACAAGGATTTGAGTGCAAAGAATTTATTTGGACAGTGAACTCAGGAATTACAGGCAGGGCTGTGAGACAGGGAAGGGAAGGCAGCCACTATAGCGTATGCTAGGAAGAGGATACGCTCATGACCGTGAGGCTTATCCTGGGGATCTCAGGGATGGGGACCTCCAGGAGACCCATAGGTTACATGTCAATGTCCTTCCATTTGAGGGCTGAGGAAGCTGGGGCATTTCTCCACCTGCTCCCCTACTTCCGTGGTTGAGAGCTGCTCCCAAATTGTTCACTTGGTGGCATTTCTGTGCATTCTCCTTCTGTCTGCAAGTGCCCTGGGGCACAGTCCCAGGTGCTGGGGTGGACCAGAGCAGTGGGTGCTGAGTTGCTCTGCGTGCGGCACTAATATCCTTGTATCACAGACCGGTAGCAGAAGTTTGATGGACCAGGACGGATGCCAAAATAACACATTTCTCCCCCTGCCCCTCGGCACTTGGAGAAGGACTCTCATCTTGAGATCCCGCAAAAGAAGCCCTTTCGTTTGGTAGTGTTTACAGTTGGTGACGCACCCTGGTCATGGTTGGGGGCATCGGTGGGAGCTACTCCTTCTGTGACATTTTGCACTGAAATTTCACCTCCAAATGGCAAGATTTCCCAGGGCATACGTGTTTCCGGGGATTAGCGGATCGGAATGCTGTGTGATGTCAGGCAAGTTGCTCTCTGTCTCAGCCTCAATTTCTCTATCCATAAGAAGCAGCAAATAGCATCTCTAATGGACTCCAGGGCTTCGGATTTTGTTCCACTTTCCCAGGAAGATGCTCGCGGTGGCCTGGAAGCTACATTGGTTCATAACATCATAAAAGCAGTTGGCAGCCCGTATCCCACGGCCTGTCATATCTTGGGCTTTGAACAAGGGTCTGTCATGAATAAGGGGGCCCCTCACTCCCTCTTATCCACAGACCAATGTCAGGGCACGGTACCCACCCGGCCAGAGTGTTTCATTTTTCTCACACTTCTGCTTCTGCCCTTTAATCGGGGCCTCGGAGGTAATTGCTCTGTGGACAAACAGCTTGTGGCCTAGTATGCAACTAACAATTAGTTTAGAGACTGTGATCTATAAATTTTGAGGAGAGGGAAAGAGGATTTGGTGTACTCAGCCCATCCTTTCTAATGAAGAAAAATAACACACCGGAAGGGACCCCGAGTGTTATCCAAGCAACTTAATATCTTCTGGTGGTGATTTGTAGGCCTCGATAATGCCTTGTGATCTCGGGGAAAGAAAGAAAACGGGCTGGGGAGCGAGTTGTTGTTGTTTGTGTTTCTGAAAAAAAAAACCCACCAACCCTCCATCGTGTTTATGAGATTTACGACATGCGGGCCGCCATCTGTATAAACCCCACCAACTCTCCATCACTGCCCCCCGGCTCTGTAAACTAGGCCGGCCAGAGTGGGACACCGTAGGAATGTCGTCCTATTTATTGTTTATAAAAATAAACTGGCTGGCCGGAGATGTATGTGGGGAATTTATATCGAGCAGCTGCACAAGCAAGTGTCCAAAGGGCGAGGGAGCTGAGGAAGTCGGGAGGGGGGAGGCGGTGTGACCCCCAGCCCAGCACAAGCCCTCTCCCATGAGCCAGGAGAGGACCACTTTGGGAGATGAAAGGAAAGGAGGGAGGGAGGGAGCCAGATTCAATATCCAACCAGGTCAAACCCCTTTTCTCTTTGGTTTTAGCGTCAACCGAATGCAATAAGTTATAGCACTTGATATGCTGGCCGAGGAGCGTCTCTCCCCTCCCAGAGGAGACACTGGGATGAGCCAGGAGGGGCGTCCATGTGTTCTTTGAGCGGGGATGCAAAGAGCAAAGCAAGAAATAGACCCCATCAAAGGCTCCCTGATGAGTTGCTGTTTTAAAAGCTGGGTGCCATCTCTCCTTTGACTAAGAAGCAGAATCAAGTGGGCGTCGTCCCCTCTGATGGAGACAGTGAAAGCCAGTGGGAAGGACACGACTGGACTCCAGGAGCCTGCCCCCAGCCACAGGACATTGTAAAGCTGGCCTGAGCGTTGTCACCTGCATGTTGGGTGGGCAGTCTCAGGGCTGCCCAGGTGGGCAAGTCTCAGGGCTGCCCAGGCAGGCAGGGGGCCGACCTGCAGTCTTTAGATTTATCTCTGAACCCAAATGACAAGGACAAGACTGAGATGCAGAAGTTTTCAGAATGTCACCGTTGAAGTGGTCCTGAAAGATGGCTCCATGATCCTCTTATTTTAGGTGTGGGAAAACAGAGGCCTGGGCAGAGAGCGACTCACCCATCCCACTCAGTGGTTGGGGCAGGCGTAGGGCTCAACTGGGATTCGACCTTAGGTCTCCTGTCTCCAGGCAGCCATCCTTCTCTGCTGCCCTTTCATCCAGTCGTCCGTCTACTTGCCCATTTGTCCACTCCCTGGTGCTTCTCTGTCCCCTATAGTCCATTCTCTGGACAGAAGCCAGGGTGATCTTTTTTTTTTCCTAATTTATTTTATTGAAGTATAGTTGATTTACAATGTTGTGTTAGTTTCTGTGTTAGCAAAGGGATTCCGTTATACATATATATAATAGTTTGCATCTGCTAATCCCAAACTCCCAATCCATCCTTCCCCCACCCCTCCCCCTTGGCAACCGCAAGTCTGTTCTCTATGTCTGTGAGTCTGTGTGTATTTTTGTTTCACAGGTAAGTTCATTTGTGTCATATTTGAGACTCCACATGTAAGTGATATCATATGGTATTTGCCTTTCTCTGTCTGACATACTTCACTTAGTATGATAATCTCTACGTCCATTCATGTTGCTGTAAATGGCATTATTTCATTCTTTCTTATGGCTGAGTAGTATGCTGTTGTGTATATATATATCCCACATTTCCTTGATGACAGAAGCCAGGGTGATCTTTTAAAGATATTAGGCCACTCTCCTATTTAAACCATTCCATGGCTTCCAATAGCACCAGAATAACACCCAGGGTGCTTACACTACATGATCTGGCACCTGCCTGTGTCTCCTCTCTTCTGAACTTGAGCTGGCACCCACACATCTAGACACAGTGACCTTCTTTCTGCTTCTTGACCACAACAAACCCCTACCTCAGGGCCTTTGCACATGCTGTTCCTCCATCTGGAATCCTCTTCCCTGGAATCTTACTATTGCTACATTCTTCTCATGATTCAATCTTTGCTTAAATGTCGCTTCCTCAGAGAGGGCTCCCCTAACTCCCCACCTCCCACCACAAGTCATTCTCAAGTTCATTAACTGGCTTTACTGTTTTTTCTTTAGAGGAATGATCATCATCTGCAATAAAATATTTACCTATTCACTTATGGCCTTTTTTGGGTCTACCTTAAGAGAGCAAGGGCCTTCTTATCTTGTTCTCTTCTGTATTGCCAGTGCCTAGAATTGTAACTGGCATGGAATAGGCACTCATTCATTCATTCATTCACTTATCCAACTTTATTTACAGCACTCACTTGTAACTGATGGTCCCACAAAACCTAAATTCTAATGAAGAAAGTAAAATAATAACTAAACGGGCAAATACGTGCTAGGGTACATCTCTTAGGATTGTGATGAGTACTAAATTTTAGAAAATTAAGATCGTTTATTGATGTAAAGTTCTGAGCCCAGTGCTTTAGTATCTATTTCATCAATGTTGAAGTGATTTGCAGGTAAATCTGTCTTAATGAATTTATAGTGAAGTACAGGAGACTGACACATTTAAAGGTAATTGCGTGAGATGGGACTAATATCACTTTGGAGAGGTTAACCAAGGCCGGGAGGGCAGTTGATAAGATCGTTGAGCAGCTGAGATTGTTCAGAAGAGCAGTCATGCTCGGCAAGGGCTTAGAGTAGGTGACTCCTTCGATCTTCCTGGCGGCTCAGCCCTGTCTTCCCTGTTCCATGAGAAAACACCCATTTAGCTAGATTTTTTTTTAACGTATTTATTTTTATTGAAGTATAGTTGATTTACAATGTTGTGTTAGTTTCAGGTGTACAGAAAAGTGATTCAGTTTTATATATATATTTAAAACACATATGTATTTATATATATCTACACACACATATGTATATATACTCTATTTTAGCTCCTTTTCCATTATAAGTTATTACAAAATATTGAGTATAGTTCCCTGTGCTATACAGTAGTTCTTTGTTGGTTATCTATTTTATATATAGTAGTGTGTATCTGCTAATCTCAAACTCCTAATTTATCCATTCCCTTCTTTCCCTTTGATAACCATAAGTTTGTTTTCTCTGTCTGTAGGTCTGTTTCTGTTTTATATATAAGTTCATTTGTATCTTTTTTTTTTTTTTTTTTAAGATTCCCCATATAAGCAATATCGTGATGATGTTTGTCTTTCTCTGTCTGCCTTACTTTACTTAGCATGGTCATCTCTAGATCCATCCATGTTGCTGCAAATGGCATTATTTCCTTCCTTTTTATGGCTGAGGAATATTCCATTGTATAAATATACCACATCTTCTTTATCCATTCCTCTGTCCTGGTTATTGTAAATAGTGCTGCAATGAACACTGGGGTGCATGTCTCTTCTCGAATTATGGTTTTCTCCAGATATATGCCCAGGCATGGGATTGCAGGATCACATGGTAGCTCTGTGTTTAGTCTTTTAAGGAAGCTCCATACTGCTCTAGCCAGACTTTAAATGGTGTTAACCATCAAGGGAAAAAAATAAGGCTTTCAGTTACTCCATCAATACTCACTTACCTGCTAACTGTATGCCATTTCTCAATGGTTTCCACATAGTCTTTAAAGTAGGTCTCCTCAACTTGGGGAAGAAATCTTGGAATTGTACGCACCATACTCTGTGTCTATACAAGCACTTTTTTTCCCCTGAGGAGAAGAACCACAGCTTTCAATGCCCAGGATAGCCAAGGCATCCTGTGTCTCAGTATAAGTTAATTATCACTTAACTAAGTTGTCAACACTTAGAACTACTTCAAAATTGTGACTCTATCTCCTAATTTCATTAAAAATAAAGAGCATTCACTCTAATTTGGGGCTGCATTCCTAAACATACCAAATTCAGATACTATTACAGTGTTTGCTTATTCAGTAAATATTTCTTGAGCACTTACTAGGGCCAAGAACTGTTCTAGATGCTACAAAGACAGCAGGGCCAAGACAAAGAAAGTTCCTGCTCTAGGAAGGTTACCTTCTAGGGGGACAAGGAGAGTAGATAACAAGCGAATAAACAAATATACAAGATAACTCCAGTTGGCGGTAAGCGCTTTGGAGAAAATAAAGTTGAGTGATGTAAAAAAGAAGGAAGAGGGTCTTGCTTTATATTAGATGGAAAAGAGAAGGTCTCTGTGCTGAGGAGGCATTTGAGCTGAGACTTGAATGACAAGATAGAGCAAAGATTCAAGGGAAGATGATTTTAGGCATTTCAAGCAAGGGAACTGCTGGTGCAAAGGTCCTGAGGCAGAAATCAGCTTTGTAAGCTCCAGGAATGGCAGAGAGGTAGTGTGACTCCAGAGTGATGAGTAGGGTGAGAAGTGATATCGTGTGAGTTAAGACGTAGGTGGAGATGGGATCTTGTAGGACCTGGTAAAATTTGATTGGGATTTGGGATTTGATTTTATGTGTTGTGGGAAACCATTGGAAGTTATGACTAAGACCATACAGTTACCCATGGCATGAGATGCTTCTGACAATAATTTCTATATGTTCACGCATTTGGACAGAGAATAGCAATACACTCTTGTTCCTTTGAGAAAAATGTTGGGTTTTGACTTTCTAAATTGAATTTAAAACCCACTAACAAGCCCTGCAGATGAAAAACCCTGCACTTAAGTGTACTGAGAAGATGCAAGGCCACACACACTCCAAAAAGACAATCATTTCCATTACTGTACAAAACATTTTAGCTCCTCATTGTTTTAAAGCTGTCCAGTATAGATGAGAGAAGTCGGTGTAATGGCGTGAGCAAACAGTCCCTTACTGTATTTTTCCCAAAATCAAGATTCAATCTTCCCTCAAATTTTAAATGGACCTTCATTTCTAGAAAAAAACAAACAAGAGTCTGCTCATGGCTCTGTGCTGACACAAAAAGTAGTTTAGGCAGAGTTTTAAAAAATTAGTGTAAAAGGATCTATCCCAGCTTGAGCCCTATAGGAAGCAGACTGAGATGGAGACCAGCAAGTAGGAAGTTTATTGGGGAAGACTTGGGATCCATGCATGAGGGAAAGGGTGGGAGCAGTTCTGGGGCAGAAGGGGTGATTGGTCTGCAATGCTGTCTCAATGGTTCAATGACCCCATGGGGAGCCTTGAAACTGGCATGACCTTTAAGAATTGTTCTGCATAGGACTTGCTGCCCCAGACCAACCATTTTATGTAGGGTGCCTCAGTAGGAGGTGGCAACTTGGGTAAGGCAGCTTTCTTTACCTGAGGACTGCCTGCAGGCAGTACTCCCAGTAGCTGCAAAATAATCCCCTTCCGGGTTCTGGGAGGGACATCCGGGTATAAAATGGAAAGCAAAGCATTCCTTTCCTCTACCCTCCATATTTTTGTCCCCAACCCACAGAGGTAACCATATTTAATTGTTTATGCTTTTAGTTTTCCTCAGTTAATTTCACATGTCCACATAAAATACAACTCTACTTCTTGGTCAATCAATTCTGAGCCGTGTCTGTTGACTTCCTGATAAGAAAGATGAGGGTCTGAACTCATTCTCCCCATGTCCTCCTCCCAATTTTGTTAGTTAAATTATTTCAAGTTTTCCTATTGGAGAGCTTTATAACTGCTGAATAATATAGTTCTATTTCTTAATTTAATAACATTACCTTATATCTCATCTCTTCCCCTTGTAAGATGAAGTTAGCACTTCCTCACAGCCCTTCCACTTTCTTTAATTTCTGTCATCCATATTATTATTTTTACATTGCCTAGGTTTATTAACACTTTATGTCCTATAACTATAATCAATAATCAGTGTTTTTTCTATAGGTTGAAACCTCATAAACTGTAGTGATACTGGTTTTAAGAAAATGTCTAACATCAGTCACATGAATTCTCCCTTCTCACCCTATGTGAAGAAGACCCCCTAAAGATGTCTACATCTTAATCCCCTAATCTGTGACTGTATTATCTTACCTGGAAGAAGATACCATCTTGAGATGGGGAGATTATCCTGGATTATGGATTACCTACATGGACCGAATGTAATCAGAAGTGTCCTTTTAAGAGGGAGACAGAAGTTTCAGAGTCAGAGAAGATGTGATGATTGAAATATAGAAGAGGATAAATTCTTTTTCCTTCTACCCTCCAAGTTCTCTGGCTAGGGCCCTACAAATTGCCTGACAAAAGACAAATTAACAGGAGAAAAACCAACAGAAGTTTATTAGCATGTGCATGATGGTGCATACACACGAGGGTACACAGAGATAACTCAAAGGGGTGGTTAGAATTTAGGGTCTGTGTATGGAACATAGTAGGGAAAGGGAGGAGGAGAAAGGACACATGAAAAAGCAAGTGACTTTTTGGAAAGTTAAATGGCTCCTTAGGAATAAAGATGATACATATGATAGTTTGTGAAGATGTCTACCTGGTTGTGTTGCCAACTTCTCTCCAAGAAGAGAAGATTGCTCCCCAGGAAGGGATTTATGACAATTGAATATCTACTTTTAGGCAGATAAGGGATTTCAGGAACTCACATGCCTTCAGCACAAAATAATTCTTATGACAAAGTAATCTACTTGGGGTTGACATATCCTGATCCCCTTCAGAAACAGAGGTCAGAAAGTCAGAGAGAGGCTGAAGAGGCTACATTGCTGGCTTTGAAGATGTTGGAAGGGACCATGGGCCAAGGAATGTAGGTGACCTCTAGAAGCTGGGAAGGCCAGGAAAGGGATTCTCCCCTAGAGCCTCCAGAAGGAACCAGCATTGATGACATCCTGCCTTCAGCCCAGGGAGAATGATTTTGAACTCTGTTCTTCACAACCATAAGAGAGTATGTTTTGTTATTTAAGCTACTAAGTCTGAGGTAATTTGTTAGGGCAGCATAGGAAACTAGTACACCTCCTTCTGCTGCTTCAATTTATGCCACTTTTTAGTTTGCTTTTACTTACACAAAGAATTTTCTTATATTTTTTTTCCTGGAGTATTTTTTTTTTTTCTGGTTGACAAAATTATGCCTTTATGTCCTAATCAAGATTGTCTAACTACTTAATCACACTATTAAGAATGAACCACTTTCTTCTTGAAAGCTTTTCTAGTAGCCCTCTGACTGCTAATTCAAACTTGGATATATTGTTTTTGAGACCTGCTTCACAGAACTCATCCTGGGATTTCTCTTCATTTCAGTCTTCAGTTAGATCTCCTGTTGATTGAATTCCATGTTTTCTTTTATTCCTTTTCTCTTTCCTGCATTATACTGTCAAGTAAATTTTGGGAAAAGATTTGTGGGGAAAAACTCTAAATCCCTGCATGTCTGATATCTACCCCCTCCCCACACATACACTCATCATTTTTGTAGTTTAGCCAATTATAAAATTCTAGGCTCAAATAATTTCTTTTTATTTTCAGATTATTTGACCCTTTCTTCCAATGGCCCATATTGTTTTAACAAATTAGATGCAGTTTTGAATCTTATACATTGTAGACAACCTATTTCTACTCTCTGTAAATTTTTATAAAAATATATTGAAATGTAGAAATGTGAATTTCATTTTTCAATCCTGCTCCGTGTTTGATGTTTCTGCTAAATATGGACTTCTGTGTGTAAAACATTTTAAAATATTTAAAAATTTATTTTAACAGCTTTATTGAGATAGAACTCATATGCTATATAATTCAACTTTTTTTGGTATATTCACAAAGCTGTGCAACCATCATCACAATCAATTTTAGAAGATTTTCATCATCTCAAAAAAACCCCAAGTAAACAGTTACCCATTATAGCCACTCCCCATCCTTTCTCATCATCCCACCCCCACCTCCAGCACTAATTTACTTTCTCTCTCTATAGATTACCTATTCAGGGCATTTCATATAAACAGAATCATATAATATTGAACATTTTGTGCCTGGTTTTTTCACTTAGCACAGTGTTTCCAAGATTCATCCATATGGTAGCATGTACTAGTGCTTTGTTCCTTTTATTGCCTAATAATATTCCATTGTATAACCATACTCTTTGGTTAATTTTACACCTCCATTTTTGCATGTGTTGGACCGTCTATGTTGCTAGCTTAAATTTATGAATGTTTCACTCATTTTGTGTCTTTTTCTTTTGGGGAGTCATCTTTAACACTTCTATTGATATTTTTGCAATTATATTACTTAGAACACATTTTCTGCAACAGAAAGTCAAATTCAAATGGCTTAAGCAATAAGGTTTTTTAAAAAAAAAAAAATTGTAGAACTGTAAGTTCAGATGTGGGACAGAATTCAGGATTGGTTGATTTACCTGTTCAAACATGTCATGATGATCTGAATTCTTTCCCTCTTTGTTCTGTTTTCTACAGAGCTTTATCCTGAAGCCAGTTTCCATCATGGCTGTAGAATGACTTCCAGGAGGAACTTGGTATGTATGCTTCTTTGTTAATGTCTTTCCAGATGAGGAGACCTCTGAAGACCTCATAGAAACCCAGCCAAACTCTCTTTACAGCTCTTTGACCTGAATTCTGTCACGTGCCCATTCTTGATCCAACCACTGACAAAGGCGAAAAGATATTTCTGAGTAGCTCCCAAAGTTTCTCAGCTTTGGCGCTATTGCCATTTTGGTCAAGATGATGCTTCATTGTAAGCAACTGCTCATGCATTTCAGGACAAGTAGCATCTATGATATCTGCCCACTAAAGTTCAATAACATCTCCTATATTAGTTTTTTATTGCTACTATACCAAATTACCACAAACAATCACTGGAAAGAACACAGATTTATTCTTTTACAGTTCTGGAAGTTAGAAGTCTAAAATCATGGTGTTGGCCAGGCTATCCTCCTTTTGCAGGCTTCAGGGGAAAATGCATTTCCTTGTCTTTCAGCTTTTAGAAACCACCTGTATTCCCTGGCTCTTGGTCCCTTCTTCATATCACTCCAACCTCTTATTTCCATTGTCACATCTCTTACTATCATCTTGACTCTCCAGCTTCCCTCCTATAAGGACTTGTGATTACAATGGCTCACCCAGATAATCCAGGACAATCTTCCCATCTCAAGATCCTTAATTTAATCACATCTGCAAAGTCCCTTTACCATGTAAGGTAACCTATTCACAGGCTCTGAGAATTAAGACATGGACATCTTTAGGGACCATTCCTTAGCCCACTCTACACCAATCCCCTTTGCCTCCCACCCTCTTCTTGTAATAACCAAAATGTGCCTATTGAGTCACATAGAATCCCTGGGATGAGTGGACACCTCAACAAAATGGGGGTTCTTTTGGGAAAGAGTAAGAATGGAATGGATGCTCAGTAGGTAAGCACAATATTATCATATGTTTATTTTCAAAGCACTTTTTCTTATCCTCTGATTGCTTTATTTTCAGAGTGGCCTGTTCTTTTTCATGGATCTTAAATATCTCTGAGCATACTTAATAGATTTTTTTTTTTTGGAACTTCTCTGCTGTTTCCTGAATTTTCTGTTTTCTGCAGGGTCGTTTTTTGTGTTTGTTTTGGGCTGAAAGTTACCCGCAGTGGATCCTCCACCTTCTCCTGATCTTTGGTTGCCCATTTATGTGTGTCAATTATGGACTTGGGTGACATACAGTAGGTGGCATGGATTTTCATTTCAGTTACACAGTTCTGCTTCTCCAACACACCCTTCCTTGAATGGTATGGCAGAGTGACTTGAACCTTGACCTATGGGGTGGGAAGTTAGGAAAGGCGGGTTGACCAGCAGGTTACCCCTTCCTCCATGTTGAAAGAGACACTGACAGGCATATCAGGAGCCATAGTCCAGGTCTTGGGTGAAACCATCACTTACTCAGTTATGATACTAGTAGGGAATGGTAGAGGGGAGCCTTGACAGAACGTCAATTCATCACCTTGATTTTTGCCTCTCTGCCGCTTCTGCTCTGTTTACCCACAGACACATAGCTGATAATCTCTCCAGGGCTCTGCCAAGAGCACCGCCGGCCACCTTTGCAGGTGCTTTCCCTAAAAGCTCTGGATTCCAGCTACCACTTTTATTATACGCTCAGTAGGAGCCCATGCACTTTCCATATTCCAGAAGTTTCTCGGATGTTCTGATCTCCTGAAGGATTCCCTCCTCCTATTCCCAGCACTATTTGAATTTATTAGTACTCTTTGAATTTATTAGTGTTTTATTTACTAAGACTAGTAAATAAATACTTTAGTTATTTACTAGTATTTTGAACTAGAAATCTGGTGGCAGCTTAAAAATTGCGTCATATCCTCGGTTCTTAGCTCTCAAGATTTCAGAAGTCCAGTCTCAGCTCAAATACCCTGTTACGATTTTATCCAAAGATATATGAGTGGCTGAAACTACAGCAGGCTAAGAGTGAAATAAGCATTCGAGCATATGTTAGGGGTAGGAGAGGCTCTGCAACCCCTTCGTCTAGCTCATGATGGCTTCCTGGTAGAGGTGGACTCATTTCTTGCCCTCAAGAGTCACCACATGACTACCAAAAAACAGGGCGTCGGTGTAAGGCAAAAAGAACTGGCAAGCAGCAGGGAGCTGACCTGCAGGGAGCGACTCCAAGGGCAGACACTACAATTTTTCCTACAACCTTCACAACCAGCCCAGAAGGTTCTTTCAAATTCTGGAACTTCTTAGAGCTGATCCATCCAATTGTCCCCAGGGAATTTGGCTCACATTCCATTTGAGAGAGCAAGAGTCTTGCTGTCTCCCCCTAGTCTTCAGGAGAGATGTGGCTGAGTGAGCATTTCCTGTCCTCATGTGCCCCTTGCCCATTGCCTTGTCTGTGCAGCAATGGAAAGCAGGGTCTGGGATGTCAGTCCTGAGAACCATGCACCCGGCCATCCATTCAGCTCTTCTCTGGACATTAGAAGGTGGAGACATTGCAGGTCCAAGGATCCAGGGGACAAGAGGAATGAGGCTATAGACTCTGGAGTTTTAGCCAGGTGGGGTGACAGGTGAAGGTAGAATGGTGGGTGGGCCTCAGATGGGGGCTAGGTGGCCTGCCATTGGCTCCTCAACACTTTATATTTTTTCTTTCTGGTGACTATCCTTTTTCAGTGGATTTTATTTCAACTCTGTTTACATTGCACAAGCAAGTAATCAACATAGACTTCCTATGTCCCCTTCACCACTTATCCAAGCCCCTCACATTTTGATAAGGGTATAACTTCATTCTTAGGAAATTAAGCTTTTAATACTCTTAGTAGCAGTAATATTAAGTACTCAGAATACTCAGAAATAGCTATTATTATTCATCAGTGTTTTCATCAAGTTGTCCACGTTCAAAAGGAGGGTCTCCTATTGCATCATATCCAAATTACCCCTGTGGTCTTCACTGTTTTCAGATATCGGTCATTGACCTATGTTGTGGGAACCACTGTGGGATTTCCAATCCACTTAAGTGAAACTGGGGATTCTTGGGCTCTTATCTGATTTTTCCAAGTCATCTTCCTGGGAGAGATGTGTTTTATAAAACATTGTATAAATAATAACAGAGGAGATGACCCAGGTGTCTTGGGAGATAGGGTAGCCACTAGTTAAAAGAAGCATGTAATACAAGGAGGCCATGTAGCCTCGTGGAGACTGTGTGATGACAGCTTTCTACGGGTGGGCAGTGATATAATGGTCTTGTTGAGCTAATATTTGTTCAGTAAAATCTTGTTGATGATGCTAAAAAAACAAAAAGGACAACTTTTCGTTGCAATGCCTAAACTTTCTGGGCGAGTATTCTAATCATAAGATGATGTAATAGATTGCCAAAAAAAAAAAAAAAAAAGCCCCACAAGTTCCTTCTTTCCTTATATTTACACCCCTTTAAATATTATTTTCCTGCTCCTACAATGAATAAGTAGAATTTACTTTTCTACTCCCTTGAGTCTGGACTAGTGACTTGCTGTACTCTCTGGAAAGTGGAAGTTCTTATCTCAGGCCTCAGGAGGCATTACAGCTTGTGCTCTTGTTCTCTTGCTCTACTGAGGCTTAGATGAAGAATCCTCAGTTAACCTGCTGAAGACTGAGAATACATGGAACATAGATGGGCCACCCTTGTTGAAACCCCCTGGACAAACAAGTTGCCACCCCATATACCCATGTTTGCAGGTAAAGCAGTGACTCAGGTGGAACAAGCAGAAGAACCAGTCAGCTGAGCCCAACACAAATTGCTGGCTCACAGAACCATAAGCAAATAGAATAATGGTTGTTTTAAGTCACTAGGTTTTGGAATGTTTTTTCATAGGTATAGGCTGTAGGTAAATTGATGTAAATATTCTCTACTTTTCTAATTTGCTTTAGTTGACAGGCTAGGTTATGCTGGAGTCACAAACAATTCTAAAATTTCAGTAGCTTAGAACATCAAAATTAAGATCTTGTGTTTGTCCATTTGGGGTCAGCTGGGGGCTTTGTTCCCTTTGCCCATACTTTGAGATGTAGGCTAATACCGGAAGTGTCACTAGGTGCCATGGCAGAGAAAACATATCTCTGAAGATACTTTTGTTAGCTGTTAAATTTTCTATATTCAATACATAAAAGGAACCAATAAATTAACTCTATTATATCTGGGGAAAAATTTTCTAGATTCAAAGTGATACACATCATTTTTCCTTACAACTCATTGGGGGGAACTGGTCCTATGGCTTCACACCACCCCAGGAGGCCAGGAAGCACAGTTCTACAATGTGAAGAGCCAGATATGTTTGGTAAGCACCATTCATGACTCGTTATAATTCCACCCACTAAGAGAGGGAAATGGTGGAACGACCTATTACTCAAAAGGAATGGGACAAGGTAGAGGCAGTGTACTCTCAGTGGTAGGTGGTCAATATATTAAACATAGCTTAATCTTTTCTCCATTTAAGAATCTCCAAGCAACGGCAGCCCTAGGCTCAACTTTTCCCTTTCTCAATTTGTGTCCAAAATGGGTGATCTCTTAGTACTGAATAACGTTGGGTCTTATAGTTAAACTGAGTCTGGGTAGAACCAGGTGGCATTTCAAGGTTGAAGGTGATCTCCTCTTGGAGGAAGGAGATGGAGTCCTTCTTCAGAGCTTATAAGGGGAGATGGTCCCCTTGAAGATTTCATTTCAAAAAAGAGTGATTTTCACATCCTAATGAAAATAACCAGAATCTATAATAAGATGGGGCCATACTTTATGAAAACATATTTCTTTTTCTTATTTTATTTTATTAAAAAATGTTTTTTAAATCTTCAAATTCTTTAATGCCATAATTTCACCTTGGTACACTATCAAGATGGATCAGTGGTTGATAAATGTGGATCAACCATTATATTATGAAAGCATTTTTACATCTTCTATATATCACTGCATGGTACCTAAATGGACAAAATAGCATTCTCAGAAAGCTCCTTTTGTTTGGTAGAAATTTTGTGTGTATATAACACTTCTAACTTTTGCTCCTCCCCCAAATTATGAATCCACTAACCCTCATACCAACTCAAGGAGAAAGAGTTCAGGTAATATCATCATCATCTCTGGGAGAGGCAGCAGTCCAAGTTTACACAATTGCAATGGCATGGACATAACCTGTACCCAGGTCTCTAGAAGCTCATTATTGTTCTCTTTCTAGAAGACCAAGTTGCCTCAATTCATTCTTCTAAGGGGCGAGTATTCACTCTTTAATTGTTTGTTTTCTATAATTGGAGGGAAGAGTTCTGAGGAGTCCTTTTGCAGGTTGATAGATCTATCATTGATCATTGATAGATCTATCTAGTTCCTCAATTGTATTGGATCAAAGCGTTATGAGGCAATCATGGTTTGGTTGTAAAAGCATTGTACTGAGATTTATTCATTTAGTCATTCAGGTATTTATTGAGTACCTAGTAAATGCTAGACACTGGGTCTACAGTGCTGTATTAGAAAGACATAGACCTTGCCATTCCTTTACGAAGCTTACTATCACATTGTGTCTGTACGAGTGTGTGTCTGTTGTGAGGGGAAGTGTGTGTACATGCCTGCATGTTTTAGGAAAGTAGGAAACAAATTCATAGCAAACGTGCATATGTGTATGTAGTAAGTACATATTAGGATATAGACTGTGGTTTAGAGCTATTGAAATAAATGGTTTCTGGTCCTAGGTAACCAACTGCCTTGATGGGGACCATGGGACCAAGTCATGATTCTCTCTCCCTTGGCCTGTTTTCTCACCTGAAAGCAGAGGTTATCTTTTACAGATTGCATTAGACATGTCTAAATTGTTTTCTCTGAGCATGTGTTACTTAATAATCAGAAAAGAAGACAATAAAGGTGAAAGAAACAAAGACAAAAAGGAGGTGGAGCAGGAGACGGTAGAATTCCCACTTGGATCTTCTGTGATTTGTGTGTCTGATATTCTGCTGATAGTATCACCACCCAGTTGGTTTTTTGTGTGTCATGTACTTTATTCTTTTAAGGTCTAGGTAACTAAGAGTATGTTCTCTTTTCTAATAATTTTAATTTTCAACACAACCAATGGCGATCCCCATATCTGTGGGGGAAACTGAGTCCAAGAGAGACACAAGTACTCATATCTTAATACGTGAGTGACAGTTTAGATATTGGTCTCAGTTCATCTTTGTCCTGGTTCAGGGTCTTCCTTTACCTGTTTCTTCTGCTTCCTCAGAACTGTTTTTATCTTGGTGTTAACCCCCTTGAATTCAAATATTTTATTCTGACTTTTCTGGCTTTTGTGTTTCAGGTAAGTTGTTTGAACATCTTTTTTTGGTTTAAAATTCTTTAAAACTGCCATGTGATTTCACTGATCTTACCAGAAACCAATAAAAACACATTACTTTAAAAATAACTCCCATAAAACCTCTTACTTGTGAAAAGCTTTCGTTCTAATAAAATTGGAGCTAACCAAAACCTTTTAAAACTGCTCGCAGGCATACATGAGACTTGGCGTGTCCAGATTGTACTACCTCTTGTGGTGATGAAGATACCAGATCTCTACTCTGTCTGGAGGAATGTGGGTCCAAGATAAATTAACTCACCTACTTTAGAAAAGAAAAATCCAATATGAGAATGGTAACACCCCACAGAACTCAACTCATTCTGCATTTTGCCAACATAGCCATTGGGAACCTACAGTCTTTTCCATCATGCGTGAGGTTATGGTTGGCTTTTTTTTTTTTTTCTCCTTCTTTCCTTTTAGTTTCCTAAATATAGAATTAATGGGTTTTAGGGAAAGTCAGTGATTGCTCTTACTTGAGTCTGGAGAGAGGAAAGAAAATATCCCTTTCTCTGCAGGCCTCAAAATTCCCTTTGGGTTGGCACCATCACCTGCCATTTCACTTTTAGATAAGACCCATGGCAACAACTTGAAGTCTGTGGTGACAAGAAGATGAAAGATTGTGTCAATGACACAGGGTAGAGGATTGACCCTTGAGTGTCAGGCCTTGGTTAACTGTGCCAGGTTGGCTTCGCCAGACTCCCCAGTGAAGGATTTTGAAAGTACAGACTCCTGAGCTGCCATCTCTGGGGATCTAGGATGGGGCTCCAGAATTTAAGCTGTTGTTGATGGTTTTTTTAAGATGCTTAAATGACTAAGATGTGCAGTCACTTTGGGAACTAGAGGTGTAAATCAATAAACAACAATAAAAGATAGTCAAAATTTTTCACTCAAAATCCAAGAGAAAAAAAAAAAAAGAGGAAAAAAAAAAATCCAAGAGAGGAATCAATTGGCTCATCGATCAGCATTGCTTATACCAGCCCCCTCCGAGGTGTATTCTAGGGATCATGTGGTCCCTGACATGCTCCCCCCACAAAAGGGATCTGTGATCAAGTAAATATGGGAAAAGATCCAAGTTGCATTCCCCTCTGCAAGATTCTTAGGTTCTTTCAAGCATATATAAATTGCACTAGGATGATCTCTACTAAAGAAACATGTTTCACAAGTTTAACAGAATGTTTCTCAAACAAACTTGATGACAGAACTTACTTCTTATTAACTAAGTATTAATATCTCTAAAGACCTAAGGAACATATCTTAAGAAATGCAGCTTTAGAAGATGCACTGAGTAATTCCTCTGAAATAATCCACCCTTGTTTGCTGGAAGAATTTTACAGACACCAGTGGCCTTGACTTTCCAGGTTGCTTTTCTGGGGGAAGCACCGCTCCTGGTCGGGGTGGCCTAGCCAGTCCTGCAAGGAAAGACCAGGGTGCTCTCTTGATTACTCCCAAAAGGCACCTTGAGAATGTTTCATTCCCAGCAAAGCCCAACCCTTTCCGTGTTTCGGGTGGGCGATCTAGAGGAGGGTTCTCTGTATTCCTTAATGAGACAGAGGTTACTTTTTATTTTATTTTTATGGCTGAAGGTGTCAATCAAGTCATTTTAGAAATGTCACTCCACCTCCACAGAATTGTTGCCATGCAGGAGGCCCACGCTGCTCTGCTGAGACTCCAAGAACATTAAGAAGTCTCCTTCCAGCTTTTCTGATCAGCAGACAGATGGGAACCAAATACATTGTCTTTATGGAGCTGCACTTCACCTTCACGTCTTCTGCCTACTAATTAAAAACGATGTTAGCAAACGGCTTGCAAGTACCGATTATCTGCTATGTGCCAGACACATCACCTACATCACTCCTCATCTTCACATTGCCCTGCACATCAGCCCCCATTTTACAGAAGAGAAAATTGAGGCTCAGAAAAGGTAATTAGATTGTTATTTAAAAAATTATTTAATTTATTTATGGCTGCGTTGGGTCTTCGTTGCTGCGCACGGGCTTTCTGTAGTTGCGGCGAAGGGGGGCTACTCTTCGTTGCGGTGCCCAGGCTTCTCGTTGCGGTGGCTTCTCGTGTTGCGGAGCATGGGCTCTAGGAGCGCGGGCTTCAGTAGTTGTGGCATGGGAGCTCAGTAGTTGTGACTTGCGGGCTCTAGAGTGCAGGCTCAGTAGTTGTAGCACACGGGCTTAGTTGCTCCGCAGCATGTGGGATCTTCCTGGACCAGGGCTCGAACCCGTGTCCCCTGCATTGGCAGGCGAATTCTTAACCACTGCGCCACTAGGGAAGTCCCGAGCCTCTTGTTCTTTTTGCAAAGAGTAGTGGGTATCTCAGGTTCCTTCTCAGGAAAAACAAAGCCAATTTCAAGGTCAAGTGTTATTCACAGAATATTCACAAGGTCAAGTGTTATTCACAGGACTTCACAGAAAGTCCTGCTGAGGCTTCCACAGAACCCTCTCCTCTGGCTGGATCGCTGTCCTGCTGGCAACAAGGAGTTTGGGCCTCTGTGGTCCTTCTTTGTTGACACATGTCATTTTTGCCACCCAGAAGCTGGAAATGACAGCTGAATCCCTTCGGCTCGTAAGTTCTGTCAACCTCCGGAATCCCAACACATCTTCCTTGTTTCTCAACTCTCTTACTAACACAGATTGTGAGGGACTTTAAAAAAACATCAAATCCACTGAGTGTTGTCAACAAACAGTTTTTCAAATGACTGTATTATTTATTCATTAGTATTACATTTCCGGCGCAGTGCCTTGTGTTACTTGGAGAAATAAATGAAAGAAAAGGAGTATTTCTTTAAATTCCCCATTTACAGCTCTCAGAGAGCCTGGCTCGGCTCTAAAGCTTGGTCCTGTGCTGGCCCAACGTGTGTCCCTCCACTGCACTGTTGATCTGTTTCCTTAACACTCTCTGTCTAGGATGGACCAACCCAGTCATTTTGAGGGCTCAACAAATATCTTGATGCATTCTGTGAATGTTTTCAGTTTGGCTAAAACTTAAAACACATTTTCCCCAAGCATTTTTTCCTCTTAATTTTTAAACTCGTATGTTTTAAGGAAAATTTAGCCCATGTGTTTCTCATTATTCCTGATTCATTTGCACTTAACTCATCAAAATGTTGCATTGCAAAAGCTGTTTGTTTTCCAAGAAGACTCCTGAGGTCCTTTTTTGTTCATTCGGTGCCCCCCTACACTTTTCTCGCCCTTCCTCTTTTTTTTTTTTCCTTCAAAGTGGCACACTTTTCTTAGAAACAGGGATTTTTGCCCCCAGCAGCAGATATGTCGGCTTATTATAGGAAAAGCTGACAGAGGTGTGAAGTCAAGCTTCTAGTCGAAGTACTTGCATCCAAGAGAAATGTGTGGCTCAGCATGGAAGGATCATTTTCTATTTTCTTGACTAGATAAATAAATGTTAGACATGACAGAAGAGCAATTTAAGATGAAAGCTCTGGAGTCAGTCATTTAAGGTTTGATCCCATGTTAACCTCTTTGCATTTCGTTTTTCTCATCTGTAAAATGGGGGTGGCAATAGTGCCTACTGCATGCACAGATTTGCAGTGAGAATTAATTGATATACCATACACAAGGCAGAGCAATATGTGACAAGGACACCCAGAATCACACATCCTTTCTCAGTGAGATGCTCAAGGTCTCTTAGGTTACCCCAGAAATAAATCCTGAGACCAGGATTCAAATACGAGTAATTTGTTTGAGAAGGTTAAATTCCCATATAAGAGTGGGGAGGTATATTAGTCAGTGTTCTCCAGAGAAACAGAACCAATAGGGTGTGTATACAAAGAAAGAGATTTATTTTAAGGAATTGGCTCCCACTATTCTAGAGGCTTGGCAAATCCAAAATCTGATGAGGGAAGCTGGCAGGCTGGAGACTCAGGAAAGAGTTGCAGTTTAAGTCCAAAGGCCATCTGCTAGAGAACCAGGAAGAGCTGATGTTGCCGATAAAGTCCAAAAAGTCAATGCTGCAGTTGAAGTCTGAAGGCAGTCGGCTGGAGAATTCCCTCTTGCTCAGAAAAAGTCAGCCTTTTGTTCTATTCAGACCACCAGCTGATTGGACGAGGCCCACCCACCTTATGGAGGGCAATCTGCTTTACTCAAAGTCCACAGACACATCCCTCATCCGTAACTCATTGCTCACAGAAACATCCAGAATAATGTTTGGCCAAATATCCATGGCCCTGACAAGTTGACATATAAAATTATTCATCACGGGAAGCAAGACAGGGAAAGATGAGAAGCCAAAAAGATTTGATATTGCAACTGGAACTCCATCCCACTGGGGACCTGAGAGGTGTCGATCATACCCCAGGGTTATCACACATGGAGGCATTGGCTGAGGGCTGCTGCCACGGTGTATTGACCCTGTTCTTGCGGCCTGCTACACACAGGCAGAGTGGCTGTGGCAGCTAGAGAAAGTCCTTAGAGAAGGAAGGCAGGTGCTGGTAGTGGAAAGTTGGGTAGGTGTGCAAGGAAATGATATGGAATCAGAAAATTGTGCAAGATGCAGACAGCATCCTTCACAGGGTCCCTTCATCTTGAAAGACGGCTCTAATTGATACAGCCAGGACTCCCTTCCTGTCTCCTGCTTGCGCTTCTCAGAACCTAAGATAGAAAAGCACCTGAATTCTGCTTTCAGTTTGTACAGACAAATAAAACACTTCTGTGGGTGACATTCAGTCCAGTTCCTAACCCCTGGACTAGAAGTTTTCCACTTGTAACAGTGCTTTTGATGGGAACCTTCCTCAAAACCCAATATTTTCAACACTGATTCGATCTTTGCTGCCATAGACAGGGGCCTCCCACCACGTTTTGGAGAGTTCCACATGGGAGGACTGGGTATTTACCTCAGTAAGATAGAAAATAAGCTCAATTTAAGCAGAAATAGGTCCTTAGAGAGACTCTCTGGGTCTGCTGCATATATTGAATTTAAATTTATGCAGAGAGAGAACAGACACAACTCTTTAGGCAGTTAGTGTTGGCTAGAAGCATGCTTTATTAATGATGCAGGGTTTGAGTCCAATGACTCAAGTTCAAATCCTGACTCTTCCATGTACTTATGTGACCCAGGGGAGGTCACTTCATTTCCTGGGGCTTCCATCTTCTTTCCTATGAGAAGGTCACATTATTGCCTACCTTGCTTCTCTCATGGGGTCAAATGAGGTCACAAACGGGCAAGTATGTGGTCACTGGCACTTCCTTTGCTCTTTGCACTTTGCATTTTGACACAACTCTGGAATATCTCTCACCCACTAGTGGAACTTAGAAGGTTCCAGATAGCCTCTGAAAATTGCTTTTTGGATGAACCACCATGCAAAGTGACAGTCTAGGAAATGAGATGACATGGTGATTCTGAGAAAGAGGACCTTTACAGCCCAGAATACCTAAATGTGTTTGTCAAGGTTTTGAGCCCTTAAACTATTGATATTGAGGTTTAATTTTTTCCAATATTTTATTATGAATATTTCCAAGCATGTAGCAAAACTGAAAGAATTTTACAATAAACACCTGCATATCCACCACCTAGATTCTATATTAACATTTTATAATACTTGCTGTTTTACATATCTATCCTTCTATCTATGCATTCATTAAGGATTTACATTTTGAAGTCAGATCTTGGAAGCTGCCTTTCAGATGTAATGATTATCCATCTTGGGTTTTCTAAGTAATCCCAGTTCTATGTATTCCATACAGTGAACTCCATAGACCATTGGAATGTATTAGGAATCCTATCAGGTTTCATTCAAAAGAATTTCCTGGTTTCCTTTAAGATTCGGAAGTGACCTAAAAAATTCTTATTTAGATCCAGTGGTTTGATTGCAACACGTAGTTGGCATAGTTAAATCATCTGGTCCAACCTCGTTAATTTAGCTTGAGGACAGTGAGGCTTAGGAAAAGGAATTGGTCCTTGGTTTCATAATTTATGATACATTCAAAACTAGAACTGAGATATTCTGACCCCAATATGAGTCTATGATCAAACTTCCTCCCAGTCCATTCTATAGTCTCTTTAAGGTTTTGGTGCTTTTAATTTGTTTGAAGAGAAAATTTTTTGACTCAAGGAACTTTTCCTGAAAAACAATACTGGTTTTATACTTCAAAGTTAAAATGTTCCTCAGCTATCCTTAATTTTCCCTTCGCAAAAGGAGAACTAGGGAGAATGCATTCTCATTTTACACACAGGGAAACTGAGGCATTTAGGATGTAAACAACCTGTTTAAACTTGGGAGCTGGGCTTTCTTGAACCACCTTACATGGGATTCGTTCATTTATTCATTAATTCATCAAATATTTATAATGCACCTACTATGTGCATTGTTCTAGGCACTGAATATAATGCTGAACAAGACAGACCAGGTCTTTTCCTTTTCTTAGAGTCTAGAGAGGGAAGTAACAATAATAAACAAATAACTTTTTCATAGAGGCTATGAAAAAAGCAAAATGGATTAATGAGATAACAAGTGAATGATTGGAAATAAGTGACTAATTTAGGTAGGGGTTGAAACATTTTTTTTACAGGGTAACATTTGAATTTATATTCAAATGATGAGAAAATAATCATTTATAAAGTGTGTGGAGGGAACCACAACTGCAAAGGCTGACGATCTGAGCCAGCATCTGGGCTTGATTCTGTGAGAAGAAATGGCAGGAGTTTGGTAAATGATGCCAGGGGGCAGCCTTCTAACATGGCTCTCAGTGACACCCCCATCTCCTAATATTCATACCCTCCCCTTGACGTGGGCTGGATTTCGTGACTCACTTCTAATGCACAGAACACAGCTAACACAGTGTGATGCCACTTCTGAGATTAGATTATAAAAGATTGTCACTTCTATCTTGCTGGCATTCTCCCTCTGGCTCTTTTTGTCAGCTTGTCCAGATGGAGAAGGCTATCTGGCAAGGAAATGAGGGCAGCTTTTGGTCAACAGCCCACAGGAACTGGATCCTGCTGACAACCATGCAAGTGAGCTTGGAAATGGATCCTTCCCCTGTCAAGCCTTTAGATGAGACCTCACCCCTGACTGACACCTCAACTGCCACCTTGTGAGAGACCCTGAGACAGAAGACTCAGCTAAACTGGGTTCCCAATTCATGGAAACTGTGAGATAATAAATGTTACTGTGTTAAGTCACTAAGTTTTGGAGTAATTTGTTCTACAGCAATAGAAAATGAAATCAGCTCTAATGAAGCACTAATAAGATGTACATGAGATTTACTGTTCTATGAAGTAGGAAGACTCACCCAGGAAGGATGCAAGACTGGTACTTGGAAGTACCTGAAATCTGAGGCTCAAGGCATTTACTTCCAAACAGCTAGAATCATTACTTAGGAGCCACCCTCAGCATCTCCACACACCTCTGCATTTTAGTTCTTATAAGCTGGGTGAGAGGGGAGACCTATGAATCCCTGCCCCACCCCCAAAGTAAAATCACAATGAAGTATTAGGTACTTATGTATTATGTATATCCCTTCAAAACACTAAGGAACATTTTAACAGGAAAAATATTTGTAGGAACAGAAAATCCTGATCATGTGTGTGTGTGTGGTATCTGTGTGTGCCTGAGAAGAAGAATTGGGTCTGTAGACTTCCATGTTTTTCACTGTTTTTCAAACACATTTATCCTGCCTTTCCACCTGTCTTCCCTGCCAGATGTTGACATGGAAATTCTGGCTTCAGAAATGAGAAGACCAATGTGATACAAACAAATTTAGCTCAACAAGGCAGAGTCAAATGATCCCAAAGTCAGAAGTGACTCCTTTCCCAAAGATCCAGGCAGCACACTACCATTTGCTAGGGGGCTGCCCAGGGAGCTAGTTTAGCTCGACATCTAACAAGCATTTCTGGCATTGGTATTGTTTCAATTACTAGACCATTCACATCTCAGCTGACACATGCAATGAAGCTTGCTCCTTGCCTGGTACATAATTTAAGGTAAAAAGAAAAGAGGGTGTGTTTCATCATGGTCTATCATATCTTTGTCTTTTGTTCTGGGAGGTATTTGCATACCTAAAGGGAAATGGCCTCTTTAATTTCTTTCCCTTCTCCTAATCAGCTGAGGCCTATTAAGAAGCGCTCTGTATCCTGTAATCAGACAATTTATACAGCATGCACCCTTAGGCAACAGCTATTATAAACAAGCTGGAGAAATCCTTTACAATAAATGATTAGCATGGGAAGACACCATTCATAATTAATTTTTTTTTTTTTTCCATTTTTGTTGGCAGATGGTCTGAGGCATCCAAGCATGGCCTATTGCCTGCATCTTTATTCTGAATAGAGCAGGGCAGCCTTGGGAAAATGCTGGCTGTTCAGCTACCTCACTTTAAAAAATAATCCCCTCTCCCTCCTCCTACCGGCCTTGCTTGTAGAAGGCTTTAGGGAAGGGTGTCTAATGGATCACATGACTGCAACTATTGGTTATTACTCTAATGGTAGATTGGTGGCATTAGGACCCCAGTTCTCCATCCCCACCATTTTCCACGTAACTTTGTCCCTCTCTCTCATTCTGAGTCTGGGCTCTGCCATGTGACATGCTTTGATCAATAGCATGTTAGCAAATGTGATGCCCACAGAGGCTTGAGTACAACTTGTGTGCAATTGGACGTAATAGCTCTTACTTTCTAATGTGGCCAAATGAACATGGCCAGGCTGACCTGATGGGTGATGAGAAACACATGAAATAGAGCTGAGTCACACTACTCATCTCAGCGGAGACATTTCTAGATGGGTCAACAGCCAGTCACGCCCCCCAGACATGTGAGTGAGCCCAGCCAAGATCAGATGAGCCCAATCCAGTTTAGTTGAGCCCTGCAGACTTGTTAGCTCAGTAAAAGTTTATCACTGTATATTACAGAGGTTTTATGTTTTTTAATTACACAGCATTATTGGGCAGTAGATAACTGATACAATACCCAAGCTGATAAATAATCTCTTTGGGTGTGGAAAAACAGGGCTTGGAAACCCATAAGTCTAAGTCTTCGCGTATTACTGAACATCTTGTTGCTCACAAAAGAGAGCAACTTCAACCAATAGGAGAGAACGCGGTTTGGGACCAGTGGTACGTACCTGTACATACACACATGCTTACACATGCAGACTCCTCAAAGAATCAGTGAAAGAGACTGTTAAATTGTCACCCATGGACAGACTTGAAAAGGGAATAGGATTTTCCCATGTTCACCTAACTCCCTATGATTCTTCAACAAAACTCTACTAAGCCCCTAACATCCAGGTGTTAATTTTACCCTTTCTTTTATTTTCTAAGTTTTTTTTCAAGCTTTATTTATTGAGGTATGATTGACAAATAAAATTGTAAGATATTTTAAGTATACAACGTGATGATTCACTAGACCTAGACATTGTGAAAGGATTCCCCTCATTGAGTTAATTAACACATCCATCACCTCACATATTTACCTTTTGATTTTTAGTGAGAATATTTAAGTTCTACTCTCTTAGCAAATTTTAATTATACACTATAGTGTTATCAACAATAGTCACCATGTTATACATTAGATCTTCAGACCTTATTGATCTTATAACTGAAAGTTTGTACCCTTTTGCAAACCTCTCTCTATTTCCCTCACACACCCCCACCCCAGCTCCTTGCAACCACTTTTCTATTCTCTGTTTCTATGAGTGTGATTATTAAAAAAAGATTCCAGATATAAGTGACACCATGCAGTATTTCTCTTTCTCTGTCTGGCTTATTTCACTCAGCATAATGGCTCCAGGTTTATCCATGTTGTCACAAATGAAAAGATTTCCTTCTTTTTTAATGCTGAATAGTATTTCATTATGTATATCATATTTTCTTGATCCATTCATTCATTTATGAACACTAGGTTGTTTCTATACCTTGGCTATTATGAATAATGCTGCAATGAACATGAGAGTACAGATATCTCATCAGGATAATGATTTTGTTTCCTCTGGATATACATCCAGAAGTGGGATTGCTGAATGATATGGTAGTCTACTTTAAATTTCTTGAGGAACTTTGGACTGTTTCCCATAGTGCCTGTGCCAGTTTACAACAGTATACAAGGGTATTCTTTTCTCCACCTCCTTGCCAGCATTTGTTATCTCTTTTAATTTTGATAATAAACATCCTAACAGATGTGGGGTGACACCTAATTGCGGTTTTGATTTGCATTTTCCTGATGATTAGTGATGTTGAGCACCTTTTCATGTACTTGATCATTTGTGTGTCGTCTTTGGAGAAATAGTTATTCAGGTCATTTCCCCATTTTTAAATTGGGTTATTTGGGTTTTTTTGCTAGTGAGTTGTACAAGTTCCTTGTGTATTTTGGATATTAATCCCTCATCAGATATGTGGTTTGAAAATATTTTCTCCCATTCCATAAGTTGCCTTTTCATTTGGTTGATGGTTTCCTTTGCTGTACAGAATCTTTTTAGTTTAATGTAGTCCCACGTGTTTATTTTTACTTTTGTTGCCTTTGTTTTTGGTGTCAAATCCAAAAAATTATTGTCAAGACCAATGTCAAGGAGATTATACTTTATGTTTTATTCTAGAAGTTGTATTGTTTCAGGTCTTTCATCTAAGTCATTAATCCATTTTGAATTGATTTTTGTGTATGGTGTGAGATAAGGGTCCAGTTTCATTCTTTTGCATGATTGAAGAGACTATCCTTTCCCCCATTGTATATTCTTGGTTTCTTTGTTGTAAATTAATGGACCATATACGTGTGGATTTATTTCTGGACTCTATTTTGTACCATTGATCTATATGTCTGTTTTTATGCCAATACCATACTGTTTTGATTATGGCTTTTAATATAGCTTGAAATCAGGAAGTGAGTTGCTGCCAGCTTTTTCTCAAGATTGCTTTGTTTATTCAGGGTTTTTTGTGGCTCAATTTTAGGGTTTTAGGATTGTTTTTTCTACTAATGTGAAAAATGTCATTTAAATTTTGTTAAGTATTGCACTGAATCTGTAGATTCCTTTGAGTAGTACTGGCATTTTAACAATATTAATTCTTCCAATCCATGAATGTGGAATATTTTTTCATTTACTTGTGTCTTTTTCAATTTCTTTCATCAGTGTCTTATAGTCTTCAGTGTACAGGTCTTTCACCTCCTTGGCTAAATTTATTCCTAGGCATTTCATTCTTTTTGATGCAATTGTGAATGGGATTGTTTTCTTCATTTCTTTTTCTGATAGTTCATTTTTAGTGTATAGAAATGCTATAGATTTTTGCATATTGATTTTGTATCCTGTGACTTTACTGAATTCATTGACTACTTCTAACAGTTTTTTTGAGGTCTTTAGGATTTTCTCTGTATAATATCATGCCATCTACAAATAGAGACTATTTTACTTCTTTCTTTCTTATTTGAATGCTGTTTTTGCTTTTTATTGCCTAATTGCTCTGGCTAGGACTTCTAGTACCATGTTGAATAAAAGTGGCAAGAATGGCCCTTCTTGTTTTGTTCCTGATCTTAGAGGAAAAGATTTCAGCTTTTCCCCATTGACTATGATGTTAACTATGGGCTTGCATACATGGCTTTTGTTATGTTGTTAACTATGGGCTTGTCATACATGGTTTTTGTTATGTTGAGGTACATTACCTTGATACCCAGTTTTTTGGGAATTTTTTATCACAAAAGGATGTTGAATTTTGTAAAATGCCTTTTCTCCATCTATTGAGATGATTGTATAATTTTTATCCTTTATCTTGTTAATGTGGTATATCACATTGATTCATTTGCAGATGTTGAACCATCCTTGCCTCCCTGGAATAAATCTCACTTGATCATGATGTATAATCATTCAACATATTGTTGAATTTGGTTTGCTAGTATTTTGTTGAGGATGTTCATTGGGGATATTTTCCTGTAATTTTCTTTTCTTGTAGTGTCCTTGTCTGGTTTAGATATCAGGGTAGTACTGGCCTCATAAAATGAGTTTGGAACTGTTCCCTCCTTTTCTATTTTTTGGAAAAGTTCAAGAAGGATTGGTGTTAATTCTTCTTTAAATGTTTGGTGGAGATCACCAGTGAAGACGTTTGGTCCTGGACTTTTGTTTTTTAGGAGACTTTTGATTAATGATTCAATTTCTATATTAGTAATTAGTCTGTTCTGATTTTTTATTACTTCATGTTTCATCTTGGCATGTTTTTTGTTTCTTGGAATTTATCCATTTCTTCTAAGGTGTCCAATTTGTTAGCATATAATTATTCATAGTAGTCTCATGATTTTTGTATTTCTGTGGCATCAACTGTAGTGTCTCTTTATTTATTTGAGCTCTCTCTCCTCTTTTTTCTTCATCTACCTAAAGTTTTTTCTATTTCATTTCTTTTTTAAAAACCTAGCTCTTAGTTTATTGATATTTTCTATTGTCTTTTTAGTCTCTATTTATTTCCACTCTGATCTTGTTGTTTCTTTCCTTCTACTAACTTTGAGCTTAATTTGCTCTCCTTGTTCTAGTTTCTTGAGGTGTAAAGTTTGGCTGTTTATTTGAGATATTTTATTTTTCTTAATGTGGGCATTTATCATTATAAGCTTCCCTCTTAGAACTGTTTTTGCTGCATGCCATAAGTTTTGGTATGTTGTGTTTCTATTCTCATTTGTCTCAAGATATTTTTTGATTTCTTCTCTGACTGGCTGTTCAGGAGCATATTATTTAATCTCCACATATTTGTGAATTTTCTAGTTTTCTTTTTGCAATTGACTTCTAGTTTTATACCATTGTGGTAAAAACATCAAAAAGATGTTTGATATGATTTCAATTCTTAAATTTAGTAAGACTTGTTTTATGGCCTAACATATTATCTGTCCTAGAGAAAATTCCATATTTGTTTGAGAAGAATGTGCATTCTGCTGCTATTTGATGGAATGTTCTGTATATGTCTATTAGGTTCATCTGTTTAATGTGTAATTAAAGTACAATGTTTCCTTATTGGATTTTCTGTTTGGATTAACACCATTGAAAGTGGAGTGTCGAACCTCTGGTATTATCATATTGTTATCTAGTTTCCCCTTTAGATCTGTTAATATTTTCTTTGTATATTTAGGTACTCCTATGGTGGATACATAAATACTTATAAATGTTATATCCTCTTAATTAATTGACCCCTTTATCATTATGTAATGACCTTCTTTTGTTACAGTCTTTAGATTAAAGTTTATTTTGTCTGATACAAATATAGCTACCACTGTTTTCTTTTGATTTCCATTTTCATATAATTTATTTTTCTATCACTTCACTTTGTCTTGGGTTCCTTAAAGATGAAGTTAGTCTCTTGTAAGCAGCATGTAGTTTGGTCTTATTTTATTTATTTTTTAATCCATTTAGTCACTGAATGTCTTTTGACTGGAGAATTTAGTCCATTTATATTTAAAGTAATTATTGATAGGTTTGGACTTACTATTGCCATTTTGTTCATTGTTTTCTGGTTGTTTTGTAATTCCTTTCTTCCTCTATTTCTCTCTTCCTTTGTGATTTGATGACTTTCTGTAGTGGTATGTTTTGATTCCTTTTTCTTTGTTTTTTGTATATCTACTATAGGTTTTTGCTTTGTGGCTCCTGTGAGGCTTACATAAACATCTTATATTTATAACAGTATTTTTAAAGCTAGTAAGAACTTAATTTTGAATACATACAGAAGCTCTATATTTCTACACTCTCTTTCAATATTTTATGTCTTCAGTTTTCATCTTCTTACATTATGTATTCATTAACAAATTATTGTAGTGATATTTATTTTTTAATACTTTTTCTTTCAATTCTCATTCTAGAGTTTAAGTGATTTACCCACCACCATTATATTAGAGTGTTCTGAATTTTACTATATATTTACCATTACCCATGAGTTTTATACTTTTATGTTTTCCTATTACTAATTAGCGTCATTTTATTCAGGTTGAAGAACTCCCTTTAACATTTCTTGTAAGGCCAATCTAGTGTTGATGAGCTCCTTCAGCTTTTGTTTGTCTGGAAAACTCTATCTCTTCTTTAATTCTGAAGGACAACTTTACCAGGTAGAGTATTCTTGTCTGGCAGATTTTTCTTTCAGCACTTTGAATATATCATCCCACTCCCTTATGGCCAGCAAGGTTTCTGTTGAAAAAATTATTAATAGTCTTATGGGGGTTCCCTTGTAAAACACAACAAGTTGCTGTTCTCTTGTTGCTTTTAAGACTCTCTCCCAGTCTTTAATTTTTGACAGTTTAATTATGATATGTCTCAGTGTGACTTTCTTTAGGTTCATCTTACTTGATAATTTATGGTCTTCCTGGATCTGGATATCTTTTTCTTTCCCCAGGTTAAGAAAGGTTTGGGCCATTATTTCTTTAAGTAAGTTTTCTGTCCCTTTCTCTCTTCTTTTTCTGGTACCGCTAAAATGTATATAATGGTCCATTTGATGGTGTTTGATAATTCTCTTACACTATCTTCACTCTTTTTCATTCTTTTTTCTTTCTGCTCCTCTGATTGGATGAATTCCACTACCCTGTCTTTGAGTTCACCAATCCTTTCTTCCAATTTAATATGGCCTGTTGTTGAATCCCTCTATTAAAATTTCAGTATGGTCATTGTACTTTTCAGCTCTGTGATTTCTGTTTGGTACTTTTTAACATTTTCTACCTCTGTGTTGAAATTCTCATTTTATTCATTCATTGCTCTCCTGACTTCATTGAGCATTTTATAACCCTTATTTTGAACTATCAGGTAAATCATTTATCTCCATTTTATTAAGATCTGTTTCTGGAGATGTATATTGTTCTTTTGTTTTAACATATTCCTCTGTTTCTTCATTTTCCTGGACTCTCCGTGTTGGTTTCTGTGCATTGGATAAAACAGCCACCTCTCCCAGTCTTGACAGAGTGGTCTTGTGTAGGAGATAAACATCATCAATTAGCCCAGCCCAAGCTCCTAGTTGTCTGTCAAACTTTTGTGATTGTCCAAGCTTCCTTCTTTGTTCTTAGTGGCTCCCAGTAGTTGAGGGTATGCCAAGATCCACTAGTTTCCCAAAGGGGAATATCACAGTCAGCATTTAGAAGCAGACTGATTGGAAGCTGGGCCCTCTGGCAGCAGCTGAGAAAGTACGTAGTTAATCTCGTTCCAGGGAGAAACTGGGAGACAGGCCTTTCTGTCTGTTCCCTCTGTGCTGGCCCTGGGTGTATAGTTGCGGGGGGGTGGGGGGTGTGATCCTTAGAAGCAGAAGAAGGAACTGCTTCTTTGTTTGCCACAGTACTGTGGGTCTGTGAATTGTAAGCCCCATGGCTATCAGAGCCAGGTGAGAAGTGAGAAGATGGGAGAGGTGTCCACCAGTTTCTCTGGTCTCCAGGGAGGATCACAGATAAATTAGAAGCCTGACTCCTGGGCAACAGATTTTAAAGTATGCAGATAACCTTCTTTCAGGGAAAGATTGAGAGATGGATGAGCATTTTTGCCTGCTTCCTCTGTGCTCCTGGGAGGGATAGCTGGTTAAGAAATGCTTTTTTGTTTACTATACTCTTGTGGGTCTCATGGGCAAGAGCCTGGTTGGCTTTGAAGCTAGGTATTTTGAGAGCCTATCCCTCAGTTGGGAGTCTTAAAGTTGAGGTGCTAAATGTGGGGTTCAAACCCTTCAATTATTAGGGAGAAAGTGGGAGTTGAGCATTCTCTCCTGATTGTATGGTGCTGTGCCAGGGATGGGGTTTGTGGTGATAATGTATCTCGGCCTTTCCTTCCTGTTTCAGTGTGGGTATTTTTTCATTCATCTAATGTGCCAGCATTGCTTAGCTAGTTTCTGGATCCCTCTCAAAGGAAATTGCTCTGTGTGTAGCTGTATGTTTGGTGTGTCCATGGGAGGAGGGGAGCACAGGAACCTCCTATGTGCCATCTTGCCTTATCTTCATTTTACCTTTTCTAATGATGTCTCTACTCTTCCTCTTCTTTGCTGTTGATAATTATCGCACCATGTTCTTCTTGTCTTAACCTCTTTTTGGTTCTCATTATCTGTTTTATATGCATTAGCCTTTGGTTTTATACAATTATATATCAGACTGCAATGATTCTACATCTTAATTGTTTGATTTATCTACAAGTTCCTTACAGGAAGTTCATGGTACTGAATGCTTGCACAGTGCCTGGCACATAGTCAATGCTTCACATCTATGTGTGCCTCTACTGAAGTAGGACTGGAGATGTACTGGTGAGATTTAATAAAGTGTTGCCAATTTCTTCTTTCTGAGTCAAAGACTCAAGGTTGCTAAGCTATCCATTTCCAGAAACGTCTTTAAGAACCATATTGTAGTTGCTTGTTGATCAAAGTTGCTTTAACTATGTTCATGCCTGAAGGCAGACAAATCATACCTATTCATTCAGCCAAATATTTAATAAACACTTAATAAGCCCCTTCTATGTAAGAAGATCCTATTATCTAAGTATAAATAGCAGAAGATAAAGACTTTTGAGAATAAATTCACTTAAAATAAAACATCAAAATTTCATAAGAGTGAAGAAAATAAAAAAGGTCTCATTGGGTCTATATCTTGAAAAAAGGGACAAATAATTTATCTTACATTTAGCAAAATATCAGTAATAAACACAACAATTCTCTAACTCTTAGAATGAACAAAGAATGAATCACGGGATAGGATTTTTGATACAATTTTTTTCAACAACATCCCTTTCCTAAACATTGACTTTTATTAAAATGCCACAGAAAAGTCACTTTTGGAGTGAAAATATTTGAGAGCTTCATCAGTTTCTCCAAAGATATCTATTAATTCTTTGACATGTAAATCATTAGTTTGAAACACTGTTCCTGACATCATTTATTGTTGGTTACCTCTTTGTTCATTGTTATGTAGTCAAACTCTGAAAGACCCCTTAAGTCTTTTTTTTTTAAACTTTTTATTTTATATTGGGGTATAGCCAATTAACAATGCTGTGATAGTTTCAGGTGCACAGCAAAGTGACTCAGCCATACATATACATGTATCAATTCTCCCTCAAACTCCCCTCCCATCCAGGCTGCCACATAACATTGAGCAGAGTTCCCTGTGCTATACAGTAGGTCCTTGTTGGTTATCCATTTTAAATATAGCAGTATATACATGTACCTGTCAATCCCAAACTCCCTAACTATCCCTTTCCCCCATCCTTCCCCCCTAGTAACCAGAAATTCGTTCTCTAAGTCTGTGAGTCTGTTTCTGTTTTGTAAATAAGTTCATTTGTATCATTTCCTTTTAGATTCCACATATAAAGGATATCATATTATATTTCTCTTTCTCTGTCTGACTTACTTCAGTCAGTATGACAATCTCTATGAAAGACCCTTAATTCTTTAAAGTCTATTTCGTCTGATATAAATATAGGATTTACCTTTGGTAGTTGGATTCTAAAATCTTTCTCCTATTAAGCTATTCTTTTTTAAAAATTGAAGTATAGTTGATTTACAATATTATATTAGTTTCATGTGTACAGCTAGTGATTCAGGATTTTTACAGATTATACTCCATTAAAAGTTATTACAAGATAATGTTTATATTTTCCTATGCTATGCAATATATCCTTGTTACCTATCTATTTTATACATATTAGTTTGTATCTCTTAATCCCATACCCCTAACTTTCACCTACCCCCTTCCCTCTCCCCTCTGGTAACCACTAGATTGTTTCCTATATCTGTGAGTCTGTTTCTGTTTTGCTATATACATTCATTTGTGTTATTGTTTAGATTCCACACATAAGTAATATCATACAGGATTTGTCTTTCTCTGTCTGACTTATTTCACTAAGCAAAATATTCTCTAGGTCCATCCATCTTACTGCAAATGGCAGAATTTCATTCCTTTTTATGGCTGAGTAATATTCCAGTGTATTTACATACCACATCTTAAGCTATTCTTGAACATGGAGTAATGTTGTTGCTGGGGATATAAAACTTGCTTCACTTATAAAACCACTCATCAGTTTTTGCTCTGGCAGATACTGCTTATCAATTTGGACAGCGTCTCAGCTCATATTTGGGCTAAGATTTCTTAAGACGATTCTCTAGGCAACCACTGCCAACTGATCAGAGCTGACATGATGATGAAATGTGCTCTAATTCCTTTTGCTTTTATAGTTTGTACTTCACAACTAACTTTTGATATATACTCTCCCTTTTGAGTTTTAGTAACATTTGATAATGTAACACTTGATTATATTGTTACATTATTCTCTTTTTTGATTCATATGATTTAAACATTGTTTAAAATGTTTAAATGTTTAAAATGTTTAAAAATGTTTCTCCCAAACAATGAGCCCAGAGTACTTGGACTGTGTTTTGTAACCTTCTCAATGTCAAAATGGGTACAGACTAGGTGCTCAATAAATACTTGGTTGATTAATTACCTAAGGAATTACGATTAATCACGTAAAGGATTCCTTGATTGATTAACCCAAGGAATCCAATATAATGGAAGGCTAGGAAAAGTTTTGCTTACATGGAGATAACAAAGGAAAACTTTGGACTGTGGATAGTTTAAGTCAACCTGCAGCCTTTATTTACCTGCTCAGAGTTTGTGAAGACCTCTACTGTAAGCACTGGAGTGCACTGACAATTAGATGTGGTCTTTACCCTCATGGAGTTTATGGCTCAGTACCAGAGACAAGAAAAATATGTATAATCATCAGAACTGTGGAAATATATAAGTGCCTTGAAGGGAAAGAATTAAGATGGATGGAGTGGGCTAGCTTAACAGCTGCACACTTCACAGTGGAAAGTGGGAGTGAAATGGGCAGTTATTCCGTAAATCTGCCCTCTGAGAGTGTCAAAAAGAAATTCAATGCCATTTGAGTAGAAAATCTTCTGTTGAATTCACAGTGTCATATGTGATAGACCTTTGACTTTACATGAAATTACTGATGCATAAGTACAGTAACATTTTCACCTTGAGTATTCCCTTTTTATTCACTCATCCAAGCTTGTCATAAATGTTTCCTTGGGCATTCATGTCTTTTTCATATTTGTTGGCATTGATTTTCTAGCAATGGAGCATCTTGGACTGAATGTGTCCTTCAACTGTGGCCTCTTAAGCCTGACCCACTTGATAGTCTTCAGTTTGTGAAGCATTTCACCTGCCCTGCTCCACCCAGATTCTCTCTCATGAGGACCACTTTCAATGCAGAGATCTGGTGGTACCTGGGAATTTGCATCCCCTGTGGATCAGCCTATGACTGACCGGTGTGTGAAAGCCCAGATCCCTTGACCCTTGTAGGAACTCACTCACTCTTAGGCATCTCCCTGCAGGATTAGAACAAACCTGAGACTTTATCTGAAGTTGTATCCTTATGTACATTCTTTCCCTTTCCTGTCCTGTTTCCCCCACTTTCTTGACAGTTTCTACTGGGAGCAGTTCCTTAATCAATCATTTACACATACACTTCATGCCAGGGTCTGCCTCTGGGAGCTCCAACCTAACACAAGTGGTACTTCTCAAAGTGTGATCTATAGGCTGGGAGACTTCTTAAAACAGCAGATGCCAAGTCCCCACCCCAGATATTCTAGAACAGAATCTTGGGGGACTGGTCAGAAGAGCTGCTTTTATAACAAGGTCCCCAAGTGAGCTTATACATTTTTTCTTAGCTATAAAATATTGATTAATGAATACTAAACAAAACTAAGGTTTTGTTTATTATAGGGTTGATTATTTTAAGCAACATACATCAGATATTTGGGGATGGGATTAGTAAGGTGAGATATAAATATCCTCTAACCAATCTGATCCTGGGGTCTGTTAAATGATCAAAGGACCCAACTCCAGAGTTGACACTGATGTTCCGCACTGATGGCATTTTTATTTTGTGTCTTGTCTGTGCATAAATCTTAGAAACATTATTTTTCCCTTTGCAATAGTGATTGTTTTTTTCAGAGAGTTCACTCTGGAAGCCACCCAGTTCAGTGGTTTTCTATTTTATCTTATTTTTAGAATATTTTAAGCAATGAAACCCTTGAATGGAAAGAATAGGCAGAAGTCAATAAGCAACACAGAGTTGCATTTTTTAATGCAGGTGGGGAACCTGGGACCTCACCTGCTCCAATTCCTTCACATGGCCCTAGGGCTACAGGAAGCATAATTGGAAAACAACTAGCCAAGTCCCAAATTTCACCTTACAGGTGGATAAATCAAAGCCCCAAGAGGTCGGGAACTTGCCCAAGATGAGGTAACCGGTGTTGAGTGGTACCTGGTATGAAATGCAATTTTCCACATTCTCTCATCAGAGCTGCTTCCACTAACTCCTGTTAGTTATTGAAAGGAGGTTAATTATCCTGTTATCTCAGGGGCCTCTTAGAATTCTGTTTGAGTGGAAAAGAAAAAGATAGATGGGCTTTTTTTTTCTACTAGGTTGCTTGCTTGGTACTCTTGTGGACTCAAATTTGGGGACTGCAAGGTGGTTTCAGCTTGTTTGATCTATTTACAAGAGTATTAAACTACTCTAAAAGAGTCTGCATGAAGTGTTTTTTTATTTCCTAGTGCAGTAGAAAACTTCTATGAACCCAGCTTTTAGAACTGTATGAAAATAGTTAACTGGGACTAGGGCATAGGAAAGAGTAAAACCCAACAGCAGGAATAACTAAGAAAGACTTCACTTATTTGTCAGAGCAGCTGATCTCAGAGCCCATTGTTTCCTGTCAGTTAGCTGTTTCTCCTAATGCCCTAGCGGGATGTGTCTCCATCCATGCTTCTCATTCTTTACCCGACTTTCTACTACAGAGAAAAGTCACATTGGGTCAGCCCTGAAGAGAGAGCCCCTGCTGTTTCACTGTAGCTTTCTCTGATCATTAGCCAAACGAGGGGACTTCTCCCTTGCCATAAGCTGCTGGAGGTTCAGATGGGCTGAATTTTACACAATAGCTTCATTCCTGAAACAAACAATTCAACTAGGCACTCAGGGATGAAGAAACAGTGTCTCTCTTGGCTGACTCGGGATGGGGGCGGCTATTGTCGCTGGGGGCAGGGAAGATGGCAGTCAGGTGAGGCCTCAGGAAGCAGGAACGGAGTCTAAGGCAGGTCTGGATCTTGGTAGGGTTTTCAGGACCTTTCCTCAGGTCCTTGGATGTGCTACCCACTGGGTCTGTGCTTTTCCTGGACTCTCCCCACTGTCCCTGACCTTGCTTTCTTTCTCCTCCCTATCTTCTTCCTTGCCCTGCTTTGTACCTTTCCTCATGGCACCCGCTTCCTCATGACTTTGTCTTTCCACGTTCCTCTTCAGGGTACAGCCTCTGCTCACAGCTTTGGCTCTTCAATCCCAATTTTTGGAAAGAAAGGTCTATTTCAACACAGAACTTGCTCTTCAAAGAAGCCCTCGGTGGAGTAAAGAATCCCTTTAGAAACCAAACATTATCTGTTTGTGGAGTTAATCATTTTGATGTGGCTTGAAGCAGGACACATGTATATGCTAAAGGAGTCTTGGACTGGTGGTTGCCAAGGGGGAGGGGGTTTGGGGAGGGATGGAGTGGGAAGTTGGGGTTAGCAGTTGTAAGCTTTTATATACAGAATGGATAAACAGCAAGGTCCTATTGTATAGCACAGAGAAATATATTTAATATCCTATGATAAACCATAATGGAAAAGAATATATATATAAAGAATGTATATATGTGTATAACTGAATCACTTTGCTGTACAGCAGAAATTAACACAACATTGTAAATCAACTATACTTAGATTTAAAAAAAATAAAGTCTTGGAGAGATCTAGAACATGACAGTCAAAGTGCCTGGGGCTTCCCTGGTGGCACAGTGGTTGAGAATCCGCCTGCCAATGCAGGGGACACGGGTTCGAGCCCTGGTCTGGGAAGATCCCACATGCCGCGGAGCAACTGGGCCTGTGAGCCACAACTGCTGAACCTGCGCATCTGGAGCCTGTGCTCCGCAGCGGGAGGGGCCGCGATGGTGAGAGGCCCGCGCACCGCGATGAGGAGTGGCCCCCGCTTGCCGCAACTAGAGAAAGCCTTCGCACAGAAACGAAGACCCAACACAGCCATAAATAAATAAATAAGTAAATAAATAAATTGTATAACTTTAAAAAAAAAAAAAAAGTGCCTGAGTGTCTGCGTAATTGGGATGCAGAAGAGACTGCTGACGGAGGTCTTCAACAAAGGAAGTGAGGGTTCAAGAATAAAAATTCCTGGATGGAGAGTCAGGAGACGTGGGTTCTAAAACTAACTCCTCTGGGCTTCGTAAACTGTGAAGATGTTACTAGCTCTTCTGTAAAAATTCTGTGTAAGGAATGAAAGGTGGGCTTCCTACTTCCTCTTATCTTTCTCTTCCCCCCATGCCTGTCTGTAACGATGAACATTTGTCCCATCACATCCTGAGAGCAGCTCTCACATCCCTAACTCTGCCACACTGAAAAGATTTTCCAACTGATTACTCATTGGGTACCGAGTGCCAATCACTTGAGAAGTCTCAGACCAGGCATCCATTAGAGCAGACAGAGGCTGATTCGTGGCTCTTAAAAGATTGTCCACCCACACGAGCAAGCCTTTTCTTTGAGAAGAGTTCATTTGAAAGAAACACACACACACACAGAGTGCAACTACTCCCTTGGCCTAAGCTTTGGTCTTTTCTTTTTTATAGAGGCAAAAGTCTAACCCAAGATACAAGAGGTCTGGAGAAGACCTTCCTTGATCTCTCAGCTGCTGGGTTTTGGTAGAAGCCTGTTTTTTTGCTTCCTGATCCTAGAATAACTTTGTTACTAGATCCACGTCTGGGACTTGAATTTATTCATCCTGTGAATTACTGGAGGTTGTATAAAAGGAAAATTCCCTGAGCATCCCTAAGAGATGGGAACTGATGCTGTGAATAAGTTACTCTGGAGGACGTTGAAGCTTCGTGATAAGAATGAGGAAAAAGAGTGTGGGGACCACAAAACCCAGAACAGAGAAATGGGTTTCCTCTTTATGAGACAAAACAGCAGCAGGATTCACGGAAGGTGGAGCAGGGAAGCATTCTGTAGTTTGCTGATGTCTCCTTTCATTAGCGAGAGGCGAGCTCCCTCAGCCTGGAAGAGTGCCAGCCAGAAGGAAGAGGTCAACCTGAGGCCTCAGCTTTGTCCAGCTCTGAGCAAAGTCAGTCAAGGAACTTCACTGTTGCAAAGATCCTCAAGGTCACTGTCTCCACTCCCTATTTGACAGAAACAGAAAAGTAAAGGGACATCTCCAAAGCCATGTACACATCGGTGGTGGAGCTGGGGCTAGAACCCTGCAAGCTGCCTCCTACTGAGAATGAGTTTTTGCTGTAGATTTGAGAAGGGCAAATTTCTGAGTCAAGAACCCAGGGAAAGAATCAGTCCCTCTTGGCTGAGTCATTATAAAGGAATAAGGGAACAAATGCCACAAGAACTCCAAAGCATCAAGTTGCATTTTTTTCCAGCCCTCCAATCAGATGTGATGGTGTGGAGGCAGCCCAGAGCTTTGCTGCAACACGTCTTGTTAGCTATACAAGTAAAGTTTTAAAGCAGTGTGAATTGCAAGAATGCTGAGTAAAATCATGTTCTCAACTTTCGATGGCTTCAATCAAAATGTGAAGTAGGGTTCAAACTAATGTCCCCAAAAAGGGGACTTTGTTGGCAATGCAACCAAACTAAGATAAAGGTTAGAGGCCCATTTGTGCCTCAGAGATGACTGGACACCAGAAATCACGTGGGCCAGGATGTCTTCAAGCCAACTCTGCATGACAGTTTTATTTTATCAGAGTAGTTTTCCCATAGTCTCTGACTCCTCCTAATCTCATATCTCAAGTCCTCATCACTGAAGAAAACTTAGAATTCCTCCCCTAGTTCCAGACTGAAAAATCCCAGGTAGGTTTGCCCAATGTGGGTCACTTGCCTGTGTCACTTCTTTGATGAGCCTTCTCTGGACCAGCCCCTAGCAGAGGAGTGCTGTTGATTAGGTAAGTTCTATCATTTCTCACATCTCCTCAGTGTTCTCGTGTTTCCAGAGCCCTTCCTTTCTGAGGAAGGCTTCATATTTAAACATTAGAACTGGGGTGTGGAAAAGGTTCAGTTTTTCATGTCATTTGTGGTTAGTTGCTAGAGACTACCCACAGGTCTGACTTGAAGAAGTCTATGACCAGCAAGAGGCTCAGTGCAGTGATTGATTAGTAATGTCTTCCACAGCCTGGGAAGGTGGAGCAACAGCACGCATGCCACACATTTGTCACCTTTGTGTAAGGGACCCTAAAGCCACCCAACCCAAACTAGGAGCACAAGGCGCATCAGATAGGTCCTTGCCTTCAGAGTCAAGTGAAAAAGACAGATAATTAAGAGATTAATTACAACAAAGGGACAAGAGCCAACACTATTGATATGAATAGCAAAGGGAGCTAACACTGGAGAATGAATCATGTATCTTGTGGCATAGACACACTCTGATTATCTACATTTCTTTGAGGGAGGAACAGAGAAAGAGCTATATTATTTCTATTTTTTTTTCCTCTAACATATTTACATGACTAATTATGGTTTTCTCAGATCGGTACTGAAATGATAATGCATTACCCAAACATAGCAACCAGGTCAGAGTTTATCTAGAAGTTCTCTCTAAGAGATGAGGGAGTGTCAACCCCCCTGCGCTTATTTTCTATAAATGAACCATTTGGAGTTACTGATGACTGCTGCACACATTTCAGATTTACATTTTAAGTAATACTCTAATGAAGTGGTTAAAGATATGAGGACCCTGGCATTATTACTTGACAAATTGGCTCCTGCCCCCTTTACGCCTCCCCCATCAGAAATCAGACATGGGACCTTGAGAACTCACTGAATTCTTGAGCCTAAGAATCCTTATTTGGTGGTTACTTTGATAAAGTACCTGACATGGTTCAAGCCCTTCACACAGTGTCCAGCACATACGTGAGCTCAAGAGAGGATGGCGAGAGAATGTCAAGTCATCAATAAGTCCATGTATAAGAGAGTAGACTCTTCAAAATCTGTCAGATGTATAAACCGGAGGCCCAGACACCCAGCTTCATATTATCTCCAGTAGTAAATATATCGCTGAGCCTGGGTTTGATGTCTTCTTGCTCAGAATCTGACTTTTGTAAGCTCAGGGAAGAGATCAAGCAATTAGTTTCCAATCTGCAGCCACAGTGGAGAGGAAGGAGTCCATCCTGGTCAAATCTGTCCTTGTACTTTGGCCACGTCGTGAAAACTCATGAATTCTGGCTGGTTGACGGCGAGGTGCTGGACCATCTTGGGGTGTCACAGCTCCCAACGTCCACCACACCATTCAGGCTGGGTGCAGATCTCCCAGGAGTGCAGAGGGTGAAAGGTGGGTGGGCAGTGGGATGGCTGACCTGCTGTGCGACGCACACAGTCCAGAGCACCTCCCCGCTGGGCTTGGCCAAAACCACAATGTATTTTCCCCTTACATTTTTAAGCCCATGTGTGTTTTGGAGGGAATTTAATCTCCTTTTTAAAAATTCATTTTCATTTAGCTCATAAAAATGTTTCTAAAGAGATGGTGGATGGACAAGAATACATTTTTTAAAAAAAATTCTTTTTCTCCTTCCTCCTCTTTATAAATCTTCTTTCTTAGGAAAAGAAATTAATTCCCCCCTCAACCCCACCCTTTTTATTTATCTAAATATTTAAGACCATATGTCTGAGCTTGCTTGGAAGTTAGTATCCATTGATCTGAATAAGTACTAAGTGACTTCTTCCAGGGCAAAACCTGAAGCAATTGTTCTATTTCAATGTCTTCTCTGTTGATGGCTTCACAGGGTACATTTAGGATAACGCTACTTATCACAGTGTAATATTAGTCATCTGGATGACTCACACTGAGGGTAGGGTAGAGCAGATGGCTGGAAGGAGGCTCTTTAACATAGAGTTTCTGGAAATTTGGGGTTAAAGTGCATGTCTTCAGACTCTGGAGGTCCTAAGAGGTTCTCCTACAGACATTGTAGCCCTGGACTCGGAATCCAAATCAGCACTTGTGACTGTCTCCTGGACCACTGCTTGGTATGGGGACCTGAAAATTGATCAGGGCACTCAGAATGCATGTGGAGGGACAGAGGGGGAAGACTGCACCCCGTTCCCCCCCAAGCCCCATCCTACCCACTGCAGGGAGTGGAAGGAAAAATTGGGCAAAGTCCAATGTCTTTTTAACACAGTAACCACACCGTCCAATAAATGTCATCCTTCAATTGCCTTAAAACACAACTTCTCCTCTCTCCATTGGGGAGGAGCTAGGAAGGGAGAGGCAGAAAACTGAGTGAAGGAAGCCCATGACCCTGGCATAGCGGGGGTAGAGAGAGTTCTCTTCTCCCTTGTGTCTGATGCTCTAGAGTGCTTTTTGGGTTTTTTTGGTTTTTTTTTTTTTTCCAGTGAAGACAAGACCATACTTCTTTTCTTCTCTCCTATCCCTCACAGCAAGTAGATCAGGGTTCCATAAATGAGGTGCTCAATTTGGTTATATTGAATATCACTTTAGTCTGTCTCCTGGAAGATACAGGGAAGAACATGGGTTTAAGATTTGAGTCAGGGGCTTCCCTGGTGGCGCAGTGGTTGAGAATCTGCCTGCCAATGCAGGGGACACGGGTTCGAGCCCTGGTCTGGGAAGAGCCCACATGCCGCAGAGCAACTAAGCCCGTGAGCCACAACTACTGAGCCTGCGCGTCTGGAGCCTGTGCTCCACAACAGGAGAGGCCGCGATAGTGAGAGGCCCGCGCATCGCGATGAAGAGTGGCCCCCGCTCGCCGCAACTAGAGAAAGCCCTCGCACAGAAACGGAGACCCAACACAGCCAAAAATAAATAAATAAATAAACTTATTAAAAAAAAAAAATGTTCTCGCTCTCAATAGTTAGATATTCTAAAAAAAAAAAAAGATTTGAGTCACAATTTTAAACCTGGGACTTGCGTTCTTTTCGTGGAGTACTTTAATTTCCAGTGGGCTGTTTTAGAGACGAACTCCTCCTTCAACTTGCTTTACTGTGAAATGGGGAAAGAATTCTGCACTATGATTCAGGAGATCTGGATTGGAGAGCTGGCTCTGCCTGACTCAGTGGCTGGGTGATGGCAGCACGACCCTTCATTTCTCTGGGAATCGTTTTCATCCTCTTTAAAATTGAGACCCTATAACCACAGAACTTTAAAAATCACCTAGCTCCATTTACCTCATTTTATAGATGAGCAAACGAATTAATAGACTACTTAGAAACAGAAACTCAGATCCTTTAGGAAGTCAGTGAGCATAGCAGGTAGAGCATGGGCCCCCAGGTCAGATTGCCTGGGTTCAAATCTCACCTGAGTCAATTACTGGCTCTGTGACTTTAGGCAAGTTACTTAATCTCTCTGACCCTCAGTTTCTTCATCTGAGGAACAGGATAACAACAACAGTATAGACGACGTAGATTGTTAAGAAGACTCAATACACGGAAAGAGCTTGGAATAGCACGTGACCCATGGCAAGGAGTAAGTAAGCATTAGCTTTGATTATTGCCCCAAGATCATGCAATGCACCAACTATATTGACTTGAGATTGGAACCCCATCTTCTGAGGGCCGCTATTCCCATTCGATTCATCTGGTGGAACACTTTTAAAAATACTTGTGTCTGGACCCCAGCCCACATCAACGAAACCAGAATGAGGAGAAGGGGCCTGGGCTTATGTATTTTTACAAAGCTTCCCCAAGCAGTTCTAATAAGCAGCTAAGACTGAAAACTACTTCTTCGCACTGTTGCCCTCAACCACGTCAGAGAATTTTTTTTTTTTTTTTTTTTTTTTGAGAATCAGGTACAATTTAAAAGCTTTATGGGTCAAGCGTGTCATTAACTATTTGTCAAGGTCTTTTGCTTTCGTAAGGGGCTTAAGCTGCTTTCCACCGCTATTCTCACTTCAAGGATGTGAGAAATACATTTTTTTCCCCCTATTTCCTCCCTTCCCTGCAAGCCCCTGCTGGGGGGCTGAGCGCGGGCACACTGAGGCTTATTTCAGAAGAACCGGGACAGCCTCCCACCCACTCTCTCCCCCTCCCTCCCCTCCCCTCCCCCACCCACAGGAGCGACACATCTGAGCCCTCCCGTCATTATCATTTTAATGTACAAAATGACATTACTCCGAAAAGAAGGGGTTCATAAATTATATCTGATTTTAGAAACTTTTCCAACCATTGTATAAATGACAGATCTATAAAAGAAGACTGAAAATGAATTTCAAATTAAAAAAAAAATAATTCTATGTTTTGGTGGCAAGCTTAAAAAAACCCTGGGAACAAAATGTTTCTGAGGAGGGTGATTCAGGAGCCCATGAAACTGAGCACTGCCTGGCAGGAGGTAGAGACTCAGACCTAGGGGCGAAGTGGGGGGTCTGTCCAAGGTGGGAGACGGTCCCCAAGCTGATGAGCCCCGAAGCCAGAAACACAGCCCCGGAGGCCTGAGGAGGAACAGCTCCATTATCTTGTTGGGTGAAAGCAAACGCGTAGGGTGTGTTGGAAACGATGGTTTACAGATGCTGGGACAGGCCTGGAGGCCTAGATGCGGTTGATGGATGGAGTTACACCCTGAACGTCTCCACACATACATTCCGGGCTTGGATGTAGCAGAGTACAGTTGGGCGATGTTCTTCTTCTATTTGCACCCTCAAATTTACATCAGGTCAGAGAAGCCTCTTGGGAGAAGCGTTACCCTGAATGGGGTCCTCCCCTCATTGAGAGTCAGGGACACTTCAGCTTGTCTGAAGCCTGGGGTGGTCCCCAGGGAGGCCAGGTTGCAAATCAGGACAGGGAGGCCTCGGAGAGCGGAGGAGGGAGAAGCGAGGTGGCCGGTACCCCGAATCTGAGGGTTGGAGAGAAGAGGCCGCCATTGAAATCACAGGGGCCCGGACACCTTGGTGAAGTCCTGTAACGTCAGGGGCCTGGTGGGTCTTCAAAGGTAAGGAAGCTTTTTCCCGAAGCCAGGAGGCACCCTGGTTGCTGGAACTGCCAGGGGGACGGTGTGCAGGGAGCAGTTACCCAATCCACGGCTCCATCTGCAACTCAATCCAGGGTTTGAGGTGACAGAGTCCAGTAGGCGAGCTGCTATGTGTGGAGACAGGATCGCAGTGGTTGTGAGGTTCAGACAACAGAGGTGCCATCTCCCCACTCCGTGCAGCATGGGGATGGGTCGGGCACATGGAAACACTCCTAAGTGACTTAGAGATGCTCATAAACTAAACCAGAATTCCTGCTGGAAGAGTGGCGGCTGGGAACGTCCCTGGCGGTCCAGTGGTTAGGACTCCGGGCTTCCACTGCAGGGGGCACGGGTTCGATCCCCGGTCGGGGAACTAAGACCCTGTATGCTGTGCGGTGTGGCCAAAAAAAAAAAGACTGGGGGCAGTGAAAGCAAGAGGGGGCTGTGAATTTGTAAAGGGGGATTTAAAAAAATGTGTAACCTCATTGTTTTCCATAAACTGATTAAGTTTTGATGCCATCTACCTAGTTTCCTTCAATCCATTGGGTCTCTTCATTCATTCAACAAACATTAACCCCAATTCAGTGATAGGAAGAGAAAAAACTGAGAAAAATTGAGGTGTTTCTTCATCTCCTGGGCAAAGTGGTCCCATATTCTGGCAGAACTGCTAGGAAGAAGCTCATAGGTTGTCACAGTCTCCCTTCCTCACCCTCCATCTGGGATGGCTTCTTTCTTCTCACCCCTGCATTCCACACCAGCCCAAGCCTTGGATGATCACACCAGCACCTCCTGGGGTCTTCCTTAAAACAATTGCCAAGGACAAAAACAGCCTTAGTTTCTATGGAAAGAAGGCCATGAAGCCAAATCCGTTTAAGAAATACTGTCTGTTTCAGTCTTTTCTTGGAGTCTCTTCATAAACACTGACGGACATAAGACTTAGGTGTTCTCGGGGTGATGGGGTCTTTAATTTTGTTTAACCCAGCACTCCCCAAGCCTGTGCGGCCACAGGGGCAAATTTTTTCCCACACGCTTATGAACATTGTCATTCCTTCCTCTTTCCCCACCACAATCCGCATCTTCTTTTCTTTTTATTTTTCTCCTTAAAGCTTAACACTTTCTGAAATCCAGTTTTCTATATGTATGTGTGTATTTATTGACTATTCTATTTTCTGTTCTCCTTCACATTTCCATTAGAATTCAAGATTTATGAAGGCAGCGATATACATATATATACATATGTGTGTGTGTGTGTGTGTGTGTGTGTGTGTGGCAACTCTAGCAAACTATAAACTATAATACAAACACTCTGAGGAGGGCAGAGGAGAGATTCTAATTCCTACGTGACCAATGAGGAAAAAAAGGTCCTGCTCTCACCTAAGTTTATGTTAAAGCATGGGCCACAGGATCTTTTCAGTACCATGGCGTACCCTATGTTTCATCCATAAAATCACAAGAGATTAGGAAGGCTGATGAGTAAGCCCATATATACCTGTATAGAGAGAGATATACACACACATACATACACACACACAGGGGCCTAAAACAGTGCTTCTGCTGTTTGCTGTTCTATATATTTATGGTGAGAACTTAAACACCCATGTGTCCCTCTGCCTGTGCTGAAAAATAATGGGACCAAGAAAAATAACATAGCTGGAGCTCCAGGAAATACCTGTTCCTATAAATCAACTAAATACTTTTCAAAGCCAGCAGTTTGCTGATTAAGGTTTGCATCAAGATTCTTTTCTCACTCTACCCACCCATCGAAAATTATTTTGTCATAAACCCTGCCTAGTTTCAACCAGCTTCCTACCTTGTAACACTCTCCTTGAAATCACCAAGCTCTGGCCTCAAAGCCAGAAGTCTGGAATCAAGGCGTTGGCAGGGCCACACTCTTTCTGAAGGCCCTTGAGGAGAAGGTTCCTTGCCTTTTGCAGCTTCTGGTGGCTCCATGCATTCCTTGGCTCGTGGCTGCATCACCCCATCTTCACTTGACCTTCTCTTCTCCCTGTGTGTCTCTCCTCTGTATGTCTCTTATCATTGGACTTAGGGCCCACCTGGATAATCTAATCTCAAGATCCCTGATTTAATTACATCTGCAAAGACGCTTTCATTCTAAATAAGGTCGCCTTCACAAACTCCTGGAATTAGGATGTGGACGGATCACTTTGGGGGGTCACCATTTATTCACTACTAACTTGTTAGAATTAACTACAGTAATTCCTAAAGCGTTGCTTTTGAAAGACATAAGATGCATTTTAGAGGTAAGGGAACATCCCTGTTCCCGCAGTAAAGAAACAAAACCCCCTTCATAGAATGCTCTTCCTTACTTGTAGGTGTCCCATGTGAAATAATTCAGAATTACTTCTCTCACTTTGGATTTCCACCTCTGGCATCGCCTTCTCATTCGGAACTTCTAACCACCTTCAGAGCAAAGCATCCAGTCTGCATGGTCCAGGTGAAGCATATGCTTGCAGCCTCGCCTTCCACCACACCCCACCCGCCCCACCAGCTGGGACTGTTGTAAACACAGCCTGGACCATCCCGCCTCCAGGATTTTGCTCAAGCCTTTCCCTGCCCATCTCTCCCTTTTCGGTCTGTCCATCCATCAAGGATTCCAAAATAGTCATCCTCTGATGTTTTCTGCATCCCCTGACCTCTGCCTCCCAATTCCACTGTAAAGTTTAGTTGCCTTCTTTCAAGTGTCATACTTTTCCATCTCTCTCTAGTCACCACTTCCACCCTGGTAATTTGTATGTGTGTCAATCTTGTTCACCATCTGGACATCAATGAGACAGAGATCCCACCTCCTACTTCTCCTCATGTGTTTTCCACTCCTTGTCACCTCCACCATCTTCCCTTCGTCCTCCTTCCCCTCCCGTTCTCCCTCTTCCTCCTCACTCCCTCCCTTCTCTTTCTCCTTGACCTGCTCCTTCATAATAAGTACCACTTTCCACCTGCTAGACACTTTACTTATATTATCTCATTTAATCCCAACAACAACTTACAACACGCAGAAGCATTATCTCCATTTTATATGAGCCCATGAATCAATTGAGGTGTGTAACATTTATAACCACATGTAGAGTGATGAGGCCAACATTCACACCCTGACTTGTGGGGCGCCAGAGCCCCTGCTCACCCCAAAATACAGCCTCATAAGGTCCCCCACAGCCCTGATCAAGTGCCTTGCACACAGTGGGTATCATGCAAATGTGCACTAAATGAATGAACAGATGTTGACTAAGCAGGACCATTTAAAATATCTTAAAAATAGCAGAGGAGGGTAAGAATATCAGATCCTCTGAGCCCAAGCTATTTGCGCCTCGACAACTGCAGCAAAAGCATCTAAACAGCACATTTGTTAGTGGTCTGTGGGTTAATTAGTAGGTGCATGCTTGCTTTGGTGGAAATGAGACCTCATTATCCTTTTTTATTTCAAGTCTGACATTTATGAAAGGTGAACAGATATCTTATCTAAGAGCAGCCAGCCACGGCAGGGCTCCTGCCTTGACAAAAATACATCTAATGCTTGTTTTCCTGGGAGTCTACACTGTTGGTTTTTTTGGCAAGACTTTTTTGAAAACATGACACTCGGGCTTGCAGATGGGAGGTGGCGATCTGGCAGCTCCATCAAAGCTGCAGAAGGGGAGGGGCTTCTCTCTGGACAGTGGCCTCTCTGGCCCTGGCCCAGGGGCTGCTTTCCCGCCTTGAGACCCTTGACTGCCTAAGGAGCACTGCTGCAAAATCTGCTGGGCGCCCTCTATGTGCATGTCTGAATTTAGGAGGGGGTCAAGTTCGAAGGCCCTTGGGGGCTTGAACAGGGAGGGGGCAGATCAGACCACGACTGCCACTTACCTTTTGCTGCCTGGCTGGACCACCCTAGTACTTTCTCAGAAGAGTCTTCAGCTGTTTTTCTTCCCCAAATTGGAGCTCCCCTGTTTTCCTCTGAGCTTCTAGATAACTCTCCCCAAGGAGTGAGTTTTCAGAGCTAATGATAATGGTAAAAATAGCTCACACGTACTGAGTATATATTTTGGCCTTTCCGAAGGCCATGAATTCCCCCAGCAATGCCACGAAGGAAAATAATTATGCCAATGGTAAAGCTATAACGGTCTCTTGATCTGGTGATATCCCTCACGGGAATACAGCTGTCAAAACTCATCCAACTGTCAAATGGGTGCACTTTCTTGCACCTAAATTATACCTCCATAAAGTTGATTTAAAAATTATATGAACACTCATGTGTTCTTCCTGCATGCGGAGCTTCCTGGGTGGCAAAGCATGATTCTAAATGCTTTATGTGTGCTGTCCCACAGAATCCTTGCTACAGCCCTGTGAGGTTGGTGTTATCAATATTCCCACGAAGAAAGGGAGGCACAGGAAGGCTGAGAAGTTGCCTGAAGTCACATTGCTATAAAGTGGGACAGCTGGGATCTGAACTCACTAAGCCAGACTCTACTGCACTCATGAGCTTTCTTGGGTCATGAAGCCCTTCAAGAAACTACTGGAAACTGTGGCTCCTAGAAATCCCAAGTTAATAACTTCTGTCGTGGATAAATGTTCTCATGAAAGAAGTAACTAGTGGTTTGTCTTGTCTGTCTGTCTGTCTTTGTTGATGTGTCCCTCGTGCCTGATACTTAATAGTGGCTCAATAAATCCATGTTCAATGGAGTGAATGGGCAGCATCTCAGGTGGCAGGGTAGGTAAGATGGTTAATTTTACGTGTCAAGTTGACTGGGCTAAGGGATGCCCAGGTAGCTGGTAAAATGTTATCTCTGGGTGTGTCTGTGAGGGTGCACTTTTCATGCATTCATTCAATGAGTGCGCTATCAGGTAGGTACAGTTTTTCATTTCTATTTTGCAAGGGAGGAAAGTGAGGGATGGTGAGGTTAGGTAACTGGTCCCAACTCACTTGGGATTGATGTTAGAGGTGGGGCAGACCCCATCTTTGGAGGCCACAATAATTAACTTGTCTCTTTCCCCAGGTTAAAGCCCATTGTGCTTTTTAGTCTCTGGGTGCTAAGCGGGGGGTTACAGGAAAGAAGGGGACCACATGGAAAGGAAGATGGTCTAGAGCGGAAAAGAAAGCAGAGACCCCCTGAAGTCATTGGGGGCTCTGGGAAGAGTCTGAGTAACAGAGAAATCCTTAAGAGAAACTGAGTCTGTGTTATTAGGAAGATCAAAACTAAATGACCGTTCCCTAGGATTCAAGCTTGGAAATTACCTTTCTCCACAGAGGAGAATTGAGGTATTGATTACATTTATTTTCTCATGACACAAAAGGTAAATGAATCCTTTTAGCGCAGAAAACATTTTTTATTACATTCTGAGTAATCTCCTTTGAGAAAGGAAAACATTTTTTAAAGCCACTGGCACTAAAACTAGATTCACGTCACCCCAACCCCCGCCCCACATCTTAGATGAGAAAGTGTGTCATTATTCATGCATAATCTGATTCCCAATGATTCCTTGTTTACAGTTTGTTTTTGGTATTTCCTTATGTAGGCAAGAATTAATACACTCAGACGTGAAAGAAATAAGCTAAATTATTTTTACTGCTTCTCTTTAGGACGTACAATATGTCTTCTTTAAGTCTCAATGACATGCAAAACAGTCGGGGGAAAAACACAAATAAATACCTATGGAAACAAAGACAAAAATCTGTGCTGCTGAGCCTGCCTCAGTTCTCCTGCTCCCTGGACCCTACAAGGGGTTGGGGGGCTCTAGGACTCAGTCTGGAGCTGGTCTGCCCCATCAGATGCTGGCTCACCTCGGCAGCCATTGTTGGTGAGCCTCCCAGCGGAGCTGAAAGCAAAAGTAGCATCCAGATGTGCAGGCTGTCTGCACATCTGGGGAGGGTGGTTCCTTGTGGGGAAGAGCCCCTAGCTATTCTCAGCCTTTTCCATTTCCAACCCAGAGAGCTGCCAGCCAACTCTGGGGTGTGTGAATAATCTGAAGATTGTTCCTGTGTGCTAATTTATCAGCTGGTTTATCAGAGGATGGAGCGTGATTTCAAAGCCCACTCGCCCCTTTTAAAAGCCTCCCAGGTTAACACAGCCTCCTTAAATTTAAGGTTGATCCCACACTTACACGACCCAGAGAGCAAGCACCTCCTTAAATTTACACCTTTACACCCTGGCCACCTCTTTGGCCTCACCCTCCTCTGAGCCCTGAGACTCCTCTATGTGTGAAGTGACTGCAAATTCATGTGTAAACGTCTTCTTTCCAGTACTCTTTTCCTGGCGATCTGAACACCTCACATTTTGCTCACTTACATTACAATAAACAGCTCTATATATGTGATATCTGCTTAGAAGTATGTTACCCTTTTTGAATTCTCGTGTCACCTATGATTCTTTTGTAGCCATTATTATAAGCGAAACACAGAAGTTCTTCCATCTAATGCAGAGATGAAATAGATAGCATATCTTTGATAGGGATTAGCAAGTGTGGCAGTAAAAAGGCTGTAAAGTTTGACCTTATGAATCCAGAATACGATGGCCGCTGGGAACTTGAGGCCTCCTGTCTCCCTGGCCTGCTCTCTTTGAAGAGATGAACTGGCTTTATTTTCACTCCAACTCAAATAAAGTCTCTCCCTCATCATCTGTTGGTAGGTCTCAGGCTCAGAGGACAGTGGACCTTACACAGCTAGAGGCCATAGTGAAACTGAAATGAAAGATGACAGCAGCTTACTGAATCTTTGCCAGGTGCCAGCCCTGTTCTAAGCCATCACTTACTCCTTCCCCCCCCAGAACCAATCTGGGATCCAGGTAAGAAGGGCCTCTGATCTGGGCCCTGCGTGCATGCTTGAGTATATTTGTACATATTCTACCCACTCCACTCTGGCCCTTTGCAGTCTGTGCCTCTCCCCGTGGTGAGGACATTCTGAGCCAATGGATATGTCCATCTGGAACTCATGTCCCCTCTTCTAGACCACACTCGGGGTGCCCAGACCTCAGAATGTCCTGCCTACAGGCTGAACACACCTCTTTCCTGGGTCTGTCCTCTCAAAGTGGGATGTCCTACCAGCAAGTGCTCCCAGGTCTAGAAGTGGCTGTCCACAGGGGTAGGGGTGGGCTTGGGGTTGCGGGATGGATGGAGCAGGGAGCGGTAGATCACACGCATGATGGTCCCTTGTATGCTCTTTCTTCAGCCCTGCACATATTAGGAGTGGGACCACCCACCACAACCCTATGATGTTTTCTTATGATTATCTCCATTTTGCAGAAAAGGAAGCTGAGACCCAGAAGAGTCAATTAACTTCTCCAAATGTACAAATGGAGTGCATGGGGGAGTCCAGATTTTATTTTGGACAGCACGGCTTCAGGAACCCCAGCTTTATCCACTGTTCCATGCCACATCCTTGAAGAGCTATGATCTCACTCCTGAGATTACTGCCACCTGGTAATGCAATATCACAATCTAACAGGGAGACCGTGACAGCTACCCCAGAAGGAGCAGTAGCTGCCCCTGAGGGCTTCTGGAGACCAGGCTCTGTATATATGTGAAGAAATTTATTATAATAAGATATTGGCTCACGTGATTATGGAGGCTAAGAAGTCCCACCACCTGCCATTGCAAGCTGGAGACCCAGGAGAGCTGGTGGTGTGGGCTGAAGGCCTGAGAATAGGAGAGCCAATGGCGAGATTCCATTGAGTCTGAAGGCTTGAGATCCAGGAGCACTGAGGGCAGGAGAAAATCTATTCTTAGCTCAACCAGTCAAGCAGAACTAATTCAACCTTCCTCTGCATTTTGGTCCCATTCAAGCCCTCAACACATAGGATGATGCCCACTCATACTGGGGAGGCCCATCTTCTTTACTCAGTTCACCAATCCAAATGCTAATCTCTTCTGAAACACCCTTACAAATACAGCCAGGGATAATGGTTAGCCAGCTATCTGGGTATCCTGTGATCCGGTCAAGTTGACACATAAAATTAACCATCACAACCAGTAGAACAACCTTAGCCTTGAAGTAGGGTGCTGAAGGTCTACTACTTGCTTGATTGTGGGTTGGTCCTGCAGGTCAAGGGGGACTGGTCAGTAGCTGAAAGGATGAGAGGGCACTAGGGGGACTCTGTGACTTCACCAAGTGTGGGACCTTCAATCAATAGTAAAGAATGAGATGAACTAGACCTAGACCTGCGCTACTCACGTATCAAGTGCTCAATAGCCACATGTAGCTGGCTGCTACCATGTTGAACATTTCCATCACTGCAGAAGCTTCTACTGAATGCACTGCCTTGGACAGTCTTTGAGTGGCCTTTGTTAATATTACTGATGTTGAAAGGACAAGTTGTCAACCTTGGTGCCTTACTTCCAAAAGTGAGATAATCTTTCTATGTATCAAAATAGGGTTATGGTTCTGTATTCAATATATTTGCAAAATTTTGATTAAACAAGTTAAACTGTGTTCTTGATTTTTAAGGTTTTTCATATGCTAACGTACATTTTGATTGTCCAAAAGGGAGCTAGGGAAGCTAGGTCCAACTTATTTGGACCATATTTTTCCTTTTCTCCCCCCAGTATTTATTGGGTCTGGTGCTCCCTCTATGAGTCCAACCAATCAGAAAATGCTTCTTCAGAGGATGAACGTGGAACCAAACTTGTTGAAACTCTTGTTCTTGGGAAAGCCAGCTGCCATGTGAGAAGTTGGAGCACGCTGAGGACCTGCAGGCTGGAGAGGCCACCTATGCTCTGATTGACACTCCAGATGAACTCCCAAGGGACAGTCACTCCACTAGACACGTGAGGAAGCTGCCTTGGTCCCTCCATCTAGCCCAGACATTCACTGAATACCTCTGTGTGATATCAGTTGCCACCCAGATAAATTATCCAACTACATGTTGCTCAAATTTCTGACTTAAAGAATGCAAGAAATAAATTAAAGCAATGTCGCTGTAAGCCACTGAGTTTTGGCTTAAAGCAATGTTCTTTCTGATGCAATGAAAATAACCAGAAGAGAATTTCTCCAGCAAAGAATTAACAGAGTGAACGTATCAGTCACCAATCCCTAGCCTAGAGTTTCTTTTCAGTCCTCAAAAGAAAAACCAAACCAAACAAAAATTACCAAATATTGATTGTTACGAAGAGGGAGCTGGACTCTGAAGGAAAAATCATGCTAAGTGGCAAATCCTAACTGTATTAGTTATCTGCTGCTGCATAACAAATTACCCCCAAACTTACTGGCTTAAAGGAAACAAATATTATCTTATGGTTTCAGGAGGTCAGGAATCTGGGTGTAGCTTAGCTGGTGCTCTGGCTCAGGGTCTCCTGGGGGCTTCCATCATGGTGTCAGCAGAGGCTGCTGCCATCTCAAGCCTCAACTGGGGAAGGATCCCCTTCCCAGCTCACTCATGTGGTTGTTGGGAGACCTTAGTTCCTCCCTAGTTATTGGTCGAAGGCCCCTTAGGTTCCTAGCCCTGGGGACTTCTCTATAGGGCAGCTTACAACATGACAACTGGCTTCTACAGAGCAAGCCAGTGAGAGGCCAAGAGAAGGTGAGCAAGATGGAAATCGCAATCTTTTGAAACCTAGCTTCAGAAAAGACTTCTCATCATTTTTGCCATATTCTATTCATTAGAAGCAAATTACTAGGTCCATTCCATACTCATGGGGAGGGGATTATACCAGGGCATGAATAGTATGAGGTAGGGATCATTGGAGACCATCTTAGAAGATACCTACCACATTGACCTTCCAAATAGTTAATGGGGTCAGGTTGCAGCCTTCCCTGATGGCCAACAAGGTTCGTATATTGATATGGCAAAAAGCAGTGACAACATTGTATTGAATTGGTTGTGAGCGTAACAAATACAATACAACAAACCATAATATCTGGTGTCCTAACATAACTACATATCTGCCTCCTCACTCTCCAGTTCCCATTGCCCTTCCTGCTTGAGGATCATTTTTACCAAATTCACATAGCATTATTCTCCAAGGCAGTGACATCCCAAGCTAAACTTTCCACATGGGAGTTTCTAGTAACTCTGCTTTCTCAGAAAACTTCATGTGTTCTCCTTGTGGTCCTTTTGCCAACCGCTGGTGTTGATGGACCTGAACAAATTATAGGAAACTATCAACCTGAGCCCTGTTCATTACTGATGTGTAGAAGGAGCCTAACATTCAATTCATTCATTTATCTGAGCAGCTGCGGTATTCTTCCTCTCACATCATGGGAAGCAGAATGAAATAATCCTCTGCACCCAACAAGAAGAAAAAACTCAGCCTGCCCACTGTGAGAGAGCATAATCTCACCCCTCATATTTATGAGTTATGGGTATAAGATTCCTAGGTATCATGAGGATAGCTTCTTATATACTAAAGTGAGTGTAATAAGGGGAAATCTTAGTCCTATAGTCAAAATTAGCCCCTGAAAAATCCCCTTAAATTTCACAGAAAGTACAGAATACATTGTTTTGTGTACAGGTTCTCGAAAAAGTCCATCACATTGAATTTTCTTTGTCCCGTGTTGGAATAGATCATCATTTTTTCAACTGAACCCCAGTTGAAGGAATTGGCTTAGTTGACTGGCCTTATTCTTCTACCAAGAAAGCTTATTTAGTTATTCTAATAAATATGCCTAATAAATATGATTGTCTAAACTACCTTGTGTCAAATCTCTACAGTCGTCCATCCAAGCATCCATCCACCCAGCCAGCTAGCCAGCCCGTCACTTACTGATTCAACACATGTTTATTGAAGGTCTGCAGTGTATGTGAAGCACAAGCATCTATATTAGGTGGAACATCATTGCTTCGTTTCATGCCGAGGCGAGAGGGCACATATGGTAATTGTGCCTCTACTGCTCCAACTGTCACTGAGATTAGTGAAGCTGAGGCAAGTCACAGAAGTCAGGGCATCCTTCCTTTCACATCTATTTGCCTCCTACACCCACCTTCATTCCAAGCTGTCTCTTTTCCTTCTTAATTCCTCCTTGACCTGCAAGGAAGATAAACAAACAAATAAGCAAATCTCCTTAAAATTGGGGTTGGCAACTTAAAAACCCTTTGCCCAGGCAAAGGGCGTGGAGTGGTGAGATAAACAGACCCTGGAGAGGTTACCCCCTGGGCAACCTCCACAATGCCTTTCCTGTCAGATTCTGCCAGAGGTAAGAGGTCCCCCTTAGGGCTTCCTACTGTGCACTGAGCCGTATTTTTAAGACCTTCTTGTTGATCCCAGGCCCTCTAAGTGCTGTCACTGGTTCTCTTTGGGAAAATGTAAAGAGCCTCTGCCACCTCCAGCGTGCTATCCCAAGCCCCAAAAAGAACCTCTGAAGTCTGCTACAGCCCTGCAGACATTGCACAGATGGCAGATGGCTCGAGCCCAATGCCGCACCAAAGCCATGGCATTGCCCTGAAACATACAGAAGAAAATGGTGGCGGGAGGGACATGGAGTTTCTGGGTTAATTTCTGACATAGTAGAAATAAGCTGACAGGTATATTCATGAGCCTCTGCACGAGGCTGGTCGACCCCTGTGTGGGATCTGCCGTTTGCCTCCCTCTGACACTTGTGGGAGTTAAGGGTCATCGCATGGAGGGGCCTGAATCCGTCACTTTGGCTCCAGCCATGACGCGGCCTCTCTCCAGTTGCTGGCTGGGGCTTCTGATCTGTGCGCAGAGCTCCGAAGGCCCTTTGGTTTGAACAGGTGCTGAAAGGCAGGGAAAGCCAAAATATTTTGTTCTTTCTGGGTCACGAACTGTTTGCTGTTGGAAACATCTGTATGGACGGGTGTATGGGCTAAACATAACAGAAGTGCAGCAAACGATGCTAGCAGTCTTTGGTAGGGAGCCCCCGGAGGACCCCAATAAAGTCAATCTCTTAAGCACAAGCCCGTGGCTTCAAGCCTCAGTGACAGGCAATGAATTATCCACATTGGTTAAAAGGGCAAGGTCGCCTCATAACAACATTGCCCATATGCTGTAGCTAAATCAAGCCTGTCCCCAAATATCATTTGGAAAAGGCGTGTGCGTGTGCGTGTGCGTGTGTGTGTGTGTGTGTTCGGAGCGAGGTGATGATGTGGGCCTGCTTTCAAAAGCAAAAATCACCATAATTAGAGGAAACGCTACAAGTTCATTTCCTCAAAAAAGAGCAAGTGGAGAGAAGGCGCTTAAAGACTAGATGTTTAGACAGGCCTGAAAGCCCCCTTGTGACCTTGCTCTGATATTTAACAAAACATTAATCTTCTTGCCAGCAATTATAAAGGATACAGTGATGTCGCTGGCTCTCAGTGAGTGAGTAATAGTAATTCCATTGTTCCCCTTTATTTATGCCTTGGCTGTACCAGGCAGATGAGGTAAGTTGGGGCTTTGATATGTTATTATTCCGCACTGGCAATACATAAAGGATGCTTACACAAATATCTGTCTGTTTCGGAGGCACTGTTTCACACCTTCTTACAACTTGCGATCAAAGCGTTTCCACATTTTGTTATGAAATCATGAAAATCCTCCTGTCGTTTGCATATGAATCATAGCCTTTTTTAAAACCACCAGTGTACCCCAGTGACAGGCTTTTGAACTGCCGAAGGGAACAAGGTGTTAGATATTTATTCCTTGAAGGCTGTAACTGACCGGATAACCCTGCCGAATGCTGTTTGCCAGGGGATAGTCCAAGAGTAAACACAAAAGCTTGGGGGTTGGAGGGGTAGGTGGGGGAACCCTCGGGGCCACGAGGAGGCCAACGATGGCTCCTTCTCTGGTCGGGAAACAAAATTTGGTGTGGAAGCCTCCATTTGGGAGCAGAGGAGAAAGCAAAGATTACGTACCTTGTAATTTTAAGCTAAACAAAAAAGCCATCTTTGTCTTCCTAAAATAAAGCAAAATCCTTATCCAGAGTTTGGGGCAGTGGCTGTGATTCCTTAAGTGATGACTTTCTCTGTTGTCACTGAGACCTCTGGCTCACGTTGATTCGGCAAACGGAGGAGAAGCAATGGCTCCTTTTGTGGGATTTGCATCTCAACTGGGGATCTTCCTTTTAGCTGGCCTCCTCTCCTGGGGACAATTAATAATCTCCCTTGGAATGCGGAGGGAGGGAGGGAAGTTGCCTGACAAAATCGGTGTCTCAGGGGTAGATATGTGCTTGGCCTGAAGATGCTTTCCCTTGGGGTTTTGTTTCTTAGGAAAATCTCTGAGTATATAGACTGCAAGAAATCAAAGCCATCCTAGTTTCACGAAGGAAGCTTTGTTTGGGATGGAGAAAGAGCCATCTGCAGTTACGGAGGTTACATTTTAGACTTGGCAAAACTCTATCGCCATAGGCTAGGTCTCTGCCTTTGATCAGCATCTGTGGGTCTGGGGGACCATGACGACATCCTTTCTCAACAAGCGTGGGGGGAGTGGAGGTGCTGCCTTTGGGAAGGGAGAGAAGGAAAGGGAAGCAGAAGTGTGTTCCTTCTCTGATGTGGTCAAACAAAGTGTGATTCTGCACGGAATTCCAAGCCTCAGCCTGTGCTGATTCCAAACCTCAGCCTGTGCCGCTGTACTGGGCAAAGGAGAGCAGCCAAGGCACCGAGCAGCTACCACCAAATCCAGACAGAACCAGACGGCCGAGTCCCAGCCTGAGAGATCTCCTGCCCTGATTTGGTAGAGCAGGAAGTGGGGTGGATGGCAGAGTGAAGGGCTGCCACAAAGCTGCCAAGTTATCCTCTAAGGGAAGCTCTATCTCCCTGCCTGTCCATGCCTCTTGCTGGCTTTTATTCAAGGATACTACAAATGCAGTAGGTTGTGATGTACTATTCTTACAGTATTTTGTCCACAACTCAGTAGTATCCTGAAAGATACACAGTTATGTGTAAGTAGCTCGCCAGTGCCTTACAGCTTGCCCCATTCCACTTAAAATGTGCATCGATTTGTCAGAAATATAGGCGGTGACTTCTAATCCCACCCCTCCCCATTATTTAGAGATAATGAGGCAGTTTAGACCCTACTTAATATCCACCATCCCACCAATCTGTCTCTATCACTCATGGCCACCAGAAAACCTTGCTCATGACTGAAGTCTCTTGAATACCTATATCTCCTCTCAGGCTTGTGTGCTTACTCATCTCACTTCCTCTCACTCAGAAGGATACAAAGTTTTATTTTATGAACTCACCCTAAACAGTTGGGGATCCCTACCTGGAATGCTGTGTTGAGGAGGATTCTGAAGCCTAGACTCGACTTGGGGGCAGGGGGACAACGGTGGCCTGATTGATTAGTGATGACTGATTAGTGATGATCGATTAGTGATGGCTGCCACAGTCATGGAGAGGAAACTGTGTTGAGTCTTCACAATATCTGAGCCTTCTTGGCTTTTCCTTTTCTCCCTCCAAATGCTACTGTCCTCCCAGGTCCCTCCTCTTCCCTGGAGCCTTTGCTACCAGCGACTACCTCCCTCTTCCATTGCACAACATCATTATGATTCCAGGTTCTACTGGGAATTGAATCGTTGTCAGCCTTGAGTGACTGCTATTTCATAGGTGCTAGGCTTCCCAGGGAAATGTCACACTCTGGAAGACGGGACCTGCATTCTTTCTCTCATCAAATAGCCCTACAGAGGACACATCGGTGTTGTTCAGTAACCACGCATGAAAAGAGTTGCAGAGCTTTCCTATTTGCACAGTTTGCTATAAAATGAGCAGTGGATGTTTCTTCTATCAGTCTCTACCCTGTGTGCTCAGTTCTGTCTCTTGAAATGCACAGTTCCCAACAGGCTACGTTAAAAACCCTAAGGCATGCGACCCAGGTAAATGTTCAAGGTCTCCCCAAGAAAGGAAGTGTATTAGTTGCCCAAACCCACAAGTATTTTTTCTGATACTTTGGGAGAAGACAGTGTGCTGCCATATTACTCTGTCTATTGCTAATTTAAAGAATGGTGTGTCACTTTCTTTTATTTATTCTATTATTAAAAAGGATGTCTTTTTCAGGTTTCTAATCCGCAAAGACAAGAGGTATGTTAAACCTTGATTCTCTTCCTCTCTTTCACTTTCCTAAGGTTTGTGAAGATTTGGCAGATTGATGATGAGATCTATCATAATCATTGTTGTGGTCACTGAATTGTCCATTAGCAATGAAAAACTATGGAGAACTAAATCAGCAAAATGTGTGACTTCACTTAATATCTCTGAACCAACAGAGAGAAGAAAAAGAAAATCCCTGCAATTAAGAATTTGATGAGAATCTTGCAAAAAACAGCTACTGGCAAACTAAATGGAAGAAAGAGAGAAAGGAAGGAAGGGAGGGAGGGAGGGAGGGAAAGGACAGGAAAAGAAAAGAAAGAAGAAAGGAAAAGAAGAGAAAAGAAAAATGAAAGGAAGAAAAGCAGTTCAGGGACTTGGTGACAAAACTATGTTCAGAAAAGGGACCAGCCTTAGGAGTTTGCACCTGGAATACTAAAGTGATTACTAGCGTATTTCACAAATTCTTTGCGTAAAGGATGTTTTCTTCTTGTTATCCTGAGAAGATTTGGTACGAGTCTCCTAACACAACTTGGAAAGGGAACTTGAGAGAAGCCTTTCAGTTGCTACAGAGAATCCTCATCCAGGAAATTTGTTTCAACTCCAGGGATGGAGAGCCTTCTTTTGGGGGTCATCTTGTGGCAGTTAAGAAACAGATGCTCACTGAGGATTCTAGTGCCCTACCTCTCACTAGGCACTTTGAAGCATCAGAGGTGGCCCGTCTTACAGAGAACCTGCTAAGAAGTGAGGGGGTGAGGGGAAATGGTCCAAATTGTCACAGGGTATATATTTCTCCTTATACTACTGTAAATAATAATAACCCCACCACACATTGTGAGTGTTTTCTGTGTACCAGACGTTCTTCTAAGCCCTTTATAGATGTTGAATCTTATGACAATCGTATGAAGTAGGAACTCTTATTGTATGATGTAGGAGTCGTCATCTTTGTTTACAAATGAGGAAATGGAGGCACCAGGAGGTGAAGAGAAGTCAGGCTCTTTAGGATGAGGAAGTGCTAGGAACAAAGTATGATCACCCACACCCCTGGTGCTTTTTTTCCCTTTGGCCCTTGCTTGGGTTTTGTTTTCTTTAGCAAGGATAGTATTGGTGGAATATTTAGATCTAAAAGAAAAAAAGTAGGGTCAAAATAATTTTCTTTTCCCTTGTAATCTGAGAGAGAGAGAGAGAGGGCCGGGGGCGGGGGGAAGGGACAGTGTTCCCAAGTGTGAAAAGTGTTCCAGCCCTGGGCTGGCCTCCTGCTGCTGGGATGTCCCCCACCCCCGGTCCCGGTCCCCGCCTTGGCCCAGCAGCCCAGCTGACATGTGATGCAGGCTCACAAAGGGAAGAATTCCGCAGGCTTGGCTCTGAGCTTGTTCATAATTTGTCACATTGTTCCCCCACTTTGCTGCACGTATGAGATATGTAAGACCCCCGACAGCTCTGAGACCACTGCCGGGGCTGGGCACAATGGGGGAGAGTTGAGGCTGAATTGTGGCCGTAACCTGGGGTTCCTTTGCTTTTGTGACTGCCAGTGAGATGCGTCAGGTCGTGCGGGTACGCCTTTGTGAGGGCAATTAAAACCGGGAGAGAGAGGGTGAGGAGGCAAGGGCTATGGGGGCTCACTCAGGCAAGTTATTCAGCGGCAAGAGGGGCAGGGTATTTGTCCAGGATCATGCAACTCCCGGTAGGCAAAGCTGATAACCCGCTACGGGCAGATTTCTGAAACTTGCAAGTTTCAACTTGCAAGTTCGTTTGGCTCTGATCACCTGCTTGCTCAGACCCTCTGTGGATATGCTCCAAGGCTCCCAGGTGGGCTGGACAATCTCATTCTTGTTTACATCGAAAGAATAAGCAGAATCAGAGCCGGTTCACTTGGGGATGGCACCCACATATGAGGCTGCAGTTGCCATGTGTCCTGACCGCCTTGGTCACTGTGGCTGTAGCCCATGTTCCAAAAAACCCTCTTCTGAATCGGACCCAGGCCCTGGAGTTGCATCTCTGGTTCCCTGTGCTGTTGACCCTTTTGTGGCTGCCTGCACTGATGCTGCATCAGCCTGTAGGCATTGTGAGACTCAGTTTTCTTATCTACAGAATGGGGGGAAACCCTCAACAGTCTAAAGTTTAGGAGTAGAGGGCTGGGGCCAATCATCTCACCCTCTTGCTTTGTCTCTTTCTTCTTCCTTTTTTTCCTAATTTTTTAATTATAAAGAAGATATCACGAATACAATATATGTAACACCTATGGAGGTTGTGAAGCATAACAGTAATAAACACCATGAACCCACCACTCAGTTTAAGAACTAGGACGTTGCCAATATGGTTGCCATTCTCTGTGTGCTTCTCTCCAGTCTCATCCCCTTGCCTCCTCACTCCCACAAGTTTAATCAAAATATGCACATGTATATGGACACATATATATAATACATAAACAGATCATAGTAAGTAGCGGGAAATTTCAAACATGAACAAAAGTGAAGAGAATTGAAAAGAACCCTGCACTGACCCATCACCCAGCTGCAACCATTGTCAACTCAAGGCCAATCTCTTTTCATCTCTACCCTGCCCGCTTCCCTCCCTCTCATTTTATAGTTAGGCCAATCTCTCACATCTTTTTCTTTCTTCTGATTCTGAAAAACTATTTCCTTGCTTTTTAAATAATTTTACCACATCTGTATATATATTTCTAAACACTATATTTTTTAGTTTTACTTCTCTATGTATTTTATAGAAGTAGGATTATTTTGTATGCCTTCTGCAATTGTTTTATTATTCCATTTTATCTTCTAGATTTCATCCTCATTGATGCATGTAGCTGTAGCTTATTCATTTTTGCTGCTATGTAGTATTTTATTTATGTGTATTCCGTCATTTATGTATCCATTATTCTGTGTATGGGCATTTAGGTTTTTCCTGTTTGAGCAATTTTAAACAAAACTGTTACAAATACTCACAGACATGCCTCTGGAATTTACATGCATGTGTTTCTCTAGGTAGACAAAGAGTCAAAATTTTAGGTCTTACCAGGCATACCTTTCTAATTTTTTAAAATGCTGCCAGATTGTTTTTCTGATTATTTCTGTTTGTTTGGTTTTTTTTACTTATATTCTCAAATTGCTGTTTGAGTTTCCACCACCTCACATCCTCATTGAAAGTTGATTTTATTGATATTATTAATATTTGGCCAATCTAGTGGGTGTAAAAAGGGTTTCACTACGGTTTTAGTTTCTCTTTCCCTGTTTACAACTAAGGTTGAGCATGAGGTCCACTCTTTGCTGGCCATTTATGTTTCCTCCTCTGTGAAGTTCCTGTTCACGTCTTTTGCTTATTTTCTATTGAGTTGTTTTTCTTATTCGCCTTAATTTTCAAGAATTCTTTAAATATTCTAAATACTTAAGTTTTATTGATTGATTATTGATTGTCTGGAAAATGTATTGTTCCGGTTTGTGGTGTTTTCCCCCAACTTTCTTTATTGTTTTTGATGAACAGAAGTTCTTTTTTTTTTTTTTTTTGAATTGTATTTTATTTTTTTAAACAGCAGGTTCTTATTAGTCATCTATTTTATACATACTGGTGTATACATGTCAATCCCAATCTCTCAATTCATCACACCACCACCCCCACCCCACTTTCCTGCCTTGGTGTCCATATGTTTGTTCTCTGCATTTGTGTCTCTATTTCTGCCGTGCAAACTGGTTCATCTGTACCATTTTTCTAGATTCCACATATATGTGTTAATATATGATATTTGTTTTTCTCTTTCTGACTTACTTCACTCTGTATGACAGTCTGTAGGTCCATCCACGTCTCTACAAATGACCCAATTTCATTCCTTTTTTTGGCTGAGTAATATTCCACTGTACATATGTGCCACATCTTCTTTATCCATTCGTCTGTCAATGGGCATTTAAGTTGCTTCCATGACCTGGCTATTGTAAATAGTGCTACAGTGAACATTGGGGTGCAGGTGTCTTTTTGAATTATGGTTTTCTCTGGGTATATGCCCAGTAGTGGGATTGCTGGGTCATAGGGTAATTCTATTTTTAGTTATTGAAGGGACCTCCATACTGTTCTCCATAGTGGCTGTATCAATTTACATTCCCACCAACAGTGCAAGAGGGTTCCCTTTTCTCCATACCCACTCCAGCATTTGTTTTTTGTAGATTTTCTGATGATGCCCATTCTAACTGGTGTGAGGTGATACCTCATTGTAGTTTTGATTTGCATTTCTCTAATAATTAGTGATGTTGAGCAGCTTTTCATGTGCCTCTTGGCCACCTGCATGTCTTTTTTGGAGAAATGTCTATTTAGGTCTTCTGCCCATTCTTTGATTGGGTTGTTTGTTTTTTTAATATTGAGCTGCATGAGCTGTTTATATATTTTGGAGATTAATCCTTCGTCCATTGATTCACTTGCAAATATTTTCTCCCATTCTGAGGGCTGTCTTCTATGTCTTGTTTAGTTTCCTTTGCTGTGCAAAAGCTTTTAAGTTTCATTAGGTCACATTTGTTTACTTTTGTTTTTATTTCCATTACTCTAGGAGGTGGGTCAAAAAAGATCTTGCTGTGATTTATGTCAAAGGGTGTTCTTCCTATGTTTTCCTCTAAGAGTTTTATAGTGTCTGGCCTTACATTTAGGTCTCGAATCCATTTTGAGTTTATTTTTGTGTATGGTGTTAGGGAGTGTTCTAATTTGATCCTTTTACATGTAGCTGTCCAGTTTTCCCAGCACCACTTATTGAAGAGACTGTCTTTTCTCCATTGTATATCCTTGCCTCCTTTGTCATAGATTAGTTGACCACAGTTGCATGGGTTTATCTCTGGGCTTTCTATCCTGTTCCATTGATCTATATTTCTATTTTTTTGTGCCAGTACCATATTATCTTGATTACTGTAGCTTTGTAGTATAGTCTGAAGTCAGGAAGTCTGATTCCTCCAGCTCTGCTTTTTCCCCTGAAGATTGCTTTGGCTATTCAGGGTCTTTTGTGTCTCCATACAAATTTTAAGATTTTTTTATTCTGGTTCTGTGGAAAATGCCATTGGTAATTTGTTAGAGATTGCACTGAATCTGTAGATTGCTTTGGGTAGTATAGTCATTTTCACAATATTGCTTATTCCAATCCAAGACCATGATATATCTCTCCATCTGTTTGTGTCATCTTTGATTTCTTTCATCAGTGTCTTATAGTTTTCAGAGTACAGGTCTTTTACCTCCTTAGGTAGGTTTATTCCTAGGTATTTCATTATTTTTGTTGCAATGGTGAATGGGATTGTTTCCCTAATTTCTCTTTCTGATCTTTCATTGTTAGTGTATAGGAATGCAAGAGATTTCTGTGCATTAATTTTGCATTCTGCAACTTTACCAAATTCATTGATTAGCTCTAGTAGTTTTCTGGTGGCATTTTTAGGATTCTGTATGTATAGTATCATGTCATCTGCAAACAGTGACAGTTTTACTTTTTTTCCAATTTGTATTCCTTTTATTTCTTTTTCTTCTCTGATTGCCGTGGCTAGGACTTCCAAAACTATGTTGAATAACAGTGGCGATAGTGGACATCCTTGTCTTGTTCCTGATCTTAGAGGAAATGCTTTCCGTTTTTTACCATTGAGAATGATGTTTGCTGTGGGTTTGTCATATGTGGCCTTTATTATGTTGAGGTAGGTTCCCTCTATGCCCACTTTCTGGAGAGTTTTTATCATAACTGGGTGTTGAATTTTGTCAAAAGCTTTTTCTGCATCTATTGAGATGATCATATGGTTTTTATTCTTCAATCTGTTAATATGGTGTATCACATTGATTGATTTGTGTATATTGAAGAATCCCTGCATCCTTGGGATAACTCTCACTTGATCATGGCGTATGATCCTTTTAATGTGTTGTTGGATTCTGTTTGCTAGTATTTTGTTGAGGATTTTTGCATCTATATTCATCAGTGATATTGGTCTATAATTTTCTTTTTTTTGTAGTATCTTGGTCTGGTTTTGGTATCAGGGTGATGGTGGTCTCAAAGAATGAGTGTGGGAGTGTTCCTTCCTCTGCAATATTTTGGAAGAGTTTGAGAAGGATGGGAAGGATGGGTGTTAGCTCTTTACTAAATGTTTGATAGAATTCACCTGTAAAGCCATCTGGTCCTGGGCTTCTGTTTGTTGGAAGATTTTTAATCACAGTTGGAAGATTTTTAATCTTTGTTTTAAGATTTTTAAGCACAGTTTCAATTTCAGTGCTTGTGATTGGTCTGTTCATATTTTCTATTTCTTCCTGGTTCAGTCTTGGAAGGTTATACTTTTCTAAGAATTTGTCCATTTCTTCCAGGTTGTCCATTTTATTGGCATAGAGTTTCTTGTAGTAGTCTCTTATGATGCTTTGTATTTATGCAGTGTCCATTGTAACTTCTCCTTTTTCATTTTTAATTTTATTGATTTGAGTATTTCCCTCTTTTTCTTGATGAGTCTGGCTAATGGTTTATCAATTTTGTTTATCTTCTCAAAGAACCAGCTTTTAGCTTTATTGATCTTTGCTACTGTTTTCTTTGTTTCTATTTCATTTATTTCTGCTCTGATCTTTATGATTTCTTTCCTTCTACTAACTTTGGGTTTTGGTTGTTCTTCTTGCTCTAGTTCCTTTAGTTGTAAGGTTAGATTGTTTATTTGAGATTTTTCTTATTTCTTGAGGTAGGATTGTATTGCTATAAACTTCCCTCTTAGAACTGCTTTTGCTGCATCCCATAGGTTTTGGATCATCATGTTTTTGTTGTCATTTGTCTCTAGCTATTTTTTGATTTCCTTTTTGATTTCTTCAGTGATCTCTTAGTTATTTAGAAACGTATTCTTTAGCCTCCATGTGTTTGTGGTTTTTACTTTTTTTTCCCTGTAATTGATTTCTAATCTCATAGCGTTGTGTTCAGAAAAGATGCTTGATATGGTTTCAATTTTCTTAAATTTACCGAGACTTGATTTGTGACCCAACATGTGATCTATCCTGGAGAATGTTCCATGTGCTTTTGAGAAGAAAGTGTAATCTACTGTTTTCGGATGGAATGTCCTACAAATATCAATTAAATCTATCTGGTCTATTGTGTCATTTAAAACTTGTGTTTCCTTATTAATTTACTGTCTGGATGATCTGTCCATTGGTGTAAGTGAGGAGTTAAAGTCCCCCACTATTATTGTGTTATTGTTGATATCCTCTTTTATAGCTGTTAGCATTTGCCTTATGTACTGAGGTGTTCCTATATTGGGTGCATATATATTTATAATTGTTATATCTTCTTCTTGGATTGATTCTTTGATCATTATGTAGTGTCCTTCCTTGTCTCTTGTAACATTCTTTATTTAAAATTCTATTTTATCTGGTACGAGTATTGCTACTCCACTTTTCTTTTAATTTCCATTTGCATGGAATGTCTTTTTCCATCCCCTCACTTTCAGTCTGTATGTGTCCCTAGGTCTGAAGGGGGTCTCTTATATACAGCATATATATGGGTCTTGTTTTTGTATCCATTCAGTGAGACTGTGTCTTTTGGTTGGAGCATTTAATCCGTTCACATTTAAGGTAATTATTGATATGTATGCTCCTATTACCATTTTCTTAATAAGTTTTAGGTTTGCTTTTGTAGTTTCTTTTCTTCTCTTGTGTTTCTCACTTAGAGAAGTTTCTTTAGCATTTGTTGTAGAGCTGGTTTGGTGGTGCTGAATTCTCTTAGCTTTTGCTTGTCTATAAACTTTTGATTTCTCTGCTGAATCTGAATGAGATCCTTAACTTGTAGAGTAACCTTGGTTGTAGGTTCTTCCCTTTCATGAGTTTAAATATTTCATGCCACTCCCTTCTGGCTTGTAGAGTTTCTGCTGAGAGATCAGCTATTAACCTTACAGGAGTTCCTTTGTATGATATTTGTTGTTATTCCCTTGTTGCTTTCAATAATTTTTCTTTGTCTTTAATTTTTGCCAATTTGATCACTGTGTCTCGGCGTGTTTCTCCCTAGGTTTATCCTGCCTGGGACTCTCTGTGCTTCCACTTAGGTGGATATTTCCTTTCCCATGTTAGGGAATTTTTCAACTGTAATCTCTTCAAATATTTTCTCAGGTCATTTCTCTCTCTCTTCTCCTTCTGGGGCCCCTATAATGCGAATATTGGTGCGTTTAATGATGTCCCAGAGGTCTCTTAGGCTGTTTTCATTTCTTTTCATTCTTTTTTCTTTATTCTGTTCTGCAGCAGTGAATTCCACCATTCTGTCTTCCAGGTCACTTATCCATTCTTCTGCCTCCGTTATTCTGCTATTGATTCCTTCTAGCGTATTTTTCATTTCAGTTATTATATTGTTCATCTCTGTTTGTTCTTTAATTCTTCTAAGGGTTTGTTCTTTAATTCTTCTAGGTCTTTGTTAAACATTTCTTGCATCTTCTTGATCTTTGCCTCCATTCTTTTTCTCAGGTCCTGGATCATCTTCACTATCATTTTTCTGAATTCTTTTTCTGGAAGGTTGCCTATCTCCACTTCATTTAGTTGTTTTTCTGGGGTTTTATCTTGTTCCTTCATCTGGTACATAGTTCTCTGCCTTTTCATTTTGTCTATCTTTCTGTGAATGTGGTTTTCATTCCACAGGCTGTAGGATTGTCATTCTTCTTGCTTCCACTGTCTGGTGGATGAGGCTACCTAAGAGGCTTGTGTAAGCTTCCTGATGGGAGGGACTGGTGGTGGGTAGAGCTGGGTGTTGCTCTGGTGGGCAGAGCTCAGTAAAACTTTAATCTGCTTGTCTGCTGATGGGTGAGGCTGAGTTCCCTCCCTCTTGGTTGTTTGGCCTGAGGTGATCCAGCACTGGAGGCTGCCGGCTCTTTGGTGGGGCTCATGGTAGACTCCAGGAGGGCTCATGCCAAGGAGTACTTCCCAGAACTTCTGCTGTCAGTGTCGTTGTCCCTGTGGTGAACCACAGCCACCCCCTGCCTCTGCAGGAGACCCTCCAACACTAGCAGGTAGGTCTGGTTCAGTCTCCTATGGGGTCACTTCTCCTTCCCCCGGGTCCTGATGCACACACTACTTTGTGTGTGTCCTCCAAGAGTGGAGTCTCTGTTTCCCCCAGTCCTGTCAAAGTCCTGCAATCAAATCCCACTAGCCTTCAAAGTCTGATTCTCTGGGAATTCCCCCTCCCATTGCCAGACCCCCAGGTTGGGAAGCCTGACATGGGGCTCAGAACCTTCACTCCAGTGGGTGGACTTCGGAGATATAATTGTTCCCCAGTTTGTGAATCACCCACCCAGTGGTTATGGGATTTGATTTTATTGTGATTGCACCCCACCTGCCATCTCATTGTGGCTTCTCCTTTGTCTTTGGATGTGGAGTATCTTTTCTGGTGAGTTCCAGTGTCTTCCTGTTGATGGTTGTTCAGCAGTTATTTGTGATTCTGGTGCTCTTGCAAGAGGGAGTGAGTGCACATACTTCTATTCTGCCATCTTCTTGATGAACAGAAGTTCCTAACTTTAATGTAGTCATGTTTGTTAATGCTCTGTGCTTGTGATGATGATGATGATTACTACTATCATTATTTTGATCTTTCACAAAAAAATTCTCCCCATCCAGCATTCCTGAAAATTTTTTCCTACATTTTCTTTAAAAGGCTTAAAATTTTGCCTTTTACCTGTAGGTGACTGATTTACCTGGAATTAATTTTGATGTATGGTGTGAGGTAGGGATCAGATTTTAATTCCTTGTGGATTATCAATGTCCCCATCAGCTCTTATTGAATAATTCATCCTCTTGAAGTAGTTAATAGAGTCAAACTATAGCCTGATAAGTTCCAAGAAGAAAACAGAACAGAGGGATGTTGTCCAAGAGGTACTGGGATTTGGGAGAGGAGACGTCAGAAATACAGAATGAGGAAGTGGTTTTATTGAACAGGGGACATTCTGAGCTCAGAAGAAATCAGCCAAGGGAAGACCTGCAGGTAAGATTTCTATGTAGAGGAAACAGTGAGTACAAAGGCCCTGAGATAAGAAGAAGCTTTGCATGCTTCAGAGACTAGGAAGAGAGAGGAGGTTTAGAGGAGCTGGAATGTAATGAGTAAGGAGCCATTTGTACAAAAGATTCCAGGCTCAGAGATATTACAATGAGATGGAATTGGGGTGTTATTCTAAGTAAAGTGGGAAACAACTGGGAATTTTATTCAGGAGCATGGTGGGATCTAATTTATATTTTTAAAAGATTACATTGACTGGAAGGTGAGGAATATACTATAAGGACCCAAAGTGGAGATAATTACAAAGTCCAAGTGGAAGGTGATGGCGGTGAGGGTGAAAGTCCGCTTTGGAAGGCTGAGAAACTGCAGTGTGCCTCCCTCCCTGCATTCACTCATCTGGCCAGATCACACACAGAGCACATTCCTGGGAGTCTCAGAACCATCCTTCTCTCTGCTTCTCCTGTTCTCTAATCCACCTGTCCCTCCACCCCAGAGTATCCTTCCTCCAAATTTGTCAGAATCCTGTCCACCCCAAGGCCCTGTTCACATGATTTCTCTTCCAGCAGCCTATTCTGGACTCCAAATGAAATAAATCTCTCCATCTTCTGGGCCTTGTTCTCATGCTGCTTCTCCAAACCTGCCTTCTGGCTCTTTGACTAGTTCACCTTGTATTGGTGTTACCTGTGTGCACATGTTCTAATCTTGGAACAACAAGCTGAGTGCCCATAAGGCAGTCTCTTCCTCAAGCTGGGCCTCAGTTTCCCCATCTCCAAACAAGCAGAGCTGTTGGCTAGCTCCTCTCCAGGACCATCCCTTCAGACAATAAACTCTGTATCATCTCTCTCCTGCTTTATTAGATCTAAGCATGTTGAGTCCAGGTATCATATTTTCATTTTTATCATTCTGCCCAGGCTCTTACTGAGTAAATAATGACTATTGTTATAATCTAAATAATCATTATTTGACAATAAGCATTCATTCAGTTCTAGATGGTGTTTTGTGGGTTATATAAATGGAAAAAGGCAGAAATTTGGGAGTATAGATTAATATTCTTAGCTCCACTGCGTACTTTGTTTAGATTCTTCTTGAATATCTATTTGGGGGCCTTCCTGGGTCTGATCATATATTTGGTCATACATTTGCTTTTTTTTTTTCTGATCATGGGAGAAGTCAGACATGTCAGTATTTGTGCTGCTTGTGTCTGTCCACAGGGATGTGTATTGTTAAAGTAACCTCGTCATTAGCTTGACTTGACAAGTAGTCTGATGACCGGTTACAAATTATCTAGTCTTTGTGTTGCTGTTGCAGGCCAATTTAACTTGATTGGTTCCAGAGATGCCAGGAAAGAGAGACAGCATCTCTTCCTTGCCTGGATTCCAAATTGGCAGTTGAACAGCTTAGATGCCAGCATTTGAAGAGCTGTGGCTGCTGGCTGCTGTACCCAAGGATGGTCCTTCAAGATGCCTTAGAAAATGGCACATGTCCTCCTTCCTCTCTGTAGGGGTCTCTGTGGGTCATGGAATGCCTCTCTTAAGTTCAGTATTTCTTGGGCACCTGGTTGGCCCTGACATTCTTAGAGACACAAGCTATGATCTCTGCTCTCAGGAGCTTCCAAGATTGAGGACGTTGGTCCTGTGCCCAGAGAACTCTGAACGCAACTTGGCAAAAGCTATGGGAGAAATGTCCTAGAATCTGACACAGGACTTTACGTGATGAAGTCAGGGAAACATTCTCAGAAGAGGTGGATTTGAGATGTATCTTAAAGCACCGATTGGCATTGGCCAAATGAAAATGGCATTCCAGGGAAGTGGAAAAGCATACATAAATATGGGCACATAAAGAATGTTTCCTGTAAAGCAGTGAGTTCAGTGAGCCTAAAAGTATGAGGAGTGTTAGAGATAGGAGGTGTTAAGAAGGTCGGAGTGATGCTCAGACTTGAACCCTAACCAATGGGCCGCAGAGACTAAGCCAAGATTTCTAGGCAGGGAACTTTACTTTGGGTGGCAATATCAAAGTCAGAGAGTTCTGGGAGAGAGTAGGGCAGTGAGGCCCCCTAGGAGGCCTCCTGGGAAAGCTTAAATAAGAAAGGACTAGGCCATGGGTATGAAATGAAAGGGGGCAATTTGAGAGGCATTTAAGGGAGACAATAAATAAGGCTTGGTGACCTCCCAGATGGGAGAAAGAAACCTAAATTTCTAGGTTGGGCAACTGGGTGAACGGGGGATGCCAGCTAAGACAGTGATCTTGCAACTCCCTACCCAAGATCTCTGATGGCTTCCCATAGGCCTAGAACAAAAGCTAAATTCCACGCTGTGACCTGCAGATTCCACCCTGATGTGGTCCTGCTTTCAGATCTCATCTCCTGCCACTCTCTCCTTACTCATTCTCTCTAACCAAAGGGCTCCCCATTGTGGGTCTCAAATACCCAGGCTTGTTGCCACCTTCTGAATATTGTACTTATGTCTCTGTATGAAATGCTCTGCCCCAATCTTTACATGGCTGACTTGGTGCCTGATTTGGATCTCCATTCATGTCATTTCCTCAATGATGTTTTCCCTTCCCTAGTGCTCCCGTCAGATGTGGCCCAATGCTACCCACTCTCTACTCTACCGCTTTATTTTCTGCATAAGACTTATCACTATCTGAAAAGGGTTTTTTCTATTTATTGTATACACATTTCTTTCCTATCTTCCTTTCTAGAAGTTGAGTTCCATGAGAAGGGCCACCATGTTTCACAACTCCAGCAACATTATTTACAAAGAACACAACATAATTGGTGTCCCTTACAGTTGTATAATCTGGTAATCTTGTCCATCATTTCTCTAAATCCTCTGTATCATTCACTTCTGTGGCCCAGTGCCTAGAATGGTACGTGGCACGCAAAAAGGTGCTGAAGATATATCTACTGAATGACTAGAGAAGACGAGAAGCAAAGCAGCATTTGAGCATTGTGGAAGCAAATCATAAGATCGTGTTATGTTTTGGACGTGTTGAGTCTGAGTTACCCACGTAACATCCAGGTTGATATGTATAGGAGGAGGTTAGAAATATGAGTCCAGGAAGAGACAGACCAACCTAGAGCTGAAGCCCTGAATCTTTAGACACATCCTTGGAGACCTAGGATCTAGTCTTTCAACTTAGAATATCATGTTCGTGTAGGGGGAATTCATTTGTCTCTTGTCTTGCCCTGTTTTATTTTCTTGCTTGTGAGATATTATTTACTTATAGATTTGGCTTGGAAATCTTCCCAGTTTGGAAGGTAATGGGACTTAGTGCTTTTATAGCTTATTAGGGAAAATAAGAGATAGTTAAAGAAAGTATTTCATTATGAGGTATAGGAAAGTAGTGACCCAGCTCTTTTACCCACAATCTTTTGGTGACATCACCAAAAGCAGGCAGGATGGTGTAGATATCTAGAGGAAACTGTGTTTTAGGAACTGCAAATCCCTAAAACCATTATCCCCCTATCCTCTGCCCATGCAGACGCTGCTACTCAATCCCAAGATAGATTTTAAAAAAAAAAAAAGAGCTCACAACACGGCACTAAAATTCCTCAACACGTCACTCCAGGTAGACACCAGTAATCTGGACTTGAAAACTACTTGTTATACTTGACATATATCAGGACTTTCTTCTCCTTTCTACTTTGCAAAGCAGAGAAATACTAAATACAGGAATGAAACTTCATCTCTGCCGGGTCATGTACCACTCGGGTTATCTATGAACAGGCATTTAAATGGGGGAGGGGCACTATCGATCAGAAATGGCTCAGGCATAGTCTTGTCTACAGGTGGGAGAATGGACTTTTCAGGGTCATTTCAGTCCTGGAATTTGTCAATACTCTATTACAGGAACCGGGAAGTGGGGGGGACGCAAGGTCAGCAAATGCAGAAATCAGGTAAAAGAAGGGGCTGCTGGGAGTGATTTGCTCTCTCATTTAATAAGAATCTATTGAGAACTACTATGAGCCAGGCACTGGGGACACAGGGGTGAACAAGGCAAGAATAGAGGCCCAACATTCACAAAACTTAATATTTAGTTTGGGCCAAAAATACACATAGATACATTTATGTATATAGGACATATGTGTTTGTATGTATACATATCTGTATGTGCATACCTATATGTAGATACATGTGTAAATATCCATATAACAAATTAAAGCCATGATTTCAGGCGATGAGAATTAGAAATAGGAGAGAGTAATGTGGGGGAATGAGCAGTGTTAGATCAGGCGGTCAGGTAAGACCTTTCGGAAGGTGGCACCAGTCTGAGAGAGGAATCTAAGAAAGAAACAAGCAATGCAGAGACATGATTAAGAGCATCCCAGGCAGAGGGAACAGCAAGCACAAGGGTCTGGAGGTGAAAATGAGCCTGCTGTGTTGGAAGAGGTTAGCGTGACTGCCTAGTTAGGCAGAGAAAGACCTGCAACGGGGCAGAGGCTAGTTCACTGGGCGCTTTCTAGACCACGGTAAGGAGTTGGGATGTTGTTCTCATTGTGATAGGAAACCCTTAGAAGTTTTACCCAATGCAGAAATTTTGTTTTACTTTTTTGCAAAGATCTCCATGGGTGTTGTATGGAACATGGACCACAGGAAAGCAAGTCAGGAGAATGAGCTGTTAGAGAAAAAGCATATTTTCCACTGGGAACAAAAAAATGCCCAGCCTTGTAGATTGCTCTCATGAGTCTCCATACCTGGGAAGGTTGGCCATTGTCCTGTCCTCTCGCCTGTTGTGTCTTTATTTGTCCTCCTTGGTTGTAGTCAGCATCGGCCAGTATGTTATCTTTTATATTTTTGGCTTCCAAGTCTTGCTGAGTTTGATTACTTGCTGTCAGTCTCACTGGTGGTCTTCTGTGATTTCTAGGAATCAGGCTCAAAATCCATACTTTACCTTGATTTTAGTCATTCTCCTCTTGGGGTTAACGTAACTTCAATGTGGCTGTTTGCTGTGATAAACTGGGTCACTTCGCTTACACCAGTAAAAAAGCCTTCAAGTCTCAAAGGGAATCACCCCATTATCCCAATTCTTTGTCCCAAGAGTGTCCAGTAGAACTTGTTCAGTCTACATAGCGTGTTTCTAGCTATGAATGTATGATGACAATGTCTACTGTTTGCTGTAAAACTCTGTAGCCTATTTTTGCATGTATTATCTCATTGGGTCCCAGGGAAGAAAAGAAAGTTTTTAATATTATCCCATGTTACAGATGAAGAAACAGAGATTCAGAAAGGTTGAACAGATTCTTTGGAATGGCTTTGTACATGATAAATTACTGCTTTTAATTTCTAACTTTCCTTCTCCTCAAGTGTTCAGATTTTTTCAAATAATACTTTTTGGAATACACATTATTTGTGATCTTCTGAGGATAGTTTTGTAGCATAAATCACAACTTTCTCTGTGGATTATGTGTATATAGAGACCAACATTCCTCTTTTTTTATTTTATTTAATTAATTTATTTATTTATTTTATGGCTGTGTTGGGTCTTCGTTTCTGTGCGAGGGCTTTCTCTAGTTGCGGCAAGTGGGGGCCACTCTTCATCGCGGTGCGCGGGCCTCTCACTATCGTGGCCTCTCTTGTTGCGGACACAGGCTCCAGACGCGCAGGCTCAGTAGTTGTGGCTCACGGGCCTAGTCGCTCCGCGGCATGTGGGATCTTCCCAGACCAGGGCTCGAACCAGTGTCCCCTGCATTGGCAGGCAGATTCTCAACCACTGCGCCACCAGGGAAGCCCCCAACATTACTCTTAAGGGCCTATCGTCTGCTTAAATTCCCAAACATACTATTGAGTGGACACCCATACGCGCCATTGAGCTGAGAGCTACAAGAATTACACCGATGAGTGAGGCAAAGTTTTATCCTTGAGGAGCATCCATCTGGTAGCCGGAAGTTAGGACACTTCCCCAGGCATCAAGAATCTCTCTATTAACAGAAGCCCGACTCAAAACAGCTTAAGAAAAGTGGCAAAGGATTGGCTCATGTAACTGGGAAATCTAAGGGTGCATCTGATTAAGCATAGCTGGATCCGAGAGGCTTACATGATGTCCATAGGACTGCTTTTTCTTCCTCTCTCTAACTCTAGCATCTTTTCTCTGTGTTGACTTCATTTTCAGCTAGACTCTCTCCTTATTGTGGAAAAGATAGCCTCCTCCGGTGCCAGGCATATGTTACTCTTGTAGCTGGGAGTCCAGGTAAAAGAAAGCAGCTTCTTCCAAAGAGAACCTGCCAGCAAAAGTCCAAGGAAGGATTTGTATTTATCTAATTCGGGTCACATACCCATCTCTGAACCAAACACTTTATCTAGGCTCATAATTGGCACTCAATTATTATAATCTGCTCTTTGAGTTAAGAAAACAGTAATAGTGTTTAAATAATATTAGTAATATATATGCCCAGGACTACACTTTACAAGCATCATGAAACTGAGTCCTCAAACATTGTATGATGTGGCCTATCAGTCACCTTAGGCTAAATTATACTTCTGTAGCAAACAACCCCAAATGTTAGAGGACTGTAACAGCAGAGATTTGTTTTTGCTTGCATTACTGCTTATTTCAGTTTTTCCCCAACTATGTTACATGTTATTTTCATTTGGGTACCTCGGCTGAAGGAGTGGTCCCTATCTGAGAACTGTGTGTCCCTGGGAGAGGAAAAAGATAAGATGGCAGAACCTCACGAGGCTCTAAGAGCTTCCGCTTGGAAGTGGTACATCTCATTCCCACCAACATTTCCCCAGCCAAAGCAAGTGATATGGTCAAACATGACATCAACTAGATGAGGGTGTATCCATCTTCCCATAGGGAAGAACAAAAGTATTGAACAATAACACAATCTACCAAAGGCAGGAAATGTGATTATCCCAGGTATCTGTTTCCGAGGGCTGCCATAATGAATTACCACAAACTGGGTGAAAACAATAGAAATGTATTCTCTCACAGTTCTGGAAGCTAGAAGTCAGAAATCAAGGGGCTGGGCCATGCTCGCTCTGAAAATCTTCTTTGCCTTTTTCTAATTTCTGGTGGTTGCCCGTGATCCTTGGCATTTCCTGGCTTCCAGCTGCATCTCTCTCTTCTCTGTGTCCGGCATCACATGGCCTTCTCTGTCTGTGGCATTCTCCTCTCTATATGTCTGCATTCAACGTTACCTCTCCTTGTAAAGACATCAGTCATCAGGTCCACCCTAGTGCAGAATAACCTCATTTTAGCTTGATTACATCTACTTCCAAATAAGATCCCATTCACAGGTGCCTGGGGTTGGAACTTGAACATATCTTTTGGGGGGACATCATTCAATCTACAACATCTCATTTTAACAGTGAGGAAACTGAATGACAAAGCAGCTAAATGATTTGCTTATGAGCATATAACCAATGCCTGATGAAGCTGGAATTAAACCTAAACAGTTTGACTCAGAGCCTGTGCTCTTAACCATTAAACCATACCGCCTAGATCTAAGTGCAGAATCCTGGATTCTTGCTTCAGTTCTGCCTCTGATTAGCTACAGCCTTGGGGAGGACCTCAGTTATGATATCGCTAAGTGGGCATGAGATCACGCAGCCTGTCTTTCAGGGTTGCTCCAAGGGCAAAGCAACATGATAGATGAGAAAATCCTTTGAAAAAGTACTATGTTCTTCATATTTGCAAGGCAATGTTATTAGTAACTGTTCAGGAATGAGCTACACTCAGTAAGATATTTCCTACAGTCATCACCACAAACCTACTGCTTCTGAAAGGTGAGAAATTACAATATTTGGTAAAATTGGTCTCTAGCTTTCCTGTTCCAAGTGCCTCAGTAATAAGCATGAAACTGTAATATGCAGTAAAAGAGTTCATGACATAAAATGTGTGTGTGTGTGTGTGTGTGTGTATATGTGTGTGTGTGTATATATATATGTGTGTGTGTGTGTGTGTATATATATATATATATATATATATATTAAAATTACTTGGGATGTGAGTACCACCAAAGGATTGAATGGTGCCCAGATGCTGTACAGGCAAGATGTGTTGGATGGAGTGGAGTTAAGACATCCCTAGACATTTTGGTTATTGGAGCAAATTTGAGTTAAGCCAATTTGAGTTGCATTTCTCTCATTTGCACCCCTAATAGTGCTTTGTAATAATGCCAACTCTTTCTTCGGTCCCTTGGTATCCACAGCACAGTTCTAACAATGCTTTTCCTTCTTCTTGGATGACTTTCATTCTCATACCAACTTTTATCTTCCCCTGTGTGCTCCAAAGAGGGTATTTACGAGCGTCTAACCACTGTGGTCTTCTCTTTCATCTATATTGACTCCCTTGGTGATGCGACTTACTGCCTGTCTTCAGCCATCACTTCAACATGAATCCTCAAAGCCAGGAGAGGCAAGAGGAACTCACTTGACAGTATTAGTGGGCAGCGTTCCCCAAGCTTCACTTTATTGATTCCCCCTGGTTTCTCCCCCTTGTCACTAACCCTTGTCTCTTGCATATGTAAGTGTGGATGGTAACGGATGATGGGTGTCAAAGTCTGATGCTAAAGTCTACAGCTGTGTGTCTTCTCTCTATCAACCCCCTCCCTAACCAGGATTTAGTGCACGCTTCTCAAATCCTTTGCATCTTCTTTTATTATTGATTTTTGAAAACTATAAAAGTTGCCATTAAAAATCAAAATCATACCCCATCCCACAACCCAGATGTAGCACTTATTAAGAGCATGTACATATCCTCCTAGATCTTTTTCTATGGATACACACACACACACGTTTATGGGCATCATTCCACATCACCAGCCTCTTTTCTCTGTCATTTTCCCATCTTTTTTTCTTTAGTTTTGCTTTCTCCTGTCCTTATTCTCCCTTCAGTCCTTATGCCTTATTCTCCCGAATATGTCTGTAAGGACAACACATTTGTCTGACATCAGGGCCACTGCATAGAGTTGTATGCTGCACAGTTCCAGGGGGTTCTAGCCACTTAGATTCCTCATCACTGCCTCTCCTTGGAGTTCTTCCAGAATAAGACACTGCAGTATTAGTCATTCTTGCATAAGGCCCTTTATAGATTTTGTTTTACAAAACACTTTTTTACCTCTACAGCATTCCTAGATGGTAAACCAAGAAAATAAAATGATCTGTTTTCTCATGAACCAATGAGAGACTCAGGAAGAATCAACTGTAGGAACCCTTGGCCAAGCTGAATGTCAATCTTTTCCCAGTGGGACAAAGGGCATCTATGTGGGTGGAGGTGTTCAGTCTAAAACTAGCCTTGAGAGAAGCTCAAAAGACATGACCGCAGGTGGGGGAGCAAAAAGAAGAGGTGGGTGGAAAAGCCAGGAAGCTCCCATGAAAGTGAAGACATAAAACAATGCAGTTGAGAGCGGTGGAAAGTAAAAGCAAATAGATTAATGAAGGGTATTTGGGGGATGGTCCAAGGCCAGGACTTATCTGCCTAGTCCAGGAGGACATCTGACTGAGGTTTTTAGTGTGAGGGAGCTGTGGGCTGGTCTTTCCATTTTTCTAACTCTCGGAATGCAGTTCCTCCAAATCTGCCTGTAAGTAGTCTTTTCTGATTCACGCAAATGGGAATTTCTGCCTTTCTCACCAACTTCGGAATCCAGTTGGTTCTCAAGTTCAGAGGATCACGTTATATTTTGGAATACAAATTGTAATTGGATTATGCTCAATTGCAGTTGTAATCGGATTGGCTCTTGCGATAGAATATGAATGAGGTCAACCTAAAGGAAGTAATTCATTCCTCTAATGACAACATCTTGGTCTATGAAATGAAAAAAAGATCAAAGCTCATTAAAAAAATAAGTGTATTTCATGGAACAGTAGTTTAAAAAGTCTGGAGAATTCATTTTATTTTCATTGTATAATATCTGTTTCTCATAGAATTGTCTTGTTCTTTAGTACTTTTTATTCTTACGACTGTGCATGGGTTTGATTAGCTTAATTAGAGTTAATGTCTTGGGAGCAGAATGTGGGACTGTGAAAGTTTGGGTTCTTGAAGACTTTGAAAAAGAGAACTGTTGGCCTCGTTCTCCCTAAATTCAGAACCAAAAAAAAGTCTGATGATTATTATCATCTTAAAATAATTGAAGCACTGCTAAAAATAAAAACCAGAAGGAGAAAAACTGAACTCAAATAAAAGGAATGGAGTTATCCCAGTTTTGGATACAATTCTTGCAGCAAATTGAGCTTAAATCTGAAGTCTTAGGTAATTTGAGATGAATGCCCAAAAAAAATTTTTTTTCCCCTCTGAGCTGTTAACAACAGCAGTCTCCCCAGTTTCACAATGTTTTCTTCTATTTTTCTCCTGTTATCTGTGGCTCCAGTTAAGATTGAGAGGAGCCTTAGAGGGAAATGCCATTTCAGATTAAAGTCTTGTCAGATCTCATTTATTAACTGGCACAGAGTCCAACATCCAGGAGCTATGGGGTCTCTAGGAAAGCACTTGCTGTGGGCCCCGCTCGGAGGCACTGAATGGGCCCTGCATCAACCCCTTCCCTCCGTCCCCTTGAAACCATCCATCTAGCCTTAGGCTGAATTTGGGGGCTTACTTCCCAGGCAACCTCCCTGTGTTGGGAGGAGGGAAGTCCCACAAAACTGGGGACCCCACAGAGGATTAAGTATTTTGTTCTTAATAAAGAAAAGGGTTGAGGAATGGTTAGGGGTGGAGGAGTATTCTAAAAGTTCTTGCCTCGAGGACCTGGTCTTTAAATTCTTTGCACTAAGTGAAAACATGCTTTAATCAATTTGCAGTCAATGAGCTATTAATTCAGTCATTCAACAAATACTTATAAGTTTAAACATATGTATATATTTGTTTGCAGGCCTGCAATGTGACAGGTCTGTACTCCAGGGCTGTAGAATAGTGGTAAATAGAAATGATTCCATTGCCACCCTTTTGGGGTTTACGTTCAGTATGGTGTGTATATGATGGAGGGACAGAAATGAACAACTAAATAGACAAAACCTTTTCTAGTAGTAATCAGTGGAGGAAGGAAATAAACAAGCTAATGGCATATAGTAGGACTCAATAAAAGTTATTTCTATCCTTTTCAACAACGTTTTACAGAGGTTTTTTTTGCCTAATAAATAAACATTAATAACCATCAACTACAATAATGTTGATATAATAAATATTCTATCACTGGAAATTTTTCCTTAATGCTACTTCTGAACATTTCTTTAAAGTGTCTATGACTTTTCATGCCATTTCAGAACCAAAGAGGTTTTTAATATTTTCAGTAGCATTTTAGTGTTAAAGGTTTTTCATGTTCTGATTCCTTGAAGAAGGGGCAATCCATATAAGTGCTAGTCACTCATTTATTCAACAAATACTAGTTCAATCCCTGATCTGTGCCAAGCTGAGTCCTGGGTGCTGGGTGTGTTCCGGGTACCAGTATGAGAGCCAGTTCTGTGTTAAGCATGATCAATTCCAGAATTATTTTCCTGAGGCTGTAGGTAATAGAAAATCTACTGATTTATATTATTTGCCTATCCAATTCTTCTTCCAGACCAGATTTAAAATTAGCACTCAGTTCAACCCAGGTCCAAGCACTGTCAATTATTGTTAATGAAGCTTTTCGCCATTTGACTTTTGCTCCAGATGGTCACACAGTCACCTGTGGGAAGATGTGGATGGGGAAAGCCCCCTAGAATTGCAAGGAGCCCTGACATCTCCTTCTCCCTGGAGTGAACCACTTCGGGGAGGAAAGCATTTACTAAAAGAAAAGGGATGATAATCTCTGGAGGAGAAACTTGGGGAGGTTTTAAACACACAGTTGGGGGGAAAATTCGAAATATTTTAATGTGAAAAAGAAAATGTTTCCAGCAATAAAATGAGAAATGTAAAGGAAAAACCCAGAGGTAGCCCCATCCTTATGTAGTGCTGTCACTTACAGACCTTCTTCTGGGAGAAGGGGCTACCATTGCGAAGGGGCTACTCTGGGTGCCCGGACAAGGGAAGAGAGGACACATGGACCCTCACTCTTCCCTTCTGAAGATAAGGATTTGAGAATTTTATTAGAATCCCAAATTGTCTAATTGATCCTAAAGGACATAAGCTTGAGTGAGATTCATACAGGTTCTTATTGTCAGTTTCTTCCTTGCCACATTTGTTAGGAGTCTGTATTAGTGATCTATCGCTGCATAACGAATTACCAAAATGTACTGGCTTCAAACAACACAGGCTTATAATCTTACAAATTTGCAGGGGTGGGGCAGTCAAGAATCTGGTGCAGCTTAGCTAGGTACCTCTGACTCAGGGCAAGGATGAAATCAAGGAATCAGCCAGGGCTACTGTCATCTCAAAAGTGGACGGAGGAAGATCCCATGGTGGCACGCCCTGGGTCCTCACTGGCTGTTGGTTGATCTTAGGACTTGGGATCTCCAGAGAGCTATTCATGACATGGTACTTTGCTTCCTTCAGAGCCAGAGGGAGAAGGAGAGAGAAGTGATAACCAGAATCCTTTTGTAACCTAATCTTGAACATGACATCCTATCATTTTTGCTGTATTTGTAAACTTTTCTTTAGAAGTGAGCGCTAGCCTCAGCCCTCCCTCGAGGAGAGGAGATTCCACAATTTCAGCAGACAGCGATCACTGGGGGCCAGTTACAGTGACTCGAGACACTGTCAGGTCAGTGACACCTCTTTTTCAGGCCAAATGCAGGGAAGCGTTCATCCATTTCCAGAGTCTCAAAAAACTGGGTTTGAAATATTTGAGGAGGAAGAGAGTATGGAAGGAAGGGTTTCCTCTAAATTTCCTAAGGATAAAGTTTAAAAATGTATAGACTAAACTCCGAGAGGGTAGGGAGCATGGGGGGAGGGGAAATGGTCTTTGGCCAGAGGACGCTAGCAACAGACAACCAGATGCTGAATGACAAAAACCTTGGGAATTTTGTAATTCCGGATTCTTGTAAGAATCTGGAGAGAAATGTGTAGGATCAGATCTTCAAGGAGAAGTATATCAAAAGTGTTGAAGGAGAATAAATTTATTTATTTATTTTTAATTTTATTGGAGTATAGTTGATTTACAACATTATGTTAGTTTCAGGTGTACAGCAAAGTGATTCAGTTAGTTATACATGTTATATATTCATTCTTTTTCAGATTCTTTTCTCATATAAGTTATCACAGAATATTGAGTGGCATTCCCTGTGCTATATAGGAGGTCCTTGCTGGTTATCTATTTTATGTATAGTAATGTGAATATGTTAATCCCAAGCTCCTGATTTATCCCTCTCCCCAGTGAGAATAAATTTATAAAGCCAATATACATTCATTGGTCCTACTTGTAGGGATTTTTAATTCTCTCTCTGCTTTAGATGGAATAAAGTCTTTTGTCCTGTTTATGAGATCACGCTGACCATGCACAGCCCACTACAATCCACTAACACATAGTGGAGGTTGAACGTTGTCCAACGACTTGGATTCAGGTCCTGCCAGGTGAGCCTGAAGTCAAAAGGAGACACAATTCCCATTTCTGTTTTAAATCACGTCTGATCTTGATGCGTGCCTAAAACGTTCTGCCAGCAAAGAGTTAAACAAGAAACTGTAAAAAATGATAGAAACAATATGAGACCTAACAACTCAACAGTTGCCAAAACTAGCAAATAATCAAAATCTGACCACAAAACCTCTCCAGATACACAGTGGCACCAATGCCAGCTTACGAACAAAGCTGCCCAATATATTTTTTAAATCCCTCGTCTCCCATTCATCTCCTGACCAAATGTTGGCAACAAACTGGCTCACAGAATTTTGAGTTGTAAAAGGGTTCAGGGATGAACTGGAGCAGAAACTCTCAAATCAGGGAGCCGGGACGATACCACCCCCTGGGAGATGGGTGCAGATCCGAATCTGGGGAAGTGGGTGTTGAAAGAATATCTGTTGTTGTAATTGTATAGCAGGGGCAGGAGAGCATTTTTGCTTTCCTAGAACAAAACACACAAAGAAACACTGAAGATCTTCTTGGCTGGTGGAGAAATGCCTACATTTTCTCTACCAAGCAGGGCATTTCTGGTGGAGGGACACACCAGGATCTTGAGAGGTAAAAGAGGTGAAGTGCAGGATATTAATGTTATCAAAAGAGAACATTGTTGAAGAGCTGATAAAGGCTGATAAAGAGTAACCTCCTCTTTTTACATATTTAAGAATTCATTCCGGGCTTCCCTGGTGGCGCAGTGGTTGAGAATCTGCCTGCCAATGCTGGGGACACGGGTTCAAGCCCTGGTCTGGGAGGATCCCACATGCCGCGGAGCAACTGGGCCCGAGAGCCACAATTACTGAGCCTGCGCGTCTGGAGCCTGTGCTCCACAACAAGAGAGGCCACGATAGTGAGAGGCCCGCGCACCGCGATGAAGAGTGGCCCCCACTTGCCGCAACTAGAGAAAGCCCTCGTACAGGAACGAAGACCCAACACAGCCATAAATAAATAAACAAATAAATAAATTTAGAAAAAATTAAAAAAAAAAAAGAATTCATTCCCCTTGTATTCCATTCAGCAAATTATGGTTGAACAGCATGTGCCAGGGAGAGTGAAAAGTATTGGGAAAACAGGGCTAGGTAAGGCACTGTTCCAGCCTTCCATATTCCATATAAACAGAAAATGGACAATGTCAGGTTCGTTCTATAAAGATATGCAACTTGCCCTAGAAGAGACAAAACCTAGCCACAGGGTGTAATTAGGAAAGGCTTCCATGGAAAGGTGATACCTCCCCATCCTCTTCTTCATCATTACCCGTGTCATTACTGTACTTGCTATGAGCTGGGCTATATAAAGAAAAAAGGGAATTACAATCCCCACATGTAGGACCAATTCATACGTATTAGCTTTATACGTGTATCCTCAATCAACACTTCTGCTACTTCTCCTTGAAACACCTAACCCTAGATATTTCTCTCCAAATTATTAAAAATTTCCCAAGATTTTTACCCTGCAGCATCCTGTTGTCTGTTGATACTGCCCTCTGGCCAAAGACCACCTCCCCTTCTCCCACACTTCTCACCCACCAGGAGTTTAGTCTACACATTTTTATTTTATTTTATTTTTATATATTCATTGCATCAGTTTGTCTATAAATGGCATCATTATAACAAATGCAACTGACATTAACAGCCTGGGAGGCTTACACAATAATTCGTGATAAGCATAAAGCTCAACTGGTGGGCAGCAAAGAGCCAGGAATATCAGGAATGAGTCTATGGGCTCTGTATATTTGGCATCCTGTGGGCATGTCAGTTGGTCTTTTTTGGAAGGGATGAACCAACCTGATAAGTCAGTTAAGTGTAGATTTAGAAGCTTCTATTATAAAATCCAGTTTTTCTCTTCTGCTATCCTGTCCCCTGCAGCCACATTAGCAGACTTGTGTCACTGCCACCTCTCAGAGACTCCCTCTACCTTTAAACTACGCTCCCCCCACCTATTTAGTTAGACATCCTAACTCAAGCTACACCTAATTTTTATGCATTTTTAAACTTCATTCTTATGAACTTTTAAGGAAACCCTTCCTTCCACCCTCGTCTCCCTCCCGAATATTTCAAACCCAGTTCTTTGAGACTGTGGAAATGGAGAAGACTTCTCTGGGTTTGCTCTGAAAAGAGGGGCTGCTGACCTGATGGGTCTTGAGCAACAGGCCGTATCACCTATCACGTCTTAACTGTGGGCCAACACTGACATTTTTATAGCCACTTATTATACTATGGTTTTTTTAGCACATAGCTGAAAATCATATTGATAAGAATATGACATCCAAGCACTGGAAAAATCAATCCCAAGTCCTGGATTCTTTGCATGCCGATGCTACAAGTCACCTGGGCAGAGTGCTGTGTTAGGCACATTACATAAACCACACAGGCTCTGAGTTGAATTGTTCTGTATTTTGTAATGCATAAAAACCTGCGATGACACAGCCAGGAATCTGGTTAGCAGTGCCACATGACTACAGAGCTATTTGCCTCAGAGCTATTTGGAGGTCATTGTGGTAGGCGTTGGTTACCTCCCCAGCAAACATTCTCTGTCCCCCTTCCCATCGGCTCTTATACAAGTTAAGGCAGTACTATTTGCCATAACAGAGAAAAAAACAACATCTCAGAGGCTTAACATAATAGAAATATATTTCTTGCTCAAGTAAAATCCAATTTGAGGTGGAAGTTGGAGGGACGCTCTGCTCCATGCAGTCATTCAGGGACCGAAGCTCATTGCATCTGTGACCCCTTCCTCCTCTAGGGTTTTAGGATGTTCTCCATTTAACCAGTGAACAGAGGAGGAGACTGCAAAGGATTGTGTGGGAGGCTTTTACGTACCAGGTCTAGAAGTAGCTTACATTCACGGTCCATAATTCAATAACATGGCCCAAAAGGATGGGGAACCTATGTGGTACACACTATTCCTTTTTTGGAGAGAAGGAAACGGAGACACAGAGGGTTTACAGAACTTGCCCAGGGCTTCCCTGGTGGTGCAGTGGTTGAGAATCTGCCTGCTAATGCAGGGGACACGGGTTCGAGCCCTGGTCTGGGAAGATCCCATATGCCACAGAGCAGCTAGGCCCGTGAGCCACAACTACTGAGCCTGCGCGTCTGGAGCCTGTACTCCGCAAGAAGAGAGGCCACAATAGTGAGAGGCCCGCGCACTGCGATGAAGAGTGGCCCCCACTTGCCGCAACTAGAGAAAGCCCTCGCACAGAAACGAAGACCCAACACAGCCAAAAATAAATAAATAAAAAGAAATTTAAAAAAAAAGAAAAGAAAAGAAAAAACACAGTTCAAGTACTTTCTTAAAAAAAAAAAAAAAAAAAAAAAAAGAACTTGCCCAAAGTCACACAGCTGGTCACAGTGGAGTTGAGATTTGAACCCAAATCTCAGACACCGGAGAGTGTGTTGGCCGCGCCACATGGCATGTGGGATCTTAGCTCCCCAACCAGGGATCGAACCCATGCCCCCTGCGTTGGAAGTGCAGAGTCTTAACCACTTGACCACCAGGGAAGTCCCCTGGAGAGTATGTTTTTAATCATTCTATTTTATTCTGGAGGAAGTGAGCCCTGAGATGGATCTTTGGATCTTGAAAATAGGATATGGAACAGTGGAAGAAAAGACAGAGGACATTTCTTTTAAAAACCAGACATCTTTAAAGGCAAATTAAGGTAATCTTCTCTGGGAAATGTAGCCATACGACATCATCCCCCAAGGACCTACCTTACCAGCCTCCTTCCATTTGTAGTAGCTTCACTCTCTCGCACATGTGGGCAGGGTTGGTACCTCCGTATACATGTCCCTCCTGTTTGACCAGGGCTGAGATATCCCAGAGGGTGGAGACTTTCTCCTTTCCTTTCCTGACAGCTCTGAGCACAGTGCCAAGGGGATGTCAGTAATCCATCACTATTTAACAGGTTGAGAATGGGCTACGATGTGGGACCAGAGGTGTATCTGCTCACCTAGAGAGCAAAGAGGCTGCCAAACAATATCAAGGTGGGCTGGGGGCAGCAGGGAGAGGCACTGTCTCCTGTAGTGCTCCTTGCTGGATGGAGAAGTACGTTTGGAGCATGATGGGTTCAGGGCATGATGAACTGATGGACAGCAGTCTCACAAATAAAAATTTGGAATATGAAAGGCATTCCTGACTTTTCCCAAGTTTATATGTATATTCACGAAGCTGTGTTGACTTAATTGACTATTCCAAGACTGATGGGATGGAAATAAGAGGCTTTTTTGGACAACTTTGGTAAGGCAAAAGGACAGTGAAAAGTAGTTTATAGTTGGGCAGAACTAGGTTTCTACCATAAGAAACCAGGAAAAGAAGAGCAAATTAAATTCAAAGCAAGAAAAATAAAGGCAACAAATAAAGATCAGAAAATAAATAAATGAAAAAGAAAACCAAATCAATACAGAAAATAAGTGAAAGCAAAACTAGATATTTGGCAAGATCAGTAAAACTGACAAATATTTAGCCTAACTAACCAGAGAAAAAGAGAGAAGGCAGAAATTACCAATATCAGAAACAAGAGCAGTGGCATCACTACTGATTCTATAGATGTTAAGATGATAATAAGGAAATATTATCAACACCTTGATTCTAATAAATTTGACAACTTAGATGAAATGGACAAATTTCTTGAAAAGACAGACTACCAAAACTTATTCATTGAGAAATAATTAAGCTGAACAGTCCTATATCTGTTAAATAAATTTTTAGTTAAAATTCTTCCCATGAAGACAACTCTAGGCTAGGTGCTTTCACTGGGGAATTCTACCAAACATTTAAGGAAGAAATAATGCTAGTTCTACACAAACTCTTCTGGAAAATTGAAGAGGTAGAAGACTTGCATCTGGAATTTTAAATAACTCTCAAAACTCAGTAATAAGAAAATAAACAAACTAATAAAAGGTTTGAGCAGATGCTTAACCAAAAAAAAGATATACTGATGGCAACTAACATACAAAATGATTGTCAACATCATTAGTTATTAGGGAATGAAAATTATAACCACAATATGGCACTACTATACAGCGGGTGTGATATTACACCCACTAGAATGGCTAAAATTTAAAAAAAAATCAATGACTCCAAGCATTGGTTAGAATGTTCACCAACTGAAAGTCTCACATGTTGTTACTGATTATGTGAAATGGTACAACCACTTTGGAAAACAGTTTGCAGTTTCTTAAAAAGTTAAATGTACATCCAACCATATGATTTAGCCATCCCATTTCTAGGTATTTATCTAAGAGAATTAGATCCACACAAACTCTTTTTCATAGTTTCGTAGTAGCTTTATTTATAATAGGTAAAAAACCTGGAAACAATGACAATGTTCATCAATAGGTGTGTTGATATATCAATTGTGTATCCATACAGTGGAATACTGCTCAGCCATTAAAAACAACAATAAAAATAAAACTATTGCTACAGGTGAGAACTTGGGTGAATCTCAAAACAGGTATGCTAAGTGAAAGAAGCCGGACAAAAAGAGTACATATTATATACTCACTTATATACACCTCTAGGAAATGCAAACTTATCCATAGTGACAGAATGACATGTGGCTGCTTGGGACCCAGAGGAGTGGAGGGCGATGGGAGGATGTGACTACAAGAGGTCAAAAGACATTTTGATGATTATATTGATCCATGGTTTCATGGATGTAAACTCATCTCACAACTTACCAAACTTGAAGTATAAACAAGTATAGTTTATTATATGTTTATTTATACCTCAATACAGCTGGAGGGAAAAGATCATTCGGGCAGTAGTTTAGAACATGGATGGGTGGACGAGTTTCCAAAGTGCCTGCAAAGAGATAACTTAAAAGAGTGGATTATGCAAGAGAGAGTGGAAGCTTACACCAGAATAGAGAGGAGACAGATTTGAGAAATATTTAGAAGGCAGAATCCACAGAAAGCATCAAGGTTGGCCCCAAATGTTTTTGCCCGTGTAACTGAGTGTTTGGTGTGCCATCTGGAGATGGGAGAGAAGCAAATGGAAAGAGTGTGTGTATATGAGGGGGTGGTGGTGGTAATGAGTCCACTTTTGGGTCGGTTGATCTGAGGAGCCACCAACAAGCAATTTGCTACCAAACTAAAATAATTCTTTGCGGTCAGGGACTACATCCCTGTGTTACGCCCATATATTTTGCCCACGTGAAATACTGTGCCTGCGGGGAGTTCTTTAGACATTCCCAATAAACGGGAAAGAAGCTATGAGATGAAGTTCTGATGCTTTCTTATCTATTTTAAGCCAAGCATCTCTTTGTTTTGGTTTTATCTGTTGCTGCTCTATTCTGAGTGTCATTCTCTCTCACACACACACACATATCACACCCTTGGTTTGGTCCACTTGCCCTGGAATCTATTCTTGACGACTCACAAAGATGGCTAATTCAGAGACTAGGCCTGTCAGAAATAAAATCTCTTCCCTGTACTAGAAGTAAGCATATTGGCAACATTTGGCAAAGGAACGCACCCAAGCTGGAGGAATACCAGCTGGGATGCCTTTTCCAGCAGAGTCACCGTGCAGAAGATGTGCTGAAATGAGGACAGGCTATTAGAAAACCTTGGAGAATCTAAGTATCTTAGTGTATTTTAAGATTGGGAGGTGTATTGACCATCATCTAATCTGACTCCCCGCTTGATGCTTGGAGTTTTTGTGCAACATTCCAACTCACAGACCTGGCTTATTCACTGGGAGCAGGGACAAAGACCCTGCTCTGTGAGCCTGTGGGTTTCTACGAGGCTTGCTTGTGAATTCTGAACAGCTCTCAGCCATGCTAGTGGTAGAGACAATCAGCTCACCTTGCCTTCCAGAGGGTTTCAGTTGTTAATTTCAAAGTACATTCTCTTAAAAACAAACGCCCTTCCCTCTACCCAATAGGAAAGAGGATTTCGCCTTTAAAGTCAAGATCCATTGCACATATCAGCCGTAGAAAGCAGACGTGTTCCAAGGTCTGTACCATGGGATCCCGCCACAGCTGATTAGACCAGAGAGAGCACTTATTTCAAGGAGAAGCAATCCACTGGCTGGTCAGAGCTCTATGACTTGTACACTGTGATAGCTGAGCCTGTGCCTATGGAAGGGCAGCTTGGCAGAGATTTGAAACCAATCATAAATTTCCATCCCTCGTATATGCCTCTACCTTTATGCGACTTCTTTCTCGCTCACTGTCTTCAGCTTCTCACTGTTAGATCTCCTGAGGCAGCCATTAAAGAGACTCTTTTGATTGGACACACTTGAGTGAAATACCCATCCTGAATTATTTAACCATGGCACGGGCTGGGATCTTGTAGGAAACTGGAAGCTCCCCCTTAAGGATGTGAATAGTTGTCGTGTTGCTCGCATATAACACCTCAAATGCCCAGTATGCGTGAGTGAAGGCTCTGTGAATGAGGCAGTGGGCAGGTCATTTGGACTATTAATGGCTCAATAAGGAACACTAGGCTTAAGCTTCCAGACACTGGCAAAAAAGAAAAATGGTAGAAGGAAAGCAGGGATGTGGCCTGGAGGGGCTAATGAACAAGGCTGGAAATTTGGAAGAAAAGAATGTGAATGGATTTGGGGGAAGGCAGTCCAGGTAGGGTAAATGGAGTGGACGTGACAGTTGGTGGGAAAGTACAAGGCACACTCGGGGCAAGTTGAGATGTGAGGGATTATATATGTGAGCACGTGGGTGTGTGTAGGGGAAGGGGTCACTAACAGGAGATACGGCTGGAAAGGAAAGATTGCAGAAAGCTTCCCATACTGGGATAAGTGGTTTGGATTTTATCTGTAACAGAGAGTCATTGAAGGGTTCTGGACAGAGTTATGGTTAATGGAAGAGACCTTGTTTTCTTATGTTTGTCAGAAAGTGGTCTATTGGATTCTAGGCAGAGGAGCCTTAAAAAAAAGCCCTGAAGGAGGAATTGAAAGTTCCGGGCCTGAATTTTAGCTCTGCCAGTTACTTACTACAGGCAAGCCAAGAGGCTTGGGCAACCTCTCCAAACCTGTTTCCTCTTTTGTTAAATGGGATGCTAATGTCTGCTGCTCTTACTTTACAAAGTAATTTTGAGTGTCAAATGAAATGCTAGAGTACATGAAAGTACCTACCAAAATATAAAGTACTATAGGGACTTCCCTTGTGGCACAGTGCTTAAGACTCCATGCTCCCAATGCAGGGGGCCTGGGTTCGATCCCTGGTCAGGGAACTAGATCCCACATGCATGCTGCAACTAAGAGTTCGCATGCCACAACTAAGGAGCTGGCAAGCTGCAACTAAGGAGCCCACCTGCTGCAACTAAGACCGGGTGCAACCAAATAAATAAATAAATAAATATTTTAAAAATTACTATATACACAGTGATTTGTATTATCATGCTCTTCTCCCATCCAGCTGGACTGCCAAAGCCATATCTTACTGGTGAAATATGGATGTTTTCTTGTCATGAAAAGGAGGCCATTAAGAGGACCAGACAGAGAGAAAAGAACATTATTTAGCCAAGGCCAGAATGGTCCCTTGTTTGAGAAAGTTAGCTCATTTTAGACTTCTACACTACAAAAATGAGTTTCAATGGTTGTGCATGCATTAAACATTTATTGGGCACCTCCTATGTGTCTGCCTGGGGATAAAAAGGTAATCACGATAAGTTTCCTGCAATCTAGGAGCTCAGAGCAAGGAGTTCCTCCTACCTGTGTTCCCTTTCCTCCTTCATGCAACCTAGAAATATATATTGAATGCTTATCTGGTGCCTGGCACTGAGTACTAGAGCTAAAGCAATGGGTTAGATAGAGATAGCCCCTGCCTTCAGGGACCTTACATTCAGGAAGGAGAAACAGAAACGTAGGAGCAAACAAATATTTAAATCAGAGAATTTCAGATGGTGACAGGGGCCAGAGAGAGGGTAAAAGAAGGTGATGAATTGGAGAGAAAGATTTAGAGAGACAGGGAAGCCCTTTAGAGTAGCCACATTCACAAATGCAAAAAGAAATAAACAGATGGAATTCATTTTAATCATATGCTTTATTTAAGCTAATATATCCAAAATATTATCATCTCAGTAGGTAATCAATATAAAGAAATAGTGACAAGATGATGAGACATTTGACCTTTCTTTACACTCAGTCTTTGAAATCCGGTGATTATTTTACACTTGTGATAGCACATCACAAAGTGCCCATGTACCCCTGCCCCTTTGTGAGTGCTCATAGCCACATGTAGCTAGTGGCCGCTGTGCCCAATGGTACAGCTCTGGGCCTCTCTATTAACTCAGATAAATCTCCTTCCTTTATTACATGGGTGTGTTGGTGCTATTCTTCAGCTCCATAAAGGGATTTCTAAAAATTTAAATGTAATCTGCCAATGCCAAAATTACCAGCATCGTGCTCTCATTAATTCCCGTAAGCAATGTCCCAGGGTTGACCCCCTGGGTCTGTTGGGAAGGGCTGAGTCATGGGGTTGATAAGCCATCCCTCACTGGGTTGTCATGGGGGCTGGCCTGGCCAGGATGGGACCAGCCTTCAGATGGGACCGGCTCTGGGGAGCCAGCTGCAGCAATGGGCCGGTGGTGTTTCTTATGGGAAGATCCTTCCCAGGCTGAGGCAGGAAAAAAGACGAGCTCATTTTTGTCCTGCATTGGTTCTCACCCTGGCAAAGGGGAAAATGAGATGAACACTTTGAAATGCTAATTATTTAATCTCTGCCAATGTTGGCTGCTTCCAGGAGAGCCCATGTTCATTTTAAAAATGAAACTATTTTAGAAAATGACCCAGGTCATGAAAGTGTGGTCCTCTGGGGGGGGGGGGGCCGAGGGGCCCTTCCCAGAACCCATCAGCCCTCCAGCGGGCTTGAGCAGCCTCCCCTGGAGGTTTGGCTGTTCCCCTGACTCCTTGTAAGCAGCCCTCAGAAAGTCTCTTGAATTTAGAAAATTGTGCCAGCAGAATGCCATGGGGATTGAAAGACCCGAGTCCAGCCTACAATTTCTGAACTTTCTTCGTAAGGGATGTTGGCAGATTGTCAGACTCTGCAAGCTGTAGTTTCCACATGTCTAGAATTTTCTTCCTGGATTTGTAGTGAGAATCAAGTGATATTACTCACATGGTATGTGTAGCCCTGACGGTGAACAATCCAGTTTAGTACTCAGTACATTTTAGTCATTTTTAATTGTGTCGTTATAGCTGAGAAGGGTTGGAAATTGTGTGGTTATCTCTGATACACACTTATTTCTCGCTGTGTTTTTTTGTTTTTGGTTTCTTTTGAATTCAGATTAAATATAGGAAAAAAGAACTTTCTGGAAAAAAGCTCTTCCCTTCACCCATATAAGCCTGTATTAGCCTGCTCAGGCTGTCATAAAAAAAAAAACACAGACTGAGTGGCTTAAATGACAAAAATGTATTTTCTCATGGATTTGGAGACTGGGAGTCCAAAGTTGAGGTGTCCAGAGGGTTGGTCTTTCTTGAGGCTTTTTTTTTTTTGGCTTGCAGGTAATCGCCTTCTCCCTGTATCCTCACTTGGCCTTTTCTACATGTTCCTTTCTCTTCTTGTAAGGGCACCAGTCTTACTGAATTAGGGTCCCACCCTTACGACCTCGTATAACCTTAATCACCTTCTTAAAGGACCTGTCTCCTAAGGTCCCTTTGGGGTTAGGGCTACAACATATGAATTTGGGGGACACAATTCAGTCCATAACAAAGCCTAATCGCAAGTTTCATGTAAAAATTCAAAGTTATGGGGAAAAGCTAACAGAGAACTAAAGAATCCCATTGCACGTTTTGGTTGTCTTTGAGATAAACATCTGAGAATTTGCCCCAAGTCTAATCACTTATAATAGTGTTTTTTTAAACTTTAGTCATTTCTCTACAATCTTTATGTTTTTAACACATCTGCCTTTTCCCTGTACTATGATTTATTTAGTATCTTTCATTAAATTGACTCCATATTCTACTTAAATAAATATATTTTGAAAGAAAACCTTAGGTCATTACCAAGAAATTTAAATGTTCTTGTTGTTTATAAGGAGAAAGTGATCATACAATAAATCAATGTATACAAGGAGTGTTATTGAATTCTTTCTAGACGTTGCCTTATTTAACAAACACATAGCACTTACTATATGCCAGACACTATCCAAGCACTTTGTAAACATAATCTTGTATATTCTTCATGACCTAAGAATGAATAGGTAGCTTCAATATTCTCATTTTGAAGAGGAGGTTAAATAACAGAGAGATTAAGTAACAGAGAGGTTAAATAACTTGCCAAAAGTCACACAGCTAGTGAGTCCAGTAACACTGGGAATCTGGGCAGCCTGATGTTGAACGTTTAATGTTTAAACTATATTTATTGAAAGACTAATTTTTACAGATTTAACGGTGAAAACCCCTTTGGATTACTTCCCTACTTTCTCAGGAGAAAAATTTCAAAGTCACATCAAATAAACTAAAAATGATTTCCCATTCCAAAAACAAGCCTCAGTGTTTGACTATTAGCTAAGTGCCCGGGCTTAAAGAAAACATTTCAACCCAGGCCTTCCTGACTGGGAATTCCCACAGATTCACTGCATCTCTGCAGTTTTGCTTGTGGGGAAAGCATTCTCCAGTCCTGATCAAAGGCAAAGACTAGTTCAGCTCTACCAGCCTCAGGGTTCTTCCTGGTGGGCTTCCTTGGGGACCATTTACTCACCAGTGTCTTTTCCCAGCTGGCAGGAAGATTGGGAAACTGATGCAATTTGGAGGTGGGGGAAGGGAGACTCATTCACAGCCTTGTCCCCGCCAGCCACAAAAGCATAATCTGCTTGTTTCCCAGATAGCGGGAACAAATCATGATTGAAGGGTCCCTCTGTGTAGATCTCCACCTTGTAAAGTCTATGCAATGGATTATCAGGATCTTGGGTTCTCCTCTAACCACACAAGGCTCCTGGCAGAACTTTCTTTCCAGAACTAAACAAATTTAGCACCAGATGGCTAATATTGTTGACTTGAAGATTTATGTGTGTGTGTGTGTGTGTGTGTGTGTATTATACATATGTACATGTATATATATATACATACATAATATATATAACTTTATACGGTTTTGAATTTACATATGTATATATAATTTATTTTTACCAGAATGCTTGAGATATTATATACATGTGTATATATGCATATGCATACATACATATATACACATATGTACAGAAATTATTTGTTCATTTCAGCATTGTGAATTCAATTTTACCAGAGTGTTTGAGATGATACATACATATATATTATTATATATACTATATATATATGAATAATATATCCTTTGGTCTTCTTCCCTATGGTTCTAACTCCATCCCAGAAGAAATAGGAAGACCAGGACTTTATTTCCTTTCTCCTTTTAGCTCAGCTAAGAACCCAAGCCACACTGTGGGGAAGCCAGTCCTGATTTTAAGGTGAAGAAGTAAAAGTCAAGCTCAACCCAGCCCCACCCTCGTCCCAGAATCCAGTGTGAGACGGGCCAGCAAGGCATGGGGGTGCGGGACCTCCGAGTCGCCACCCAGCCCTGGTCCTGCTGTCAGGCAGCGAAACTAGCACAGGAGATCTTGGGTGTCTGACCCCTGAGCAAGACCACTCTTTCAAAGCCTGTGTTCCACTTTGCCATTCTGTCCCTGAGGGCTGCCTTGGAGGTCTGCCCTGGCATTCACAGGGCCATGCCTACCGTCACCGGCCCAGCCAGTTGTCTGTTGCTGTCAGCGGGGGACTAGGGCCTGGCAGTTTCGTGCCTTAAAAGTAGTTTTGTGCAACTCAGCTCCTCCCAGCCCCCTTTCTTTTGGAGCCCTCATGGCCCACAGGATTTGCAGGCACCGGAGAAAAAGAAGCTGGTTTGATTTAAGCACACGAGGAGTCGGGAGCTGGGGGGTGGGAATGTGTGTTTATATTTCCCGTGCATCCATTAGGGTGAGTGGCTGAGGGGTAGGGAGAAAGGGGGAGCGGAGGAGGGAGAAACTTCATTTATATGTTAATAGTTGCCAGCAACGGGGCTAAACTGACAGAACTATTTCATGGGAAACTGACAAATTTTGTCAGCCGGGCTGTGCGGCCACATCTCAATGGGGCAATAATCTTGATTAGCAAAACAATTGGGGGCCTCGGTTCCCGCTCAGGTTACACCCGGCCAATGTGAGGAAGGCTGGTGCCTTCAAGCTTGAAGACGTTTTCAAAAGCCACCGAGTTTAGGCAAATGGAGTGAACCGTTCGGGTGGGGGGAGGGAGGCGATGGACGAAAGGGGTTAATTCGATTGACCGAATCTTCATAGTCTTATAACAATCATTTACTTAGCCAGTAATTCCGCAAGAAACCAGCGGTGCTGACAGGAAATTGGAGTATCTGTTTGCCCCAGATGTGTGGGAATTTTAGCTGCCCCCTCCTGACCCTTGCCAACCTTGAAAAAAATCCACAACCCCCTTGGGGCCCTAATTACCACGTGCAGAATAGAAGTTGTTATCTAAAAATGCACACACAACTCAACACCCACGCACAGAGTCACTGCAGGCCCCTGTTGTTACCTCATCTTGACTCCGTTTGGGCTTTCATTTTTATTATTCGTTCTTTGTATTGCTAATGAAAGCTGGAATATGATGAATTCATTTTGACCAGAGGGAAAAGGGTACTGCTCCCCGCCTTCGATGAACACTGGAAAAGCTTGGGTGGCTTTATTTTCCGTGTGACTCCACTGGCCCTGTTTCTGTTTGTAAACATACCCTCTGGAAGGGCTCTGGTTCCCCCATCTGCCTTGATGCCCGGAGAATCCAAAAGAAGAGGACATCCCCGCACAGGGGGCTGTGAGAGGGACAGAGGCAGGTTTCACACCTCTCCAGTGGGGAGCCTTCATATCCTGTTGGACTCATCTTGCTGCCTTGCATGGTTCAGCCTTCATTGGAAGAACATTTGTTCCGTGCGATCTAATTAATTCATTTATTTTCAACTTTTTATTTTGAAATAATCACAGACTCCCAAGAAGTGGCAAAAATAGTACAGGGAGATCCGCTGGGCTCAGGACCCAGCTTCCCCTCATGGTGACATCTACAATGCATCATGAAAACCAGGAAATTATTGGCATAATACGATTAACTAGACTACAGACTTTACTCAGATGTCACCATTTTTTTGCATGCACTGATTTTCTTTTTTTGCATGTCTTTGTGGATCATCGTGTGGCACATTTATTTTTTTTTAATCTAACAAATAAAGCAATCCTGAAATTTCAAAATTGGAGAGGCTGTAACAATCATTTCACCCACTACCTCCTCCAATCCTACCCCACCCTCCCAGCAATCAAATCTATACTCCCTCTGATCCTTGAGTTCCCTCTGAAAACAAATTGCCTTTAGAACATCAAGCCACTGCTTGCACACTGCACATGACAGGAGGCTCATTACTTATTGAGGCCACTAGACCTTTCTTGTTTGAAAGTTCACAGGAAGAGCTAAAACTCTTCTGTCTCTAATGGCCCCTCAATGGCTCTAGTTCCACCACCTGACTCTGGATTATGTCAGTCTAATCCAGTGGTTATCAACCTTGGTTGTACCTTCAAATCACCTGTGGAGTGTCTAGACATCCCAGCACAGACTGAACCCCAGAACAATTATATCAGACTCTCTGGAGGTGGGACCCAGGCAACAGCATTGTTTTTAAAGCTTCCCAGCGGATTCTCATATGCAGCGGAAGACTGCCTCGTGCCAATCCTCAAGGAGTTGAAGCTATCCCACACCCCACTTAAGTAGGGTTGCCAGATAAAATATAGGGTACCCAGTTTATTTGCATTTCAGATTAAAAGATGAATAACGTTTTAGTATAAGTATGTCCAAACATCATGTGGGACATATTTATACTAAAATATATTTGCATCTGAAATTTAAATTTAACCGAGTGTCCCATATTTTTATTTGTTCAATCTGGCGATGCTACACACAAAACTTTTCCTCTCCAGGCTCTTCCTTACTTCAGCATCTGATCTGTTTCTAAAACCCTTCAGCAGCCTGTCACCCTCTGCAGTAATGCGCTGGGATATCAAACTCCTTTTTGAGAGTGGGTCTGGTGACTGGTCCCTTAGTTCCGGACTCCTAGATCTTTGTATTTGGGGGCTGGTCTTGGACTTTACTGCTCAGTGCATCCTCTGTGCTCCTCTTTCTTTGGTCCTAGCTCTGGGTCTTTCTGAGTCCCAAATGTAGGAGAGTGAAGTCGTTTGGACAGCCTCAGATATGGGTTAAGTACATCTGATTCCATGTTCTTTGGATAGCCCTGCACTGTAGTTTTCCCCTTATCCACATCAGAGCACATGTCCTAAGCCATGATTACTCAAAGTGTAGTTCTAGGATAAGAATCATTGGCATCACTTGGGAGCTTATTAGTATAAGGCATGAAAAATTTTTTCCCCTCCCTCTTAGGTTTAGTCTCTGGGGGCCTGCAAATTAAACTTACAATATAGAGAAAAGCATACAAATTTATTAATATGCACAGCATGTCCTTGTGAGAGAACTCAGTGTTGAGTAATTCAAAGGGGTGATGAGAATTTGGGGCCTAAATACCTAATTTAATAGGAAAAAAGGGAAGAGGGTAGAAAGATAAATGGACCCTTAGGAGAAGAGACAGGAGATATGATAGACTTGTGATAGTATCAGTTTGGGTGTGATGTTGACTTTTCCTCTCAAAGAAGGTTAGAATTGCTTCTAGGGAGGGGATTTACTATAACTGAGTTCTTTTGTGAGAGGCTCTGCTTTTAGGAAGATAAAGGATTTCAGGAACTCAAATGCCTTCAGTTCAAAATAATTCACACGCCAAAGTGGTGTATTTTGCAGTAGCATATCCTGCGCCTCTTCATTAAAAGTGCAGAATTGCAGGCCCAACCCCAGATCTGCTAAATCAGAATCTGCATGTTAACTTCATTGTCAGGTGATTCTCATGCATTAACCTTTGAGAAGCACTGTCCTAACTACAGCTTCTTTAAAAGCAGCGTCCAACATACCATAATTCCTCTTACTTAAAGGGTCTCCGTCAGTCTTAAATACATGGGTTTTCATGTGGTATAGCCTCTGTGGGTGTGTGTAGGCCTCTTGGAAGAGATGGGCGTTCTCACTGTCACTCATCCAGGGAGATCCTAGGACAGAAAAAAAGGAATCTAAGAGGAATCCACAGGAGAGGAACTCTAGTCTGTCTTTGGCCTTGATCTGGTTGGTATGGACTATTTTGGAGAGCTCTGACAAGGTACTTGATGGTGCTACTTGGGGAGAAACACCCAGGATGGTCCCTGGCACCTGGAAGCAGGTCAGAGGAGCTGCCCAAAGTGAGAACTTGCCAAACTGAACAAGCCATGCAAACTTATTCCATGGTTCTCTGTGTTTGTTCCTCCCACCTCATCTTAATGCTATGAGGGATTAAAGGAAGGGTTTGTGCTCCCAGTGGGTAGACAGCAGTAGTGATCAATGGCACCCCTTTCACCTCGCCATGGGCCAGAGTGGGGGTTACACTAGCACCCGGGGGCAGCCCCAGGGAAAGGTGGTTCTCAGGCCTAAGAGTCGCAGCTGCCAAGTTTCACTCTCCATCCTCACATGGAAATGCTTCCTTCAACACTAACTTGAAAAACCCAAGTTTTATTTTATTATGGAAGGTGGCAATTTCCGTTTTGAAGGCTCTTCAAAACTTTCTAAGTTAACTCCTGGGAAATACAGATTTGAAGTTATCTTCTATATTTCCCCAGAAGCTGAAGTCAGCTCTCTGAAATAGGAAGGTCCCTAAAGTACATGTGCATGTAATTTGCATTTATATTCTTAACCTCTTCTGGCTTTAAGGTGAAGGAGATGGTACATCATTCTTTCCAAAATATATGATCCGTCTTTTTTCATTAGCAAAGGCCAGAAAGCTTCACTGTTTCATATTCAAGGACAAACATTGCACATTGCAAATTGTCAGATTAATGTATTAATTCAACATATTTTTTTGTTTTGCTTTGCTTTTTACTTATCAGATTCTAATATGTTAATGCTGGAAGAGGCCTAAGAAGCTGTGTAACTCAGGGATGACAAAAAGTTTTCACCTTTTGGTCCAACTATGGTAGAAGGAGGAATGTGTTGAGAGAAATGTGAGGCTATGTGTGGAAAAGAGAGAAACACAGTGATTGATTAGTGATGTCTGCATAGGTAAGAGGTGTGGGATGGGCAACACTATGCCAGGCATTGGCCAATGCAGGGTAGGGCCCGTCTCTCATTTCACAGATGAGGGACTGGAGTGCTAGGAAAGGAAAATAATTTAAGATCACATGGGAAGTCATTGGCACAGCCAGCATGTTGATCTCTTGACTTCAACTCCAATTCTCTTGCCGTCATACAACTGAATTCCTCTAATATTCACCTATGTTAATTAAACCTACAGATTAATTGCTAAAACCCTGATTCTCTTGATACCTTATAATCACAACCTTGTTTTCTCTATTCAAATATAACCAGGGAATAACTTTCAACTGTCAGTACACTACCTACACATGCTAAGTACTCAAAACTTTTTGAATGGATTAGGAAGATGATCTTGGTAATAATATTAAGATGACACACCAAATGGGGCCTTGGGGTAAATGTTTGTTAACACAGTTATAACATGATTTTTAAAGTTACAAATTAATAATGAATGATTTAAAATTATTTTGTTTATTATGCAAAAGGGCACCCTGAACCCAAACAAGCTGACTTGAAACTGCATGCCACTAATCACAAAGGAAAGGGGACCAGATAATGAAATAGAAATAAAACAGTACAAATCTATCTCCATTTCTAGGAAAACAGCTCAAAGAGCAGGCCCTAAGAGAGGCAGATGAACAGTAACATGTTTGTTCAGTATTTTTTTTTAATTAAAAAACAACCCCTGCTGTTTGCATGTGGCACAGAGTGAGGATTGTGTAGGGAAGAATTATCAATATATGGTGATGTCTCGATTACTTAGTTATTTTTATTAATTATTTATGATTATTGTTTATTTTATTAATGAGTCCTCTGGGCACAGAACTTCTTTTAACAAAGCTGGTTCTCCAAGGGCTGAAGGCAATTCCAGCTGCTTTTGCACTGGGTCCCTCTTATTTCCTTTTATAATAAGAGAAGTTTTATCTTGGTACAACGTTGCTCAGCTGAAAACTACCTTTCTCAGCTTCCCTTGAAGCTAGGCTTGGTCACACCAGTAGGTTCTGGTCAGTGGAAAATGAGCGAAAATGAGGTATGCGACTTCCACGTGGTGACACTAAAAGGAAAGAGTGCTTTCTTTCCTTTCCCTTTCCCCCCTTTCTCTGGCTGAAATGTAGCCGTGGTGACAGAAACCAGGATGGCAGCTGGCAGCTATTGTGGTCATTGAGAAGGCAGCTGCATGTTGAGGTTGGCAGGACAATAGGAAAAGAGAGAAAGTTTGTGTCCCTGACATCATTGCAGTGCCATATCGGTTCTGGACCATCCAGAGAACTGCATTTGAGAGCTTTTATTGGCAGAAGCTGAACATGTCCTGGTTAGTAGGGCTGAGGAACATCCAAGGCATCATCTTGGAGGCAGGTTTCTGTCAGTGTCTCTGCACACACTGGCACATCCCACTCACACACTTCCAATATTTTGGAAGCCATATTGGATCATGACCCACTTTCTTTTGGGTACCTATGCCATACGAGCTACAGGTTGAAAATCACTACTGACGAAGAGAACTGGGAGGCAGCCTCTCCACTGTCATTAATCAGATCATTTTACCCCCTGGTTAAAGCACGCTAGTGATTTCTCATTGCATTGGACCAAAGTTCAAATTCCTCACATGGCCTTCAAGGGCCCACATGATTTTGGCCCTGCCTACCTTCCCACCATCACCTCATATCATCTCCCTCTTACCCATCTTCTTTGCTTCAGGGCTGTGGCCTTTTTCATTTCACAAATGGGACTTGGCTATTTCGTCTATGTTGTCTTCCCTCCCTTAGATCTTTGTGTGGTTAGTTCTTTCTTCTCATCAATAGCTGAGTTCAAATGCCAACTTTTCAGGTAGCAAACCTATCTGGAGACCTATCTAGAATCTAACTAAAGTCCCCATTCACTTCTCTTCCCATGATTTTGTTTCATTTTTAAAGCTATAGGGTTATCACCATTCGTAATCATTGTTTGATCCATTTGCTTATTGTCTCTGTGTCCTATGAGAATGTCAACTCCAGGACAATGTGGACTCAGTATCCCAGTGCCAGTGAAAGCACCTGGTACACAGTAGGTACTCAATAAATACTCATTGACTAATTATAGAATGAACTCATATGAGGTCTGGACCGTTGTTGTCCAAATTGTGCAGATGATGAAATAGAGGGGCGAGTGTACAGAGCCCCTGAGGGGGGACACAGTATTTTCTTAGAGCCTGGCATGAGGGCATCTACCCACTCTGCTGCTTGCTAGACTTTACCTTCTAGGAACTAACCTTCCAGGTTCCTCAAGTTCAATGTCAGTAGCTCACCTATATTCCAGCCTCCATGAATGTCTATTAATTTACACTGTGAATCCACCAAAGGGGTATCTAATACATTTACATGCACAAATATAAAGGCAGACAGCTGTGGCCTACAATTTTGTTGTTTTGGCTTTTTTGCATCTGAGTGTGGAAAAAAATATGTTTTTGAACTCTGCTCTTGAGTCAGACTTGATTACGGCTGATGAATGACAAAGCAGTTCTGATCTTATCTGGGAAGTTTTTCCATGAAATACAAAGGGAAAAAGAAGCCATAATAAAGATGTGAAATAAATATATTGACAGAATTCAAAGAAAAGATAATGGATTTGGTCGTGTTCCCGTCATCATTGCTGTGTGTGTTGGGGGGAAGGTTGCCAGAGCTGTGTTTGGTTATAGATTAATAATTCCAGGTACAAATGGTTCGGAACAAATTAGAGAAAACATAAACTACGATATTCAACAAACTGAGGTTCAAAGGTTTCTGGAATTTGCTAAGTGTTCTTGGTCACACATTTTTGAAAAGTGATGACACAATATGGAGTGTTTGAACTTTGACACACAAACAGCAAGTGGATTTTTGCTTGAATCACATTGAAGAATTGGGCAACTATTACTAAAAAATGGTGGGGGGAACCAAATGGAAAAGTTTGAAAGAGCCAACTGCCAAGTCGTTAATAATCAAAGACTATTCTAATAATTCTACTGTAGAAAATGTCTTTTAGTTTATGTTCCTTATTGCACAGTGGTTAAGAAACTGGTTTTGGGCTCACTCTATGGACCCCATCTGGCTCTGACACTTAGTGGCTCTCTGGTCCCAGGAAAATGACTAAGCTTATTTAGTAGAAATATTTTTTAAGTTCCATATCCTATGCCAGCCATTTTTAACTTCTCCCCAAATCCACTCTTACTTCTCTGATACATTCTTCACATTATAAAGTGTTATCTTTATAATAAAGATAAGGTTATGTCACACCTCTTCTTAAAAACCCTTGCTGTCTTTGCATAAAGATGAAGATCAAAATTCTTTTTTAAAAATAATTAATTAATTAATTAATTAATTAATTTTTGGGTGTGTTGGGTCTTCGTTTCTGTGCGAGGGCTTTCTCCAGTTGTGGCAAGTGGGGGCCACTCTTCATCGCGGTGCGCGGGCCTCTCACTATGGCGGCCTCTCTTATTGCGGAGCACAGGCTCCAGACGCGCAGGCTCAGTAGTTGTGGCTCACGGGCCTAGTTGCTCCGCGGCATGTGGGATCTTCCCAGACCAGGGCTCGAACCCGTGTCCCCTGCATTGGCAGGCAGATTCTCAACCACTGCGCCACCAGGGAAGCCCCAAAATTCTTAATATGATCCACAGGCTAAGCCAGCCCTTGTTCTGCCTACTTCCCAGTCTGTTCCCATGATTCTCTCCTGCTTTTCTCTTTGCTCCAGCCACACGGGACATCTCTGAGTTCCTCCAATATGCCATACTTGTTCCTGCCCCAGGTTCTTTGCATCTGCTCTTCCATCTACCTGGAATTCTCTTTCCACTTTCCTTTCTTAATTTATCTTTTTGAGTTCAGTTTAATTGTAAAGTCCTCAGCGTATGTCCTTTGACCGCTTAGACTTTTCTGTACTGCTTCTTTATTGCATGTACTCAGGGGGATTCTGACAGTGAATTGTTTAATTGGTGATTATTGCCAGCTCTCCAACTAGACTGGGGTCCCCTGAAGACAGGGTGGCATCTGACTTGTTTACTACCCCCCCAAGCACTCAGCACAGAGCCTGGTACACACCGAGAACTCAATAACCACTCAGAGTGAGTAGAATGAAGACATCAAGTTCTGAGCTAGTCCATGTGTCCCCTGTAAGCACTGGGATGATACTACCTCCCTTATAGGTTCACAGTGAAGATTAAATGAGAAAAAAATGTGTGAGTGTTTTGTTAACCATAAAGCACCATACATACCAGTAAGGCATGATTATGATTGTTAGATATCCTTTAGGATCATTTCAATTGCAAGTGACCAGAAATTTAACTTAAGTTGACTTATGTTAAAAAACAAAAACAAATTTTGGGGGTAATGTATCACTGAATAGATGAGGCAATAAAGGGAGGATTCAGATGCTAAAATGGCATCATCAGAATTCTCTCTCTCTCTCTCCTTTCTGCTTTTCTCGTCTCTGTTTCCCTGTGCTCTGTCATCAGTCAGTCTCTCTAACTCTAACAGTCAGTGGCAGAGGATGCAGGTCATATTACAATATATGAGTCTAGCATCCCCAGAAGAGAAAGGGCATCTCTCATCTATGGTGTCAGCAAAGGTCCATGAAAAGTTCTCTTTGGTTTATTATAATAGCATGACCTCTCTGTTGTGGACTGAATGTTTGCCCCCTCACAAATTCATATAATGAAACACTATCCCCTTCCAATGTAATGGTATTAGGAGGTGGGGTCTTTAAGAAGTGATTAGGATTAGATGAGGTCATGAGGGCGAAGCCCTCATGAATAGGATTAGTGCCCTTATAAGCATCATGAGAGAGCTTGCTTCCAATCTCTGCTCTCGGCCATGTGAGGATACAAGAAGTCAGCAGTCTGAAACTCAGAAGAGGGCTCTCACTAGAACTTAACCATGCTGGCATCCTGATCTCAGACTTCCAGCCTCCTGAACTGTGAGGAATACATGTCTGTTGTTTACAAGTCAACAAACCCATTTATGGCATTTTGTTATAGCAGCCCGAAATGACTAAGACACTCTCTGAGCCAGTCTCTTTGGAGAGAGAGCTGTGCACTGATTGACTGGCCAGGTTCAGGTCGCTTGTCACCTTTGAAGCATGGAGATGGGGTTATTCACCCTGAACTCCATGGACTAAGAAGAGGGTAGTTTACTTGTACAAAAGAAAAGTGGTGTGTTATTAGCAAAAAGCTGAAATAAATGCAGATTGGAAAAAGCAGCAAGCATCTTCCATGGAGATAAACCAGTTTAAATGAAGGAATTCATGGCTCCCAACTCCTCACTCTAATCCTACAGTGTGAGTGGGCTGAGTTTATCTTCTCTCCCATACGATGCACAGTCAACTCAAATCATATTCCACAGGCATTTTCGTGTTAAGATGACATGGTTTCCTTCTCACAGTCAGGAAGAAGGAGGCAGGGGAAGCATTTAGGAGAAAGCTAGTGGGTCATTCAGTCTTCTGTGCGCTAAAGCAGGTAAGATCAGTTATTCTAATCTTATACATCTGAACCCTCATAACAAGTAAAGTAGACCCTGTAAGGAGAAAAGTGCCCAGAACTTAGGCTTGGGATTCCCAGGAAATAAGAATATTACATAGCTCATTAGTGTAAATAAAAGTAAGAAATATCATCAAGCATCACTTGAGAGTTGACTGTCACTCATTATCAGTGTGATACCAGACAAGTATGGCCTATACAGACGGACAGCTGAGCTACTTCCTGTTCAACCTCCTTCTTCATAGGGACCTTGCAGTGATGGTCCTTGGGGTCTCTGGGACAGGAGGAAGTTGTGGCAATGAGTTGTAAGAGAAAGTTACTGGGTGGGGTTTCTGGAGATACAGCAGGTATCTTGTGTTAGGAAGATGAAACACGCACACACACACACACACACACACACACACACACACACACACACACAGAGTCTTTGTCTTAAAATCAGAGGATTTTTGCTTGTTTGTTGCTTTAGTATTTCCAATCTGGTGTAATTAGCTTTCAAGTTAAAACACATAGATAATGGCTACCAGTGTGGTATATAATAAAACTGACTCACAAACTTCTGTCTCCTTCTCCATTTTTTTTCAAATTGGTGGGTTTTTTAAAGAGTGTGGAGTAATAATCTAAAAAAAAAAATCTTTGCTCCTCCAAATCCTCTGTCTAATTTTGTAATGCATTAGATAACTTATCATTACTGCTGTTTGGATCCTGAATCTTTAAAAAAATGTTTTATGGTAATTGGAGGAAGCTTTCCTAAGGAATTTTGTGAAGTTTCTTGGAAGTTTACTTTGTTTTGGAAATTGCCAAGTTGTATTAAAATATCTATAAGGAGATGGTGCTTGCTGTTCTCCTTAGCAGTAATATGATTCCAGTCATTATATCTTCACTGTTGAAGTCAGAAGATAAAAGAGACCTCTAGTTTTAGCTGTAAAAATTGTATATTTGTTTGTTGCTGCTGAAGTGGCCAGTCTGCCGTGGGGTCGTGAAGGTACTTAACAATAGTCATCAACAGAACCTGAAAGTATTTCGTGTTTGGTTGGTGCTCTCATACCTAAGAGGCAAATGGAGGTTATGGAGAAGGATGACACATTGATCTTCTGAACTTAGTTTGAGAAAGAGAAAGACAACTTCACGGAAAGGACATTTTGCCGTGGAGGTGCCTCCTACCTTATATTGGCTATTCATATATTTGTTTCTGGAACAGAATCATAGAATACTAACCAGAGGGACATCGTTCTAGAAAAAAAAAAGTAGAACACTGATGGTAAGGAACCATATAAAGGCTATCTAGTCCCAAGCCCTTATTTTATAGCAATGGTCCTGAAACCCAGATGGGAGAAACGGCCTGGCCAAGCTATTTGGTGACAGAGCCTGGAGTAACACTCCAGTCCCTGAGATTTGCTGTTATTTAATCCCATCTGAATGGCTGTGATCAAAGGACATAGTTTCTCTCACACATAAAGAAATAACTTGACTTGAAAAAAAGTTAGTTAGGTGACTAGTGAACTATGTCTACCATGAAGCGGTATTCTTAGTCAACCGCTAAGGTCTGTGCCTGTGCGTGCCTTTATTTCTGCGTGACAAGTCCTCATTTGAATGCACAAGTGAACACACATACCCTGTGGAAAGATCATTAACTGAGCTGTGGTGGGGCTCCTACATAGTCAACCACACGTTTGTGTGTGTGCTGCTGGAAACCATGCTGATTATGAAAGTGTTCACTGCCCAGTGTGGGGTTATGGGTTCCAAACACACGAGCTCCTTCTCTTAGATAGAGGACCCCCCCTTGCCTTTATCTGCATGAAAAAACAAAATCTATACCTGTAGACTGATTAATGGATACCTATTTATCCATCCATCTATCTTCCTCAGATAAATGTAATTGTGTGTGTATGTGTGTGTAGGTATCATGATAAAGAGTTACCATATGTATTTCCTTATCAGAGGGTTTTATTTATCAGGAACCTTGCAAAACCAAACAGGCCTTGAATTTTTTTTTGCCCCCCCCATTATGACCTACGGCATCAGATTTGGGTTTTGTAGGGTCTGGCAAATCACAGTGCAAATTTTTACTCATCCTGACATTTAAATATGAGTGAAATTATCAGTCAATTAAAATGGACAGAATGAACATTTTACAGAGGAACATTTACAGAGGAAAAGAAGTGATAAAAAGGGAGTCTGGTGGATTATGTGGAAAGAAGAGAACTGGTCCTATCTAAGTACTTGAGTCTCTGAGTGTGTTTACTTTTGATTGATTTTTGTACCATTTGAATTCTCCTTAAAGAGCAGCATGAGATCCCTTGCCCATGTCCATTCTACCTACCCAAAGCCCTTCTGATTCCCAGCACCCATAGGGCAGTCCTGCTACCACAGGTAAGTTGGGCCCAAGCCACATAATTTTAGGATCTACTTTAAAAATCAGAACTCAGGCTTAGAATTTCTCTCCAAATTCCAAAAGTTTAAAAAACAAAAAACAGAACGATAACAACAAACAACCCCAAAGCAAATGTCTCGCTGCTTTTTGTGCTAATTTTGTACCAATATCAAACTTGTAACCTTCTGAATGTACGAAAAGGTTTTTATTTTAGACCCAAGGAACAAATGACCTCTTCAAATTCATAATGAGGTATGCATTGAACGGAACACAGCCCAAGGTGAGTCATTCATTAATCATAAACAAAACAGCCCCTGATCAAGGACACATCAGAACACACTGTAAAAAGAGGCTAGGTTGCCCAATCTCTTTATTTAATATTAACTACATTATGTTTTTCATGTGAGTTCTGAGAAGGTGATTTTCTCACTTTCTTTGTAGCCAGCTCAGTGTGAATGGATAATTACTTCCCTTAATGTTGTTTCCCCTGAAGGTTAACCCTTGTTCAACAAGACACAATCCAATCTCGCCTCTCATGGTGGGGCAGGGGGGCCCCATCTGTTGCTGAAGACTTTTAGCTGGAATCCTTCAAGCATAAAAACATCCGCCAACAGGAATATCTCACATGACATGAATAATATTTGTGATTAATAACTGCTAACCAGAGAAGCACAATCCAAGAAATACATTATTAGCTTATTACAGATATCTGATATGCTAATTATCTTCAACATTTTCATTGGTGATGACTGTTTTGGCAGAAATTTGAGCAGGGGAAGAGGAAACTTAAACTTTTATATAAGTTGGAAACAAAGCATTGGGGCAATTGGACTCTAGAAGCCCTGGGAATTGTATTTGGTATTTAATTCTGTCTAATGAGAAGGAAATTAAATAATGAGAAATAAAATCAGTGTGAAGATGGAAACTTGAGTCAAGGAGAACTTGTCTTCAGAAGCTCTTCTTTACCTTTCTTGACAAAAGGCTCCTGGGGTTGAAATGGGCAGGTAATACGATAGGGTGTGGCAAGATTCGCCTGGGTGCCTTTCAAGGGGTGTGTGTGTCACTGCTTCCCTTAGACCGAAAGGATTTGCTCCTGGATCCCAGCATTCTCAGTGGAGACCAATGCACTGCCAGCTATTTTCCCATTGCCCTGGCCTCACCCATGTCCCATCCAGATTCAACACTCGGTGTTAAATGAACGAAGGTAGCTTGGGCACCATCACTGAAGCATCATAGAACATACAGAGCATGTGATACAGGACCCAGGAGAAGGTCAAACATTTACTTGGTGAAGGAACCTGGAGTCAACCCCCTCATTTTACTGATGGAAAAGCTGAGTTCCAGAAAGGGTCACTAAGTTACCCCCAATTCCAAAGGGATGATAGAATTCTGGCTGTAGAAAGTCTGCTGGAGGAACAGTGAAGTAATACTACTCTGGACCTTCTGCTTAATCACAACTATTCTCAGTCTCACCTTCCAGAAATTTACAATCAAGAGAGACATTTTGATGTTGATGGCAAACAAAATATGCTAAAAACATTCCTCAGTTAGACTGTAAATTAGGAGGAATGGACTCTCTGGCAGCCAGAGACCCCCATCTCTGGCCCTCCTTCCTGCAATCTCACGGCCAGGATGATACTTCCTTCTGCTTCTCTCTCTACCGTTGCCTAAACTGGATCAGTTTATCTCTGTATCCTAGATTCTGGAAGAAAAGAAATCAGGTCACATGCAGGGCAACTGCTCAGGGGCTGTGAGCAAGACACCCTTACAGCCCTGCAGGCTGGATGTAGGTGGTCTGAGGTTCATGACGCTACTCCCTGGAAAAGCAGAGAATCTGCTTGAAGCCATGAATTTGTCATAGCAAACCAAGGGTTAATGCAAAGCCCTCCAATTTGCTGTACACCTGAAACTGACACAACATTGTAAATCAACTATACTCCGATATAAAATTTAAAAAAAATTTTTAAAAGCAGAGCCCTCCACCCATTGTGACTTAAGCCCCATGAAGACTGAGATCTTGGCTACCTCATTTGCCACTGTATCCCCAGGATCTAGAACTGGTCTGGCCCCAATTAGACACATATTTATTGAAAGAACCACTGATTTGAACATTTTTGAGCACCTACTGTGTGCAGGACTTGTAGGAGACAAAGCTATCACCCTTGCCCTCACTGGGTTCTCAGTGGAATATAGGCAGAAGACAGACCCAGTAAGTTCATATTAAGAGAGTGGGTTCCTGGGTCAGGGTGCCCCGATTAGCTCCTTGACTGCCGTTGACTGGTTATGTGACCTTTGACAAGCTACCTAACATCTCCAGGTTCATTTCCTCAACTGTAAAAGGAGGTGAATAATAACCCCGACACACAGAGGGAAGTGAAATCACGGGTGGACAGATTCAGCACAGAGCCAGTAAGAGTTGGATATATGCTAGCTACTATTATTATTGTTGTTGTTGTTATTATTACTGTTGTTTTCCTTCACACTCCCTTTAGCATTTCTGGGGAAGCATTCCGAGTGATACCTGGCATCCAAAAAAAATTCTACAGATCTATCTCTATCTACTTCGTAAGGGATTGTGATTCTATGACAGGGTGCAGAACTAATCAACTCTTGCAAATGTTTCAAAAGTAAGAAAAAAAAGAAAGAAAAGTGTTATTGTTTCTTTTTTTCACCGCATTCCTTCAAATGTGCAACTTTCTGGCTCAAACTCTGCATGTAGTAGGTGTGTTCCAGAAATTTCAGCAAACCAAGATGCAGGCAGGAAACTCAAGTTCAGTAAAAGAGCTTTTGTCACCAGGCACTTAGAGCAAGGAATGGAGGCCAACCCTGGAGTCTTCTCTGCTTCAAGAAGGGCAGCTAGAAATACAGAGGAAGTCAGCTAAATGACTGCTTTAGTTGCTGCGAAAGCTGCAATCGTTGTTGCCTACACCAATGTGTGTGTTGTAGGCAGCTTTGATTGAAAAGTTAAGCAGCCTTGAGCTTCTATCAATAAAGAGGAGAGAAATTGATTTAAATACTTGATGAAAAAAATTTTTAAGCCCTAAACTCCTGAAAATGTAGAGATATTGAATTAAGAGAATGAAAGATGGATTGGGACAGGTTTCCCTCAGAACAATAAAGTTTTCAAGAAGAAAGGGGTCTTGGGAGCAGGAATTCAGTCTTGACGTGGGACTTGAGAAGGAAGATGGGTGAAAAAAAGGATGTGAGATCTGCTGACGGGTAGGGTGTGTGTTGGTGGGTACAGGATGGACCCGCAGGCTGCCAGAGACTCTCTGGCACCCCCGCCTGCACCCTAAGACCATCTGAGGGCTCAGAGGATGTGGATGAGCTGCCCTTCTCCTGGACCAGTTCACGTGAAAGTGTGAACAGCCCGAGATGAACAACAGCTGGGAAGTCGGTAAAGGGGACCAGCTTGGTGGGTTGAGGTGGTCAGTCAGGGCTTACTAGAGGGGCCTGCTTGAATGGGGCATTGAACATAGACATTTTAGAGTTGGAGGTACCATTCAAGTCATTAGGCACAACACTTTAGCAGATGATGGGTAAAGAATGAACATGTGAGGTTGTAGAAAACAAATGTAATGGAGTATTTTTCTCAGTCTCCGTGATGTCCTTAAGGTGGTTATACTAGCCTTAGTAAGCTGGTGGTGGTAGTGTAACAATAATAATAATGATGATGATGATGATGATAATAATAATAATAAGCATTCATTAAGTGCTTACCAAAGCCAGGCCCCATGCTAGGTATTTTTCATTTACCTAGTCTCTTATTTACTCTTCCCAACCATCTTGCGAGGGCATTAATTTAACTGTATTTCATTTTATAGATGAAAAAACTGAGTTTCAGGAGGGGAGAGTAACTTGTCCAGAGTCACAGAGTCAACAAAGTATGGAGCTAAAGTGGAAAGCTCATGCATTCACTTGCCCTGTCTGGAGAATCTTCCAGTGCATTACAAATCTGCTCAGAAGCAGAACAGGAAAACAAGTCTCTAACAGGTACCAAAGTTGATGCACCCAGTGATGTAAATTCATATCAAGGCTTTAGCGCACAGCCTAACACAGTTAAGTCTTTGATACATCTTAACAGGGATTCGTATTTATTCATAAAATCTACAGCAGAGTCTAGAAGACAATAGGTACTCAAGACATATGGGACGTGTTATCATAAAAAAGAATGAAATAATGCCATTTGCAGCAACATGGATGGACCTGGAGATTATCATACTAAGTGAAGTAAGTCAGACAAATATGATATTGCTTATATGGGGAATCTAAAAAAAAAATGATACAAGTGAACTTATTTACAAAACCAAAACAGACTCACTGACTTAGAAAACAGACTTATGGTTACCAAGGGGGAATGGTCGGGGGAAGGGATAGATTGGGAGTTTGGGATTGACGCGTACACACACACTACTATATTTAAAATAGATAACCAACAAGGACCTACTGTATAGCATAGGGAATGCTGCTCAATGTTCTGTAATAACCTAAATGGGAAAAGAATCTGAAGAAGAATAGATATATGTATATGTATAACTGAATCACTTTGCTGTATACCTGAAACTAACACAACATTCTTAATCAACTATGCTCCAATATAAAATAAAAATTAAAAAGAAAGACTGATATTATTAACACATAAGCCTGATTCCCCATCACCTTCCTCCATAGAATCAATGTCTTTGCCACACTTGGCTTTGACAATGTACCTTTGGGACTCTGTGCCCTTGATCATGCTATTCCCTTAGCTGTGGGTACCATTTCTTATTCTTCATTTTTTGCCCATTAAAACCTCTCATTCTGCAATGCCCAGCTCAAGAACTGCTTCTCCTTGGTGTTTGTCTTGACTCTCCTTTACTTTCTCACCTGCCCAGATAATCAGAATGCCTCCTACTTGGTGAAGCCTCCAGCTTTAATTACACCTTGACTAGCCTTTGTTCATTTTTCTTGCATCATTCTGAGGTGTAAACATGGTCATTTCCCCAAATTCAATTCTAAGCTCCTTGAAGTCTGGATGGTGCTTTCTCATAATTATACTCCTTGTTCTTCACCCTGCCCGGCCTCTGGGACTGTGCTTGGCACCTAGTAGGCACTCAATGATCTACCTGAACTGCAGATTAATTTTGGGAATTCCACCTTGAAATCCTAATGTTTTCTATAGAGGACCTGTTCAATGAACTGTTATTGGATCTTGAGTCCTTACCACGAATATGCTGATCAGAAAATTAGATCTTCCCTTTAGAAGAGAGGGCTCTGATAGTTTGGGCTAGGGATGTGTTTTGAACAGGAATCATTGGCAGAAAGAGAGGGACAGGGAAAGTAGCATGTATTGGGGCTTGAGAGCGATACTGTGGCTATCACAACAGGATTGTTGAGGTACCTGCCCCTGAAGAAGCGTTACGATAGAAACTAGAACTAGGGCTGGGTAGGCATCTACCCAGCTTGCTAGATGGTTATCCTGGGTAGGCTGGGGGTGGAAGAGCCTTTTGGCACTCTCTGGGAACCTCTTATGGTAAATGTATCAAATCCCATTCCTCATCCCCAGGGGGGCTGTCAGTGTCACACATGCCATCAGGCTCTTCAACAACCCCCAAATCACTGCATTACGGCAACATCTTTTGATTGATTCATCAACTACCAACAGGAAAGATATGCTTGTCACCGCGTGTGGAGCAACAATTAACAATGGGAAGAAACTCAGAGCCTGGGAGTTTGAGTTTTGGTGTGGAGGAAAAAGCCAAAAAAGAGCTCTCCACTCAAACACCCCAAACACAGCCAAACACTACCTGGCTCACAGATAGGAATGAAATAGAGTGTGAGAACAATCTATTGGAATATTAATGTTAATACCATAATGAACAGATATTCACTGAGTACTTACCAGTGTTAGGTGTTGTACATATACTGAGAATTCAATTTAATTTAAAATTTAATTTAATTTAATCCTCAAAACAGCCCAATGGATAAGGAAATAATATTTTCATTTTACAGATGAAGAAAAGGAAGTTCAGACAACTCAAGCCTCTTGCCCAGAGTCAAACAGCAAGGGAGAGGTGAGGCAGGGACTTGGAGACAAAGTCTTTCTGACCCTAACATGTCAGCATCTAAACATTTTGATTTGCTCTTTTGGGGAGCAGCCTTAGCCCAGGATCTGATTACACTAAGAGAATTCAAGTTTGCGGATAGATAAAAACTTACCCAGTGAATCCTTACTTTCAAAGTATATATTGTTCCTTTTTTCCCTCCCAGATAGAGTACCTGCCTCTTTTCTCTATAGTTAAGCATGCAAATGACCATCTGCATAACATTCTATTTCAAACTGCTAGGCACTGGGTAATTACAGTTTATCCACTGGCCATATTTAATTTTTCCGATGTGTTTTTCTTCATTTCCCCCCTCTGGGACCTTTCTTGGGCTATTCTTTTTTTCCAAAATAGGAAAATTCTTAGTCATTAATCTAGCACTAAATCATTGAATTATCATTATAGATATTATTTTTTTAACTGGAAGATTTGCAGCATTAAAAAAGATTTTGAAAAAAAATGAAGAGCAAATCCACAACCACGCTGATATAATTCTATTCATTTCTTGCATTTTATCTTGGGCAATTTGACTAAAGAGCTAGATTTTCATGTCAGCATTATACACAAACTTTTTTGGTATATCTTCCATAGATTTATGTAATTTTAATTTATTAACATTAAGAATTCCATTGCAATGACTTTTCCAAATGATTGTCCATTTCCTTGCATACTGAGGTTGGGTCAACTTTTCAGATATTGTAGCTAACACAGTAATATCTTTCACAAACACTTCTCTTTGATTTCTTAAAGTAATAATTTATTTTCCCAGACTACTTTCATATGTCCTTCCCATTTAATTTTAAAAAGTTGGTAAAGAACACTTTAATTTGCTGATAAACTATTTTAAACAATGTTGGGGTTCTTTTTGCTAAGCCCAGCATCACTGGGCACCAAGGTGACATGATCCTCAGGTCACCATTGCTCTTGCCCAAGGGATGCCGATTAACTACAAAAGGCAGGTACATGACTCTTTTTTGAAGTGTCCATCAACGGATGAATGGATAAAGAAGATGTGGCACATATATACAATGGAATATTACTCAGCCATAAAAAGAAATGAAATTGAGTTATTTGTAGTGAGGTGGATGGACCTAGAGTCTGTCATACAGAGTGAAGTCAGAAAGAGAAAAACAAATACTGTATGCTAACACATAGAATAAAAAAAAAAAAAAAGTTTGAAGAACCTAGGGACAAGATGGGAATAAAGACACAGACCTACTAGAGAATGGACTTGAGGATACGGGGAGGGGGAAGGGTAAGCTGGGACAAAGTGAAAGAGTGGCATGGGCATATATACACTACCAAACGTAAAATAGATAGCTAATGGGAAGCAGCCGCATAGCACAGGGAGATCAGCTCAGTGGTTTGTGACCACCTAAAGGGATGGGATAGGGAGGATGGGAGGGAGGGAGACGCAAGAGGGAAGAGATATGGGGACATATGTATATGTATAACTGATTCACTTTGTTATAAAGCAGAAACTAACACACCATTGTAAAGCAATTATACTTCAATAAAGATGTTTAAAAAAAAAAAAAAAAAAAGGCAGGAACCCCTGCCGGGTACTCGATGATCCCAGCTTGTCTGTGAGACGGTCTATAGGGCACGTATTGCCTGTGTCTACTGCCAAGGCTCTACGCCAGGCACTGTGCCAAGTGGTTTACAGTCCTCCCTTGGTGTCCGAGGGAGATTTGTTCCAGGACCCACCTCAGACACCAGAATCCACGGATGCTCAAGTTCCTTATATAAAATGCTATAGTATTAGCATATAACCTACACACAACTTCCCAGATCCTTTAAATCATCTCTAGATGACTTATAATGCTTAATACAATGTAACTACTATGTGAATAGTTGTAAATACAATGTAAATGCTATGTAAATAGTTGCCACAAGAGTGGCAAATTCAAGCTTTGCTTTGGGGAACTTTCAGGAATTTTTTTCAAATATGTTCTACCTGAGATTAGTTGAATTCGTGGATGCGGAACCCATAGACAGGGAGGGCTGACTGTCTATGCATTAACGCTTAGCACAGTGTTCTATGTAGTTGGTCCACAGTTGATATTTGTTGAATGATTGTTTGGTCTCCTTTCATCCTCAGAATACCTTCAGAGGCCAATCTAATGATGAGTCCCATTTTAAAGGTGCAAGTGCCAAGGCTTTGAGCAATTAGGTAACTTGCTAAAGTCACTTGGTTAGTAAATGGTGGTGTTAATCTGGACAAGTGTTGCCTGACCCCACCATCTTTCTCTCTTTCTTAAAAAATAAAATACTATAGGTTGCTGCCTTTACCGTGCTGCTGTGCTGCCCATGGTGGGAGTACATCTGTATATTTTCTTCTTTTTTATCTCATTTCTGGAAATCCTTATGAGATTCCAAAATAACCCCAAAGTCAAGGTTTTATTCTATTTTTGCCTCAAGTCTTTAAAAAGAGACAGAGAGACCAGGTATATTAAACTGTCTGGTATCTCTCATCCATATCTAGGGGGAAAGCCTGGCATAAACAAATACTTAAGAAGCTCCATTCTGTGCCAAGCACAGGGCTAGGCATGAGGGACACAGACAGGTGGAAGATCTCCTATCAAGCTCACTAATAAAAGCAGAGCAGAATCAAGCACATAATAAGTGGACAATAGTTACAGAGCACGAAGGGTACACCAAAAGAGAAGGTGCTGAGATGTGGGTGACAGGATGGGGTGAGAGGGGAGCTAATTTTGATAGGTTGACCAGTTACTGCTTAACTTCCTTGCAGGGGTGAAATCCTTATAGAAACCTCACTCAGATTTTTGGCATACTTGAAGGTGGTGATTCTCTTTCACTTTTTCAGTTTAAATGCTAAAGTAACAAGTAACCTCTCAAGTATTCATAGACCCTAAGGCTGGCTTAAGACCTGACCAAGTCAGTTTTTCATGCCCTTACTTTTATTTATTTATTTATTTAATAAATTTATTTATTTTATTTATTTTGTCTGCATTGGGTCTTTGTGGCTGCGCACGGGCTTTCTCTAGTTGCGGCAAGCGGGGCCCACTCTTCATCACGGTGCGCGGGCCTCTCACTGTCGCGACCTCTCTTGTTGCGGAGCACAGGCTCCAGACGCGCAGGCTCAGTAATTGTGGCTCATGGGCCCAGTCGCTCCGCGGCATGTGGGTTCTTCCCAGACCAGGGCTCGAACCCGTGTTCCCTGCATTAGCAGGCAGATTCTCAACCACTGCGCCACCAGGGAAGCCCGATCATAACATTTTTGATGTCATGGATAATTTCCAAAATCTGACAAAAATTCAGGAAATAATAATTGTTACTAAGTGATTTTTATGTGCTGGGTGTTCTATTAAATGCTTTATGCACATTATCTCATTTAATTTTTACAACACCCATATGAAGAAGGTATTGCTGCCACCTACTTAGGGGGGGCTAGGATCACAGTCAGTTAATGGCAGAGTCCAGGATTGAACCTCTGTGATCTCCACAACCGTGGATGGAGAAACATAGCTCTGGCTCTCCAGCACCATGACGGGCATGGTTTGTCGTCATCGAGTCACCTAAATCAGCGCGTCTCACACTTTAAAGTGCACATGGATCACCAGGGATCTTGCTTAAATCCTGATTCTGTAGGTCTGAGGTGGGACCTAAGATTCTGCATTTGCAAGAAGCTTCCAGGTGACGCCAGTGTGGCTGGTCCTTGGACCACACATTGAGTACCAAGGGCCTAGAGCAGCAGATCTTAAGCCTTTCTGGATTACAGATTCAGCCAAGAATCTGGCAAGTTATGGACCTCTCTGCCCAGAAAGCTGCAATCATGCACATACATTTCCTAAAAGCCCAGCTGAGATCCCTAGCTCGTTCTAGAATCACACCTTAACCCTTGCCAAACAGGTGGATCTCACCTGTTTTAGCAGATTTCTGATAAAGCAGAATTCCTGATACCATTTTGGCTACTCCTTTCCACCATCTCAGAACACTGGCAGTGTGAACGTGCTTGTAACACCTGCATTGCATCTTTCTCATTGTAGTGCAAGCTCCTTACCTCTCCATTGCCCTTTGTATAGCTAGAGGATAGCCATCTATCCTTCTCAAAGCATCAGCCTCAAATCCAACCCATTCCTTTCTTATTTTGCCTCATCTTAGAAAATTCTTCAAGTCCTGCATGGCATCTTTCCATAATAATGTTTCCTTCCCACCCATTCCCCCCCGCCTTCCATTAACAATGATCTACGTAACGCATATGCCATGTGATACAGTTATCAGAAAGTGATGTTACCTGAACGTACACATACAAAACAATATGAGAAGATACTTTTCTAAAAGAACAGATAACCTTAAACATTAATAAGTGGAAAATCTGTGAGATCAAAGCATTTTTTTCTTTTTTTATATAATAGCTTTTCATTCTTTTTATGATTTTGTCTTTGAAAGCTCTTTCTGCAGATGACAGATGATATTGTTCTTCCATCCTGCTTCAGACAGAATTAAGGGAGGAAGGGGAAAAAAAACTATTGTAGAGCCTCTCCACTCTGCAACACGATTTTTATAATTAATATATACAACTGAGCAGAGAAAGGTACGTTATAATGAAATGCAATTAAGAGGTGTTTGTTCTTTTCCCACACATGATGACTATAATTTCCTTGGCTGTTTAGAAGTCATCCATTATCATTACATTTTGCACATATCTTTTCTCTTTTTTTGCTCCTGAATTTGTTTATTTTCAATAAAAAAACAAACATGGATTTAGAGCATTTAATATTCAGATAACATCATCTCTTAATTATAGTACGTGGTGACCATTAAATCTAACACCTTTTATGGTATTTCTTGCATTGGCATGCCTTCCAATTTTTAATTAATGGACCTTTAAAAATAGCTCCAAATAAAACTGTAATTTCAATTTACCAAAAAAACCTTGGGTTGGATGACAACATTATGTTTTCCTTCCATGTGGAAAGGAACCAATCTGATTTTATAGTTATCTGTCATCTTGGACTTTTAATTATAAACTCTCCTGTACAACCTGACATTTAGTCGTGCACGCTGGGCTGCCCTCTCTTCCTGCTCCCCAATTTCTTTTTCTTTTGTCACAATCTTCCCCAACTTGAATGGAAAAATAAGGATTGGGAGGATCCAACAGTCACTTGTTGGGGGAGTTGGTGTGTGATGGGGTGAAAGGAGGCACCTCTTCGGAGCCCACTCCTGATTCTGCCTGGTTATTTTCCTCTCTGAAGTGTTCGGCCGATTTTCCACCAGCCTCAAGGACAGAATTCACTTGGAATTGCTGAGCTTGAGTGCTGAGAAACTCACCTTTGACAGCGCAGACCCCCAACGCGGGAGCCAAGAACTAGCATCTCACACAATAGATGCTTGATAAAAACGTGTGGCTTCAAGGAAGCCAGTAGCTTTAATGCGAAGAACAGGAATAAACACAATTACAGAGCAGTCCCTCTGACACTAAATGTTAAGGCATAATTTTTACTCGACATCTTTCAAGTATCTCGGAACCTAAAATTAAAGATGGTGGTGCATTTGCTCTTATTTACTGTATTGTCTTTTTGAGGATTGTTTAAAGCACACATAGCAAAGAACAGTTATTGTCTTTAAAGAGCCATGCTTAGTATTTCAGAAGCTGCTCTCGGGGAAACGGGATTGCTGCTGAGTTCACAAATACGGTTTTTTCTCCAGGTTTAGCCAATTGGGAGGTGTAGGAAGAGCATACAAGGCAGCAAATGTTTCTTTCTTTTTATTCTATAGACATGTAATGCTTCATTAAAATGACAGTAACAGTCACTAAAAATCTCAGAGAGCTCTTTCAGCCTATGAGTAGAAGTAAAATATATAGAGAGCAAGATTTAAAGGAATAGAAAACAGTTACTTGGATGCCAAGTAAGCACCTTCTTCCACTAACCCAGCTGTTGGCAGGTCAACTTAAGGAGAATTCTATGTGCCAGGTAAAGCACAAATAGACACAAAGATGAATAAAACAATCATTTCTGCTTTGAGAAGCTCTTTGACAGAAATGTGCAAAGCAGATAAAGTTCCAGCAAGACAGTGGAACAGACCTCCCACACCTGGTAGATGCTGAGACCCTGGGCTCACAGACCCATCTGCTTCTTTTTCAGACTTGCTTCTGCAAGCCTCGTTCTGGCTCCTGTATTAATACTGACTTGGCTTCTGCTTTTTTTTTTTTTTTTTTTTTTTTTTTTTGACTGTGTTGGGTCTTCGGTTCGTGCGAGGGCTTTCTCTAGTTGCGGCAAGTGGGGGCCACTCTTCATCGCGGTGCGGGGACCGCTCTTCATCGCGGTGCGTGGGCCCTTCACTGTCGCGGCCCCTCCTGTTGCGGGGCACAGGCTCCAGACGCGCAGGCTCAGCAGTTGCGGCTCACGGGCCCAGATGCTCCGTGGCATGTGGGATCTTCCCAGACCAGGGCTCGAACCCGTGTCCCCTGCATTAGCAGGCAGACTCTCAACCACTGCGCCACCAGGGAAGCCCTTGGCTTCTGCTTGATCATTATTGATTACTGGTAAAACAGTTCCTTTCAAATCTAAAAAATAAAGTCAAACTCATAGAAACAGGGGGTAGAAAAGGGATGACCATGGGCTTGGGGGTGGGGAAAATGGGGAGAGGTTGGTAAAAGGGTAATAAACTTTCAGTTATAAGATGAATAACGTCTGAGGATCTTATGTATAACCTGATGACTATAGTTGATAACACTGTATTGGGTAATTAAAATTGCTAAAAGAGTAGAACTTCAATGTTCTCACCAAAAAAAAAAAAAAGGTATATATGTGAGGTGACAGTTGTGTTATCTAACTCAATGGCAATTCTTTCACAATGCATGGGTGAAATTCAAATCATCATGATTTATGATTTGAATAAAATATCAAATATCAAATCATCATGTTTACACTCTAAATATCTTACCATTTTATTTGTCCATTATACCTCCATAAAGCTGAAAAAAATAAAACAGTTCCTTTCATGAAACAAAGCTGCTTGTGAATCCTGGTGGTGGGGAGATTTCAGACTCTTTTTTCCTTATACCCCTTATTCCCTGATCGTTTCCAGCCAATATAGAAAACAAAAAAGATGTAAAAATGAGCTGCACTGGTTCCCCTGCCCTGTACAACTTTTGCTTCCCACCCAGCGAAATTTCCTCCCAAACAAGAAGCAAAGTTTTCCTCAGAACCTAAGTTAGGCCTTAATTAGCCTTCCCTCCTTGCTTTTCTGCTTTTTATGAAAAGTTAGCATGAAACAACTTCTTTGCTCAGCTCTGAATTTTTACAACCTGCCAGGCCAGGTGTTTTTTGTTTTGTTTTTAAAAATTCTGGCTGTTGCAAAACCCAGTTTGAACCCAAAAGATTTTACAGGTATTTGTGTGGTGGTCTTTCCCTTAGGCTTTGCAATTTGTTTCTCTTGGTCTTTCTGCCTGGCCCTGTTCCTATCCTGCCAAGAGGGTGTGGGTCATGTGACATACCAAGGTCCCTGCCAGCTCTGGGTCCTCAACAGAGTGGCTGTGTGAATACTCAAGTGTCTGTGGTAATGGTTTCACAACATATACATGTGTTAAATCATCATGTTGTACACCTTAAACTTACATGTGTTATGTATCAATAGAGCTGGAAAATATACATTTTTTTTTTAAACATCCTTATTGGAGTATAACTGCTTTACAATGGTGCGTTAGTTTCTGCTTTATAACAAAGTGAATCAGTTATACATATACATATGTTCCCATATCTCTTCCATCTTGTGTCTCCCTCCCTCCCACCCTCCCTATCCCACCCCTCTAGGTGGTCACAAAGCACCAAGCATATTTTTTAAAAAACAAGTTTGTGGTTGCATTAGAATGAGGTAGAGGTGGGAGAAAGGGACAGGAGGATATTTGGGGGAGTGATGGATATGTTCATTACCTTGATAGTGGTAATTGTTTCAAAGATGTGTTTGTATGTCAAAATTTATCAAATCGTATACTTTAAATATGTGCAATTTATTGCAAGCCAATTATACCAGAATAAAATTGGGTTTTTGTTGTTTTTTTGTGGTTTTTTTGTTTCCAGTTATTAGTTTTTTAAAAATGTTTTATGGAAGTATAATTGATTTACAATGTTGTGTTAATTTCTGCTGTGCAGCAAAGTGATTCCATTATACCTATGTATACATTCTTGGGTTCTTTTTTAAAAGAGTGTTTGGGGGCCATGCCCTTTTACTTTCCCTTCGTTCAGTGATGGAGCAATGATTCAGGGACTCAGTTTGGGTTCTGACATGCCCACTAATTTTCCAAGCGACTTTCAGAGGGGTTCTCTCCCCTCGATGTCCAAGTGCAACAGAGGACTTGGTACAGTGGTCATAAAGAGAAAGTGAGACAGCGCTTCCATAAGAAGGGAGTGTGGAATAGTGGTTAAGAATCCAAATTTGTGCTCTGCTCACTCAACAGCTGTAGACCTTTGAGCCAAGTATCTAACCCCATGAAGCCTCAGTGCTCTCATCTTTTAAAATAGGGATAATAATGCTTCCTTCTTTACAGGGTTGTTATGAACATCAAATAAAAGTTTTTAGTACTAAACCTATGACGTAGTACTTACTAGGTGAGTAAATGTTGGCAAGTATTAGGTTTGTACTGTGTGTGTGTGTGTCTGTGTGTATGTGTGTGTGTGTAAATGTATATGTATGTATGCGCACATATGTGTGTATGTATGCATGTGTATTGTGTGTATGTGTATGCATATGTGCATGTATGCGTATGTGCATGTGTGTCATGTGTGTGTGTATATGTTGTGTGTATGTATATGCATGTATGTATGTGTGTATGCATATGTGTGTATGTGTGCATGTGCCATATGTGTATATATATGTATATGCATGTATGTGTATGCATATGTGCATGTATGTGCATGTGTATGTGTGTATGGGTGTGTGTGTCTGTATGTGTGTTTATGTGTATTGGGTGTGTGTGTATGTGTGTATATGGGTGTGTGTGTATGTGTGTGTACGGGTGTGTGTGTGTGTGTGTATGTGAAATACAAAGCTTGACTAAGAGCAAGTGATTTCTGGATTAAGTGTCATGTGTGAAATACTGAGCCTCAGAGGGCAACATAAACTTTTAAAAGCATCACCGTCAGGCTCAGCAGCCCAAATTCACAACTCCCTCTCTCAAAAGATTTTTTTTCTCTTCTTGATCAGCATATTATTATTTAAAACTCCATTCTGACTTTTCCTTACCAATTATTCCAGGAACATCTCAAGAGTCTCTTTGTGGTCTGAATTAGGCTCCCCGTTTCCTAATGCTCCTGATCTCAGTGGCCATCAGGTAAGGATTTGCTCTCTAATCAGAGTGGCAAGCCTGTGTAGTTGAACAGGGCCCTGCTCCTAGAAGGGCCCTGAATTTGGTTTAATGCCCTGCTGTTGCTGTCTTGAAATTCTTAGTCATTTTTGAACAGGGGGTTCTACATTTTCATTTTGTACTGGGCCATGCAATTCCATAGCCAGTCTGGTCTCTATTCCATGCAAACCGGACTTTGGTTTCTGATGGCTGCGGGTCTCTTGAGAGAAACCACATAGGATACTCTGCTTGTTCGCAGAGCCTCCTTACTTCCTGTTCCTGGAGTAGGTTGTTTACTTTCAATCGGGTGAAGCTTAGAAAATGAACAATGGGTGATCTCCTTTCTGGACCTTGTAGGCAAATGCTTTACTATTTTACTCGTAAGGAAAAGGCCCACCATCTTTTTAAACCAACTGCACACACACACTTTACCGCAGTCAACTTCTCTTTGCTGTCTGATAGCAAGACCCACTGATGGCAGGGACGCCTGTAACATCGTTGTGGGTAATTTGATAAAGGTTGCTTTCCACGGTCCTGTGAGCTGTAGGCACCTAATGCCCTCTCAGACCTTTGGGGTCACTTGCCCTACAGTTAGAACATCAGCCCCTGAGACGTGCTCCCAGAAAACACAGCCCTGGGTCACCTCTGTGGACCTGCCCTATGGTGAGATATTGGCCAGAGCCCCTTGGGAGCTCAAAAATCCCTTCTCCCAGCTCCTATGCGCTATCAGAATGCTCTTGTCGATTCCACATATTTGCCCTGCATCGTTTTGGTTTCTCTCCTATTTCTCCTTTTAATGTCAGGCTATGCCCAGTGATTGACAATTATAATTATTCCTCAGAGAGCCTCATATTAATAACAGCCATTGATCTAACTCAGATGATTCCAAGCATCTTTATTTCCCAACCTCAAATGTGAGACATTAGCTCCTCCAAGCTTGAATTCTGCAGCTTGCAAAAAAGAACTAAGACCAGGTTTCCAAATAATAGGTAACCTTCTTCTCCATATCAGCCCCAATACGGAGCTCCCTCTCCTCAGTAGACATTTTTTCTCTTCTTGATCAACATATTATTATTTTCAAAAATCCATTTTGACTTTCCCTTGCCAGAAAAGACTCTCCATGCTCTATGCTGCACAGCAGGAAGCTCTTTTCGACTCTCTCAGATTGGTGGGTGGAGGAGACCACAATTATACCCCATTTCAATGACATGTCTGGTGTTGCAGTGACTCCAGACAAAGAAGCTGAAATGTATGAAAGTTTCTGTGTCTTCAAGACAGAACCTAAAAATACCTGCCTGAGATGCAGGTTGAGAGCTATTTTCAACAACAGGGCTCCAAGGTTTTCCCGCTGGGAGCTTGAGAGCCTCTGAATTCTTTTCAGCGGGCTATCTAGGGTACCTGGTGATCAGGGGGGTGATGCACAAAGACCAACATTGGGGGTTAGAAGGCTCCCCAAGAGGCCCCTCTCTCCACCCTGCTGTGCCTGATGACAGGCTTCAGTGGGTCTGCTCCAGGCTATTCCAAAGAGCCAGGACACAGCCCACGCAGAGAGAAGCCTCCTTAGGATCCAGCATTATTGCCATTGGTCCTATTTCAAGGAGACTGCACTGTCATGGGGAGAGTGAAGAGGGAAATGTGACCGGGCAGGAGACGATCTCAGAGATTTTCCAGTTACTCCTTTCCCTGATGCTTCAATTATTCCTAAAATAGTGCTTCACCCAATGGTTGTGCATCCTTCATTATCATATTTCCTTTGGCGGAGGCACTTACCAGGACTCTGTCTTTGGTCACTGCCCTTTAAAAACACTCATCCTTGTTCTTGAGTCAAAATTGACCTGCCTCTGATGTCTAAGTATTGGGGCCACAGATAATTTGAGTTCATATTCTATATTTTTGTATTGTAAATACTTGGAAACAGTGCTCACGTGTTCCACAAAGCCTATCTTCAATGTCTCTGTTTCCTTTGACCTTCCTTTTGGTGACCTTGAGTCTAACCCCACCTAGCCTCCCTCCTCTAAAATATGTGCCCAAGGCTTTCTCAACCATGGCATAGAGGTCATACCTTCTAATGGGAGCATCTAAGAGGCATTTGGGAACATTTTACCAGTGTTAAAGTGAGGGTGGGGTTTTCTCATGGACATCAGTGCTGAACCCTTTGTACCTAAATTCTTTGAGATAGCCAGGTATCAGCTCAGCTAACTTAGCCTGGTTTTGAAACATTGAATTTAAAACCCCTGCCTGGACCATGCTCAGGCACATCTCTTAGCTCTTTGTAATGTGTAAGGTTAACCTCTTGGTTCCAGAAAAGCTCAGTCTGGGGATAGTAGTGCCCTTCACAGAGTGAGGGAGAGAGTCTCCTGATTGGTTGAGTTGTTTGAGAAAAGAGAAACATTTATTAAAGAAGAGAGCAGAGGGACTCTTACTCCTTTAGATCCTTTCTTTATTTCTTAAAAAGGATATAAAATATCTTCATGAACCACAGTGTAAAGAAGGGGAGATAATTGTACCAGAAAACTTGGGCTATAGAAAGTTATACTGTTTTGCATAAAGATTATTTCCTCAATTTTTTGTTCTTTTTGTCAACTTTTCCTTTAAAAAATATTTTTTAATTCAAAAGTTTTCAAACCCTCAGGGAAGTTGAAAATACAATATAATAAATGACCATACATCTTCATCTAGTTTCACCAAGTGTTATCATCTTTCTGTACTCAGTACCTTTCTCTCTCTCTGCCCAAACTTCACCCAAAAATAGCTTGCAGACATCATGATACACCCCTCCCCACATTAAATACTTTATATGACACCACCCAAGAATAAGAACATTCCCCTCAACCAGAACACCATTATCATATCTAAGAAAATCATTAATTCAATAACATTATCAACATACAGTCTATACTCACGCTTTCTAAATTTTCCAAAAAAAGTTCTTTTGAGTTTTCTAAAAAAAATTTAAATCCAGAATTCAGTCAAATTCCCTGTATTTCATTGACCCTTATGTGTTTTTATCTCCCCAAAGCAAATAAGTCCCACCACTTCCCTCTGTTCATCACGCCATGTCCTTCGAAGAGCCCCAGACAGGGTCCTGCTGAATACCCCACATTCTGGATTTGTTTGGCCATTGCCCTACAGTTATTTTCAGGTTAAATGTTTCTTGCAAGAACACAGATGTCTCCCAGAGCATCACACCAAGACTTTTTTGTTTTTTTGCATGTCATTTTTTGTTTTGCTTTTGTATTGTAGGCATCTCCTAATGCCCATTCGTTCCTGTCCTACCAGCAACAATGACCCTGACACCCAAAGCACAACACTCATTTAGAATATGAAAGAAGATGACTGACTATTCATGGGCAATTGTGATAGAGTTAAGAAGGTTTTGAAAAGAGGGTATATAAAGTGATTTCAAGTGGGTTGTACAAAGTATGTATTTATAGGGCAACTCCAAATTATTTGGTCTGATTTTAGTTGTGCTTGAGGGTCAAGAAAAAATGGATTTGGGGTATTTTACGTATGAAATCAAAACGTCTTATAAAAAATTCAATGGGTCTTAGAGATTGTGAGTAAAACTAAAATGTCCTCAAGATTGACCAACTCTGCACATGTAACTGTGACAACTGGTTGTCATTCAGGAATTCAGCTTCCCTTAACATCTCCTCACTTCTTTTGGAGATTCTCAGGGCAGGTGGTGTCAACCATGTGTTCTAGAATGAGTCTACACCTGGGTTTCTCTTCTGACCCCCCTGGTCAAGCCTCAGCCACAGCTGCCCTTTGAGGACATTGTTCCTCTGAGCTTCCTGCCCTCAGCCCTGTGCTGTCACCTGGTCTCTACGTCAACCCAGGCAATGACCGGACCTCACAGAGCTGCGCAGGAAAACAGCTATTGGTTTTAACCATCTCTACCTCAAAATCAACCCTTTGGGGCAGGTAAGTATGGATGGGGGTGTAGAGCTAGTAGTAGTCACAAAGCAGATGCTTTGCCATTTTTCTCCACATTCATTGTGTTCTCACTTTCATTGATTCCTGTATTCTGAGTTTCTCCTTTCTGCTCTAGGACATGATCTCCTCCTCAATCAAAGCCTCCTAACAGAATCAAATCATGCACATAGCGACTTGGAGAGCAGGGTCTCACTTACCTCTCACCCAGACTTCAACACAGCCGACACAATCCCACCAAGGCCAGCAGTTTGTTACATGTACTTCATTAGAAACCATTTCTTTAGGATAGATATCCATCTCTCTATAGATACAGAAATAGGTAAGATAGAGAGGTATGTTAAAATATATATTTGATATATAAATATACGTTTTAAAGTTCTATGGCCAAACGTGTTTGGGATTCATTGCATTGAATGCGGCTGAATATGTTGTGGATCCTTTAACATAATAATATGCCTTGTGCATCTCCAAGGAAGCATTATTATTGTGCTATTTCCCCCGCTTACTGAAACAAGAAACCTTATTTCTTGGAGGAATTTGTGCAGCAGGTTCATTCCAAACCTCTTTGTTTTAGGAGCTGTATTCCTGTTTGTTTTAGGAGTTCTACTCGTAGAGAATCCCAGTACTGAGCTCTAGCTAGGAATAGGTATGTTTTAGTGCCTTGTGCCAACCAGTTGGTTTCTGAAGCTGAAAGAAGAATTAGCAGGAGAGTGAATTGTCTTGTATTTAGAGTTCAAAACAACCTCAGGGAGTGTTTACCCAATAGGTTCTGCCCTACTTCCAAGACATTAGCAAAGAAAACTGTTTGTACTGCATAAGTATGTTTTTATGTTGGGATCTTTCACCAAAGAGCCAAGAGAGATCTCTGTGGCTCTGTCAAAGATACGACAAAATCACACTCTGTTTTATCCTTGGGGTCCTCATTCCTTTCTGGGCATTATCTATGTGAGAGCCACAAGGCGAGTTCTACAGAGACCAGGAAGGGATACAAGGCTTGTTCTCTTCTGGCAAGAGCAGAGCTTTAGAGTTCAGTGTTATAACTGAAGTGTTCTCATCAGTCAACATTCTTTAAGCTTGCCACGAAGATAATTCTGAAAGCCCTGCCCCTCCAGCCTCTCCCTGACAATATCTGGGAGGATTTTTAGGAAGTCATACTCAGGTTGTATGCAGGATTCTATCTCCAGGAAAACCTGGAGACGGTGGCCAGGGTATCGGTTGCATACAGTCTAAACATTCCCTGGAGTCTTAATTAACCACATTTGCTCTCCTCTTGGCTTCAGGCTGAGTCAGACCAGCCACGATCGAAGTTAGTTACAATCCTGTGTGATCACGTGATGTGTGACTACATCTTGGCCTGTGATACACGATCTTGCCTCTTGACCAGCAAGAGTTTGTAACATTTTTTTAAAGTGTATTTTGAGTCATTACTGTTGCATCAAACTTAAGTGAATGAATGTCTCTTGCCATTGCTATAATGAGAGAGACAGACAGACAGAGAGACAGAGAGAGAGAGACAGAGAGAGAGAAAGATCATTGCTCCATGGAAACTTCCAGATCCTCCCAAGTAGGACTGATGGAAGTGGGCTTGCATAATATTATACATAGACCTCTGGGTGTTTACCATATTGAGTCAGTCTTGGGTTTATATCATGATTCAACCCTAATCAATTAGCTTTGTGAACCTGGGCAAGCTGTTTAAACTTCGTTAGACTCTTTGCTGAGACCTTACTTTGTACAGGCATGGCCCTGATCACTCTACATAAGTTAACTCATTGAATCCTTCCAACAATTGTATAGGCACTTCCTTAAGCCCATTTTACAACCAAGGCCAAGTAACTTGACCAGGGTTAATACGTTATCACCTTGTGAAGTTGAAATGAGATAGCATCTCTCTTGGTCCATTGTAAGTACACCAAATTTTCACTTTCATTGATTATCTTTAAGGTAAAGTTTATATACTACTACTATGTGCCAGACATTATTCTAAATGCTTTATATATAATAACTTGTTCAATGTTACAAGATAGGTACAGTTTTCATACCCATTTAATAGATGAGGAAAGTGAGGCACAGAGAGACTGAGAGATCTGTCCACTGTCACAAGGCTATTTAGTGGTGGAAGCTGGATTTGAATCTGGTCGGGCTCAGAGATTATACTCTTAATCTTTATACCAAATTATCACTTTCATTGTTGTGGGTTTGAGTATCTATCTGCACCCATTTCTCTATGAGTTTCTCGAGGACCAGGACTATTTCCTAAGTGCTGGTGGTCCCTGCAAGCTATCCCCCTTCCCTTACTGTCATTATAACCATTGCCCAGAGTTGGGAGGTTCTGGGTAAATTTCTTGTTGAATAAATGTACATGCTAAGAGGTTACCTGTAATTTGATGAAGAAATTACTAGAAAACTTGTGAGGGTGGTAAGTGGCTGCACTAGAAATGAGAAAGCAAGTCAAGGAAGAATTGCTAAGTACCATTTCAGTGAAACAAACAATTCTAACTTTATTTTGAAGATGTCTTGTGTTCAGGATTTCCGGGGCAAGAAAGTCCTGTTCTCTGCTAAATCTTGGATAGATGTTTTCCTCTACAATGAGCAGAAGCCATTAGGTAGCCTGGCTCCTTTATGAGTGGACCTGTTGGTATATCAACAAACACTTATTGACCTCTTACCATTAGCCAGATGCTATGCCAAGCCCTTTAGAAGGGTAATCTAATTTAATTTTTTAACAACCATAGGAAGGTTGTTCTAACAGTATCCCCATTTTACAGGTAGCCAACAGGCTCAAGGTCACACGCTAGTGAGGACTGAATTCACATCTTCAGAACCAGAGCTCATCTAGCGAGAAATGCCCCTGTTTCAACAGGAGCCCTCCTGAGCATTGGTGCAGTGAAGCTCCGATCGGTGATGGCTTTAGTGGACTCTCAGGCTCTTGCCTGCCCTTCTCTTGGCATTTATCAGTTGTAGACGTCCAGGCCTCTGGTCTGCAGAGTGCAGCCGAGAAAAGGAACTTAGGGTAGAGAGATAGCCCTGAGGGCTAGCTATTGTTTTTTTCTTAAAGCTGTTCCAAACTGCAATACCTGTTGAAGCTGCAGAACATCTTAGAGTAAGTACTGACATGGACTGAGAAAGTTGGATACTTAGTCTATATTTTCATAAACTTTATGACTTGATTCCAAAATCCTGCATATTATAGTTTTTCTTGGTTTCTCCTTGGCTTTTAATGCTGAAACATTTACCATCATGTTGAGATAGTAGTGCAGACCATGCCATAAAAATTGTCTTTGATGCCAACGGCAGAAAAAAATATTGCTGTTTTTTTATTGGAGAGGGAGGGAAAATTGGCATCAGATCGGAAGTTACCGCATGTTCAATATCAATGACTTAAGTTCCTTCTGGTTTGCTACTTCACAAATCCCTGGGCTCTATGAAATAGCATCAGAAACAATAAAACACAAGTAAAGAAAGCACAGGACAATAAAAAGACATCCAGAAAGATTTTCATAAATGCAACAGTACTTTAAAAAAAAGAAAGCAATTTCATGTCTACTCCAGGTTGACACATAAAATCTTATGAACAAGTTCAAAGTTTCATTCATGAGGCTTTCATGAAGATTCTTTTAAAAATTTTAAAAGGGAAGAGTTGGATGGAAGGAGTGGGAGAAAAAAATGAGTATTTGGGCCATGTGATTTCGGGAATCAGGAAAAGGATTCCTTACGCTTTCCCTTGTTGGAAGTGTCATGAATCTTGCAGCTCCCAACATTAGTGGAATCTAGCCTTGTCACAGGGCTCATTAGTATTCATCATTAATTCATATTTTCAAAGCAACAAGGGAGAAAACAGTAGTGGGAAGAATAAGGAAGTGTCAAATCCTGGGAGTAACATTTCAGTGCAGTGTTGCAACGAAGGTTAGCGGAGGTTGTGCAGTTTTAAAAGCCGCTCCAAACACAGACAAGAGGAGAAGGCACATGCTCTTTTCCCCACTGAATGCCAAATTCACTCTGCCAGGTCCCAGCCTCTCTTCCTATCTGGAGAGTTCTTTTCACTGGGTTTCCCCAACCCAGCCTCTCAGTCTACCTTTGAGAAGTCTCATCTGTTAATAATGAAGCACATATTTTGTGCCATATGCTGCACTCAGGGATTTATGGGGATTATTTCATTTCACTCCACAACAATCCTAGGAGGTCATGCCCATCTTATCCCTATTTTATAGACAAGGTAACTGAGGACAAAAAGGGGAAGTGATTGCTCAGGGTTACCTGACTGGTCAATTTTGTGTTTGGGAAGCAAACCTAGGTAATCTGGCTCCAGAGCCCGTCCTTTAACAGGGGGCATACACCATCACCGGGGTGCCGCTCCTCTAGCCACACTGGACCCTGCCCTTCTCCAGGCTTGCTTCCGCCCACACTCTTCCCTGGCTCGACAAGCGGTGGCTTGGTTTTCTGGCAATCCAAGTATAGATTGATTAAAAAAACCATATATTTAGGATCAGCTTTCAATTAGCCTCCTAGCCTCACAGTGGAGGGGTGGAAAATAAACAAGCCCAGTGAGGGTTTTTTCCCTACAAAAATCATAGTTTGGGCTTCCCTGGTGGCGCAGTGGTTAAGAATCTGCCTGCCAATGCAGGGGACACGGGTTCGAGCCCTGGTCTGGGAAGATCCCACATGCCACGGAGCAACTGGGCCCGTGTGCCACAACTACTGAGCCTGCGCGTCTGGAGCCTGTGCTCCGCAATGGAGAGGCCGCGACAGTGAGAGGCCCGCGCACCGCGATGAAGAGTAGCTCCCGCTCACCGCAACTGGAGAAAGACCTCGCACAGAAACGAAGACCCAACACAGCCAAAAATAAATAAATAAAGTAAATAAATAAATATTTTTAAAAAATTATAGTTCTGTTCTCTCTCTTGATGATGGCTATTGGTAAGACTCATGTAGAAGAAGTTATATTTTCGGCTGCCTTTTTATTATATATGCCTTAATAAGATTCAGGTAACCTCTAGGTTTTGCCCACTCGAAACCTTTCTCCCTTTCTTCACCTTTTCATTCTCTTATTCTTCATTTAGTCACTCAGCAAACTTTGGCTGGGTGTCTACGCCGTGTCAGGCTCCAGGTTAAGAACTGGGAATGCAAGGATGGCTAAAGGAAGGTCTCTGGACTCAGTGGGGGCGTCCCAGACACGGAAGTTGACAATTATGATAGAAAATCATAACTAACATTTATTGACACTATTTGCCACTCTAAGTACATTGGGTGTGTTTACGTTCTTAATCTTAGTTGTTATTATGTCCATTTTACAGATGAGAAAATCAAGGCACAAAGAGGTTAAATGACTCGCCTATGGACTCACCACTAGCAAGTGGGCAGTGAGGCTTGCAAACTTAGGAGTCTTGTTCCGGTGCCTGGGTTCCTCCCAACTGTGCTTCACAGCTCAATCACACAGTTATACTTAGAGAAGAGAGCAATGGGCTCAGCCTGTGTATATTAGGTACAGACGAGGCTGCTATTTGAACTGGGGCTTGAGGGGTAATGAGAAGCTAACCAGGCAGAGAAACACAGCACAAACCAGGCAAGGAATACATAGGGAAGGGCACTGGTGTCTGAGAAAACAAGGCAGGTGAATAATTGACAGAGTTTGAATAACAGGAGGGTGTGGAGGCACGAGTCTACATGAGAAAAAGCTTGACAAAGCATATTGTCTTTTTCACAGAAAAGTGCCTGGGCTAACTCTTGTGGTTAATAGGGAGCTACTGTAGGTCCTGTGCAGGGAGGTGCATGCACTGAACTCTGATTAGGGCATTATCTCCATAGTCCACAATGCAAATAAAATGAGACAATTTCTGAGAATTCTTTTGTTTTTAGTTTTTAGTTCTTTTAGTGTATTTTTTCTTGACTCTTTCCAACGTGGCTGAGTCTACTGGGAATAGTGAGGTCTAGTTGATAAAAACAAATCTGGTTTAAGTTGTCAGTCTAAACATTTTGCACAGAGCAGGCCCAGAGGGGTGAATGCAGATGGGCTGATAGATGAGGTTAATTGTGACCTGATCACAGGAAGTAGCCTGCAAGGTTCTAGGTCTCCCAATTTCTGTGATATATGCTGCATTTTTTAAAAACATATTTCCTTCTCCTACAGACAGAGAACAGCCAGAAGAAAAACAAACATGCTGAATTGAAGGGCTGATGAGTTAGGATGTGGTTAATTGAGGCCATGCTGGAAAAATGGATAGCGGAGTGCTTAATTTGATCTCTGTGGGTCTGTAGTTTTAGCTAACAGGTTTCTCTGTTGAGCCAATTCTGATTGATTTGTAGTATGTGCGTTGAAGCCTTCTGAGGCTGTGCCTGGGGTTCCTGAGAAGGACTGCAGCAATCCACTAGTAATGCCTGCCAAGGTTACAGATGGGTGTGGTAGCACATTTGCTAAATAATTTCTAAGTTCCTGATCAAGAAGGACTCTGAGGCAAGACAGCATATAGTTGGTATTCTACTTTAACAGTACACCTAAATACGGAGCTAGTGGAGAGAGAAAAACGAGGTTGCATGGATGGTTCCCTAACCCAGACCCTACCAAAGGGGCCAAAGTCCAGGGAACCAAACCAAAGTCCATGCTCAACCCAGAACAGCACAATATGGCCACACTCAGATAACTGCACGACAGATACAGGATTGTGAGTGGATGGATATAAATGACACAGTCACTTGTGTATAAATCCAGAAGGACACAGATAAAACAGTTCTGGCCGGTAAGTATGGTTTGCTGAGCTACCTTTTAAATTTTTTATAATCTAATTTTAACCAGAACTGTGATATATCCCATTTGTTCTGTGTAGCTTAAAACTTGTTTGCATCTGAAACAGGTAAAATTACTTTAGAAAATCTCCTTATGGCTATTAGAAATCCAGTTTCTACTGTAAAAAGACAACAAGGATGGGCCCTACGTAGCTGAGTTGAAATTAAACATTTTATTATTATTATTATTGTATACTTATAACAAAGGTAGACACACAGACTACACTTATGTGTTATGGGAAAACCTAAGTTTTTCCCCAGTTCATTTTGTTATTCCCGAGGTCAATATGAGCTTAAGGTCTAGGTGAATGGAAGGCAAATTCTCAAAACATCACTTTTGCATGTATTGTTTCTGGGGTTATTTCTTTTTTTCATGCTATAATTTTTCCTCCTGAGAGGTTGTAATTTACACATCCACCTGAATTATGTATTAATACAATTACTACTCTCTCTTTTTCTTGGGATTTTATATTGCGGTGGTGATAAAAAGATCAAACCTACAAACAAACAGAATACCTTTTGCCTCCTGGGATACTGCAGGCAGGAGCAGTGGAGAGGAGAGATTTAATGGGAAAATGAACCTAGCAAAATATATTTTAACATAAAGTAATATAATAGGCAAATATATCAATGAGTACTCACTTTGAGTTTATTCCTGCCCATGGCAAAATAAGGAAGGGAGACAGTGGGGAGAGACACACAGAGAGAGAGAGAGCAAATTGGAAGGTTGAGTGTAATGAAGTTGTCAATATTTGACAGATTTTGACATACAAAAAAGACATTTTCATATGGTTCACTCTCGCAGCACTTAGTGGCTGCAAAGTAGTTATCTCTAGGACACGTGTATGGACCCATCAGCTTAAACTGGCACCGAGTCCAAACAATTCACGGCACCGACACTTCCATAATTGTGTAAAGATGATTGTACTGAACACCTTTGAAAGCAGCTCCGGCTTCCCAAGGGGCATCTTGGTGCCTTGTGACCTCAAGAGAGAAAAACAAAAATCACAGGCAGAGAAGTAGCTGTTTAAACATCCTTTGATTTCCTCTCGTCATTTAGTAAATGCATTAAATTAAGCTGCAGATGTTTCGCTGTCAACACAGCGCTGTATTATGGTGTGTTATTTTCCTGATAGAAACATTTTATATACTGTAAATAAACACAGTTTTGTTAATTAGTTAATGAATTATTTTTTAATGCCCCATTAGGCTTGAGAAAAAAATAGCGCGAAGCTATTGAAAGTTCTCATTTTTAATAAACAGACCTTGTAGTAAATATGGAATGCTTAATATCTGCTGAAATGGCAGCTCTTGCAGGAGTGATTATGGCTCCGGCTCTGTCTTTTAAGTTATTCTGTGCTTAGAGTAGCTTAGGCTTGGGGGTTAAGGTTGATTAGAAATATCCAGGATTTGGGATAGAATATCTGAACATAAATCTTGAAGGAAGGGAGAGATAGTAGCAATTTGCTCATTTATTTTGTCCTTTGTTTTTTCCTACAAGAAGGAGGTGCTTTAAACAAGTAGCAAAGAAATAGAGAATTCTGCACTTAGGATCCAAGTCAACCTGAGAAATGCCAGAACTTTAGCAACGAAAAATACCCGTAAACCTTCTTCTTCATTCTTGAGGCGTGTCGTTCTCCCCTAACAAGGACGGAGGCTCTTTGCTTGTGGAGACTCAGTCCAGCAGTAGATTGGAAAAATGTCCAAGCAGGGGACCCGAGTTCTCTCCCGGATGAGTTCATTTCAATAGTCACTGTGTTTCATCGGATGCAGCTGGTTACATTTTTAATAGGCAGATGGCTAATTTTACAGTTCCAAGCCAATCTCTCATTGGACAACATCCAGAAAGCCCGTGGTAGGGTAATGCCCGGCAAAAAGTTCAACAGGACACTTGGGGGGAACATATGCTAATGTCAGCCCTTTTACTTAAAGTCTTTAAAAAGAATATTCAGTGCTAAGCTGAGGGATTTTCACGGACTCAAGCCTAACACCAGATGGGTGGCCAGCTATGAAGTCTTTAGGGCCTAAGCAAATGCTCTTAATCAGGCTTGGACGGTCAGAGAATCAAACAGCATCAAACCAGTAATCACTGAGTGATTTTTATTTTTTTAAATGACAAAGGTGTGTGCCTTTACAGGAATGACCTGGCTAACTAAAGCAATGCTTTTCTCTTAACTGAAGCCCATGGCATCATTCAAGCCCTGTGGTCCTGCGGTTGCTTCTGTATCCCCGCCTCCATTTTGGGTACCCCTCTTCATCTGACTCTGGTGGAGTTTCTATTGTCCGTTTACCTCCCCCAGGTGACAGATTCATCCCTTCAGGGTCGGGGAGAGGTCGGGGTATCTATTGCAGATTGAAAAGCGTCCTTATTTTTAAACTGTTTGGAAGTCTTTCTCTCCAGAGCAACGGTTCTTTGGACATCTTAATTAAAAGGGAATTTGGGAATATCTCCCGTTTTACAGTGCATGTAATCAAGCATTTCTTATCCTCCGCAGAAGGACTTTGGTTCCCTCTTCACAAAAGGCTTTGAAATGTCCTAAAACAATCCCCCGCGGCTCGCTCAGCGTTGGGGGTAGGGGTAGGAGGGAGGCAAAAAAAAACCAAAGCAAAAAACAACAAACATTTTCTGGGAGGTGATAAAAGTCTTGGATGGAGAGTACCTTTATTTTATCCCATGTGATGAATTGCCATAGGGTGACTGGAAAACTATTTAAGAACCACAATGGCAAATGCCCTTGTTTAAATGCAGCAAATGTTGTTTACCTCTAAGCAAAATAAAAGACAATCAGAAGAAAGAGGGGATCAAAAGAACTTTCTCCAAACGGATTTATAAAAGAGAGTGATTTTTAAATGATTTCAACTCCTACTTTATAAAAATATTTTATGAGGTACTTTTCTGAAAATAACATGCTTCTGAAGAGTTTTCCTCCCCAAATCGCTTCCTGAAAATGGTGACATTACTTTTATCCAGTTGAAGTGGCTACACAGGACCTTATTTAAAACAATGCAAAGAAATACGACAAAGCCAGTAACTCCGCACGAGGAAACTAGGCTGTTTTTTTTTTTTTTTTTTTGTCCAGAAAAATAAACTTCAAACCTCAAATTGAATCTATAAATGCTTCTATCAAATTTTTCTTTCAAGAACCTGGAAAGCAATTCATTTTGTTTTACAGAACAAGTTTGAAAAGAGTTTTCTTGCAGAGTTTTTGTTTCATAATCAAAATAATTCAAGGGAAGTGACACGACTTTTCTTTAGAGATTTTTTTTTTCTGGACAAAGTCTAGTAGAGGAAGAGAGAGAGAGAGAAAAAAAAAAAATCTAACCAATTCCAAGACTAGCAGACAAAAGTTACACACAATGGGCAAAACCTCAAAGATAGTTATAAATTATTCTGTCACTAAATTAAAGTATTGGTAGAAGAAAAGTCTTAAAAATGTAAAATGAGTACTAGCCAAATATCTTCACAGATAATGGATTTATGGAAACTTCTCTCTCATGTGAATACCCCCAAATACATTTTAGTTTTTAATTTTTTTTAATGTAGTTTAAAGAAACTTTGTGCCATTAAAAAAAAAAAAAAAAAAAAACTTTGAAAGGAAAAAAGCCAAAAGAAAAGCAGAAATTAGGGCAGTTTTTAAACTACAAGCCAACTGTTTGCTCGACTTTGCTTTATTTATTCGTTCTTAAGGTATTTAAAACTTGAGCATTAAAACTGCAGAATAATTTGCAAATGAATGCAGTTGGAGTTGTGAAAATATAACTCACAGCTGAATGTGGGTTATTCAGACAAATGGCTGCTTTGTTTGAGGAGGGGAAGTAAAGTTCTGTGTTAATTTATTACAAACTGCAGCATTTCAACCCTGATGTCCGGGCAACAATGTTTTTTATTTCAAGTAATTTATAAGCACTTCCCAGAGCACTTAGCAGTGATGTCCTTGGCTATTTTGCTCCCAGAAACGGAGTGTATATGTATTTACTGTGGGAATTTGTTTTTAATAAAACTGTTGTAAGGCATTTTTATTCCTTTGCTTTGTTACATTAAAAACATTCACTGCATAAGTAATGTATTTATTCCAAGTTGAAAGGCAGCAGATCAGAGCCGGCAACTGTATTAGGGGGTAGAGACTACAGACAAGAAATGTTTAAAGCAAACCAGATCATTTTCCAAGCAGCTGTAGGTGTCTTGTCTGCTTAGGTGTCTTAGGGAAGCAGCTGTTACATGATCAGGAGTCCTGTAAGTGTCCAGGTGTCCAGGAGGTCCCAGGACCCAAGCACCTAAAGTCACACTTGAGAATTGAATAGAAAAAGGAAGACTAATGTGCAGTAAATATGTGTGTGTGTGTATGCATTACTGCCCCTGTGTAGGAACACACACACACATACAGTCAATGTTAGGGATCCTTAAAACTTATCATTAATTCTCCCTATTTCCTAGAATCAATTCACAACCCTAGAGATTCCAAAACTGACCTTTTATTTCAATTTTTAAGGACAGCCTACAGACCTTCATGTTCCTATGTACATAGAGATGCCTACAATTTTTAAAAAAATCAGAATTACTCGGATGCTGTTCAATAGGTTGAAATTGTGGCAGGGAACCTCGGAATCCTGTTTGGTTTTTGCTTTTCGGCTTTGGTGAGAGAATTGTAGAGAGAGAGCTAAGGCACAGTAGTCTTGCCCCCAAGGTTAGAGGTAACTGTTGTGCTGATGGCAAAAGAGTCCTTCTGGAGATTCCAGCTCTCCAGGGGCCTTTAATCATTTCATTTTCTCAAGAAGGGATGAGTTAGTTGACGTCATTGCCCATCTATCTGTCTATCTGTCTATCTGTCTATCTATCGATCTATTCATCCATCCATGTATTTATGTATGTATGTATGTATCTATGTATCTATCTACCTACCTACCTATCAATCATACAGTCTTATCATCCTTGAAACTTCAACTGGAAGAAAATCATTTGTGTTGGCCCTAATAGCCAATGCTATAGGAAGGTGATAGATGATTTCCGTGTGTATATGTTTGTGACCTCAGAATTGTTGTATGTTTAACATGCATCACGTGATGCTTTTCATGTGAACCCAAGTGATGCAATCTTGGGCTCCAAAGGCAAAGATTCTACAAGCCTTGCAGCCTATCCAGGTACAGGAGCTATATAAATTGCACCCTCATAATTATCTAGACACATTTGAGAAGTTCTTTATAATTTGAAAATTGCTTTGACTTTTAGAAAGAAATTTGATGAGCAATTACTCTATAATAATAGATTTTGAAACTTCTTATTAAAAAAAAATAACGAGAGAAGTGTTTGAACAAACTGCCTTTTAGAGACTCTAGCTTTTTTTTCCCCTCTGGCCACCAACTTTTCCAGAAGTGAGGAGTAAATGAAAATACAGATTACTGTGGTAATTAGCCATAGAAATCATATCTATTGTTTAAAGGAGCCATGAAAATAAGCAGAGGCCTAGAGGCCAGAGAATTGAAAGAAACTGGAAAGCTTGTCTAGTAAGAATCAGACCTGTGTGCTGAATGCACACAATATTTCTTTTCTCATCCAATCACTGTTCCTCATGGAGAAGAATTGATCAATATTTTCTCCTTCTCCTTCTGTTTCTTTATTAAAAATCAACTTAATTTCTAAAAGACAAGATCCAGAAAGCTTTCCTGACTTTAACCTATATTCATCTTTCCATCTTTTTTTTTTTTTTATATTAATTAATTTATTTATATTTATTTTGGCTGTGTTGGGTCTTCGTTTCTGTGCGAGGGCTTTCTCTAGTTGCGGCGAGCGGGGGCCACTCTTCATCGTGGTGCGCGGGCCTCTCACTATCACGGCCTCTCTTGTTGCAGAGCACAGGCTCCAGACGCGCAGGCTCAGTAATTGTGGCTCACGGGCCCAGTTGCTCCGCGGCATGTGGGATCTTCCCAGACCAGGGCTCGAACCCGTGTCCCCTGCATTGGCAGGCAGACTCTCAACCACTGCGCCACCAGGGAAGCCCCATCTTTCCATCTTTTAACTCCTAGGTTTCCTAGGCCGGGAGGCATGTGTGTGTGTGTGTGCTTGTATGTATACATGTATAAACATTTTTAGGGCTCAAAAGTCCCTTGGGATCACAGGACAATCATCCCCCTGGGCCTTGATTGTCTCACATGGAAAGTGAGCAAGTAAAAGTTGGGGGGCGGTGGGAGACAAATGGGCACTGCAAGTTCCTGCAGAACATGGATGTAGAACAGAGCTTGGCTCAGTGGGCTGGATGCAGACCATCACATCCTCAAGTCTTTGTGGGGTCCGGCCCCAAACCCTTCCCTATGGGGTTTCTAACACCTTGGGTCCTTTGGGTATTAAAAAGGGAGTCATCTGTTTTTTCCTTAGTGAAGAACTTGACTTCAGAGCTGATTATAAGAAAATAATGCTCACGATTTTTTAAAGAGAGAAAGAAAGAAAACAAGAAAAGGTAACAACACATCAATTTGTGATGTGGCAGCGACAGCTGAGAGTATGTAGCTGACGTTGGAAACAATTATCTATCAATCAAATGATCCTCAATTTAAAATTTGTCCAAACAAATATTTGCCATGTATGAGGAATCTCAGTGCTTCTGGAGGGAATATTAATCTCCTAAATGAACAGATCTCGAGCATTACTTTATCTGTGTTGAGATGATATTTTTTAACCCCATTTTAAGCATGTCCTTAGCAAACTATAATGGTTAATCCGTACACCAGAGATTCCTTGAGCAGGAAACAACCTTATCTAGTCCCTAGAAGTTGAAGCCCAGGGTGGCTAAGAGACCAATCCATGACCTCTCAGCTAAGCGGCCATATCACAGCACCATTCTGCCCACTAACTACTGTCAGCAGGAAAAAATAATGACATTAAAGGGACTTTCTGTCTGAACATGGAAACCCTGACTCTTGAGATATGGGTCTTCTGCAGCTGGTGTAGATTCTTCCTGTGTAGCCTGGCAGGCTCTGGAGACCCATCACCTCAGCTCCCAGCCCCAGACCTGCAGCTGTGCCACCTAGGGCTGACTTCACCAAATTTGTGCCTCTGTTCCTCATTTGTAAAATTGAAATGATAATCATAGACCCATGTCATAGGAACATTGTGAGGATTAAATACATTACATGATATTTTCTGCGTCAGTAAATCTTGGCACATAGAAATTGCCTTAGTATTATGAATCGCTATTATTTCAAGGCAGAGTCCAAGTTCATGTATGTCCATTGAATTGAGTAAAACCTAGGTTGAACTTTGACTTGTCGTCTTGCTCAGTAGTTGGATGCTTTCCCTGCCCACTTTTTTCTCCTAATGTGTTTGCATCACCAAACAAGGCAGGTAAGTTCTTTCCTCTCTTTTGCGCCTTGCTGGGTCTCTTGCTTCCTTGCTTTGTTTCTGTCTCTCCCTCTTCCTAAGCCTGTCTCTGTCTCCTTGAGTTGTCTTTAGACATCCTCATTATAGCTCTATCTGCCTTATTTGTATTCCTTTATTAGCATATGTTTTGCATGCCCCTCCCTTAACCAGTCTTAGAAAGCAGACTGCATGGTGCTAGGGAGGTCACTAGGGCAGGAGCTGGGAGGCATTGAAGGGGACACAGGGAGGTATTTAGTCTTCTCCAAGTCACTCTGGAGGAAATAGAGACCTTCAAGTTTCAAAGCACTAAAGCTGGCCCTGTCAGCTTCTCAACAAGTTCAGGGAGCTCAACGTTGCCCAAAGGGATGAAAGAAAATCACTCATTTCAGGGGCTGATGCTTCTGCACGCCCATCAAACTCTGGGGTGGCAGGCGCTGGGTTGGAGGGCACATGTGGACCAGGATCGAATCCTTGGGTACCTAAGAGACTGAAAGTTGCTCTTTTGGGGTCTCTTCTCTTAGTTTCTCTGGCTTTTATCATAGTTTTCTCTCTTTTCCACCATTATCTATACTTGTCAAATTCATTCACATTCCGGTGAAAAGAGCTAATCCAGTTTACTGCGCTATCTCCCTGTGGGATTTGGGTCTTAACAAGGTATAAAAGATGGCCTCTAGATTGTAGGATAGGGTGACAAACGGACAGAACATGGGTCATAGCTGGCCCTTACGTATCTTTGGTTCTGTCCACAGTGTGACAGCAAAAAACAAACTGCTGTTAAATAGTAGTAGAATTCCCATAAATGTCTGCATGTCTAGTCTCCCTTGAAGAATCTAGGCCTGCCTTCCTTCATTTCTCTCTCACTGCATGTCTGTGAACTCTTAGGCCATAGACCGTCTTGTTTAACAAGGGTTCATTCTCAAACGTCTGCCATCGAAGCCCAAAGTATCTAAGCTTCTCCACCATTCTAGATAACTGGGGATTTCTAAAAACAGGCAGGTTGGCCCCAAATGACCCATAGGATATGGTGTAAATATGTTTGGACTTTTTATTTTCTATTTTTGTGTTTATTATAAAATGTGTATTTGTGTATATTGGTTAAGGAACTTATGCAGAAGTTAACATACCTATATTGGGATACATGTTTAAATATTTTTGAGTGATGGTATACAGGATCAATCATGGGGACCCTTGTTGCAACACTATGGTGTACTTTGGAACAGTTGTTCAAAGGTGAATGCATGCAAAACACATGTTAATTCATGAATAACAAATGAGCCAGATGGAGCTGTACCAAGGATGCCAGGAGATAGATAGCTCAAGGAAACAGAGACAAGCACCAAGAGAGGGAGAGCAAGGAAAAAGAAAAAAAAAAGGACGTGGGTACTGGTAAATATGAGCCTTAAAACCCTCCAGCCTTATAGCTGATATTCTGAGTTATGGCAAAAGTACTACGGACCACAGGGGAGATAGCGAACTCCCTTTTGGTAACACATTAGGAATTCTTGATGCATTGATATGGAGCTGGGATGAAGCTTAGATGACATGGATTCCAATGTAGTGGGAAAATCAGTCCTTGAAAGTTTAAGCAACTTGCCCGGGGTCATTAGCAAGACTTCTTTGATGTTAAGCATGGCCATTTCAGGTTTGTGGGAAGTGATCAGTTATCACTGCATCTAGAAAAGAGGGTGCCATTCTTGAAGACCACCAGTAAGAAATGGACCCTTTATTAGGACTCCATTCACACCATTTCTAAGAAAATAAAATTAGATTCCTTGCTCTTCTGCATCATGAATCCAGGCCATCTCTCATCTGGTCAATTGTCCTCAGGAAAGAAATGTTGAACGAGTGAAATTCAAGGAAGAGATCGTGGCACAATGGATAAGACAAGGGGTCAAATGAACTTAGGGTCAAATTCCAGGTCCGTCTGTTAGTCAGGGTGTGGACTCAGTTTAAGAAAGCAATCAATATTCCCATCTGTGAAATGGAGATAATTATAGTATTTACCTCCTCAGGCTCTTGGCAAGATTAAATGAGGGCCTATAGGTCAAGAATGAAGCGCAGGGTCTAGCATGTAAAAAGGGCCCAATAAATGGTAGATATTATGAAATGCAAATTAGTTTCATAACGTCAGCTGTTGGGAACTGGTTGTGGCTAAGGCTTCACCCAGAATATCTTCTTTGGTTTCTGATGTGATAACAGTTGCCCTCCTTCGTGCCAAGAGCAATTTACTCAAGGTCCCCCAGGCCTTTTACACACCAGTGAAATGACAGTGAAATGACAAGTTTGACAAGACCGGTAGCTGAGGTCCAGGAAGACAGTCCCGTCCCCACAAACAACACAAACAAGACTAATGACCGAGGATTAACCGAGCAGGGCTACTGCCCATGAATGCGCTGAAGCAGGGGAGAGAGTCTATAGACCTTGAATTAACTGTAAATTTCATCAAGAAAGAAGTCGTGCTTTCTTGTGGGAAGAGAAACTGGATGGTGTGTGGACACAGTACACTCTTGGCTCTGGCCAGAGCAGCTAGCCCTGGGTTTATGAGAACTTTTGGGGGAGGTGGCGCAAGGAATTTACTTGAGTTTTGGTGTAGAAAGACCTCTCGCCTCCTCTTTTTTTTTCTGTCCTATCTTTTCCCCAGTTCCTCTTCCCTCTGGCCCCCAGGCCATTTGCTGGATAGACCAAGGGCTCCAGGGTGACCCTGAACTCCCGACAAAGGAAGGACAGGAGCACTGCCTCTGAAACATCAGCCCTCCGTGTGCTCTCGGAGGCTTCCTTCCTTGGTGGCTGCTTTCTTTGGGTACCATTATCGCCCTGCAGGGGACAGACGGGAAACACCATCTTCCAAGAATGGCGGCATCCTCCACGCTCCAGCTCCAATCCGGAGACTCTGAAGCAGCTTTCTCTGCCCTTGATATGAGTCATCCCCGGAGGTTTATCTTGGCCCCCCTGAGTCTGGCTTCCTGGGTACTTGTTCTGTGCAAAGGAATGAGCCCAAAGGCCAGTGGTGAGGGAGGTCTGGTGGGGGAGGGCACTTTGTCTCCCGGATCTAATACTCCCGCAGGGAAGGGGTCAGTACAGGGGTACTGACAGGGGTGGGCAATCCCGGCTCAGAAAGTCAATGCTGGGCCTGATGCGTCCCTGCAACCTGGTGCTGCCCTGTGCTTTCCCAGACGCTGGGCTTCCTTCCTGATGCCGTTCCGGGAAGGGCGCCGGCTCCTTTTCCTTAGCGTGGCTCCCTTTATCAGTCTGGAATAGGAACTTCTAAAACCCCATTAACTAGTAATCACACAGGACCGGTGAGAGCGCCTCCACCACCCCAGGAATATCCAATTAGCAAATCATGATCTGGCCCTCCAGTGAAAGAAGTCAGCCCCATTATCTGTGATGTCCCCAATTAGAGTGTTTATTCATGAAAGACTGCACTGGGCTGGCTGGCCTCACGGCTCCTTCCTTCTCAAAGCGCAGCCGGATTAAGCATCCCTTCCCGCCCTCACTCCCCAGCCCAGCCTCGGCAGCCCCCCCAGGCCTCCCGCACCGTCTGCCCTGGATCACGAGGACTTCTGCTAGCAGCAGAATGGAAGAGTCAAATTCTTCAGGTCTGGTCATGCCTGACTTGAGTTCCACGTCTTGTGTTCCTTTTGGGGGGGTGGGAAAAAAAATAAATGAGTTGAGCCCCGAGCGTGGCTGTGATTTAGTTAGTCTTTATCAATCTCACTTTAGCAGTAAATCTGGCATTTATCAGACCCTGAGAGTGCCTCAGGTGATGGGGGTCTCACTTCTGCCCCTTCCTGCTTTCTCTCCTCATTTGCCATCAGTTATGTTTTAACTGCATAAAAACGTGCAACAAAAATTCATCTAAAATGGTCCTCAGCAACCTGGCGGTTCAGCACCCCTTCCATTTTACACGTGAAGAAACATCATAGTATTAGGTTTGGTTGTTTTATAAAGCTCTCCATTTTTACGTAGCCAAGAATATAACCCCCACATTTAAAATGCCCAGATACATACAGTGATCATGAAGTTAAAAAAAACAAAAAAAATACCCAACCCAGTATTGGTTAGAAAGGTGATCTTAGCAAAGCCTCCTCATTGTGGAAAAACTGAATAAAGGAAAAAATATTTGGTTGCATGTGTAAGAACAGCAATGACTACATTCCGCTTGCTGGTTAGATAATATCTCAGCTCCGAAAGCGTTTTGAGGCAGGCCATTATAGCATTTGACACAGTATGAATTTCCTTCCAATTTCAGGCCTCTGAAGTGGAATCTTTTTCCCGCTAGAAGGGAAATTATCTTCCTAACTAGCACTTCTGCTCAGACAAGTTGCTTGGGGGTATTAGGGAGCATTACTCCCAACCCAAACTTGTGTCAGGCTGCTGTGAAAACACAATCTGTCTGTTTATATTTCTAGAGCCAAACACGGTGTTTTCTATAATTCTGATTACCATCTACTTGGCCCCTTCCTTGAAGTATCCTCTGTGGAAATGTTCCAGATAGAAATCTGCGAGCTCCTACAGTTAGCGGTGGCCCCTACCAGCTCTGGAGCTGATCGTCAAAATTGCAGGGATTTTTGCAAACTGGCTTTTAAACACAACTGTGACTAACATTTAAATTATATAAACTTACAATTCAATGAATCACATTAAAAACGAAGGTAATCATACTCAAAACTTATCTCAGTATTTTACTGCTTTTGACTGGTTTGATACAAAGTTATATCAGAGTTACCTATGTCTGCTATCCGCGTAGAGGAAGTGCTATGGACCGGCCTGCTACCAAGCATCTCTGAGCAGCTCCTGCTCTAGAAGTCAGCCATTGGGGGGAATATTTTCACCATGGAAATCAGAAATGTGACAAGTCAGAATCCCCCTACCCGGACCCCCAAAGCCAGTTGTTAAACATTTACCAGCAGGTCACTGGATACAACACCATCTGTCTAGTAGCGTCTGCAAACTTCAGAAAAATCCCAAGTGTGAAGTTCACACTTTAACCCTTCCCTTACCTGCCATTGCTGGGCAAGTATCTGGTCTTTTATAAGTGGATTTTTTATACAGCAGAATGTAGTCCATTCAGTATCAGGTCTTTTATTATTGTACTTTTGCAATTTTTAGTGGACATCTTTCTAAATTACATCACATATAATCTGCTGTCTTTCAAACAGAAATTCTGCCAATATTTCAGTATTTCCTTGAGATTGGAGTGTGAGTACAGCCATCACTTCTTTTTCTATTGTAATGATATCCTCAGGGGACACGAAGGTATATATTCATGTCCCTGATACTAAATGACCTAGACAGCTCTGAGATTTTAGTTGTTCTTTCTGCTTTGATTGCTCTTCTGGATGAGTGAAAAGATGTCAGCTGTCACTCTTGTTTTTAATTACACAAATAGTACCATACTTGAATACATATTCATAGTAAATGATTCAAACAATATATTGATTAAAAAAAGTTCCCCTCAAGCCATTTTCTATTCCAGGTTCAGAAATAACCTTTGTTATATTTTGATGTATTTCCTCCATGATATTTAGTATATATCTACACATATATACATGTTATTCTACATAATAATAAATTAATATATTATATATACATCAATGGGAATCACAATTCCTATTATTCGGCAGCAAGATTTTTTCACTTATATCTCACATTTTTTCCAAGTTAGTATATATAAATCTTTATCATTCATTATATCTGCAGGGTATCACAGCCTTTCCCTAGTGATGGGCATTTAGGCTGTTTCATGATTTTAGTTTGTTACAAATGAAGGAATATTTCCAACCCTTGTTCACATATCTTTGCGCACATGCATATGTATTTATGTAGGATAACTTTCAAGAAGTAGAACTTCTAAGTCATGTGGCAGTTATCATTTCTTGCTCCTTTCCTTTCTCCTCATAATTTTTTATATCAGTGAAAGTTATTAATATCGTGCCTATGAGTAACTAGACTTTGGGTAAAATTCTGGTATGAATAAAAAATTGCTTTTAATAATCAGGCATAAGGACTTTAGTGGATATCTGAGGCTGCTCAGCAGTTGTCTTCTTGATAAGTGAGCTGATATAGAAGACTTTTGTTTGAAGAGGATTAGTGAGGCAGGCACTCAGCACTTGTGTGCATCCTCAGGGTCTTACTCTTCCAGAACATTCCAGCTGTCTTCCAAGTGTGCTCTGCTTCTCCAGGCTTTCTCTGTCATCTCAGAAAGCCATTTTGCCTTGGAGGTAGACCCAAAGCGCTGGGGAATTAACAGCTCCCAGAAGCAGCTCTCAAACAATGACTGGAGTTGGTGTATAAATACCCCAGCTCCCTCACGATTACAGTGGGATCATTCTGAGGCCTGTGCTTACACCATTTCTCAGACTTTCCCCATGGATTGAGCTGCAGTTGCCACAATGGTAGCCAGCTCTTTGAGACACACTCTGTTGGCCACCTTCCATTCCCTAGCTCACGTCCCCATTTCTCTACTAGGATTTGTTGCATCTCCCAAATAGATGATCAGCTTTTGATCTCTGGGTTGTTTCTGTGGGGGGAGTCTGAACTAAGACAGCTTGTCTTCTCAGTATGGTGGTCATGGCAACTTCAACCCCAGAATGAGATGTTGCTAAGCAAAGATGATGCTTCACCTCACTTGTTGCAAGAGATAAGTACCTTCTCTATAAACTATCAAGTTACATCTGGCTACTCTTGTACAGAACTTTAGGACCTGTGACTTGACTGGAAGGGTGTTGATTGGGATAAAAATGTGTTGCATTTAATAGACATTCTCCTATGGAGAAAATACGAATAGCTTCACCCTGTCTTTCTGCCCAATGCACTTGATACAGGAGGCCCACATTTGCTTGAGAGCATTGGGCCAACAGCTGGAATTTGGGGGACTTGGGTGGTACTGAATCACTCTACATAATATTGTGAAGGATTGGAGTTTCTTTGACCAGGAAGCCAAAATCCAGGCAGCATGGCTTCCTCATAAGACAATGTTTCCCAATCTGAGGCTGAGGCCTGGCATGGAGAAGCTCATCACATCATCCCTTGGCCAAGGTCAAAATGCCCCAGGGCTGTTCACTGCACGTTTAAGGGAGGGCTTGAGAGTTGTTTCAGAATCATCAGAGAAGCTTGTAGCTTCTTGGAGCCAATAAAGCCTTTGGTTAAAGCTGTCCCTTTTCCAGTCTGGAGCTGGGGCCAACTGGTGATGACTGTCAACTTCTCTATCATCAAAACTGGAATTCTTTTTCTCATGAGCATCCACTTATTTCTCTTGCTTTAAACAACACTTATCTTTCCCTGAGAAATGGACCCCAACTTAATAATAACAGTAAGAGCAAAACTTTATTAAAACAGTGCCAGACATCACACTTTGTGATTCACAGACATTACCCTATTGAGTCATTAGAATAGCACTCAGATAAGATGGATAAGATCATGATTATCCCCACCCAAATGAGAAAAGTGAGGCACAGGGAGCTTTAGTAACTAGTCCAAGGCCACCCAACCAGTAAGTGGCAAAGCTGGGATTTTGTTCCAGGATGACTAACTTCAGAGCTTAACTCTTAATCTCTCTAAATGCATGACTCTTGGGATTAGACCATTCTTGTTTTAAAGGCTTATTTAGCTATGTGACCTTGAGCAAGTCATCTCAAGGCTCTGAGCTTGAGTTTCTCCAGTGAGGGTGATGACATTTACCTCAAGGGGGTTGCAAGAATTGCAGGAACAGTAAGTGCACTGACACAGCAGGCTGCAGAAGGAGCATCCTGTAAGATGTGGTGATTACTATTATTATTGTTGTTGTTGCTGTCTCACTTTCCACCTGCACACAAGCACTCTATATGTTATTTGTACTGAACTGCTCGTTCCTCCCTAAACCCTCTGGGCTGTTCATCAGTCTTCTTCTGCCTGAAATGCCCTTTACTTTCTTCTCCCTCTGGTCATCTCCTGCCAGTGCTTTGAGGCCCAGTATAAACGTCACCCTCTCTGGGGAAACTTTGCAAATTCCCTTTGAGTCCTTTCTTCATCAGTGATTCCACCCCGCAGGGGAGTAGCTGGCTGATTAAAAGCCTAAGGTCTGCAGACAGACTGTCGAGCTTCAAAGAGTGACTCCACCTCTTTATAGGTAAGTGATGTGGAACAAGTTCCTTTATACGTAAAACAAGAGAAGTTATAGTACCTGTCTCATAGGATCGTTGTAAGGCTTAAATGAGAGTAAGTATGTAAAAAGCTTAGCATGGGATTGGGAACATAATAAGTCCTCAGTAAATCTTATTTATATTATTTTAGCATTGGGAACATACCTGTTATATCATATAACACTTGGTGTGATGATGATAATGGTGATGATGATATAGTGGGGTCTTTATTCCCACTAGACCACAAACTTCTCAAGGTAATAGAGTCCATTCGAGTTTTTGGTTTCTGTGCTTACTCTAATGCCTGGTAGATAGTCAATTTGATGTTGGATGGCTAGATGGATGAGTGAGTGGACGGGTAGATGGTTAAATGGATGGTTGGACAATTGCTGCCTGGCTAGGTGGATGGATCAAGGGGCTGGGTCACCTCTGCTACCTGAGATAACATTGATTTTCACATCAAGAGAAGGAAAACATGAAGGGTCAAGAAGGAGGTTTCCAAATTCTTTCATTTGAACCAGGGATTACATAGGAGAAAACAAGACAAAATAAAACCAACCACCAAGAATGCTAGTGGTTCCATTTTTATTCACATAGGGTAAAGATTTGACTTAAATTGCCTCCAAGACCCCTTTCACTCCCAAACGTTTGCATTTACCACCCTTCCCCCCCACCATCTGCAATACATGGAAATACCAATGTGTCATTTTGCCCATACTGAGCAATCTGATTTACCATCTGGGCTTCAGGAGCGTCTCAGACAATTCTGGCTGTCCTGGGGCCTGGATCTAGGTAAAGGAAAAGACAGTAGGATCTGGGCTTGAGACCATCTTCCTGATTCTTCTTAGTGGGGAAGCTCTGGGTTGAGAATCCAACAGTTTTACAAATATGACTAACTTTTGCTGTGGTGTGAAGTCACTTGAGTTAGGGTTCTTAACTCTAGATCTTTCTCCTTGAGGGCTCTCTTAGTCATCAAACTCTACCCACCAGGCTATGCCTACGCTCTCAGAGGAGTCCAGATCCCTGATACTTAGATTCAATGGGGAAAACTCTTCAGAATTCTCTTGGGTGAGAATCACTTCCATCCCCCTCTCATGGTTACACTATGCCGTCACTGAGCCTTTCCCCCTTTGCCAGCAGTTAAGAACCAGGAAAAAGACCCACACTGACAAATGGTTCCCCGCATGTGAGTTGCTGCTCTCCATAGACACCATCCTACCGGCCAACGCTACGTCACTAGAGTGATCATAGTGAGAACCAACTGTAGGGACTTTGCCTCTGATCAATTACCAAAGCCTGGATTCAGTTCCAACTTATTTATTGAGTCTTTATTTATTTATTTATTGTATCTCAGCACATTTGTGGGACAAATGGAAGAAGTGGGGCCAGACATTGTGCCCTCAGTTAACCTTTATAGGGAAAAGAAGGAAAAAGAAGGAGGAGAAAGAGGAAATGGAGGAGGAGGAGGAGGAAAGAAGACTCTTGTCCTCTAAGACCTTATCCTCTAACCAGGTTGACAAGACCAATGCCCATGGGATGATCAAAGAACTGAAGATAGTTGGGAATGGGTTACTTTATCAGGTGACTCAGAGGAGAGGTCTATGCAAGCTCTGGAAAAGGAGATACCAGGATTGGCTATAGGGGCTGGGAGAGGCTCCTTGGGAAGGAGAATCTCATGATTTTCCAAATCTTTCCTTTGATGGTGCTGACCTATGGAGATATCTAGCAACTTGCCTCAGGTCATTCAACTGGTTGGGGGAGAAAGTAACTAGAACACCAGTGCAGCTATACTCAGCCCAGTTCACTCTTCACAAGGCAGTAGCTTTCTCCCTCCCTCCCTCTCTCCCTCCCTCCCTCCCTCCCACCTTCCTTCTTTCCTTCCATTAGTTGTTCAACAAATATTCTGGCTAACAGAGTTACTGTGTTCTCTATGTATAAGCAAACTCTCTTTAAGGCACTGAGGAGATGTTGATAACTGCTTTCTGGTCTAGAGCTCTGGATTTGGAAAGCACTAGGCTTTGGTTCAAACCCTTGTCCGACCAGCAAGCAGCTGTGTGTCCTAGTTTAGTTATTTAACTCTGTTAATCTGAAAGATCCTCCCTCATCCAGAGGGGTCATCAAAATACCTACTTTGGAAGGTTTTTTGATGATCAAAATGAGACAATTCATATAGAACATATGAAAGCCTGGCATTCTGTAACCTCTCAGTAAATATTCATTACTCTTTGTAGTTTTAGTATCACAAAATACCCAGTAAAACAAAACTGGCTGAACATATATTTACCTTTTCTATGTCAAAGGTACACACTGGGATCATCCTGACAAACTTCAACTGTCTTGTTTTTAAGGAATTCAGAGGGACTAGAGCATCAACATTTCTGCTCTAAAACCAAACCAAACCCAAACCATTGATTATCAAGCTTTCCATTATACAGAACCTGTATAGAGAAGAATAAAAGAAAAGCCAGGGCAGTGATGCCTGACTCAGAGGCTTGATGCCTGGGTGAAGCCAGACTGATTTCCATGGTCTGGATGATGAGGGGACCTCTCAGGTTCTGGGAAGCCAAGGTTTGGGGAGTGGTGCTTGGGATGGATCCCCTGGTCTGAGACCTGAGACGAGGCTCTCAGGACCAGGTCCCCATTTCTCGTCTTGTCTTGCTGGTGAGATAGATGCCCTGGGGCCATCTAATTCACTTGGGTTTCTTCTAAAAAGGCTTTCATTTATGCCCAGCATCCTTCTCTGCCTTAGGAAGTCATTCTCCATCCATTTCTAAATTAAGGAGAGTCTTGCCACTCTGAGACCTCAAGTGTTTGCTTTTTCTGCCCTGAAAACCTGCAGTCTTATTTTAAAACTAGAGGAGAATCCGGTACTTGCTTCATGGTTTTAGACTTTCCTGCCCCTCTAACTGGTTCTTTCTTTTCCCCAGGCAGACAGGGCTGATCTTGCCTTGCACGTGGGGAAAGACCAGGCCACTTCTTTGTTTACTCTTGGGGCAAACAGCATCCCGTCCATCCACTTGTGCTCTCCCTGTGGCCCCTGAGGTCTCAGAGTCTCATGGCCTGTCCACTTTGCCCTAGGAAACAAAAGACACACTTTATTGAAACGTCATATGTCAGCCCGCGTCCTTCAGTTCTATTAAAATCCCTTCTTTTTTCTTTCTTTCTTTAAAAAAAAAAAAAAATTATGGGGAAAAAGGAGAAGAAAAGGATTGGGGAAAGCAGTCCACAAAAACCCCAGCAAACCCAAGCCTACTTTGGGGAGTTGAAACATCTGCACGTTCTCAGCAGTTTGAAAGGAAACAAAAAATTGCCAAGTGGTATAAAATTTGAAGAAAAATTACCCAAAGGAGAAATGGACGTTAACCACGCTTCAATTCCCCACTATGGGTTGACATTTGAAGTACTTTCTTCTCTCCTCTTTCTTTCTGATTCACAGTGTGTCTAAAGAGGTGAATTGGGCACACAAAACCCAACCTCCTCTTGCCAGGGTGGGTATGAAATATGAAGGCGAGACGATTGTCTGGGCTCAGTGCATTGGAATAACATTGGTTAAATTATGGATAGTTTTTGAATAGTGTCACTTTTTTTTTCTCTGCAGATGGTTGTTCACACAAGGAGCCGGGTCTGCATAATTGTATCACTAATCAGCAGTAAGGCAATTAGTTGTGTAAGTGTGCTATAATCATTCTAACAGAAGAGATGACGAAAAGACAAAAAAAAGGAGGGGGGGGACCAAAATGTCTTTTCTGAATCCATCAACTGACAGCCATAATTAGATATATATAATTGAAAATTCCACAGTAGGGGGGCCAGCTTATACAAATGAATTTTCTCTGCTGCCCTTACGCATTTTTGTCTTTGGCTGAACATCCCCCGAGGAAAAGGCAGAAATCTCGTCATTCCAAGAGTGCATACTGTACCGGGTATTCAGTCCGACCAATGATGTCAGAATAACAATTTTTTTTTCTTTTTTTTTTTTTTTTGGTGTGGGGAGGGCACAGGCTGGGAGACTGGGAGGTTAGTCTGCTGTAAAGACAAGTGCTCAGCGTGGGCTGATATGAATTGCGTTGCTGTGAATTATGTCATCCTCACTGTTATTTTGAACCTGTTCTTAGCTGGCACCCTAATGTCCCTCTTTTGGTTCCTAATGGGAAATTCCGGGCAGGGATGACTAACCCATTAGGCACAATGTCTGGGGTCCACCACACTTTTAGGGGCTCATGAGAATGTTTGAATTTTAATTTCTTTTTGGTTTGGGATTAACACATTCACACTATTATATATAAAATAGGTAAACAACAAGGGCCTACTGTATAGCACAGGGAACTGTACTCAATATCTTGTAATAACCTAGAATGGAAAAGAATCTAAAAAAGAATATATATATATATGTATAACTGAATCACTTTGCTGTACACCTGAAGCTAACACAACACAGTAAATTATACCTCAATAAAAAAAAAATCAAATGAATATAATAATAAAGAGTGTATACAAATGAATCCAGCCTGAATTATAATTATCTTCACACCAATGTAGTTGTAAAATATAATTTTTAATATGTTTTTATGGAGGAAGTGTCCCATAAAGGCAAAAGTACCCAGAGCTCACGAAAGTCATAATGTGGCACTGATTCTGGGCTGGGTGGAGTTTTCTATGGAAAGGAGAAAAAGTGGAGTTTGAGGGAGCTTCCTTATCACAGAATATCCCATCCTCAGTTTTTATAGGAAAGAGGGGACTTTATTTAACCAAAGCCTGATTTTCAAAACCTATAATTACATTTGGGTTAAAAATTCTTAAGTGCCTATGAATTTGTGGAAACCGTGCAGAAAAGCTTAGCACCGAATTAATCAGACTATAGGCCTCCCATCAGCCTAAAAATCTGCTTTTTAAACTGAAAGCGCATTCCCCCAACCTCTCTCTCTCTCTCTTTGAATACACCAACTCTCCTATAATTTAATTGGACAAATCTTAACTGTGATTTTTTTCCCCTCCCAAAGAGGGGGCACATTGCGGCCAAAGCTTGTTAATTAAGTTCTTTACATGCCCCCAGCTGTGCAATAAGTTTTCAAAGCAACACAACTGCAAATTTTTTTTTCTTTTTTTTTACCATTTGGTGGCTAGTTTTCAATCATGCATTATTTCCCCCTCCTTGTTTTGAGGATGGGAAAAGTAGGAATAATCTCTGGGAGAATTCCCATGCATTGTAGAATCTTGGACAGACAGTCAAATTGGAGGTGCCATTAAGTGGTGTCTAATTGGAGCTTGTTTAGGGAGGGGAGTCACAAGGGATGATTCTTCAGGCTCACAGGCAGCTCGGGGCACACACATGCTTGTGTAGAAAGAACTCCATGAAAAATACCCAGGAAAGCAAACCTTCCCAACAGGGCCCGAGGGTGGGCTCCTCCTTATTGGCAGATGGGGCTTTGGGGAAAGGGGAAGGAGCAAGGCCAGCAGAGAGGCCCTGAGGACAGGAGAGATGGTCACTGAGTGTGTTTCTGCTTTCCCCTTCCCACCATCATTAAGCCAAAATGAACTATTTCTTGAGAAGTTACACTCAGCAGAGCCATTTGCAAGGAATGCTGGGGAGGCAGAGATGAAGGGAAGAAGAGGTCTCCATCCAGACGAGATCTACAGTCTGGGGGTAAGAAGGTCAGAGGAGAAGCAGTTCAAAGTGACTGTGGCTCAGAGTGAACCCAGAGTCAGAGAGGTGACTTCCCAGATTTGTTAGGATGCGGTCAGAGGGAGACTGCAAAACGTCAGAGAACTTGGCTCTTGAGGATAGGGTGAGGGAAGCAAGGAGAGGCTGCAAAGACCATTTGGGTTGATATAACCCTCTTGGGTTGGGACTCTTTGAGTGGAGATCAATAGCTCACTTTTATGGAGCTCTCTCAATATGCCAGGTAACTTTGAAGTGTTTCACATGTATTTACACGTTTAGAGCAGCAAAACACCCTTCTGAGGCCCAGTGTGGTAGCCCATATTCCTTGTCTTTACCATCTCAACTAAACTGGCAGAGGTGGGTTTGAAGTGGAAGGAAAAATGGGGTCGTGAGTTTGCTATTACCTTGTTTCTCCACAAAGTATCTGCACTTTAAAGTAACATCTTATTTAAGAACAAATGATATCCAGCTTAAAAGGATGAGGACCTTTGTTAAAAAGAATTTCCTTTATTCATATTGTGGTTCATCCATATTTCAGTTCTTTCCAGGCATCTCACCATCGTCCTTGCAATTGGGTGTGGCACCTGATTTGCTTTGGCCAATGGCATGTACGTGGAAATGATGCAGGTCAAGTGGCAGCTTTAAGAGCCAATGCATAATTTACCCCTTTCTGTAATCCCCTGCAGAAGTGACTGTGTTAAGATGGGAACTCTTTCACCCCAGTCCCTGGGCTTCCATGATGTGCAGAATGCCCCAGCAGAGTCTACCCCCCAACCCCGCCCACCAACCCATGTTGGACATGTGGCTTGAAGAAGAAGAAGCTTTCCTGTGTAAACCAGTGAGATCTGTTTGTTACTGCAGTATCATTGTAGCCCGACTGATAGCATTACTTAGAGTATGTAGCTGAGTGGTGGCCTGGGGACCAGATCAGGCCTGCAGAAATGTTTTGTTTGGCCATGTTTTCTAAAAAACTAGTTGCCAGTATTAAATACCAGGAAAGCACACATAAAAATATGACAACACTAGACTGGCACTCCTGTGTAGTCACAGCCACCTGGGCTGCAGCCCCCAGCGCTCCCCAGGGTTTGGTACCAGGAGGTCATGTACATCATCTCCTGTGCCCTGTAGGCCAAGATCTTCCCACACCTGGAGGACAAAAAGAGCTTGTCTTGGGGTTTTCCTTCCTCTTTGCTTCTTCTGTATGCCCCCGAAAAGGCAATGATCAGACTTGCTTTGTCTGGTTTATTCATCTTTAAAGCATGCCTTCTCCTACACCTCTTGGGTCATTAGCATTTTCCCCCCATGACTCAAGATCTATTTGTTGCTTTTCTCTCGCTCTCATGACAACAAAAGGCACCTTCATCGCCATTCTCGTACTATAATAACAGAGAAGCCATAGATGCTTCCGGTCCGAATGGCCATCACCAAAAAGTTTACAAATAATAAATGTTGGAGAGGACGTGGAGAAAAAGGAACCCTCCTAACACTGTTGGTGAGAATGTAAATTGGTGCAGCCATTATGGAGAACAGTATGGAGGTTCCTTAAAAACTGACATAGAGCTATCATATGATCCAGCAATCCCACTCCTGGGCATATATCTGGAAAAGATGAAAACCCTAATTCGGAAAGATACATGCACCCCAGTGTTCAAAGCAGAACTATTTACAATAGCCAAGACATGGAAACGACCCAAGTGTCCATCAACAGATGACTGGTTTAAGAAGATGTGGTAGATAGATAGATAGGTAGATAGATAGATAGATAGATAGATAGATAGATAGATAGATAGATAGAGGTGCAATGGAATATTCCTCAGCCATAAAAAAGAATGAAATATTGCCATTCGCAGCAACATGGTTGGACTTAGAGATTATCATACTAAGTGAGGTAAGTCAGACAAAGACAAATATATGATACCACTTATATGTGCAATCTAAAAAATAATACAAATGAATCTATATACAAAACAGAAAGACTCATAGACATAGAGACCAAAATTATGGTTACCAAAGGGGAAGGGAGGTAGGTGATAGGAATAAGTTAGGAGTACGGGATTAACAGATACAAACTACTATACATAAATAGATAAGCAACAAGGATTTACTGTATAGCACAGGGAAGTATATTCAATATCTTGTAATAACCTATAATGGAAAACAATCTGAAAAATATATATATATAACTGAATCACTTTGTTGTACACTTGAAACTAACACAATATTGTAAGTCAACTGTACTTCAATTTTAAAAAAAGAGAGAGAGAAGCCATAGGTGTTTACCAAAATCTGGGATGAAAGTAATCCCGGAAGGTGGACCCTGACCACCCGTGGGATGAGGAGAGAGAAGATGTGAAACAGGCTGCCACACGCTCAGTGTCTGACAACTAATATCCTTCCAGCCTTTGGGTCCTTCAGTGGGCAGATTTCTCTCCTTTCCCTGAAAGCCATCAGCATGGAGGTTCTTCCAATCTCAGCATCCTCATCTGTTTCCAAGATGTGGGACTCGCTGAGGGCGAAGTCATGAAAAACAGAGTAAGATTTTTTTCTCCAAAGTCCCTGGCCTGGCCCTCCTTCCTTGCCCCACAATGGTATTCCAAAGCCCTCCTTCCTTCCCTCTTTCCTTCTCCCCATCCTGCTGACTGAACTTGCTCTTGGTCTAGCACATCATTGTAGGCAATCTGTGTCCCTGGGTTTCCTCTTCCAGGGCTCTTGGGCTTTTACATCCTCTTTGAAAGTTCCACCCCTATTAAAGGGTTATCCATTGTGAAGCATCACGACACAGTCTTATTTTCATGACAGAACTCCTTCCAGGGAATGGGAAATAATGTCTGGTCAGTGGAAACTTGTTTCACCTTTGGAGAATCGATTCCTCCCTTTCTGAGATGCCAGCTCAGGCCTATCTCCCTGGGATACCATCCCACCCAAGCATGTGTGCTCCTGAGCCCCCAGACTTGGTCCGGCGTTTGTGTTGTTTCTCTGTACCTTCCTTTTGGCCCTGCCCTTCTGAGCCATCTTGCAAACTCCCCTACTTAGAAATTCCAGGTCTGCCACTCTAAGAGTGGTGGCTGGAGGCACGGTTAATAGTGCAGGGTTTTATCCTGGCCCTGCCTTGAACTAGTTGCGTGACTTTGGGCAGTGACTTCAGCTTTTGGTGCCTCTGATTTTTCATTTGTAAAGTGGAGATAAGAGCAGAACTGGCCTCAGAAGGGTGTTATGCTGTTCTAAATGTGTAAATACACGAGAGACACTTCAAAGTTACCTGGCATATTGGGAGAGCGCCATGAAAGTTAGCTATTGATCTCAACTCCAAGAGTCCCAACCCAAAAAGGTTATGTCAACCCAAAGGGTCTCTGTGGCCTCTCTTTGCTTCCCTCACTCTTTCCTCAAGAGCCGAGTCTTCCTCTGACCACATCCTAGCAAACCTGGGAAGTCACCTCTCTGACTCTGGGTTCACTCTGAGCCAAAGTCACCTTGAATTGCTTCTCCTTTGACCTTCTTACCCCCAGACTGTAGATCTCGTCTGGATGGAGACCTCTTCTTCCCTTCATCTCTGCCTCCCCAGCGTTCTTTGCAAATGGCTCTGCTGAGTGTAACTGCTCAAGAAATAGTTCATTTTGGCTTAATAATGTTGGCTCTAGTTCTTTCTTAGGATGGTGGGGACATTTTAAACTTTGGCCCCCAAGAGGCTATGGGTACTGGCTTCTGTCTCCTCAGAGTTACTTGGCTATTCTTCATTTGGTCTCCCGTCCAAGGGATGATAATGAGTGAGCCATAAATTGAGGTGGTCCACCATCTGGCAAGGCCAGGCAGCCCCTTTTCAGTTTAAGGAACTATGAGAATTGAGCCCACATCAGTCTTCTGGAGGTGGGAGCTGCCATCTCCAAATTTTGAAATGTGTGCTCTTTCCTCCTCCAAACGCTAAGCTTTTCTATGCCATGCTGGCTCTCCAGCAAAGCCCTCAGCCGTGTGTTTTGTTGGGGTTATTTTTTAGCTTTCATTAAGCCACATGCATTCCTGCTTATGTAATCATCCGAGAACTATATGAGCAAGACTGAGACTCACCACTGACACGCTGCTTGGTACTTATCAGCTTTATAACTGATGACCAGGCTTCAGAATCATGACAGTTTGGCTGCCCCACAATTGCTCCGTTTAATATAACTGATTTCTCAAGAAGCAAATGCCTCTGCTGGCTTTGTCAGTGGTATGGAGGCAAGAATGAGCTAGAATGTAGGGTTAAAAGAAACAACTAAGTTCTAAATGCCCCATCCTGGGCCTCTTTGGCCAAAGGTCAAAACTTGGTTCCCAGAAGGCAGAATTTGGGAATCCTGCACAACGCTTCTATGAGTCATTAAACGCGAGCACTTTTCAGCAACGCCTATCTTCTCTAGTTTGCCACAGTCTTTACCGTTCCCTTTTGTTTTACATCTGGTCTTCTCCGTTCATTTCTTTTGACCTGCTTGGTCCCTGAAGACAACTAAAACACGTAAGGCTTCCTCTGTAAATACGAAAACTCCTCATCGGGACACAGAACCATGGAGTCGAGAACTGAAAGAGAGTTTGACATTTTCGTTGTAGTCTCACATTTCCAATGGGGGACTCTGAAGTCCAAGAGACATGTCATGAAACCATCCCGAGCCCACACGTAGCTGGTGGCAGCGTCTTAGGTGTTCACAGTCTCAAAATGAAGAAATTCTCATTCATCTGGAAAAGCCCACTTACACCAAAGCACTAGGGAGCGTTGTATATCTTACAGAAGATTTCGAAATGGAGAGAGAAGGGTTTTACGTCTCCGTGTACCACAGTCTTGCTCTTAAGAAGATCCCCCGAGATACATCTTTTCCCCCCAGTCTCACTCCTCTGCGCACTGGCTATGAAGTCTCTCTCCTGCCCCCTCAACTGATCACCAGCTTCTCAAACTCTTGGCTCCAAGCTCCTCAGCTGAGCTTCCTCAGTTATTTCACTTAATGTTATCATTTCATGTTATTTTTGTCACCTAATGTTATTTTCAAGTGTGAGGAGAGATATTTTGTTTGTGCTCAGCAAGAATTTATTTTTGTTTCTCTAAAAACATATGGTCTCTAATCCTCACTACAACTCAGCAATGAGATAGATATTAACTGTACCCCATAAAAAAAAGAGCAGAGATCAGAGAGGTCAAAGCACTTGCCTGAGGTCACACAGCTTGTAAGTGTTGCAGACAGGATTTACTCTGTCCTTGCTCAACTAGTCCTTCTTACCATCTCGGGGACATTGGAAAGCAGGTAGTGGAACTGAGTTAATTGATCTGCTGGCATCAATTCTTGATGACTCTCCCCTTCAATCTTTACTGTGATCTAATAACTCAGATGGCAATTTTGGTTAAACACCCTCTTCTTAAATAGAATTTATCTGCAAGATGCTTTTCCAGACTTAGAAAGAAACTCCTAATGATGTTACCTCCCCACTTTTTCTTTCTCCTCCTCATCTGAGCCTTATTATAATTCAAGCCTATGCATTGCAACTGACAGTGGTCTCTTCTTTTTATTTCTTTAATTATTACTGTCATTTTTAATCCACTGGAAAGTTGAGAGGGAGATTGAATGTCCCAACGACAGACATATTATTGTGAAACTCCAATTGTGACAAATTCACAAGCTTGTAAAAAATACCTTTTCTTTGCTGTACTATTAGCTCAGAGCAGAGAGCGTTAGGGGTCTTTTCTTTTTGGGGGGGCTAATTCAGAGCCATTTTTGGTTATTATACACAAGATGTTTCTCAGCTGAGTGGTCAGATTGTTAAATGTCTTCACCATGGAATGTTCCAGTAATTCAATCCCTCTGGATGGCCTGGAGTGGCTCCAATGTTTTGATTGCGAATACAGGAGGGAAACTGCCGTCCTGGACAGTCTCCCCTTAAATCTTCTTATGGATTAATTTGCTGTGTGGCCTGAAATAGGTCAAAAGGTTTTGGCTCAGGAGTAGAATTCTAGAAATAATCACCCAATAGACACTCTAAATCAATCATAATTAATGCACTTGCCTGGTCCTGTCAGCTGATTCCTGCTAGAGGGTGAAATAAAGAGACCCTTTCTCATACAATTTGAAAAGAGATCAAATCTGTCATTTCATCTCATAATCGAGCCAAATGAGAAAAGAGAGGGGTCAAAGTTCACTGGGTGACCTTATGCAAACCCAATAATGCATAATTCATTTCCCTTTTATGGAATTTATAAGCTGCTGTAAACGAACAGGACAGAATCCTCTGCCCTCCATGGCTTCTACCAAACCGTTCTTGCTTCTTGTGAAATGCCTGCCGAGCCACCCAAACTTTTCAGGAGCCTCTTCTGGCTGAAACTAATCCCCAGGCCTTCGATACGGGCCAGCATTTAATTCATTCTCCCAAGCGTGCGAAGTTAATAACGGAATAAATCACTGGCAGCTCTCTCTGAATGATATAAAACCTGTAATTTATTTATTGAGTGTTACAAATACAGTTAAAACATGTTTTCATGCAAAATGCTTTCCCTCTTTTTAATATTATCGAAAGGAGAATATGGGCTTTGAGTTCTGGAAACAGAGGTTGAAAGACAGTGTGTTTGTCCATTCCATCCAGGTGTAGTGATGTTGGGAAATGGGGTCTCTTCCTAGCCTTGACGTCATTTGGGATGAGAAGGGGTGGGAACAAGGGAAGGTGTGTTTCAGAAAATGTGGCTCCGGCCTCCCGAGCAGCTGTGCTTAAGTTACCAAGCCTTTGGACGGTGCTGGAACAAAACATTTATTTGAAATGCACACGGATCATTCAGAGTTCTCCTCACGAGACTCCTTGATAGCAGGAAACCAGATGCCACTCCTTCTTTTTTAAGTCTGTGTCATCAGATGCCACAAAGTAGCTATTCGTTTTATTTTTGTGGTGACTTCTGAAGGAATCATAGGCTTCTGTATAGTGAAGTTAGCTCAAGATGCCTTCAGAATTTCTAGCAGCTATTGCTTGTTCCTTTGGTCATTGCTACACCAGCCCTTTGGTCTGGATCAAGAGACCTGCTGACCCAGGCGCTTCTCACGTTCTTTGGCACTCACTCTACCTACAAACATTTGTATGTTTGTTGTCAGATACACACATCTTCCAGAACACCATCTGACGCTTTCTATGCTGCTTTTGTGACATTTATTTCTCTGCAACCACTGCTAGGATGAGCTTTCTAAAATATAGATCTGATCTTGTCATTTCCTGCAATTGGAGACTTTGGTGTACTGTGAAGGGGCAAGAATAAATTGTTCCACTTCTTCCAGAGAATAGTATGGCATTAAGTAGCAAAATTGAAATTTTACGTACTCCCCAAGCTCCACTTTTTGTATTTTTTCTTAATTAACAAGTAAATTATTTTGTATATCAGTGAAGATATATGTACTTATAATACATATGATCTGCATTTTAATTTTAGAAACAAATTAAAAGTTCATCAATAGGAGATCATTAAATATAATGTGGTCTTTCCAAAATAATCAGATACTCAGCAGGCATTAAACATGATGTCATAAACCACATGATAAGATGCCCGTGACGTGTTGGTAAGTGAAAAAGCACATCACAATACAGCCTGAGAAGTATAATTCCATTTGTTTTTTTATAAAAAATATCCCTTTCAATAAATGAAGAGGAGAAAAATGAGTACTTTGGAGTTTATCACAGACCAATGTCATGACACCAGGAGAGAATGGACAATGGCACACAGCAATACAGAAAGTTGGTTTAAAACTAGGATGACGGGCTTCCCTGGTGGCACAGTGGTTGAGAATCTGCCTGCCAATGCAGCGGACACGGGTTCGAGCCCTGGCCTGGGAAGATCCCACATGCCGCAGAGCAACTGGGCCCGTGAGCCACAACTACTGAGCTTGCACATCTGGAGCCTGTGCTCCGCAGCAGGGGAGGCCGCGATAGTGAGAGGCCTGTGCATCGCGATGAAGAGTGGCCCCCGCTCACCGCAACTGGAGAAAGCCCTCGCACAGAAGCGAAGACCCAACACAGCCAAAAATTAATTAATTAATTAATTAATTAATTAATTAATTAAAAAAACCCAAAAACAAAAAAAACTAGGATGATATTCCAATGAGTGGGGAGTGGGTTAGGGACTCAAAGTAAATGATGTTGCAATATTTGACAACTCATAAAGAATCCACAAAGGAAAAAAACTATATAAAAATTCCAGGAGCTGTTACAGTGGAGGATTACTGGACTGAATGTCAATATTATGACATAGTATGAGTGTGTTTCAGGTTTGGTAATTGCAATCATTGTTGCTTTTGTTGTGGTCATCCATGTACAATGCTTCGTGTCAGTCTATTTATCTCTTGTAAAAATAAAATACACTGTGTGTGTGTGAAAAAAAAAAAAAAAATTCCAGATTTCAGATGTATCAAGATGGCAGCACAGGAAGATCCTGAACGCACATCCTCCCATGGACACAAGAAATCTATAACTACAAATGGAATAATTCCCTCAAAAAGAGACCTGAAAACTGGATGAACACAGCCTCCATAACAAAGTGTAAAAGGACAGCAGCAAGATGAGTAGGAGAGGCAGTTATGGTCTCGCCATTAAAAAACCGCACCCCCTACCACAGTGATTAACTTTGGGAGGAATCACAGAGGTTCAGATCTTTTCCCCAAGGAGCAAGGGATTCAAGTTCCACATCAGATATCCAAACCCCTAGATCTCGTACAGGAGAGACAAAACTCCAAAACATCTGGCTTTGAAAACCAAGGAGGAATATGTCCAGAAAAACTATAGAACTGCAGGGAACAGAAAACCCACTCTTAAAGGGCTTGCGTGCAGACTCACGTGACCCAAAAACCAGTGCAAAAACACCAGATTAAAAAGCACATGGATCATAGGTGAACAGAACCCACTTACTAATCTTCAAGCATCTGCTGGAGAGGCAGAAACCAGCTGGGATGCTTCCTGTAGATTGAGACACTGGCTGGAGTCATTTCTGCAATCTCAGGTTACCTTGCTAATGCCAGCACAGGTGGGCACCATTTTGGAATTCTCCCTCTAACCTGTCAGTGACAGTGGGAACACTCTGGTGAGAGCCACCCCACTCTTGCCCCTCCACTGGGCTCTGCAGCCAGTTTGGGGGTCAGCCCCGTGCACCAGTGCACATCAGCAGTAGCCATGGCCCTGTCACAACAGGAGCTCACATAGGGGACACACCTGGAACACCAGGCTCTAGTGGTCAGGTGGGATTTCACATCTGAGCCTTATAAGGTATCTCCTAAATAAGGCCACTCCTTAGAGACTGGAGAAAATAGTCAATTTACCTAATATATAGACAAAACACAGAGAATTAGGCAAAATGAGGAGACAAAGGAATATGCTTCAATCAAAAGAACAAGATAAAACCTCAGAAAAAGAACTAAATGAAACAGAGATAAGTAATCTACCCAATAAAAAGTTCAAAGTAATGGCCATACAGATGCTCAATGAACTTGGTAGAAGAATGGATGAACACAGTGAGAACTTCAAAAAAGAGATAAAAAACATAAGAAAATATCAAACAGAAATTAAAACTGAGCCGAGAAATATATTCAGGTGTTCAACAACAGAATGGGTGAGGTAGAAGAGTGAATCAGTGAGCTGGAAGACAAAACTATGGAACTCACCCACACAGAGCAGCAAAAAAAAAAAAAAAATTTAAAAAAGTGAAGATGTCTTAAGGGACTTTTGGGACAACACCAAGCATTATAGGGGTCCAAGGGGGAAGAGAGAAAGAAAAGGCAAGAAAAATTATTTGAAGAAATAGTGGCTGAAAACTTCTCTAATCTGGGGAAGGAAACAAATATCCAGGTCCAGGAAGCCCAGAGAGTTCCAAAGAAGATAAACTCAAAGAGACACACACCAAGATACATTATAATTAAAATGGTAAAAGTTAAGGATACAGGTAAAATCCTAAAAGCAGCAAGAGAAAAACAACTTGTTATGCACCAGGGGAAAGCCCATAAGGCTATCAGATTTTTCGGCAGAAACTTTACAGGACAGAAGGAAGTGACATGACATATTCAAAGTGTGAAGGGAAAAAAACAAAACAAACAAACAAACAAAAACCTCTAACCAAGATTCCCTACCCAGCAAGGTTATCATTCAGAATTGAAGGAGAGATCAAGAGTTTCCCAGATATGCAAAAGCTAAAGGAGTTCATCACCACTAAAATGGCACTACAAGAAATATTAAAGGGATTTCTTTAAGCTGGAAAAAGGGCACTAGTTAACAATAAGAAAACATACACAAGTAAAAATCTCAGTGGAAAGGGTAGATATAATCACTTGTAAAGCAGGCATGAAGGTTAAAAGAAAAAAGTAGTAAAAATAACGAAAAGTACAAAAGTTAGTTAGGGATGCATAAAGTAGAAAGATATGAAATGTATCATCAAAAGTATATATAAAACATAGGAAGGGGAGTAAAAAGATAAAGCTTTGGAATGGGTTCAAACTTAAGTTGCTACCAACTTGAAACAGGCTACCAGTTACATAGGATGCTAAATGTGAATCTCATGGTAACTACAAGGAAAAAACATTATTGAAAAGACAAGAAGTAACAAACGTTGGAGAGGATGCGGAGAAAGTGAACCCTTGTATGCTGTTGGTGGGACTGTAAATTGGTATAGCCACTATGAAAAGCAGTATTGAGATTCCTTAAAAAATTAAAAATAGAAGTATCATATGATTTGGCAGTTCCAATCTTGGGCATTTATCTGAAGAATATGAAAACACTAATTAGAAAAGATATATAAACCCCTATGTTCATTGTAGCGTTACTTATAATAGCCAAGGTATAGCAACAAAGTAAGTGTCCATTGAGGGATGAATGAACAAAGAAGACGTGGTACGTCTATGCAATGGAATACTACTCAGCCATAAAAAGAATGAAATCCTGCCTTTTGCAACAACATGGATGGAACTTGAAGGTATTATGCTAAGTGAAATAAGTCAGACAAAGACAAATACTGTACGATTTCACAGATATATGGAATCTAAAAACAAAGCAAAACAAAGCAAATGAATAAACAAAAGCAAACTCATAGATTTTGAGATCAGATTATTGGTTACCAGAGGGGAAGAGTGTTGGGGGAATGGGGGAATGGGGGAATGGGTGAAGCGGTTCAACTTTATGATGGTGGTGATTACTTTGTAGTGTATATAGATGTCGGCTTATAATGCTCTGCACCAGAAAATTATATATAAAAAATTCCAGATAAAAATATAAAATCCTAATATGAAAAGCATATGTATTCTGTGTATATTTTATATGCATGTGCATGCACACATGTACACATACACAAACAGGTAGATTTGCCAGCATTGAAATAAAAATCTTCAATATGACATGAAACACAAAAATGAAATGACAAATGATAGACTGGGGAAATATATTTTCAATGAATATCATCAACAGATGACAGATAAAATCATAAGAAAAATACATTAACTCAATAGAGAAAAATAAACCACAAAGGCTATGTATTGTCATTTCATAGAAGAGGAAATTCAAAAGGCCAATCAACACATGAAAAGAAGCTCAACATTCTTAATAAAACAGGAAGTGCAAATTTAAAAGCATCAAGTTACCATTTCACACTCATCCAAATGACAAAAATTATAAAGCCTGACAGTACCAAGTGGTGGTGAATATACGGAGAGACAGGAACTCTTACACACCACTGATCAGAATTGCTCCACATTATTTAGCAATTTGGAAATAGCCACTAATGTTGAAGATAAGTACAGACTACAACCCAGCAGTTCCATCTGTTGGTACATATCTTAAAGAGATTCATACAGATGCACAAGGAGACAAGAACTAAGATATTCATGGTTAATGAGAGTAAAGAAATAAAAAGATCTTAAATGTCCATCAACAGTGTACTAGATCTACAGCAGTGGTGTTTACACCATGGAAACACAGGCTCTAGTTCAAATCCAGGCTATGCCATTTACTAACAGTGCAATGAAGAACTTAGCTGCTCTGTGCCTTACATTTCTCATCTGTAAACAGGAACAATAAATGTATAGTGTATATATACACTATAGTGTATATATAGGTATATATATATATATATATATATATACACACACACACATATATATAGTGTATATAGTTTATATGTATACATATATATAGTGTATATATATGTGTATATATATAATGTATAGTGTATATATGTGTGTGTGTGTATATATATATATACGTATATATATACACTAGATACTATATGCTCTGATATATATATAAATCTTAATGAGGATTAATGGGTTAAGTATATAAAACATTTAGAACAATGCGTGACACATAGTCTTATGTATTATTTACTATTATCATTATAGAATAATCAAAGAAAAAATAAAACCACCAGATCTTCATGCATCAACATGGTTAAATATCAGAAACTCAGTGTTGAGAGCAAAAAGCAATTTGTAAGCTGATACATATTGCATGGTACAGTAGCAAAACGTCTATGTCATCTTTGAAAAAGCACATAAAACAGCATTATTTCTTGCTATGGCAATATTTGTAAAATAAAAGTATCAGAATATACATAGACAATTTCAGTTCTGTGCTCAGTTCTGGATAGAAATCGGCTAAATAAGAAAGGGTACTGTCATAAGCACAGCTGTATTATTTTATTTCCTCTGAAAAAAATCTGAAGCAAAAAAATTCTTAAAAATTGTAAAATTTGGGTAGTGAGCATACAGGAGCCTAAGTTATTTTCCAAACTTTTTTTTAAGTTCAACTTCTTTGTTTTGAAACAATTATAGATTCACATTCAGTTGTAAGAAACAGTATAGCGATATCCCATGGATTCTTTTGGCTTTTTTTTTAAACTCAGCATAATGCTCTAGAGATTCATGCAGGTTGTTGACTGCATCACTAGCTCATTTTTATTGCTGAGTAGTATTCCATGGTATGGCTGTATCAGTGTTTGTTTAACCATTCACCCAGTGAAGCATATTTGGGTTGTTTCGGGTTTTGGATGTTATGAATAAAGCTGCTATAAACATTATATACAGGTTTTTGTGTGAACATAAGTATTTATTAATCTTGGAAAAGTGTGCAGGAGTGCAATTACCGGTCATATGATATTTGCATGTTTAGCTTTTTTAAGGAACTACCAAACTGTTTTTCAGAGTCATTTCACATTTCCACCACCAATATATGAGTGATTTAGTTTTTCCGCTTCCTCACTAGTATTTGGTGTTGTCACTCTTATTTTATGTGATATTGTGATTTATAATAAGAAATATTTAGTTGGTCTTTGTCCCCATTTCTGGCACAGAGCTCCTAAAATTCTTGGAATTTCCTAAGTGATGAGAGTGACCAAGGTGTCCCTTGTTATGTTAGTGAGGTGACTTTCGGACCACACCTAAGGATGGGAACTCATTGCCAGGAGAATCAACCATGTAATTAGAGGGTTGGAATTTTCAGTCCCAACCCCTGACCCTGAGGGAGGGGAGAGAGACCAGAGGTTGAATCATCACCAATGACTGATGATTTTACATTTAACTGTGTGATCCATTGTTTTCTTGAATTTTTAATTTTTTATTGAGATAGAATTCACAGACCATAAAATTCACTGCTTTAGAGTGTACAATTTAGTAGTTTTTAGTATGTTCACAAGATTGTGCAACCTCTACCACCACCTAGTTTCAGAACATTTTCATCACTCCAAAATGAGACCTCATACCCACTAGCAGTCAGCCCCCATTCTCCTCCCCTCTGCCACCCCCTGGCCACCACTAATCTGCTTTCTGTCTCTATGGATTTGCCTATTCTGAACATTTCATACAAATGGAATCATCCAATATATGACCTTTTGTATCTGTCATCCTTCAGGATGCTGGTTTGTTATTGTTAGATGAGGGTAGGGGTCCAGGTTCTCCATTTGGCCACCATTGACCTCTGAGCCTATATGTGCGTGTGTGCGTGGGGACTCCCAGTGACTACCGGATGGGAGTGGCAGTTCCAGCTCTTTTCTAGACCTTCGCTGATAACCTCTATGGCTGGGGGGGGTGACAGTGCCTTGTTATTGCTTCCCACACGGTCTCCACTGACATCGCACTGGAGCAGGTTGGCCTCCTTACAGCAGCAACGCAGCGGGAAAAGTCCTGACTCTCCACTAGGCCTCTTCTGATACCATCCCAGAGGGGAATGTTCCTTTATTGCTGAGTAAAGAAATAAGTTCAAGTTCTCTGTGTGGTCCCCACTGACGTTGTGGTGGGGCAGGGAGAGTGCAGCTCCTTACCCCCTGGCAAGGATGAAAGTTCTGGCTCCCTGCTTGGTATTCTCTGACATCACCCCTGCAGGAGTATTGGGGTGCCTCATTCCAGCCGCCTAAGTGCCTTATTTGGCCTTTGCTGGGTGGAGTGGGACCAAGTTTTATTTTTTTGCTTTTTGTTTTTTGTTTGTTTGTTTGTTTCTGTAGTGTTTGGTTCGAGTAGAGTGGTTATTCTCTAAAAGTTTTTCTGTCTTATAGGCTGCCCCTTTCCTGATCCCTTGGCTAGAGAGAGCAATTTTGTTTGATCTGTACCATTGACGATTCAAGTGTGCGAACTTCTCCAGCTTCGAGTCTGGGATGTATAAAGGCAACAAGAAAGCCCAGGGAACTCATCACTCTGTTGTTCCCTGGGTCCCAAAGTCTCTAGCCAGTCTGCCTTTTCCTTTCTATCTTTTACAGTCCTCTTATGTTGGTTTTATATATAATGTCTGAGGTTTTTTTAGTTGTACTGTCAGGAGGAATTGGGGATAGTACGTCCATGCTATCTTCCTTGAAGGAGAAAATGGTCAACCTTTACAAAAATATCTTTCAAATATTTTATGATTAAAATAAGTTCTTAAAAATGAATAGGAATTTGGAGGAGGGGGAGTTACCTACTAGGTGGGGAAAAAACAGTGAATATGATGAAGGTAGAGAAAAAGGCTGAGTCACAGAGCCAGCGACAGAAAAACACATGAAAGACGGAACTGGTGAAGAGTTTCCAGTAATAGAAACTGACAAAGTAAGAACCATTTAAAGCATGGCTGGATTTTGAAGACTTGGGGAATACACGAAGAATGTCCTTTAACGGATCGCCTCCACGGCAGAAACATGGACATCCCCTTGCCCTTTAGGATGGACTTTAACCTCTCTTCTCACCCTTTTGGAGTAACAAAAAATGACAGAAATAGCTGAATTCATCGTATTATTTGAGGGTGACCCCTCCTCGCCCCAGAGGTCAAGCCTTGGCTTGCCCGTCTGATTAGGACATTCCATAATTTTTGAAGGAACTTATCTCCAGGCCCTTTCCATTAATTAGTCCAGCACTAGCAGGTCCTTGAAGAGGAAAAACCAGTGCTGAGGGCTCTCAAATCCCTCGGTGGAGATTAGGAAGCAAGATAAGGAAGGGAAGCTTTTAACAACATGACAGTCATCCAGCCAGCCCCAGAGAGGCAGCCGTCTGAAATCTGAGAGGAGCCAAGCTGCATGAGAAAAGCAAACAAACAAAAATACCTCTGTGACGCTTGGATTTTATAAAGCGCAAATATCTGGTGTTTAATCTGCCCGGCCAGGCCAGACAGGACAGTGTTAAATCGCCTTCTATTCTTGGGCCAACTTAACCTGTTATTGCTAAGCCTGCCTTCATGGGAGTCTTTGAAATCAGATCTGGATGCATAAGGAAGTTATACTGGCCTATATTTGGTGAACTCTGAATCAATGGAAGGGGCTTAAGGTTAAGTGAATCTATCTCAAACTGGGTGAGCTCTAGGAGAACCTCTACCAGCTGAACAGTGCAGGGAGAGGACTCTTCAAAGTCTGTGGAGGTCAAACCGGTGGCATCTCTGAGACCAAGCCCTTTCTACTTTCCATGGATTCAAGGACGTGATCACCAACAAGGACCTACTGTATAGCAAAGGGAACTCTACTCAATATTCTGTGATAACTTACATGAGAAAAGAATCTGAAAAAGAATGACTATATGTATATGTATAACTGAGTCACCTTGCTGTACACCTGAAACTAACACAAAATTGTAAATCAACTATATTCCAATACAATTAAAAAAAAAAAAAAAGGAGGTGCTGTGGGACAATGGTGAAGCCCACGGCCTTGGACACACTCAACTTCTGCCATTGACCAGCTGGGTGACATTGGGGATTGACTCTGTCCCTCCAGCTTCAGTTTCCTCTTCCCTAAAATGGAAAATAATAGTGGAATCGATCTCACAGTTTCGTGGTGAAGATTACATGGGAAGTGTCCAATGAACGGTAGTGGCTATTATTTTGAACACCATTGGTCTAATAGAATATTCACAGAAAACTGGAAAGAACCTTTCAGAACTGAGAAAGGGTTCCTTCTCATTTTAGAGAAGGGATAGCTGAGACTCAAAGATAATTGCCTATGACCCTCTCAAGGTCACCTGGCTGGTTAGAGGCTGAGCTGCTCCAACCATACCAATCTTCTCATCCCTGGGGTCCCCTCCTCCGTGTTTTCAATTTCCCCCTCAAGTCTAGGTTATAGTTTGACCTGATGAACATGTTACCAGACTTTTAAAGAGACGTTTTTTAAATACATATTCAAGAAAGTATACCAAATGAAAAACAAACACAAAAGTAAAAAACAGTATCACACAATAAAAAAGACCATTGAAAGAAGAGATCCAGATGCAAACGCCCAAGCAAAGGGACATGTGTGGGTCATAATCACACTGTGCATAATATCAGCGTCTTCTCTGTCTCATGAGGTGAGGGATCCCAAGTGCATTCTAATGCATGTTTTATTTCTCCATTGATTTTAATTAAAGGGATATTGTCAAGGTTGCTAGGCATAAATATTGACCGATTTTGACACTACAATCATCCCAGAGGGTCAGGCTTGCTTGTTCAAGGTTTTTGTATCTCTTTGGGCTCTTCACACTTCCTTTTTGCTGTGTTGGAAATATCAAAACTAGAGCTATTAGGACATGCCTGAGATATAACACAGGTTGAAAAAAAAAAGAAAGAAGGAAAGGTCTGGTAATTTGGAATCAGAACTCACAATGGGATCTTGGGCCTTGACTAAGCCAGAATGGCTGCAATCATGGTAAAATTTACTAAATAAAGGATCTGATTCATCAGTCAATTTGTTCAGTGTATGTACATGCTTATGTATCTTCAAAAACCCATCCTGATGTTACTAATGCTTTTAATAAAACGAAGTGATGTGCTCTTTTCAAAGATGATTTTACTGTCAGAGATTCCTGCAGCCCAACACCCCCAACTTCCCCGACCTGAAGCCCGAGTTCCTTAGTGATTTCTAAGCGATCCCAACTCCCAGAGAGCAGGTTGCTATCTAGGGGCCAGGAAGCCTCGAGATGGTGCTGGCACTCCAGGGTTAATTCTACAAAGTCCAAAGCCGCAGGAGGTTCCCCCAGCACTACGGCAGGAGGAGGTGGCCTGCAGGAAGAAGTGGTGTGAAATGCATTAGGAAGGTGCTCAGCAAAGAGCAATTGCCTTTTTCTCGTTGATAGTAGAAAATCAATACGGTTGTTTTCTGTTCAGTTTTCAAGGGCACAAGTGGCTGCTACTTCGGGCTGGAGAAGTTCATAGGGTGGTGAACGAAATGTCAGTGGTGACTGAGCAGTTCGAGCACAATTGACATCCCTCTGCTATAAGTCTACCCTATGTGAACCGGGAGCCGCGGGGGGAAAAGTGAAGCGTCCCCAGGCGTGGGGAGCAGGGGGGCTGACTCATCAAGCTGCAGAGGAAACCGTGGAAAGGGGTGACACGTGGTTACCCCCCTTGGTTGGGACAGCTAACGTGAGGGAGGCAGAGAAACTCTCTGGTCAGCAGAGGGGCAGCCCAGAAACTGAGACAACACCAGATTCCCTAAGACTGATCTCTTTTCCTGCTCTGGTTTTGCAGCAAGGGACTTTTCCTCTCTTGGCACTGTCTGGCCTTCAGATATAGTCTTTTCCTCTTTCCTCCCCAGATGACCTTCCTTTTCGCATCCTCTCCACATCCTTTCTCTAGCTCCCCTTCCTAAGTAGCTGAACTGAGGAAAGTTGAGGTCATTCCTCAGCATCTCATGGTGGTAAAGAGGCAGATTCTGGATTCAGATCCAGGGTTCAAATCCTGGACTGGGCATTTATTGGGAAAGTTTCTCAAACGTCTCCCCAGCCTCAGTTTCTTCAACTGTAAAAGTAGGTGCTAGCTGCCCTCACCTCCTAAAATGGTTGGAAGAATTAAACCAGATTATGCACATGGAGAGTCTCAGGCATCGTAGTGTTTCAACTTCTTCTCTTCCAATAAATGGGCCTTCCTGGTTTTATTAATAGCCCCCATCTCCAAGCACACCTCTCTCATCTGTAAAATAATAAGCTGATGTGTTAACTTAGATGGAAAGGTTGAGAAGAGCCCCCTCCCCAAGTGGACTTCATGGGTCGCAAAGAACTATCAGCTTATTACATCATTTAACCTTCTCATAAACCATAAGAGGAAGGCAAGGACAGGGTATGTCAGACCTCAGAGGTGTTCTAATACCCACAGTTCCTGACTCCAAAGTGACAACTCTAATTATGGGGTCTCAGTGGATGTGGCAGTCAAGTGTGGAAGATGTTTGGGACATGAGAGGGGTTTCTAAGACCCCTCAGATCATGTTATACAGAAATGTCTGTACTGCCTACAATAAGTCAGGCTGGTTCTCATTGGAAAAAATGGAATTTCCCACTTTAAGCTATAAGTTTAGTCAATAGTTATATATGGTGCTAGTCAGGATAGACTAATGGCTTGCACCAAGCTATAGTCCAATACCTGTGGCTTAAGACATAAATGTATACATCTTGCTTGTATCAGAGTCCCATGAGGGTGGGGCTGGGGGCAGGGCTCTCCTCCATGCAGTCATTCAGGGACCCAGGCCCTTTCCCACTCATGGCTCCTCCCTCCCCTATATCCTCAGAGTCCTCTCCATTTATTGGTGAGGGGAGCAAGAATAAAAATTTGCAGAAAGTGATTTTATGGGCCAGGACTGGAAGTAACGCATTCACTTCCGCTCACATTCCAATGACCAGAACTCAGACGCTGGGCTGCCTCCAACTGCAAAGGGGGCTGGGAAATCAATCCACCTGGGTGCCCAGGAGAACAAAAGAAATAGTCTGGTGAATCACTAGCCAGTGTCTGCCATACAAACCAACATTATAATTCTTATTTTTCAGTGGGGGGTGACTGATCTTGTCCTTTTAGGGAGGAGTTTGGAAAAGCCAAAGGGTCACAGTTGAAGTATAGCGATGGGACTAGGGTAAAGAGAATGAGGCATCCAGGGTACAAAATTTAAGGAGACACTCACTGTCAGGGTCCCGCAAGTGCAAGGTGGGTGCCTGAGGGTGAGCACCTCTTTAAATGTCATGCCCTAGGCATTTCCCTAATCTTACCCTCCTAATGGCCTCGTTTTAGTAACATTTTCAGGTTAATCTATTGGTCTTCTCCTTAAAATTTTTTTTCTACATTGATTATGACCTTTCATTTCTATACATTTTCATAATTTTGCTAAAACACATTCCCGGACAATCTTCTGACTATTACGGGATTAATCACTCATTTAGTTTTCCTTTCCACTCTTGCTGCTAGAAGATGAAACCAGTTTCTTTGGTTCCTCACCCATCTCAGCAGTTAACACAAAACCAGCCACATAGGAGGCGCTCGCACAATAGACTTGGGCTAAAAGAAGGTGGCAACAAATAGTCTTTATGTCTCCAGATTGACCAACAGTTACATAAATCTTTTGCTCTGACGCTTGCACGTTTCTATAGGCAACAGGTCAACAGAATTTGCCTGAGCAGATGAAGTAAGTATGTCTCGGATGGGTTGGACAACAAAGGCAGGTAGGGGTATGTTTTTTCTTCTCCAAGTGTGATGATTGACAACATATCCACATGGGAACATACACACATGTATATATGCAAACATGTTTTTACCCAGAAGCATAAATAGATTTCTGCATATGTTATAAAATTAAGTGATAGCCAACATTCAAATTTGATGGCCTTCGGGGTCTCTCCAAATCCAAGATAAAAGGTTTGCTGGGTCTCATGGAAAGCCTCTAGAAATAAAATATAGTGAAAAGCAGAAGTTCAAAGTCATCCGGATATAACTCTTTCTTCCTTCCTTAAACATTTTCCTATGCATGTGAATGTCTCCTCCATCATCTGACCCTCCACCATAGCATTTTGGAAAGGAGAAATAGACTGAAAAGGCCAACCTCAGATGAAAATGAGGACATCCTCTTCAAAAGCAATCTAAGGCAGAATCCCATGGCCAAAGCTTTTCTGATGTCTCCTTCCCTTATCAAGGCATTGTAATTTAGTCAGCTAAGAAAACTCCTGAACAGTTTCCTTAACTTCTGTGTCTTGGAAGCATTTCCATTTTTTTTTTTTTTTTTCTTGTTGGTTGTGGGGAATGAGAGGGCATATCTTTGTCTTTTCTGCAAACCCAATTTTCCATGACTAAGAAAAGGGACAGCAAAGGGCTCATCGAAATAGATAAAATGCCCCATCAAATAGCTCTAATAAAACAGTACCTTGATGGTTCTTGAGAATATGGATCAGAAGCATATGGGCCCAATTTCCCTTGGAAAAATCTATTGGGAAAAAGAAAACCAAGCAGTGTGGGTCAAGTGTCTCAAGTATTTTATCCCGCTTCCAGTTCTGAAATGTAGTTCTAACTCTTTGTCAGTTAGGAAAGCCAACTGGAGTTGATCCTGGCTCTGGGTCCAGATTAAATTTTAACTCTCAAGGAGTCCAGAAAAATAAATTGGGGAGGGAGTTGCCTGGTGTTCCAGTGGTTAGGACCCTGGGCGCTTTCACTGCTGTGGTCCCAGTTCAATCCCTGGTCAGGGAACTAATATCCTGCAAGCTGTGCGGCATGACCAAAAAAAAGGAAAAGAAAAATAATTGGGAAACCCAAAAGGGTGCTAGTCTAGCTACAAGACATCTAAAAAAAAAAAAAAAACTCACTGCGTTTTTACCTCCAAATGCAAGAACTTCGTCTTGGGGGTGGGAGGAGAGGAGAAGGGTTATAGAAAGGACTCAGATTCTCCAGCTTGTAACCTCTTATACTAAACCTTCCATCTTCAAATGTCATCAGCTCTGAAATGATCACTAATCTTCACTGTACCTCTTGCAATTGCCAACCATTCCTTTGTTTGGTGTCAATTAGATAGGAAAGAACTTTCAATAATTCAATAGTTCTGTATTAAAGGGCAGCTCAACTGCTCATAACTTATCTCTGTGGTTATCAATTGTTTTTATGGAACAGCCAAGGGAAGATCATTTGGCTAACTCACCAGTCATCCATCAGGGCTCAAATTCATCTGAGTAAATGTAGAGTTATGATTTAATTACCGAAAGGTTGGGTTCAAATACAAGGGAATGAGACTTGTTTATAGAATGATGGCTTGTTTTTCTCGGTTACTAATCATGAGCTTAATTTTTAATGGAAGAGCATTGCTAGCATAATTAACACCCAATTTACGTGTGCCTCCATAGAACCAATTAATTAAATTTTATTGATGTCTAGTTGCTCTTTAAAATGCTTTCCAAATGCCTCCAAATTGATTTTAAACTGTTGATAGTGGAAGTCAGTTTACACTTTTCTTGGGTTTATGAAATACTAAACTCTTCATTCATTAAAATATGCTTTATTTACTAGAGGCATCCATAACTTGCTAAGGATATTAGGGATGGAGTGCACAGTGTGATCTGATGGCAATGTAAGTTGGATCAGTCTTAGAAATAAATGCTACAGGATGTGGGGACCACAGTTAGGTAGCCCCAATGATCTGGAAATGAAGAAAGTAAGAGTACCTTCTAAAATCAGAGGAGAGGTAAACAAAGTCAGCTGAAAGAGACAAAAAAAGCTTCCAGAACAGCAGAATGAGATGGTAACTTGAAGGGGATGATAGCACATCTAAAGAAAGAGGATGTTACTCCTAGAAGATTGATGAGCGTTCACTTGGACGGGATGTTACTCCTGTCCAAGTGAATGCTTGTACAGGAGTGTCCTTGAGTGTAATTTAGTGCTGCAGAGACATACAAACTCAGCAGAGATAAACTTTGGATATTTTGACTTTTCAGCTCCTCTGGAATGACAATCATTACTACAAACTGAAAATCTCCGGCAGTCTTAATCTGATACCAATACGTGTTAAATTCAGGAAAGTCCTCCTCTTCTTCTCACTAAGAAGTCTTCTGAATATGACATGGCTTCCGTACCTATCCACACAATGATTTAAAAAGAGAGGGAATGAGCTGTCCATAGGACTTGAAGTGCTTTTATCTCTGTGATGGTGAATTTACACGGTAAATCCATCAAAACATTTGGATCACATTAAGCTCAACTAGATGGAAGGAATGGCCAGGGGTCCTTGACAGGCTTTCTCTTGTGAACCCTCCAGAAACAGAGCCTTAAAATATCTCTCAGATCTGATCATTTTCCTCCTCCTCCAGCCTTTATCAAGTTGCCTTCATGTCTTGGCCTGGGCTACTGCAGTAGCTCTCTGATAGCTTCACTCACCTGTAGTCTGGACCCCTCCAATCTGTTGTGTACACTGTGGGTGAAATATGTGAATGGCTGTCATGCCTCCTGCCCACACAACACACACACACAGGCACACAATGAATACTTCAATAACTTCTACGCTCAGGTTAAGGACAGACTTTCTCAACATGCCAACAGGGCCCTATATGGTCAGGCCACTATCCGACCATGAAGCCTCACCTCCATATCACACACCCCTTGGTCTTTCTGCTCCAGCCATACTGCTCTTCTGTTCCTTGTGCAAAACAATCCCCCTTATTCCTGTGGGGCTAATCAAGCTGTAATTTCTTTTTAATGTTATGATCAAGACTCCCATACAAATACAGAATGAGCAGGTGCAAAGGTTTCTTTAGCTCCCTAAGGAAGGAACTAATAAGATGGTAAAACTGGCTGAAAGAGCATTTGAGAAGCTGAGTTTTTATAGGTACTGGCAAAAGAATGATGGAATAAAATTGTGAGTTGAGATACAAAAGTAGTTAATGGGGGCTTGGAGAGGGATGGATTGGGAAGTTGGGATTAGCAGATGCAAGCTATTATATGTAGAATAGATAAACCGAAAGGTCCCACTGTATAGCACAGGGAACTATATTCAATATCTTGTGATAAACCATAAGGGAAAAGAATATGAAAAAGAATGTGTATATATGTATAACTGAATCACTTTGCTGTACAGCAGAAACTAACACAACATTGTAAATCAACTCTACTTGAATAAAATACCTTTTTTAAAAAGTGGTTAATGGACTCTAAGGCAATGAAACCATAATCTTTAGGTTCTATTTTCCTACAAGCAGAAATCATTTGCATCTCTCCAGACAAAAATATCTCCAAGTTAACTGTAACTTCCCAGAGTCTGGGCCCTAATCAATAGCAAAGAATATGGCAAAAAAAGGTAGATTCTCCTAGAATAGGGGTTGGCAAACCATGGCCTGTGGGCCAAGTAAAGCTCATGGCCTTTTTTTTTTTTTTTTTTTTGTACAACTTAAGAGCTAAGAATGTTTTTTTACATTTTTAATGGGTTGAAAAACAGAGAAGAATATGTCACAGACAATATATATGAGCCAGTCTCAAAATAAAGCTTAAAATATTTGCTATCTGGGCCTTCACAGAAAATGTTTGCTAGTCTGTTCCAGAGAATTAAATAATCTTCAGGTGAGTCTTTTAGACAATATTCCATTATGACCTTGAAAAGATCAGCAGCCCTTTTTGCCTAATTTCCAAGTTTGGGGATCTTTTAAAAATAAGGTTTGCAATGTTAATCTTTGCCTGGAATGTTCTCTCTCTCTCTCTGTCTTTAGAGTCCTTTCCTCAATGAAGTCTTCTGTGACTTGCCAGATTGGGCCATATCCTTCTATTTTTAGGATCTCTTTGTTCCATCCACCTTCCTGTAGTGGCCCATGTCTTTGTTACAATTCTGTTTGTGCGACTATTTGATGAATATCCTTCTACAAGTATATCATCTCCATGAAGATAATGACAATGTCTGCTCTGTTTTCAGTTGTGTCTCCACTACCCAGCACAGTGTCGGGCTCTTAGTAAGTAGATATTTAATAAGTATGTGTTAAATAGGTGAACGAATTATTCTCATGGACCAAATTAGCGTTCTGGTGTGTACCTCAACTGTGTTTATGTGTTATAGTGAGGATGAAGTGGTTTCTCACTGTTTTTTTTTTAGGTTGTACCGCGCTGCTGGTGGGACCTTAGTTCCTAGACCAGGGACGGAAACCAAGCCCTTGGCAGTGAAAGTGCGGAGTCCTCACCACTGGACTGCCAGGGAATTCCCGAGTTTCTCACTCTTTAGGACCCATAGACATGAATGACTGTGATTCTTTGGGCTTTGGAAATAGAAGATTAGACACAGGGGACATTGAGAAACAATCAAGACTCTCCCCTCCCCCACCCCCGTGGCTCTTTGCCCAATGCCAACCATCTTCACTTGGCTTGGGTAACTAGTCGTTTTTTCCTGAAAATGACTGATTGCTTAAATGGTAAAGGCAAGAGCTGGTCTGGGATCACATCAAGGGAACTTTAGTGATGTAATCACTGCTGACACCTAGTAAAAGGGGGCAACACTCTGTATTCAGCTGTGACTACTCAGTATTATTCGATATGCTAAGCACTGGGATTAAAATAAAAATAGCACATGGTAATATGGAGATTTCCATGAGTTGCCCAACAACAGGGACAAGTTTGTATGAGTTTTCTGGTCTCAGGGTAAAGCTGATGCTTGTTAAAATGTATCACTTCACTTACAAGATTATTTGGAATTTAGTGTAAAGCTACAGGAATATAAATAGGTTGGCTTTGGCTTAGCACGAGGTGAGCATCTGAACTTTATTCATATTTGGTGACTTACGAGTTTTATTTGAACTTACTTTGGTGAAGTCAGAACCCAATGAAATTTGGTAAGCTTATGGGATTTGGAGGTGGGAGGTCTCCTGAGAAATACTGTGGCTTAAATGGCCAGCTCTTCCTGGAGATGGGAAGCAAACGGCATCACCAGAAACTTCTCTGTGGAGTGAAGTAGCTGGAATACAGAATCGAGACCCCCAAGTCCTTGGAAAATATCCTTGAGGACTGAGTTCAGTTGCTATGTTCAGTGGTTGACCAAAGGCCAAAAAAGGCCCAGCCTGTTTGCATGACTCAGTCATAGGCATTAATTCCAAAACACAACACTAAAGTGAAACTATAATGGGAAAAGCATACAATTTGTAGCATGACAGATCTAGGTTTTATTCTGCTTCTTACACTGTGATATTGGACAAGATACTTAACCTCTGAGCTTTGGGTTTACTATTCATAAAGTAGATATGGTCATATCATCATTGCAGTATCATTGCTAGGATTTATGGGGAAAAAGATTTAAGACACCTAGCAAGAGTGCCTGACCCTTAGTGGGTACTGAATGAGAATAGCCTTTTTGTTTTGCTCTTATTATGTGTTCAACCTTGTACTACTTACTTTACTTAATGTGAAAAATAAATTGAAATATGAGGTGAGAATAGCAACTTGACAATAAAACTATGTCAATGGGTCTTATGGACAGGATGATGGCAGAGCTGAAATTTAAACTCAAGCTTCAAAGCCATGCCTTTTCCACTGCACCACACAGCCCCTTAGGAAATACCAGTTCCCTTCTTCTCCCTCTAGCTTAAAGAGCAGTGTGTTCTGGGATCTCAGCTCTGGAACTGCTAGACTCACTACCTAGAGTTTCTGACTCATTTCTAACAAGTTCCCAGTGACTACACTTGAAGAAGCTTGGCACTAGGGTATGGTAGAGCAACAAGGTGGCAGAAACCTGGGCCTCTGAATGACTGCGTGGAATAGAGCTGCCCATGATATGGAGATCTCCTTAGGGCATTAAAAATTTTTAATAACATATTTTGTTTAACCATAAATATCCAAATACTAACATCTCAACATGTAATATATATTTAAAAGTTATTAACGAGATAGTTTACCTTTTCCTCATACTAAGCTTTCAAAATCCAGTACGTTCTTCTACTTACACATCTCCCAATTAGGACACTACATTTTCATTGGATAGACTTCATCTGTATTTATATTTCATAAAATGTACATTTGAAAATGAAGATTTATAGATCCAAGTTATTTGAAACACTTTTTTTTACATTGGCTCTACTTTTTTATTAAAAAAATTTTTTGACTTACAAAAAGCTGTACATAATTGATGTACACAACTTGATGAGTTTGGAGGTAAGTATATACCATGAAACCATCACCACAATCTATGACATAATTGTGACTTATCCATCACCTCTAAAATTTCCACTGTCCTCCTATTTATTATTTTTGTTATTATTTCTGTGATAAGAACCTTTAACACATCTACCCTCTTAGCAAATGTTTAAGTGTACGATACAGAATTGTTAACCGTGGGCACTGTGCTGTACAGTAAGTCACTAGGATTGATTCATCTCATATAACTGAAACTTTGTAAATATCTTTTGTCTATTACCTTCCTGTTTCCCCCTCCCCCTAGCCTCTGGCCACCACCATTCAACTCTCTGTTTCTATGATTCTGACTAATTTAGATTCATCATATATAAATTGTCTCATGTACTGTAGTATTTGTCCTTCTGGGTCTAGCTTATTTCATTTAGCATAATGTCTTTTAGGTTCATCCATGTTGTCACAAAAGGCAGAATTTCCTTCTCTTTTAAGGCTGAATAATACTCCACTGTTTACATATACCACATTTTCTTTATTCATCTGTTGATGGACATTTAGATTGTTTCATATCTTGGCTATTGTGAATAATGCTACAGTGAACATGGGAGTGCAGATATCTCTGAGATTCTGATTTCAGTTTCTTTGGATATAAACCAGAAGTGGGATTGCTGGATCATATGGTAGTTTTATTTTTAATTTTTGGAGGAATCTTCATACTGTTTTCCATATTTACACCAATTTACATTCCTACCAGTAGTGTATAAGGATGCCCTTTATTCCACAGTGTCACTAACATTTGTTATCTTTTTTTTTTTTAAGCCATCCTAATAAGTGTGAGGTGATATCTTATTCTGGCTTTGATTTGCATTGCCCTGATGATTAGAGATGTTGAGCACCTTTTCATATGTCTGTTGGCCATTTGTATATATTCTTTGGAGAAGTGTCTATTCAGCTCTTTTGCCCATTTTTAAATTGGGTCATTTGCTTTTTGCCATTGAGCTGTAGGAGTTCCTTAAATATTTTATCAGATATAGTGTTTGTAAATATTTTCTCCTATTCCATAAGTTTCATTTTCACTTTGTTGATTGTTCCTTTGCTTTGTAGATGCTTTTTAGTTTGATGTAGTCCCACTTATCTATTTTTGTTTTTGTTATTTGTGCTTATGGTGTCATAGCCAAGGAATCATTGCCAAGGCCAATATCAGGAATCTTTTTTCCTATGTTTTCTTCTAGGAGTTTTATGGTTTCAGGTCTTACATTTAACTCTAATCCATTTTGAGTTGATTTTTGCGTATGGTGTGTGATAAGGGTTAAATTTCATTCTTTGCTTGTGGATATCCAGCTTTCCCAATACCATTTATTGAAGAGATTATCCTTTTTCCATTGTATATTCTTGGCATTCTTGAGGAAGATCAGTTGACCGTATATGTGTGGATTTATTTCCAGGATCTCTATTCTCCATTGGTCCATATGTCTGCTTTTATGCCAGTATCATACTGTTTTGATTACTGTAGCTTTGTAATATACTTCAAAATCAGGACATGTGATGCCTCCAGCTTTGTTTTTCTTGCTTGAAATTGCTTTGGCTATTCAGGATCTTTTGTGCTTCCAAATGAATTTTAGGATTGTTTTTTTCTATCTCTGTAGAAAATGCCATTGAGATTTTCATAGGGATTGCATTGAATCTGTAGATAACTTTGGTAATATAGACATTTTAACAATATTAATCATCAATTCATGAACATGAGATATCTTTCCATTTTTTGTGTCTGCAATTTCTTTCATAATTTCTTTCAACAGTGTTATGTTTTCAGTGTACAAGTTTTCACCTTCTTGGTTAAGTTTATCTCTGAGTATTTTATTCTTTGTGATGACATCATAAACAAGATTGTCTTAATTTCCTTTTCAGATAATTTATTGTTCTGAAGACTTTTATGTGAGAGAATAAATTTCTGTCTTCTTTAAGCTACTGAATCTGGGGTCTTTCCATGTGGCATTTTTCCACTTTTTCATCTCAAATCCATCTCAGATTTAAGACCCAGATTAAGTCCCACCTTCTCCAGTTGCTTCACCAAATGTTCTCTTTGTTGAACTCCTGTCAAACTTGGAGTCTGTGTCACAAAGCTCACTATTTTGTCCTCCAAATAAGAATGTTAATGCCATTGCTCTCCTTAAATACACTTTTATTTATAAAAGTATATATTTTATACTTTTAATATATACTTTTAATATATATATTTTATATAAGAATATCTTATATTCTTTACTCTGTTCAACACAATTCTGAGCATACGGTAGATGCCCAGGAAATAGCTGTCAATTAATATTTTGGTGAACTGAGAGATTTATGTACATTTTATATGCACCTGACATATATTATAAATAATCAATTTTCAAAACAAAAAGGAAATTCATAAAACCTGCATACTAAAACTGCCTTGAATCACACTATGAGCTTCCTTGAATGATTCAGAAGGCAATGAAAAAAAATGACCTTAGAGGCCCTCTTCTGCATATTGTTGGATAAAGCACTCCCCTATTCCTATTTAAACTTGGATTAGTCAAGATTTGTGGTTGTTTGGATTCCCTCTCCAAATAGGAATTTATTGTAGTGCCAGTGAGTCTGATAGAAAAGAAGAGAATTAAACTTGTATTATTATTTTACAGGATACCAAATTTTTTATGCATCGCGTTTATAACCCATGGACTGATGATGAGAGCCCACCACAGAGTGTACATGCAATGTACCAATGTGTCTATTCAGAAGACAAATGGGCTTGAAATAAACAAAGAGATCCAATCCTCATTAGTGTGGACATATCTTCACTAATACTTACCATACATGGCTAAGTGCTAAAGCAGCCACACATAGATCTTCTATTCAACTACACTTAACTTCAAAGCCTCAAATTATTAGAGATGGAAGAAGAAATGTCAGCCTCTTTTTTGAGTTGTCCCTGATTTTAATCTCCAAAACATAAGCAATAACATAATGGAAGTTTCAGTTAGTAGAATATCGTTTCCTCCCACTGAGGGAGTTATCCTTGGAGTCAGGCATCATTCCAAATATGAGGCTGGTGCAAATCCCACATTACTTTTTATGGTAAAAGATACAAAAATCATTTCATAATAAATTAAGAACTTTTTAGGTTCGTTTAATTCCTCTTAAATACATCACAAACTCTAAGTTTTAACAATTAAAAGCAAGAATGAGAGAAATGGTCCCTATATTATTTTATGCATATGTTAATTGAAAAAAGCTAGACGTTTATTCAATATGTAAACTTTTTGCTAGATCCTAAGTGAAATGAGGTAATGTGCTTGGATAAGTATGCAATAACATATACATAAATACATATATGTTTCTTAATACCTCTTGCGTGTGTAGTGTGGAAGGGTTGGGCAAAATTATATTCAACAGAGGATCTGTATCCAGAACACCCACATATCAATATGAAAAAGACAACTCAATAAAACATAGAATGGGCCAAAGACCTGAATAAGAATTCACAAATGAGTATATAAAATAACATGCAATCATATTGGACATCAGAGAAATGTAAATTAGAACCATAATGAAATATCAGCATGTATCCACTAGACTGTCTAAGACTAAAAAACTACACAAACTGTCAATATCATGTGTTGACATTGTTGATGGCAAATGATGTTGAGATCCAAGACAGCCAACTTGCAATGTATGATACGACAAGCATGAGAACTAAAAGCTGATATGTGAAAGATAGAGCTTCAGATGGATAGAGAAAGCTGGTTTCCTGAGATCAATGTGGGCAATATTGTTTAGCCTCTAAACCAACACAAATTGTTACCTACCTCTGGACCTCTAGTTATGGAAGCACAAATAAAGAGAGAGATGGTAGATAGACAGATAAACAATCTTCTGTCTAAACTACTATTGGATCAGGTTTTCTATTACCTGCAGCTTAATACATTCCTAACTTATTCAGAGATGTTGCTGATTGATAATGGAACAGTGTCCTGGAAACTTTCTGCTCTGGCTTTAGAGTCATCCTAAATAAAACATCATTTCTTACAAGTCCTTGGACATCTGTAGCTCATCTATACCTCTTGGACTTAATGGCAATTTAAATTGCAATGCATTTGCCCTCCTAACTTATTTACAATTGTTTGCATATTTCTTGGACAACCCATATTATCTGACAAACAAAATTGTGCGAAGTGTAGGAAACAAAGACAAGGGAAAAGAAAAATACCTAAATTCCTACTGCCCAGAGATAACAACTCTATATGTATCTCTATCTCTACTGGGTTTTATATAAACTTCCCATCATCTCTCAATGCATAGAAGTACACATAAAAATATAAGCAGGCATACTTTTGATGTCTCATTCATTGCTGTACTCTCAGTACCCAGCGCTGTAAGTAATGCCATGGGAAGTGATTGGAGCAAGTACAGATTTGCAATCTGACTGTCAGGGTTTAGATCTCAGCTGTGTGATCATGGACAAATTATTTAACTTCTTCATGCTTCAGTTTCTTCAACTGATGGATAAGATGCAGCATAATAATTGTGCCTACCTCATGGGGGGGTTTTGAGTAATAAATGAGTTAATACATGCAGAGCTTTTTAAATGGTGCTTGGATGTATAAGTATGACCTAGGAGTAAATACCAGGGAGTCAATATTTGTTGAGTGAAATATCCATCACCGTCTTTTTAATAATAACACAGAAACAGGTGGACAGAGTAAGGGAAAGAATCTTGTCTTCAGAATTTTAGGGGATGAACAAGTTGAAATTCCTTCAGTAAAATCCTCAGATTAACTACATATGTTCTATACCTTTCTCTTACTGTGGTGGATGGTCTGGAGAGGATGACAAGTGTGTGTGTGTGTGTGTGTGTGTGTGTGTGTGTGTGTGTGTGTGTGTTTAAAGAAGACCCTAAAATGGATTGCTGAAATACCAAGGAAGATTCTTAGTTTTTTAGACACGTCATTTGACCTGGGGAACGGTGAAAGCCATGTAATAACCAGCCAGGTTAAAATGAGATCTGCGTGTCTTAAGCACTTTATCAGGCAGAGTACTGATGAGAGAGAGATTGCTCCTCTCCCATTCATCTTGCGAGCTGGCCTTTTCCTTAGGAGAACCTGACAATGGGACGTACGCGGATGGCACAGAGGACACATTGACCAACTAACCACGGAAAAATATCAAGATTTATCATCTCTTGGAGTCAAAATTGACCCCAATTTAACCTCTATTAATATTTATTTCTCAGGTCAATAAATATAGAATTTGTCTTAGTAAAAGTCATTATCAGTTGAATTCTGCCTACTCTTCTTAGAGGGCAAAGAAGAAAAGGAAACTGTTATTTGAATGTGTTAAAAATGCAATAATGAAGCCCACACAAAGTTCCCAGAAAAAAGAAAACTTCGGATTTTAAAACAAACGGATATTCAGCCCCAATCATAAACTGCATTGATAACCCAGTTAAGATCTCTGGTGGAATGAAGATCAACCAGATGGAAGAGGCAGGGAGCCCATGGTCCAGGCTCGGGGTGACCTTGAGTCTCTCATTTTACTTTTATGAGCCTCTGTTACCTAATCTGGAAAGAAAATGATATTTTTTTGGGGGGGGGATAAATGAGGAGTTTGGGATTAACAGATACACGCTACTATATATAAAATAGATAAACAACAAGGACCTACTGTATAGCACAGGGAACTATATTCAGTATCTTGTAATAATCTATAATGGGAAAGAATCTGAAAAAAATGTATACACGTATACATATATATAACTGAATCACTTTGCTGTAGACTTGAAACTAACACAACATTGTAAATCAACTATACTTCAATTAAAAAATAATATATTTCTATCTACATTGCTTTATTCATTATGCATTCTACCCAAGAATTTCACCTCTGTTAGACCAGGTAGTCATCTTTCCTTTGCACACATCTATGTGCAAAGAAAATAGAATTGTATTACTACATTATAATTTAAGGAAAACGTAAAATTTGATATTAAGAGCTGATATGAAGTTGGCAAATCCTTCTTCCATCCTTTCTTCACATTGCCTTGTGCTCTCAGAATGCTCTGTGTGGCAGGGGCAGCTAGATGTCAACACCTAAGTGTTTGGGTCAGTAGTTTTCAGACCTCTTGTCTACCTTCTAAGTCCCCTCAACCTTTATCCCTTATCTCGTTCTTCTAGTTTCCTTTTCTCCTGGAGAGTAAATTTCAGTGTCCTTGGGACCACTCTTTCTTCAATGCATCACAGTGTCCTAGATGATCCATGTTTTGCTACCTAATTCCTACCTAGCCTATTGCCAAGAAATGCCATGAGACTCAAATGATGCAATAGTTGGGAAAACACATGGTAAAATGTAAGGCATCAGATAAGGCTTTTATTACTTTTAATTCTCTTGGGCTAATCAGTATATTTCAGGACTGGCATTGGGTAGAGTGTTGTGCAGCAGGCATTAAATGTTGATTTCCATGACTTGATCACAAGTGCAAATCAGGCAGATAAATGGGGGAGGGTGCTCTTTCTTGACTACTCTTTCTAAATTAGCCGCTCTCCCTCTTCCGTCAGTCAGCCCATCATTCTCTGTCAGAGTGTTCTTCATTTCCTTCACAGTACTTATAACAATATCCAATTGCTTTAATCATTTGTTTGTTTGGTGTTCGTCCTTTCAATGAAAATGCAAGCTCCATGAGGACAGGGATCTTCTCTGTCTTACACTTTTGGATTCCCTATGTCCAATACATGATTTGTGTTTGGTAAATATTTATTCCATGAATGGATGAATAAATAAATATATGAATAAATATAAAAAACAATATTTATATGGTAGATGGAATTAATAGCTCTGATTCTTCACCTTTCCCTCTCTCTGCATGCTCTCTGCTCTGTGACTTTGAAGTTCCTTAAACAAAAGAGAAAGTATATTTCCCCGGCTTTGGCTCTTGGTTTGGTTATATGACTTCCTTTCTTACTTTGGTCAATAAAATGAGACAGAAAGGATAGCGTGTGAAGCCCAAGCTCAGACTTTAAGAGGCCTCATTGTTGCCATTTGCTCCCTTTCATCTCTGCCAATGCCATGGGAAGGACATGCCTGGAATAGCCCATAGGTGACACTTTGCAGCAGAACCACCTGTAGCCCTATAGCCTAGATCAGCTGACACCCAAGCATAAGAAATAATTCTTTTTTTTTAAAAAACATCTTTATTGGAGTATAATTGCTTTACAATGTGTTGTGTTAGTTTCTGCTTTATAACAAAGTGAATCAGCTATACATATACATATATCCCCATATCCCCTCCCTCTTGCGTCTCTCTCCCACCCTCCCTATCCCACCCCTCTAGATGATCACAAAGCACCCAGCTGATCTCCCTGTGCTATGCGGCTGCTTCCCACTAGCTATCTATTTTATGTTTGGTAGTGTATATATGTCCATGCCACTCTCTCACTTCGTCCCAGCTTACCCTTCCCCCTCCCTCTCTCCTCAAGTCCCTTCTCTACATCTGCATCTTTATTCTTATCCTGCCCTCAGGTTCTTCAGAACCTTTTTTTTTTTTTTTTTTTTTTAGATTCCATATATATGTTAGCATATGGTATTTATTTTTCTCTTTCTGACTTACTTCACTCTGTATGACAGTCTCTAGGTCCATCCACCTCACTACAAATAACTCAATTTCATTTCTTTTTATGGCTGAGTAATAGTCCATTGTATATATGTGGCACATCTTCTTTATCCATTCATTTGTCACTGGACATTTAGGTTGCTTCCATGTCCTGGCTATTATAAATAGTGCTGTAATGAACATTGTGGTACATGACTCTTTTTGAATTATGGTTTTCTCAGGGTATATGCCCAGTAGTGGGATTGCTGGGTCGTATGGTAGCTCTATTTTTAGTTTTTTAAGGAACCTCCATAGTGTTCTCCATAGTGGCTGTATCAGTTTACATTCCCACCAACAGTACAAGAGGGTTCCCATTTCTCATACCTTCTCCAGCATTTACTGTTTGTAGATTTTTTGATGATGGCCATTCTGACTGGTGTGAGGTGATACCTCATTGTAGTTTTGATTTGCATTTCTCTAATGATTACTGATGTTGAGCATCCTTTCATGTGTTTGTTGGCAATCTGTATATCTTCTTTGGAGAAATGTCTATTTAGGTCTTCTGCCCATAAGAAATAACTCTTGATTGTTGTTTTAAGCCACTAAAGTTTGGGGTAGTCTATTACATAGCAGTACTACTGGTATAAATAAGACAACCAACAGTGACAATCATGCTTATGTTGGTTTAGATCACTTGTATCTAGGTAACAAGCTTTGTTGCTGGAATAGAGATCAAACATTCAGCTTTAGAACTGTGATTTTTGTATACTGGGCTTTCAAGTTCAAGTCATGAGGGCATGTAATTAGGAGATGCCAGGGGCAAGTGTAGAGAGTCATCACCATTGCCCTCCTTCCTTTTCTCCTCCCACCTCTTCACTACATACATCTTAGGGATGAATATTATGCTAGCTGTATCCAGAAACTGAGCTCTTTGCTGGCAGCCTGCAATACATACAGCAGAAACCAAAATCTTTCCCATCAAGTGACTGAAAGAAAACAAATCATGCTTTGGTATTTGCATTTGTTGCTGTATTTCCTGCCATTTATGAGACTGAGCAAAGTTAATTTGACAGACATTTATTTATCTTCTCTAATGAAATTGTAAAGAATGGTGTGAATTTCTTCCCGCAGGCCTTCAAGAACATCATTTTCTAAATGTGTGTTTTTTTTTAATCACCTAAAATGTTTGTCTTCCCTGAGGTTCTAGGACCAAAGGACTTGACATTCCAAAGCATCATGTAGAAAACCATAATAAATTCACTATTAATTGGAGAGGCAGGAAAGTAGATTACAGAAAAATGCTCATCTTTTTATCCACCTTGTAAGTTATACTTACTCATATTTCTTACTCCACATCCAACACTTTTTGAACACTAATAATATCAGCACTTACGCATTTAATTTACTTTTTGGAACTTCCTTTTTGTTTTGTTCTTAATGAATTTTAAAAATATCTCTGTCTTGCATCTAAACTAGTGACATTTAAAAATATTAGAATATGTTAAATTAACTAATGGTGCTATGATGATGGTGACGTTTCTGAAATGATTATCTGATGCCTTGAGTTCAAGAGGCAAGACTTTAAGAATGCAGTCACTCAATGATTGAGAGTTAGGGCAAAACCCAGACAGGTGGTGCCAGCTGAAGTTTCTCTCGGACAGTGAAGTTAACATAGATAACATAGATAAAGTTGGAAAGGCCTAGAAAAACTGGGCACAGCATGACAAAAGAAAGGCCCCTTCTGAAATTGTGTATGATGGAAATAGTTACCAAACTTTAACATGCTATGCACATGCAGAAAGAGTTTTTTTCTGATAGCTATTCCAAAAGTCCTGGGCTTGGCTTTTATTGGCTTGTCTTAAGTCACATGACTATCCCTGAACCAGTCAGAGTAGCCAAGAGGATGAGTTACTCTGACTGGCCAATCGTAGGTCTCATACTCTTTTCTAGAGGTAGCAAGAGGTCAGCTCTATCTGAATTATAGAGAGAGGGGAGGTGTAGTGGAGAAATTGCTATTGTTACCAGAACTGTGCAGGCAAAAACTCCTGCTGATAATGTTGTTTTCTATTTTCTAAGTCTGCAGGAAAAACTATAGAACTATTTGAGTAATTCAGGCCCTTTAGGACAGATTTAATTATTTGTCCTCCTACCTCCTTCCTCCATAATGGAATAACATATCTACAGTCTTGCTTTGTCCTCATGATGGGCAGAATATATCTTCCCCTGATCTTGAGACTGATCATGGGATTTACTTTGGCCAGCTGGACATTGGTAGATGGGATGCATCCAGAGGTTTGAAATGTGCCAGTGTGTTTGGGTTTGCTCTTTTTTACTCCTGCCATGACCATGAGAAGAACATGCTTTGGGTACTTGCTGGCCCCAGGAGAGTAATTAACATGGAGAGCACACCTGATTTGCTACTTGGAACCAAGCCTAGTGAAGTTTAGACAAGCTGAGCTGAACTCCAGTAGAACCACAGATATATGAGTGAGAAATAAAGCTTATTGTTATGTGCCATCGAGATTTTGTGGCTATTTGTTACATAGCCATAGCTGACAAAGACACTTTTCTCTCATACCTAGCTATTAGAGAGCATGAGGAACTGGAACATCTCTGATTATTTCTGATTACTAGTTGCATTTACTGGAAAATTATTATTCATCTCCCTTCTCATTTGTCAGTCTGGACACCATCTACAAAGAGAGTAAAAATTATTTCTGATTTGGTCAAGTAAGATCTTACCATATTAGAATTTACTTCTATTGATATATATTTCTATAAACTTCTCCCAAACTCTAAGAGTTTATAATTTGTGACCTGAAATGTTTAACATTGAACATGATGCTATAAATAATCCACTGCTCTGAGCATGTTCATTAAAAATTACAATACTATTATTATGACTACACTTAGGCATTTACAAATTTGCTTTTAAATGGAAATTTAATGGGGGTTTCAGCTGCTCAATGATGGAATGGTATTAATGTCTTCACAAGGATAAATGGGTTCATGCAGTCTTTCTATATGCTTGGAGACTCTTTGGCAGTGTCAGCTTGGACAACTGCTTTCCACATACAGTAACTTCTCTGTTACATGGAAGAGTTGGGGAGATGGGCTGTTTTCATGTGATTTTTTAAAAAAATTATACAGGGCTTGAGGTTGCAGGGAAAGAACCACTTATATAGGTTTCCTATTTAGTCTGAGGTGCAGACATTCAAAGAAGGCGTGAAAGGGACAGAGCTTTGGTCCCTAAAGGAACATAATCTGACCCCACAGTCCTGACGTGACAAAGTGGGATTTTCTTTGGTGAACTCATTAGAGAAGGCAACATAGAGGTTAAGAAAGTAGACTTTGGAGTCAAGCCCATGTGGGTTTGAATCCCAGCTCCTAGCTGTGAGGGCTTGGGCATTTAAAATGTTTATTTACACATTCACTTTATTCACTGGTTCATTTATTGTTTTAGGTCAAGTTCTATAGAAGCAGAGCCTGACACAGGGATTAAGATGCCCTTGATTTACTGAGGGAGTGGTCTTAGGTGAAAATTGTAAGGCAGCGAAGGACAGGATAGGGAAGAGGAGAACGCCAGCCAAGGATGTTGTCCTAGGTAAGGTCTAAAGTTGGTTTGATCTGTAGGACACTCTAATACATACGTCATGCCACAGAGGCATCTTGCCTTGAGGCAAGGTGCCAGCCCTTCACTTTATATGACAGTAAAATACTCATTACATAGAGTGTACCATTTAAACTGTTTTGAAGTGTACAATTCAGTAGCATTAAGTACAATAACAATGTCATGCAACCTTTACCACTAATCCCAGAACTTTCTCTTCACCTCAGAAGGAACTCCTGTACCCATTAGTAATCACTTTCATTCCCCCCACCTTTCAGGCCCTGGAATGTGCTTTCTGTCTCTATAGATTTGCCTATTCTGGATATTTCATATAAATGGAATCATACCATATGTAGCCTTTTGTATCTGGCTTCTTCCATTTAACATTACGTTTTTGAGGTTCATCCACATTGTACATGGATCAGTATCTCATTCCTTTTTAAGGCTGAATAATATTCCATTGTGTAGATATATTACATTTGTTTATCCATTTATCAATTGATGAACATTGGGTTTTTCCCACCTTTTGGCTTTTGCAAATATTGCTTCTGTGAATGTACATATACAAGTTTTTGTTTGAATTGTTTTCTCTTGGGTTGCATCATAGGAATGGAATCGCTGGATCATTTGGTATTGCTATGGCTAAATTTTTGAGAAACTGACAAACTATTTTCCACAGTGGCTGCACCATTTTATATTCCCACCAGCAAAGTATGAGGATTCCAATTCCTCCCCATCTGTGCCAACACTTGTTACTGTCTATCTTTTTCCTCACAGCCATCCTAGAGGATGTGAAGTGGTATCTCATTGTGGGGCATCAGACTTTTTCACCCTGAAATTATTCCGTCATTTTCTGCAGGCTTCCCTGGGCGCTTAATCTCCTGACTGAGGTGGTTCCTATCATCCAAAGGCAATTCTCCATGGAAGGAAGGGAAACTGTGAGCTGTTAGCAGGTCACACAACAGCTGAGAAATGGTCTACTACTCTTGTTCACTTAACAAACTTTACGGACAACCTACATGACATCAGGCACTATATTAGTTGTGCAAAAGATGTAAAGCACAGGCTCTGGCCTAATGGAGATAATGTTCTACTGGAGGATTCCAACATTGATCAAATTAATACAGCGAAGTAAAAGTGTAACTCTGACAAGTGTAAAGAGGGATATGGTGCTACAATCTATAATAAGATTTGACTTAGGCAGGATGGTCAGAGAAGTCTTCCATGAGGAATTAATGATTGAGATGAATTCTAGAGAATAAGTGTGAGGGAACTTGATAACTAAAGAAGGGCCTGAACAGCCTCCTAGGCTGAAGGAACAGTGGTCAGAGGCCTTGAGAGGGAAGGAACAGGATGTGTTCTAGAATCTGAAGGACATGTGGCTGTAGTGGGCAGGTGGAGGGGGCAGGTGTTCTTGAATAAGCCTGGTGAGGTAGGTAGACACCACACCTACAAGATAACCCAAGGTATGTACTTTTATCCTAAGAGCAATTGCAAGCAATCACAGGGAATTAAACAGGGTAGGAGTGGGGGGCATCTGATTTGTGTTTTTTGATATCAACTTTGCCTATGGTGTGGAGAACAGACTGGCATTATAAGAAAGCATGAACCCTCAGATTGAAAGAGCACAAATGCCACGCTGAGATTTTTCCATTGTCTATGATATTAGGGGAGTTTGTGGGCCATGCTGACTCTCTCTCATGGTGGTTTGTTTCCTAATTGGTTTGTAGTTTTTTTTTTGTGAAGTGAGCTCCAGCAGGGGTTATGATTCATGAGAGCCCTGAACGCCTTGGACTATAGCAGTATTCCCACCAGTACTGATGTGTGTGTGTCTGCATTGTATGGGTTGGAATTTGAGAGGACACTGTAAATAACGACCCCATTTCCTGCCTGGTTCAGAACCAATTGGCATAAGCAGAGATTTCCATAAATTAGTATTGGTTAGTTGGGGATATATTTAAGACTGGACAGCAATGGCTCAGATGCATGGAAACAAGAGACCGCTTAGAACTGCACCCGAAAATTAGACTTACCCACCTAGCCACAGATAACAGTGGAAAACCGCTGACCTTATTCACAGGCACTGTCCAGACCTTTACTGTAAGCTGACTGCAAGGTCAAGACCGACAGAGTATGCTCTTAACAAGAAGAGGTGAAGCGCATAAGAGCTTTTTTTTCCCCCCCAAACTCCCTAATTTATCCCTCCCCACCTTTTCCCCTTTGGTAACCATAAGTTTGTTTTCTATGCCTGTGAGTCTATTTCTGTTTTGTAAATAAGTTCACTTGTATCATGTTCTAGATTCCACCTATAAGTGATATTATACAATATTTGTCTTTCTCTGTCTGACTTACTTCACTTAGTATGACAATCTCTAGGTCCACCTGTATTGCTGCAAATGACACCATTTCATTCCTTTTTAGGGCTGAGTAGTATTCCATTGTATATATATACCACATCTTCTTTATTCCTTCATCTGTTAATGGACATTTAGGTTGTTTTCATGTCTTGGCTATTGTAAATAGTCCTGCTATGAACATTGGGGTGCACGTATCTTTTTGAATTGTGGTTTACTCCAGATATATGCCCAGGAGTGGGATTAAGAGCTTTAATTGAAGTGCAAAATGTCCTGGGACCTAGGGGGAGATTAAAGAGTGTTTCTTGAAGGAAGGGAGATTTGAACTGGGCCTTGACTGATATGTTACTTGTTTATTTAAAAATATCGATTATTACTATATGGTGGGCTACACTAGCTATAATGATGGGAATTGACAGAGGGAAATGATGGCATTCCATGCTGAGGTTATAGATTAAGCAAAAGAGGCATTTTTGATGTGGATGCCAAAAGAAGTAGTAATGAATTACTTAATAGGCTTGCTAGTAGCAGATACAGTTGGTGCCCCGCCATATTACCTTGACGCTCACCATTCCTGCTGAAGAGTTTTGCTAGTAGCATCTGAGAGTATTTTTACCAAAGGGCTTCTGGCAATGAGAGCAGCTGGGGCAGATGTCAGTGCCTACAGGAGCAGCCCCAACCAGTGATGAATGGGAGTTGGTGGATACCCCAGCATTCTTGCCCCTTAGGTGAGTCAACTCTGAGATGTATTTTCCCATGTACACATTGACTCCGGTTGCCCATGATGGAAGCCAACTCATCGATGCCCCTGGATTGGCTTCTTTGCCTCTTTCATTGCCCCTTTCTCTACTGGCTCTTCTTGTGATAACCTCTTGAATCAAATACTTACACTTACATCCTTATCTCATGACCTTCTTCTGGACAAATTAAGACATCCTTCTATAAAGTAAAAATCCATATTTTTATTGTCTAGATAACAACATAAAGGTTATTTATTATGTACAAACATAATTAAATATCAAGTTAAGATATTCCCAAATTCATATGTGTTATATCATTCATCTATCAAATATTATTGAGCATTTTTGTTGAGCAATGTTGGCCATTATTTTAAGTAAAAATGAATAATATCAAACTCTGCTCATTGAATATTACTTGCATATGAATAGGATTCATGTCACTAAATTGACTGGAATAAGCTTTGGATTATTGTTTAAATAGGTTTCTCTTTCTTCTATTGCAGTCATTCTAATATGTTTGTAACAGCCAGACGCAGTGTTGACTCAGCTGCCATTTAAATGTCAAATACCTTCCATGGGTCATCCAAAGGACACTTACCTTGAGCCCAAAGTGCAATGCTGGCCCAGTTATAGAAACTATATTGACTTGGTGTTGCCAGCCCACCACTCTCGTTGTGAGGTTAGGACTTGGGCAATCACCAGGACAATTTAATCAGGGATCAACCTACTTTTCAAGAACAGGCTGGGATTATTTAACTTAGTGCAAAGTTCCCTTGGATGATGATACAATCTTTCCTTCCATATCCTGTTATTCTCCACGTGTGCACACACATGCACACACAAATAATAACAGTGATAACCATTAGTAGGTATTTTATAAAAGTCCAAATTCCAATACTTTAATAAGCATTTTAATTTTTTCTTATTCCGTTCTAGACTTTGGCCATAGAAAAATGTCATTTTTATGTGATTATAATAAGATGTCTATATTAACATTACTTTGCCAGCATTTTTTTCCCCACAAGGGTTGGCCCAGTGCTTTTTAGAAAGATGTCAAGGATGGAATCCTTCTAGCTGGCATGAGTTCGGACCCTCTGTGCTGGAACCACATTTGGAGACTCAAAGAAAGAGCTCCTTTTAACTTCTGTTTTCTACTCAAAGTAATGACCTCCTGGCTCCAGCTTTTTTCAGGAATTAATATGTTTGGATAATGTCTCAGGTGGGGGGATGGCCTAGGGGACCAGGTGTAGGGCCTCGGCACTTGGCAGAGACCTATCTTGTTTGTCATTTATTCACTCATGCATTCATTCGACAAACATTCAGTGAGTATCTCTTGCCTACCAGACAGTGGTTATGATGCTGTCTGCAGGCCGGTGGGAGAGGCTGGAGACCATAACGGATCAGGAGCAGGAACGTGCAAGAGGTGAACGAATACTAGAGCTGAGGACGAGCAGTTAGAACTATTCACATAAAACAGAGCAGGGCAGAAATAGAGACGCAGATGTAGAAAACAAACGTATGGTCACCAAGGGGGGAAAGTGGCGGGGGGTGGTGGTGGAATTAATTGGGAGATTAGGATTGACATATACACACTAATATGTATAACATGGATAACTAATAAGAACCCACTGTATAAAAAAATATATAAAATAAAATTCAAAAAAAAAGAAAACAGAGGCGCCAGGGGAGCAGACTGGAACAGAGGACCCCAAATACCAGAGACTGGCAGGATGAGAAGCTTGTAATCTAATCCAGCAGACAGACAAGCACTAGAAAGACAGGCCATAAATGCTCAGCAGACATTCCAGATCAAAGAAGGGGGTCGTCAGGTATGAGGATTACAGATTTAAGACATTAGTGACAGGGACACACCCTGAAAATGACAGCAAAGACCCGCCTCGTGCATCTTTTTTTTTTTTTTTTTTAATTTATTTATTTATTTTTGGGTGTGTTGGGTCTTCGTTTCCGTGCGAGTGCCCTCTCCAGTTGCGGCAAGTGGGGGCCACTCTTCATCGCGGTGCGCGGGCCTCTCACTGTCGCGGCCTCTCGCGTTGCAGAGCACAGGCTCCAGACGCGCAGGCTCAGTAGTTGTGGCTCACGGGCCTAGTTGCTCCGCGGCATGTGGGATCTTCCCAGACCAGGGCTCGAACCTGTGTCTCCTGCATTGGCAGGCAGATTTTCAACCACTGCGCCACCAGGGAAGCCCCCCGCCTCGTGCATCTTGAATGTTGCCGCTATGAAGACAGAAAGCCCAAGCATCACATATCTCTGATCTGCTGCTGGGATCGCCGAGAGCCTCGTGGACTTGAACCAGGCTGCCTAGGTTTGAGACCCACATGGAAGCTAAGTGACCTCAGGTAAGTTACTTAACCTCCCAAGGCCATGGTTTCCAGATCTGTAAAATGGTGATGACATACAAGTGCTTAGCTCACAGGGTTGTAATGAGGCCTAAATAAATTAAGCCTTGTAAAGTGCTTAGAACAGTGCCTGGCACGAAGTCAGTACTTATATAAGAGTTATTAAATAAAATTAATACTTAGTGAAAGAATGCATTTCTTGATAATTCTTGATTAATTCTTTTCAACGTCCATAACCACCATCATTTTCAGAAGTTTAGAAACTTCTTTTCTCTTTCTAATTATCTGCATGTGGTTCTAACCACGGCTTCCATCCCTCACCATGGTGACCACAGTCTCCTACCCATCTTCCCCCCAACCATGGGTGCCTTCACTGCTGTGTCCTGTTGGTTGGTGAGTCAGTTTGAAGCCTCTTTTTTTTAAAAAAATTTTATTTTACTGAAGTATAGTTGATTTACAATGTTGTGTTAACTTCTGCTGTACAGCAAAGCAATTCAATTATACACACATATACATTCTTTTTCATATTCTTTTCCATTATGGTTTATCATGTGTCAGAGCCTTACCTTTTTGCCTGTCTTGTGTCTTTGAGCATTGATACTTAAACCTCCAGACCCCCCTAGCTGGTTATGTATGAACATGGTGCCTCTGGTGATACCTTTCACTCGGAAAGTCATATCTTACTCCAATCTGGCAGTGTGTGGATATTCTGATGCAGGGCTCCTCACAGCCAGACTTTATGACTCAGCAAGAGAGCTAAAGCCATCCCTGCCCCGAGTTCATCTTGCATATTTGAGTCAGGCAGGAGGCATTTCTTTGAAAGTTACATCAGGATGCCCTAGCTCCCAGGCCTTTTCTCAGATCCCAAGCCTGGGAAGCATTGCCAAGTAGGCCCCAGCTGCTTGGTGGAAGGCCTAACTCCGGGAATGGCGTCATAACTCCGGGAATGGTGTCATAACTCCGGGAATGGCGTCATAACTCCGGGAATGGCGTCATAACTCCGGGAATGGTGTCATAACTCCGGGAATGGTGTCATAACTCCGGGAATGGCGTCATCCTTTCGGTGGTTAACAACAAACAGAAAGACAGACTACACGCCTCATGCACACTGCCGCCTGCTGAGGGCCCCGGAGCAGGGATTCGGTGAGGACTAAGGAAGAGGGTACAGAATCCACTCTCTTTCCTCTTCTTTTTCTTTTACAGAAAGACTCTTTGTTTTTGTCATTCTATGCATGAGCTAAGCAGATTACAGTAAAGAGAAATGGGGCAGGCCCAGGTATCTAGGAGATGGGAGAGAATTTGCATTCCAATTGTGGGACACATCAAAAGGCTATTCTTCCTGCCTCCGTTGGAAGGTACAGTTCAGTTTGGGGACTATTTAAATAAGACCGTAACTTTTCCTTCAAATTCTAGCCGGGGGAGGCTCTGAGGATGACCCAGGGAACCCTGGAAGGAAAGGGCAACAGCATTGTGTACCCAGATGCCCCCACTGGACTTGATGGTTGAAAGCTGTTCAAGCTATTTCCGTATTTTAGGCTGCTAGTGTTTTCAAGAAAGAAGAAATGCTGTAAGATGATTCCAAAAAAAATAAATTGGCTATATCAAATGGTGACTTTTGACAAAATAATACAGTTAACACACCCAACACACACACACACAATGCAATGATTGTGTGTGTGACTTCACTTGTAAAAAATGCCAAAAGTTTGTCTTTGAGGAACAGGATGGAAAGGGGGCTCTTGCCAGATGGTCCCCGCGCCCTCCACCCCCAGCCCCCAGATGGTTCTGTCCAAGATGCTTCACAGAGAGAAGGCCTCCCCTCTCCCCCACTGCATAAATACCCCATACCCCCATGGAGGACGCCATCCCTCATTTGCCCACCTCCCCAAGAAGCATTCTGTATGCCTTAATTCCAACTCCTTCATTTTTTTTCTTTTCCTGTTAAAAATCATAGATTTCCAAAAGAGACTTCCCCTGAAAGCAAAGCATTCTCTTTGCTTTGGAATAAACCTGAAAATTCTCTCCTGTATCAACTCCCCTTCACACCACACACACATACACACACACACACACACACACACACGCACACGCGCAGGCACCCCCTGAAATCCAGCTCCAGCGCTCTGCCTGCATCGTCCCATTTCTGCCCCTTCTACGCAGACTTATTTCATAAAAACGTCAGCTATTAAGTTAACATTATTTAAGGGGCTTTCGGTTTTAGTTCCTGAATGCAACCTAAGCTGGATGGGGAAAGGCCTGCCATGAAGGCCCGGCTGTATAAAACCTGATCCACAGAGGTACTAAATCAATAACCTGGCTGTGGGCTCCCCCCGCCGCCTCTCTATTTATCACTGCAGTAATGATAAGGATCTGATTTAGAGTGAACCCTACTGAGGGTCCAAGCCCCGCACAAGCTGTAATATGATCCGCGGGGGAGGGCTGATAACCCGAAACAATGTGAAGAAACCCTGTCAGATAAATAAAACAAACTGTTTGTCCATTAAATAGCGCTGTCAGGAAGAGGACAGGGAAGCCAAACAGAGCTAAATCCAGTTCTTTTATGGAGACACAAAGCCAGGAACACCTGAAGCGAGCTGGGGAAATAACCTCGCTCAGAAATAAGTGGAGGGGGTGTTGGTGGAAGCGGGGTAGTAGTCTGATTTAGTGAGGTCTCTGCGGTCTTTGATCTCAGGAAAATTCTGTACCCTCCCTGGGGGCTAGTCGCTCCATCTGTGAAATGGGACGCATCCGCTTGGTGTCACCCACCTCACTGGGTGGTTGACATGATTCCATGGATGAATTACATAAAAAGTGTTCTGAAGAAGAAGGAAGTGACTCCCTGAAGTTCAGAAGTGCAGGTACCTAGAGAGGTCAAGCTGGTTACAGAAGTGTTGAACCAGAGAAGGAAGATGAAGGGGGCAATAGTGACAGCGCCACCAATGTGACGGCACAGAAACACAGCCCACTGCCTCCAGGTCTTGGAATTTTTTCTGAAGAAGCTCAAATATGGATTTTAATGGGAAATCTCAAGAATTCGAAGTGTTGGCAGCTACTGTTAAGAATTTTTTAGAATTCTGTGTGTGTTTAGTTTAAAACCTCTTTGTATTTAGTTGAAAAACTGTGGGTTAGATGTGGTCTGTGGTCTGTGACCTCTAGACTAAAGCAAAGCAAGGTGGGTTCTTTTGTGATTATCACCATTAATCCTGTACTTCATGCCAGAAGGGACATGAAGGAAGCAGAAACAGCAGTGCTCATTCTCAAATCCACCGGTAGACCTCGCATTTGTGTCAGCTCCTTCAACTTCGAGATGTACTTCTACTGGATCTATACCACACCTCATTGGGTACTACATAGAATCTTTAGATAACAGAGATTCTCTCCCACTGGATATATTATGTTTTAACTGTCCTCTGAGCTTTTCATTCCTAGAGAACATTGGCCCCGCCCCTGGTAAGTATTTTTCAATGAAAGCATTGATGGCATTTTGCACAGACACTAAATGTCAATAGCTCCCTCACCGCCGACCATGAGGCCTAGGACAACAAAAAATGCCCCTTCATTTTAAAAACAAGACACAAAAACAACCGTCTGCTGTTTCACACTTGTGTAAACCAAAGAGTCCCATTCTGGTTCTGGAAGAAGACCAATTTTCTCCACAGATGGTCAATATAACCAGCCCAGGCCTTTGTGATGGGCTTCCCAAAGCAGCCAAGAGTCTTTGCTCTGTGAGTTCTGAGCCTCTTAGAACAATGAAGGCCAAGCCAGCAGACAGGAAAAGAGGGTTTTCTGGAGGGTAGTCTGTGGCTTTGGTTCCACCTCCAGGCTCTGAGTCACCAGTGTTATTTCTTAAACAAGCAGGATCCTGGGCCTCATTCTGGCAGGCCTCAGGGTATGGACCAGGGACATATTTATTTTTATAAACGGTTTCACTGGTGAATCTAGACCACTGTGAGAGCCACTGCTTTAATCAAAGCATTAGTGCTTCCTTTTGTTTCTCAGACGTGCTTGTTTTACAGAATCACCTGGAAATCTTTACGAAATATGGCTCTTTAGGAACATGTCTAGGAGACTATTTAGATATTGGATCAATTCTTACATGACTTTTGTGGGCATGGAGCTCTTGTATCTTTGCTATGTTTCTGGAGAAGCAGGTCTGCTTATCCCCACATTACAGATGGCAAAGCTGACACCCAGAAATGGAAAATGACCATTGCACCCAAGGCTATAATAAGATTCAAATGTCTTATCTTTTTCCTAAGGGTGTTACCATCACCTTTTCCTGAAGAATTTATGGCCAACTTGTTGCATTCAAGCTGTTCTCCATTGGGCAAAATTAATTTTCTGAGGCAGTGGCAGTGGAGTATTTCTTTGCATTGAATTATATTTTTTCATGAACTTTGTGTTTGTTGTTGAGTAATTCTCTTTCCCCAACAGGCAGGAAGCAGTTTCTGTGCTTCCTTGGCTCTGAGGTGATTTATGGCAGAGCTCCACAGCTTTTATTTCCAAAATCTCTGGCTCATTGAGAAGGCTCAAGGGATTCCTCAAGTCAAGAAAGTAGTTCTTGGAGACTAAGGGAGGAGGAAATGGAGGTTCAACATCAAAATTAAAATGATGGAAAATACAGATAATGTGAAATACTTTGCTTACCTAAGTTATGAGACTAAAAGTCAGTCGAGGAGTCTTCAGTTGTGATATAAATGACCTGTTGGCATTTTCAATTTGAACCATTTCAGAGGAAGTTAGTCTTTTTTTTTTTTTAATTTTTATTTTATATTGGACTATAGTTGATTTACAATGTTGTATTAGTTTCAGGTGTACAGCAAAGTGATTCAGTTATACATATACATACATCTATTCTTTTTCAAATTCTTTCCCATTTAGGTTATTACAGAATATTGAGCAGAGTTCCCTGTGCTATCCAATAGGTCCTTGTTGGTTATCTATTTTAAATATAATAGTGTGTCTATGAAGTTAGTACTAAAGAGAAAAAATTATATACATGGAGAAAAACTATTTTTTTTTATTTTAAGGGATTCCTTAAGTGGAAAAAAATCTTTTATATTCGTTCAAGTGAATATACACACGACCTAAAGAAAGTTAAGAAAGAAGAAAATAAAAAAGGAATATATAGGTCCATAGGAGTGGAAAATCCAGGGGTACAAATGATTTTAGGCACAACCTAATCCAGAGCATCAAATAATAATATCAGGAGTCTCCTTACCTCTCTCTGTCTCCATCTCTGCATTGGCAGTGGTGCCCCTCAGGCTCCTGTACCACATCCTCCCAGCCTAGCAATTCTAGTGCAACCGGCACTCATTCTCATTGGCCCGCCTTGAAACATGTGCCCATCCTGGGTCCATCATAAGGAACAAAGTATAGAATAGAACATGCCATTTGGCCAGCCTTGAGTCATATGTACATCCTGGATCTGGGAAGGCAGGGGGTCCATCTATCTAATCTACATGAACAGACAATGGAGATATGGTGACTCCCAAAAGAAGAAGGAAAAAAAAAAAAAGAGAAAAAAACCCAGGACTGTTAAGAGAAAAAAGGGGAATTGATCCTGGTCAAGAATGAACAACAGATGTTTCCTACAAAGGGAGACAAGATGGATGTAGGGAAAGGAACCAAGTCCATTTTCTTCTTTTCTGTCTCACATTAGCATTCCTTAAATAAAAGCAAGAAGTCAAAACAGTGAAACAAACACCCATTGAGAATAAAATCAAAGAAAAAGCCCTTCTCTAGTAGTAAAAAATTCTAACTTGATATTGTTTTCAGGAAAGCTTTTTTTTTTTTTTCTTTTAAGAACCTACAGTAACTCAGCTTGGCTAATAAAGTGTTTGCTTAGTACATTATGGAAGTCTTTTGGGAGACTATTGAATCAATTAGAATGATTTGTAATTAGCACACCAACCAAATGACAGGGTGTCTCTAAATTGCTTGAAAAGAGTTTGCTCTCTTAAAGGACTTGTATATTCCCCTTATGAACTTATTTACACAAGTAATATGCTTACTAGCCTTTTAAATTTTTTTCAGAAAATAAATTTTGCTCAGATTCTCTATGAAATATCAAAAATTCTAAATTAAGTGATTTTGAACAACCGGAAAGTCACTATCTTAATTAGAAAGATTCCTCACCCCCCAGTAGAAAATTATTCACAAATGCTTATGGAACAGACAATCACAAACAAGGATTTTTGAAAATTCTGATTGATATGAAGACGTCATGTCAGACCCTGAAGCTTAAGGATGTTTACAAATACAAAACAGTGTTAAAAAGGGCTATAGACTTTTTTCGGAAGTTTTACAAGTGAGATTGAGAATGAGCTGAACTGTTTTATAAGTTCCCCAGACCTGAATGGGCAAACGCTCATTCATGTGGTGCAATTTTCGTTTTTTAAATTTCTATAACCCAGTTTGAGAGCAGGGCCAACCGCAAACATATGTATGACCTTTTGGTCAACAACAGAGGTTCTGAAGTCAGGCAAAACCTGGATTCATATTCTAATGCTTTCCTTCCTATGGCTGTGGAATCCTAGGCAAATTACTTACTCTTTCTCAGCTTCTACTTTGTCAGAAAAATGGAGATGATGGTAATAATAGATTTGGTGGGGTTAAATAAAATATACATATCTTGTATATAGTAACTCCATATTGGTTGCACAAAGACTTCTGGGTTAACAGGGAGTAGATCCTGGGGAATTAACCCATTTTTATCTTACTCTAGTGAATAACCTGGAAGGTGTAGAAGGGTCTCCATAACAGGCTAGAGCAAAGTTTGGATAGTGTAGAATGTTTAATAGTGTAAGTGTGATTTCAGGCAAATCATGTTTACAGCACCTCTTAAGGGGAAGCAGTGTCCATGCGTTTGCTCATTCATTCTCTTATCCCATAGATATTAATGCCCACACATATTAATTGAGCCTCTACTGTGCATTAGGCATTGGGCTGAATATTGGAAATACAGTGGAAGATAAAACCCATAAGGTAGCCATAAACTCTCAGAAACTTAACAACTTTGGTTAATTTCAACTTGTCATCATTTTTCTTGAGCAATAAAACCTGTGATATTTTGTCATATCCATCCAGCCAAGAACAATAGAGGACAAAACAGCTTCCCACCTTGTGACTGTTGTTCAAAGAGCTAATACATGCGATGTACTTATCACAGGGCTTGCTCACAATACAAGAAATAGCTCAATACATGTAAAGGTTTCAACTGCAACTACAATGATCACTTTGTGATTTTTAATTTTTTTTTAAGCACTGTAATGTTGTTGAAAACATTCAACAGAGCTGAGTTCAGATCTGAGTCTGTCTTACAACAGCTGATGATCTTGGGCAAATGATATAACCTAAGTTTTAGTTTCCTCATCTATAAAATGGGTAATTTTCAGGGCCTTCTCATAGGGTGAGTGAGATATTGCCTATAAAGTGGCTTGCATAGTACAGGGAATGTTGTAAATGCTCACTAGTGGCCATAATCATCAGAATAAGTAAAACTTACGTTACCATTTTAAGTTGATATAGTATTTTCACTTAGATATTCTCATTTAATGCTTACAACAGACTGTGAGAGAAGGGTCATTAACATTATTGTCATCATTATCATCACCAGCCTATTTATAAAATGAGAAGGGGTTCCGTGATCTGCCCAAGATCACAGGGCATGTAAGTGGCAAGGTTGGTCCTTTGTCCCAGAAAGCATCACTGGATTTACCAGCAATTTTCAAAGTGATCCTTTCTACCAGAGAGTACACTTCTTCTTAGATGGTTGTACCGGGGATTCGGCAGTGACCAGGACAGGTCTGAGCTCGCCCTTCTGGTTGCACGTTTTGGTGGGGAGAATAACTTGAAGAGTTGGGAGCTGTGAAAAGCCCATGCCTCCCACCATGGACAGGGTCTCTTCTCAGCCATCTGCCGTTTAACGGATACGGATACTCAAAGATTCTTTCAGTCTTGCTGCCAAAGTCATTTAAACCATAGTCATGCTAACATATCTTCCTTAAAATATTGTTGAAAACAATGCTACTCTTGGAGAAAATTCCCTGAAACAGCTGGTGAAACTATCACCTTCCCCCATCCCTCTGGCCAAACTGCCAGGGAATGTGAGTTCAGCATTAGTAGATCTTCTGATTTAAAAAAAAAGAAAAAAAGCTGATAATCTGGATTTTGATGCGAAATCTCCATATTTTAATAATATTGACTCAAAACAAAACCAAAACATGACTGTTGACTAGATAAGGTTTGGGGATTGCTATTTGTAATCTCAGCTGTAACCAGGGTCCTGATTCATTTCAGAGGTTAGGGAAGATTTCCACGGGCAAGTGGCTTTTAGAAGAATGGCTTTCAGAAGAAAAATGAGTAGGCATTTGCTAGAAGAAGAAGGCCAAGGGGCAGTTACCTGAGGCTGGTCTCTAGACTCTGCACTGCAGGCGTGGGGTGTGGGAGAGTGCAGAGTGGTAAGGCTGGTGAGGCGAGCAGGGGCTAGATCATGGGTGGTTCGAAGAGCAGTGGGGTTGCGGGTGTGGTTGATACAGCGAGCATATTAAAAGGACGGTGCAGTGATGGGAACTGACTGGAAGGGACAAGAAGGGAGCTGCGAACCCGCCTAAGAAGGGAGCCTGGGAAGCCTCCTAAGAAGCTGGTGGAAAGGCATTCCAGCACATTCTTCTTATTCTCATCCTGATGGTGCCAACTCTGTACCAAGCCAAGTTAATTTTCTCCTGCATTTTACTAGGTTAAAGATGACTATCCTTCAACTCCCTCCCTCTAAGGACATAAAGGAAGATTTCTGGCTGCTTTCACAGCCTCTGACACCTCTCACCTACTCTGGTCCCTCTTTGGTTCTAATTTACTCTTCTCTCTAATTCTTTTCCCCTTGTCTTTTCTTTTTACCCCTATATGCCCAATTTTCAACTGTCATGAAATCAGAATTAGGAACACGCTACATTAAAAAAAATAGCTTATCCGTAAATCAAACTTTCTGGCAAACACGAGGGTGTAGGTACAGAGTGTCATTTTCCTTTATATCTACCTAAGGAAACATTTCTCCCCCTTCTTACTGCTGACATATTTTTTGAGAAACGCAGCCCCCGGGTTGTTGTTCTGCACTCTTTGAAGTCACTGTGAATTGAATAAAGTTGATGTTTGATGGCAAACTGCCAAGAGAATTTAAACAACTTGTGAGAGAGATTACTATTATTTTTTTTCCTGTCATTTTAAATTCCCCAAGGCCATTCCATAGGATGGTGGGGGCAGGTATTGGTTAATAGGGACGGTCCCTCAATGCAGGCTCTCATACTTCTAAGTCTTACATAAAATTTGTAGGGTCTCAGGCAATTCTCATCCTAGAGTCAAAACTTCAAGGTCATCGTGATGACTTGATGACTTTGAAAGTAAGAGAATTGAGATACATTACGTGTTGAAGAAACTGTCTTTAACTGATTTCAGCAAAGCATTGCTTTATTATAATGCAAAATGTGCCGTATTTTTAGAGGGGTTATTCAGAGGGCATTTGATTCTTTGTTGACTATATTGTGAAGTTATTATTTTTTTCTTTTTGCTTTTTAAAATACCCTCCATTTTCTTTCCCCCTTCTTTACCCTTACTTCCTTCTTTGGAAAACAGAGCAGATATTTACCTTAAACAAGGCTAAATGCCGAAACTTGTGTGTGCTTGGTACCTGGTGGAGGGACTCAACTTTGGATGGGTCACGTCATGGGACGCTGCGTGATGCCTGTCTGCTTGTGACACGAGGCATTTTTCTGGTGAATCAGGGCTTGCATCTGGCCCCTTTGCCACGCACGGACTTTTCGCGTTTTTTTTTTTTTTTTTTTTTTTTTTTTTTAAGACGGCAAATAAATCATTTCTTTCAGATTGGATAAAAAATGGGCTGTGTTCTTTGGAAGCAGAAGTTTTCCAGATAATTCTACGTTTGCACTATAAACCATACCAGTCAATTGTACATTCAAGTTTAGATTTGGGCCAGATTTATGCCCCTGAGAAAATCCTATTTTTGCATGATTTAGACAAAAAAATGTGTCTGAACAGTGTTACCCAGCCTAATTTATATGAAACTGGGATTCTGCCACCTGGGGTTTCGGGTCTGCTCTGTGAGACACGTCTGGTATGTGGCTAAAAGACCCAGCAAGGAGGAGGCGGCAGAGGGGGACCAGAGCCCACTTGAAAGGGAGACGGCCATCCCTGCCAACTGAATGGGGTGCGCACAGCCAGCTGGGGAGTGAGGCCTATTCATTGTGCTTTGATTATTGGCTCTTGTGTACAACCAGAAAGGCGGCCCCCTCCCCAAGGCATGCTTGGTTGCTACGATCTGTTCTTGGGGGCTGTGTGCATCCCAAATGGCAGCCCCCTCCTCTCCAGACAGGCTTAGGTTCCTCAGTTACCAAAGCCTCCAGAATCCTGATCCCCTGTCCTTCCGAGTCCCACCTGCATCCGAGTGTGTGTGAGAAAGAGGACAAGACTAAGGAACCATCTGTCGCCAGACTTAGGGAATCTCTACAGGATGATTCACTCCCCACTGGAGGGACATTGCTCGTCCCTTGCTTAGCAGGAGATGCCCATGGTGTTTTGGTTTTGCCTTGTTTCTAACTGTCAAAGTCCTCTTCTAAGGCTCCGGGGGTTCTTTAATTGCTGTTCTCAGGGGCCGGAGTTATGAATCTTTATGGCACGGAGGTTGAGCCTGTTCAATCCGCACATTTTATAGCCGTTGGGGCCCCCATCAAAGTGTGACAAGTATTTTTCTGAGCATCTACTTCATGCCAGGTACTGTTGTGTGGATACACTGCTGGGGATGGGGTACAGTGATAAACAAGACAGATGTGATCCTTACTCCAAAGGGGCTTGCAGTCTAGTGGGAAAGGGAACCATGACTCCAATAATCACAAAAGAAATATGTAACTCAAGGACAAAGTACAGTCTCTAATGGGGCTGATTCCGTGGGTAGCCACAGCGGGACCATGGAGGAGTTTCTAAGGAGGGGCCATTTGATCAGGGCACTGAGGGCTGAACAGAAGCCTGAAACGCCACTCCTAGAAGGAATCAGGGATGTCCCCTAGCTCAGGAGGGCTATCTTGCGACCAGATAGGGTCAATGACTTGCCCAAGGACACTCAGCAAGTTAGGAGCAGGGACACAGTGAGACCCTCCGTGCATTCAAGGAAATGCTTAGCCGTGGGACTCTGCAGGCAAGTCCTCAAGGCTGACACCCAGCTCTTCCCACTTCATAGCTCACCACTTGATCTTTCTGAGTCTTCATTTCATCATCTATGAAGTGAAGATGGTAACAGCTGCTTCCATAGAAGGATGTTTTGAGACATAATTAAAATATGTAGTGTGTTTGATCACAATAAATATTAGCTAACATTATTATTTATCCTATTTGGTCTTTCAAAGCAATTCTATAGGTTTGAAAGATAAAGTATCCCCTCGTACTCACCCACAGACCTTTTATTTTTAACAAAGAGCCACAAAAGTTGCCCAATCACGCATGCATACATTCATTCAAAATATTTATTTATTGAGTTCTTTCCACGGGGGAGACATCATTCAAGGTGGTAGAAAAAGAGACGTGGAAGTAGGGTCCCTGCGCTCAAGGGTGGATTACCTGATTGAGGGGTCCCCAGGTTTCAGAGAACCAGATGTGAGGGCTGGTAGCACACTGACCCGCCATCTTGGGTGCCTCCCCATTTCATAGGTAGGGAAACTGAGGCCTGGGTCAGGAGGTTGGTGGCCGACATCGGCACTCTGGTCCTGTGTCAGGCTCCCAGCCTGTCCTCCAGATAATACCAGCAGGAGTCCTTTTGGACTGAGAATCTGCTCCGTGCCAGTCTCCACTGAACTGCCTTAGCAGAGCAGTCAAGAGATACTGTGTTCTTTCAGGATCCTGTGAAATTGTATCAGTTCATATAAGACAGCAGCTACAGAGGGAGCTGGCAGGCAGGCGGCGGTTTTCTTTCTTGACATTTCTAAGCGCTTCCCAGCCTCCTTCTAACTCCGTGGTGTCCCAGCCCAGGTGCAAGCCTCCCCAGAACGTGGCGGGTTGGGGGGGCTTATCCCATACAACTTGTACTTACATTATATATGTTAACGCATGTTTTAATCTCTTAAAGGGGCGTGAGGCAAAAACAAAGCTGCTTTTGGTACATCCTGGGGAAACCCACTCCTTTAAAAATACATTTAGAGATACCAATCCTGGTTCTCCATAGCCAGGCTGGACTTAGCCGATGGTTTAGCGGTGCTTCGTGCCTTTCCCTGGGCTAAGGTTGTTCATCTCCTAACAGCATAGCAGACAACAGTTTATTCCAATTTTTTATTAACAAATGGATTTTCAGAGATTGACCTGAGGAGGAGCCATCCTGGACGGAGGTGGTAGAGCTGCTGGGTCAGCTCACAAGGGGACAGGGTCCTGGCTTGAGGCTCCCCCGAAGTCCCCATTTGGGTACTGCCCAGAGGCAGGGACAGTGTTGGGAAAACCTACTCAAATCACAGAGAGCCGACTTCCGAGCCCAGATGCCCGGCTCTGCTTGTTGCCTTGTTTATCGGCAATTACCCTGGAAGTCCTTCCTGTAATTAACCCCAGCTTTGTGGACACTGCTATTTGCACATCACTTCCCTCCTAAACACGGCCTCTTTGCCATTATTCCCTGGGAAGATGAGTCACTGAAGGAGATGGCTTATCTCTATTCAGTTTTTAACTAGTTTTGTCTCCCAGAGATACTTGTCCATGATACATTTCAAAACAGGCATTCCCCCCTCCCCTTTTTCAACTTTTTTTTTTTTTTTTTAATAACATTTTCTTCCTTTCTGCTTTTATATTTCTTCCTCTCCCTCCCGTAGCCTTTCATGCATTCAGGATGTAAGAGAGCCAGCATCAAAGCCCAGAGCCCTTACTGAATCCTCCTCCCCTATGGTAAGCGTGCCCTTTCCCTGTCTGATCGTTGACTCATAACCACAGAACGTCCCAGGCACAGGACGGGAGGAGGGAGGGAGGGCTGAATAAGCAGGGACCACAGTCTGCAGCCCCAGAGGAGACAAAAGTGGAGGATTTGTTCAACAGGGCTTTTTTTTTTTTTTTTCCTTTGGGGATAATTGTTTAGGACAATCTGAACAGAGCTAGTCCAGGCAGGGGAGGAGGGGAAGCCACCGGCCCCCCCCCCACCCAGACCCCCCATCAAATGGTAACTCCAACCAAGTGAAACTCATCTGGTCAGGCTCCAAATCCCAAGGCTAGGCCAGTCCTAAACCCACTCCCTGGGCACCACCAAGAGTTTTGATTGCATTATTTAATTTTAATTCAATTGAACATAAATGGATCGATCGCTTACCATGTGCCGGGCTTTGAGTTGACAGGTGACAGCCACAGGCTTAAACCCTATGGAAGTTGAGTCCCCGTCCTTCAAGACAGAATGTGCAGGCCAAAGACAGCCCCGAGCCTCCCCACCGCCCCACCGCCGGTTCCTCCCTCCCCTTCTGTCTCCATTAGGTATGAATGGGAATCACATCTGTTTCTTTTCTTGCTGGAAAGCAAGAGGCAAAGACCCTAAAACGGGGGACAGACCAGCACACACCTGGGTGGTCTTTAAATTAGAAAAGGTTTTAGCCGGAGTTCTTCATTTGGGTCTGCGGTCTCATACGTTTTATTGCTCTCTGCCCCTGTAGGTTGGGAGAAAGGGGGTCGGGGGGGGGGGGTGGGGGACTCAGGCGAGGTATCACAGGGGCTCTTCACTGTCCTGTTCTCTCAGGCTCACACATACATATTCCTCCCCACTCTGTTTTCAGCCCTGATTCCTCACTGCGCAGACCAAGCATGGTCTGGGGCCCCAACAATGCCAGGGCTGAGGCCTGGGGTGCGTGGGGGAAATGAGGAAGTAGCCATTTTAATTTCAGCATACGTTCACAGTGGAAGTTTTTTTGAAAATTAAACTGTTTATGTTAGGGTTTGGTATCATTTTATTTTAAGAAGAAGATCTTGAACTAGACTGTCTGAGTTGCAATCTCTGTTCCATAGCTGTGTGGTCCTGGAAACTGTGCCTCAGTTTCCTCATCTGTAAAATGGGTGTAATAAGTATCTTACCTCCTTGGGTTATTGTGAGGAATAGTGAGTTACTGTGTTAAACTAGATGGTAGCTCTAGTAAGTTGCTGATGACAGCCTCCAATGGTCTGACTCTGCCCTCCTGTCCCTCACTGAGACACTTCCCTCCGAGAATTGTTTTGTATGGTTGAGAGACCTGGACATGTGATTCCCCTCAGTGCCCTCTTTCTTATTTAAAGCCATAAAGTAAGAAGTAAGATGCCCAGGGTCAGTCTTTCTCCCAGAGTCACTAGGCTCCAGGCTGCTTTCTGGGTCTAGATCTTCCATCTCCAGCAGAAATACATCTGATGTCAGACTTTCTTGGAGTAGTGTTGACAGATAGTATATCTCAAAAGGGGACATATTTATGATAAAAAAATATTTATTGATTATCTGACATTCAAACTAATTTAACTGGATATCCTGTATTTTTGTTTGCTAAATCTGACAGCCCTACCTGGAGATTTTCCTCACTGGTGACCAAAAGGTCAGCCGTTCTGCATCTTGATAGTGGACAGAGGTCTCCTGAGCTTCTGGAACTGGCTTTTCTCAGGAACAATCCAAAGCTCCAGAGTAGACAGAAGGAGAGGAGGTATCAGTGAGAACACAAGTCTCCTTGTGTAGTGAGAGCCATTTTCAAAGTAATTGTCCAAAGCTCTCTAAGAGGACGGGAGACCATGGCTTCTGAGAGTTTTGTGGTTTTTTTCAGACTTCAGTGTGGTACTTTAGGGTGTGTGTGTATGTGTGTGTGTGTGTGTGTGTGTGTGTGTATTAGGAAAGCAAGGGCCATGGAAGTGATACAATTAGTGGCTCTGTACATCTGGGCTATGTTGATGGGCCCTATGAACCATGTGATGTGTAACATATAGGTCTTTCATTTTTGTATGATCATATAGAAAGTTAAACTGTTTGGTACAACTGCCTGAAATTTTCCAAGTTCTTTTTGCTTTGTTAACTTTTTCCGAGTTACTGAAAGTTCTATTTCATTCATGAGTACATGAGATTAAGTAGAGCAGGAATCAAACATAGGCATAGTAGTGTGTTTGCATTTTCAGATTTGCCAAGGGAACCATCAAGTGAGCCTGGCTAGGCTTTTGTGATTATAATGTGAGGGTTGGCTGATAAAAATAATTGGTATTATAATTGTGAATAAAAAGTAACATTTCTGGGCTTCCCTGGTGGCGCAGAAGTTAAGAATCTGCCTGTCAATGCAGGGGTCATGGGTTCGAGCCCTGGTCAGGGAAGATCCCACATGCCGTGGAGCAACTAAGCCCGTGCACCACAACTACTGAGCCTGCAAGCCACAACTACTGAGCCCACGTGCCACAACTACTGAAGCCTGTGTGTCACAACTACTGAAGCCCACACACCTAGAGCCCGTACTCCGCAACAAGAAAAGCCACCGCAATGAGAAGCCCGCACACCACAACGAAGAGTAGTCCCCGCTCGCTGCAACTAGAGAAAGCCTGTGTGCAGCAGCGAAGACCCAACACAGTCAAAAATAAATAAATTCATTAATTAAAAAAATTTTTTTGTTTTGTTTTGTTATTCTTTAAATTATACATATGTATTTTATTTACACTTTGTATTTGATATATTTCCTGATGAACAATTTTTTTTTCCATCTTAACCATTTTTTAAGTGTACAATTCAGCGGTATCAAATACATTCACATCGTTGTGCAAAAATCACCTCTGTCCATCCCCATAACTGTTTTCATCTTGTGAAACTGAAGCTCTCTACCCATTAAACAATAACTCCCCGTTATTCCTTGCCCCCAGCCCCTGGTAACCACCAGTCTGCTTTCTGTCTTTATGATTTTGACTATTCTAAGTACCTCATATAAGTGGGATCACACAGTATGTACCTTTTTCTGACTGGCTAATTCCATTTAGCATAATGTCCCCAAGGTTCATCCATGTTGTAAACATACTGCAGAATCTCCTTCCTTTTTAAGACTGAACAATATTCCATTGCATGTATATCCACATTTTGCTTATCCGTTCATCCACTGATGGACACTTGAGTTGCTTCCATGGTTTAGTTATTACGAATAATGCTGCTATGATCATGGGTGTACAAGTATCTCTTTGAGATCCTACTTTCAATTCTTTGGGGTATATACGCAGAAATGAAATTGCTGGATCATATAGTAATTCTATCTTTAATTACTTGAGGAAACACCATACTGTTTTCCACAGTGACTGTACCAATTTCCACCAGTAGTACACCAGGGTCCCAATTTCTCCATGTCCTTGCAAACACTCATATTCTACTTTTTTGATAGTAGCCGTCCTAATGGATGTAAAGTGGTATCTCGTTGCAGTTTTGATTTGCATTTCCCTAATGATTGGTGACGTTGAGCATCTTTTCATGTGCTTATTGGCCATTTGTATCTCTTCTTTGGAGAAACATCTATTCAAATCTTTTGCTCATTTGGAATCAGGTTGTTTGGTTTTTTATTGTTAAGTTTTTTTTTTTTTTTGAATTTTTGAATTTTATTTTATTTATTTTTTTACACAGCAGGTTCTTATTAGTCATCCATTTTATACACATCAGTGTATATATGTTACTTTTTTAAAGTAACATTACTGTCTTAAAGGAGGTTTATTAAGAATGTCCATTTTATAGAAGATGCTTCTCACAGAGCCATATCATCCACTTGTAATATCAAGGAGTATAGCCTAAGTAAGAAAGCTGTTTAGAAAATGTGTGCGTGTGTGTGTGTGTGTGTGTGTTTCTTTCTTTCTTTTTTTCTCCAAAGAGACTGATGAGAAAAATGATTTAGTCTCTAGCCAAAACAGTGGTGTGATTCAGATCCCAGTATTTATAGAGGCAAGTTAGTTAATGCACCAGCATACTAATGGGATAGACACCAGTCTGATTGCAGGGGTGTGATATTTCTCAGGAGTTGCTTAAAGGGGACTCAAGGAGGGATCCTCAGGATGGAGCAGCCCCTTGGTTACTAATCTGAGGAGGAAGTTTGTTAGGTTCTTAGTGTTCTCTAAATGTTTTTTCTCTTTTATTTGCGAAGCTGTGAAGAAATATAATTTTCTGTTTGTTACATCAATAAGTTCTCATCCAACTCCCCAAAATAAGTAAGTAAGTAAATAAATAAATGAGGGCATAATTTCTTAATTAGACCCTAGAAGCTATTCTACCCAAATTAAAATTCTAATTTCTGTTTAGAGTCGCTAGATGATATTTCAGCCACTCGGAGCCCGATTCTTTCTAAAGCAAGCATGAGCTGTTTGCCTATGAATTCTACAGGCTCTTTTAAGAGAGCAAGGGACTAAGTTGCAGGCATAGCTTGTGGCATGGTAGGATATCAGTGACAAACTCTAGGAGATTAAAGGAGCTGGGATTTAAGAGTAAAAGTATAATGGAATCCACTTTTTGACAGAAACTGTTTCCAACACATGTGCAGCAAACCTGGGCCAACAATAATATAATTTACATTTACCCCCTTTACCTGCAAGAAAAGTTACTTTGTTTTCTTGCACTAATGGGACTGAGAATGTATCCTATTATAAATTATAAATAGTTTGACTTTAAAATATCGTCTTTCCTTAAATCTAACTTTATCTAGTATTTTGGGTCTAACTCTTGGGGGTAAGTCACTCTGGTTCAGCTTCTAGGTATCACGCGTATCACCTGCCACACAGGTTGCCTCCATCCCATTTTAAGATGTGTTACTTAATTACAAGGAGATGGGATCTCCCTCTGTCTACAAGCCTTAGTTACCTGCTGGCTCGCCCTTTTTTCCCTCTTACCCGGGAGGGGAGGGCCCATCCTTTTTCTTCTCAAATCCTATTTAATTTTTGCATTTCCTGATTTTTATCTTGGGAAAACAAAAGCCAGCTGCTATCAGTTAAGGAAACAGCTGAAGGATGCTTGGCAGGTAGAAGCCTTGCAGGTTTCCAGTCTCCAATTGTGAGACATGAAATGCAGCGTGTCGGGTTGCAGTGACTTCGGCACCTCCCGGCTTGCTCTCTTCTGCCTAAACGCGCACACACACACACACGCACACGCACACGCACGCACATGCACGTCCCTTTTCTCGCCTCTTGACCAGCATCCCCCTCACTTCCTACAGCTGTATTTCTAATCAGCAGAAGATACATCTTGCTTGGAGCCAACCCTCCTTTTCTCTGCGCATTCTTAACCTCCTATCTTATGCATGGATCACTGGTTAGCTTAGAAATGCGCAGACACAAAGGAGAAGCTGACATTCGAGGTTTGACGGCCATAATGGCTGTTTATAAGCCTAATCCATCACGTTTAGTGGACACCTCCATTTTTGTCCCTCTGAAAAGGTATAAATAATAAAATGGGATAGCTCCAGCTCGGAGGTGCTTTGGTAAATATTTTAACTATTTACAAGATCTCACCAATAACAAAAGAAGCATCTGTACCATCCACAGAGGGGGCCCCCAGTCATTAAAAGAGACCCAGATGGTTCCTACCATTCAACCAACAATAACATTTCTTGATGGCAGAGCTTTTGTGACATCGTTTACATTTTTTTTTTTTTTTTCATATCACATTGGGATATTCTGAACTGGTCCCTATTTCTTCACTGCCCCCAGCAACATTTCTAAAGAAAATCTCCCTAAATAGCCTTTCGCCTCCGAAAAGAATGAGGCCACGGAGAAACATGGCAAATGCATGTTTCAAAGCCCAATTCAGAGACAAGTCTGAACAATTATAAACCAGGCCTTCTCCATGTCCAAATATTGACATGGGCCCACTCATTCTGTGGGTAAACACCCCCGTGGAGCCCCGGATGCGCTGTGCCATCCTATTCTCTGTCTCATTTCATTTGAATTTACCCTTTCCTGCCAGGCATAAAGAGAGCGCAAGGGGGGAGGGCAAGGAACCCCAAGGATGACTTTTGAAGTTAAAGGTATTTCTTCTTTGCGGACCCTGTGCCTGACTATGGGGGGCAGACCAGCCGTGAGGACAGTATGTAGCTTTTGAAAGTTTTCAGCAACTCAAGATTCCTTTTTTGTTTTGAGCATGAACAGAGCGGGTTGAATCTGCAGTCCATAGCTGCTTAGTCACTGTTGGAAACTTTAGTTCTCTCTAAAGCACCAGAAAAGTCAACTTTTTAGTTACACAGAGATGGCAAAGAGAGAGCAGGAGAGCAGGGTAGCTGAGGCACCCAGGTTCTGGAGTCAGGGTAAACCTGCTGATTTTTTTTAATTGAAGTATAGTTGATTTACAATGTCATGTTACTTTCAGGTGTAGAGCATAGCAATTCAGTTATATATGTATATATTCAGATATATATATATATATATATATATATATATATATATATATTCTTCAGATTCTCTCCCCTTATAGGTTATTACAAAATACTGAGTATAGTTCCTTGTGCTATACAGTAGGTCCTTGTCGGTTATCTATTTTATATAGTGTGTCTATGTTAACTCCAACCTCCTAATTTGAATCTCGGTTTTAGGGCCCAAGGGAAAAACCTCCTCTCCTTTGAGCTTTAGTTTCCAGCATATAATACGAGGGCAATAATAATGGGCACTCCCGAGATAGCTGTGTGAATTACAGGAGATAATATATTTAAAGCAGGGAGCCAAGTGTTCTGTAAAGGTGGCTATAATTAATACTGACAGACCTATCTCGGAGAGATCAAATCTTTTGAAACTAGAAGATGAGGCAAACAACAATTTCACTTTATGCTCTGGCATAAGTAAACAGCACTGACATTCAAAGTTTCTTTGTTGGGGGTTTCAGGGGGGCAAAAAAATAATAATAAAAGCCATGTGACCGCTCACCCCAGGTCTTTGAGAACCCTAAATGTTCACTTCTTTACCAAAGGCTCGATTTAATTTTGGAGCTCCCACTTTCCAAATTTGGTCAATAAAATTAACAGCCACCTTTTGAGTGGAACATCACACCTCCAAATGAGCTCAAGCTGGCGCTGGGATTGTCCTGTGGAATGTGAGATTTACATTTCACAGCTCCTGGCCAAGTAATGAATGAATCCCAGCTCGTAAACAAACGATCCTGGCTCCCCTTGTTCCATGGCCCCCAACATGGGGTGTGTGCTGCAAAGGAAAATATTTATCCTGTTTGTGTGGCGCTGGGTCCCCGAATGGCCCACCAGTAAAATAACATCATAAAGGGCATTTCACAGCTGAGCTCGCGATTTAATAAACAGATGCAAACGGAAGGCCTTGGAGGTCAACAATGAAAAATAAACCAGCCCAAGGTTCTCCCTGGAACTCCCCTTCCCTATAAAGTAGGGAGGACCAGGCCCCCTCAGCTGCGACAGGGGGACTGAGGGGTGGGAAAGGTTTCCCAGCCCCAAGGAGCTCAGGGGGATTGTACCTGTTCTCAGTGATTATTCCAACAAGTCCCTTTCTAGCAAGAGAGGGCAACTTTGATAGCAGATGAAACAAAACTCATGGACCCAAAGTAGCTGGAAAATGGTACAGTAACCCTGGTGGGCAGCAAATGCTGCTTGTCGATTTCTCAATTTTCTGTGCCAGAGACATTAAATATTAGAGCAAATGATTTTTGAAAGAGTAGCGAATCAAAGGAGCTGGTTTTGGAATGGATTTTATACTTAAATTTGAAAGTGTGTGTGTGTGTGTGTGTGTGTGTCTGATGCCTGTGTAAAAACCAAGCCACTGAATAAAGGCTGGAAAGTTGGCCACGGTTACCATCCAGTACCCATTTTTCCCCCGGCCCCTCTAATCACTGCTCAGAGCAAAGCTGCCTACCAGCAGGGGCACACCTGTCAGCGGTATCTTATTCCACTTTACCTGTGTCACCTCCAGCTCCTCTACCATCTCTCCCTGCCTCACTTTTCTCTGAAGTTGAAAAGGTGGGTTAGAGTAGTACCTGACTGTTGGCTGAAAGCGTTGGCTGAGGATTCAGTGAGGTCGTCCATGCAAAGTTCTTAAGACAGTGTTTGCAAACAGGAATGACTCAAAAATGCTAGTTCTTTTGAATAATATCTGTATGGTCTGTGAGGCTCACAATTTCTGCTGGACCAGAGAATTCCACTCACCTATTTTGAGAAGGCGTTGAAGGCAGGTAAGCCCCCCATTCTGACACCCTCACCCTCAGAAAATCCCAAATGCCTTCACACTTAATGCCTACTGCCTCCCCACATTCCTCTGCTGATAAGAGGGGAAATGAAGGATGGGTCTAAAGATAACCATTTGCTATAGGGGCAGACCTCCCATGAGGACCCATCTGCATCCGGCAGGCAGCGGGGAGCCCTGCATCAAGTGGCCGGCCGCACCGAGCTCCTCTCCAGAGCAACCCGGAGCGTCCTCCGTGTAAATGATCACCGTGATGGGTCTGATTTGTGCACTTAGAAGCTTTCTGGACTCATTTTCCTCACACTGGGAGGACAGGGGGATGAGCTTAAGTACTTTGTATTCCGGTGGGTCCCCCAAATATACCGGGGGGGGCTCCCACACTGCCTTGTGGCTCATCTTTGGGAATTGGGGTGTTTTCTTGTTATTGGGACCCACCTCCCCTCAAATTAGTTACTTTGGAATTAAATAGACTTGAGTACAAGTCCCTCCTCTGCTTTTTTTCCCCTTTCAGAGAAATAAGAAAATACAAAAAATGTTGTTAGGAAACATGATTCAGCATTAGTCTCTTCCTTTTCTTGATGTCAAAGACATATTTTCCTCTTCTGCAATTAAGTTTTTTTTGTTTTATTTTGTTTTTTAAAGATCCGCTGTTAGGCACTTTCTCATCTACCCCTTAGGACAAGCTTGACGGAGGCGGCTATTATACACTTGCTGTCACCAAAGTAAAAAATGGAGGTTCAGAGTTGATGTAGCCCCCTCCCAATCACACCACTTTTAAGTAGCAAAACTGGATGTTTTTAATCCACAAGATTTTTTTAATTTAATTTTTATTTTTTTGGCTATGACGCGTGGCATGTGGGATCTTGGTTCCCCCAACAGGGATCAAACCCACACCCCCTGCAGTGGAAGCACAGAGTCTTAACCACTGGACCACCAAGGAAGTCCCCTAATCCATAACTTTTATTTTTTCATTTTGATCTAGAACTGAACTTAAAAAATATATAGTGAAATATAGCATTCATACAGAAGAATGTTTAAACTATAAATGCATAGTTTAAGTAATTACAAGGCAGCTGCCTGAGTAACTACAGTCCAGGTCAGTATAAAGAATCTCCATCTCCCCTTTTGTCCCTTTCTGATCAGGACACTCAGACGGATAGAGCCACTATTTCAACTTTTCTGATAATCATTTTCTTCCTTCATACTATGGTTTTACCACCTATATGAGTATCGATAAACGATATAGTTGAGCTTGCCTCTTTTTGAACTTCATAGGGATAGATACATATTACATTTATTCATTTATATTTTCCTTCTTTACTTCAATAGCAAGTCTGTAAGATTCATCCATGTTGCTGAGTGAAGCCTTGGCACATTTGTCTCCTTTATTGCTGTAATATTTTTCACTTTGGGACTGTCCCCTGATTTATCTGTCCATTCTAAGTTGGTTGGCATCTGAGCTGTTTCCAGTTTTGGTGTGTGTGGTAGACTGCAAAAATTCTTTATGCTTCTCAATATCCATGCCCTCTATTAAATGATGAAAAGAGGTGATGGTGTGCCAGGTGTGAGCTGAAGCTTTAAGAGGCCTTGCGTATCTCTATCTACTCTCCTGCACCTCTGTCATCACCATGCGAAGGTCCTGGGCATGCTCTGTTGCTCATGCAAGGAGGAGGATGAGAGACATAGGGAACAGAGTAAACTTGGAAGAGCCTGAGCAAGGCCAACCACAATCAGCTGAACTCCATGAGTGCATAAACAATAAATGCTTACTATTGTATAATGCCCATATTTTGTAGTTGCTTATTCTGCAGCATTATTTAGCAGTAAGTAAGTATAAAAGCTGCTATAGGTAACACTTATAAGCTTATAAATGTTCCTGTCAAAATTAGTCATTTTAACTCAGATTTCTCAAATGCCAAAGCCTGAGTTCTTTCCATTGTACTGGACCTTAATCTTTTTTTAAAGTAGCCTCAGTGGAAAATGTCATGTAGATTTAAAACTCAGGCTCCTAGGTTATGGGTCTAAATGCGAAAATCTACCTATGGCTGTTATGAGCTCTCTCTATATATTTTTTGCTTTTTTTATCTTAATTTATTTTACATTGGAAAACTTCAGCTCTTCAAACTTTTTTTTTTTTTTTTTGGTTTACTGGCAATACTTTCAGTGCATGGCATTCTTTTTCTTTGTTTTCATTTCTGAGTCTTTTAGCAAAAACTGTGGTATGGTCATAACAACAAAGGTATCCAGATATCCAGATCAATATTTATACTTGTTCTGAATCAACTTGAATCCAGGGCTCTCAACCTGGACAAATTTAATCCATAGATATATTTTATTTAGCCTACAGACTTTAAAATTTTTTATCAGCCAACATGGAAAAGAAATCAGGGTTTTTACCCCCAAAAATCTAGATTTTAAGCTTTTCTAGAACTATCAGAATATTTGCTAACACTGGGCCTGTACTGGGCCTGTAAATGTTAAACATTTAATGAATCTGAGAAGTGGTTGTCCCCTTCTGAGGGACACACAGTCTCTAATTTGCCATAGTCCCCACTATTCCTTATTGCTTTCCCAAACTGAGAATGAGTATTGGTTGCCATTTACAACAGCCCTTATGATACTACTTTCTAGTGATGGATAAATATTTCTCTGTACCCATGTCTAGCAAAGATGGAAAAATAGGTGAGACTGAAAGAGAGTTCTATTTCATTTTTCCAGCAGTTTAGGCTCTAATAAAAGTCTTTGGGGCTTCCCTGGTGGCGCAGTGGTTGAGAATCTGCCTGCTAATGCAGGGAACACGGGTTCGAGCCCTGGTCTGGGAAGATCCCACATGCCGCGGAGCAACTAGGCCCATGAGCCACAACTACTGAGCCCGCGCGTCTGGAGCCTGTGCTCCGCAACAAGAGAGGCCACGATAGTGAGAGGCCCGCGCACCGCGATGAAGAGTGGCCCCCGCTTGCCGCAACTAGAGAAAGCCCTCGCACAGAAACAAAGACCCAACACAGCCAAAAAAATAAAATAAAAATAAATAAATAAATAATAATTAAAGATGGGGGGAAAAAAAAGTCTTTATTCAATGACAAATGTGCAGTTAGATCCTGTTACTCAGTTCCTGGGTCCCAAACCTTCAATGACTCCCTGTTAACTATTGAAATCCCTTAGGTTGGTATTCAATAAATTCACAGTCTCAATCCAAACCTCCTTTATAGTGACATCTCCTATTCTCTACATATGTGAATCTCAGGCTCTAGAAGCCCTGTATAAACCCAGACTTCTGAATTCCACTGCTCATTTCACATCCTCTTATTTTGACCCACGCTGTTCTCTCCTCCTGAATTATCCATCTTTCTTAAACGTTGTTTATGTCCTGTCCCTTCTGTTAAAATCCTGTTCAGCTGCTAAAGATTAAACTAAATGATTCTTCTTGTATGATGCTTTCTCTGGGCCCCACTGTCAGTATTAATTGTCGGGGTTCTTTTGGATCTTCAGCTCTATGTATTGTCATTTCAAAACAGAATTCTTTCTGCCTTGACTTACGATCATGCACGAAATAATAGCTAAATTCATTGAGTACTTACTCCATGCAAGGCACTATGCTGTATGTTTCACATGTGGCTCATTAAACATCACAGCTGTTCCATGAGATTGCTGTGATTGTTATCCCCATTTTACAGATGAGGAGACTGAAATCAAAGCCTCCTGAGGTCACAGCCTTGTTAGTCATACAGCTAGGATATTCAGCTTGGCATTTTGGCTTTAGACCCCGAGTACCTAACCAGTAGGCAAAATTGCCTCTCTAGCCTCTCCTACCAAATGATCAGATAGAAATTGCATATCCTTTATTTCTTTTCCCCAGCTCATCCTAGCACAATGCTTTAAACATAATAAGCATACAAAGAATGTTGAATGAATGACAGAATCAGTGGCATAGAAAACGATGCCTATCTGCTTACCATCACCCTTTTCTCCTGAGAAACTGATTACACTATTTTACCCCTCCAGCCTTTCTTGGTTGTTTGAAGGTGGACCTCTGAGACCACCAAGCCAATCATAGTTCTCTAAACTCTTGGTAACATTGGGAAGCTCTAGGATTGGACAAGTGGTCAGGGATGAGCCAATCAGCATCCTACTTTGAGACTTTTCAGTCTATAACCAAGAAACATCAGCCATCTGTCATCAGTGGTAAAAGCTGTAAGACATAAAACCTCGGGGGTCTTGGTGACCATGTTTCCTTCCATGCCAAAGAAGCCAAGCTGCTGATAGTGAAAATAAAAAGAGCAGGCAAAGAAAATCTGGAATGTAAAACAGAGAGAGATTCTGAATAGCATTCAAATCATTATTTGTTACCATTATTATCGTTGTTCCTAAAATAAGGCTCCATCCTTGACTTTCACCAAGTTTGAATGGTCAATTTTCCTGGAGTTCATGAGCCGATATATTCCCTTTTGTAACTAACCCAGCTTGAATTGCATTTCTGTCACTTCCAAAACAGTCCTGATGGTTGCAGGCAGAAGTAGGATATGGACACAGATATAAAGAAAACACATTGTTTACAAGCCTGCAAATGCATGATGCTTGCGAGTTAAAAAATGAGACACTGTCACAAATAAGTATAAGTTCTTATTCATTTCCGTATACTCAGCACCTGGCCCCATGACTGGCAGATAGTAAGATTTCATAAAAGTTTATCAGACAAATAAATGTAATATTCAGAATTATGGAATGTTGGCAAAATGCAATAGGGGCATAGAAACAGATACTAAAAATTCTACTAGGAAGGGTAGTTGTAGAAGGTTCATGTTAGGTTTCCCAAAGCGGGGTGGGGGGTGGGGTGGGGCGGGAGGATATATTTGAGCTGAGCCTTGAAGGATGTGTAGATGTTTAGTGGGTAGAGAGAGAAGGCAAGATGAGAGTCCAAACAGGCAAATGCATATGTAAAGGTGGGAGGCATAAAAGAGCATGGTGAGCTCTGGAAACCAGATTAGTTCTGTGAGGTTGGATTATGGTATTAGAGAAGGCTGGGGGAAGAGGCTGGTGAGATAGACTGGGCTGAGTAATGCAAATAGAGAAGATTAAATATTTACATAAGCTCATTAGTGATACTGTGTGCATGTGACAAGTATGATTTAGTTTAAACCTCCAAGGTTTAAATACCCTAAGTGCAACTGTATCTTTTTGAAATTGATTACATGACATTAATAGGCTCTTTCTCAGCTTCAGTGGTGATCATATTCATGATTTACTTCCATCTCTCATCCCTGGGGTCAGGAACAGTCCATCCTGACCTCCATCCTTCCTTTTACACCTTCCTTAGGAACCAACATTAGCTGCTACAAACCTCCTGGGTTTTGTCCTCTATAAAGGTAAGCAGTTTTGCTTCCAAAGTTTTAACAGGCAAATTCCTATTATCATGAGGACCAGTAAATAAAGGGATTCTGTGTCACAAAGCTATTTTCTTGATCCTCTGAATCACCTATTAAATACAATTCAACAAGAATTATTTAAGAACTTGTAAGGTGCCCTATAGTAAGGCAGGCATACTCTAAGAATATGTAAGATCTCAAAGTACTTAAGAAAAGAATCTCTTTCCCTAAAGATCTTACAGCCTCTTTAAGGAGGCCAGATCAATATCATTAAGTCTGATAACATCACTTGCTTTTATAAAATGTTTATAAAGTGTTTACAGATTACAAAGCACTCTTATCTATATTCTTACATTTGACTTTATCTGTGCAGTGAATGGTATTAACGATTACTGTTGAATACTAGTAGGTAGTGGCTAAGGGCTCTGGAGAAAGGCAACACTGATTCAAACCCTTAATTTGATACTTATTAACTATGTATCTGTTAGGATAGGTTAAGTTTTGCTGCAATAAGAAAAAACCCCAAGGTCTCAATTATTTAACAAAACAGAAGTTCATTTCTCATCTGTATTTATATCCACTGAGGGGTGACTGAAGGCTCTGCTTCTCACATTCACACCTCAGGACTCAGGATGACAGAGCAATTGCCATCTCAAAGTGCTGCTTTAACAGAGAGAAAGAGAGCTCTGGAGGGCCTCAAACCAGGAATTAAATGCTTCAGCTCAGAAGTAGCATACTTCCCCTCGCAACTCATTGGCCAGAACCAGACGCATGTCCCCACCCAGCTACTACTATGTGGGCCGCTTTCTAAAGGCAAGTCATAATTTTTATTCTTAGGTTTCTAGAAGTTAATGCAAAGACATTTCTACGTATTAAGATATCTGCATGACTTTTGGTGTCTAGCAAATTTGAAAACAAAATCCCATTGCTCACAATAAGTACAACAACTCCTAAGGTTAAAGGCCAAAGAAAACATTATTTTAATTATTTTCTCATAAAAAAAGATGCCATGGGATGAAGAAAATAATACCATCAGTAATATCCTTACAGAAAACAAATGGGCTTCATGGGGGCTTCTTTTTTAAATAATTAATTAAGTTAAATTCTTATTGGAGAATAGTTGATTTACAATGTTGTATTTGTTTCAGGTGTACAGCAAAGTGAATCATTTATACATATACATATGTGCACTCTGTTTTAGATTCTTTTCCCATATAGGTCATTACAGAGTATTGAGTAGAGTTCCCTATGCTATACAGTAGGTCCTTATTAGTTATCTATTTTATATATAGTAGTGTGTAAAGTCAATCCCAATCTCCCAATTTATCCCTACCCCCCTTACCCCCTGGTAAATATAAGTTTGTTTTCTACATCTGTGACTCTATTTCTGTTTTATAAATAAGTTCATTTGCACCCTTTTTTTAGATTCCACATATAAGTGATATGATATGATATTTGTCTTTGTCTGACTCTTTTAGTACTATCCTTGAACATTGGCTGGTAGTAAAATACTAAAGTCCAGTTCAATGAAAGCAAGTTTGTAGGGGTCTGAGAGACAAACTTGCTTTCATTGAACTGGAGACAGTTCAACAGACAGATTTTAGAGTTTACAATGGAAAATTTGCAAAATGGCAGTTCTCCCACCAAATCCAACCTGCTGAAGGGTTTTGTTGTTTTGTTTAAAACTTTTTTGTTAGTTGGTTGCCAGTACTTTAAGTCAAAAGATGCCATATAAAAATCTAAATATTCAAATTTTAGGGAAAAAAAAAAGAGAGTGTCTGCCAACCTTTGACCAGATCTGGGCAGCACCTGCCTTCTGTAAATGAGGCATGTGCTGTCCAATGCCCTACAGTCTCCTCTGGCCCTCTCCACTCAGGAATGGTACCTGCCCTGTCCTTATTGGCAGTTGCGTTTGTAGCTTCTGGTTTGGAGGATTGGATACATTGTATGCTCTTTAGCAAATACTTCAAATACTTTTCTCAAGTAAGTCTTTAAGTAACAGTCACTTCAAAGTATTTCCCAATCCAGAATTTGGTATTATTATCCCCATTTTAAGGATGACAAAACCAGAACTCAGGTTAGTGACTTGCCCGAAGTCACATAATAAAATGATATGACTTCTAAGAGGCAGAGCTGATTGATATCTGCACGTGACTGATAAGGCTCTGTTGGCTCTAGCCCCTTCCTACCTCCAAATATATCTCACGTCGCTCTCCCCCCAACTTGCTCTTAAACCTTCACCTTCACTGTCCTCCTTTCCATCCTTTGAAAGTGTCCTGCTCGTTCCCACCTCATGAATTTTCTACTTGTTCTTCCCTCCATCTAGAATTGCTTCCTTATTCTTTCTGCCTCTTCCTCCTCCTCCCATTTGCCTGACCCCCAAGAAAGCTCGTTCAATAGGTCAGCCATCTTGACCTGTATTACCTAATTCCAAAAGATGAGCTGGACTCTCCACTAAAAATTAGCACTGGGAAAATGGAGAAAGCAGTCAGTGAAATGTGTTGAACGGGACTTAAAGATTAATGTCACAACAGGGCTAGCCAGCCATGATGGACTGTTCTATGAGAGCTCATGCCCTGATAAGAACAGCTATGTGCTAGTCTGGGCATAGAACTTGAGACACGAACAAGGTAACCTCCAGCTCCAAGGAGCTGACCTACAAGTTCAATGGGTCTAGAACTTTAATGTACATCTAAACACTTGGGAAACTTATTAAAAATGTGGATTCCTGAGGCTTCACCCTAAAAAATATGATTCATGAGACTAGCATGATCATGGCTGGTTCAAATGGAACACACCAAGACAGCTGAACTGATTGTCAAAATATTAAAAACTTCTTTAATTGTTGATAAATACCAAATGTCCCAGTTCTCTTGGGAACTCTCCCTCCCCATTCTAGCTGCTCTGGCCCCTAACGCAGGATCCCTTGGATCTCCCCCACTTTCAGCAAACAAAAGAATAACGCCTTGCAGAGTCAGGCGCTCTGAAGTCCCTTGCTAGGGCTGCAGTAGTATTCTGTCTGATGGGTACCATCCCCTACCAATTGTTAAATGTTTTGTTATTTGACTTTTGACGGAGGGGTCTGGGAACACGCACCCCAGAAACTTCTGATCCAAGAGACATAGTAGCTAACACCTTTAGAAACACTAATCTCATGGGCTGATGAAGCAACAGTGATAATAACTGCAAGACAAATGCCGTGACAGAGTATGCAAAGGTTGGAGCAGAAGCATGGAAGTGGGGCAGCGGGGGCATTGAGACGTTGGGGAACCAACCAAGAGGAGATAAAATGAGCAATGTCTTGAAAGGCACTGGGAGCTCTCCAAGATGCCAAAGTAGTAGAAGCCTCAGTTGCCATCATGTAACTGTCTAAATTTAGGAGGAGATGTGAAATGTCCATTTACGCAACAGCAGGAGAGTATTAAGTAGCTGCAGGGAAACTGAAAACAGAATGTCAACACTGAGGTGGTCTTCCCCCCACTGGCTGAGGGACAAGGAAGGCCCGTTTCCCCCTTGCTGCGTCTATCCCACAAGGCATCACCTAGGAGCATTTCAGAGATGCATGGTGTAGGGGTACAGTAGGAATGAATGGAATCTGGAGTGTCGGGGTAGATTAAATTATTTTCAGAATTTGTCACTCTCTCTCCCATACTTTCATGAGAGGAATACACTTCTTCACCTTTAACCTTGGACAGGATCACCTGACTTGTTTCAGCCAATGAGATCTGATCAGATAGGATGTGGCAGAAACAGGATGCATTTATGTGGTTGAGTACGTACACTTGCACGTCTACCATCGTTATAAGAAAAGCATACTCAGACGAGCTCCCTTGTTCCAGGAGGAGAATGAGATTAGCCAGCCCACAGGCACGTGAGCTGAATAAGTGTTTATTGCTCTATGCCCACAAGATTTTTGTGGTTGTAGGCGATGAGGCAGCTAAAGGACCCAGCGATGTGTGCCAAAACTATGTCAAGGGCTGGAGAAGCCCACCAGAATCAGACTAGACTGTCTTTCCTATTTTGTTCCAAGGTTGCTGAGAGAGTGGCCATGGTTCCAGAATGTTATCTTAATAGGAAAGACGAAGAAAGTAAAAGCCAAGGGGATGAATACCTACGTAGAACCATAATCTTGTGTTTTGACAATTTCTTGAGCACTGTGCCAGGCTCTGTGGTATGTACTTCGGGTGGATGATCTCATGGAACCTAAGTTCCTCTCTCAATCAGTCTCACGTCCGTGGGCTCTGTTTGGAATTATTGTGAGGCCCAGTGGGGGGACCGGTGTGCAGACTGTGCATTTTTGGGTTCCTGTCTAGACCATTCAACCCCAAACTGAAATAGCTGAACTGAACAAGGAGCTGGGCTGTAGGGGGCTGAAGTTGGGGAAAGGGAAGGCTGGGAGGGGGAAGGGGACAGAAGGCTTAAAAATAGTGGGAAAACTATTGCATAAGGGCTTGGAGATAAACAATGCAGTAGTTTCAGTGTCTCTTCCCATGACTCAGATCACGGGTCTTAGGAGTGTGTGTTGGTTGTTTCTGAGTCAGGAAAAGGTATTCACTTTCCAGCAAAAGCAAGGGTCCCACGCCAAGCAGCCTCTCTGGCTGCCTTATTCGGAGGCCATGGTGGGGTCAGCGTGGGACTCTGTTAGTATCAGGAGAAGAAGGTGATGCTGGCTGACATGCTCTGAGCTATAATGCTGGGCGAGTCAGGGGAATAAGTGCTTTGCATCAATTATCTCCCTTCACATCCCTCTGAAGCAAGTGTCACAAATATCCCCACTGCACTAGGAAACTGAGGCTTGGGGAGACTAAATCCAAAGTCAAATGGCTAGAAGGGCTAGAGTTGGGGTTCAGGATTAGAATCTATGCTTGTCTAAATTTAAAGCTTTCATTAGCAATTACACACTGAAAGATGGTACCTGGGAACCCTGAAAAATTCCGTTGTGATCATCTGTCTCTAAGAAAGAAGGCAGAGAAAATGGCAGAATCTCAGCAGAAAGTAAGGCTACTCTTAGTCTGTTAGGCTGCACCCAAATGCATTTTATCTCATCTCATCTCCTGTTGAAAGTCTCCCCGGCATCAGACCTGAGCAAAGTCTCATCTGAGCTGCCTGTTTTGGCAAGAAGCTGGGGGAGCCTTTAGAAATCAGATGAGTCTCTCAGTTCTACACACCCCATTCATTGTGGCTGATTCCGATGAGCCCAGGCAGATCCCAGGCTTTGACGGGGATCTGAGGCACAGACACATGAAAAGAGCCAGCCCCTCATTTCAGTGGTGAAGACACAGACTCAGAGAGAAGAAGTGTCAATGTTCCATGGGGAGTTAGTAGAGACCCCTTCCCGGAAGCCAGGTGGCCCCCTGCACAGAGCCATACTCCTTCCGCTGTGTCATGCTGGCCCCTCCCTAGTCATTTCTGGGGTGTGATTCATGATGGGAGCTAATCCTGGGACTCTGCCCTTCCAGGGCTTCTTTCCAACAAATGTCACTTTCCGGTTTTGAGGAATGAGGGGAGAATTCCAAGAAATTAAATGTTTGTAAACTAGAGGACTTTGTGTTGTTTCTAGCTTAACCCTTCACTCACCAACTCCATTTATATAAATGGCAGAGCTAGAACTAATGGAGACATTTATAAGTGTGTCAGCCAGAGTAAGCAAGAAAAAAAAAACCCTTTATAGTCATAATATTTGGGGTGGAGAAAATTCTCAATATGTTCTGGCACATGTGAGTTTTGCCTTATTCTACCTATGTGGCTGCAGAGGTGGGATGGTGCTGGCCTCCACCATTCGTTGCATGAGTGTTTGCTGAGTAGCTATAACATCTTATAGGGATTTAAGAGATGCCATTCTGTCTTACCCAACACACTCATGTTGAAAGCCACTTCATCAAGACTCTTTACTTACAAGGAATAAAATCAACTTAGACCAGCTCAAGCACAATGGAGATAGTATTGAACAGGTGCAAGGGTCTCTCCCAGAATAAGAAATACAAAGGAATCAGGAAGTGGCAAGTCAGAGACAGAAGTGCTTCAGTCTTTACTTCCAGATTACCATGATGTCTAACTTTTATTTCTCTTTATGATATTTCTTTTTTCTCTCCTTTTTCTACCAGCCAGTATTCTCAGTTGCAAACAAGAGAAATTTTAGCTGCATCAGGAGGGCACTATGGCCTTGCCAATTTTTCTTTTTTCCTTTTATTGAAATATAGTTGATTTACAATGTTGTGTTAGTTTTAGGTGTACAGCACTGTGATTCAGTTGTACATATGTATATATATATTCTTTTTCAAATTCTTTTCCCCTATAGGTTATTACAAAATATTGAGTATAGTTCCTGTGCTATACAGTAGGTCCTTGTTTTTTACCTATTTTATATATAGGGGTGTGTGTATGTTAATCCCAAACTCCTAATTTATCCATCCCCACCCCCAAAATAAGATAAATTTTAGCTCTACCTGGAGGGCACTATGGCCTTGCCATTTTCATCCAGTCCAGACTGTGATTATATGTGGGTAACCCTGGCTATAAAGCAGTGGATGGGGTAACCTGTAGCTTCTTCCTTGACATTTCACAGGGTTTCATTCTGTACTGCCTCCTACCATTCTTTCTGGATGCCCAGGCGAGCTGCCCTTGTAGAAGGAGGGAAAACGGGAGTGATTAGAATGATTTGTGTTTCATTTCAAGAGAAAAGTCAATTTTATTATGAGCAGATTATTTCAAAAGTGACAGCTTTGCAGCTGGGAACTTCTTTTACTACTTTTCTCTAATCTTAAGAGCTAACACTTTTTTGATTGCTTATTATGTGGCAGGCATGGCTCTAAGCATTTCTCATATATTGGCTCATTTAATCCTCATGATAATCCAATGTGGAAAGGCAATTGTGGGCTCCCCTTTACAATTCAGGAAACTGAGGCACAGAGAACTTTTGCCCAAGGTGGAGCTGGGATTTGAACCCCAGAAGCCTAGCTCCAGAGCTTGTGCTTTCAACTGCTATGCTAAGTAAATATGCACTTTGTACATGGTATCTCATTAAATTACACAAAAGCCATGATGTTTTCAGAACCATCCTGCAGGTGAGGAAACTGAGTAAAGGTAAATGGTTGGTCTCAAGTCACAGAACTAGCAGTGAATGAGCTGGCCTTGGCTTTCAAGTCTAGCTGAACACAGAGTCTGGGCGCTTAGAACCTGGACTTCAGCTTCTAACTTAACACGGACATATAGAAGTTAGAGTCTTAGCAGAGGACGTGCTAGAGAATGAACCAGAAAAGAAAGAGAAAAAAAAAAAAAAAACTGTTTTGAGGGCTTTAAAAAATCAGAACAAAAATAATAAGTTTGAAGCAATACTCCGGAAAGAGAATAAGGATTTTTTAAAAACCCCAAAAACTTCAAGCTCTGTTTCGATGTATCTGAAACGGATGCATCAGAGAGAGAAAATCTGCTAGATATTGAGCCCTTTACAAGTTCCCAACAGCTGAAAAGAGTTCAGCTTCAAACCGATCACTGTGAGAAAAGCAAATACAAATTTGTCCTCGAGCAAAATAACTTTCAGAAAATCAGGAAGAGGCTAGATGGACAGTTATGAACATAAAACTCTTTGTACCCGACACAATTAACCCTAACCCAAGGCAACCCTGTGCTTCTAAGCTATTCATTTAAGGGTTTTACGATTTATAGGCAGCCTTTCTCAGGGGAGGTCCCGCCTGGCTCTGATTTCACGTTTCACAGCAGCACATGTGTAATCCTGCTGCATCCCAGCTACACTCTTAAGCCAAGAGCAGAAAGTGCATGTTTCGTAGGATGGAAAGAGACCAGGGGAGTCTGAAGTCAGCTCTGCTTCCCTCCAAGTAGCTGGGGAGAGTACTGTGGAAGTTTGTACCCGAGACCTGCCTGTTTCCACTCCCATCCTTTTCCAAGGGGACCTATGGCTCTTACCAGGCAAAGTGTGTATTGGTGAAAAGGAAATAATCAGACCTTTTGGAGATTACTGGATACTGGCTCTGAACTGACATTAATTCCAGGAGATTCAAAACTTCACCGTGGTTCATCACTAGAGTAGGGGCTTATGGAGGTCAGGTGATCAATAAAGGATCAATAAAGTTTTAGCTCAGGTCCACCTCACAGTGGGCCCATTGAGTCCCTGACTGCATCCTGTGTTCATTTCCCCAGGTCCAGAATCCATAATTGGAATAGATATACTCAGCGACAGGCAGAACCCCCGTACTGGTTCCCTGACTTGTGGAGTGAGGTCTATTATGGTGGAAAAGGCCAAGTGGAAGGCACGAGAACTGCTTCCTCCTAGGAAAATAGTAAACCAAAAGTATTAGCACCTTCCTGGAGGGATTGCAGAGATTAGCACCACCATCAAAAACTTGCGAGATGGTGGTGGCTTTGGTGGTGATTCCCATCACATCCCCATTCAACCTGTCTATTTGGCCTGTGCAGAAGACAATGGATCTTGGAGAATGACAGTAGATTATTTTAAGTTTAGCCAGGTGGTGACTCCAATTGTAGGGGCTGTGCCAGATGCGGTGTAATTGCTTGAGCAAATTAACACATAACCTGGTACGTGATACGTAGGTACTGAGCTGGCAAATGCCTTTTTCTCCATCCCTGTCTCTAAGACCCACCAAAAGCACTTTGCTTTCAGCTGGTAAGACCAGAAATACACTTTCACTGTCTTATCTTGGGGATGCATCAACTCCTCAGCTCTGTGACATAATTCAGTTCGCAGAGATCTTGATGGCCATTCCCTTCCATGAGATATCACACTAGGCCATCATATGGATGACATTATGATGACTTGATCAACTGAGCAAGAAGTAGCAACTACTCAAAACTTATTGGTAAGACATTTACATGCTAGAGGGTGGGAAAATACACCTGACTAAATTTCAGATGCCTCCTATCTCGGTGAAATGTCTTGGGTCCAGTGATACGGGGCATGTCAAGATATCTCTTCTATGGTAGAGGATGAGTTGGTGCATCTGCCTCCCCCTATGACCAAGAAAGAGGCAGGATGCTTAGTTGGGTCTCTTAGAATTTTTGAGGCAATATATTCCTCATTTGGGTATGTTACTCTGGCCCATTGACCAAATGATCCAGAAAGATGCTAGTTTCTTTTTTAATTTATTTTATTAAAGTTGACTTACAGTATTGTGTTAATTTCTGCTGTACAGCAAAGTGATTCAGCTATGAATATATATGCATTCCTTTTCATATTCTTTTCCATCATGGTTTATCACAGGATATTGAAAATATTTCCCTATGCTATGCAGTAGGACCTAGTTGTTTACCCATTCTGTATATAATAGTTTGCACAGAATGATGCTAGTTTTGAGTGCAGCTCAGAACAAGAGAAGGCTCTGCAAAGGTCCAGGCTGATGTGCAGGCTGTTTTGCCTCTTGGACCGTATGACCCAGCAGATCCAATGGTACCTGAAGTGGCAGTGGTAGGTAAGGATGCTGTCTGGAGTGGCAAGCCCTTAGAGGTGAATCACAGCACAGCTCCGTAGGATTTTTGGAGCAAAGCCTGTCTTATGTGGATAACTGCTCCCCTTTTGAGAAAGAGCTCTAGGCCTACCACTGGGCCTTATGTAGAGACTAAACGCACAACCCTGTGCCACTAGGTTTCTACATGACCTGAGCTGCCCATCATGAACTGACCACCTGACTCACCAAGCCATAAAGTTGGGTGTGCACAGCAGGCCTCCATTGTCAAATGGAAACGGTATATAGTGATCGGGCCTGAGCAGGTCCTGAAGGCACTAGTAAGTTACATGAATCAGTGGCCCAAATACCATGGTCTCTGCTACACTGCCTTCTCCCTCCCAGCCTGCACTGATGGTCTCATGGGGTGTCCCTACAATCAGTGATCAGTTGACAGAGGAAGAGAAAACGCAGGCTTGGTCGATAGATGGTTCTGCATGATATCTGCAGGCACCACCTGAAAGTAAACAGCTAAATCGCTACAGCCCATTTCTCAGACATCCCAGAAGGTGGTGAAGGAGAAGCTTCCCAGTGAGCAGAACTTTGAGCGGTACTCCTGGTTGTTCACTTTGCTTGGAAGAAGAAATGGCTAGAGGTACAATTATATACTGATCCATGGCCACGGAGTGGCCAATGGTTTGGCTGGTTGGACAGGGACTTGGAAGGAGAATGATTGGAAAATTGGTGACAAGGAAATTTGGGGAAGAGGTATGTGAGTAGATCTCTCTGAATGGGCAAAAGCATGAAGATATTTGTCTCACGTGAATGTTCACCAAAGGGTGACCTCAGCAGGGGAGGATTTTAATAATCAGGTAGATTATTACTTGAAGCGTGACCCATTCTGAAGATACCAGTTCAGCCTTTTCCCCCAGCCACCTGTGTCGTCACCCAACGGGCTCATGAACGAAAGTGGCCATGGTGGCAGGGATGGAGGTTATGCAGCAACGTGGGCTTCCACTTACCAAGGCCGACCTGGCTACAGCCCCTGCTGGGCGCCCAGCAGTGGAGACCAACACGGAGCCCCTGATATGGCCCCATTCTCCAGGTTGACCAGCAGCTGCCTGGTGGCAAGACTGCAATGTCAACTCTTACCTGAGTCTCCAGCCTGCCACCCTGTGGTGTCCAGACTCAAGACTGCAGTGTCAACTCTTACCTGAGTCTCCAGCCTGCCGCCCTGTGGTGTCCAGACTCAAGACTGCAGTGTCAACTCTTACCTGAGTTTCCAGCCTGCTGGCCTGCCCTGCACATTTCAGACTTGTCAGTCCCACAATTGCAGGAGTCAATTCCTGAAAATCAATCTCTCTCTCTCTCTCTCTATATATATGTATATATACGTGTGTGTGTGTGTATATTCCATATATATAGGTTCCATATATCACCTACTGGTTCTCTTTCTCTGGAGAGCCCTGACTAAAATAGATTTTGGTATTTGGGCACTTGGGGAGAATGCTTTGTGAAGATTGGAGTTATGCTGCCATAAGCCAAGGAAATACCAGAAGCTGGGAGAGAGGGAGAGAGGCCTGGAACAAATTCTTCCCTAGAACCTTCAGAGGGAGCATGGTCCTACTGGCACCTTGATTTTGGACTGCTGGCTTCCAGAACTGTGAAACAATACATTTCTGCTGTTCTCAGCCACCTAGTTTGTGGTGCTTTGTTAAGGTAGGACTAGGACACCGATACACCTCTTGCTGCATTTCTTGAACCAGAGGGTTTGCAGAGGATATGGAAAGCTGTGGATGGATGTAAGGGTGCGTGATGAGTCAGAGCTGGAGAATTCAGGGAAGGCTTGGATGTGGGGTAGAAAGAGGGATAATTCTCCCATAAGTCCGGGAGAATTATCAGGCTTCTGGCTCCCCCGATCTGCCACTTCTGAAACCCTGCCCCTTCCGATGCTTCATGCTATTGTATTCTAAGGATGCTCTCTGTCTACAGCAATATTCTTGATCTTGTTCTCTGCTCAAAAAACTTGAGTCAGTATCTGTGTGCAGTTATTTGAAATCATAGGCTATTTTGTCCTAATATAGGGATGGCCAGAGGAGACCTGGGTCTCTGCCCCAGACTTTCCACATGCTGAGAGTCAGGTCCCCTTGGAAGCTCTCAGAGGGAGGAAGATGGGCCAAAGCTTCTCCAGCTACCACATCAGACCTGCCACTCCTGCTTTGGCTGCTGAGCTGGCCTGCAAATTACTTTCCACATTCACGGTTGAGAACTACAACAAAACACTTGGACGTTTTTTTGGATGCGATCATATAATAGTTTAAATATAAAACATAAAACTATACAACTTCTTGAAGACAGCATAGGAGAAAGTCATGTAATCTTGGGTAAGAGTTTTTAAGCTATGACACTGAACACATGATGAATGAGAGAAATAACCCAGTGTGCTTCAGCTAGTGAATGGATAAACAAGATGTGATAAATCCATTTGATGGAACATTACTGAGCAATAAAAAAGGGACAAACCCTGGCTGGACACAAAAAACACAGACATACCTTAAACGCATTACGCTAAGAGAAAGAAGCTTGACCTCAAAGGCTACAATATGATTCCATTTAAGGACAGTCTGGAAAAAAAGCAAAACTTCTATAGGGACTCAAAACAGATCACTGATTGCCAGGAGTGGGGAGTGAGGAGATGGGTTGAATACAAAGGCACAGCATGAGCAGATTTTGAGGGCGATGGAATTGTTCTGCTAGTGCTGGACACACCTTTCCATGTATTTGTCAACGCCTGGAGAACCGCATGCCACAAAGAGGGAACATTAGTTAGTATATAAATTTAAGAAAATAAAACAACCAGGCTGTGAGGAGAACCTGAGAGGCAATACAGCCTGTGACAAATGAATCAAACTTGGTTACCAATAAATAATAACCACACTGAAGGGAGCGGGGAAGAAAGGAACAAATCTAAATAACTTTGAAAAACAGTGTTCTGACTGGATACCATAAGGCTAATGGGGAAAAGAACTGCATGCAGACACTGTCCTCTAGTTAGTAAATTAGTTTTTCCCAGGGGCACGGTTAGCAATTATGAAACTGCTTTCTATGTACACAAGGGTTGGAGAAATAAGTAAACCTATGGTAGATAGTGAGAAACGGGTTTCTCATTGTCAGAGGAGGAAGTTACATATGAGGAAGAGAACAAGGCTAGAATAAACCCCATGGTGCTCGTTTAGAGTCAGCACTATCAGTAAAACTCCTGGTTTTTAAAATTTATATGCAGATAGGTAGATACAGAAATTGATATAGATAAGTGTGTACACGTGGGTTAGTGTACATACACAGATACCCATTTCTTTTTTTTTTTTTAAATTATTAGCACCTTTAATTATTATTTATTTATTTTTTGGGCTGTGTTGGGTCTTCGTTTCTGTGCGAGGGCTTTCTCCAGTTGCGGCAAGTGGGGGCCACTCTTCATCACGGTGCGTGGGCCTCTCACTATCACGGCCTCTCTTGTTGCGGAGCACAGGCTCCAGATGCACAGGCTCAGTAGTTGTGGCTCACGGGCGTAGTTGCTCCGCGGCATGTGGGATCTTCCCAGACCAGGGCTCGAACCCGTGTCCCCTGCATTAGCAGGCAGATTCTCAACCACTGTGCCACCAGGGAAGCCCAGATACCCATTTCTTAGCTCTGTCTCCTGAGAAGGTGTAAAAACAGTAACATCCCAGTATTAGTGAGGACTCTTAGTACCTAAATATCATTCTCCAGTAAAATGAACAAAGGTTCTTTGGAAAAATGGCTCATGGCAGGGCTGGAGCAAGGAACATTCAAGATGAACGTGGAGCATATTGTGGTGCCAGAAACAGAAGAAGTGGTTTCAGAAAAAAAGGAAGAGGTGTATATTAAAAGGCCACAGGAGTCAACCTGAAAATGTTCCCAATGACCAAGGCATTAGGAAAAATTTAAGCAACAAAATGAATAATGATATGATTGCTATAACCTAAAGAGTAAATAACTATCCTTGAATTTGTACTGATAAATAGATAAGTGAGCAAATAAAGATATGGGGTAGAAAGGACAATTCTTCCTTACAGAAGAATTCCAATTAATAGATAGGAAGAAGAAAGAAAATAGGCAATCACCGTCAGAGCACCACAGTAAAAACTGCTGCAGGCAAGACCCACAGATGGATGCTAAAATTAGTGGACAAAAATGTATAAAGTAGGATATTTGCATAGTCTTGTACTATCTCCCCTCAAACAAATATTTACTAATTGCAAAGAGGAAAACAGTAAGTTCACAGTGGAGAAAGCTGGCAGTCACCACCACGTGATCAAGGTTAACAGCACCTGTGATAAGATAAAGCATTTTCAAGTGTCCTGATATAGCGCACTTCAGCTTACGGTATTCTTCCCAGTAAAGTATAACTATAACCTAATCATGGAAAAACGTTACACATACCCAAACTGGGGAGCGTTAGAGAAAATAACTGCCCAGGACTCTTCAAAAAGGTTCCAGGTCATAAAAGACAAGGAAAAGCTAAGTAGCTGTCACAAATTGGAGGAGATTAAGAAGATATAAAAACTAAATGCAATGTGGTATCCTGGACTGAATCTTGGAACAGAAAAAGACATTAGTGGGAAAACTTGGAAAACCCGAAAGAAGTCTATAGGTTAGTTAAGTACCGTACCAATGTTAATTTCTTACATTTGACGAATGTATTATGGTTACGTAAGATGTTATTAGAGGATGCTGGGTGAAGGGCGTATGGGAACTCTCTGTACTATCTTTGCAATTCTGCTTTAAGTCTACAATTAACTCAAAATAAAGACTTCTGTTTTCTGAAACTACTGTTAGTCGACGTTCGTTGCTTGAAAAATCGTTCTGAAGTAATACAAAGATCTAATTTTGCATATGGTGGTGGTGACAAATACACCAAAATCACATTGTTGCAAATTAAGGGTACAATTAAGAAAAAGGAACTTGTGGGGAACCCTGTAGGTGTGGTCAGCAAATCTCCCCACAGTGGAAACTCAAATATTGTCTACAGAGTTAGAGTGAAATAGGTCTTTTTTATACTTTTTCCCATCTGTAAGGTTATATGAGTGATTTATTGTCGTTTCAAGTAGAACTCACTTATTTTGCAGCCAACAAGTACCACTAATTAAACAAAAAAAAAATGGATTGGAATCTATTCTAAGGGGGGAGAATGGTAAACAGTGGAATATAAAATGCAAACCAATTTATAGTTTCCAAAGGGCCTACAGAGGCTGCCAAAAATAAAGTTGGTGGAAAACAGTTTACTAAATCACTAAAGAAGAAAAAAAAATGGTTATATTACAAATCCTATAAATATTCCGAGAGTGGTAGGTAAAGTGTGCTTAATACTGATGAACAAAGTTTTAGCATGTATTGGAAAAACAGTTTCTAATATAAAATTACCAACGACTGGAAGTTATCTGCAAAATTTTATACCTAAGTGCTTGCAGATGTAATTTATTTTTTCTGACAGCACCGCCTGTGTAATGAAAGTTGCTTTTAATAAAACATGAATGCAGTTAGGTTTTGCCAATTACGTTCAGAGGAGTTGTAATCAGTCTGATTCAAGTTGATATGTAGCTCCTTAAATTCAGCGCTGACCCATAGAATGGCTTCAGTATTTCTAACGTGTTTGTGAAAGATGAACTCCCAAAGAGCTCTGACTGCCTGGGCAGAAGGGAGGTAGCTCTGGCTATGTCAGTACAAAACCCTCCCAATGGGACTGCAGTGGTGGTGGCCATAGCAGATTATGTGCTCTGGGTTGAGTGTTAACACTTCACTATAATTGACATGAACATAAGCTCGTTCTCCTTTTCATTTGTTTACGAAAACATGGGCAAACATCTAATGTAAGCAAACATCTACTATCCATATGTCGATTATCATTTATGAATCAGTCAACCAGAAAAATTAACCCCAGTTACTATGTTCACCTACTTCTTGATGCTGTGGGAGATTCAAAGATATATAAAGAAGTGCTGGGAGTTTGGGATTAGCAGATGCAAACTATTATATATAGAATGGATAAACAACAAGGTCCTACTGTACAGCACAGGGAACTATATTCAATATCCTGTGATAAACCATAATGGAAAAGAATATGAAAACACATATGTATAACTGAGTCACTCTGCTGTACGGCAGAAATTAACACCACACTGTAAAAAAAGTAAAGATATATAAAAAATTCTTTCACCTTAAGCAACTTAATAACTTGTCATTAGGAAAAAAACCTCAACACCACCAGCAGCTTTCTGGTGGAGGGTGAGAACATCTGTATTTTGGACTTTTCAGGTAGTTCCCTGAAACTGTATATTCAACAAATATGCATCGAGTCCCTATTATTTGTAAAACAGGAAGGGCAGAGTAGTGGACATATTATTGGACTCAAAGTCAGAAGACCTATCTTCTACCAGCTGTTCTGGTTTTTCGACTTAAAAATAATGATAATAATTCTTGCCTTCCCTAATTCACTAGAATGTTGGGAGGACACAATAGAATTGTTTTAAGGGAAAGTGCTTTGAAACTTTGAATCTACTATGCAAATAAAAGTTACTGCTGGGTGCCAGGGATAAAAGAGAGAACCCCCATCTTTGGAATCTTTTGATTGGTTGGGAAGGACGGTTGTTGCCTCTTCTTAGGTTACAGGCTCCATGCTAGGTCACATATTAAAAAATGTCACTGTTATGATCTCATACTGGTCCTGCAAGGATGAGGAAGTTGAGGCTTGGGATGGCGCAGACACGCAGTTAAGATACTAGCTAAGTGCTAGTGCTACGTGCAAGATGCTAGCTAAGTGCTAGTGCTACGTGCTAGCTTAGTAACGGTTGGGATACACTCTGATGCCACATCGAAAGCCCATCTGGTTCACCCCATACCTCGCCTGCTTCCTCATATAGCCAATCAACAACAGACGAGCCTAGCAGACACTCTACGTGAATGCCACACGAAAATCTATGAATTGCCTCCCCAGAGCTGCCGTTCAGGGTACAATTGGTCAGTTTTTCCTCCCATAGGACTCTGCATAGAGTCGGTATGAAAAGCTAGTATTTTCTTGCTATCTGCAGCTGCTACTCCCTAGACAGGAACTGAAACACGCCTAGCGGTCACTCATTCATTCCCACCTCGAGTTTCATCTTTTCTGGACCCTGGGGCACTTCCAGGTTCTGGCCGTGAAACGGAAGTCAACGTGTGAGATCGACACACAAAGGCAGCTTCACAGCTATTTTTGTTCCTGCCAGCTTGCCACGGCCCATTTCCAGCCTATCTCCTCTTCTAAAGTTACTGGACTTCCAAAGCAGAAGAATAAAGCAATGTTTTGCTCCTTAATAAAGTGGCTCCAGCTCCCGGTTTGGCACTCAGATAATGTGGGCAAGAGATGGAGGCTAGTCGGCTCCCGGCTAAGCCAGAGATGATACTGGTAAATACAGCCTGTTAAGCTGAAGCATCTTAGACTCTCCTGGGGTTACAATGAAGCCTTTTTTCTAACTGGAACAGCATTTTTGTATTAAATTTATTTTTATAGGTTTGAAATTACACGTCTTGTTCAGTGGCTTTTAAGAGACAAGTCTGAATAACAGGAAATAATAGGTTATAGAAATATTCAAAACGGCATAAACAGAAGTAGAGCTGGAACTAGGTGGAGACAAGATGAAAATTTTGATGTTTTGTTCATCATGGGGGTTTTTTTGGCATTAATTTTGACTTTTAAAATTATTACTTTAAAGCACAATTTTATTAACATTCATTAATAATTAACACAATAATGCATCAAATGATTATTTTATTAACAGTGAATGCAATAATGCATGAAAGGATTTTTGTATTCTTATCTCAATTGCAGAGTGTTTTGGGTCCCCCCTTAAATTTTGCACCTGAAGCCAGTGTCTCTGGCCTCAACTTAGTCCCGACCCTGCAAAAGGCACACCTACCACCCCACCAGGGACATGCGGACTTCAGAAGACATCTTGTGTCCTTCCTCTGGAGTCAACTCAAAAGGGCCCCTGGTGGAACGGGGTGCTGCCTCTCTTGTCTCCAAAAAACAACCCGTGCTCTGCCTTGGTAACAGAAATATGCTCTTCTGCATGTCTGCTCTGGATACAGAGGGAGAGTTTCTGCAATACAGGCTCTGTGCCTGAGGTTGTGGAAGCCAGTACTTTTCTTTTTCTAATTGAAGTGTAGTTGATTTACAATGTTGTGTTAATTTCTGCTGTACAACAAAGTGATTCAGTTATGCATATATACACATTCTTTTTTTATAATCTTTTCCATTATAGTTTATCACAGGATGTTGCATATGGTTCCCTGTGCTATACAGTAGGACCTTGCTGTTTATCCATCTTCCATATAATAGTTTGCATCTGCTAATCCTAAGCTCACCATCCATCCCTCCCCCAACCCCCCTCCTCCACAAGCCTCTTCTCTATGTCTGTGAGTCTGTTTCTGTTTCATAGATAAGTTCATTCGTGTCATATTTCAGATGGAAGCCAGTACTTCCCGCACTTGAACGTGGAAACCAATCATCAACAACTTTGTTACAAATGGAGATCCTGATTGAGCCAGCCTAGAACAGAGCTTGAGATTCTGCACTTCTAGGAAGCCCCCCGGTTAGGTTGATGTTGCTGGTCGCTGGACCATACTTTGAATTGCAAGAGTCTACACAATGATGGGTCATGGGCTGAATGCATCTGTCAGACATGGTTTGTTTGGCTGCAGAGTTTTAAAAATATTAGCCAAGTCTTCACCTAGCTTTGAAAAAACCCAGAATATCTGGTAACCTCGGACCAGCATTTCTGCAGGATAACAGAAGGCTAGAAAGGCGTAGGAGCTGTCTCATGAGATGTGTATTCTCCATTTTCCTGCAGCTCTCATCACACATCAACGTGTACATACCTAAATCTTTCCACTTTGCTATTGGCCTGGACTGTGCAGGCGTTTGAATTCACAACTCCGATCCACTGTTTAGTTTGTCAATAGCACTGGCTGATATTTACCCAAATCAGAAACTAGTATATTGTTCCTCTGTTGTCTCCTTTATCCTCAAGCTATCGATCTATGTTATCTGTGGCATTATCACCAACTTACAACCCATCAAAAGGCCATGTTTAGAACCAGCCTTGTGAATCAGAGGAAACGGCAGTAAAATTAACTCTCTAAAAGGTTCAGGCCTTAACGACTCTTGGATTTTGAAACTACTGGAAAATTTTATGTGTGATTAAGTTGGGGACTAGAAAATTAATAGGAGCGCCATCTACTAATTCATGTTTAAATTTGGCCAAGGTATCTTGTAGCCTTTGGAGCTGAAAGCATGGGATTATTAGTTAGATTTGCAGTCTAAATATAAAAATGATACTCCAGCTAGAATGATAATTACCAAGTAAGCGACTTTTTGGACGTAGACATTTCAACTGCTTAGTCTTTGTTCATCACTGGCCATATTCAACTGCTCCTCAGTTGATTGTTGATTCTATTCCCTAAATATATCTCCCCCCATTCCCTTATCTTTCCCCTCTGGCCATTCCTCTGGCATCATTTCTCATCTGGATCATTGTAAGAGCCTCTTAAATATCTTCTTGGCTGTCAGTGTTATCCCCCTGTAGGCTATCTTCTACCGTCTTGTAGAAGTAAAAAGCAAAAGTAGACCAAATTCCTCTCTCCTTAGACCTCCTCAGTGACTCCACCACCCACAAGACAAAATATAAAATCCTTAGCTGCCATGCAAGGCTGTGCCCTCCCCAACCTGGTCACCAAGCTATCCATCTCCCACGCCACCAAATCCCCATGATGCATCCAAATCAAAATCCCTATAGCTCTAGGAATTTCCCACAATGTCTCAAACCTCTTTGCTTTGTCGTTGCTGGTTCCCAGATGTATGTCACCTCATCAAGGTGTTCTCCCACATTACTTACTATAGAGAGTGGGGTTCCACAGTATGTAGAAATTAAGTTATAATATCAGACAGTAGGGCAAAAATCAAGTATTTTTTAAAAGAATTATCCTGCAAAATTCTTTATCTCACCCACAGCATAGATTATATATGGTTTGGGGTATGAACAAAGCTGGTAGATCTCCACGTGGAACAAAGATCTATTTCTTCTGTTGATGGTTGGTCGAAGTAGTTGAGTTATAATTAGAAATTCTAGAGGAATTTAATTTGGGGGGAAGGCTCAGTTTCCCTAGCTATGAAATGAGAGGATTAAACTAAATCATCATCAAAAATTACATTCGGCTTTAAATATTCTAGACTAAGAATCAAATACAAGTGCCAAGCAGAGAAAATATAGAGATGCTATGCGCAGGGTTCTAGGCACTTTGGAAGGCTTATCAAAAATATTAAGGGTAGCAGGATAGAGAAATTCTTGCTCACTAGAACTCGAGGGGCCTTGGAATTCTAAGTAGGCCAGCTTGTAGGGTCTATTCCCCAAAAGAGAAGCAGTTGAAGGAGGGGGTTCCAAGCTACTCTTCTCAGGTGCGTGCCAGGGGGAGACATGGGTGGGAATATGGCTTTTTGGAAGGTGCTGAAGCCAGAAAGGAGTGGGGGGATGGGGGTGGGCAGCAAGATGGCGACCGGCTTCGTTGTACAACATGGTGCCCCTCCGTACTTCCTCAGGCTTCAGGAAAGTTACCAGACTCATCAGCAATCAGGTGATTGGATTTTTAAGGAAAATGACACAGAAGCTACAGTGTGGAATTGGATTGAGGCAATAATTCAGGAAAAATCCTCTTAAAACAATTATGCTTAGAAAATCGCAAGGAATTATAGAGGGAGTAGAAGCTTAGCCAAATTCTGGGTGACTCAGATCAATCTCAGACACCCCCAACCCTCTCTGAAATGTGCTTCTGAAACAAAGTGGGGCGTGGAGAGTGGGAGGGAGATCTCAGATAGAAAGCTGTGACTTTCTCTCATCCTGATGAATCGATTTTCCAGAGTAGTGAGTTTCAATTCCCTCCAGACTACGTCCAAAGGGCGCTTTCTGTTCATGAGAAATCGTTGTGCTGGAGGAAACGCATTTTGGACTCCTTTTTTCCCCAGAATGGTTACGACATTTTCCATTTGTGAACTGTGGTTACTTTTCTTTCATGCTGTGTGCAGCTCCTGCTATTTGTAATGTATCTCTGTCTGTTTGCTTTCTTCTCTCTCCTTAGATGAAGTCTGTGGTCTGGATTAGGTGCTCCTTGTGGAAAAGTTCTCACTTGCAGACTCTGGAGAGCAGTCATTTACTCCATCAATATGTGTACCATGCTTATCTTCCATTTTGCACGGTGAGAGATACGAAGAAATAGCAGGCATAATCCATGCCCTCATATGTCTATTACTTGGGCAAACTAAATCATACAGAACAATAAGCAAAGAAATCATAGATCTTAGGATTTTACAGCTGGACAGAACCTTTGAAATTATCTAATGCAGCACTCATTTTACAGAAGTGTCTGAAATTGGGCAGGTTCTGGGGCTTGTCCATAGGACCACATCATAGCAGAAGCAGGAACAGACACCCTTTTTTTCCCTCATCCCCCTCTCCATTCACTCCAGATCTGGGGCTGTTTCTGTTAGACCACGGACAACACCTGACTCACAGTATCATTCCTTGATCTCGTTCGTAGACCAAACTTTTTGTTTAATTGAAGTATAGTTGATTTACAATGTTGTGTTAATTTCTGCTGTACAGCAAAGTGATTCAGTTACACACATATATATATATACATTCTTTTTTTAAATATTCTTTTCTATTATGGTTTATCACAGGATATTGAATATAGTTCTCTGTGCTATACAGTAGGACCTTGCTGTTTATCCATTCCAAATACAATAGCTGACATCTGCTAACACCAAACTCCCACTCCATCCCTCCCCCAACCCCCTCCCCCTTGGCAACCACCAGTCTGTTCTCTATGTTTGTGATTCTGTTTCTGTTTCATAGATAGGTTCGTGTCATATTTTAGATTCCATATATAAGTGATATCATATGGTGTTTGTCTTTCTCTTTCTGACTTACTTCACTTAGTATGATAATCTCTAGCTGCATCTATGTTGCTGCAAATGGCATTATTTTCTTCTTTTTTTAAAAATTAATTAATTAATTTGGTTGCACAGGGTCTTAGTTGCAGCACGTGGGCTCCTTAGTAGCGGCATGAGCGAACTCTTAGTTGCGGCAGGCATGTGGGATCTAGTTCCCTGACCAGGGATTGAACCCAGGCCCCATGCATTAGGAGTGCGGGGTCTTATCCACTGTGCCACCAGGGAAGTCCCTATTTTGTTCTTTTTTATAGCTGAGTAGTATTCCATTGTACATATGTACTACATCTTCTTTATCCATTCATCTGTCAGTGGGCATTTAGGTTGTTTCCATGTCTTGGCTATTGTGAATAGTCTCGCTATTCAGCAGAACTGTAGAAGAAACTTTAATGTCCATAGGTGCTAAGAAGATCATGCATTGACCAACGTAAGATGTATTTTTGTAACTCACCCATTCTGTTTACACATTAAACAGGTAAAATTAAGCTTCCCTCTTATTCCCTCTCCCCCAGAGCTTTTCCCTATATTTTTCCTTTAAATATATCATCTTCCAGGCCTATCTTTCATTTTTCTATCTTTTGGTAGGAACACACATAGAGAGAACTCTTGCTCCATTAAAAGAATAAAAATAGACTAGGAACTTGATAAATGGCAATTGCCCCCAGTCCCCATGGTAGGGATTCCTTGGGGATGGTGCAGACAGCAGCCAATTGCAGTGTCCACAGGGGCCACCACGCCACTATCCAGCAGCAGGCCTTGTCCTCATGTGACCATGTGACCACCTAGTATTGCTGGCTACTCTGATTTTTCAAGAGAAGTTGGAAAGCTGTGTTTTGGGGTGACATCTGATTTTTAAAATGCTGACTCGCCTTTTTAAAGGACAACACAGGACAAACAAACACATCTGTGTGCTGGATCTATGTGCGTACACACTCTCCGTGAGGCCACACTTTCCCACTTTCCTCTGGTGGAATCTAAGCATTCTGGTGCCTGGAGTCGTGAGAGGCTGGAAAAAGAGCTCTGCCCATCTGAGAAGGGAAAGATGGGTGGTCTTTCAATGGGGGGAGGAGCAGCAAAAAAGAAAGGAACACAGTCTTTGAAGCAGAGTTATATTTAAATCTCAGATCTTCTCCTTGGTCTTGATTTTGGGCACATAAAGCAACCTTCCTCATCAAGTTGGATTCCCCAGAAAATAGACTCTGAAACTCGGCAGTTTGCGTGCGGGAGGTGTAACAGGGAGCTCTCTTGGGACCGGTGCTGGTGAGGGGCGGGGGAAGCAGGCTGGGCAGAGGAGAAGTGAAGCCTCGATACAGAAACACCAGAGGCCTGAGCTGACCCAAAGGGAGCTCTGGACAAGGGATGGTCCTAGAGAAATGTCCCAAATTAAGTCAAGGGGTCCAGACTTTTATACTCTTGCACTAAGAAGTCATAGGAGGGGGGCTGCCCCCCGAGGAAGGAAAAGCAGCTCCCTTCCAATTCCTGGGAGGGGTAAAAGTATAAGGTGAGCATTCAACACCCTCAGCAGCAAGGAGAATGAGTTACCTTGGTCTTGAAAAGGGAGGCAGTTCTTGGTGAGGCATCTCAGCATCTGCTTAGATCTCCAAGCCTCAGTTTCCTGTTTGGTGTAACAGGAATAAATATCCTTAACCTTCCTTGGACATTATACAAGTAGGCTAATATACCATATGCAAGGTGACCAGCACAGGACTGGGCACATAGCCAGCACTCTGGAAAACATTGTCAGTAACTATGAGCATGAAGTCATTTGAAGTCAAGGGTCAGGAACAGTGTGGGCAAAGGCATGGAGGAAGAGACAAGTATGACAAGTTTAGGATATTAAGAAAAGCAGAGAGTTAGAAGCAGTGGGTCTAACATAATTGACCAGTGGGGATACAGCATGGATTAGATAGTTTGAGGCAAGATGAAAGAGATTCTTCAAATTTAAGCAAAAGAATCAGGACTCGTGCAGTAGGCAGTGAGGGTCGGCTATAATTATCACTTGCTGAAGGCAGTGTGTGCTCAGATTGAGAGCGTGTTCCTCATGTGGCAGAAGATGGCCAGTGAGCAACTGCCTTTCCTGTCTCTATGCTTAATGAGGCAAGTGACTTGGGGTAGACAGAAAGAAAGACTTACTTCAAATGGAAAACAGAAAGATGGTGGAGCTGCTTCTTAGGATGAGACATAGGTTACCCTAGACCTATGGATTGGCTTGGAATCTCTGCTCCTTTATTCAGTGAGGTGGTAAAGTAACTTGAAACTTTGGTTGGGATATACCTGGCTGCTTGGAGGAGGTCACTGTACTCCACCACGTCTCCAAAAGGGCATATATATCCAGGAGACAGAGTTGCTGTCAGCAGCAAAATACATGGAGTTCTGGGGAGAAGCTCAGAGCGGCCTGCTCTGTGAAAAGTTCCGGGAGCATCGCATATCAGAAAGTGGTCAGCTTAGAGTGTGACGGGGCATCCAAATCCAAGTTGCAGCCAGCAAATAAAGGTCTCCACCCCAGGACAAAAATGCACTGTGGGCCGCTCAGAGCCAGCGAGATGGGCCATATCCTGTTTAACAGTGGCAACAGAGATTTCCTGGCAGAGAGCTCAGGTTCCAGTTATACACGAGCAGGAGATTATACACAGAAATCATTTATATACAAGGCGACAAGACCTTGGAATCGCTCAACTGCAGCAATTTCTTCTTCTTTTTCTTTATGTACCTCTTTTAAAATGTCACTTTTGATCTTGGATTGAAAAATGACTGGCTTGGAAGAGTTGGACTGCTTGATCCCCAAAGAGCATTTTTAAAATATTGAGGTTTTATAACTATTGAAAAATTTCCCTCTTCAAAACCCGAGGAGCACTCTTTCTGCTGATTTCCACCCGCTTGGAGCAGCCCCTTCCTCTCATAATGAAGAAATCATTTTTTACAATGTGCATTGTAAAATAGGGAATGGCTTGAATTATCTCTCTCTGCAGGGACTTCCATTTCTCTGGAATATTCCACCTAATTAGCTGCGTCTACTGGTCAAGACTCAAGAAGATCACCCGGGGCAATCTTGATACATTAAAAAGAAGTGCTTATAGCCCTTTTAACCAAATCCTTGGTGAATATTTGGATACTTCATATATTTACTTGAGCAAATAAAGGAAATATTGATGAATAGATTTACCTGAACAAATAAAGAAAAGGTTGAAGAGGAGGTTTCCAAACATTATGTGGGGATTGCTAGGGATATTTCAAATTAGTATAGAGGCACCTGGAAAGTTAACTAAGGTATTTCAGTGTGAAATAATATTTCCTGTTACATGTCTGATTTGTGTGTGTGTGTGTGTGTGTGTGTTTGAAGTGAACATGCTGATGTTTGTGCTGTCGCATAGTCCAGTAAACACAATCCTGAGTATTATCCGTTATCACAAGCGTGCAAATTCAAATGTTGATCAGGGACTGAGCCTCAGGGAACAGAGCCGTTGCTTTGACAAGCATTAACCAGCTTGCCAGGGACACAGAAGCAAATGTTTCCACCCCCTTCCCCGGATAGCCTGGAAAGATAACCACGCATCAGGTAGTTACTTAAGTGGAACAGCCGGTGTAGGGTTACTGGAATCTTTTCCTTTTAGTACCCAAGGGCAAAGAGCATTGTTAATGACGCCTACACCGGAAAACAGGTTAAGAGGGTTGACACCAAACTCTTAGCGGTATTACAGTTTAACACTTGGTGTCCTCTGACTCAATGCCTAGATGCCACTTTGTAGCTTCTCAGAAAACTGAAATTTAGATGTCTGTAGGCGGGAGGAGTGGAATTGATGAATCATCTGTAGGAAAAAAAAGGATGAAATACATCTTTTTTTCTTTGAACTCAATAATACCCAGTGCCTGAAATGCGAACGTGTTAATTACAGAGATTTCAAAGCAAAACCATAGCCTGCAGAGGGCAAGTGTGTTTTTACTCAGCCTAGTAACAATACCTTGAGAGTAGGTGCTCCAATATCCTGAACACAAGGGATGTTTATGGAATTCAATGACAGCAATTCGTGAAAACCCGAATCTTAACAGGCCGTAAAAAGTCTCACATGATGTGACTCCGATGATCAAATGTAACAGATCGTTCTTTGCTTATCCGCCCTTTATGAAGAAGATGCCATTTTCCCATGGGAGCCAAAACACAGCCTCCAAAAAATACAAAACACAACATTTTACTGAAATGCATACTTAATTTTAGACAGAAATAAGTAGAACCTTGAGTTGTTCTTTTCTACAACTAAGCTCATATGTTGTTTTAAATACTGCTGAAACTTGCTGAATTCCTTATGGAAGTAGGGTGGTACGATGGGTAAGAGGATGGATTTTGGAATCTAAGCTCTCTCCTTTTATTTATGTGATCCTGGCGCAGTCATGGTGCTCTTTCAGACCTGTTTCCTTATTGGCAAAATGGGAATGATAATGCTTAGTTATCTTAAGGAATAAATGAGGTAATACACAAAAAGCTGTTCACAGTCGAGTGCCTGGCATATAGTAAGTTCTCAGAAAACATTGGCATTCCAAATATTATTTTTCAGGTCTACGGGGCATCTCCTAACTGAAGGAGGGCAAAATTTCTTTCTGTTTTCCTACATTCCTATGCAGGGGAATCTGAAAGCAGTCTGGAGCCTTTAAGATCATGGGGTCCAATTCATCTTTTTACACTACAAAAAAACTAAGGCCCAGAGAGGGGAAGGGATTCACTCAAATCAGAGTGAATTCATGGCAGAAAGAGATCTAGGTTCAAAGTCCTGATAGCCAAGACAAAATTCCTTCCCCACATTCCTGGCAGTGTTTGAGTATGGAATACATAAATAAATGTTGTCAGATAGTGGGGACATTGAGTCTAGGTCATTCTAGCTGGTAACTGGGATGAGTGTTAACATTGCATATTTTACTAAACTCTAGATGGGTCATTGTTTTAACAGTTGTTTGTTTACGCACTTGAGTTCAGATTATGTATGAGTTTTTAGGTATATGAGTCTGTCTGTAACCCTACTGGTGTAATCCAAGCTGGACTTATACATTGACAGAGCGGCAGTCCTTTGCCTGGATATCAGAGAGTTTTCTTATTTAAAAGACCTGGCCCCAAATTATGCTATGAGATTGACTCTTACAGGTAAAGGTAAACTCTCGGTAAGAAGCTCATGACAAGATACTGATAGATATGTTTTAGATAAGAATACATTTTCCATGGGGTCATAGCTAACTCTGATAGCTATGGGTAGATGTTTCTAAATATGGCACTTCTCCCAAAGAGTAGATCCAGGGGACAGAATTGGAACGCTGGACACCAGGTAAGTTAATGGAAGATGATAAACAGCAGGACAAGAGGACTAATGGAGGTCTCAAGCATCTTTGAATTTGAAAGATTTAACTGAGGTGGGGTTGATCTGATTTAACTGCTGGCATGACCTTCTTCACTCCCCACGTTAGTCTGCAAGAACACAAAACATGTTTATAGAACTCCCTTAGAGGTGTCACAAATTGCCACAAATCCCATATTTGGGAAGTTAGGAACAAGATTATGAGCAAACCAAGGTCATCTCTAAAGTCTCATTATATCTTATTAAGAAGCAATTAGCTGCAAGTAACAAACCCTAGCCATCGAACGCTTAATATCTCAAGAAGTTTGTAGACAGTCGCTCCAGAGCTGGTTCAGCAGCTAAACAATGTCAGAGCATTGGGTAGGCTTCCATGGAATTCTCTTAAACTTTCTCTTACGATCCTAAGATGGCTGCCATGGCTCCAGGCATCATGGCTGCCTTCCAGTGGGAGAGTGAGACAGAGACAAAAGACTGTGTCTTTTTATCTCTGTCTTTAAAGCCTCTGTCCTTTTATCTTAGAAGAAAAGCTTCCCCTGAAAAGCTAGACTTCTCCTTATACGGATCCACTTCCAGCTTCACGGAAGGCTCTGAAAAAGAATATTTGCCAACAAGAAATGGCGTGGCCATAAGGAGTTCGAACAATCATGTTTCGTTCCCTAGAGCTGGACCCCATACAAAATCAGGGTGTTATCAAGAAGAAAGTGAAGATGGGCTATTGGGTAGGACCTGCCATATTTGTCTTCTTAGTCTTCTCTTGCAACCTCGGGTCAGGGTGTTGGAGAGGCTACAGACAGAGGCAGGAAAAGATATTCTTGCAAGTTAACTGCCCATGATGATGGGTGATTTCTACCTGACTAAAATGACAAATTTTCTCCTGTAAGACAAACAATATCCAGCTAGCTTTTCAGTTCTCCTTCACCTATAGTGTTTCAGAGGGTGTGTTGAGTTTCAAGACCTCTTTGCTGTAAATCACACTTGTGAGCAGTCCTGGTAATGACCGCCTTGGAAGTTAATCTATAACTTAAAACCCAGTATGCTTTCCTCTGCACAGCACTGCACCAAAGCCTACATGATGGACTTGGTTTAGGGGAGAGAACTGGGCTACTAATGATTTTGTGAGTTTGACAAAAGCTGAATTTCTTTCAAAAGCCTGAGGACCATGGTTTCAGAGTAGGATACCTTTCTGTGACTGCACTTATTAATTTGCTTACTGACATCAATTTTAATTATTGTATTAATAATTATTTAATATTTATTATTTAAAATTGGATAATGGTGAGAAGGAAAAGGAAAATTAAAAAATCACTCAGAGATAACTACTATTATTTTAACATTTTTATCCATTTTCATTTGTAGGCACATATGTTTCTTTTAAATTAAGGTTATGGTTTATGTATAGCAAAGTGTACAACTCTTGTACAGATCAATTTTATATATATATATGTCAGATATAGAACATTGGCATAAACATTGTAGCATCTCAGTATTGATTACATATTACAAATTGCTTTCCAGGAAGTTTGCTCTAATTCACACTTTTTCCAGCAGAATATGTCATCATCGTTCTCATTAAAGGCTTGCCAGCATTGACTCCTAAAATAACAGCTTAAAATTATCTGTCAATTTGGTGAGCAAAAAGATTATTTTATGTTGCATGCCATTGTCTTTCTTAGCTATTTGTATTTCTAGTGTGAATTGTCTTTTCTTACCTTTCACCATTAAAACTTGGCATGTTGGTGGCATCACAGTTTTGTAAGAGTTCTTTAAATTAAGATTGTAACCCTTTGTCTCGTGTTTATTTAAATATCCATTTTCAGTTTGTCATTTGCCTTTTAATTTTGTTTGCATTGCCTACAGACAAAAAAAAAATTAATATATTCTCAGATGTATTCAGTCTTTTCTTTCATGATTTCTTCTATTGCTTTTATGCTCAGGAAGTCCTTGCTCATCTTGAAATAATCTAAACAATCACCTACATTATTCTTTCAGAGAAGAAAAATGTAGGTGATTATTTAAATGATGTCAAGATTATTTTTTGAAATAAGTATTTTGCTTCCCATTCAACCCTTTAAATCCATGTGTAATTTATTTTAGTAATGGTGTAAAGAGTGGTACAGATGCCCCATGAGGCTGCCTTTCATCATATATTAAGAGTTTATATAAACCAAAGTCTGTTTCAGGCTTTTCTTTTTTGTTCTTTTGAAACTGTCCATTGTAATTATTTTAGATTTGTAATATACTTCATTATTTGGTAGGGCAAGTCCTTCTCATTGGTGTTACTTTCCATATTTTCCTCCACTGGTCTTGCCTATTTATTATTCTAGATGAAAACAATTACGTTTTTTTCCCAAAACTCTGGTTTGCAATGAACCTATACAAATATTGTCCCCTGCTCGGAAACATCATTCATCTAGGTTCACATGCCAAAACACAGCGTGGCCAAGACAGCACTCACAGAATGCTCTTGGGGTGTCCTTTGTGGCAGCCTCTTATGCAATCGGCTGAGGACTAGGTCCCTGCTTCTGGTCAATGGACCGTAAGCAAAAGTGACCAGAGTTATTTCCAGGACAAGAAAGTTACAACCTGGAACCTCTCTCTCTTTCCCTTTTGCAGAACCTTGGAAGCCATGTGTTGACATGGCAGCATCACGCCTTGGAGAAATCCTGGATCCTAGAGTCAGTCTTAACCCAGAGAGGGCTTTGCCTGAATAAGAAATAAATGTTTATTTCTCCAGCCACTGAGATTACAAAGTTTAGTACTGTATTTCAGACAGACACTCTTATACCCACCTCTCTTCTTATTACACTGAAGTACCATCTTGAATTCCCTCTGTCTAGACATACCCCATATCCATGCCATCAGCAAGTCCTGAGCCTCAACCTTTGATGTCTACTCTAACTCCAGTAATTCTTACCACTTTCGTCACTAAAACCAAGACCAGTGGGCTTGAAACCATGGTTTTTCACTGCGGGATTACATGAAAGTTTTCCCAGGTGTACAAGAAATGAAGAGTCTAAGGCAATCGATTTCCCTCTTCTCTTTCTCCAAAAGGATCTGCCTGAGAAGGATGCTGAGGTCATTTACAGTCTCAGTGCCCCTCTTCTCACACCTTCCCTTACACAGAGGAAAGCTTACTCAGCATCCATTTCTGAGCTTACAATGGCACCTACCCTTGGGGTGGAAAACCCTTTAGGTTCTTTGGTGAAAGGAATGAAAGGAATGCACCCACGGACTGGGAAACATCCTTGGTAAAGTCAGATTGTCTCCAATTCCTGGTGCTCAACAAAACGAACAAAGAACTAACTGAGCTGATAGGTCATTCAAGCATATTTTGAAGACAGATAAGCTTGTCATATTTTGGCATATAACTCAGAAGGAGTTCAAATCATTGACAGATTTTGCTACAATAAAACTCCTTTCATTTCTATTTACGTATTTTTGTGGATAAGTTTTCTTAGCATTTATATCAATGAAAATAAAAATTGGGATAGAATTGATGTTGAGCTCTGTCTCATTCTAGCAGGAAGTAAAAACCATTCGAGGAAAAAAAAAGCCCCATGAACCCCCTGAAGAGATGCATTTTTAATAAACTTTAGTTTTTTATGTCTAATCATTATTCAATAGCATTTGTAATGTGTTTATGCTATTGTAATCTATTGTGCGTTAGTAATTAATAGTTGATGCTATTATAATCAACTGTGTGTTAGTAATACGCTTATTTTTTTGTAGTCAATTGTGTATTATCGTAATTAATTGTGTGTTAGAATTTCTGATAATTCAATCAGAAAAAATCACTAGTTAGAAGTTTGATGACCATAGGAATTTTTTTTAAAAATTCCAATTTTTACACGTATTTTTGATGTAGAGACTATGCTAGGATAATCAATAAAAGAACTTCAAACATTAAAATATACTACATTAGGATAAAAATCTGTAGGGAAATGTAATGAAAAGCAGAATAAAAATATGAATTGAAAGATAAAAAATAGAACACAACAATTGACTGTCATGGAAAAGCTTGTTAATATACTTTTAAAATGAATGCATGCAGTAAATGGTGTTTAATAAATTATGGAATTTAGCTTCAACTGAATATCTTGAAAAGTGTGATATATAAGTTTTATTTTAAATTGTCAACGTTTCTAATGAGCAGAAATTACCTTTTTTGGTAACTACTTAATACTTGGGTTGAAAAATTTTAGATGTCAACTTAAAAATGTGAGAATAAACTCATAAGTTTTCAAAATCCTGTTAGGGTGAGCAAAAGAAATATGTCTGGAGACTACTGCCCTATAAGAAACCACCCTTGTCTGTCACATGTGCTTCTACAATCGCCCCTCATGGTTCCCTCTGCTTCTGTGCTCACTCTTCCCACTGCCAAGTCTCCCTTACCAACTGTCCATTCTCCACTCAGCAGCCAGAGTGTCTTTTGTTTTTTTTTTAAGCTAAATCAGATGATGTCACTCCTCCACTTGCAAACTCTCCAATGTCTTCCCATCAAACACAAACTTCTTCTCATGGTCCACAGCGCCCTTGGCAGCTCTTATCTTCTAACTCCCTTCTCCTTATTCACTTGGCTCCAGTCATTTTAGACTGTCTGGTCCTGGGATAGGACAAGCTCTTTTTGGCCTCTGTGCCTATGAACTTTCTCTCCCATCAGTCCGTAAGGCTTGTTCCTTCCAATCATTCAGCTGTCACTTAGAGAGATTATGTCTAATAATTTTATTACTTCTAATACAGCCATAGCTGTAGCAACCGGCTTTGTATGGGTGAAATCTGACAGTGTCTGCCCCAGCGCCCTGGGCCCAGGCCTCATTGTGTATCTCTCACTTTCTGCTTCAGGTCTGACAGCAGGAACCCACTTGGCACTCACAGGAGTGCAAGAGACTTATTCCTTGGGGCAGTCTTTGACCTGTGGGGGGCGGGGGCATGGATCCCCTCCTCAGTCCCTCACCAGATAAGGCTGAGGAAGATTCTAGAAGCTCTTCAGAGGCTCCTAGGGCAATCCAGCCCACATCCTCATATTGGCTTTCCTTCTTTTTGTGTGTTGCTCTTTTCAATTATTACCGACCAGGGTTCTTGGCCTCCTTAATCAATAGAAATTGATAAGAGGCCAGACAAGAAATTCAGGCAAGGCTTTATTGGAGCCCTTGCGGCAGCAGGTGGGGAGTGAGTACAAGTAACAGGTTCCCTTGCTCACTCGCTCAGGGGGGTGAGCTGGTTTCTTATATGGGGTGAGGGTAGAGATGTGTCCAGGAGTTGGGCCAGAGGGGTGGCTTAGGTGTTTTGTCCACCCCTTTGGTGGTGTTGAGTGCAGGGGGCATGCGCAGTACCCTGTTTTGCTCCCAGCTCTGCAGAAGTGGCAGCTGGGCTTCTTGGTCTCTTTGTATCTTGTTGTCCAGAATTTGCCCCAACTGTGCATGCATGCAGTTATTTTTAGTCCCTTAGAGTTTCTTTGTATTTTGTTGCTCGGGAAGACGTTTGTCCAGGTGCAAACACTGCAGCACTGCAGCAAAGGGTCCCAGGTCCCTGAGTTTCCTGAACTCAGGTCCCATAATAAATTAGCTACACACAAGTCCTGTCTCAGGCTCCTCTTTCCTGGGTAATCCAACTGAAGACAAAAGGCACTCAATAAATGTTGAATAAGTGAAAGATCCGTATGTAGAAATGAGGGCTTACAATTTGCTGCAGTAGAGTCATTCGTAGGAGCCCCTAGTTCTAGTGGGGAGGCTGTGATTAAACACTTCAGGAAAATCTGTGGATTATAATTCCAAATTACATACAGGAAAACAGGCCTCTGGGATTGTTGCACCAAGACGGATTCTCAGCCTTTTCAGCAGAATGCCCTTCTCCTGCCTTTTAGCTCCATCAATCCAGGCATCAGTTTCTTACTTTCCTAACCACCTAAACCCTCCCCTTCCTCCAACATGTCCCTTATTGGTGGAAACCCACTAGGCCAGCAAGAAAAACTATCACCTCCAGTGCCATTTCCAATAGGTTACTCATGACAGCCTGGAGACCCGGATGGAGGATCCTGGGGCTGTGTGTGATCTCAGGGAGGAGTGGTTTGATTGTTAGCCATGTCTAGTGGACAAGGACCTGGGAGAGGGGGTGGTGACAGTCCTGCCACATGATTGCTCTCCATACCCAAGGCTGTCTGCTGAGTTTCTTAACTGCTGTCCATGCTTGTTATAAACATTCTCCTTGAAAGCAGAGATTAAGATTATTTTTATCAAATCATATATTTTGAGTTCACTAAGGACAACTTTAGACCTGCTCTCTCCTAGCATTTTGCCCTTTACCACTATCATTTCAACATCTTCCCCCCAGCTCTCTATCACCATCTGAACCAGGTTTTTTTGTAATCCCCCAAAACAGCCTGCTGAGCTTAAAGAATTACAGTATTTGGTCCAAATAACCCAGGAAGACGCCACATGCATTTATGTGTTATAAAAACAGAGGCTCCTAGAATAGCATGCTTAGAAATTAGAGATGGCAGACATCTAACAGATCATTGGTGGCCCTGCACAATTTGGTTAAATGCCTGGTATTTTTACAGAATGTCTTTTAACATTTCCTATTTTACTATTTGAGTCATACCTATTAGGAAGCTCTATTCACATCTTCTATTCAGACGTATTTAGAAGGTCACTGCCTCATTTGAGCTTATGCCACTCTTTGCCTTGACTTTAGTTCTCAGAACATTTTCTAAAGCATCGCCAAGTTATTCCGTTTGAACAACAACAACAATAACACTTTAATGTAAATATTTACCCGGAAGGTGGTTCACCGAAGCAGTTTACAACATACCGAAAAGCTGGAAGCCATCTGAGTGTCTAAAAACAAAGGACTGATTAAATAAGCTTTTGTACATCCATGACATACGATACTAAGCTGCCATTAAAAATGATGTAGGTGCAAATTTATCAATTGCAAGTAATGGCCGTAATAAAGACTCAAAAGTGACAAAAGTAGATTACAAAATAGTATGTACTCTCAGCCCTGATGTTTGTTAGAAATGGTTTGTATGTTTGTTTTTCACGTTTGAAATGTTATAGACCACAGTTAATGCTGAATGCTGAGATTATGGATGCTTTTGATTTTTCTTTTTCTACTATCTATACTTCCTAATTTGTCTATACTGAACATGTAGTGCCTCTTTATAAACAGAAAAAAATTATTTTAACAAGAAAAAAAAAAACCTTAGTCCTTTTTTTGCTTTAATTTTAATGGCTGGTTAAGAGGGGTCAATCCCCGAGTTCATTCAAAGACAGCCACTGAGATAGGAACTTTACAAATCAATATTTGCCTTCCTGTTCACCATAGCATGTGCTAATTGATAACCCCTCTAAAGAATTTTCTGGAGTTGAATTGCAAAGCCCTCAGTAGGGGTCTTGCCTGCTTCAGCAAAGGTGTCTTCTAGTTTTGTTAATTTTGCCAGGTACATATTCTGACTCTTTCAAGCCCTGGCAGGTTTGTGCCCCATTTAAGCAACTGATACCCAGGTGCAGACCAGGTAAATACCTGTCCCCAAAGCTCCCCAAAGGCAGGGCTGCAGTCCTCAGGCTGCCTGCAAACCCAATCCCTCACTCCACGGACAAAGGAGACAGCTTCTCCTCTAAAGTTACCCCGTGGGATTGCAGGATCTCTCCTGTGTTCCCCTAAGCTTTGTTTATATCCCTTCACACAAAGGCGCAGAAAGCCACCCTGGCAGAAAGGTGTGTCCAGCCGTGAGCATTTCTCCAGGACTGCTGTGCTGAGTGTAATGTAACTCTTTCCCCTGGCCCTCACCCCTTCTTTCTTAAAACCCAACTGATTATAAGTGTTGTTAAAGGTTACTGAACTAGAAAAACAAACCGCGCCGTGGTTGGTGCATCGCTAATTATAGACGGAACTGCATTGGGAACAATTGTTCTCGTACCTCCACGTTTCTCTGAGGCTCCATCAGGAAGTGGGCTGTTTCTCTTTGGCCACTCATAAGAAAGGATTACTGACAATCTAGAAACTGCTATCAGCTTTCCTTTCTATCCTGAACGAATACAAAAACCATTTCTCAAGTATCAGCTTTTCCAGCAAAAGTCTTTAGCGGCTGACATTGCATCAAGAAAACCAGCACAACAGATTGGACCCTGAGGTACGTGTTCTCTCGTGATCATATTCCAGCGAAGGATATTGTCTAGGGCTGGTTTCGAGGGGAGGTTGGAAGATGGAGGCCAGGGCTGTTAGAATGCTCCCACTCGGAGCAGGACCCTATAAGTTAATACCATGGATTATTCTCCTTGTCCTTTTCCCTTGTGTGTTTCATGGTTAAGCTGCTCAGTGGGCTCTGCCCCGCTAGGTCTGCTGCCATCTTCTGACGTTTAAAATGAATCAGTTGAAGGAAACAAGCTGGATTGACATAATTCATGGTATGGTCCTCCACGAGATGAATAAGAAGGTATTTTTATTTTGTAGCCACTCTATGGAACTTGCATCGCCAAGAGCTGCACAACCGCCCCTCCTGTGCTCCGTCCGTGTAGACCAGCCTTATTTAACTTGTACATCGACCTCCAGGCCTTTAAAACGCCAGGCCACCCTTTCTGCAGCCTCAATTCCAGGCGATTGCTAAAAGAAGACAGAAAAAGAGAGAGAAAGGGAAAGCTCCACAGCCCTCCCACTAACACTGGAGGAGATGTGGAAAATGGAAAAACACCTGGCCTCATGCTTGCTGTGTTTGCTGTGGAAACAATCTTTTCATATTTAACGAGAAATGACATAATAAAGCATTTGTGGCCATCACTTCAGCTGCCAGATCTCAAGAGTTAGACTTTCTCAGATCTGAGTATAACTTCAGGATTTAAGAAGGAAATTTACTATACAAAAGAAAATTGAGCTTATGGAGGTGAAAATTGCCCACAGAATAGGGCTTGTGACAATCGCACCAGGACCATCTTGTCACGCTAAGCCTCCATCTTTTCAGAACACTCCATCCTTGCCAAAGGACCAACGTGCTATAAAATGCTTTAAAAACATTGTATTTTACCAATGCCGAGCAGCAAAACGGTTTGCTTCTAATGGCCATGTGTATAAAGTCTCTTTTTATTTAGGAAAATCTATTTTAAATTAAATATCATAAGCCCACGAGCCATAGCAAACAATATTTTTCACCATATGCTCTGAATTAATATGCCAAACATTGCAACCTCTATTTTCTTCACAGAAAGTGGCCCCGCCCTGATGTGGAGATGGGGAGCCTGGAGGGAGGGAGGGTAGGAATTTCCAATAAGGCCACCGAGGATAGGATGATGGCAAGGAACCAGAATCAGCCTTCCCAGAATTATCCTTCTTCTGAATTATCTCAACACAGATCCACTTCCCTTTTAAGAAAGACATTCCCTTTGGTCCATTTTTCTCCCTTGTCTGGAAACTTCATACCAGGGAATCGTGGCAACGCTGGCCACACTTTAGATGACTTGGGAAAGTCTCTGTAGTTCCTTTCATCTGTTGCTTGCCTCATTCGTGGGTGATATAGTTTGAAAATGAGTTCTTTTCATCAGGTGCTGGGCAGAAATGGAAACTTGGGGCTGACCTAGTGTGGGCTACTCTGCCCACTGCCCCCAGGGGACATCCTTCTGTGCCCTCCTCCATTTCCTTCTGCAGCTCCCCCATGAATGAAGGTCAGAGAGCAGCAAGGCTACCTTGAGAGGCTGAGCCCCATGGCAACCAAGAATTCAGTGAGCTGTTGGCCCTTGGCCGAGGTAGAGGAATTAAAAGGATTCAGGTAGAAGGGGGCTGGCTGCCCTTTGTCTTTGCAAAGAGAGCATCAGATTGTTTGGGGACTGGTTTCCTGGGAGTTACAGGTGTCCTAACCCCTGAGCATGAATATCTGATCGTTGACAAGATTGCAGGGCTGGGCTGCACGTGGCTGGCACCTCTCCTACAGGGGTGGTCGCACCAGGAGCTGCTTCAGGCTCTGGAACAGCTTTCTGCAAGGAGACTTACAAACCCTCCAGCGTGCGATTTGATATTCTTTGTTCCTGCTGCCCACGCTCCCTCCCTCCAGTAATTCCCTCTTTCTTGTGTCCCTTTCTCCCATTCTACTGATTCCTCTCTTCTTTTCTGCTTTTCCTTCTCCCCACTTTTTTTAAGTCTCTGTCTATGCAACCTTGGGTGTTACTACAGTTATTCTCAATATCTAGGATTATTGGTGCCATTTTGACACCCACCAAGCGCCATCCTGTTTACAAGTGTCATTGTCAAACCTTACAGCAGAGACTTGGGGATCGTCACCCCTATTTTAGAGATGAGAAATGGATTCCAAGGGAGGCCAAGTGAAATGCCTGTGATTACACATCCCATAGTAGGAAGTTCTGAATTCAACCCACATCTGTGGAGCTCCAAAGTCCATATTCTTTCTCCTACCCTTTAATAATGGTCCATGTCTGGGTCCCTTTTTTTTGTAAAATGAGTTTTATGGCTCCATAAGGTTATTGGGTCTTTCCAACTGGGCTGTTTATTCATCCATGCATATCCCCCTTATTACTCTCCCTGTACTCTGTTCTCTAAGTTATAAATCTTCTACTGGGCCACACAGCAGATACGTTAGGAGGACAAGCTTTGGAGGAAGATAGAGCTGGGTCAAGTTTCCGGGTCAGCAGTAAATAGTGGTTGCTGAGTTGCAATTTTGTTTTCCCTTAAATGGGGTATTCTGTATGTGGAGGTGGGGAGTTGCTTAAAGATAGGACTTCCCCCTTATTGTTGATATGCACATGAATGAGACATTATGTATTACATACTAGTCCTAGGCTTGGTACATAATTAGTACTGTTTTACTCCCTCTCAACTCACTTTGAGTCACATGCCCCCCACTCACCGCTCTCCAGCCTCACTCTTCTCATTCCTTTCAAGGTCCCAGACTCTTCCCTTAACGAGAGTCTTTAGCCCATTGTTGCCTTTCGGTTGATGTTTGCCCTTCTATCCTTTTCCAGGGTTATATGTCAAGGTTCTTTGGTTACAAGCAAAAGGAACAAAGTTCGGTTAATTTAGGTAAGAATAAATTAATCAAAAGGATACCAAAAAGCTTATAAAATTGAAAAGAGCTAAAGAGCCAGGTCATAAGCAAAGGAAAATCAGGACAGTTGTTCCAGTATTCATTGCCAGGTACTAAACTGTCCCCAAACTTGATGGCACAAAACAACAACAATCATTTATTTTGATTATGAATCTTCAACTTGGGCAGGGATACCCCTCTGTTCTGTGGGGTATCAGCTGGCATGGCTCAAATCAGGGCTGGAGGACCCACTTTCAGTATGGCTCACTCACATGGCTGGCAGCTGGGAGCTCACCTGGAGTGGGGACTGGGGGCCTTGGTTCTTCTCCATGGGCTCTTGAACTTCTTTACAGTATGGCGAAGCTTTTGGTACTGGTCTCATGGCGATGAGCCTGGAACATAGAGTGTTATTGAAGACAAGTAGCTAGGTTCCAAGGTGGCTGGCTTCCAAGTATCCCAAGACAGCCAGCTGGATGTTGTATTGCCTTTTGGGATGTAGTCTCAGAAGTCACGGGACATCATTTCTACCAGTCACAATGCCACTCAGATGCCAAAGGGAGGGAGCACAGGCCCTAACATCTCAAAGGGTGCAGAATCAAAGTCACATCGTAAGAAGAGCAGGTGGGATGGGAGATACTATTGCAGCAATCTTTAGAAAATAGGATGTGTCACAGCTTCTCTGGGGAAGTTTCATAAACAGTTTTAAGACGTTGCCATCAGAGAGCTCAGCATCTATTGCTATTGTTCTTATGTGTTTGATTTAAATTCAACTTCCAGAGGAGAAGAGTCTGATGGGCCTGGATTGTGTCATGTGACTTCCCATGGTCAACAGATTGGGACATGTGATCGGCGTGTCCTCTGGGATCATAGGAAGGGAGAGAACTCAATTCTACAAAGGAAGGAGCACTGAGTAGATCATGTTCACCAGCCCTACTTAATACTCAGCTTAAATGTCACTTCTAAAAGAGGCCGCCCCTGAATCCCCGCTTTGAACTTTGAGCCCATGACTATTCTCATCACTCACTCTACTTTTCTTTCATAGCGCTTATTTAAGTTTAAATTTTAAATTGTATTTATTTAATATTGGTCTCATCCACTAGACCAACATCTCCACGGGCAGAGAGCATGTTTATCTTGTTCTTCTCTCTGATTGGATATTAATTGTCACCACTCAAAATCCTCTCAGCCCTCCCTCTTGTTCCAGCTGGGGTGACTAGGTCCACACAGGCCTTGACCAGCTTCCACCAATTGCAACTGGACATTGTCCAGCCTCAGGCCTTGTACTTCAGGACTAGGGGAAAGGGACAGCTGATTTTGCGGGATAAATTTCCCAGGCTCTTGCATCAGCTGTTTTCCAGCTATTTTGGCCAGTAGGAGGCACTGGTGGGAGGTTGAAGGGCAGGAGGAAGGGAGAGGCAGAGATCTTTCTAACCTTTCTTTTTCTGCCTCTGGTGCAATGGCAGTGGCTAGGCAGAAGCTGTGGTTGCAAATCTCATGCTACAGCCCTTCCCTCTTTGGTCCACAGTTCTACTAGATAGTATCAGCCAACATTCTAGCCCACCCTGGATGGCCTTGACTTATCATTGAGAACATGTCTGTCATGGGTTGAATTGTGTGACCCCCAAAGATGTGTCTAAGTCCTAACCTCCAGTATCTTTGATTGTGATCTTATTTGGAAGTAAGGTCTTTGTAGATGTGATTAGTTAAAATGAGGTCATACTGGAGTAGGGTGGGTCCTAATCCAATGTGACTTGTGTCCTTGTAAGAAGAGGAGAGGATGGAGACATGGAGGGAGAATGCCATGTGAAGATGGAGGCAGAGATTGGAGTGATGCCTCTGCAAGACAAGGAATGCCACAGATTGCTGACCATCGCCAGAAGCTAGGACAGAGGCATGCAACAGATTCTCCCTCAAAGCCCTTAGTAGGAACCAACCCTGCTGACACCTTGATTTTGGACTTCCAGGTTTCAGAACTGTAGAAGAATGAACTGTTGTTTTAAGCCACCTAGTTTGTGGTAATTTGTTAAGGTAGCCCTAGGAAACTAAAACAGCCTCTTTTTCATGTTGTCCCTCACACACTAGGTGTAATAACAAGGGATTCTTGTTGTTGCTAATCTCTGAGCTGCTTCATCCATCCCCTGAGCATTTTCCCAGACCTTACACTACCTGTAAAACCAGTCCCTTGTATTAGGTTCTCACTGTTTGAAATACCTGGAGTGGTTTCAGCTTGTCTGATGGAGCCCTGAGTAATACTGTAATATAATAACTAATATTCATAATACACTCATTAAATGCCAGGCATTGATTAAATATTTTACCTTCATTATTTCATTTAATCCTCATGCCCATCCTATGACAGAAGTGGTGCTACATACACTGAATAGATGGAGAGATTGAGGCAAAGTGGTTGTATAGCCTGTCAAGGCCATTTAACTAGTTAGGGACAAATGGGATTCAAACCCACAGCTGACTGATTCCAGAACCCATTCTCTTAAGCACTACCTTGTTCTGCCTTCCCTGGCCTGGCTCTAAGGTCAACAGTTAAGGTGTATGGCATCCGTGATGTGTCCTATGGCTCCGTCCTTTCCCTCTGTTTCCTACAGCCTCACTTCAGTCAGGCTCAGTATGGGCCCTGCCCCAGTGACCTCTGATCAACTTTGGTGTAGTCTCACATCCCCTTGAACACTTCTTTATAGCACCACCTAGGAAATTTTACTCCCAGCCTTCTGCCATTTCTCCTTTCTGTTCAAGAACTCAAAAGGATTCCTTATTGAAAAGTACATCTCTGCTCACAAGTATCTCATATTATAAAATCTGTATTAGTTTGCTAGAGCTGCTGTAACAAAGTACCATAAACTGGTGGCTTCAACCACAGAAATGTATTGTCTCACAGTTCTGGGACTAGAATTCTGAGATCAAGGTGTCATTCAGGTTTGTTCCTACTGAGGAAGGATCTGATGCATGTCTCTCCTCTAGCTTCTGGTGGTTTCCTGGCAAACTTTGAAGTTCTAGGCTTGTAGATGCATTACCCTGATCTCTGCCTTCAAGTTCATGTGGCATTATCCATGCACTCATGTCTGTGTTCAAATTTCTTTTTTTTTAAAATTTTTAAATTTTAATGAGGACACCAACCATATTGGATATGGGGCACATCCTACTTCAGTATGATCTCATCCTACCTAATTACAACTTCAATGACTTAATTTCTGTAAGGTCACATTCTGAGGTAATTGGGGGTTAGGACTTCAACATGTGAATTTTGGAGGGACATAATTCAACCCATAACAAATATTATATACATAGAAACAGAGCCAATAACATTGCAAACACACATATTGTAAACAAGTATTTACCCATACATATCCTGGTCAAGTTTAAGCCTTTTTCCATATTTTCTTCATATTTCTTTTGTAAGGAAACAAAATGTTACAGATAGAGTTGAAGTCCCTGTGTATCCCTCCCCAATCCCATTCCCCTCCCTCCTTCCCCAGAGGTCATCATCATGATGTATTTGTATGCATCATTTCCATTTTGACATCTGAAAATGATCCAATATGCAATATGAGAGGATCAAATATGCAATATTTTTGCATTTTTTAAAACTTTATTATAAATGGTTTCATACTCTATGTGTCCTATTAGGATTTATCATTGTTAATACATGTAGCCTTAATTCATTTTAAACTACTGTATAATATTCTATTATATGAATGTACAACAATATATTCATCCATTGTTTTGTTAATGGCCATTTAGGTTGTTTTCACAAATGATGCTGAAACAAACTCTTTTGGACTTGTCTCCGTGTACATACAAGTGGGAGTTTCTCTAGGGTGTATGCACATCTTCAACTTTTCTAAATTTTGCCAAATCACCCTCCAAAATGGTTATCCCAGTTTATACCACTATTAGCGATATACTAGAGTTGCCATACTCTACCTCTCCACTGGCATGTGGTGTTGTCAAGGATTAGAATATTTGTCAAACTTATAATGGTTTTAATTTGATTTGTATTTCCCTGATAATTCTGGAGGTTGAGCATCTTTTTACATATTTACTGATCATCTAGATTTTCTCCTGTGTTCATCCTTTAATATTATCCAGTTAATATCCTTTGCTCTTTATACTTTCTGGATAGGACTCCTTGTTGATTAGGTGCATCACAAATATCTTCTCATTCTCTTTTATGCTCACTCTCTTCTCCAGTGTCTAGAATTCTTCCTTCCTTCTCAGATCTCACCTCAAAGTCTTACCTAGTATTCCCCAACATGTATTTCTCAGGATTTAAATCCACAAAATAGCTCACAACAAAAGGGATCTACGGTCAATTAAGTCTGGGGGAAAACTGCATACTATACACTGCATATTTGGCATTGTAAAGGCTCTGGAAGGTCCTGCTGAGGGAAACCTGTTTAACTTTCTCACACCCAGTGCTTCTCATTTAACTACAGAATCTTCTTTTGGGTAAAACTTATGATCATCTTGTAAAACTAATGTTTTCTTAAATAAATACCTGTTGGATTGTTACAAGCTTTTGATTAATTTCCAGAGTTCTGAAAAAGTTGATTTTGATCATTTTGCCTCTGTTGCTTTTTTGCCTCATTGCTTTTATAGAAGAGCAGATTGCTGGATTTCTAGCATTCTGGAAGTCTTGCCTTCTAGAAGAAATATTTTCAGACACACTTGGACTAGTGCTGACCTCTCTTTTTCTTTGAAACCATCCATCAAAGCTACATTTCTCACTCTTTTCTTCTCCAAATCTCTTTCCATTCGGGGTCTCTCTTCAGTCATGTTGGGACTCCAAGCAGCTTCCTGGTGTCCACACAAGTGACAGTAATTATGCAAAAGACTAGTACAAGTTTTTCTCTTTTCTAATTATATTCTAAACTTCAACACTTTTTTACACACTGGTCATATGTTCCCAGTGTTTGTTAATAAGTGAGTTATTGGACTTCGGGACACACTTGCCTGTAGAAACAACTTTTTACAACAGAGTTGATCAAAATTTAATGTGCATGCAAATCACCTGGGAGCCTGGTTAAATAGCAGATTCTGATTCAGTAGGCCTGGGACGGGGCCTGTGGTTCTGCATTTCTAAGTGGAATACCCATGGATCACAATTTGGGTAGCCGAGTTCTGTAGGACTATCCACCATGTAAAATGTTGCCCGTATGGGAAAATGCACTAGGTTCTAATTTGGGGAAAATGTGTTCTTGGAATACCAGATGTAGGGGAAATACATGGGAAAAAGGCTTCAGATTTTCATCAGAACCAAAGGTCATCCATGACAAAGGTTAAGAAATCTTCTGTGGGCTGCTGTGTGAACCAAGAACCAGGTGGTCTTAATGCAAGAGCTGCCGGTAGTTGTAGCTGATGTTCACATTCATGTAAGTGTGCCTCCTGGGAATCAGTCCATCTGGCAAGACCTGTTTCCATGGTGAAATAGGCAGTATCCTGTGCACACCATAGTCACTGACTGCTTAGGCTCTCAGAGCCTCTGTTACGGTGTTAAGAGGGGCTGAATGTGGGCGGATGGTTTAATTTCTAGACTGGGATATCTGATGCTGATTGGCTTAATAGGGTAGTAGGTTCTCCACTGACCTTAGGATAAAATCCAAAGCCCTGCTCATGGCCTGCCACACCCTATCTGACCCCTGCCTGTCTCTCTGACCTTCTCCTCTACCACCCCCTCCTTTGCTCATGGCACTCGGACCACCTGGGCTTTCTTTCTGCTCCTCAAAAATCTTAAACTGTCATCCTTGGGCTTCCCTGGTGGCGCAGTGGTTGAGAGTCTGCCTGCCAATGCAGGGGACATGTGTTCGAGCCCTGGTCTGGGAAGATCCCACATGCCGCGGAGCAACTGGGCCCGTGAGCCACAATTACTGAGCCTGCGCGACTGGAGCCTGTGCTCCGCAACAAGAGAGGCCGCGATCGTGAGAGGCCCGCGCACCGCGATGAAGAGTGGCCCCTGCTTGCCGCAACTAGAGAAAGCCCTCGCACAGAAACGAAGACCCAACACAGCCAAAAATAAATAAATAAATAAATAAATAAATAAACCCAAAGTTTAAAAAAATAAATAAACATGCATTCCTGTTTAAAAAAAAAAAACGAAAAAAACTGTCATCCTTAAAAAAGTACCATCCGCTTTATTTGTCCTTGCTGTTTCATGCCGCTAGAAAGAGTGTCCCAGACCTTCATCATGCTAGCTTCTGCTTGGCCTTCAGGCCTCAGCTCAGATGTCCTCTCTCCAGAGAAGCATTTCATCACCTGTCCATCTGCCATTGACTGACTAACCTCTTTTTATTCATTGCACTACTACTAACTTAAAAGATTGTACTTATGCATGGAGTAGAAGCAATGTGCCCTGAACAGATCCCTGTGCCTGGTTGGGATGCCTACTCCTTAGCCACTGTGAGTTTTGACTGCTAATGGCCCACCCTGCACCCTTCTCCCAAGGATCACTCTTGGTCAACAGGAGCTGCCTAGCCCAGGGACGCCTAGGATGCTATAACAATGGACATGAGGCAGCTTGCAACCAATGATGGACCCATTACTGAGTCCAAAAGCACAGGCCTGGTGCAGGGCCTCAAAGGTGGGTCACTCTTGGGGCCATTCAAGCTCTAAGCTATCCTGGGGTCAGGTTGAGGCTGGACTCAGGTTTGCTTACCTTCATCCCCTTCCCTCTTCTGCCCTCCACACCTCCTTATGAAGTCCCTGTAAGACCCCTTTATGGAGTCTTCAAAAAATCACCTTCATAAGAATCCTCGTCTCAGACCCTGTTTCTAGAGAGCTCAGCTTAGACCATCTGTTTGCTTGTTTAAGATCTCTCTTCCCCACTAGAGTCTAAACTCTAACCCTACTCCCTCCATGGGAGCAGAGACTCGGTTTATTTTATTCACCACTGTTCTCAGCACAATGCCCATTACATAGTAGATGCTCAATAAAGATGCACTGAATAAATGTTGAATGAATAAATCTGGGTTTACATAATGAGCTTCAGAGTAAGGGCACCTCGGTATTAACATCAGGGTTAAAATCCACCCATCGACCCTACCCACAAAAGGATATACTGGGCAGTATTAGAAACACGTGTATATGCCTCCCCACAAAGTGCACTGCAAGTTTGCTTTTCTTATTTTTATCCTTATGAAATGCAAACCCATAAAAAGCTGGGGGTGGGGTGGAGATGTCAAATCCCACCCCACGATACGCCTCCTTCAAGTATCTGATTACACAAAGTCCTCAAAGAATATGATTAATGTAACTAAGCCATATTCACACTCTGACATTCTTCCCAGCCAAACACATATTTTAACCTCACTCAGTCCCTTTCAACAAATAAGCTGTTTTGAAAATGATTTCCAGGGCGATGTCTGTTGCCATAGGAATGACATTAAATGAAAAGGACAGAAAATATAGAGGGTGATAAACTGCATGCTTGGATGACACACTTGACTTGGAAGCCTGTGTTCAAATGAGGCATACATGCCAAGATTTTTATGAAAGACAAAATTAAAATGTATTGCTATCAAGCTGTAACTGACAAGGTATTGTGTGGCAGGCTGTTAACATACTGCTCCATATATTTATTGTTTGTCATTTTACTGGCCCTGACAAAGGTCTCTCAGCGCTGTAAATCACACCATTAAATCTGCCACGAGCAACAGAGGCTGTTGGAAAGAAGAGAAAGGAAGCGTGGTGTTGAATCTCGGTTTCTGATACATGCTGAGCGAGCTATCATGTCCTCCAAGGAGACTTCCCCCTTCGGGCTGACACTTTTATAAGTGTCAGATTGTTGGCTTTTGACCCTTTGAAAAGGAAAAAAAACAAAAAACAAAAAAACAAGAGCTTGGACCCTCCCCCCACCCTGTTTGCAATAGCTTCTAATTTTGCTGTTTAAGAAAGATGCCCAGAAATTACTCCCCATCCCAGCCCTATGTATGCTCTTTTTGGGTGTAAGACCTCAGAGGCTCTGGGGTGCCCTGTGGATGGTGCCCTGCTTGAGTTGGCTTTTGTTGTTTTCTTGGAGGTGTGCTTGGGTTGCCACAAGACTTTTCTCTACACCAGATAAGATTTGTTTGTTCTTGAAACCGGTAAATTTATAATGTCTCTTCACACCTGCAGCTGCAGACCAAATGGGACGTGTGACGTTGTTGACTGCAGGACAGGATATCAAGAAGCAGCTCGGTGCTGTCTCTCCACCTCGCTGGGTCTCGGAAGACTGGACTTCTTGACCTGCCGCATCCCTTCTTTCCAGATGTTGATGATACAGAGACACTGCCTAGAAGCTGGCCGGTTTGAGTGTTATGGTGGGGGAAAGTTGAAAGGCAAGTCAAGATCTGAGTTGGAATCATGGCTTCACTGCAATGAGATGTGTGATTTGCACAAGTTATGAAACCTCTCTGGACCATAGTTTTCCTCACCTGTTTAGAAAAAGGGGGTGTTGGATTTCAATTATTTCTAAGTTGACTTCCAGGTCCAGTTTAACATAAAATTAAGGGACCAAGAGAGGCTGTCTGCGGCATTTTACTGCCTCTGGAAAGGCTCGCCTGTATTATCCAGAATACATCTCAATAAGAGGAGAGTCTAAATGAAGAACAATCAGGCAATGTGGTGTTCTCTTAGGGGGAAAAAAAAAAAAAGGAAAAGAAAAAACACCACCCCCAGCGTCTAAACGCGGGAGTGGGAAGATGAGAAGTCAATCACTGGTTTGGAGTGGGGACGGTGTTTTCAAGATTCATTAAATATGGGAGAGTTCCCTGCCAATGCTTCTCTGTAACGTCTGCATTTATTTTTGTAACACAAATGGATGTTTCAGGCAACAGAGTTTAAAAGATCAGACAGCTTTCATCTACACACTTTGGTACAGAGTATCTTTTTCCTGAAACCTTCTATGCTAAGAACCACCTTTACACTGTTTGAAGATCTCCTTGTACAAAAATTAAGTGGATTCTTAAACATTTTTGAGGCATACAATTTTTGTTTTGTTCAGTTATGTCAGAATTCTGTACGTGCAGGCTTCCGAATCAGCAACCTATATATTGAGTTTGCAATAATCCTATAATTACAGAGTTGAGGGAAAGTTAAAATTGCTTATAATTGGGGAAAGTCTGACCAGTGAACCGTGCCATTCTTTCATCGACTTCCTGTGACAAGCAAGCTCCACCCTGGCCTTAGAACTGCTTGGAGAAGCTCTTTTAAGATGCTCTTGTGATAAGAATAGACAAATAGCAAAGTTTTAAGTTTATGTTTGCAGTCGATCCCCAGGCCTTGGTTCTGGTTCTGTAGCTAATTACTGATTTGCCAGTCTTCCAATGGAGTTAATCAGTGTTACTTACGAGACCAGGTTCTAGAATCTGCGGAGGTTGAAGTCACGGCTCTATCATCTACTTGCTGTGTGACTTTGGGGGAGTCATTTCACCTCTCTGAGCTTTCTTTTTCTCATCTCTAAAATATGGTCGTGGGCTTCCCTGGTGGCACAGTGGTTAAGAATCCGCCTGCCAATGCAGGGGACATGGGTTCGAGCCCTGGTTCGGGAAGATCCCACATGCCTCGGAGCAACTAAGCCCATGTGCCACAACTACTGAGACTGCGCTCTAGAGCCCGCGAGCCACAACTACTGAGCCCACATGCCACAACTACTGAAGCCCGTGCACCTAGAGCCTGTGCTCTGCACGCAACAAGAGAAGCCACGGCAATGAGAAGCCCGCGCAATGCAACGAAGAGTAGCCCCCGCTCACCGCAACTAGAGAAAGCCCCGCGCACAGCAACGAAGACCCAATGCAGCCAAAATAAATAAATAAATCTAAAAAAATAATAATAAATAAAATAAAATATGGTTGTTATGATTTAATGAGATAAAGCATGCCAACCTGATTTATTGCATAACAGGGGCATGATGAATCTTAAATACCATTAGTTATTATTATTATTATTGTTGTTCACTGTGATTCTAGAAAAGTCTTGCAATATTTCAAAACTTTGATCTGTTCCACCTATAAGAAAGTAATGATATATATGCTGTTATTATTATAAGACTGATATTAAATCAACTGTATAAAACAGGACTCAAAGCAATTTGAGATTTATAAAGTATAGATAAAAATAAAGGAGCAATAATTATTTTGATTTTATCCTGTCTTGTGTTCCAGACCAAGAAATCTTCAAGTGAGATAGAATGACAGCTTTAGTTATCACCAGATTCCTTAAAATTTTTTTGAACATCATTTAAAAGTACTGAGAGCAAAAAAATAAGTTACATCTAATATCCACAGCATTGATCAAATAACAAAAGCTTGAATCTATGGTCTTTTTCCTTGCCATCTGTGAACAATTTTACATCGAAAGTTAAATGAGATCTCATATGTTAAGCATGAAAGGTGTTGTTTGAGCCTAGCTCCCCGCAGTGGGAGAAGACCCAGATGCCTGACATTTCTAATCCTTATGCAAATTAAAACTATTAATATTTTCTTAAGCTCGAAAAAGCTCTATCATGGAAGATTAAACCTATTTCAAGGTATTGAAATATTCAAATATATTTAGAAAAAATATATATAGAGAGAGTATTCAAATTTATTTTCTATTTAGAAAAGTCAACTTCATATTCTATTAAGAACTTAAAAAAAAACCAATAAGAGATGAATATGTCAAAAGAAAAAAAAGAGTGCAAAAGAATATATATATTATAAGCCAATACTCACAGATAGTCAAAGAAATACAAATGAACATGAGCATGGATATTTTTCTCTTACCACTTTGGAAGGGTATAGTGAGTGATGAGGCCATTCAGTGTCAGTGAGGGTTGATGGGAAGAAATACCTCATATGGTCTATTACTAGTGGAGTTGCCTCTGGGTGGTGAGATTAGAGATAATCTTGACTTTCATTTTTTTAACTTTGTGTATTCTCTAAATATTTTGAAAAATGCATTCCTTTTATGATGAGAGAAAAATCATAAAATTATTTTCATTTTCAAAAAGCATCCTAAAATGCATTTGATAATATTGTATAAGTAGGACACTGATTTATACTTTTGTTTTCTAGTTTTTTTGGGTCTACCCCCGTGTGGAGTTTTAGTTGGGATAGAGATATTTGGATGAATGTAGATTCCGCATATTGTCTCATTTCTCACTGTGGGTGGTCCTTTAATGTCCTAAAATTTATGGACTCCCATCCAGTTGCTTTGATGTTAATTTACTTAGAATTTCCTTGAAGATGAAGTTACCTCCATAAACAGAATTAATGAAATGCCAAGAACAATTTGCCTTGTTTACATTTTAAGGGAAAGTAGAGTTAAAATGTAAAATATTCTTATTGGGTAAAGGCTGGATCATATACTTAATTTCAGGGACAAAAAAGACTAGAGAAAAAGTTGGGGTGCACCTTAGAGGCCTATCCAATTATGAGAATCTCTCCATTTTGGTGGCTTAACAAAATGTACATTAATTTTCCACTCACGTAAAATCAGTTGACGTAGATGCGGGAGTCGTAATAGAAGGAGGCTTCTCCACATAGTCATTCAGGGGCCCAGGCTGCTGGAGGCTACACCATCTTCACCACAAGGCATCCAAGGGCGTCCATAACCAGGCGTGAAGAGACGGCAGCGGACCACTCAGTTTCATGGGCCAAGCCTGGAAATGGGGTTCATCACTTCTGCCCATACTCCACCAGCTAGTGGAGTACTTATCTCCTGGCCATACCCCTCTACAAGAGAAGCTGGTTACAGTGATCTGGTCGTGTGCCGAGACAAAAGAGAATTAAGTGGGGTGAACAGCAAGCCACTCTGCCCCATCTCTAACATACAGTATGTTTCGTTAATCTATTCTATTCAAGGCATTTGTGACAGAGGATTCAAATTAATTTTCCTTCCCATCCGGGTTCCAGATGTTTTCTCCCAAAGTTTTCAATAATTCCCTTCTCTCCATCTCCCTGACTGGCTCTGGTCTGGTGTCACTGTTCACAGACATGCATTTCATGAATGCATTCCCTAAACCTTTTCTCCCAGGTTTTCTGCCCCATCATTTTGGATACCCTCTACCCGAGTAGCAGACCTCACAGTAGTGGCTCCTCTTTGTGGAATACCTTCAGGTGATACCTTTAGATACATGATATGCTATTCCATGAGGACATCAGGACAAACCTATAAAATAAGTTGTAATAACACTTTTATGAATGAGGAACTAGGCACAGAGATGATACAGCAAATGACCGAGCCCATAAAATTCATAATGGGCAGAAACAGTAAATGAACCTCAAACCTTCTAACTCCAAAGAATTTCTACTCTGCTACGCTGCCTCCCAACCCCCACTCTCATTCTAGTTTCTGCAGATTTCCTCTTCTCTCCACAGTTCCCCTCACTCTACTCAGCTCTCTTTACACCTGTCTTGAGTCAAATATCTACCTGTAACTTTTCAGCTGAAAAATCTCTGAAGGCCAAACATCGTAGTGCTTCACAAGATGCCCTGTCAATCATTTTTGCAACCTCTGGCTTCTCTCCTGTCAGCCTGTGTGACTCAATTCTACAAAGACTTGTAGCATTCCTGCTGTAATAGTTAATAGCATTTATTGAGTTCATACCACATGCCAAGACTCTGCTTCATGTTTTTCATGTATTGTCTGAAACGATCCTTCAAACCACCCTGTGGGGGTAGCCACTATTCTCATCTCCATTTTACAGGTGGAAAAACCGAGGCTCATGGTGGTTTCTTGCCCAAGGAGACTCAGCTTGTCCTTCACAAGCTAATTTTGGAATCCAGGCCTTTCATCTTCAAAGACGCTGCTTCTCGTGTTTTCCATATTCTGTGGGGTGTGGCCAACTTTTGGGTAGAAGAATTATCCACCTGGATCAGAAAGTGCACACTGGTGTTGGCAATTCATAAAACACATTTAAACTTGTACAAAAATACTTGTTTTCCCCCAAAGGACATCAAACAAATTCTGATTAGGAAGGATTCAGATATAGCATCACATGGCCTCTGGTTTTCTATGCAATTAGATGCTCAAATTTGTTCAGAATTCTTTTTATGGACAACTGTTTTCTATATAGTATAATTTTCCATAGTTCTCAATGCAGTGGTGAAATTGGATCAGCACATCACCTGCATTTATTTTCTTTTCCCAGGCAATCTTGAAAGAGGTGTAAAAGATCTTTTTTTTTAATGTTAGTCTTCAAAATTCTTCTGGGGCATATAATCCTGAAGTCAGCTTAACTGCAACCAATACTGAGTTTTCATTTTTTCACAAGCAAACAAAAACAACCAGCAAAAAGATAATCGACCTGTGCAAATCCCTTTCTCCTGATCTCTTTTATATATAAACATATCTTTTGGATCTTTTGCTTTTAGTTGTATGAAGTTTTGAGAGCTAAATTTTGAAGGGTGGTAGGTTTTCTATAACAACATAAGAAAATTACATAGAATGGGGTTTGGGAGTACCATTCCATTTTTACTCATCTGTAATGTCTTTGCATTACAAAGTTTGTTGCATTTTTAGGCATGTGCTAAAAGAAGGCACAGCACAAGGCCATTCTAGAAACTATATCTAAATATAAGAGCAAACCTAATTACTTAATTTCTTTAAAAAAAAGGAAGCTGTCAAATGAGCACATTAATAAAGCAACTTCCAAATTATCACATTTTAAAGGTGTCTTGAAAGCTTGGGTAACTTCTGGCATAAATATTACATAGACATTTCTTATCAATTTAAATCAGCCAATTTGATATGATGCAAAATTCTGTGAGCTTTCATTTTTGTCTTCCTACTGACTGAAAAAGTGAAATCTAATTAGAAACTCTGAAATCATGCACCTCTCTTACCTGTATTCTTTATAAAATTTCATTTAAAAGCAAACAGAAGCTTTGAAAACATCTACTTAAAATCATCAATGGCCATTTGTTTCAAGACTTAAGCAGAATCCTGACCAAAATGTCACGATTTTTATTCCTTTATTTCTTAGTGTTCTTATTTAAGAGAGATCAGCGGACGGTTGTTAGGAAACACGCCAAAGGAAATAAAAGCTAAGCAGGCATTTTTGCCAGAAAAATTTCTCCTATCAGAAAAGTCCCTCCTGCCAGAGACACTGCACGTGAAATTCTTCCCTTTACTCGCTGATTCTAACAGCAGAAACTTTCTTTCCCACAGGCAATTTCTCTCCCAGATTCAAAAGAGAGTCCTTTCTGTGCCTGCCAAGGGCATTCCCTATGATCCGGGAATGTTGCTGCCTAGATCTACAAGAAAATCAGAGGGTCTTGATCTAATCATCTAATGCTTCATGTTTCTTACCTGGTAGATATTCCTTAGGACTTAAATATTTCATAGGTAAGGTTTTAAGGAACAGACCAAAACATAGCAGTGAATCCAAAAAGGCCAGAAGGATCAAGATGTTATTGAAAATAAAAATGTAAGAAAGTAGATCTCATGAGTGTGTAGCTGTTAATCCTACATATTTGCCAGTGATCATTTGTGATAAGGTCACCGGAACTACCCATGCTTCTCTCCCACCCTAGACATCCCCAAAGAGTTTAACGGTGGGGACTTGCCAAGGGAAATCTCAATGGGATGACACTTGCTCTGTAGAAGTAACCAGAGAGAAATTAGAATCAGGGCAAAAAGGCAAGTGGCTGATGGTCTGGCAACCCGTTTCTTGGTGACAATGTATCCTGAAACTAGTAATTTTAGAATGTGAAAGGAACTCAGCCAAGCTCCCACCTGGAAGACAGCCGTGAATGTTCTCAGCAAGAATCTCAGCAGGGCTACAGCTCCTTGTGTTTTAGGCCCGGGAATGGCTGATCCCACTGAAAGGGCTTCTGAAATCTTGCTTCCTTTTGTCATCTAATTGGCTACATCAGTAAACTGCTGGTGGAGAGCTTTAAAGGTTATAGAGTAGGAATAGGCTGCAGCTTTACAGGAAGTCAGGTGTGAGGCCACTAAACATGTCCCACTGAACAATTACTTGAACTTTAACTTGGAGCAAGTAACAGAAAACTGGGTTCCTACTGCATCCGTGTGTACGTTTTAAATACGTATGTGTAACATATACTATAATCGATCGTGAAGCGTCATTTATGTAGTTTCTTTCTCTCTCTCTCTCTTTTTTCCCTTTGGCTTGCTTAAAAATTTTTTAGGTGACTCTACTTAACATATTGGAAAATGCTTCTTTCAGTTACTTCTTCGGAAAGGTTAGTAAGAATTCAAGATCAGATGGATATTGGTACCAGATGAGACATTTTCAATCCTAATGATTCGATGTCTTTAAGTCAAGGATTCATGTGATCATTTTACTTGAATTAATTGCTCTAGAAGTATCTGCTTTTTCTTCCTACCTCCCTTTACCTTTAATGCTTCTATGAAAATACGTAGAATTTATAAAAACATTCACGGCAGAAATCCAATCATCGGTATTCATTGGGTATCTACTACACATTTAACATTGTTTAGAGGGTAAGGGTTACCCTATGAATAACAGAAGGAATTTAAGACTTGCTCTCAGTTTGGGGGACATCTATATGCTGAAAATTAATTAGAAATAAGTGTAATGCAGTATGTTATTGATTACCAAAATAATAAAATATGCGTTCAATGCTCTGAGATGTGCAGACTAGATAATTCTGGTAAGGGATTCAAAGGAAACCTAGAAGGATGGTTTTTGAACAGAAAGCATGAGATGAGCAGGAATGAGGGTTCCTGCAAGGGTAAATAACTTGAAAAATGGAATCCCCTGAAATTTCCTTTTTGTCAGCCAAAGGAGTGGGTTTCTTTTCAAAGCCAAGCTTGAGAACAAATGAGGCACTGTGGCTTTTTCATCACGGAAAGAAAAAAAATAAAGGTAGCTGGTTCATTTCTCTCATCAGCAGGGCTGCCTTGTGTTGTAAATCTTGGTAAAATTTTAGGGCAGGGAAATGTATGATTTGGAGACCTGTGGATTTGCTGTAAAATGCCTCTAGAAAGGACAGAAAAGGAAGTCCATAGAAACCTGAAGTTGGCTGGAATTCCCTAGAGGATGTCTTGTTTGCCCTTTGGGTCCAAACTGGAGGCCAAAACAAGACTGGATAGTGTGCCCAGTAGAAATCAATGGGGACCAGTGAAAGTCATACTGGTAGATAAAGATGTGTATCCTATAGGAAGGACTGGGGTCTGTGTAATTAATGCGCCTTTTCTTCCCCAGCAATTCAGTTGAAAGAAAGGCGAACAAGAGAGAAAATGCAAGTAGAATATCATAAGATTTCCTGACCTTTAAAAGGAGACCACAGAACTAGCTGGATTGTAACAGCAAGCCTGGAAGTTGCGGGAAAGCGTACAACAAATTTTATAAGGACTTTTTCTCTAAAAAAATAAATGTCCATCTACAAATACAGGGTTTGGGGATGAGAGCTTCTGTTCTGTCATGGAGTAACATCCAAGGTTTGGGCTTCCATGAAGCCCCTCCTTTTTAGAGTTCCTGTGTGGCTGGATCATTAAAGGGCAGCAATGGGAGTGTATCATCAATCATTGGGTCAGAAGGCATGGATTTCGGATTTTTTAAACATGGCTCTGAATTGAAGGGATTTATTGAATTTTTTGGTTCAGCTTGTTTGCTTGGTGTGCATATTGAATCTGATATCAAAAGGACAAAAGAAGGAGGGATCAAATCTTTCTGAAGAAAATGACAAACAGGAAGTGGAGTTACCCAGACATTGCTCACTAAACTTTGGACCAAAATTACCCATAGCAAATTCAATTAAGATTTGAAGTCTCCTTCCCAGGAGAAGGAAAAATGGTCTGTTTAGGAGTCAGTTGTTAAACAACAGTGTGATAACTCCAACAGATTTTTTCCAGCCAAAAATAAAGATCACAATTAAAACATCACTCTAACTTCATGTACCCTACAAAATCTTGTTAAGTTATGAGAAGCTCCCCAGAGATGATCCGGAATTTAAGATGAGTTTAGAAGCTAGCATTTTAATCAGAGATTTGGAGCCTGGGTTTTATTTCTAACTCAAAGTACAAGAATTGAAAAATTAAAAAAAATATATAATCCCAATACAATTATGAAAGATATATTTTGTACTTAGTTCAGTAATTATCATTTTCATCTCTTGAGTGTTTACTATGTACCAGGTACCATTACAAGAACTGGATGCAACATTATATCATTTCCTCTTACCTTGGGGGAGAATCTATTACCCTCACTTTTACAGAGGCATGCTGAGGAAGAGAAGGTGAACCAGGTGGCCAGATCTCAGCAAATAACCCCAGAGAAGGAGGACAATCCAGGTCTCCTTGATTCCTGACTGGGTGTTGTTAATCATGACCATATCCTGCCCAGCTTCTTGATTCTGATTTAGAATTGAAGAAAATAATCATTCTGAGGTCAAGGAATAAGGAAGGTGAATAAAAATTCCAGAGAATATATAGACAGATAAGATATACAGTTTGTGGTAAAATAAAAGAAAACAAAAACAAACACACAAAGAAACTTTCAAGAAATGTTTGATTTTTCCAGATGATAGTGAAATGCTGATAACACCTGCACATACCTAAATGGACCTTTGGAAGGGTATGTTTGTCATCAACTTTATCGCAGGATTTGTTTGAATGGAAATGTGTTTATAATCAAAGATAATGATTCCCCAGGGTTTGGGAATGAGCTGGTCTAGAAAAGTGAATTTTCTACATGGTTGACATTGACCCATCTAAATACAAAACCTAATCACTTATTTCTAAAATGCACTCTATATTATCCATGACTCCTGAATCATATTATACTAAGTATTATTTAAGTTTTCGGATGATATGTGGTCTTAATTATGAACATCAGCTCTTGTCTTGGCTGCAACTTAACTGGATGCACTCTGAGGCAATTGAGGTGCATCAGATCACTGCCCCTGCACTACCTTACTCTTTATCACTATGGTTTCTGTTTCTCATGTTTGTTTCTTGGTAATTTTCTTCTGTTTTCCTTTCTACCTTTCCCTTTTGTTCACCTTCCTATTCTACTCTTGCCCCTTCTACTTTCCTTCCTCTCTTTCTTTCTTTCCTTATTTCTTTCTTTCTCTTTCCTTCTTTCTTTTTTTCTCTCTCCCATTCTTTTTTTTTTTTTTTTTACTCAAAAAACATGTATTGGTAATATAAATTGGTGTAGCCACTATGGAACACAATATGGAGGTTCCTCAAAAACTTAAAACTAGAACTACCATCTGACCCAGTAATCCTACTTCTGGGTTTGTATCCAAAGGAAATGAAAAGAGGATATCAAAGAGATATCCACACTCCCGTGTTCAGTGCAGCATTAGTCACAATAGCCAAGATATGGAAACAACCCAAGTATCTGTCAACAGAAGAATGGATAAAGAAGATGTGATATATACCTGTACAATTCAATATTATTTAGCCATGAGAAAGGAGGAAATCCTGCCACTTATGACAACATGGATGGATCTTGAGGGCATTATGATAAGTGAAGTAAGTCAGACAGAGAAAGACAAACACTGCCTGGTATCTCTCATATGTAGAATCTAAAAAATCAAACTCATAGAAACAGAGAATAGAAAAGTGATTGCCAGGGCCTAGGGGGTAGGGGAAATAGGGAGAGTTTGGTAAACGGGTACAGACTTTCAGCTATAAGATGAATAAAGTCTGAGGAACGAATGTAAAACATAGTGACTATAGTTAACACTAAAAATTAAAAAAAAATTTTAATTAAAGAAAAACAAACATGTATTGAGAGCATACCATGGGCCAGCAATGAAGTAAGCAGTAGGGCTCTAACAGAGGATGACATGCAGTTCTTGTCAATAAGTGGCTCCCAGTCTTAAGCTGTCAATTGTCACTTGCTCTAGTTGCCCCTGTGCCTCCGGAGTTAGTGCCTTCAGGTTCTGATTTACTGTTTTCACCATGCTTCATGTAATCCTAACTAAAAAGAGAATAAGAAGCCTCTAGTGAAAGCCTGAGAGACCTATGGATCTATGAGTTTTATGAGAATCAGTAATTGCAGATAACTTTTAGCATTGGTTACAATTTAATACCGGAACCAACACTGTAGGGTGAAAAGGATGTAGAATTTTTCTCTGTTGTTTACCATCCTTAGGACCTTGGCTAAGTCACTTCACTTTTCCAGGCTTTGATATTTTCATCTGCAAACTGGGCATGTGGTGAGGATTCAATGATAAACATCAACTCCCTAGTCTGATGTCTGGCATATAAGTATTAACTATTTTTACTACTTTGAAGGGGAAGAACTTTTTGTTTTCTTTTTGTAAAATTTGATTTTCAGAACTTGTTTTGTTCTATTTTAATTTTGGGAGAGATAAGAAGCAAGACATGGTTCATTGTGGAAAATTTGAAAACTACAGGCTGGTATAAGGAAAAAAAACATGGTGAAAAATTTCCTTGTGATAGTTTTCTACACATGTATATATTTTATCACATATATGAAATATACTGTTCATTCAACTTCATTATCTAGATTTTTCAAAAGCAAATTTTAAATATATTTGAGGTACAATGTATAAATATTTCCCATTGTCAATGGTGAGCTGGTAAACCAGGTTTCCAAAAAATTAAAAATAAATAAATAGATAAATAGATAAATAAATAAAAGCCCTGGTTTGTAGCATTTGCCAATTAATATGGTATAACTACTCCTATTATGGATATTAAGATACCACCAGTTTCATGACCAGCTATTAAAATTCTGAATATTTATGAAATTCAGTAAGAGCATAATACCACTGATTGTGAGTACCTTTTCTCTATATATTCAATATAAACTGAGGTCTCAGAGTTTTTTCCTAGTAGTTATTTATTATTTTAGTACCATGCATGGAAAATCTTTTAATTATATTTTTATATGCCTTTGATGTGGGTTGCCACTTTTAGGGTATATTGCATGCTTGTATTTATTAGAATCTGTTTCTAGACTTTCTATTCTAGTCTTTGCATTCATCTGTTTCTCTTGCAATCCCAGACCGTCTAAATTATTTTGGCTTTATAATCTACTAAGCTCCTTGAAAATAGCAATTATGTGTTTCTAGCAGTGCAACCCTTGGCTCAAGAGAGATTCTTTATATGTGTTAGGTTCTCAGAAGATATGTGTTCTTGTAGGTATATTTTACTTCCTGGCAAGATAAGTCCTTCAAGGAAGCCCTGATGTTCTAAGGCATGTGCCAAGTGCTTACTGGACCCAGATACTTAGTAACACTTCTCTAGAATTTTGTCCTTAAAAGAAGTCTTTGGACACAGGTATCAGCTATGTATTGCTGTGTAATAAGCTACTCTAAAACATAGAGGCTTGAAATGCGGATCTATTAATCACCATGATTCCATGGGCTACTTGGATCGTTCCTCTGCTTGTTTGCCTAGACTCATTCATGAGGTTGTATGAAGGAGGATCAGTGTGGAGGTTGGGCTCAACTAGGGAAGCTATGATAGTTGGACCACTCTCCGTATGGTCTTTTATCTTCAGTAAAGCTGGACCTGGCTGTCTCACATCGTGGGAGGGCAAGCCCTGATACCTGTGATTGCTTATCAAGTCTCTGCTTGCAGCATATTTGCTGATGTCCCCTTGGTCAGAGCAAGTCACATGGCCAAACTCAATGTTCACATGAGAGGAAGCTACATAAGGATGTGGATATTGGGAGATGTGATTCATTGATTCATGCATTCATGGGGACATTAGCCTATCAACCTATGACAATGTTTCTCTTTTTCTGATCTAGTCAGGTCACAAGGTTGGCCTCCATGTAAATGGAATAAGTATCCAATGAGCTAATTATAGATGTTATTTTTTTAGGTAAATAAATACTTATTATATTCTTGCCATACATTGTTTTATGTCCATGTGCTATCTATACACCAGTTCCCAAAGGACTAGAGGATGCTTGCAATAAAAAGCAGATACAAGATTAAGCTTTAGAAATAGTCAAAAGCCTTGAAGGCTAACTTTGTTGTTTTAATTGAATATTCAATTTAACATCGAGCTTCCTAGGAATCAAGGCGAATGTGGAGAAACACTATAGGTCAATTGCTCTTTATTACGTACTAAGAGAAAGCACATTGTTTTCAGGAGTGATCGTCTTTTTCTTATCTCTAAATACACAGGGTGTCATAGGGAACAGGGTATTCCACAGAGCATTACTGAGATTAGAGAAGCATTATTTTGGTGATAAAAACCAAAGGCTTTTTAAAAAAAATTTTTATTTTATATTGGAGTATAGTTGATTAACCATGTTGTGTTAGATTCGGGTGTACAACAGAGTGATTCACTTATACCAAAAAAATAAAATTTTCCAATTATAAAACACAAACAAAAAAACCCCACAAAGGCCTATTGTTAAAGTGAGCTTCAGTGAAGATATTTCTGACATGGGATACGCTATAGGATGAAAGAATGAAGGTTTCTGATATGTGAACGTAGTATAGATATAGAACTTTGAGTCTTCCAAATTATCAATTCAACCTTTGACCACAGGGACACCATCAGAGATACCTGGGCTGTATGCTTCCACTGTGGTGCCCCAATCCTTCCTGTCCCCTCATTCTAGAATGTTCCACCAAAATATTTCATAGCTTTTCTCTCCCTCCCTCATTCAAGTCTCTACTCAAATGCCCCTTCATCAGAATTCTTCCCTGACCACACAATTGAGATCAGCGTCCCCACCTCCAGCCCCCTCCCTGCGGATATCACTCTCCATTCACCCACCCGACTTTGTTTTTCCTCACCATTGGATGTCGTCACCACTCGGCAGCCACCTCTGCAACTGAATACTGCACTACTGCACGTCGTCCCATGATGACTCTTCTCTGGATGGAGGCTAACGGTCAATTGTGTTGGACTACGGTTGATGACTTTTAAGAAGGCACTAGATGCATGAAATTCAAAACAAGGTGAAAGTGAGTCCACACCTCTGTTGCACAGAGTAGCTACTGCCTGGGTAGACTGGGTCTGTTTGCGGCTAGGCACAAGTAGTGAGGCAGGTAAGAGAAGGTCTATGCTTCAAGGAGCCATTGATCCATTCCAAACTCTGTCACTCACGAACTGTGTGAGTTTTGGTAACTTCAGCCCGAAGTTTTCTCAGAGGTGAAACAGAGATGATGACCTTGCTCGTTCACAACATGGTTGTGATGATTCAGTAACATAACTTCAAAAGCGCTTAGCACAAGGACTGGCCCACACTGTGACTCTTCTCTTTCTCGCCACATACATAGGAAAGAGGCAGGAGTTGACAAAGGAGCGATCTAGCTTTTTTTTTCTAAAGGCAATTCACTAGACTATCACAGGGATGTTTATTTTCTTAACTAGAGGTCATGAGACTCGGAGACCACTAATGAAGGAGATGAGGCTGGGGGAGCCGAGGGGTCTCCTCTCTTCTTCCAAGTTTCTTCTTAGACTGAAAGAAAAAAAAGTTTCCCTGTAAATTTTATGACTGCAGTGTCAAAAGTCTTCTATCCAAATCGCAGTAAATATTCTAATGAAGTCTGGAAAGAAAGCCATTTGTAATGGCTTGGGGCAGAGTATTAAGATAGCCTGTTTCTCGTTAGTCCGTCATTAGAGAGATCTAACATGCATGGGAAATGGTTTCCTGTTGTAAGTGCTTTAAAACCGAGTTTTAGGAAACCCCGTTTCCTGCCGGCTCATTTGGAGACAGCGGTGTGCCAACTGGTCAGACTTTTCAGATGGCCAAATGGTTGCCTCCTCGGCTACAACTGAGTTCAGCTGCAGCGGCCTCTGAAAGTGGGCTTCGCACCTCGGGGGTCCTGGCGAGAAGCAGGCAGGGCCACAGTGGAGGGACATCTGGACCAGGCATCACTGGGGGCATTTTGCCTCCAGTTTTAAGTGCTTTAGGACGGAGTGATTCATGGCCTGAATCAAAAGCAGGAGGAGACTCTTCCAGCCCGGAGCCTGGATGCATGGATCTAGATCCAACAGTTGGAGCCGATGGGAAAACGGTGAATAAACTCCCTGGTTGGGAGGGGTAGGAGGGCCGATGAGAGAAGGAATTCTTTTGACTACCTGATGTGTTGTGCATTAAAATGGGATTTTCTGAAACAAGGAAGTCCCAGAGACTTCAATTAGGATGTAGATGAAAGTATTTGCTAATCAAATCCATTTGCTTCTTTTTGTGTGTGAGATGAGGGTCAATACTGTACGTGGAAGCAGGAAATGGATGGATTGAGGAAAACCACACATTTCCTCACCTCCAGGAGACACCTTCTATGGAAACTAACCAAATCAAAAAGAGAAATCCTTAGGCCCTAATCCATCATTGCTGCTTTACCCAGGAGAGGACCCCAAGCATACTCACCTCTAGGTATACCCTGCCATTCTCTGAGAGGGCACAGACAGCCATCAGCACAATACACACACTTTCTTATCTGTCAGAACAATGCAGTGAGAAAGTACTTTTACTATCCTGTATGATAAATTTGGTGGAGGGGATTCTTCACTCCTCACTTCCTCCATACTCTTGCCATAGTCTCGCTTGGGGCAGAATTTATCCCTTGACTTTGGGCTTGGCCACATCCTTGTTTTGGCCAAGGATAGACAATTGGAAGTGCCAGTCTAAGCCTCAGTCTTTAGAGGCCACATGTGTTTCCTCCTGCCCTCTTGAATTTCTGCCATCACCTTAAGAAGAACCAGCTAGTCTACTGGTCCCAGAAAGACAATGAGAGGCACATACAAAGAGCAGAGCCACTCATACTAACCCACAGACTTCAGTGAGAAGCAAAGCCACCACAGCTGACCCTCAGACACATGAGAACAAATAACTGCTCTTTTAAACCCCTGCATTTTGGGGCCTTTTGTTACAGCACAATAGCTAACGAATACATCTCCATTTTATAAAGAAAGTACGACTCAGAGAACTTAGTAGCGATTTTTCCAAGGCACCGAACTTATAACTAGTTGAATAAAGAATCAAACCTAGAGATATTCAATTCTTGTCCATTATGCTAAACTGCCCTTCCCAGAGACCCTAGCTAACCACTTCCAGGAAGTGTCTCATGGTTTGATTTTTCTTTTCTTTTAAGTCTGACTCTATTATCTTCTTTTTGACTGGAACAACTAATGGGTACAGTTGATTTGCCAGCCAGCTTCTTAAAGGCAGGGAGAGGCAGAGAAACCTAGAGAATCCATCTCATCCACTATCTTGAGACCTAATTGAAGACTTTGTCTCTGTTCCCCTTATGGGCCTATTTCTGCCAGGCCTTGGCCTTCTTTATTCCTTTCCATCTAAGCTGATTTCAAGTGATGAATACTTTCATTTTAACAAGGGGAACATGATTTTTAAAAGTCTTCATAATCCAAAGTAACCAAACTTTAATGGTAGAATTTCAGGTCAGTTGTTTAGGCAGTTGGGATGACAGTTTTGGTCTGCCTAGAACACCTTACACCAAAATCCCTGAGTAGCCACTTGGTAGGCAGGTTCTGGTAGGAAGATGACTTGAAGAGAGCAACGCAGGTTGGGAGAGCCTTGGCCAAGGGTAGGGAGATGTTAGCTGAGCTCTGTTTATGCTGCTAACTCACTCTGCGAACTTGAAAGACTCATTCTCTCTCTGAACTTGAACTTCCCCAATTGTCAGAGGAGAGGTTGTCAGGAAGGCACCATCTTTTCGGCCCCTTTCAGCTTTCTCATGCTCCGATTCTCTGTCACCAACCACGACGCCCCAGAAGATCCAGGCAGCGCCATACACACGGAGCTTGAGTCAAGTTCCCCCATTTTCAGAACATCAGATCTGAACCTGTTATTTTCCTGATGGGCTCTGAACAACCCAAGATTTCATGTCACTGGTTAGAGCATAAGATAAAATTTGGAAAAGAGGAGATTTATAGGAAGTACAATAACAGTCCCCTTTATTTATTTTTAAAAATCTTATTTAAATAAAAGTGATACATTTAAAGTTGCCTTTGATTGAACAACTGTCCTTTCTTAAAAAATTTTCCCTGACAAAAGCTATGAATTATTAATTTCTGTCATTGTATTCACCGAACAAATGTAATTGCAAGTAAATGTCTGAAGTTAATGAAAAAAATTAAGAAAAAGAGATTTCTTTATAAGAATTAATGAAACATTTCCACAAACCTCTTTGAAATCATGATTATGAAGCCTTGTGACATCTCTTTGGAGCTGCAAAGGGGGTTGAACTCTGCTCTTTCTTTGGCAGGAAGGATGAAAACATTTTATTAGGCTTGTACCAGCTGTGGAAATGAACACACACAGGATTCTAACCTTACCCTCTCAAATATTTCTGTGCTCGTTTAACTGTTTTTCCTTCATTCTGAGCCGTTGCCGGGAGGTCATCTGCTTGTCCTGGCTGATGTCCTCACCATTCATATTCTTATATTAATATGACACAATGAAAAGTTATGCTTTAATTTCTTAAAGAGAAGAAAAAAAGACTAGGGCAAACAGGGATTGGATTTCTGAATTAGGCTGGCATTTAGCCTCAAAGCAGAGAACTGAAATAATTTTATGCTCTACCTCTCAAATATCCCATCAGTAAGTCTTTACCAGCACTTAGATGGAACAAGGAATTGCCCCTCAATTCCACCTAGTTTCCAGCTTTCTTGAGATAACCCCAGCCTCCCACCCCCAAGTACCATTTACCCCCTACAATTTCAATACTGTAGTAAAAACTGCGAATTCAACACTGGGATACCTGGGTCCTGCTTAAGATTCTGTCTCTTAGAACTGGGGCACAGGCAAGTCCCCGCCCCCACTCAGAGCCCCATTTAAAAGTAGGGATAACAATGCCTCATTGGACTAGTGTGAGAGCTAAGTGAAATTAAGCCCACTGTTCACAATGAAATTTTTTTACAAATGTAAAAAAAAAAAAAAGCTACATTTGTTTTTTTATTTATTTCAAGTCCTTCTGTCTCTGAGGAAATTCCAGCAGCCATTCAACAGTGCTGTACTGTGGCCTGTGCATCACAATAGAGGTTGGCGGGACTTCCCTGGCGGTCCAGTGGTTAAGACTCCGAGCTTCCAATGCAGGGGGCGCAGGTTTGATCCCTGGTAGGGGGAATAAGATCCTACATGCCTTGCAGCACGGCCAAACAAATCAACAAACTGACACAAAACAAAAAAAAACAAAACAGAATAGAGGTTGGAAACAAGTTGTCTGCCTTTCTCAGCATCCTTTGCAGTTAAGGGAGCATGTGACCCAGTCTGCCCAGTGATCCATTAAACCTTCTATGTAGTTCTCCTGACTTTTCTCTCTTGCTTTCTTTCTCATTTCCTAGGGGAATGCAGAGTATCTAGCAGACTCCAAGTTTTTGCAGATGGCAAAGTCACAAGCTGGAAAGACATTGACTACTTGAGTCACCATATAGAAGTCCACTCTAAACACTCAATAGGACTACAGTATAAGCAAAAAATAAACCTGGACTCTGTTAAGCCACTGAGACGTGGGGGACTTTGCTGTATCAGTTAGTGTGACTTATTCTTACTCATTCACCAGAGTGAGGAGACCTAAAGGGAAGCTTGGATAAAATCTACAGATAAATGTCAAAACTGAAGTGAGTCATTTTTGCTGGGGCTACTTTAAAATCATTTTTCTGGGCTAACTGACCACCAACTTGTATGATATGAGGAGAGGGTTATGTTTGGAAAGCTCAGTCCCTGTGGGGTAACTGCTGGAATTGTACAGATCCAATAGGCCCTTGATAGGAAACCTTGAGGGTGCTACATTTTTGGTTACCCATTGCAGCAAACACAACCGTTCTGCCACCAAGAGAGGCATGGGAGTGGAGAGGGCCTGTGAGTGGTTTATGATTCTGAGGTCTGCAATGCAAGATCTTTTCTTTTCTCTCTAGTATTGCCAGAGCAACATCAATGACCAAATAGGGGCAAAGGAGAACCATATTTTTAGTTTCTCTCCCTCTCTCTCTCTCTTCTCTCATGCACTCATCTCCCATATCTGAAGACTTTTTAAACATAAAAAAGAGATTAAGTGAAAAGGCATATTCCTATAATTTGCCCAAAAGTGCACATTTCGATCTATGGATAACAGAAGCTGCAAATTACCCCCAGACCAACACACTATCCTTATTTAAGAAATCCTCTTAACTCTTACCCTGAAGTCTCCATAAATCTGCCTGATATATAGATGTCAGGCATTTTCTGGCTGTTGAAACATGAAACATGACATCAGCTGGGGATTAAGTTACAACTCATAAAGCCCATGTTTATTTGCTGGTTCTGTTTAAAAATTTTTTCCAACTATCATTTTACTCAAATGACCTCCTATTTTATGGGAAATAAAAGTTAGAACTAATGAAGGAAACCCTTTCTGAGCTCAGATAGACGTACAGGCTGTGGCCATCTTCATTGTAACCAAATATTTAAATGATTTAGAGCTCACTGTGAACTATTATTGTTCATTGTTTTGACAAGATGGTACCATGAGCTGATATAGAGACGTCTAATGCAGAAATGGGAGGAGAAATCTAAGAATCAAAGAGAGAGAGAGAGATGTTAAGAATTAGAGGAAGAATCCAAAATGCAGGAAAGCAGCCCAGGGTGACAGCTTGCCCTGCTCTTCCTCTTAGCAGACCTCACCTTTCACAGGATGCTCTGAGCCATTGGAGGGTAACCTATAGACTTGCACACAGAGAAGGCTGCCTGCACCCATCTGTCTATTGCCCAGCTTGTGATATCCCAGCGGCTGACCGGAGACCCCGTTTCTAAACAGCTGTAGCTGGTATGAGAAGGAATTCCTCTTGTTTAAGTAAAGTTCCAGGGGAACTAAATTCTTACCATTAGGAACTCTGGTATTTATACACTGCAATCCCTTTCCCAACCCCACCTCCGAACAAACAAACAAACACAAAAAACCAACAAGAAAGCAAACTAACACCTCAGAATATGAGTTTCTCAAGAAGTGTGTGTCCCCAAAGCTTAGCTCAAAGTAGGTGCTTAGTAAAATTTGTTGAATCAATTCTGCTCATCCAACAAATCTGGGCAGATATGCAATGAGGCTGTTGCCTGAATCGTATTATTTTGGTAGCGCTGGGAAGCTCACTTGGCCCTTTCCCCTAAAATTCCCTTTCAGAAAGTCTGCCATTACTGATTAAAAAAGTATATATATATTTATATATAATGTTGTTCATTGTTTTGACAAAAAGGTACCATGAGCTGATACAGAGACTTCTAATGCAGACGTGGGAGGAGAAATCTACAAATCAAAGATATGTATGTATGTATATGTGTATGTATATACATATATATATACACACGTATATATATACAAATATATACGTGTGTGTGTATATATATATATATCACTTTAATTCAGCAGCACCGAGAAGTCCCCTTGTCCCCTTCTCTTTTAAAAAAGTCTTTCATAAATTCCACAATTACTTGAAGGTCTCTATTTCAGTGGAAATAATCCTGCAAGAGTGCAAGAGATGTTAAGAAGTATTCTTTACATCCTGCAGTGAATCAAATGCATTTTCTCCCTGCCTGGATCGACAGGGCATTGGGCTGGCCTTTGGGACATGATTGGGCAGTGGGACAAAATTTCAAGAAGAAGAAATGAGAGCCAGCTCCAGGTTTGGCTCAGTCATAGAATGCCTCGTTCTGGCTGAGTCACGAACTGACAAATTTTCCAAGGGTGGCATTTCCTATCCACCTTAGAACACCATCCCTAATGTTCGGAGAGATTCTGAATATTATTAGTACGGGACTGTCTCATCGTTGATGTGAGGCTGTAGCTCAGCAAACTTCAGCTTAGGGGCCAAATCTGGCCTTCTGTCTAGTATGACCCAAAACCTAAGAATGGTTTTTACATTTTTAAATGTTTGAGAAAAAAAGACAAGAGAAGAACCATATTTTATGATATGTGAGAATCATATGACACAAAATCAGTGCCATCCATAAAGGTTTGCTGGAAATCAGCCACGCTCATCCGTTTACATATTGGCTGTAGCTACTTTTACAATTCAAGGGCAGAGTTGAGTAGTTGCAACAGAGATTGTTAAGCCTTTAAAGACTAAAATATTTACTATTTGGCCTTTTGCAGAGAAAGTTTGCCAACCCCTGTTCTGACTGAGCATTTCATGGCATAGCACAGGGAGATCAGCTCGTTGCTTTGTGACCACCTAGAGGGGTGGGATAGGGAGGGTGGGAGGGAGGGAGACGCAAGAGGGAGGAGATATGGGGACATATGTATATGTATAGCGGATTCACTTTGTTATAAAGCAGAAACTAACACACCATTGTAAAGCAATTATACTCCAATAAAGATGTTAAAAAAAATTAGCAGTATAGGCTCAATATATGTGAACTGAATAAATGAGTGAACGCAAAAAAAAAAAGAGAGAGAGATGGTGTCTGTGGGGGTTTTGCACTTCTAACTTTTATTTATTGGTGGCATCTTTTTAAGTGAACCACATTTTCCAGGCTGTGTGTGTGTGTGTGTGTTAAAATAGACGTAACAGAAAATTTACAATTTTAACCATTTTTAAGTGTACAATTCAGTGGCAATAAGCGTATGTACAAAGTTGCGTAACCGTTACCACCATCCATTTCCAGAACACTTTTATCATTCCAAACAGAAACTCTGTACCCATTAAACAATAACTCCCCATTCCCCCCTCCTTTCGTCTCCTGGTAAACATGATTCTACTTTTGGTCTCTATGAATTTGCCTATTCTAGATCCTTCATATAAATGGAATCATACCATGTGTGACCTTTTCTGCCTGGCCTCTTTCACTTAGCATAATATCCTCAAGGTTCACTTGTGTTGAATCAGAATTGCATTCCTTTTTAAGACGGAATGGTATTCCACTGTGTAGCTATACCACTGGGCATTGTTGTTTAGCCATTGCTGCATTGTGTGGTGTGTTGTTCTCCAGATTCTCAGATGTATGGCATCAGTGGGACTCCCAGGCAAAGGTTACCATGCCCAGAGGGAGTTTAAGGGCAGGGATGAAAGCCTCTATTTCTGGACATAAGCACCTCCATCTACTTTGGGATAAGATCAGGTGGTTCCAGGAATTCTTCGGTCCAAGCACTCACTTCTCTATGTATATCTCTAATGCCTTATGGAATGAGCTGTTGATGGGGCTTTAAGGATTTTCCTAGTTGTGGAGAAAATCTAAGACACTCAGAGATGTGTCTTTTCTTCACAGAGAAGTATCTGTGAAATGTCTCAACTAGAGATGACTTCCTCGACTTAAGCCCTCTGAGTATGTGCCAGATAATATATCAAGTGTTGGCAGTGTACGTGTATGTTATCAAATTGTCGTACTTTGAATTAAAATGATCTAAACAAGAAAAGTGCTAACAAAAAGCACCATTCTTTAAACAGTGTCTATTGAGTACATGAGTTACTATAAAGATGGACAACACATGTCTCGTAATATCAAGAAACTTAAGGCTAGTGTCATGGTTCCCAAACTGTGTGCCAGGGTACCCAGGGTGCCCCAGTGAGTTCACAGGGGCCCTGACGGACATTTTAAATTTTCGAGGAAAACACAGTAACATTTCTCAGACACCTTGCAAACTACTAGCCTGAGGTCGTTCACAGTTTCAACATTCGATCATGCTGTATTACTTTCAGTGACATCCTATCTCTGTGAAGCTGGATTTTCCATTGGTTGCTGTGATAAAATGCAAGAGCCAAATAAACATCAGTGTGAAACAGGAAATGAGGGTAGCAGGGTCCAACCTGATTCCAAAACTTGAGAAGCTGTGCAGATCCCAACAGGTACAGACATCCCATGAGAAGTATTTGTGGGTATTCGAAAACAAAATAAACATAATATGTTTTTCTTTCAATTTATGTTTCTTTAATATGCCTGGTAAGTTGTTAGGACATAAATGCTTATTAAGTTGTTTGGACCTGACTAATACATGGAACTGTTCATTATTTCTTTTGAACTAGGAGCATCCTGAAAAAATTACTGAGACGTGAAGAGCCTATGAATTAAGAAAGTTGGTGAACTCCTGATCTTGTGAATCAGGTATGTTACCCGTTATGAATATGGACAGTTTTTAAATTACACAAAGGCTCTGTGGTATATAAACAATTTCAGCAACAAGCGACGTCACTGCTGTTATAATTTAAGGGTAATCAATGTGACGCCATCGGCATCCATAACACAGAGTCGATGTGCACAAACTTCTAATATAAGCTTAATTATGAGTGTCTCTTTGCATGAAACTAAAAATATTGAAAATGCTGACAGTGGGGAGGTGCCCTTGGATCAAAACTCCTGAAGAAGTCAATAATCTATTATGATTTTCATTTTGCAGAAGTAGTGCTATTATTTCAAAAGGTCTCAGAAATCAATTTGGCCTTCATTATATCTGTGTAATAATGACATCCTAATTAAAAATCCCAATCTGAGTAGTACAAAGGATGATGTTTAATCTCTAATCAATGAACGCCAAGTCCAGAAGTTAGAGATGCAATAACCCATTTTAATGAACTTTACTACTTTTCTTACATTTGGTCTGCTTTTCTCTCTGCAGTTTTGGGAGACTTTTCTGTCTGGAAACATATCTGAGGAAGCTGAGACAATTTGGTGCACCAAGCACATAAATTAAAGCAAGAAACTTCAAAGAAAAATATCGTCAGAATTGTGCAGGTTTCTTTTTAATTGGAATTTATAATTGCTCCTAAGTATAGGACATATTTGAAATGTTACTTTGAGAGGCTGAAGGAGGAGGTGGAGTCCTGTCCACTCCTGCCACATGAGCTATAACCTTGACATTTTAATTAGACATTATTTTGAAATATGTAAAAGTCATTTACATACTCAGCGAAACATATCATTGATTGTGTACTTTGCCCAAGAAGACAAAATGACACACAATTTAAAAAATAATCAACTTCTCCAAGGAACTGTAGAAATTCCTAAGAGGGGTGGAAGCAACAACAAATGTCACCATTGTGGTTTTCTAATATTTTCTCTAGGCAGAGTCCAGCCATCCAGTGTCAATTGGCCGCATCAGACTAGACAGAAAGAGGTGGGTTTAGTTGATTTATGGGCGCCACACACCCATCCTGCAGATAAAAAGAGAGGTCAGAGGAGGGTCAAGAATCTTCTCTTTGGAAGGAATTTCTGGTGCCATATTACCTGGCTGCAGGAGGATGATTAAAACAATCCCTTAAGTTGCCTTCTCATGAGATGCCTTGTGCTTTGATGCTTCAATAAATTAACGGTTTAAGACAGAAATTATAGGACAGATGGGACCAGCCATATTCTAAGCTTTGCCATCATAGATTAGCTGGGGGCTGGATGAGATGTAATTTACTGCTGATATCCAGGAGTTGGGAAAGTTTAGTCATGGAACTCTTCGGGGACGGAAGGGATGGGGTGGAGAACTCCATCGTTCTCTCCAGGTTTAAACATTACTGTGATCTTGCAGAATCATAGGTCCTATTTGAGCCTGATATTCGAGAGGAGCAATGAGCTTTGTAAAATAAAATCTCTGTGAGGTTCGAAAAAGAAGGCTGGGGGGTGAAAGGGGAACTTTGCCATCTGTGAGACCCTGGATGCCAGACTCTGTCTCAGCCGTGGTGGGCATTGTGCCCTGGAGACCCTGTGAAAGAAGATGTCTGCTTGGAGTGTGGATGCTCTGGCCAAATTTGGAGGGAATTCCCTGGTTGTCAGGCTCCACGGTCCATTGAAGGACTTACTGCTGAGATGTGGATCTGAACTAGAGTATGTGGTTTATGCCACTGGAGTTAAGAGGCTCTGTGAATCCCACAGGCACAATATGCACATGGCTGCACCGGGGTGAGGAAGATTTCTTCCTCCCATGTTAGGTTTAGGGCCCCAGCTGTGCCCTGCGTGGTTGTCTGCTAGGCAATCCACTTCTGGGGGCACTTGTGTCAGTGGCATCCTCCAGCCCCAAGGGAGTGCCCCTGAATTATGTTACTGCACAGGGGTAGTGAAGTACCCCTGTACGACACGGACAGGGAAGTCTTGGTGTGTTCATGGGCAGGGTGATGGCAGGGAAGAGAAGAATAAGAGGGAAATGTGACACAGATGCTTCAGCGGACTCTGAAAGGAGATGTGACCACATTCTCTCGACTCCACGTTGGTAAAGCAGATAAATCACACTGGTCTAAAATCCCAAACTTGAAACTCTGAGTAGCTGGGGCATTGGTTGAGTGGAGGAAGGGTGAAGACTCCTTCTGCATGCCATCTTATTGTCTACACTTAGCCAGCCACTCACAGCCCTTGGAAAGGCAGGTGTTCCCTAAGTTAAAGGAAGGGGAGACATGGTGGGGACCTACTCTCTAGGACTGTTGAAGGCTGACACTTTCAATGACAGCAACCAGAACTTCCTGCTCTCAACTGTTCACCACATGCCACCCCATCCCACCCCAGGACATTCGCTAATAACCACCAGGAGCTAGTTGCCTTCTAGGATGACTCTGTGCCCTCCAGCACTGGGTACCAGTTCTTCAGCGCACACTACATCCTGAGCTTGCCCTACAAAGCACGGTGATGTTCCCTGTGGGAGCAGAAAAAGCACAAAGTGACTGTTGTCTTGTCCCTTCTTGTTGTCTTTGGTCCCCTCCCCATCTCACACATGGGAAGTTCTCTCCATTGAGGAGAGAAGTATTGGAAAAACACTCCCTGTGAGTCTTTAGGGTAGGGGCACATCCGTCTTATGGTGGACTCATAAAAACTCACCCTGTGTCTAGGATAAGACTGTATCTCCTCAGAGCACCTAAACCTAATTTCCTGTGGATTTCAGATCATCTTTTATTTCCAATTATGCTGCTGTTCACATTATCGATTTGGAGGATACAAATGTTGAATGACAAGAGAGAGAGAAGAAGGAGGGGGAGGGAGAAGAATTCCATTTTGCCTGAAGGATAAGATACTCGAAATGCCACCCCGCGCCGCATCTCTGAAGCGTTCATCAACGTGGCAGAGGCTGGCTCAATTATCTTTGTGTCAGATGATTATCTGAGAGCTTAATTTAATCTCCATTATCCTCCCCCGTCATATTTCAATTAAATCTGCTATCAGAGTGTTAACACATCTTTGAACCTGCTATTTCTTCAGTTAATTTTCCACTAAGAGGTGCTGGAGAGTAACAGATGTCATAATTATGCAATTATTAAGTGTATTTGACACTCGTTCTCTCAGGATTTTGTGGTTGGGGGTAGGAGCGTTGCAAAATTAATCTGATGACAGTATGCTTCCGTTGTGATCCGTAACACCACTGCAGGCTGGAATACTGTCCTCCCGCTGTTTCAGAGGCTGCCGCCAAGAAAGATGCAGGATTAAACGGACTGTGCATCAGATTTGTTTCACTTTCGTACATCTGGTAAATCGGATGAGTTCATTAGGCGAGCAGAAGTTCAGAGACAGGTTTTTTTTGTTTTTGTTTTTTTCCCTCTTCAAGACCTCAGAAAGTACAGCAAGTACATGTTAGGGTACAGTGTGAAGTTAACACCTGTAGTGTGAAGAGCTGTTAATTTTGACTTTAAAATCTTGGGGTTTAGTTGGGGGTTGGATATCAACTAACTGTATAACTTTGGTCATGTCAGACCCTCTCTTTGAGCATCAGTTTCATGAGGAATGAACAGGCTTGACTCTACAGTTTACCACCTCTCCCAGCGCTACCATCCTACGAAAATGGATGAAAACTGTCTATTCTCTTGAGAGATAGATAGATAGATGATAGATAGATAGATAGATGATATAGATACATAGATATAGATAATCTCTCTCTCTCTCTCAAGCTCTTTCTCTATAGATGCTATGGAGATAGATAGATATAGATACGTAGAGATACAGATATATACGGAGATTAAATACAATGTTGTATCTGTCGCAGACTATTTCTATCCACATATCTGGTTCATGTCTAGGAAAAGAGCAGAAAATACAAAAGAAAAGTTGAAATTAGGCATGGATATGCAGACAATGAGTGTGGGTATTTTGGGAAATTTTTTCTTTGACATTACACAAGGTTCTCCATAGTACTAAAGAACATTGGTGTGTCCATGAGAACATAAGAGATCATCCAGGTGGAGCCCTTGACCTTTAAGGACAAGGAAACCACAGCCCAGCACATTGCCTGCTGGTGACACCATGGGGCCGAGAACCCAGATCTCCCTGCTCCGAGTCAGGGTCTCTCCTCTCTGCACTTGGCCTCTTCACCCACATGGATCAGCTTTACATGAGCTCTGAGTCATGAGCCAGCCACAATCTTTCTCAGATCTTCTCCTCATCAAACCTGGACTCTTCTGCCCTATGATTCCCCTAGTGCTACCCATGTGCATAAAAGGTAAACAATGGATATCTTCAACCCAACTGACATACTTAATGGGTGCTGCCTGGAGCGCTTCATTCAATGGAAATCCTATCTGAAAGCCAAAAGGATAAAAACAGGTCAAAATAAAATATTCCAGTTAAATCAGAATTATGATATCCATAGCTCAGTGTATTCACTCACACCTGCCATCTGTGAGGGGTTCTGAGAAAAACCTTGGGGTCCTGCGGAGGACATCTCAAAAACTATCTTCTCATGTCATAATTTCTGCCTAAATAGAATTTCATTGAATGGATGTAGAAAATTCATTTGCCTAACCCCCTTACGTTGGGCATCTAGGCTGTTTCTGATTTTTCATAAAAAGGATCTGCAAGGAACTATATGTTTGGTTTTATAGGAAGTGTTTGTTTGTTTGTTTCATATGGACTTGTTCCTAACAAATTTCCTGTCTGGAAGGTGTTACTTTCTTTCCCTCAGGAAAGATATCAAGATTAGCCAGAAGGACTCATGAAAGTAAGTAAAATATATTACCATTCTCTGGCATTTAGGTCTTTGGAGACAGTAGATCAAGTCAAAAAGGAGAGAGGCTTCACGTATTGCTGGATCAAGAGCTTAAATTAAGCCATCAGGTTTATCATCTGCTATCTCACTCTCAATGTCTTATCCCCTCTGCATGCTGGCCTTATGCTCAGATACTGCGGCCAGGGAAGGGAGCCAGCAGCAGCCAGGTTTGGAAACTCTTACGAAAGGAGAATTTTGTGTTTTTTCTTTTAACCTAATAGTTTTCTATCAGTCTATTCCTTTTTTTTTTTTTTTTTTTTTTCTGGCAGCACCATGCAGCATGTGGGATCTTAGTTCCCCAACTCGGGATCGAACCCGTGCCCCCTGCATTGGGAGTGTGGAGTCCTAACCACAGGACCGCCAGGGAAGTTCCTCTATCAGTCTACTCCAATAGCTCCTGTCTGTTGGACACTCGTTGTTTGTTCCTCCAGATTCCTTCTCTATTTTTTCCACCCTCGTATTAACTGGTTCTCTTGTTCTCTGCCTTCCATTTGGGGACTGTATCCTTTTCTTAGGGCTGCAGTGACACAGCCCCACAAACCGAGTGGCTGAAAACAAGACACATTTATCGTCACACAGTTCTGGAGTCTGGAAGTCCAAAATCAAGGTGGCAGCAGGGGCTTGTTACCTCCGAAACCTGCAGGGAAGAATCCTTCCTTGCCTCTTCCAGTGCCTGGCACTTGCCAGCAACCTTTGGCTTGAAGATCATTATTTCAGTCTCTGCCTCCATCCTCAAATGGCCATCTTCTCCCTGTGTCTGTCTGTCTCTGTGCATCTTCTGTTTTTATAAGGATACCAGTCATATTGTATTAAGGGTCCACCCTACTCCAGTATGCCTTTATCTTAACTAATTACATCTGCAATGATCTTATTTCCAAATAAGGTCACATTCTGAGGTACTGGGGGTTAGGACTTCAACATATCTTTTGGGGGACACAATTCAACATTTAATAGAGACATTGTCAGCAGCGAGAGGGGGAAAGAAGAGAGAGGTTGGGGCATTTATTTCCCCAGGATTGGAAGGGTGTATGTTCCCCTGTTCCTCTACTGAAGGCCACACCCTTCATAAGACACCCCAGCCTCCATCAGGGGTTCTCTCCTACAGCTTCTGGGATGCTGGGACTTCCTCTCTTTGCCCCTTCAGGTCTAGGGATGATAGTAGCTTTCTGATATTCTAGCCCTTAGTCTTACCTTATTGGTCTCCTGTCCCTCAACTCCCTTAGGTTGTCCTGCCTATACCATCTCCCACATGTCAGAGGGTAGAACTGAATGCACGTGTCATGTCACGTCACTGTCATCGCTTCCAAGAGAAGCATGTGGATGGAAACCACTTGAGGAAGCTGTTAAAATGTGGGATCTGAGGTAGGTTGGGGGCATGGCACGGCCTGAGATTCTGCATTTTTAACAAGCTCACAGGTGATGAATTGCACGTTGCCAGACTGTCGAGGAAATGGCATCAGCCTAACGCCTGGAATTAACAGCAGGGAAGAGAGAGAAGTCACGTATAGAACAGGCTGGACGGGAGCAGGAAGGAGGGTGGCGAAGTTAGGAAAAGTGCATCTTTCATAACGTCTAGAGGCAGAGGCCCTGCCGGACCCTGACTTCAGAACAGTAAATATTTTGTGAGGTGGGACCGGCACCGCTTTTGGGAGGGGAAGTTAGGAACTTAAAAAATCATCTTTTGGGGCTACCCTGGTGGCGCAGTGGTTAAGAATCTGCCTACCAATGCAGGGGACACGGGTTCGAGCCCTGGTCTGGGAAGATCCCACATGCCGCGGAGCAACTGGGCCCGTGAGCCACAACTACTGAGCCTGCGCGTCTGGAGCCTGTGCTCCGCAACAAGAGAGGCCGCGATAATGAGAGGCCCGCGCCCCGCGATGAAGAGTGGCCCCCACTTGCCGCAACTGGAGAAAGCCCTCGCACAGAAACAAAGACCCAACACAGCCAAAAATAAATAAATAAATAAATTTTTAAAAATAAATAAATAAAATTTTAAAAAATGCACGCACTCTTCAAAAAAAAAAAAAATCACCTTTCTTTGTTTCCTCTGACATCTTTTCACTATTGTCTTAACCACATATTAATACCATTTAAAAAGGCACACACATTACCTTAAAAATTCGTGCTTAGGCTTCCAGCTACCCTGGCTGTATCTGAAGACTAGTTTCCCCCAAGACCTCAGAGACTGTGGCGAGGGCTGGTGGTAGTCAGCACTCTTTTCAGGCTAGGTGGGTCCTCTGTAAACTTGTGAGGCTGGGGAGGTTCATCTTCTGGGTCCCCAGCTGCTCATTTTATGTCTCTGCTCTGACAAAGGTGTGACAGCCTACACCCAACATCAATGGACACAACTCTCAGAAGGGCCCATTTTAGCTGCACCTCATCTCCCTGTGGTTTAGAAGAGAGCTACTCAAGGGGTAGGCTGTGGACTGGTCCTCACTCACTCTTGGTTACTGGTCCACAAGGAGACAGGACTAGAAAGTAACAGGAATCCAAGTGCTGTGATGGAAAAAAATTAAAAAGTCTTTCTTCAGTGGGCTAGAAACAAAAGAAAAAACCTTGGACCTTCACAGAGCCTTTGATAAGCATCTTCTAGAAGCCCTTATTCCAAGGAAGGGAATCCCGGACAGTTCCTGGATCAGAGAACTTGTAAGGGACCAGGACCTCCCTTTCCTCGGCCTTTCCAGTTGGGTTGTGTGGGTGACAGTCACTCTGGCCTTCCTGTGAGGACAGGCTGTTTCAAGGGGGGCAGAGCTATGTAGGTAGGACCCTCATGTCAGCCCTCCAATTCCACAGCAAACGGTAGAGGCGCATGATTTAGACACATGTCTCACTGTCAACCTGATTTCGTTGACAGTGAAAATACAGACTAAAGAAGAGGTGTTTCCATGGAAAGTCCACCAAAGAAAAGTCCCATTCGTGGTCCTCAGACGCATGGAATCCAGATGGCCTACCTCTAACTCCATGACATAACCCCTTTCCCTTTCCCCTTTTAATCCTTTCCTGCCCTCTCCTTTCTTCCCCTTTCCATTCCTTCAGCCTTTTTTGTAAAGCAATCTCATGAAAGACCGCCCCTTGGAAGGTTTCATATACGAGAAATTACTATTTATATGCACTCCCCCTCAGGGTACACTTCAGCACAATCCATACCTTTGTGGCCATTTTTTTCCATATAATAAGTTTGTAGCCAGCATACAGAACGAGCTTTGAGAAAATTAAACAGAACAAGAGAAGCTATGTGCCCAACAATTCAAGGAAACACTCCAAGTAGCAATGGGAATCCAACAGGACAGTGCGCCATGCCAAGAGAAAAATGTGCAGCCGGAAAATGGGCCAAGTGTCCCTGATTTGTAAAGACTTTTTTCCATATTTAGGTAAATTTATATAATTATTTAATGCCTCCTGCAATGGTAATAGGATTGTGCTTGGGCCCTTTCAACATATGGTGCTGGCACCAAAATCCTCGCTCAAAGAGGTGGGGAGGGGGAGATCAAGGCTTGGATCTCATTCGCCAGTCTTAATGTTGGAGGTCTGCCTGGCTCTCGGCCAGCTTTGGAGGGGGTGGGATGTGGTGAGAAAACTGGGGCAATTGATACAGGGTCTTTCACAAGTGGGTCGGGACAGGGGGCATATGTGTCCCCTCTCCAATTACCAGTGTTCCCTCCCCAACAAGCCTGCATGTTCATCTGGGAAGCCTGGCCTTTGGATCTGGGTCTCACCTTCATGCCGTCTCTTCTCTAAGATTTCCAAAAGTTACTGAGAGAGGAGGAAGCTGAATTCCTTGACTTTCTCTTGGGTCACCTCATTTTCAAAGATGTCACCATTGCTAATCCCCAGATGTATATGCAGGACCTCCTTGGGAGGTTGTCCCCATGCCCCAAAGTCTTCCCCGCATGGCAGTCTCATCTACTTAAAACTGTTCATAGCAGATGGCAAATCCACTTCGACCCCAAATTTGGATTAGCTCTTTAGAATACAGCATCTATTATGTGAGACCAAAGGCCTCACCCAATGCTTGAAAAACAATAACAGCAAGAACAACATTTAAGTTTTTAAAAATGGAGTGTTAGGTTTATACACGAAAGAGTACGCGATAGATTGCCTGTACCGCACAAGGCGTATAATCTCAGAGGAAATGTGGGATCGACACACGTAAAGAGAAACAGAGGGAGCCGTGATGAATGCTGTGGTGTGGGCCCCTCACTCCAGACCATAGAAAGTTGGGGGGAAAGGAGTGATTCCATTGTCAAACTTGAATCTGACTTCGAAGAGTGAGCAGGACTTGCTTAAACAGGTAGAAAGGAAAGATGCATTTCAGATTGTTGATGAGATGTCGGGGAAGCAGGAATAAAACTGGTGTATTGGAGAGTTTGGGACGAGTGGAGTGGAGAATACCTTATGGGAAGTAGGGGAGAGTGAAGTAAAAGAACAGTCTCGGAGGACTGTAAAAGTGAGTTTTCCAAGGACTTAAAAAAAAAATACCCTTATGTGCTCTGAGATCACGAATACCTTTTTCCCCTATGACAATTAATTTTCTCCTTATGACATCACTATGCTCCTTCCAGGAGAATTCTTACTTCCCTCTAAGGATAAGTTAAGGAATTGACAGCCATGCAGGTCTAGCAGGGGTCGAAGGAACTGGTCATCACTAGTCATCCTTGGCCCCCACTGAAGGTCTTGGGAAGAGCCTTCTTGCTTTGATGGGAGCACCCTGGGCTGGAAGCTGGCATCTGCATCTGGGTTTCCCAGTGTCTGTGGAAGTGACCAAGCAGGCTGGTTCCATGTCTATCTCAGATGCTCTGATGGCTGACGGCCAGCAAAGCTGGATTGTGGTCTTTATGGATCCAGGCTCTAAGCTGAAAGCTACATTTCTCAAATTGTAACTCTGAAGCCCAGGCTAAGGCACCGAGAGAATGCTTTCAGGCCCTTGGGAACTGAAATCAAAGACTTCAAGCCATCTCTCTGTTACTTCCAGTCAAATTCTAGACTCTGCATGTTTCCAAGAGCAGGGTCCAATACTGTCTTGCCATGTGACACTCCTCTCACTACTTTGACCTTAACAGTCTGATAGTGTGGAAGGGAAAGGACTATACTCTATAAAATACCAAGCGTGAAGAAGAAATATGAGTCTGTGTTGTGGAAGAATGATAGGAGGTTGTGGTAAGCAAGACCCAGGGGCTCATGGCGCATGACAAGTAAGTACTTAGTGAATATTAGCTGAATGAAGCAATGAATGAATGGATGGATGAAATTTTGAGTCCTGGGTTCTGGATCTGAGCTTATCTTTAATATTTTATGATGTTGTCAAGTTATATTCCCTCTAGGATTCTCTCTTCATCCATGAAATGGGTAAATTCCCCTCTGCTTTCTTTACTTAAACAATGATCAAATGAAATTATGGATGCAGGAGTCCTGCTATTGGAGTTGGTGATGCAAAGGAAAGGGATGGCCATCCTCACTGCTGTTCACATAGATTCTTGGCAGACTCTGCAGGTAAACATCTGACTGGCTGTGATATTCAAGATACCATCTAAACAGTAGTGTGAAATTTTCCCCTCACCTCTCCTGACACTGGAGCTCCAAGCAGATCTGAACAATTTGATTGCTTTTTCTATGCAGGTAAGGTAAAATACAGAGGTGAGAGATTATCTGTGAATACAGACCTTCCATCCTGGGATGGCTACTCCACAAGTCTACCAGGACTCTTAATACCTGAGCTGAATTACCCTAATAATTATCTCTAGGGCTCTCCCTTTTTTGGTAGCTCTTTGGCCTAAAGAAAATTGTAAATATATAAGAATACTGTAGACCTTCTTTGCAGAACATCTACCCTTCCTTCATTCATTTAGCAAACATTTTTGAGCTGCTGCTATGTGCTGGCCATGTGATAAGTGATGGATATTAAACCCTTATCTTAAGAAGCTTATAGTCATGCTGTAATAGCAAATAAATGTTATTCTGAGTGCAACTTGAAAAATTTGGTAATAACTACAACGCTGAGAAGGTTTCTGAGACCACATAAAGACTGATTAAAAAAGCTATAATCAATTAACAATATTTCCAATGGGCATAGTAGGGATAGCAACAACATATTTGCTACATATTAAGGAATGTAAAGAAAAGGTACTAGTCCCAATCCCAGGGTTGGGATAATAGTATTGGGGTAATACTAGCTGCTCTAAAAAAAATTCCCCAATATAACAACTTAAACAAAATAAAAGTTGATTTCTCACTCACATAATGTCCAAAATGGATCTTCCTAATTGGCAGTTAGATCGCCTCCGAGTGGTGACTCTAGGACCCAGGCTCCTTCCACATTGTGGCTCTGTCATCCCTAATGTGATTTTTAGGTGACTGTGCTCTGCTGCAGGAAGCTAGTGGAAAGGAAAAGGAGGGGGGAGGTGGTACAGGCACACTTGCTTCTCAAGGTCAGTGGACTTCTGGTCCTATTCCATTGGTGGTATTTCATGATACCATCTAGATGCAAGGGAAGCAGGCAAATGCAGCCATGGCTGAAAAGTAGCTTCCTCACAACAAGTCCACACCAGGACTTGGTTGGAACAGGGAGTCCTCACTTCAAATACTGTCCCAATTTCTTCCAATCAAGCCTGCTTGATTGAGTCCCTTTTCTTCTTCCCTGCAACAAGCCTGCTTCCTCTTATTCAGGAACCGGAGAAAGTCCAATCTGTGTCTCTCTATATAGGAACTATTCTCACCTAGTTTTTAAGTAAAGACAGACATTCCCAATTCCCTTCCACCTTGCTGCTGAGTAAAAACCCAAAGACAGATCATACCATTTCTCATTCAGGGCTCTGCCACGTGTTGTCAGGAGGGACTATTTAAGGAAAAACACCCAACAGGGTGTCCAGCCATAAAGCTTGCTGAGACTTAGCCCCAGGGGGGATGCCGGGACTTGAGTTTTTCCTCACTAAGCCACTCCTGGGACTCAGCCTTTACAACTCAATGTCTGAAACCCTGGGACTGCTTACATAAACATGCTCTCATAACAGCACCTGGCAGTCCAACATAAAATTAATTTTACTGTATCTTGCAAGCCTTTATTGTAAAGGGCAGCATTAGATCCTTTCATAAAGACAAGCAGATAATTTTATCTAATTTCATTGACTGTGGTTAAATAGTGTTTTTCTTTTTTCCTTTTTAATTTAACCCCTCTTGTTGCTGCTTACGAGACTCCTCCCAATCTCTCTGCACTTTTTTTTTAACACCCTGTACTTTACCTTTAGAGACCTCACCACAGTCTGAAATGATACATTTGTGGGAATATTTCAATGATCTCTTTTCTCTTCTAGACACTAAGCTCTATGATGCATAAAATGACATTCGTCTGTCTTGTGCTCCACTCTGCTTCTAACACCAAATATAGTTCCTAGCATGAGAAATATTTGTTGAGTGTCTATGGCTTCTTCCCTCCAGGCCTCATGTTCTCCTTTGACCCACGGTGAGGCAGTACAGAGGAACACTGGGCCACCCAGTAGGTCTGCAATGATATGATTAGATAGCAGTTCATTTGTAGACATGGTGAATTTACCTTGATATGCTCCTCTCTTGGAAGTATTTGCCCTTTAAGTCTGATCCTGGGGTATTTAGGGGCCAGATCAAAAACAACATAGAGGTAACATGGGTACATCTCCTTTCTCTGCCTTAGATGGAAGGACATGATTGTTATGAGCATGTCTGACCCAGGATATTATATGCTCTTTAGGGACGGTGTGTGTGTGTGTGTGTGTGTGTGCGCGTGTGTGTGTAGGAACCAAACTCACAAATTCTTATAAATTCAGTTCAAAATAGGAATCTTCATGTTGGGGAACTGGACAATACCCAAGGTATTGGAGTCTCTAAGAGAAGGAAGATAATGGTGATAACACCTTTCATTTGGATTCCAAAGACATTCACAGGGTGGTTGGTTTGCTTGGTCCCTCCTGGCAGCACCACTGCATTGTAGGTGAGTCAGCAATTATTATCCTTGCGCTATAGCTAAATGGGGGCAAGAAAGAAGAAGGGACTTGCCAAAGTCTCACAACCCGGAAGTGTTAGAACTGGGCTAGGGGTGGGCAAGGCTCATCCCCAGACCTGCGCTCTTCCTGTTGCATTGTCATATGGCGCTGAGACCCAAGAGTTCCGTGCAGAAATGGTAACCCTGGAGCCATGATGTGGCTCGAGGCTCTGTGCCTTCCAACAGTTTGCCAAAGCTTCCAGCAACTTCTTCCAACACTGGCTGCTACTCCAGTTCAGAACACCCATCCTACGAGACTTCCTAGGAGGGCCAGGTCATCTCATTGGCAGCTAGAAGCTTAACAGCCAACACATACCTGAAACATAGTAGGTGACTTAAAATTTTATTTTTGCTTAAAAATTGTGTTTTATTACAGAGTTTTGTTTACTAGTATAGATGGTGCCTATATTTCAGAACATTGGGACTGGTTTCCAGTACTTGGGTGTGAAATAGGCTACAAGGATGTATTGTACAACACGAGGAATATAGTCAATATTTTGTAATAACTGTAAATGGAGTGTAACCTTTAAAAATTGTATTAAAAATTTAAAAAACTTTTAAAAATACTTCTTAAAATATTTTTGAATCTATATGAATACTACTATTCTGTTTCTGTATACTCCTTTTACCTCCTTACTTGGGAGACCTTGTGTATGTAGACTGTCTCCACACAGGTGATTAAATACTTAGAGGTACAATAATAACAACAGTAATAATAAAATTATTATTTATAATAATAATAAATCATACTTATTAGCACTGGCTATACCCCAAACCTCTGCTAGATATTTTATGTTTTTTAATTAGCTTCTGTACTCCTCCCAGTTTCCTAGTAAGGTAAATAAGTGACAGTGATTTCTCAAGGTCATAATTTTGTGGGGGTTTTTTTAGTAAATTTATTTATTTTTAGGTGAGTTGGGTCTTCGTTACTGCAAGCGGGGGGCTACTCTTCGTTGCGGTGCGGGGGCTACTCTTTGTTGCGGTGCGTGGGCTCCTCATTGCGGTGGCTTCTCTTGTTGCGGAGCACGGGCTCTAGGTGCGTGGGCTTCAGTAGTTGTGGCTCACGGGCTCTAGAGCGCAGACTCAGTAGTTGCGGCGCACGGACTTAGTTGCTCCGTGACATGTGCGATCTTCTCGGACCAGGGCTCGAACCTATGTCCCCTGCATTGGCAAGCGGATTCTTAACCACTGCGCCACCAGGGAAGCCCAAGGTCATAGTTAATGAGTGGCAAAGCTGGGATTTGAGCCCGCTTAGTTTGACCCCCACGCCTGTTCTACTACTTTTTACTCCATGCTGCTACCTCCATTTGAGCCCCTGAATTATCCAACAGCACCACAAGCCATCACGCATGCCAGGGGGTCAAGTGGAATGGTCAAGAAGGGTTGTCGCCAGCCTGCCTGCGTCTGGTGGGTGCCCTGCTTTCTCCCAGGGCTGTGCTAACTTTCCTTCTCTGTATAGATCAGGATGCATGATAGGCCTCCATCCTCCCTCCCCTCCGAATCAGCCTGTTCCTCCTGGGGCCACTCAGCTGACAGCTGCGGAAAGGACAGTGCGCCTGCTGAAAAAGGGTCCATAATTTCCCTCTGGCAAGAGACTACAGTCCAACTTTGGAGAGGACAATTAGCGTGCTCTCAGCTGGAACAATGGGAGCAGCAACAGATGCTTCCCATCCCAGGGATCTCCAAGCTGCAGCGCTTGCTAATGGGAGGCATTCTTTCTCCCTGCGGAGGAAACCTGGCAGCCATGCCAGCAGCCCGGGTGGGGCTGGCTGCTGAGCTGTTAGGAGAGAAGTATTATCAGAGCAAACCAGGGGATCAAGGGCCCACAGAAGTCCAGTCACCAGCCTCCTCAGATGGCTGGGGTGTCACCCCCTCTTCCTCCTGGACCAGAAGTGGCCAGGACCAGTTCTGCTCCGAACCAAAGGGTTAGCGAACTAGAAAAATATTACCAGATGGTTAAGAGCAAGAAATCCAGAGTGGACAGATGTGGATTTGAGTCCCAGTATTGACACTTACTAACTATTGTCCTTGGGAAAATGGTTAACTTCTCTAAGCCTCAGTTTCCCTGTCTATAAAACAAGGAAATAATAGTATGTGCATTACAGGTTTGGGGGGAGGGGATGAAATAAAATAATATATGAAAACACCTTCCAGTGAAAGATCTGAAAAATGTTCTGGGTCATAATCACCTCTGTCGCTGGGGACTAGCACATGGTATAGTATGTGCTCAACAAATACATATTCAGACTTAGAGCCTTTTAGAGACAGAGGTACCTGTAGAAATCCTCCAGCCTAATGCTGCTCAGATTGTTTACTTGAAGGTGTTTCAAAGGATCTGAAACCATTCTTTTGGATATCTGTTAACCATACTGTGGAAATTTTTTAAATTCAGCTGCTTATGAGTTAATAAAACGTATCTTAGCCTGTTGGTAACCCCAAAGATGGTAAATTGTGTTGCCAGGCTAACTCACTTCTCTGAAGACCTTGGAATAAGGCTTAACTTGCCATTTCGATAAAACAAGATTCTGAGATTGAAAAATGAGCATTTACCATTTGCAAGTGCTTGTCTGTGAGAATCTCCTTGTTTTGCCATGAAAACAAAAATTAAAAATAAATCAGATGATTAGAGTAGATATAAAGCTGCCTCTTTCTTTCATTACCCCCAATTTTAATAGTTGGTTTATACCAAGGCATATTATTGTTCATATCTGTATAAGTAAATGTCATACATTTGAATATATAATATGCATATACCAATTAAGTTCTACTGCTCTGGTTTTATATTTTGGGATTCCTTGTAAGATTCCACTGCTTAAAAATAAAATTTGAGTGCCACTGATTTTCTCCATCCCCTTAATTTTGAAGATGTGACTTCAGGCACGGAGAGAAAGAGGTTTGCCCAATAATCATAGGTGCAGAACTGGGACCAGTAACCAGGACACCCCGCTTCCATCTCTTTCTCTGTGCACCCCTCCTCTTGCCCCATCACAATCAGTGTCACCGGCTTATCTCTGACCCCTGTGATGAAAACCCAAAAGACGACAACATCCAGATTCACTGTAAACTCATCAATCTAGCTTAATGCTTAGTTAGTTTTTGATGATTCTGGTCATGTTGTCGCCCCACAGCAACATTTTGACTCAGTAATAGAGGAAAAAGTTCCTGGATGTGGGGACTGAAATCCAGCCTGACACCTAGCCGCTCTGCCCTCCACAGAGCTCTGATTTCTGGTGCCCCTAAGCCTCTAAGGCTGGTTCAGTGAATAGTAATGGATTCCTTCCTCCCTCCCTCCCTCCCTTTTCCCTTCCCTCCCTTCACTCCTTCCCCCCTTTTACCCTTCTTCAAATGTCGACTGAGTGCCTACCATGGCCAAGCACTGTTCCAGCTATGATCGAACGTTTAAAAAGAAACAGTGCAATTGCTTCTTCTCGAGGTGTTTACAATCTATTGGGGAAGATGTATAACATCTAAATCAGTAATAATAATAATAGTATAAATGTATCACAGATGTTGAAGACGCTCATACCTGCCTCAGCAGGGCACAGCCCTCTCTTGATTCCCCTCCCGCTGGGGAGAGGGTCCTCAAAATGGCTCAGTGGTACCACTGCCACTGTGAAGGGCAGAGAGCTTTCTGCCAGCAGGGACCTATCATTACTCAATGGTTTATCAGATGCCCTGGTTTGAAGCAGCTGCTCTTGGCCCCATCTAAGGAGCACCCTAGTTGCTTTCACTCCCCACATGAACCTGGGTCTATAGCCTGACATCTTTAAAGGCTGCTTTCAGGACTTCACCCAGGCAGGCTTTCTGAGGAATTCTGATTTTTGTCTTGGGAGCACTTCTTGAACGAGGTTGAGGAGTCCAAAGCTGGGAGTGCAGAGGTACATCTTTACTCACTGAGGGTAAAGCAGGACCCACATGGCAGCTGGCCAGGACTACCATGAGATGTTCGGCGACCTGGCACCAAATTTCAGTTTCTTTTGCGTTAAGGATCAGTGGGCAGCTGCTCAGGAACCCTCCAGCAGATGCCACCTTGTGGCCACCCTGAGATGTCACCTGGGTTTATCTGGACCATCTGGAGGAAAATGGCTGCCTGTCACTCAATCAATCACTTACGCAGCAAGGTACTTAGGGATACAAGATAGACAAGACTTCTCTTCTCATGGAACTTACTTTCCCAAGGGGGAAGAACAATAAATAAGCCCCCAGATGTGATGGTGGAGCCCCCAGTTTCATGTGTCAACTTGGCAAGTTTATGGTACACGGTTATTCAATTAAACACTAACCTAGGCGTTGCTGTGAAGTATTTGGTAGATGTGGTTAATACCTATAATCAGTTAATACCTATAGTCAGTTGACATTAATTAAAGGAAATTATTCTTGACAACCTGGGTGGGCCTCACCCAATCAGTTGAGAGGCCATAGTAGCAAAACTGAGGTTTCCCCGAGGAAGAAGAAAATGTGGGCTGCAGTGTTAGTTCCAGACTAAGAGTTTCCAACCTGCTGGCCCACTCTACAGATTTTGGACTTGCCAGCCCTCACAATCACATAAGCTAATTCTGTGAAATAAACCCCTTTGTATGTATATATATATATGCCAGTACATATATCCTATGGTTCTGTTTCTCTGGTAGAACCCTAATAACACACCAATCAATAACAGCAACAACAGCAAGAACAAGATGTGTTCAGATGATGGTGAGAGCTGTAAAGGAAATACCAAATGTGATGTGATGTGATACAGGGTGATGGGAGGAAACTACTTTGGGTAGCGCTATAGGGAAGGCTTCTTTGAGAAAACAATATTTGAGTTGAGATCTGGAAAGTGAGGGAGAGCCAGCCAGGTGAAAATCAGGAGAGCAAAACATCGAGGCAATAAGTCAAGGCAATAAATCTGCTGGCGCTGGTGGATGCAGAGCAGAAGGGCTGCTTCTCCAGGGATAAGAGGTACGCGAGACAGGGAGGAATAGACAGGGACCAGACGAGAAAAAGCCAAGCAGGCCATGGACAAGTGTGTAGATGCCATTTAAATATAGATGGTTGTTATGGGAGGGTTTTAATTGGGGACCTTAGGAAAACCACTGGACCTCGGTTTCTTTATTTGTAAAAGGGAGATTCTCATTCCCTACCAGGCTCTCCTACAACCAGCTATAAGGATCACCTGCAATACGGTGTATGAAAATGTTTTCTAAAACTAGAGTCTATTCTACCCAAGGGTAAGAGAGACTTTCATTGAGCAGGGGAGATGAACCAAGGTTGTGGAGGTAGGAGCTCAATTCCTCTTGGATTAAATATAAACTGACTATGACAAGTCATATACTTTGGCTCCCTGGTATCTGTCTGGGTTGAATCTCCACGGACCTTAGTTTTGCCAGATTCACTGAGAATGGCATCCCCAGCTTTGTTCAGAAAGCTCCCCTCTGAATAGCCCTTCTGACTCTGACAACTTCCCCTTCCCTAAAGAAGTCTTGTATACTTCCAATCCCTGGAGATCAAAAACTTGGTCCAGGCCCACCACCGACTCAAAACAAAGCATGGGAGAGTGGCCCTCACCCTCCACTCTCGCTTATCATCGACCCTCAGAGATCTATGAGCTGGTCTCAATAGGATGGAGGTATTAGACAGGACACATCTGGGGGCAAAGGATTAAGTTTAACAGGGAAATTATTGGCTCACATAATTTAACAAGTTCATGGGTGTTTCTACATCAAGGCATGGTTGGATTCCCAAGAGCAAATCAGTGCTACTGAGAATGTTTTCTTCTTTACCATGTCTCATTTTTCTGTTGTTTTTGGCTCCATTTTCAAACATCTCTTCCCTTGCAGTAACAGCATGGCCACCAACAGTTTCAGCAACTCCAGGGAAAGAGAGCTCCCCTCTTCCCAATAACTCCTGACGGTCTCATATTTTCCTTGGGTCTCTTGCCAGTGCATCTGTGATCCACTGGCATGATTTCCCATGGGAGGGGCTGGAGAATTCCAAGTGCAACCCATAGACCTCTGGTCTATCCAACATTCCTTAACACTCTTTGCCAGCTTGGCCTGTGCGTCATGCCTGTTCCATCACAATACAGTGATGGATGCTTCAAGAATCCATTGTTGATTTAGGCGATTTGAAGTGAGTGATGAAGGCTTATGTGATACAACATAGACGTGGTTCAAAGCTAAGAGGTACTGAAGAAGCAGAGATCAATGCGGCCACCCTAATTTCTGCAGAATAGTTTGATTGTGCCCCTCTGCAGGCATGAAAAGAGGGGTGGGAAGAAGCTTTCATTGTATCACTCTTGCCTCTTTCTAAGAATCTTCAATGCTCAGAATCATGACATCAACTCAAGAAAGAGAAATCTCAAAGAATTTTGAACAAATCCTACTTATATATTGGATGAGTTTAGACTTGAAGCACACAGAGTTGCATTGTTTTCCATTGGTTTATTTTAATTTTATAAGCCGTATGTATAATATATATTAAAATGAAGGATATGTGTAATCACAACCTTACAAATAAAGGTACAGTGTCCCTTTAAAACACTTTCTCTTAAATTCTGGTCTCCTCTTACCTCCACAAAGGTAGTCACTGTTAACCAGTCTGGGATGTCAACTTCCAAATCTTCTTCCATAACTTGCATATAGAGAAATAATGCACTCCTGGAAAAGAAATTGTATTGTTTTATGATGGATTGATTTAACATACAGAGTGTTCAGCTGTGTATATTACTCTGAAATCAGTTTTTAATTTTCCACTCAGCCTTGAGTCTTAAAGAAGACCCCATGTTGACATATGCTGATTCACTTCATTATATTTACCTGCTTATTTAACCATTCTTGTGTTGGTTGACACTTAATTCATTACCCACTTTTTTACAGTAAACTTCTTGCACATGGTTTTGTGTAAATGTATTTTTTGAGGATGGATACTGAGAAGTGAATTCCTGTAACATAGGGAAAGCCCGCTTTTAATTTTAGAAGATGTGCTCAAATTAATCACACTTTGAAGTGATGATACCAATTGCCACTCCTGCCAGATTATCAATTCTGTAAAGAATCATTTTTCTCTAGATTTTGGCCTGGGTGGGTTTTCAGACTTGATTTTCCGTTTTTGCTCTCCTGGTCAGTTGCTTCCAGTCTTGGCATCCGTGCCAATAGGGCTGAAGGCACACTCTGGGTTTGCTGAACAGACAAAGGTAATTGATTAGCGAAGTAGCTGACAGCTCAGCTTCCATGGCACAGATCTTCAGAAGGATGCTTTGCCTATTGTCTGTTTTCTGATGTAGTGAAAGCTGCTGAAAATCAGGTGGCTGCTGGCTCCAGCTTGCAAATCTCTTTGATATAAAGATATTTGACTTAAAATACATTTCTGCCTATACATGAGGTAGACGTTCATCCCTGTGTAGCTGCCTATATATTTAATTTTTTATTCTATTCTAGTTTTAAAATAATAACAATTTTCTAAACAAAAAAGTATCACACTCCTCTGTAAATAGTGTAGTAAAAGACCGAAAATGTAGACATTTATTTTCACAACCAACCATAGAATGGGTCAGCTCTGCAGGTAATTCTTCTCCATACAAACACTGAGGGGTTGGTCCATATTCAGCTGTAAAGAAGCCAGTAATAATCCAGCTGGATAAGCAGGCCCACTGAACTGATCGAAGAGACTCTTACATTTGATTTCTGGTGCACATTTTCCTGTTAACCTTTAACATATGTAGCCTGAAGGCATGGTTCACACGAACCTCCAGCCTTGTGAGGAACCAATGATCAGTCAGAGAAATGTGTAAAGATTTGAGAACACGCACCATTCTCACTTTATATGTTGTGAGTAACTATTGCAAAGGTACTTTTCTCACCACTTGGCTGTAAAAAAAAATCCGTAACGTGGTGGTGCTCTGACAAAGTTACACATTTAATGAACACACCACCCTAAGGAATATTTCTTCAAATTGGATAACTGCTTCACTTGCATTCCAAGACATGCTAACTAGAGACTTTGAGTTTAGCTGGAAATAATTCTGCAATTGATCTAATTACATAGAGAAATTTTTCAACAATCTGTTTTACCTTAGTTCAGCATTTACACCTTTCAAGTATGGGTCGGGGTGGGGTTTAACCTTGATCAATAGAGAATTTGGTAACCAAGCAATCAATGTAAACAAACATTCATTGACAATGTTTTCAGAACTGTGCTTATTCTTTTTTCTGACCCCTTACATAAGTTGTTGTACGTCTTCCTCATGTGTTCAGGCCATTCTATTGTATATCGTTATTATAAGTCTTGTCTCCCTAGCTGGATTCCTTAAGGGGAAAGGCCCCATCGTTACCTTCTTTAATAACCCCGTGGCTTCCTGTTGTGGAGTTTGGTATTTAACAGATGCTGAATAAATAAAATGTTGGCTAGAATGGAAGATCCTTCAGAAATTCTTATTACCAATTAAAATCAATAGACTAATTAGAACATATTCTTACCAATTCATTAAGCAATTCCCCTAAAGTATTTGTGAATATTTTTAACGCTAATTTGGAGTTATTCTGTATACTTGGAAGTATTACCATGAATTACCCTAAAAGTTACACGAGTCATCAGAGTGATTTAAAATTAAGATGATGTCAGGAATTCTCTGGTGGTCCAGTGGTTAAGACTCCACTCTTTCACTGCAGAGGGCCGGGGTTCAATCTCTGGTTGGGGAACTAAGATACTGCAAGCCATGCAGCGTGGCCAGATTTAAAACAAACAAACAAACAAAAACCAAACACTGTCACTTCATAAAAAAATAAAATAAAATAAAATGAAGACGGTGTATGGGTTACACTGCCACCCTGTCGCAAACACATAGTAATAATAGTTAGGTGTATGGGTCAGGATGTCTTCAGCTGCAACTAACGGAAAAACCCCAACTCAAATCAGCTCAAAGAATAAGCAAATTCTTTATACCGGATCACAGAAGTAATGAAAGAGGCTGACTTCCGGGTTGGCCAATTCAGTGGCTGAACCACAGCATAATGGACCTTTTTTTCCTTTTTTCCCCCTCTGCTCTCTTCAATGCGTTGGCTTGATCTTCAGGTTGACTCTCTCATGGACACAAGATAGCTGCTTCTATACCACCCATCCACTCACATCAACATTCTTATGTAGAAAATAAGACTGTTTCTGCTTTTGATTCTCTTTAAGGGAGACGAAACTTTTCCCAAAGGTTCTCTCCAGATTTCTCCTCCCATCTCATTGGCTAGAATATGTCACATGACCAACATAAATTAATCACTCTCCTTGCCCATATCTGGAACTGGAGCTAGACTTCCCTGAAGAACTTGGCTCTGAATAGGAGAGTGGATACATCACTGGAGTTCTGTTATAAAGCAGGAAGGAAAACAACGTTAGAAAGCAACTGTTTATTATCTGCTACAGTATGCACAATTAAAATAAGAAGATTGAAATGATATAACTGTTCCTCCAAACAGCATGCTTATGTCTGCAGACGAGAACCAGAACAGAAGCACAGAGGCATGAGCAGCGATAAATGCACTGGTCTGTAGGTACGAATTTTGACTTCTATGAAGTTTCTCAAGTGAGGATGAGAACCAAATCAGTTTTACTTTTTGAAATCAGGAACTCAGATAGGATGTCCCTTCTTGTAAAAGGAGGCTGAGAAAGAAATACCATGTCTGCTCCTGAGGTTGTGGTTTCCAAAAGCTGATTACCAAAAAAAAGTCGACGGAAGCACACAGAGTCTCGCAGACCAAGACAGCAGCTGGGTCCATGACTGGATCTACAAAATCCTCAGGGTCCTTTGGCCAAGAGCCATAACTCAAGGTGTGGTGTGGTTCCCCAGCTGATACCATTTTGTGGACTGTGTCACTGGTACATGACTAGATAAGGATGAGGATGATATTTCTAGTAATTAATTTAATAAATTTTACAAAAGCTTCAGTCCTTGAAGGACTGTGGAAAAAAACGTTCCATCACCACAGGTCATTTGAGAAACACTGCCCTAAGTCACCTGAGTAAGACTTGGCCTGGGTGCCTAAGAGCTCTGGGGGCCTGAAAGGAGAAAAATACAAAGTATCTGGACAGAGAGAAAGAGTGAGACTCATAGACTGAGGTAAATACAAAAAATTAAAATAAGAGATTGCCATTCAAAATGAGTCTGCAGATTAAAACCTCAAATGCTTATAGAAAATCAGTAGCTAACAAAATCAATATTTGGAAAAGGAATTTATTCAAGGTGAAATAAAAAATAGAAATGCCTGAAAATGACTTTAAAATAAGTATACTTGGAATCATTAACAAGGTAAGTTATTCATATAAGAAATAAAATATAATGATGAAACAAAACAGGCAGAAAGAAAATAGAAAAAGAAGGATATGTGAAGGAAACCATTAGAAATTCTGAAAATAACTCAAATCTGAAAACACAGGAAAATCTTTGACTGGAAATAATCATAAAAAATTGATAGCATAGAATTCAGGAATTCAAGCACACGGACAAAATAGCAGTTAAACGTGACACACTGAGGGGTTCCAGAGTTCCAAGAGGAAAATATGAAGTACAGAGTGAGGAAGCAATTTTAGGAACGAGGATGACTGTGGATTTTCTAAATTTGAAGAAAGCTCTTAGCTCTCAGAGATTAGTCTATCTAAAGTGCTGAGAGGATTGATAAAAACCAAACTACCGCACTCCTGGGCATTTATCCCAGAGAAATGAAAAATTCTTCACACAAAAACATGTGCAGGAATGTTCTTGCCAGTTGCTATTATAGCCTCAAACTGGAAACAACACAGATGTCTTTCAACAGGTGAATAGTTAAACCAACTGGGATTGCCATACCAGGGAATACTACTCAGCAATGAAAAGGAACTATTGATACACAAAATAACATGCATGAATCTCTAGAGAATTATGCTGAGTGAAAAAAGTCAATCTCAAAAGACTGCCTACTATATGACTTTATTTCTGTAACACTCTTAAGTGATAAAAGTATAGCAATGGAAAACAGATTAGCAGTTACAAGGAATTATGAAGGGGGTGGAGCAGGAAAGATGTGGATGTGGATATAAAGGGCAACTTGAGGGATCCTGAAGGTGATGGAAATGTTCTGCATCTTGATGTATAGTTCAGTACCCTGGGTGTGAAACTACTACAGTTTGCAAGAAGTTACCACTGGGGGAGCCTGGATAAAGTTTGTACATGGGATCTCTCTCTATCATTATACTAATTGCATGTCAATCTCACAATGATCTCAAAGTAAAATGTTTAATAAAACAAAACAAACCAAAACAGCTTACTCATAGAGAAATTATGGAATGATATCTTCAAAGTGCTGGAGAAAATCACGGTCAACCCAGATTCTTACAGCTCTCTAAATTATCTTTAAAGGGGAGCCACTAAAAAAAAAATTAAAAGTAATTGATAAATTCCAAAGTATCTGAGGAAACTAAAAATAAAAATGGAACAAAGATATCATTAATGCAACAGAAGATTAAAAGTAAAGTAGAAGGGAGGAGCAAAGAAAATGCATATATGCTTCTTTATCATTGAACATCTTTCCATATCAAATCACCTACATTATAATCATGATTATAATCACTACTGAATTGATATATCATAATTCACTTAACCAATCTCCTATCATATTAGACACTTAGACTTCAAAGTTTTCTCTATTATAAACAATGCAATGCATATCCATGCGCAGACAAATACTTTCACTCCTCCTACTATAAATACCAAAATAGGCACACATATTATAATGCTTTTGAGACATATTACTATATCATTAATATAAACTTTTCCTAATGGTGTACAGGTGCTAATTTTATTATCCACTCATTAACACCGGGTGTTATCTTTCTTCTTTAATGAACATTAAAATAATTTTTCCAGACTCTATTAACAAAATAATCTATTAACTCTAAAAAGAATTTACATAATTTCAGGGGATCAAAAAAGAAAGTAAAGAACACCCGTTAACTATCACCTGTTAAATTTCTGTGTATGGCTTTCTAGAATATTTTCTTTTTTACAAAACTGAGATTATGCTAGTTTTCCCATTTTAAAATTAAAGTATAATTTACCTGTAGAAAAATTCACCACTTTTAATGTCAAGTTTTCTAAATTCTGACAGGTGTATATAGTTGGGAAATCACCACCACCATCAGGATATAGAACATTCTCCCATATTCCTGTGTAATCACCTCCCCTTCCCAACTCTATCCCCTGTTTTGTGTCCCTTTGGTTTTGCTTTTTCCAGATTGTCACATAAATGAAATCATGCCATATGTAACCTTTTGAGTTTCTCATACTTAGTATCATACATTTGAGATTCATCTTCATTACTGCATGTATAAGCAGTTTGTTCCTTTTTATTGCTGTGCAATATATATTTCTCTTAAATCTTAGCTAATTTTATTGATAAAAATGATATATTATTTTAAAATTTTACATTTATTTTATTACTAATGAAATAAAATACATTTTATATGCACTGGTTATTAGAATTCTCTCCAGAGTAAATCACACTATCTTCCTTGAAAATATACCTTGAGAGAGACAAATACTGCATGATTTCACTTACGTGTGGAATCTAAAAAAGTTGAATTCATAGAACCAGAGGATAGATCAGTGGTTGCCTGGGGTGGAGGGGTGAGGGAAACGGGGAGATGCTGGCCGAGGTACAAACTTTCAGGTAGAAGATGAAAACGTTCTGGAGATCTAATGTACAGCATGGTGATTATAGTTAATAATACTGTATTATATACTTGAAATTTGCTAAGAGAGTAAATCTTAAGTGTTCTCACCACAACAAAAAAGGTAACTACATGAGGTGATGGATGCCTTAATCAACTTGATTGTAGTAATCATCTCACAGTGTATATGTATATTAGATCATCATATTATACACCTTAAAAACCACAGGGTACCACCTAAATATATACAATTTTTAATTTGTCAATCATATCTCAGTAAAGCTGGAAAAAATATACCAAGTCAGACTTTTCTCACCTTCCTCATTGGTGCCCATCGGTGATGTGGTTTTACTATCTAGTATTTGGAGGCTTAATTGACCAAGAAATCTCATCTCTGCTCTAGTTTATATTGGCACCTCCATTGTCTGTGTGGTAAAGGGCCTGCCTCTAACAGATGGGCATTAAGCCAGAGCATTCAACATTATGTTGGTGGAGGTGGAAAGAAGATGGTTCTAGTTCTTTCCACGTGAGCAGCATGATGGGGTGGGGGGGGGGAACTGGAAAACTGTAGACTCACTTTCTAAGGCATTCTCAGCCTTTCTGCCTTATTCTCACCCTTTCTGCCTTATTCTCACCATGAGAACTGTTTCTCCCTGGCCATCTCAGAACCAATACAATGAAAATTAATGAGCTTGCTTCAATAAACATTTATGAGGCTAGTTTTAGGTTAACGAACTAGGCCCTTCAGGCAAAGTCCATCCACCTGTCTAGGCTGGAAAAAAGGGTAATTCCTCCAGAAGTTTCAGCCATCTTGCTCTAGACCATACAGCTCTGTGATTAAGGGCAAAATCTTTATTATCAGCTGGTCCTGGGTTTAAATGCTGGCTCTGAAAGTAGCCTATGAGACCTGGTACAAGTTGCTTAACTTCCTGAAACTTTGATTTCTCAGCTGTCAAAGGAGAATAATAGTAATAGTATGTACTTCCTGAAGAAGCCAATGAAATTAGGTCTGTAAAATATCTAGCACAGCACCTGCTACACGTTGAGGACCAACTACCCAATTAATGGTGGCCATTATTATCATCACTTTAGTAAGATTGGCCATCCCGTTAAGTGGATCCAGGGCTCAGGATCTTTATTTATGCTCTTTCTTCCAACCATACCCAAACAGGAAGAGAGCAAGAGAAACTGAACACGCTCTCATCAGAATTAGAAAGTTCAGTGTTTTCTTTGGAATCATTTCTTGTTTCCTTATTTCCTGCCACTAGACTCTGAGCAATGGTCCATGACCACCAAACCTTGATCCCAGTTGCCCATCAACAAGTCCATATTGAAGTGTTAGTCTGAAATGGTTTAACTACTGTTGCCCTTTCCAGTAAGGAGTTCTCTCTATAAACCCAGAAACTGGAGCAGAGGATCTAAAGAGTGTATTGAATCCAAGGCACAATAGGTCTGTTTGACAAGCAGTTATGCTGTTACCCTGTGAGAAGCAGTGTGCACTAGAGTTGAAAGAGTGTGGGATTTGGGATCTAAACCTTACTTTACTCCCCCTGAGCCTCAATTTCTTCATCTCTGCTCTCAGAGGATTGTGATAAGGATTAAATGGGAAAAAGTCAGCCACAAACATTTTTCCCTTCCATCTCTCTTCTCTGTTATAATTCTGTATCATTTTGGTTCTGGTTCACATCATCAGTCTTGGAATCTGGCATCTCTTCGTGTGTCTCCTTTTATTTTTTCCCATGTTCTATGACCAGAGTTTCTAGCTTGATGAAGACTCTTGAGGGTATGGGCTGTGGAGGGGCCGAGCCATACACATCATCAACATTTCATTACTTACTTGTACAACTAAGTGCAGTCTTGCTGTCACCTCATGCTTTCTCCTAGATGGATGGCTCTCACTGGAGACGGCAATCTGCAAGGGACCTTCACAAAAACGCTGCCCACCTCCAAGTACCCTTTTATCATGGGCTCCTCCGGCCCTCACTGGGAGTGGGGTTTCTACACAGAGCCAGACAAAGAACTTTCCATAAACTCACCTAGCAGGGAGCTCAAATGCTAGAGGCACCCGTTATTCTTACCAAGATGTTGCCCTTTCTTTAGGCGAAAGCAGGCCTTGGTGGTTCCAGTCTATTTTCCCTGGGCTCTCTTGTTGACACTCCAGGCGCCATCTTCAAAAAGCAGTGTGTGCTTTTGTGTGGTAGAGGACCAGGAGGGGTCCAATTTTGCCATCAATCATACTTAATAGTATATGCTATTAATGTAATTTTGTTATTGAAGATTCTTAAATCTATTCAGTGGCTTGCACAAGACAATTATGGTTTTTAAAAAGTACATGCGTGCAATCGGATATCACCTTTAATTAGAGCTGTAGCAATTAAATATAGTCATTATAAATGGAATATAAAATATTCGCTCCATAACAGTTGACGGGGCATTTCTTTCATTGAAAGGAAAATGGCATCAGAATCAAACAATGAGAATTCTTATTATTTGATGTCTTATTAAAGATTGTCTGCTTGGAGGATGATGTGAAAGAGTATGTGGAAGGAAGCCGTTGACATTTTGAACAGCCTTCCTTTGCCTCAGAGCCAAGCTCAGCTCCGTACTCACACAGCTCGTAGTTTTAAGATCTATGCGTCACCCAAAGACAGGCTGTTTGAGTTCAGGTTTTGGACTTGATTAACAACAAGGTCCCCCCCAGGCCCCTTCTAAAGCGGAGGCTGGAGTCTGAGACACGTTTGCAGCAAATTCACATTGTGAAATCCATATCTCTTTCATAGAGTGTTTTGGTTTTGGATCATGACAAAATTAATGTGCGTTCAATGCTAAAAACGCTTCCTTGGAGGAAGTATGTGGGAGGTGAGAATGGGTAGGGGGAGAAACACCCCAAGTTCAACAGCAGCCTCATCACATTTTAGAGGTCAGGAGGCAAACTTACTGAGCATTAAATCAGGATGGCTTGATTATATTTTTCTAGTAATAAAAAATTAAGACAGAAGACATAAAATAGACTAAATAAATAAAATAGTAATTCTTCTTCTTCAAATCTGCCTTCCTGCTGTTTTGTGTTTTGATATAATTAAAAAGTGGAGAGATTTTTCCTTCCTTGGAAAAACTAATGGTCTCAGTTTATGTTCCTTTATTGTATGTTCTCTGGTCATTTTGTGACTTGTCATTTAAGAGCCGGGGAAAAGAGGCTGCTTTGTATCAGGAGAAGGTTTCAACTGGTTCCCCAGCCTTGTTGCTGCAAACATATTGGCCGGGGAAGGATATAGAAAGGAACTACAGAAGGTGAATAACGACTCCTCCAACAATTTAGAATGTTTGAAGTTAATTATCCTACTCTGATGACTGGTTGTCTAGACATTTTAAGTATTTATTTTGTGGTGTCCCCTACAGTTCATAATTAAAGACCTAAAGGAAGGCTCCCGGAGGTTTTTACTGGCCAGACCAGAAATTACCCACACAACATACTGTGCTTGGGCAAAACACAGGAAGAAATTGCATTCCTTTTTTTCATGCAGTCTGATCGGAGGCAGTGGCTAAGAGTATTGACTGTCTTTGAACCACAATGGCATTAATGAACCCAACCGAGATCCATTAAGCTCAGCTAAGGATCTCCGCCTGGGACTCAGTGTGTCAATGGCTCCTAAGAGACAGAATGGGAGTGGGACAATGGGCTAGAATCAGGAGTTCCCTAATTTTCAGTCCCCTGACATTACCTATGCATCAGAGTCAGGAACACGACAGGAAACACTGAACTTGTGTGAAATTCACAATGCAGAATTGTTCATTCATTCATTCATTCATTCGACAAGTGTTTGCTCAGTGCCCATGTCAAAAGTATTGAGCTAATATTTTTGGAAAGAGCACAGTGATTGGGCCTGAATCTTGGCTTTGTTATTAACGAGATGGCTGTTTAACCTCTCTGACACTTTGTCAAATGAGGACAATAATATTTATTCTCACATCGTTGTTAGATGGATTAAACAAGAGAAGATACATACAATTCACTCAACATAGTGCCTAGCATGTAGTCAAATGTTTAATCGTGGTGGATTTTCAATGTGTGCAAATAGTTGCTAATGATAAAATTGATGCAAAGGTGGTGTGGAAGTCGTGGAGTTCTACACACTTGTGATGGTGTCTTCAGTTCCATGAATCCTTCCTAAGCTGGAGATCCCAGGGATATGTGAATAAAAAAGGTTCAATGAGGGTCTTCTGTGTTAGACCTTCCCTTTCATCTGGAAACTTAACAAATCTCCCCAAAGGAGTAAAATAACACTAAAGTGAGGCCAAGCCAGGTTCTAAGGCATCCAGGTGGGTATAGATCTCAAGGGGATGGAAGGACTCAGGCTTCAAGGAAGAGGCAGCATTTATAGACTAGGCATCCTGTTGTCACTCAGAGGCTGCACTCTCCTTTGTTTGCCCTCTGCCTGGGCCTCTTGGTTCCTTCTCCCAATCTCCCAACTTTCAGAAGAATATATAAGATAAACACAGACACATATACACTCAAACACAGGCAGAGCTTAAGTGAGCCCACAGAAATTCCAAATTGTGTGTGTGTGTGTATGTGTATGTGTGTGTGTGTGTGTGCATGTTTGTGTGAAGCTATAGTTCTTTCTATTTGGTCTCCAGACATTTCATCCCCAACTCTTCTCCATGAACTTTCTGCCTTCACTTCATCCAGCTTCAGTGCCATATGCAACATTCCAGGGCTGCACTCTCCTCAGCTGCTTCTCTGTGTTCTAGAAAGATCCCAAATGTCATCACGTCAGCAAACTTCACTCTTCAAACTCTTCATCCTTTCTTAGAGCCAATGCCTGTCTTCCGGGTCTTTCTTCATTTAGTTGGAAAACTAAGCCACTATAAGGAATTTCTAGGGGAGTAAAAAACAGCTGTGTCACTCTTAACCACATCTGTTTTGCTGAAAGGATGGGTGCTTGCAACAGCTGAGTTGGTGGTCTGCATTCTCCGAGCACCAGAAAGAAAGAACTTGGTTCAAAAGGAAGGTTGGTTGAAGGCCAAGGCTGTGTCTGGGACTCCAAAACTTAGCACATGACAGAGAGTGGGATAGAGATGGGCAGAAGGACAGAAGACAATTGAATGGATGAGTGAACAAATGAGAGGTTAAAAGTTCCCTTCCAAGACAAAGGACTCAATTCATGGACCTTTGTTGGAGCTTTTGGAATAGAGGAGCCATTTTCCACAGGTATTGCTGGTCAAAAAGAGGATGTAAACCCAGTGTTAATGGGGACCTGCACATGGGGAGAGACTGCCTGATTTGAAAAATGAAGAGAGGGATTGAGAGTGGGAGGGAGGGAGAGAGAGAAACACAGACAGAGAGAAAGAAACAGTGTCTTGATGGCATTATTCAACCAGCTGCTTCCAGCACTGCCTGAGCCCATTACACTCCTGGACTTTTCTGCCACATGAACCAGAAAATTCCCTTTTTTTTCCTGAAGTCTTTGTGATCATTTGCAAACAGTAGTCCTGATTAATGCAATGATCGTGGGGGTTGGATATTATTCTTATTTTTCTTTTGAAGGTACAGGAGAACATGACTAAGAGAAAAGGTAAGGAACCATGTGCTTTATGGTATGTTTCACAGTGACTTATATTCCAGGGTAACTTTTGAGGGGTTGGGTGGGAATCAGACGATCAATAATCCTGCCTTACATTAGGATAAGCTTTCTTAAATGAGGTGGTTACCCCCAGCTTGACCAAAAGTCATCACCCGGGGGAGGGGGACATTGTTTGGGGAGGGGCAGCACTGGGGTGCAGGTAAGTTAGATTCTGTTTCTCTTTTATGGGGGGAGGAGGGAGGATGTGTTTTAATCTCTATTTTTGAGCAAATAGGTCACTTGGTAAATTTCTTTTTTCTGAATAACCTCTCTGAAATTAACATTCATGTGTCCCTCTGATTTAGGTATTGGAAAAATCCTCTTCTGGTAAAAAGTTGACTGAGGTTGACTATTAAAATATCCTCCCAGAATTATGTCCAAAATATTCCTCTAGGTAGGAAAAAAGTGGGTTTTAAATAGCTCTGATATTTTTCCCTTTGTTTTATCAATACTGCCTCATTTCAGCGTGGGCAGGCCAAATGGTTCTGGCTTCATCCCATGAATTAATGATTCTTCAAATCAATTTAATCTGGAGCCTAATAAATTTTCCTAATGACAAATCAATGTCAAAAATAATGAAAGAAGGAGTGATTCAATGTGTTTGCCCCCATCTCTACTTCCCTAAGCAGAGATGTATTATCTGAAGGGCAGACTTCGCATTTTCTCTTTCTACAGTGCATGACACTTTTTCCTAGGCAGGGTGAATTGTCAGAGGCAAGAATACAGATTTCTTTCACCTCCCACAATCAGACACTAGTATCTACATGTTATCCTTTCTCATGCTTTTTAAAGCTCGGCCAGAGTCAGCATCAGAGAACTAAGTTCCTTAGTGTTCCTTGCACAGACAAAGAAATAAAAAAAACAAAAAGATGGTGAGTGTGTGTGTGTGTGTGTGTGTGTGTGTAATAGGTGTGTTTCTGGAAAAATTTTAAACAATGTTGATAGGTGAAGGTATGTAATGTATTAATGTAATGGAGTATGTAATGGAGAAGATGGTCAGGAAATGAGCAAGTTTCTTCCTCCTGACTTGAATACTATTGCTTAAAACAAAGATGTAATGACACTGTTAAGCTAGCATTACTTCCATCTCCAGACACTTAGTTGATAGCCCCAAAGAATTAACCAATACTTGTCTACTTTGTGTCCATCATTGTCAGGTACTATAAGTGGTTGTGGAGATTAAGTGTCAGCCCTTATGAAACTTGTAACCAAGATTAAGGATGCAAATCTAACACACACAAAACAATTAGAAGAAAAGTTGGCTGCTGATAATGACAACAGGGGCTCCTCAAATTCAGAGTTGGGTGAGAGGCCAGTTATGAAGGAAAGTCGAAGAAGAAAAGTCATGTTTAAGAGGCTAAGATGCAGGGTTTAGGCAAGAGAGCAGGGAATGAGTGTCACCCACGAGTGAGGATAAGACCCTGATAGACTAGAAGGTAATATCCTTGTTGGTTCTTCCCCATTCTAATGGGGAAGAGACTCCAACCTGTACAGTGATTTGCTTTCCTAGGAGCCCTCTTCAGGGCTGACTCCTGAAGAAGTGCTAGGCTGGTGAGGGAATTTTTCACTGTGCAAGGTCATGCTTCATGATACTACATTTGTAAAGGGCAATGGACATGTGTTCCCTATACATTTATCTTAATTCTCTAGACTACCTTCAAGTTGGGCTGAAAGATATGGGAGTAGAAGTGACCAGACCAGATGACCCCAAGAAGATTTCCAGAGATAGGTCTCCTAGAAGTCTCAGAGGCATTATCTTCCAGGGTTATAAAACTCACACCTCGTATGTCTGCCATAATGGATGTGTTTAATAATACACATTGTCCTTCTGGGAACAAGGTTCGAAACAGCTCAACCTTTCCCCTCTCAGAACTGAACATCATCAAATATTTAAGAGTGGAACTCTCCTTTACCCTTGGCCATTGTTTAAGGGAGGGAGGAAGGAGAAATCCCAGTCTCAACTTTTGTCACCTTGAGATGCTGACTTTTCTCTTAGACATTTAAGTAGAAACCAGGTGGATTAATGGCAAATTAGAACAAGCTCCCAGGACTCGGAAGCTGGACTTGGCAGCAAAACCCTCTTTTATATAGCAAAACTTATTGGAAAAGGAAAACTGGTCTGTGTGATACCGTTGATGGTTGACTTGCCCTTGGATCAAGATAGTCTGATCATGTTGTTGACAACTCTTGATTTTTCCTGGTGAGAGTGGTGGGTTTGCATAGGTTGGAGGCAGGGTTAAGATACAAATGGGAAATGAAAATCAGGAAAGATGCACTCAGAAGATTTTCCCTGCACCATCAAGTCTTAGAGTGCCATTTTCAGCATTTTTATTGCTTATCAAATAAAAACTCAAAACCATGATTTGGAAAAAGTAGTATTATGTGACTTCCTCTTTTGTAAGTTAAGTTGAACTAAAATTTATTTTTATTTGAGATACTTGGATGTCCCTTGAGAAAAATGTTACCAGGGTGAAATGGATTGGAGAGAGGGCGTCCTTTGCTGTTTCTCTGGGCAAGCTCAATGACTCTAACTTAGAAGCGTCCCATTGCCCAGGACAGCAAGGGAGTAGACCCCTTTTCATGTAAAGATTGCTCAACTTTGTAAGCTCCATGAGAGAAATGAGAAACACTTTATGTCCTTTCAATATCTCCAGTGTATGTCAGCATATTACATGTTTCGAGAAACATGCAGTGAGGAATTCTGATTATCCTGCACGTCACACATTATGTGACAATGGGACAGGTGTGTTCAGGTAACATGCCTTCACTTGGTTCTCTGTAGAGTATGGTTTGGGAAATGTGCCATCAGCCATGCCTTAATTATTTGACATCACCCCCACTCACCCTGAGCACCTTCCACAGTGCTAAGCATATACTGGGTGCTCATCTTATATTCAGAAATCCCTTTTCAAGGTCCTTTAACACTCATGACTTTATTTGACCCTTGAAACAAAAACTCTTCATCTTATAGACAAAGAAAATGAAAGGTAGAGAAGTCCAGTGACCTGCCCAATGATAGCATAAGAATCTTCACTGTTTGATCCCTCCAAAGCATGTGTGTTTTCTATCCCACCGCTCCAGAAAACAGCTGGGTGAGAAACGTTAAGTTATCCCAAAGCCCGAAGAATGTGATGCCTCCCCAACCTGGCCCCAAACTCATGAAGAATCTGGACTCGTTTCCACATCTCCACTTGCTCTGAATGCCCAACATGAATGTCTCTGTACCAGGTTAAGTAGTCTTGTTTTCCCACCTTCAAATTTGTAATCTAAACAGTGGAATGCCAGCATGTCAGTTGAATGGGGTATCTGGATCCTGGTCTGATTTTTCTTGCTTTACGTTCTTATTTTCTGAAAGTCTTGGCTAATGAACCAATCGGGGCCCTCAGAGCAGCCTTGGGCTGCGTTGAAGCTAGGTTACACCTGGCCTAGATGTTATGATGCCAGGATAGATACATTGCAGTGTACCCCAACCAAGGCCAGTGGGGAGTGCAGGAGATGCAGGGAAATGGAACATGGTTCCAGGCTCACCAAGGAGAGAAATCCCTGACTCAAAGATTCATGGGCTGGAAAAGATGGGCTGAGCCTTGGTGAGCCAGGAATCCCAGAAGATCAGATCCCAAGGGCATCCCAGTTTTTAGCCTATCTTCATCCTAGCCCTGTGGTCAGTGCATGCGAGTTTCCTCAAGTACTCTTGCGTCATCATCCTCTTTGGCACAGTAGCCCATAGCTAGCAGTCCACTGCCCTGGGAAGCACACACCTTTGCCTGACTTCCAAGACCTCCCAGAATATAGCACACGGCCCTCCATGCCCACCTGCCATCTCTCCATCTAGGCTGGTCTGCTCACTACTCCTCCACCATCTCTGGTCCAAGCTCACCCAAGTCCACTGTATTCTGGAATGCTCCACTGGGGGCCACTCTGCCTCTCTAACTCCTACCCATCCTTCAAAACCCAGACCCAGTCCCACTTCCCCTCTGAAGGGTTTCCTAGCAACCCCAGCCCTGACAGATTCTGAGTCTGACTTGAGTAGCCATCATTTTGGCTGTAGTGGGTACTCAGCCCTGAATTATCATTGGGCAGTTCCATGTGAGCACTTATGGTCTCACCAGACAGATTTTGAGTTGGTTGACTGTTACTAGACATCTTCATGACACTGTGTCACCACCTCTCCCCTCTTCCCCAGTGGCTAGCATAATGTGAGGCTCAACCTAGCCCTCTAATCTCTTTTCAGTCCTTGTTCATTGCACGACATTCTCTAGGTAACCCTGAAGGTGAGCCCACTCCTTTAAATGGTCACAGAATAAAGTGTGGCATCTGGAGCAATTTGGTATTTTTTTAGACTGGCTATTACTACCTTTTTAAAAGTGCTTACAAAGCATCAGCTATTTCTCCTAGGTTCTTCCCATAAATTATCTCATTTAATCTCCCCAAGAATCCCATGAAATCAGGGAACTGAGGCTCAGAGAACTTAAACAGCTCACCCAAGGTCATACTGGCAGTGATAAAGATGGGGTTCAAACCCAGTGAAGAACATTCCCCAAACCCCTTGGAGGCAGTTTCTGCTCAGGTGGTGTTTATTCTTTTTCCATTCCAGCCTCCTGATGTTACTGTTGAAATCTGTTTCTTCCTTGTCACTCTCGAAGTTGGAAAACGGACTCTGCCTGCCCTTTACCAGTCAGTTGGGGTCAGAGGAGACAGCCTTTGACAAAGGACCCCCCGGAAGAGCAACTTCCGTCCGTGCCGCGACCCCATCCCTTGCCTGTGGTCTGGAACCTCTGTGGTTGCTGCCCCTACCTCCTGCATCTTCCATCTCCCCAGTCCCCCTCCTCTGCCCTCAACCCCCAGCCCCACCATTAATGAGAATCAGAAGGAGGGAGAGTGGGGACTTGAAAGTGTAATTCCTTTCTTATTTATAGGTCTCCACCGGCGGACCAGGGGCAAGGAGTGTGGTCTCTACCCTGAAGCAAGGAGCAAAGCTCTCATAGGGGGCTGGGTCCTGGCTGGGCTCGGCCTGTGACCCCCAGTGCCTTAATCTCTCCAGCTGTACAATTAGGTAAAAGTTGGGCTACAATGAAAACCAGATGTTACATCAGGAGCGAAGTCTCCTGGGCAAACAAATTAAACAATAAATAAATGCTTTCGGTTTTACTAGCGACTGGCCATTCTGTACCTCCTCCCAGGCTCCAATTAGGGCACTCCTGTTGTCTTGTGGAGTTTTAAAACCCAAGTGTAAATAAGAACGAGTCCTGGAACGCCAGAAATGCTTGCTAGCTTTGATTTTTATTTTTGTCGATTGTTTGGCTTTGCTTTGGTTTTCTGCAATGTTGCCAGCCTGTTTTTGCAAATCATCATGAGTTTGATTTTACATTCTGGTTTAAACTGGGGGGGGGGGGGGTGCAGAAATTAACCAGGTTGTACCCTTTTTTCGTCATTTGGGGAACACGGATCCTGGGATGTTCTCATGTGTGAAGGACTCTGGGGATCACAGAGACCTAGCATGCATTTCTCTCATCTGCCAAAAACCTAAAACAAACCCAAATCAGAGCAACTCCAGTTCTAGGAAAAGCAACACTGAACTTGGCGTTTTAACTACAGCCATTCACTTGAGAATCTCTCTACAATGTTTGTATCTGCTTTCCTGCCTGGCGTTTAAAGATAATCATGCTTGGCTGAGTCAAGAACTCAAGAGGCCTCAGACCCATTACTTTCATTCATTCTTTTACTTGTGAACTCATTCATTCATTCAGGAAATACTTATTGAGCACCTATTATGCACTCAACACTTTCCCTGGAGCTGAGCATGCAGCTGCAAACCAGCACACAGAGTTCCTGCCAACAGAAGGACTGAAAGAACAAAATTCTGATTGTACAACCAGTTTAGGCATTAGGGTTCTGGTCATTCCTATTGAAGCCTTGGGAGAATTTTAGGAAAATGTGTACTGATGGACAAAAAGGTGATGCAGTTAAATCATGGCTATCACACGTGACTCTTCCACAGCCACGTTTGGCCAAAAGTGATCTGAGCTTTCCACTGACACAGTTACAACCAGGGCTCTCGTTAAGTGAGTACCTACTATGTGCTGGGCATGGGGGTAAGCATTCCACACACATCATCTCATTTTATCCTCACTGCTTTAGAGTCGAGGAAACAGAGCCTCCAAGAACCCCACCCTACCTTACGCAAGTTTTCCCATTCCTGTTGGCTGCTGGGAAGCCCAGGGAAATGTCTAGAAGAAGTTACAACAATATTTAGATATTTATTCAGAACCTACTCGGTGCCAGACACTGAGCTGGCAACTTTCTGCATGTTATCTTAACATAACATGCATGTTAGTCTTTCTGGAAGGTTTGTGATCCCCATTTTACAGCACAGGAAATGGAGACTCATCAGGGTGAAGTTCCTTGCCCCCTGTCACACAGCTTATAAGTGTCAGAGCCAGGATTCATATTCAGGTCTTTCTGATGCCTAAGTCTGCATTCAGTCACCTCCCTTTAAGCTTTGTGTTTTATGAGCGAACAAGCAAAAGTTGGAACTAAGAAAACCAGCCTCAACGGCTTTGCTTAGCTCCCCTTAACCCTGTGAGGGCCTGAACTCTCAAGACATGTTCTGGGGGGTCCCACAGTTACCCCTAGAGGGTGATGGCTTTCTCAATGGTCCAATGAGGATTCTGAAGCCAAGAGTGGTTGTACCCCTTTCCCAAGGCCTCAGGGCAAAGTCAAAGACAGAGGAATTTCTTGGCTCTGCCGTTGGTTGAGTTCAGTCAGAGACACTGCGTAGAAACACCCTCTGGCACAGCATTCTCTTGAGTGAAATATGGGTGGGAAGGACACAGGGGGAAGCTACATTAGGGACCCACCCTTCCCTCTTTCCCTCTCGTGTCCCTCAATCCAGCTCCAAACTCAGAGACAAGTCTGGGTCCAAGAAAGATTTGCCTGACCAGGATTTGGGTTTTTTGTCCCTTATATCTTGCCTTGTTTATGGTTTTGTATCAGAAGGAACACCTTCTAATGAACAGCAATGATTTGTCAAATGGATACACTCATATAGCCACCATCTCAGTCAAGAGAGAAGATATTTCCATCTCCCCAGAAATTTCCCTTGTGCCCCTATGCAGTCAAACTGCACCTCCACCCAAGCCAGGTAAACACCAATAAAATTTCCATATTTTCTTCTCTCTCTCTTCCCCTCTCTATTTTTAATTTCCTTTTCTTTTAATAATAATGTTTTTCCCTCATGCAAAAGCTGGTAACTGCAATTTGCACATATTCTTGGGTTATTGTCTTGTCAGCTTGTTTTTCTCCAGTGTCCTTATTTGGCAAAATAAAAAGTTTGCAACCCTACGTCTGTAAATTTTACTGGTCTATGAAATCTAAAAATCTATTTTTATAAGAGCAGAACTAATTTGCTTGACTGGGGGCGTAAGAGAAAGGATTACGAAAAGGTGTTGGGAATAAGGATGCAACGTTCTATTTACAAGATGGCAGACTCTGAACTAACCAAGTTAGTCAGTAAGCTGTGCCCAAGGTGGACACTGGCAGCTGGTTCTGAAATTCATTCCCAGGTCCACCTCTGAGTTCCCAGGTGACCTGAGACAGTGGTTGCTCTTTTCTGAACTCGTTCTGCTCATCTGTAAAGTAGATCGGGTTGGTTAGATTATTTCTGTGGTCTGATTTCTTCTCAGGCTAGGTTTGGATTCCTTGGCACTGATTTCCCCAGAGCTGCTCGAGGTCTGAACTCCAGGCTAGCATTTTCAGCCCAAAGGAAACACGGTTCTAAACATCAGGCTTCGAACGAGTTCTATCTAAAGTTTCCTTCCACCTCTTTCTGGGAAGCAATCAAGGGGTCCCTTTTCTAGGAGACTGTAATTTGTTGAAAAGCATTTGATTGTTGTATTGAAAGGTGCACTGTATGCGTAAAAAGGTGTTTATGAGGCTTCGTACAGTATAGTTAATAACCAACCAAGACCAGGGCCTTTATAACAGGGACCCTGGCTGCGAGCATCTACATTGTGCCTTTCTGAGGCCCACTAACATATAATTACAGTGGCTGGTGTTCTGGAATATAAACCCAGGGTGCTTGCTGCAGGCCTACAGGTCAACCTTCTCTTCTATCCATGGTAGCACTATGTACATGTCTCAGACTCAGCAGAAATATGCCTCCTGACCTTCTCAATCCAAATTATTGGACACCTGCAGGTTCTAAGGTAGGCTGAGCAAGGTGCATTTTGAGATGCATTGAAAGCAAAGAGCTGGGCAGCAACCAGTCATAAAATGAGTTCTGGCGTTTGTTTTCTCATGAAGGGGAAATTCATCGCTGCCGGACCAACTAGCTCAAGCTTCGGCCGTTTCTTGCCATGAACAGGACAACTTCTTAGGAGGCCTCCCATTCCCACTTTGTCCCCACCCCTGAGCCATGCCCCACAGGGCAGGTAGCACACGCTCCTAAATATACAAATCTGACCAGGTTTTCTTTCCTTAAAACCTTCTGATGGTCCCCCACTGTTCTCTAGGACCGAGCTCCACCTCTCCATCAAGGACGTCGGGGCCCTGCACAATCTGCCCTGTTGATTCCCTGGTCTCTCTGTGCGTCACATCACCCTTTGCTCCCCGACTCGCTTTCTCACTGACCTCCTTTTGGGTCCCTTCTGCCTCTGACTCCCCATGTGACTTTGGGCCTATCACCTACAGTGATCCCTCCCCTCTCCCTTCCTTTCCTCAATGCCACTGTTCACTGTGCCCAAGGAGGATGTCGGCAGCCGGTTCTGAAATTCTTTCCCAATTCCACCTCTGAGTTCCTGGGTGACTAGTTCACAGTATGGATGAACCATACTTTATTTAACCTGTTTCTCATTGAGGGTAAATTGCTGCTCAGCCTTCAGATCCCAGAGTCAAATGTCACTTCTTCTGGGAAGCCTTCCCTGATCTTCTGGACCAGGCCAGGTTCCCTGACTTGGTTCATTTATTCTTTCTTCCAGAATTACTCCTTCTAGAGTACATGTTCTCTGCCTGAAATTGAGATACACAGTTTCCAGGAAATAATTCACTTAGGGAGCATGTACTAAGAATATCCTCGTGTTACAAATGCAGAACATGAGCTCAGATGGAGTATTTTGCCCAACATGTGGGAGAGCTGGTAAGTGACTGAACCAGAATTCAGTGACCCTGAAACACAAGCCCTTCACCAAAAACACAGGCGCATCAACATTTTATCGTGACATAGGGGGAAATGGCACATAGAATACTCAAATACGTAAATATCTGTCCTCAAAATATAAGAAAAAATGTAGCATGACTTCAGTGAAAGATACAACCTATTCTTAACGATTATCGTTTGGTGATGGTTCTGGGAGTGAATATATCTTCCCTTTTGAGTTTTTCTCAAATATCCTAATTTTCTCCAATGAGTACTGATTTTTTTTTTTTTCTAAATCCATTTAAGTAAGTAAAGTGTGGATTGCCTGAAACATTACAACACTCCTAGAATTAAAAAAAATATTACCCACAATATCACTGCACTAAACAAACCGTTTTCAATTTTGAGTTTGCCTACCAGGACTGATCTCTAGAATACTTCCTTTCCTCATAGTTGTCGTCATAGTGTACCTTCTATGTTGGCATTCTGTTCCTGTCACTTAATATTTCACCCTGACGATCATGTAAATAACAGGGTAATACTCCATCAAGGTGAACCTCATCTACGGTTCCGGAGTCACTTGCGTGATTTTGGCATTAACAATGCCTCCAAGACCAGCACCATCTTTTGCTTTAATCCAGTCCACTCTGGCATTCATTCTTCCATTCAGTGATTTAGTCATTCCCTCCACGACTACTTTTTAAATGCTTACTATGCACCAGGCACTTTACTAGGTATGCTTCAATCTACCTATGCTATGTGACAGTCAGTTACTGCAGAAATCCAAATAATTTCTTTCTTAAGATATCTTTAACAGACTATAGGAGACTTCAGGAATTAGAGAGATATCCTATAGGAAGCCGAAGATTTGTGCCCTCGAGCGAATTTCCCCTTTTAATTGATGAATTTTAAACAGTGTATTATAATAGAACTTTACAGTTTATAGGATTCTGTTACGTCCATTGTCCCTTCTAATTTGCCAGCACTTGAAAAGAGGGAGGAGTTTTCTCCAAATGAGGAGACTGAGGCCCCAAGAGATTATTTGATTTGTTCAAAGTTTTTCAATCCATGAGAAATGGGCCCATACCACGTGCATGGTGCTTTGACTTGATTTTCTCACATTTTAATATATCTTGGGGATATTTCTATGTCAGAACAGCCATTTTTAAAAAAAATAGTTGCAGACTCTTTCACAGTGTGGATGAACCATAATTTATTTAACCTGTTTCCCATTGATGAACATTTATATTGCCTCAACATTTTCATAATTCTGATGTTGCAATTAAATCCTTGTAATACATCTATCTACACACTACTATATGTAAAATAGATAAACAACAAGGACCTACTGTGTAGCATAGGGAACTAAAAAAAGAAAAAAAAAAAAGAATCCCTGTAACACATCTTTGAGCAAATGAGTATATTTCTGTAAAATAAGCTCTTTGAAACATGCATAGGTTCACAGGCAGGCACATTATAAGTTTTGACAGATAGCCCAAAAAAAGCCTCTGTATGTTGTGTACTGATGCCTATTTGCCAGCAACTATGCCAGCTGTTGAAACTATAGATCTTTCTAAATTTGCCAATATTATGAGAACAAGACAATATCTCTCTGTGATTTTCAATCTGCATTTTCCTGATTAGCGGTGAGTTTGAATATTTTCTCTTATGCATATAAGCCTTTAGCATCTCATCTAGAAAGAACTTCCTACAGTCCCTGGGAAAGAGCTTTACAGGGAGGGCCCCTGGGGCCAGGGCAAGCTGGGGCAGGTTTTCTCCAGGAAGCCCATGGTTTATGCAGTCAAATCGGGAGGGCAAGTGGAAGCCAAAAGGGAGAATAAATTACAAGGTCAGTGGTTAGATGTGGAGAGAGAGAGAGACAGAGACAGACAGACAGAGAGAAGATGGGGCCAGGGTATGTCAGTTAGTTTGGATAGTTTATGATATAGTCCATAAAGGGAAAGAAGACTATAGATCCTCCCTTTTCGCAGTTCCCAGGACATATCACAGGAGTAGTGACTCACCATGAAGCTTGATTCTTAGGGCCCCTCACTTGCACAGGCCCCTTCCATGGCCCAGAGAGGGGCTTAACAGTGGGTTCACGTGATCACATGTGCTGTAGGTCGAATGTTTGTGTCCCCTCCAAATTCATATATGGAAATCCTAACCCCCAAGGGATGGTATTAGTAGATGAAGCCTTTGGGAGGTGATTAGGTCATGAATGGGATTAACGCCCTTATAATGGAGACATGAGAAAGCTCCATCAAATGAGGTTACACTATAAGATGGCTAGGAAGTAGTCTTTCCAGACATCAAATCTACCGGCACCTTGATCTTGGACTTCCCAGCCTCTAGAACCGTGAGAAATAAACATTTGCTGTTTACAAGCTACCCAGTTTATAGTATTTTGTTATAGTAGCCTGAATAGATTGAGAGAACATGTTTCTGTGAAATTTTCAAAATTAGATATTTTAACTGCATTTGGGTAAGACTGCTGTCTCCTTCTGTTCCAACTTTCCTCCCATTACATTAGTCCATGTGTTGGGTGGAGACAACATTTTCAGCAGCTGGTCAAGAGGACACTGAGTTAGGGGTACTTTTAGCCTGTATTTAGTGAGATAAATGTGTGTGGTCCACAGGGTCCATGGATAGTAAGCCATTGATGGCTGCCCCAGTGTAAGTGTGGGTTCAGGAATACAGCTCCTGCCTCTGGGCCAACTCACTGCATTGTGACATGACAGTGCAAAGACAGACGCTGTATTGAGATAGGAACGTGTCCTGTGGTCCCTAGTCACAGAATTAGGAGGATTGAAGAGGAGAGAAGAAACACGTTTGAAAGGCAGTGAGCCAGAAGCTAGGTTATGAAAAATTCTACACCCGTCAAATGTGCACAATTATAAGCAGAAATTTCTGTTCACATTAATTCCTAGTCAAAATAGAAGCTCTTTCCTGTCAGAATATACTAAATAAAGCAGCATTTTATTGACAATATAATTATAAACCCACCACAATTTATATGAACAACTCATGAAATATAATTTATCAGAAATATTGTATTTGAAGAGTGCAAACCTGTATCTTTTAGTGAGGACACCTATTGGTGAGGTTGCATGTTTCATGCAGCCCAAGTATCATGTTTTATTTTTTTGATCAACCATATAGAGGAAGGACTGAATTATTTTTCTATTCTCTCCATAGAAAATATTACAAAGCCATCATCATAAGAAGAGGCAATCAAAGAGTGTGCAGCCAGAACTGCAGGGAAAAAAGTATTATAGGGGTGTTCGAGGCAGCTAATGAATTAAAATATTCTTGTTTTTTCTGGAAGTTTTTATTAAAAGATTGGTCGGCTTTTTAAAATTAGTATTTTGTCATGATTTCTTTTCTCATTTTAAATAAACATTACTTGCATGCCTAAGTTTGTATTCACGCCTTTGCATTCTTTTACTTGATGAGGGCTCCAAAACTGAATATGCTTCAGGTCCCACCGTTTGTAGGAGATTGGAGAGTTTGGGGTCAGTCTCGATGACCTGTTTAGTCTAGACTGTAAGCACAGGAAAGGTGAGTTCATGTCATCTTTTGTTTAAACTCTTAGATCACTGTTACACCTGCAGTGACCAGTGTCAAGGAGTCACTCAATAAGTCTTTACTTGACTCATGATTTGGTAGGAATGAACAACTTTTCCAGCTCTGTTTTTTTGGTACCTATGGGAGATCAGATTATTGTTAAAAAATATTCACTCTCTTCCCACCCTCACTACCAAAGGAGGAATATACTTCCCCATCCACTGCTATTGAGTTTGGTCACGTGACTTGCTTTGGCCTCACGGTGGGAGGAATACATTTGCCATCCCTTGGTTTTGGATGCTGGAAGACGTGATGCAGACAGAGGCTAGATACGAGCTGCGTGGTTGACCCTCTCCTCTTGTACTTCTCCTCTCACCACGAGCAGGACAGGCCATGGCTAATCTACTGATCCAAAGAGGATGAGAGACACGTGGTGTGAACCCAACACAACCTGCAGTCTTTGGGCTCTCTGGGTGCAACTGGACCCTGACTTCTGGCATGTTTCCTGGTTTTTGCCTTCTTTCTAAAAACTAACCAAGATACCATACCTCCATGCAGACAGATACATGGGCAGGGGTAAGATGAAATAGCCAAAGTGAGAGGCAAGAAAATCAGCCTTGCAATGCAACCATTTAGACAAAGTCAAATATAGATTTAACAACTAATTATAGGAGAAAGCTGCAAAGTGCGTTATAAAATCAAGTGTTTGCACAGAAACATTTTTGCTAGAAAGCAGAGTGGTAGCTCATTTGCATGTTTGGTATTGTTAGCATACAAAGGAGCCGAACTGCTAAAATTAAGATAGTGAGTTGTTTGAAAACCTCATTTTAAAATAGAATAAATCACGCCACAGACAGATGTTTAAGAGTGTGCCTGATGTGGGGAGAGCTGGCCTCCAGTGCTAGGCTTGGTGGGGTTGAGCCTTCATTCCAGAAAGGCCAACCAAATTCCTCTCTGAACAGCAGGGATCAGGAATGTTGGAAACTCACTATCTGTGGCTTCCTGGGAGACTGTCTTGGGGGGTCCCAGTCTAGGGCTGAGCTGAGAGAGTGAGTATCAATTCTGGCAGCCAGCAGTGACCAAGCCATCTCTGTGCCAGGTACATGCCGAGTGCTCATGTGCAGTAGAATGAGACAAAGTAGGTCTTAGGGCGTGAAATGTCAGGGACCAACCCTGTACTTACAACCCTGAGAGCTCACCCTAGGCCCAGATCTCACATGCAGTATCAATTTTAACCCTCGTCCAACTTCATGATTTAAAGTATTAATATCATTATTGTCATCCTATTTCACAGACTGGACATGTGGAGGATGGGAGAGGTTCTAAAACATCTCCTGAATCCAATAGGAGGCAAGTGGGGGTGACCCTGAATTGACCCAAGTCTAACTCTAGAGATTTGTGATCATCAAACTTTTTTGTTGCACACCTCATTATGAAGAAAATGTGTGAAGGGACACTTCCATCAATATCTATTTATTAATTTATAAATGACATGCAAGCATGACTACATTATCCACTTTATATAACATGCCCCCAAATAGAAATATGAAAATAACGAGATAAAGACAAAAAATGGAAATACTCTTATTTTCTTCATGCACTAAAATGGATTATCTGCATTTTCCAGGGTGTGAGTTTTCCCCACTTTGGAGATAAGTACTTAACAACTATACATTTCATTCTGACCTGTTCTAGGCTAGGAAGGTATATTAGTCTGGGTTCTTGAGAGAAACAGGATATATATATATATATCTCTCCAAGAGAAGAGATATCTATATCTATCTATCTATCTATCTAGTGAGAGAGAGAGACTGATTGATTATGAGGAATTGACTTAAATGATTATGGAGCCTGAGAAATCCCACAATCCGCCACGTGCAAATTGGAGACTGAGAAAGAGAATGGGAGACCCAGTGAGGCTGGTCCTGTAATTCAGTTCGGGTCTTAAAGCCTGAGAACCAGGGGAGCCGATGATGGTGTATCAATAAATACCAGTGCAAGGGCAGAAGACTGATGTCCCGCTCAATGAGGCAGGCAGACAGGAAATGGATGCTCTCACCCTCACACATGGGGGAGGGCAATCTACTTTACTGAATCCACCAAATCAAACGCTAATCTCATAAGGAAACACACTCAAAGATGCTCCCAGAAACAATGTTTAATTTGGGCATCCCATGGCCGGTCAAGTTGACACATAAAATTAACCATCGCAGGGGAGCTGTTATTATGAGTCCATCACCTTGGCCTTTCTTTTCTTGATGTACACCTATATTAGTTTCCTATTTTTGCTGTAACAAATCACCACAGACTTAATGTCTTAGAACAACACGCATTCATTCTCTTATGGTTCTGAGATGAGAAGTCTGAAATCAGACTCACTGGGCTAAAGCCAAGGTGTCAGCAGGCTGGTTCCTTCTGGAGGCTCCAGGGGAGAATCCATTTCCTTGCCTTTTTCAGCTTAGTCTAGTGGTGCCTGCATTCCCTGGTTTGTGGCCCCTTCCTTCATTTTCAAAGTGCATCATTCTACTCTCTGCTTCCATCGTCACATCCTCTCCTCCTCTGACTCTGACTTCCCTGCATCCCTATTATGAGGACCCTTGTGATGACATTGAGGCTACCCGGCTAACCCAAGATAAGACTCTTAACTAAATTACATCTGCAAAGTTGCTTTTGCCATACAAGGTATCATTTGCAGGTACCAGGGGTGAGGTGGAGATATGCGGAGGCCATTGTTCAGCCTTCCCCAATACCTTTCACAATTTTTGCCCAGTTGTGGCTTTTCATACATTCAAAGCTCCACAAGGAAGAGGTCACCACATAGGGTGACCAACCATCCAGGTTTGCCAGGGGCTTTCCTGGTGTTTGCATGGAAAATCCCATATCCCAGGAAACTCTCAGTCCCAGACAAACCAGGACAGTGTGTCCCTTTACTGCTACCTGTAGGTGCACGGTACTTTATTTAGAGTAGGCATGTAATGAGTGTTAGATAGACCCTTTCTGCAGGGCTGAAATGACTTTCCCTTAGAGACTCTCTAGACTTTTCTAATCCCTTTAACTTCTCTTTATGGTCCAGGTCACCCCAAAATCCTGAACATTTATCCAAGTCCCAGCTTCACTGCACAAATCTCTTATTCCTATGTGCATATAAATTGTTTCATGAACGTAAGTTCTGATGCTCCACTTAAGATATTAAACTCATGAACCCAGACATTAAATCACCTTATATTTTTCTCCTTCGGGTCCTAAAACAGACACAAATCGCAACAAAATGCTGAGCAGGTATGTCCTGCCTTGCCAGCACAAGGCATCTACACAAAATTGCAGAGTAATGAAGTGATAAATGGAGATGGAGAAGAGAGGGATGTGGGTGTCTTAAATGGTGACAGGTTATCGGTAGTGATAAATCCAAAGCCATTGCCTAAAGCAGTCATTCCCAAGCTTAAGTCATCTTTATAATTTTTGAAATATGTTATCGCATCTGTATGTTGTCACCTGTAGTAACTCTTTTTTGTTTTTTTTACTTAAATACATTTTAAAAGAAGATTAAATGTTTAGTAAACCCAAGTTTTTTTCCCAATACACATTATAATAAACATGGGATTACTGGAATTACCTATTGCTGTGTAACAAACTACCCAAAATTTAGGGACCTAAAACAACATTTACTACCTCACAGTTTCCTTTGGGCGGGAATTCAGACGCAGCTTAGCTAGGTCCTCTGGCTTGAGGTTTCTCAGCAGGCTGCAGTCAAGGTGTCTGTTGGGACTGCTGTGGACTCGAGGCTGGACTGGGAAAGGATCCACTTGCAAGTTCTCTCCATGCTTCTTGGCAGGATTCAGCTCCTCACAGGGGTTTGGACTGAGGATCTCAGTTCCTTGCTGGCTGGTGGCCAGAGGCCATCCTCAGTTCCTGGCCACATGGGCCTCTCCATGGGCCTCTCCTTTATAATAAACTCCCATGTTTATTATAAAGTGTATTGGGAAATAAACCTGGGTTTACTAAACATTTAATCTTCTTTTAAAATGTATTTAAGTAAAAAAAACTCACAACTTGGCAGCTGTCTTCATTGACTCGAACAAGTCAGAAAGTAAGAGAGGGTGTGCTAGTAAGACAAGTCACAGATTTTTGTAACCAATCACATCTTGAAAGGGACAGCCCATCACCTTGGAAGCAAGTCACTAGATCCAGCCCAAACTCCAAGGGGAGGGGATTATCCAAGGGTGTAAGTACCAGGAGTAGAAATCATTAGAGGCCATCTTCCATGTCTGTCTATCCTAATATACCCTCTGAAATCAACTTGCTTACCCCTTAGGGCCCATGTGTTGCACATTGGCAATTCCTCACATTAAGGATACGGATAGGCTTACCTTGCCACAAGTGGCAGTTGATGGAGGGAACGTGGAGGTGGAGAGTGTGACCCAGCCACAGAGAGACCATGGTAAACATTTGGAGGTTGGGGCAGAGAGGGTGAGTGAGAAGCTGTACGTGAATTGATAAACTGGAGTAGAAAGATCACTGGAGAAAAATGAGGCTGGAGAGTTTTCTGAAGTAGGAGAAAATTCTAGAACCATTCAGCAGCCAGTCACCAAGTTCCCACTGTGCATAGCTGGCCCAGCACAGTGGGAAATTAAATAATAGCTTCTTCAGTTGCACAGAAAATTATTTTAGTTAGATTTTGACAGGTAGCAGTTGAAAGACTTGATGTGAATTCATTCTTATTTGGATGCAGATTTTCCCAATTGTTCTGTGTTGCTCTCTATATATTGAGAACTCCCCCAGTCCCTTGAGAAATGAGATCTTATCCAATTCTCTAGATCAAGGGTCAGCAAACTACAGGAGCCAAATCTGGCCAGCTACCTGTTGGTTTATGATCCAAGAGCTAAGAATTTTTTTTTTTTTTACATTTTGAAATAGTTACATTTTAAATGGTTGTACAAGTACGAACATAATAGCCTTAATTTTAACTCCAGACTGGCAAAGCCTAAAATATTTATTATATGGCCATTTAAGAAAAAGTATACCAGTCCCTGCTCTAGAGTTCCCCCAAACTCCATGCACAGCACAAAGAGGAGATCAAAATAAGATGAGTTATGCCGTTGTTTTAGAAAGAAAGAGAGAGAGAAGTGAGGGGGGAGGGGAGGGAAGGAGGAAGGGAGACCCCTACAGCTCACAGCATTCACAGTTCTTCATGCCACCCCAGCCGACCTCCCCCTGTGCTAACTCCGTAAGTACCCAAGCTGGCACGGAAAACACTGTTTCAAGATTAACTGTCTCTCAGCCCTCCAAATCTCTCAGATGAGAAAGAAACTGAAATATTCCCTAGCTTAAAAATAAAGATAACTTCAGGAACTAACCAAAAAGGAAAACAGAAACATCACTTCAAAAACACTAATTCAAAAAGATACATGCATCTCAATGTTCATTGTAGCATTATTTACAATAGCCAAGACATGGAAGCAACCGAAGAGTCCATCAACAGATGAATGGATAAAGAAGATGTGGTGTATATATAATGGAATACTACTCAGTCATAGAAAAGAATGAAATTTTGCCATTTGCAGCAACGTGGATGGACTTGGAGGACATTATGCTAAATGAAATAAGTCAGAAAAAGATAAATACTGTATGATGTTTATATATGGAATCTAAAAAAATACAACAAACTAGTGAATATAACATAAAAGAAGCAGACTCACAGATATAGACAACATCTAGTGGTTACCAGTTGGGGGGGCGATATATGGGTGGGGAGTGGGAGGTACAAACTGTTGGGTGTAAGATAGGCTCAAGGGTGTATTGGACAACATGGGGAATATAGCCAATATTTTGTAATAACTGTAAATGGAAAGTAACTTTAAAAATTGCGTTAAAAAATTTTTTAAATGTGGTCCCATTATCTGGAAACTATTGTGGTAGTGGCTTAAAGGGAAAAGAAGAAGTTCTCAATAAAAACCCTTAGTCCAAGAAACAGAGAAGAGAGGGATGGATAAGAAACAGCTTCAAAAAGAAGAACCAAGGGCCCCAGAACTCTACAGAAGGAAATGTAGACAAGAAGACTGCATGGATTTTTTTTTCTTTAAAGAGAACATAACTCACATCTTCAGGGAGAAAGAACAAGATCTAAACGGTTTCCCAAAAGCATCGCCTTGAGAAACACTTTAGGTGGTGTGCCACTGAAAATAGAAAAGAATGAATCTGAAAACCCTTGAGATTTAGAACCTATGGCAAAATTATGAATCCACTGGCCAGAAGGGAGGGAACAGAACCACATAAACCAAATGTTTCTGTCCATGACATAATAGCCATAACATAATAACAAATATCTTTAACTAAGAGTAGAGAAGACTGGGATGGAAGAAGCGTCTGACTTGGGCTGAACTTTCTCAGCCTGAGGCCAGTGTTTCTAACTGGTGTCAAACCACTTCCTTCTTCTGTCAGAGAACAGCTCGAAGACATCTATTTTTAACATCTCACATTGCTCCTTGGAATTGGGTTGTAACAAATGAATGTATTGATGAACACAGGATGGCAGTTTCTTAAAAAGGTAAAATTATGCTTATCCAATGATCTGGTCGTTCTACTTCCAGGTATTTACCCAAGACACATGGAAGCATATGTCCATACAAAGACTTGTCCACAATCGTTCATAGCTGCTATCTGGAATAGCTGAAAACTGGAAACAATCCAATGTTCACCAACAGATGAATGAATAAACAAATTGTGGTATATCTACACAACTGGATATTATTTGGCGGTTGAAAGAAATAATCTTTGGACATGTACTACAACATTTACAAATCTCATAATAATTATACTGAGTGAAAGAAATCAGACCAAAAAGATTACATGCTGTATTACTCCATTTATATCAAACTATAGGAAATGTAAACTGTTATATAGTAACAGAAATCATATCAGTGGTTATTTGGAGAGGGGGTCAAGAAGGAAGGGATTACAAAGAGACATGAAGAAACTTTGGGGGGGTGATGAATTTGTTCATTATATTGAGTGTGGTGACATCTTCAGGAGTGCATATATACCTCAAAATTTATCAAGCTGTGCACATTAAATATGAGCAGCTTAATTTATGTCAATTATGCCCTAGTAAAACTGGTAAAAAAGATACCTGTTAGAAAACTCAATATTGTCAAGATGTCAATTTTTCCCAACTTGATCTATAGATTTAGCATAATCCCAATCAAAATCTCAGCACACTATTTTGTAGATATAGACAAACTGATTCTAAAGTTTATATAAAAAAGCAAAAGACTCAGAATAGCCAACATAATGCTGAAAATGAAAAACAAAGTTGGAGGACTGACAGTACCAAACTTCAAGACTTAGCATAAACCTACAGTAATCAAGGCAGCATGGTGTTAGAAAGAGAACAGAAACATGGATCAATGGAACAGAAGAGAAAGCCCAGAACCAGACCCACACAAATATAGTCAACTGACCTTTGACAAAAGAGCAAAGGCAATTCAATGGAGAGACGATAGAGGACAGTCTTTTCAACAATAGTGCTTGGAAACATTTTGACTTCCATAAGCAAAAAATGAATTTAAACACAGACTTTAAACTTTTCACAAAAACTAACTCAAAATGGATCACAGACCTAAATGAAAAACTTGAAAGTATAAAGCTTCTAGATGATAACATAGGAGAAAATCTTAAATTTGGTGATAAGTTTTAAATATAGCACCAAAAGCACAATTCATAAAAGAAATGATTAAGTTGGTCTTTATTAAAGTTAAAACCTTCTGCTTTGCAAAAGCAACTGTTAAGAAAATGAAAAGACAAACCACAGATTGGGAGAAAATCTTTGTTATACACATATCTGACAAAAGAACTGATATCCAAAATATACAAAGAACTCTTAAAACTCAACAATAAAAGTAACACACAGCCCAATTAAAAATGGGGAAAAGATCCGAACAGACACTTCACTAAAAAAGATATATAGATGGCTAATAAGTGTATGAAAAGATGTTCAACATCATTTGTCATTAGGGAACTGCAAATTAAAACAACAAGATACCATTATACTATTAGAATGGCTAAAATTGAAAACACCAGATGCTGGTGAGGATGTGGAGTAACAGGAACTCTCATTCATTGCTGGTTGGAATGCAAAATGCACAGCTATTTTATTGATGGACATTTAGGCTGCGTCCATGTCCTGGCTATTGTAAATAGTGCTGCAAGGAACACTGGGGTGCATATATCTTTTGGGATTATGGTTTTCTCCAGGTATACACCCAGGAGTAGAATTGCTGGGTCATATGGTAATTCTCTTTTTAGTTTTTTAAGGAACCTCCATACTGTTCTCCATAGTGGCTATATCAACTTACATTCCCATCAACAGTGCAAGAGGGTTCCCTTTTCTCCACACCCTCTGCAGCATTTATTATTTGTAGATTTTTTGATGGTGGCCATTCTGACTGGTGTGAGGTGATACCTCACTGTAGTTTTGACTTGCATTTCTCTAATAATTAGTGATGTTGAGCATCTTTTCATGTGCCTCTTGGCCAAGGGGGAAAAAGGGGTGTGGGATGAATTGGGAGATTGGGATTGACATATATACACTACTATGTATAAAACAGATAACTAATGAGAACCTACTGTATAACACAGGGAACTCTACTCAGTGCTCTGTGGTGACCTAAATGGGATGGAAATCCAAAAAAGAGGGGGTATACATATACATATAGCTGACTCACTTCTCTGTACAGCAGAAACTAACAAAACATTGTATAGCAACTATACCCCAATAAAAAATAAATAAATAAATAAGTAAAAAATTTTTTTAAATTTTAAAAATGCACAGCTATTTTAGAAGACAGTTTGGCATTTTCTTACAAAGCTAAGCATATCTTACCATGTGACACAGTAGTTGCACTCCTAGGTGTTTACTCAATTGAGTTGAAAACTTTTGTCATCAAAATATGCACATGAATGTTTATAACAACTTTATTTTTATTATTCACCCAACATTGCTAGAAATTGAAATGTCCTTTCATGGGTGAATAAATAAATTGTGGTACATCCAAACAATGGAATATTTTTCAGTGATAAAAAGAAGTGAGCTAGGGCCTGGGGGCAGAGCCAGGATGGTGTACTAGGAGGACCCGGAATTCATGTCTCTGCACAACTAGGGCACCTACCAGGCACCCATGGGGGACCACGGACACCTAAGGGGATGGGAGGAAACCCCAGTGACCAGGTAGGACATGGGGCATGGGGGGAAGTGAAGGGGGAGGAGAAGTGGAGGTGGGATGGGACTGGTGCCCCTGAGGGGCGGCTGGGGGAGAGGAAGGGATCCCACACCCGAAGGGAGAAATTGGGGAACCACTGGGAGGGCAGAGGATCAAAAGGGAGCGTGGCCAGGTTTCCCCTGCCCACTTGGACCCCCAGGAACCTGTTGAGATCCCGGGCCAGATCCTCTGCCCAGTGAGGCCCCCTCCAGCTGCACGGGTCCTGAGGGAGTGGGAGGGATGGAAGGGGGAGCAAAAGTAAAGGCCGGACCTCTGGGACAGCACCCCTGAGGGGTGGCTGGGGGAGGGGAGGAGTTCCTACACCCAGGGGGACCCACCCACGGTTAGGGGTCCACCAGCCACCGGGGAGACCCTGAGTGAGATGGTGGGGGAGGGGTGCAAAGGAATGGAAGGGAACAGGGCCAGTGCTTTCCCTGTCCACTGAGGAACCAGGAGGCCTGTTGGGTTCCCGGGCCTAATCCTCTGCCCTCGGAGCCTCCCTCCTGCCGCACAGAACCCAAGCCCTGCCCCTACACCCCAACCCAGGGCCCCACTTCTACCCTCGGAGACCCCCTCTGAGGCCCCCTCCAATACGCTGGGCCTAAACCCCACCCACACACCCTCATCAGGGCCCCACCTCCAAACTCCAGAACTCTACACTGCAGACACCCTGCTTTCCATGTGCTGCCTCTCCCCCTCTGCGCAGGTCCTAAGCAGAGGCCCCACCCCCATGCTTTATGTCCCCCAGCCTAGGCCCCGCCCCACGTTCAAACGTCACCCCCCCACCCACCCAGGTCCTGCCCCACCCTAAACCCGACCCCTGGCTAAGTTCCACACCCACCTAAACTCCACCCCCATAGCCAAGGCTTTTTTTTTTTTTTTTCTTTTTTCCTCTTTTAGATTGGGGTTCTCTTTTATCTTGTTGGTTCACTGTTGTTGATTCTTTTATATTTTTATATTTTCTATTAAATCTTTTATTTTTCTAATTTTATTTTATTCTTTATACTTTGTTAGTGATCTCTCCTTTTGGCTTGTTGCCCCCACCCCCCCTTTTTTATTTTTTCTTTTTTCTGCTGTGGTTTTATTTTACCTTGTTGCAGTTGTTTCAATTATAGTTTTATTTTTCATAATATAATTTTTATCTTTCTAATTTTATTTTGTTTTTTATTGTTTGATATTGTACTGCTCCTTTTTTCTTTCTTTCTTCCTTCTTTTTTTTTTTTTTTACCATGCCATAAAGCTTGTAGGATTTTCGTTCCCAGGCGAGAAGTTGGGCCCGAGCTCCTGTGGTGGGAGCTCTGAGTCCAAACCGCTGGACTAACAGAGAACCTCAGACACCAGGGAATATCAATTGGAGTGAGGCCTCCTGGAGGTCCTCATCTTAGCACCAAAACCCAGCCCTATCTAACTGCCTGCAAACTTCAGTGCAGGACGTCTCAGACCAAACAACCAGTAAGACAGGAATACAGCACCACCTAACAACAACAACAAAAAAATGAAATGACAAAAAAATATGATACAGACGAAGGGGCAAGGTAAAAACCTACAAGACCAAATAAATGAAGATGAAAAAGGCAACCTACCTGAAAAAGAATTCAGAGTAATTATCGTAAAGATGATCCAAAATCTCAGAAACAGAATGGAAAAAATACAAAAAACATTTAACAAGGATCTAGAAGAACTAAAGAGCAAGCAAACAGTGATGAACAACACAATTACTGAAATTAAAAATACTCTAGAAGGAATCAATAACAGAATAACTGAGGCAGAAGAACGGATAAGTGAGCTGGAAGATAAAATGGTGGAAATAACTGCCAGGGAGCAGAATAAAGAAAAAAGAATGAAAAGAATTGAGGGTAGTCTCAGAGACCTCTGGGACAACATTAAATGCACCAACATTCAAATTATAGGGGTCCCAGAAGACGAAGAGAAAAAGAAAGGGTCTGAGAAAATATTTGAAGAGATTATAGTCAAAAACTTCCCTAAACATGGGAAAAGAAATAGTCAATCAAGTACAGGAAGCACTGAAGAGTACCATACAAGATAAATCCAAAGAGAAACACACCGAGATGCATATTAATCAAACTATCAAAAAATTAAATACAAAGAAAAAATATTAAAAGCAGCAAGGGAAAATCAATAAATAACATATAAGGAAATCCCCATAAGGTTAACAGTTGATTTTTCAGCAGAAACTCTGCAAGCCAGAAGGGAGTGGTAGGACATATTTAAAGTGATGAAAGGGAAAAACCTACAACCAAGATTACTCTACCCAGCAAGGATCTCTCATTCAGATTCGACGGAGAAATTAAAAGCTTTACAGACAAGCAAAAGCTAAGAGAATTCAGCACCACCAAACCAGCTTTACAACAAATGCTAAAGGAACTTTTCTAGGCAGGAAACACAAGAGAAAGAAAAGACCTACAAAAACAAACCCAAAACAATTATGAAAATGGTAATAGGAACATACATATCGATAATTACCTTAAATGTAAATGGATTAAATGCTCCAACCAAAAGACAGAGACTGGCTGAATGGATACAAAAACAAGACCCATACATATGCTGTCTACAACAGACCCACTTCAGACCTAGGGACACATACAGACTGAAAGTGAGGGGATGGAAAAAGATATTCCATGCAAATGGAAATCAAAAGAAACCTGGAGTAGCAATTCTCATATCAGACAAAATAGCCTTTAAAATAATGACTATTACAAGAGAAAAAGAAGGACACTACATAATAATCAAAGGATCAATCCAAGAAGACATAACAATTGTAAATATTTATGCACCCAACATAGGAGCACTTCAATAAATAAGGCAAATGCTAACAGCCATAAAAGGGGAAATCGACAGTAACACAATCATACTAGGGGACTTTAACACCCAACTGTCACCAATGGACAGATCATCCAAAATGAAAATAAATAAGGAAACACAAGCTTTAAATGACACATTAAACAAGATGGACTTAATTGATATTTATAGGACATTCCATCCAAAAACAACAGAATACACTTTCTTCTCAATTGCTCATGAAACATTCTCCAGGATAGATCATATCTTGGGTCACAAATCAAGCCTTGGTAAATTTAAGAAAATTGAAATCATATCAAGTATCTTTTCTGACCACAGTGATATGAGACTAGATTTCAATTACAGGAAAAATACTGTAACAAGTACAAACACATGGAGGCTAAACAATACATTTCAAAATAACCAAGAGATCACTGAAGAAATCAAAGAGGAAATCAAAAACTACCTAGAAACAAATGACAATGAAAACTCGATGATCCAAAACCTATGGGATGCAGCAGAAGCAGTTCTAAGAGGGAAGTTTATAGCAATACAATCCTACCTCAAGAAACAAGAAAAATCTCAAATAAACAACCTAACCTTACACCTAAAGCAATTAGAGAAAAAAGAACAAAAACAACCCAGAGTTAGCAGAAGGAGAGAAATCATATAGATCAGATTAGAAATAAATGAAAAAGGAATGAGGAAACAATAGCAAACATCAATAAAACTAAAAGCAGGTTCTTAGGGAAGGTAAACAACATTGATAAACCATTAGCCAGACTCACCAAGAAAAAAAGGGAGAAGACTCAAATCAACAGAATTAGAAATGAAAAGGGAGAAGTAACAACTGACACTGCAGAAATACAAAGGATCATGAGAGATTACTACAAGCAACTCTATGCCAATAAAATGGACAACCTGGACGAAATGGACAAATTCTTAGAAAAGCACAAGCTTCCGAGACTGAACGAGGAAGAAAATAGAACATATAAACAGACCAATCACAAGCACTGAAATTGAGACTGTGACTAAAAATCTTCCAACAAGCAAAAGCCCAGGACCAGATGGCTTCACAGGCAAATTCTATCAAACATTTAGAGAAGAGCTAACACCTATCCTTCTCAAACTCTTCCAAAATATAGCAGAGGGAGGAACACTCCCAAACTCATTCTATGAGGCCACCATCACCCTGATACCAGAACCACACAAAGATGCCACAAAGAAAGAAAACCACAGGCCAATATCTCTGATTAACATAGATGCAAAAATCCTCAACAAAATACTAGCAAACAGAATCCGATAGCACATTAAACGTATCATATGGCATGATCAAGTGGGGTTTATCCCAAGAATGCAAGGAGTCTTCAATATATGCAAATCAATCAATGTGATACAACCATATTAACAAACTGAAGGATAAAAACCATATGATCATCTCAATACATGCAGAAAAAGCTTTTGACAAAATTCAACACCAATTGATGATAAAAATTCTCCAGAAAGTAGGCATAGACAGAACCTACCCCAACATAATAAAGGCCATATATGACAAACTCACAGCCAACATCATTCTCAATGGTGAAAATGTGAAACTATTTCCTTTAAGATCAGGAACAAGAAAAGTTGCCCACTCTCACCACTATTATTCAACATAGTTTTAGAAGTTTTAAAAGAAATAAAAGGAATCCAAATCAGAAAAGAAAACTGTCACTGTCTGCAGATGACATGATACTCTACATAGAGAATCCTAAAGATGCTACCAGAAAACTATGAGAGCTAATCAATGAATAAGGATTATGTAGCAGTATACAAAATTAATGCAATTAGAACACTTCCTAACACCATACACAAAAATAAATGCAAAATGGATGAAAGACCTAAATGTAAGGCCAGACACTATAAAATTCTTAGAGGAAAACATAGGCAGAAGATTCTGTGACATAAATCACAGCAAGATCCTTTTTGACCCACCTCCTAGAGAAATGGAAATAAAAACAAAAATAAACAAATGGGACCTAATGAAACTTAAAAGCTTTTGCACAGCAAAGGAAACCATAAACAAGACAAAAAGGCAACCCTCAGAATGGGAGAAAATATTTGCAAACGAAGCAACTGACAAAGGATTAATCTCCAAAATTTACAAGCAGCTTATGCAGCTCAATATCAGAAAAACAAATAACCCAATCCAACAATGGGCAGAAGACCTAAATAGACATTTCTCCCAAGAAGTTACACAGATTGCCAACAAACACATGAAAAAATGCTCAACATCACTAATCATTAGAGAAATGTAAATCAAAACTACAATGAGGTATCACCTCACACCAGTCAGAATGGCCATCATAAAAAAATCTACAAACAATAAATGCTGGAGAGGGTGTGGAGAAAAGGGAACCCTCTTGCACTGTTGGTGGGAATGTAAATTGATACAGCCACTATGGAGAACAGTACGGAGGTCCCTTCAAAAACTAAAAATAGAACTACCATATGATCCAGCAATCCCACTGCTGGGCATATACCCTGAGAAAACCATAATTCAAAAAGAGTCATGTACCACAATGTTCATTGCAGCTCTATTTACAATAACCAGGACATGGAAGCAACCTAAGTGTCCATCAACAGATGAATGGATAAAGAAGATGTGGCACATATATACAGTGGAATATTACTCAGCCATAAAAAGAAACGAAACTGAGTTACTTGTAGTGAGGTGGATGGACCTAGAGTCTGTCATACAGAGTGAAGTAAGGCAGAAAGAGAAAAACAAATACTGTATGTTACCACATATATATGGAATCTAAAAAAAAAAAAAGATTCTGATGAACGTAGGGGCAGGACAGGAATAAAGACACAGACGTAGAGAATGGACTTGAGGACACGGGGAGGGAGAAGGGTAAGCTGGGACGAAGTGAGAGAGTAGCACTGACATATATACACTACCAAATGTAAAATAGAAAGCTAGTGGGAAGCAGCTGCATGGCACAGGGAGATCAGCTCAGTGCTTTGCGACCACCTAGATGGGTGGGATAAGGAGGGTAGGAGGGAGACGCAAGAGGGAGGGGATATAGGGATATACATATGCATATAGCTGATTCACTTTGTTATACAGCAGAAACTAACACAACACTGTAAAGCAGTTATACTCCAATAAAGGTGTTAAAAAAAAAAAAAGAAGTGAGCTATCACCCACATAAAGATATGGAGAAAACTTAAATGTATATTGTTTAGTGAAAGAAGCCATTCTGAAAAGGCTATATTCTGTATGATTCCAGTTATATGTCGTTCAGGGAAAGGTGAAATAATAGAGATACTAAAAAGGTCAGTGATTGCCAAGAGTTTGGTGGGGAGGAGAGAGAAGTGAATAGATGAAGCACAGGGGATTTTTACGGTGGTAAAAATATTCTGTATGATACTGTGATGGTGGATACATGACATCACACATTTGTAAAAACCCATGGAACTTTACAGCACAAAGTGTCAACCTTAATGTATAACAATTTGAAAAAATTGTTTAGGATGTCAGGGGATCCCAGGAAAGATTGCAGACTGTAAAAAGAGAATCTTATTGTATAATAAATATATGAAACAACCTCATTGAAGGGAATGGGGGAAAAGGTGTTGCCCTAAGTCACTTTGGAAATGGAGTCTGTAAGACTAAAAGCAAAAGGAACTTCACATAAGCACTGTACTCTCATTGATAAAGTTGTTTCCAATAGGGGTACAGGTTAACAATTCTGATAATGCTATACATGTATATTGGGATTGAACAATTCATTAAATGGGTGGCAGATGGAGGGAGGCAGGTATTTCAACGTCGTGGTGAGAATTTACATAATGATCCATGTGGTAATGGATGAGTTAGGGATACCAGTAGGAACTCATGTTTATCTTAAAATAGATAGAGATGGTTACATAGAGAAATATTTATAGATACATGTATATACATGGGTTAATATATACACATATATTCCTCTGCCCTGTCAGCTTAGAAGGTTCAGATGCAATGACACCCCAGTAGTGTCAAACCCATCTAATGTCCAGATCTTGGTTTCTAAAACCATCTTCCAATTAAAGTAACCAGGGCTTCTTAAAGCAATGGCTGATTCTTGGACTGGGGGAAGAAATAAACAAGATGAACCTGGAGCATCATGTATTGCCAGAAAGTAAGGAAGTGTTAAAAAACAAACAAACAAACAACAACAAAAAATTCCCAACACATTGATGGACATATGTCAAGGGGGCACAGGAGCCAACTGAAATAGCACCCAATGGTCAAAGCTGAAACAATTTGAGCCAAAAAATAAACTAGTATTCGATTATAACCCAAAGTATAAAATAAATATCCATAAGTATATACTGATATAAATAAATATTGAGTAAATTAATAAATGGAGAAGAGCCAAATCTGCCATGAGGAAAGATTCCAAATATATTATGTAGATAATTCATCCTCAAGGAAGGGGACATAACTCCCCAGTCTTTAAGCAGGGGGTACACAGTGCCTTCCAAAGAGGGCAGTATAGAAAGAGGGGGAAATAGTAACTTTATAGTAGAGAAACCTGACAAGCACTGCCTGAGCCAGGTGACCAAGGTCAACATCAACAGCAATAAGTCATGTTGATTGTATGTATCCTTGATGTGATGTGATTAAAATGATACTTTATCTCTGTGATCTTCTTCCCCCAAAGCCATGACCCCAATCTAATCATGAGAAAAACATCAGACAAATTCCAATCGAGGGACACCCTACAATATATCTGACCAGTCATCCTCAAAACTGTTAATGTCAAGAAAAACAAGGAAAGTCTGAAAAAACTGTCAAAGCCAAAAGGAATCTAAGGAGACAGGACAACAAAATGTAACATGGAATCCTGAATAGGATTCTGCAACAGAAAAAGGACACCAGGTGAAAACAAGGGAAATCTGAATAAACCATGGACTTTAGTTAATAATAATAATGTATCACTATTGGTTCATTAATTGTCCAAACATACCACACTAATATGAGATGTTGTAATAGAATAGGGGAAACTCTGTGTGTGTGTGTGTGTGTGTGTGTGTGTTGATATGGGAACAGCCTATACTACCTGCTCATTTTTCCTGTAAATCTAAAACTATACTAAAAAATAAAGCCTGTTGATTAAAAAACAGAGTGACATGACTTGTGAGATGGAGGATATAGTCCAGCCCCAGGTGTCTTACATTCCTAACACCAGTATCCTTCTGTCATGTGTCAGTTGCCTTGCCTTTTGCCGACATGAACTATTTCAGTCAAGGCCAGTGCTGGTTGGGATGAGTTGGAAAGCCCGTCACCTAAGTCACTTTGCAACTCTTCTTATGAGTTGGGCCAATTCTGTATATCCTGCCCATGTCTCTGAATGGTTAACACTGCTCATGGGCAGAAGTGGGAGGTGGGGGGAAGAGATAGTCTTACCCCCTGCAGAGTTTATGGAAGCTCAGGAACATATACCATATACAACTTAAGCCTCATGTTTATGTCTGGGAATATATTAAATGCCATCTGCCTAACCATTTGCCATGTTATAAATTAAGGCGACATCAACAATGCTACAAAGCCAAGGAGCACTCTGCCGTCTTCCAGTTTGATATTAAATGGGTTTTGTTACCAAACTCTCCTTACAAACATGAAAAGAACAGTTGCAAGCCTTCTGGAGGAGCAGATGGTCCCAGAGGCTTCCCAATGCAGGCTCTCTGAAAGTTACAGGGTTTACATTTTCTTTGCTGTAAAGAGTTGACTGAGTTATGGTTGCTATGGGGGAGAGCAAACATTCTATGGATGAGTTTAAACCCTGGCCCTGTCACTTTCTTGCTGTGTGAACTTGTGTGTGTTATTTAACATCTTGGAATCTCAGTTTTCTCACCTGTAAAATGGGGGGGGGGGTAACTACATCAACCTCAAGATTTAAATGAAAAAACTCAGTCTTCCTCTAACTGCCCTTGAGTTACAAGGAGAAAGGTATTTTACACTGTGACCTAATGTGCACACATGTGCATACACACTCACACACCATTGACACAAAGCTTTCATTAGCAAAGATAATCCTTGCAATGGATGATACACTTTGATATTTTCCACTCCATTGTAATCTATTCTAATCTATTCTGCTTTGTCCTCTTCTCTTTCACAGGTGACCCAGTAAGTCATTTTAGATCCACTAAAGGCTTACAATCTGCAGATGAAAAAAAACAAAAACCACAAAGATAGTGTATTTATGTATTTACTTATTCACTTTTGAAACATATAAACACATACTGCGTATGTACTGAAAATAAAGTTGGGGGAAAAAAGAAGCCAGACTTTTCTGACAAAGTAAGTCTGATTTACGTGGTTGCTTTGACCAAGAGGACTGACTTTACTAATTAGATTACATGATGTACTCATAAATTAAATGTATTCATAAATTAAATGAGTAAAATCAAGATAGTGCATTTAAATACAGAAAAAAGCGCTTGACAGATGAAAGTTATGCAGTAAATGTTAGCAGATAAAATTGTGACTAGTGGTACTCTTATTGGCTGTGGCAATATGATGTGAAAAGGTAGAATATAAAACCACATCAATCTGTTACCACAAGCCCAGGCAGTAGGCTAGTTCTTTCCTAACCACCCCCTAACCCCAAATCGCATCCACTAACAAAAGCAGTAGCATCTCAGTAATTCAAATGTCCAGCCCAATGCAGTGATCAAAGCCCCAGTACTCCAGGGAGGAGCTTCTCCCCTCCCTCAGCTCCCACAAGGAGCTGCCTCCCACTAGGTCAGCTTCTCTCTCTTCTTCACTTTGCTGCTGTGTCAGAGTCCCCAGCAGGGCTGACGCCCAGTGCCCATGGCAATGACCTGCTCATTAATGCATCCTATATTAGGTTTCTTCCTCTCCCATCTCACTTCCCTATCCCCCTACAAGTGCTTCTTGGGATCATCTTCAAAATAAACTACTTACTCGCACTCACATTCTTGTCTCAGGGTCTACTTTTGGGAGAACCCATCCTCAAAGAGCCCCCTGCATTCCACCTATCCATAAAGCACCTGCCAAGTCAGCCTCAGAGCAGATAGAGGGGTGTGAGGACCTATAGACTTATTGAAGCTACTTTCTCTCATGCTGGCTCTGGTCCTTGCTGGGAACAAGTAAAGATGGTCCACCAATCCTCACCTTAAGCAGGGATCAAACTTGGGGGCCTAGTTGCTTTTCCCCTTTGTCACTTCCTCTTTTTGTGGATGAAGGCTCTTACCCTACACAGGTCTGGGTGGTGAAGGACTTCTTCCAGTAATGCATGACATCTATCTGTCCATCTTTTTTGTTTCTTTGCCAACTAAATAAACAAGTGCTCTGATCGCAAATATGGAATAAACTTATTTGCCTATCTTTCTTAAAACATATCTAATATCCTCCCGGTCTAGGAGGGCTACCCCACCCCTAGTATAACTCACTGGAGCACCCACAAAACTATATTTCCTTCAGACAGAACATATCTTTTATTGGGCTTGTGTCTGTGATAATGATGCAGGTGAATTTTATCATTCCTTTCACCCTACTAGTAATGAACAAATTCACTGCGTATTACTTTGGACTTGATCTCTGGCAAAACACTACTGGAGCAAACAATTTGATTTGTCAACACCTTTACAAGGGCTCCTCAATCAATGTCACAAATCCAAATTTAAACAGCAAAGTATATTTGACTGCAAGACCCTAGACTGATTAGAGCTCCGAGTTCAGAGAATTGCTCCAGACAGGGCAGCAATCAGATTATTAACTCTACTTGAAAATACTCTCTGCTGCCTGGGATTAGCATGCATATTTTGATATAGATCGATAAGCAATCTCCTTTCTATAAGAAATGCCTGCAACATTCATTTGGCTGATCAAAGGCAGATATCAGCTGGCTGTGACAGCTAGCTATTGTTTCCCCGCTTTCTCTACAGAAGAGCCTCTATTAAAAAAATTCTCTGGCTCTTTTTCAGCTAATAGTGGAAGCCAACAGAGAGCCACAAAATCCCATCTCCTTCTCGATACTGAAACACAATTAGTGCAGAAGGGATTCGAGTCTTTTTTGAGCTAACTTAACCCATTTCCACTGTGTTCACTGACAAGAAATGGCAAGTTTCTTCTCCCTCCTTACCCCGTTCCCTTCCTCTCTGGCATATTTTTCACAGGCACAGTGGTCCCAGTCTGGGACTGTTAGAAGGATGGGTCCCATCCTTGCCACCTAGTTGCTTCCTTGGTGAGGTCAAAGTTCATACGTGAAACCTCTGATACTGTTTTAAACTAGTCAACTCAGCTTTGGATTCTGGTTGTGGGCATGGAATTGACTTATTGCTTCGAAGGCTGTTATTTAGTCCCTTAACCTTTATCTGTCTCCCTGCTTCTGTTATAAAATGTCATTGTCTTGTTGAAAACTATTTTTATTCCTATTCTCTGTTTTCTCCATCTCAAACTCTTTTCCCCTCAACTAAACCTTTCCTGTACAACTAACTCAGTAATGAAAACCTAACCTACACATCAATTGTTTTCTTCTGTCCAAAGATTCCAATTAATAAAAGCAAGATACAGTCCCTCTAAAGACAGATTGCTAAGTGACAAGTGCAGGTTACAGAATAGTTTGCACGGCATGATTTAGCTTTTATTTAAAAAACAAGAATATGCTTGTGTTTATACGCATGTATATATATTCACTACATACATACATGTTCACTATGTATATGCATATACACACAAATAAACACACACATATACAAACACACATAAATGCACACACACATATATGAGAACATCCTACAGTCACTGATTATAGAGGATAGATTAATGGGGGACTTAGATTCTGCTTACCTGTTTCTGTTCTCTTTGAATTTTGAAAGTTTTGTGTTATAATTCAGGAAAAGAATTGCTTTAAGAATGAGAATCAGAGATGCCCCACATATTCTCACTGTGCATATGTCCTGATTTGTTCTTAAACGTCAGCATGTTTGTTGTAGATCGTAAGGTCCCTGAAATCACGTTTTGATGGCTCGCTCTCTGTGAGCACATCACCAGGCTCGTGTCAACAATATGGCAGCTGCTAGGTGTGTGCTAGGTGGGTGGTGATGTACTCTTAAGGATTATTTGATTTGTTTTAAAACCTCACTAATCGGAATGGATTGTGGGGGAGTACAGCCCCAGTGAGTGAAAATCTGTGTTTTAGTATGGTTTAAAATAAATGCACTTGGAACAGAGTCCCAAGGTATGCCTGAAACCACACAAATAGAGAATATTCAGGTGGTTGCCATTGGACACTGTTATCATAAAAGGTAAAAGTATGCAATAACATCTAATTTTATAATACTTCAAATTTTGAAGTACTTAAAATAGTATTTTCTTGAAATATTTAATTTTTTTTTCTGTCTGGAAAAGGGATATGATAAGCCTAAACCTTGTCCAAGTAACTTCAAATGCTTTCTAAATGGGATTTAGGGACATACTTTGAGTTCCTTATGATAGGTATCATTTACAGGTTTTACATTGTCTTACTGCATCTTCACAGCAACATAGTAGGCTAATTCCCACCTTACAGATGTGTGTATGTTTATTCCCATCTTACAGATAAGGAAACTGAGGTTCAAATGGCTGAATTAATTGTCTGGGAATTTCCAGTCAGATCTGACTATAAAACTGGGAGAAAAGAGACTTAGACTTCAATGGCATCTGGTATCATCTTATTGTGAAATGATGTAACTGACTTTTAGTGTCAAAAACTTAGTTGTGAAAGTGACATTTGTGAAAATATTTCTTTCTCAGGAAAACAACAGAACTGATTCTAATGATTGACGTGGTTGGAATCTTGCTCAGAGGTCTTAATTCTGACATACTCATAGGAACTGGAACTGGAGAATTCTGCCATTACTGATAGACCATAATTAAGTTGATTTAGAAAATCTAGCTCCAGTAAATAATTATATTTGATAGAAATGTATGTAAACATGACTCTTTTTTTTTTAATTGGGGTATAGTTGTTTTACAATGTTAGTTAGTTTATGTATGAAACACATAGTTTATGTGTGAAACAATGTGTTAGTTTCTACTGTACAGCAAAGTGGAGTTCCCTGTGCTATACAGCAGGAACTGTAGATAACTCATTTGTTATCTATTTTATACATATTAGTGTATATATGTCAATCCCAATCTCCCAATTCATCACACCCTACCCCCTTCCTCCCTTGGTGTCCATACATTTGTTCTCTATGTCTGTGTCTCTATTTCTGCCTTGCAAACAGGTTCATCTGTACCATTTTTCTAAATTCCACATATACGCGTTAATATACGATATTTGTAGAGACGTGGATGGACCTAGAGACTGTCATACAGAGTGAAGTAAAAGTTAGAAAGAGGAAAACAAATATCATAACCATGACTCTTACTTGAGGCATGCTTCCATCTCTTTCTGATTAAAACATGCATCCCGGCTGGATCTCTTACTAGCTGGGTAACCTTGGCCAAATTTCTTAACCTCTCCGTGATTTCTTTGTTAAATAGAATGGTAATAATAGTGTCCACCTTATGGAGTTGCTGTAAGGTTTAAGTGAGATGAAATGTATGAAGTATTTAGAATAGCACTGGGACATAGAAAGTACTCAATAAATATTAGGTGTTACTAGTAACAACAACTATACATTTCCTCAAGCCTTGGTTTTCCTATCTATCCAGACAATCAGGAGCTAGAAAACAAGTGGACTATTTTACTTTTTTAATAGATCTTTCTACTTCTAACACTTTCTGATCTATTAAGGTCTTTAGTTTTTCTCTCATTCACTGTGAAGACTCAGATCTTTAGCTGCAGGCATTGAAAATGACTGTATTTGTTTCCAATGTTCTTAAATTTTCAAAGTGATTTCATATACTTTATGCTCTCATGAAACATCCTGAGATGAGATAAATGCACAATTATTTAAGAAATATTTATTAAGCATCTACTGTGTGCCAGGTGTTGTGTTAGGTGCTAGCAAGCCAAAATGCTGATGTTCTTGCCCTCTGGAACCTCACAGTCCTGTGAAAAATTATTAGTCTTATTTGAAATAAAGGCACGTAGAAATGAAGTAAATTTCCCTTTTAGCATCAGAACCTGGGGCTTCTTCATTCCCAGTTTTGTTCCATGAAGAGAGTGGGCTTGTGGCCTACAAACCATAAAGGTCTCAGGAGGGGGGGAAAGGAATGAAGGAGGGAGGGACACCACATTTACTCAGGGTAAGTTGAGAGTGTTTAACTATAACATGGAGCTGGAGTTCTAGTTGGAATTATAAATGGGAAAACAATCTAATTATCATCTAATAAACACAATTTGATTAGTAGAAAGGATCTGACCAAATAGTCTGTCTATGGAAGGGAAACCAAGAAGGAAACTACTAGTTTGACCTTTGTCATCCTTGACCTTGATTTGTACACATTAGGCTTATTCTCATTATGCTCCTCCCCCCATGGCTTTTGGTTTGAAAATTCAGTGTTCCATGTGCCTGAACATGCTCCTGGGACCATCAGATCTAGCCACCTCAACGGCCATGAATTTACAAAGGAAAGAGTTTTTCATAAGATCTCACAAGAACCTAACTGAAGTAGGAAATCTGCTCTAGGCAGCAGGTATTAATGTTCCCTGGACTTCTATGATGCCAATTTACATGTCAGTCATTTTGCTGGCTCTCTAAGTGGGAAACCCTCAATGGTGACATCATCAGAGAAGACATGGTAAATTTCCCTTGCCATGCCAGTTAGGTTTTGCTGTCTTGGTGTTGTGTGGTAACTGCCTGCCTTGGGCATTTTCCTAAGCACCTTCTCGCTACAATCTGTTATATATAATGACTTGGCAAATGTTCTTCTTTTTCCCTGACCGAGGAAGAAAAATGGTTTTCATTTCTAGTCCAATAATATAGGATTCTGCAGCAAGAAAAGTGAATCAAACTTTTTGATCCACCTAGTCAAGCCAAAAAGGACATTAGGATAATGCTTCTAACCACCCAGGCCTGCATCCTATATCAAATCACTGCTTTTTCCTTGTGAGAATGATGCTGTTGACAAGGATTCAGACAATTTAAGGGTATGCTTGATGAAAAATCTGGTTTTTCTCCTTGGCTTGCCACAGATAAATCAAATGCAAAGTTTGTGAGATGCACAATGGGTGTCCCTTTGTGAGGATACTTTCTCCTTCTGAAATGAAAGATTAAGTGCAAGAGGCAATCCAGATTATTGGATAGCTGCAAGAATCAATGAATGAAAAATATTCTTCCCCGTTGAATGGGGTAATTTATTCTCATTGATGGCACAAGAAGTCAGAGAATGGTTCTTGCTTCATCAGCTCCCTCACTAAAAGACAGTTCTGATTGGGTTCAGCCAAGAAACTGTCTATACCAGGATATAGTCAACATCCCTAACTTATAATGTTATTGGAAGTAAAAGTTGCAGAAAGACAGTAAATTGCTATAAGTTTCTTAATACTCAGATGATTTCCTTAGTGTGTGGGGACAAATGTCATCCTTACACTGCCTGGTTTGATTTGGAAAATTGCAGTGATTTGTGAGTCTACAAAATAAAAGTCATTTAGCAGAGTCACATCGTCTTGCCTTTAGGACCTCCTTCCAAATGTGTTTTGGAGGGCACTTTCTATATAGTATCCCAGAGTCCAACACATAACAGTTATAAATAAATGTTTCTTAACATTCTCTACATTAAAAAAACACATATTTGTGTTTGGCAAATAATCGGTATACCATAAACAACACCTCTTGTTAATAAGTAAATTATAGCATACGCTATTAATTATAGTAAGGTAATTTTTATCCTAAATCTTGTCTTTAAAATCTAGTGGGAGAAGCATTAAAACTATACATATAATTTCATATACTATGACACAAGCAAAGATAAATATATGCACAAAGTATTACAATCATGCAGAAGAGAAGGGGGTAGCTGAGGAAGCCCTTATAAAGGAGGTAATGGCTGAGCAGTTTTGAAAGATGAACAGGAGTCAGTCAGGGAGGTGAGGATGGGTAAGCAGGAAGGGTATTTCATGCCAAAGGAACATCATGTGAAAAAACACAAAGGTAAAAATACTCAGAGTTTGTGTGCCAAATTATAAGTAAATCAGTTTTGGGAGATTATGGTTTATCTTGTTAACCATTCCATATGCACTAGAAAACAATGTGAATTCTACTTTTGTTGTATAGTTTTCTATAAAATCAATTAGATCAAGTTGGTTAATAGTACTGTTGAAATCTTTTATACCCTTACTGATTTTCTCTCTACTTGCTATATCAATTATTAAGAATTATTGAAATCTCCAAATGTTACTGTGGATCTCTTTATTTTTTTTCTTGAAGTTTTATCAGTTTTTGCTTCATCTATTTTGAACCCCTACTACTAAATGTATAAACTCTCAAGATTGTTAAGTCTTCCTGATGAAATTACCCCTTTATCATCACAAAGTTACTTTCTTGTGTTTGGTAATATTCTTTGCTCTGAAATCTACTTTTCCTGGTATTAATATAACCACTACAGCTTTCTTTTGGTAAGTGTTAGCATGGTATATTTTTCCCATCCTTTTGCTGTTAACCTATTTATGTCTATAAAGTGCAATTATTGTAGGCAGCATATAGTTGCTTCTTGCTTGTTCATCTAACCTGACAATCTCTGTCTTTTAATTAGAGTGTTTAGACCACTTACATTTAATAAGATTATTGACATAATTCATATAAATATACTGTCTTTCTAGTTGCTTTCTACTGCTTTCATTTATTCATTGTTCTTTTTTCCTTCTTCTTCCAGTAGTTTTGTATTAAGTACTTTTTATGATTCCTTCTTTATCTCCTTTGTTGGTTTATTTTTTTTTTTTTTTTTTTTTTTTTTTTTTTAATAAGAAATCAGAATTAAATTTAATGCCCTATAGTGGAGACTAGAAAGTAAATAATTTCAAAATATAAAAATAAATTTAAGCCGCATGGAAGATGGATCCAGAAATCAAAGATCTGTCTAAGAGAAGTTTCAAACTGAGACAATGGCAGGAAGGAAACATTCAAGGAAATAGCTGAAGAGAATCTCCCCAAACTTCATGAGTCTTCATTTTGAAATGATCTATGTGGAGGCAAACAAAATTAGTTTTTTTCTTTGTTGGTTTATTAACTATAACTGTTTTGTTATTTTATTGGTTGCTTTAAAATTTATGGTACATTTTAAACTTATCACTATCTACCTTTAAGTAATATTATACCAAGTCATGTAGCATAAAAGAACTTTTGAATAATTTACCTTCATTTCTCCTTTCTCAGTCATTGTGCTATTATTACCATACATTTTATATATTTCTATATAGGTTATAAACCTTATGTCACATTATTAATTTTCACACGAAGAATTAGTTACCCTTTAAAGATACTTAAATAACAAAAAAAATCTTATTTATTCATCCATGTGGTTATCATTTCTGGAAATCTGAATTTGTGTGTGTGTAGATACATATTCCTATTTGGTACCACCTTCTTTCTGCCTGAAGGACTTACTTTAACATTTCTTATAGCGTGAGTCTCCTTCTAGCTTTTGTTTGTCTGAAAAATATCTTTTTTTCACTTTATAAATTAAACTTTATATTTTATATCAGTTTCCAATTTACAGAAAAATTGTGAAGATAGGTGGGAGGACAGAAAGAAAGAAAGAGAGAAACTAGCACTTAGAGAATACCAATTGTGTTGCACTAGCTATAGTACAGAAAATACATTTCAGACCAAGTACACGGGAATGACAGTGGGGATGGAGGAAATGTAGACTTTAAAGATGCTTAAGAAGCGTATGTGATAGGAATTGGTGAGTTGGTGGCCAAAGGGTTGTGGTGCTGATGAGTTATCAGTCTATGTCCTGTCAAAAAAAGAGGAACCACTTTAGATTTTTAAGCTCAGAGGAATTTAGTTCAAGGTGTTAGTTACAACGTTTTGGGAAAAGCTGGACTAGCAAAACAGGAAATGGATGTTACCTGGACACTGCGAACCTGTTACTGCCTCTGGGATGGAGACCATGAGCCCAAATTCACTGTTCATGTTACTGGAAGCACAAGTTTATGGTGCTAACCAGTGACCTATGCAGTTGACCTTAATACCAGTGGAGCTGCTGTTAAGATGCTACCTGAAGTTTTATCAGTTTTTGCTTCATCTTTTGTAAACCCAGATGCTGATGTTGTGCAAATTAGGAGGTGGAGATTAACATATACACCCTACTATATATATGTGTGTGTATATATATATATAAAATTGAATCACTGCTGTACACCTGAAACTAACAGGACATTATAAATCAAATATACTTCAATAAAATAAAATAAAAATAAAATATAAAATAATAAAAGTAAAAAGAAAAGAGTCACCGCCACTACTGTTTGCAGAGGTGTCACTAGAAGCAGACAAGCTTCTGGCTTCTCTCTGCCTGCCACCCTATTGAGAATGCTGCCTCCTGATACCCAGTGGGCAAGGGGATCTAGGTGATAGAGTTTGCAGGCTTTTGGATCCAGAGGGACAGAGCAAACAGAGGAATGAATATGGGTTGAGAGGCCACAATGCATACTTGGCACAGGGAGTAAGAGAGGGGTGGGGTGGGGGAAATCCATGGTTTCTATTTGTGCAGAAGAAGGGGGTACTAACGGGCTATCCCAGGAGTCTGTCAATTATAGCATGTTTCTTGTTCTATAGGAAGGCCAAAATCACCCCTTAGCTCAAAGAGAGAAAACTTGGTGCCTGGACTCACAGGAAACACAAGAAACACACAGTTCCATATGGGTCAGGCCACTATTATGTGCTTTCCTGTCATAACAGTTCCCGTAATTGTAATTTAATAATTAATTAGGTGAGACTATAGACTCTGTGAGTGTAGAGTGTGTTTGCCTTGGTTGCCCCTATATCCTCAGCATCTTGAATGGATTCCAACACGTAGTAAATACTCAACAAGTATTTGTTAACTAAATGCACGAATGCATGTTGAATGAATCCTGTTAGGAAGACTGGACACATACATAAAACAAGTAAAATGCAACCCAATAGTTGCAATAGGACAGAAGAGATTGCAAAACTTTGGATGGTCAGGTGGATCTGAAGATGTGGGAATGTGGTGGGCGAGGGGGAACTGGAGAAGCCTTGTGCAGAGTGTGTCTGTCTGTCTGGGGCTGAACTGAGCAGGAGGGAGTGGCAGGACTCTGGTTTTTCTCTGGGAACTCCTGTAAAGGAAAGACTGCATGAAGAGGGTACTGGGCCTCTCTCCCTGCAAGACAGTCTGTATTTCTGCCCCTGCCATCTAGAAGAGGGTGACTCCATGTCTTCATTGGGGAATACAAAGACTTTTCCTGTGATGAGAGAGCACAGGCTTTGGGGAGATTAGTCAATTTTGGCTTGGATTATGGATATGTAATAAGAAAGACCATTAAAAAATGGATAATGTGTTTTTATTTTTAAAGCACTAAAATGCTGAAGCCCCATGCTCAACTAGAGTAAAAAGCTGAATTAAAAGCAGAACCTTTCTAAAGAGCAATTGGACCCAGTATCCACATAAAACCCACATACTGGGCATAGGAGACACCAACAGCCCAAAGGCCAACAATAAATGCACCCCATAAAACCAGAAATAAAATGAGCTCTGTCTGAGCCATGAGGCCAGGGGAGGGGCGGCCCCGCGGCTGTATAATTGTCCAGCCCTCACCTCATTGAGGCCAATTACCTAGGGAAGGATTCGAAACTGACCTGAAGGTGACCACTTGTGCTTTAAAGTGGAAATCCAAAGTGGAAAGAGCTCGCCAGAGATGAAGGCTGGAGGGGTGACAAGACCCGGGGGCGTGGGGCACCGAGAGTATTCTGCCTCCTTTGCCCTCACCTTCCCAGGAGAGGCCTCCTGGCTTTTCTGACTCACCCGGTGACGAGGTCAGCAACCCCCGTCCCCATCGGCAGGACCTGCTGGAGTCAAGAGCTGGATTTAAGGAAAACGTCAGGGAGCTCTGTAAGCCCTGGATGGAGACGGCACACGGAAGGCTGCACACGAGGCCGGGTGAAGGGGAAGGAGTGGAAACCCTCACTCCTCAGTGTGTGGTCCCAGAAGGGCAGCCTCAGCACTCCTGGGAGTAGGTTAGACATATTTGGGCGCCTGCCCAGAACGGCCAAAGCAGAATCTACGTTTGAACGAGACCCCAAGGTGGCCCAATACTAAAATTGCTCTCAGAATCTGTATAATGGACACACTTACCCCAGCCTACCCAACTGTGAAGAGGGAATGTAGAGGAGGAAGAATGAGATGTGCCGATCAGAAAGTGCCTTCAAAAGGCAGATGTGTTAGACAGATGTTAGGAAAAATAACAGAGATATTCCTACTGCACAGATAAAAAGAGTTTATCTTTTTTACCAAAGGAGACCCTGGACACCCGCCCCCCACCCCCACCAAGCCTCCAGGAAGTAAACACTCAGGGCAGATAGATGTCCTCGTATGGAGTGACAGCCTGGGTGGAGTTTACAAGTGTAGCTCTGAGTCAGACTCCTCTGGGATTTACCAGCTTGCCACTGGCAGGTCGGTAGTCTAGCAAATTGCATCTCCTTTATGTGCCCTACTTTCCTCACCTGCAAAATGGGGATGTTTGGATATTATATGAGTTAAGACATAAAATGTAGAGAACAGTGCTCACTCCAAACCAAGTGCTCTATAAACGATAACCACTATATTATCTTATGTAGTGTCCTGGGGATTCATTGAGATAATGCACATAAAGGCACAATAACATTACTTACCTCGTTGAGTTGCCAAGTAAGTAAGACAGGGACCTGAAATTTGGGCCCAGGGAAGAGTGAAGGATTTAAGAGCTGTTTATGGAAGTCATTATTATTGCTGCTGCCGTTATTGTCATTGTTTGAGGACCATGTCCACAAAACCCCTGCATTCAGAACATCCTTGAGCATCCACCATGCCCAGCCGAAGCTCTGCAGATGAAATTCTCAGCAGAGCTAATTTATAAAAGCAAACCCACATCCTACACGCGCGCACACACACACACACACCATGCAAACTCAAACACACCATCTTCAGCTCCCTGGCAGCTAAGTGCCAGGTGGGAAATGACCTTCATGGGAAGGGATGGGATGATAAGGTCAAAGATAGAGCATCTGCCCACACAGTCAAGGAAAGATAACTTGGAACAGCAATTCTACAGCAGGTCCTACTGCCCAGGACGGCCAGCCATTAAGGGGGCAAAGCTAGTGATAAGGAGAAGGAACATCTATTTCTTCCTGGGAAGGGTTCTCTGTACACCCAAGCCTGCTTGCTCTCTGAGGGGACACCTGGTTGGAAACTCTGCTGGAAAACTATCCTACAAGAAAGGGCTATATTCAGAGGGGTCTTCTGAATCCCTTGGTTTCCCAGGAGTCTCTTTCTTTCCAAAGTTCTTCCCACAAATGGAAGCTCTCATGTGATCCTGGCAACCTCCCTCAGAGCAAAGGAGGTTGAGGGTGACCTTATATAAAAGGAAGCACAGGCTCAGAGGGATGAAGCCACCTGGTGAAGGTCACATGGCAGCACGTTGGAGCCCTGGGCACGTGTTTTGATCCCTCATCTAGGACTACACTACCAAGGATAATGTTTATACGGCCATCTGTCCAGTGCCTCTCCCCACTCTGTAAGCTCTGGTAGACAGGGATTCTGTTTCCTTCCATTGCTATTTTCCCCAGCATCTAGTGCAAGGCTTGATGTAAATATGGTTCTTAACAAACATTGACTGAACAAATCCTTAAACTGGACCCCATCACCCATCGGGCTAGAGAATCTTGACGCTGCCCTTAGAAGAAAGCACAAGAGTGAAGAGGCACTCAGCAGACTGCTACAGCCGTCCGTGTCTGGCAAAGGGCACTTTGAGCAGACACCTGCTAATGTGTTCCATTGTTCACATCAGCAGGATAATAATATTTACAATAATAATAATATTAACTGCTCTTGACTGAGTACAAAGCCCTGTGCTATGAAATAGGCATATTTTATCTCATTTAAACCTCACAGCAACCATGTACTACAGATACGATCCCTATTTTACAGGTGAGAAAGCTGGGCTTCTGAGAGGTGAATAATTAGAGGTCATGGAGTAAATGGCAGGGCTGCTATTCCAGAATAGGTCTACCTTTTTCTAAGCTTGTTTCCTCTCCATTGCATGAGATTGTCTGGTTAAAGGGGCCACTACTGCTGGGTTTCCAGTAAATTTCCATCACATCTCCATTAACCATAGGCCAAGTCTATGTAAAAGAGCAAATTGCAGTTGGAAGAGTTTCCTTTCAGAGGGTGGCCTCTCTCAGACTCTATGTCCTGATGGATATAATTGTCGGGGCACAGGGGACAACCCACCCACCCACCATCCACCCAGCTATCTTTCCATTACACAAATATTTGTTGACACTTCCCAAGTGACTGGTTGCATGTGGGTGTGCATGTGTGTTTGGGAATGGGAAGTGGACCAGGGTGGGCAAGAAAGGCAATAAAGGCAAGATGTTTCCTGCTCCCAAGGATCCTGCAGTCTAAGGGAGAAAGAGATAAACATAACTGTGATAATACTAGGCATAGGATTGTAAGAGGCAAATAGGTTCTTTCCAGGGGAAGGGAATTTTAATGAACTATGTTAATGCTAGCAGGAAAATTTCTGAAGGAGGAGTTCACATTTGAATTGGATGTTAGGATACCATTTAGATTTTGGTAGATGGAAAAATGTAGAATAAAAAAGAGCACCCTAGTCAGAAAGGGCAGCACAGGCAAAGGTGTAGAGGTAGAAAGTGAACGTCATGGGTGCAGACCTCTTATGGATTATGGTTCCCTCATTGGTCTGCCTCAGTCTGTGAGATTGTCCAGCTTTGGTTACTCTTTTGGGTTAAAAATGGAGAGGTCCATTTACAGCGCTAGTAGAGTACTAGGAAAGGATGCCATATTCAGAACTATGAGCTTCTGACTGCTTGGGAAGGGAGTTGAAGAGAACTGTACACCGGGATTATGCACTTTTAGAGTGGATGTTAGAGAATAGAACAGCAGTGAACCCAGAGCAGACATAGCTAATCATTAACAGCTTCGCCTCAGAATCCTTTCAACCCAGCACTTCCCCACCCACTAGCAACTGACAAGAGCGTGTATATGAAATACATCCCATTTGCCCTCCGTGTGACAGTGCATAAGGTACCCAGAGAGAAGTCTCCAGGAGTCAGACGACTTGGCTTTGAGTCCTAGTTTTACAGTTCCTGGCTTTGTCATCTTGGATTATTGGGCTGATCCTCTGAGCTATGTGCTTAGCCATTTGCAGATGGGAAGAAGAGTTTTTGGATGCTGTAACAGAGACAGTGCTACAAGTTCGCTTAATCCTATTTTCGTCTCTTCCTGGATACAGCAAAATAGCATCCTTAGCCTCTTCTGCAGTTAGGGGGGGCCAGGTGTCTGATCTGGCCAGTGGAATGCAGACAGAAGTGACATGTGTAACTTGAGGCTTGATCCTAACCTCCACATCTTCTGTCCTTCATCTGCAGAGGGCTCTGTGGAGGATTCCAAGGCCCTCGGATTCGAGGGAATAACTCGATGGAAGCAGCCTGAGTACCCGAGTCACCACATGGAAGGCTGCCCACTCCATCCTCAATTGGAGTTTATGAGAATGAGAAATCAGCTTCCATTCAATTAAGCCACTGGGACTTCAGAGTTTGTATGGCAGTTATCATTCCCTATCCCAACTAATAAAAGTGCAAACACATGACTCCACTTGAATGCCTTAACAGCTCTCTCTGGAAGGTATAATTCTCCCTATTTTGCTGTTTCATTGGTGACAAAACCGTAGCTCAAAGAGATCAGACAACAGTCCTAGAGTCCCACTTTGGAAGGTGATGGAGTTTGAAAGGCTCCTCCACCTCCAAAGCCCTTAATCTTTACACAGCACCTGGAATCTTTCAATTAAGCCCGATCTATAGTATAAGAATTTGAGGAAATTTGATGAGCTCATGGAAGGGAATAGAGTTATAAACATTTAAAAAGGCAACGTGCAGAGGCTGGTTATGACAATAATGGTGAAAAGACAGAGCAGCCCAGCTTTACTCACTGGAGAAGAAGCCTGAGTTCAGATTATCTCCAAAGCTCCGGTACACAGAGGGGGAGGTGAGGAAGCATCAGAACCAGAAACCCTGCACCCCTGAGGAGACAATGGGATTGGGAGGGGAGTGGGCTGGGAGAGGGTGAGTGGAATAATTATAATGGCACAGCAGTAAATGAGCATACTTTTAAATATCAGCCTGATTTACAGGTTCCGCCCACTTAATTGCTTCTTTCATAAACTCTGCACATTCCATACATCATGGGAAAACATTAAAGAAAGAATCCTCATGTAAAATATTAAAGGCGAATGGCCTCTTCAAGGGACAGCCACCCACCACTTCCGAGTGTGGGCAGGTGTAGGGTCTGGATGGGGCAGAGACCTTATGTGGGAGAGACACCTCTCCCCCACCCCTCTGAAGCTGGCCGTGCCTGTGCCTTAGTCTGAAGGAATAGGGAGGGGACCCCTGGCTCTCAGCTGCAGCCCCGGTTTCTGGCCTTATTCCCATTTGCCAAGATTAATAAAGCCTCCAAACCAGGCAAAGCTTTGTACAGGAACTTTGCTTCAAGCCCAGCCCTGCAATTATGAGAAGGGACCTCACCATAAATCCCCCAAGGTGATCATAGCTTGGCATAGAGGAAACCTTGTTGGGATGTTCAAAGACTTTAAAGATGCTGCTTAAAGAGGATTTTGGTTTACTTTAAGGAGTTGTAAAACTGTCCCTCACATCTTAGGTTTGAGTATCTGGGTATTGTCGACCATAAAGAGAAAAAGAAAAGTGGATCTTCTACTTAAAACTGAAGGATGTTATTAAACTTCTTTCTGTAATCAATCGATAATGAGTTTTTACTGACCACCTACTACGTGCACCGCTCTCTTAGGCAGTATGGAGAATGAGACATGATTTCTACTTTTAAGGTGTTTTAAACTTGGAAGGAAAGGTAAAAAATACAGGTAGCATTCAGCAGTCATACAACTATTGCAGGCCGTCTATGGGTCACTCAGTGCAAGGCACAGGGTAGAGACACAGATGGATAGAGGGACAATGTCTTAGTTCAGGCTGCTATAATAAATTATCATAGACTGGATGGTTTATGCACAACAGATATTTATTTTTCACAGTTCTAGAGGCTGGAAGTCAGCATGGTTGGATTCTGGTGAGAGCCCTCTTCTGGGATGCAGACTGCTGACTTCTCACTGTGTCCTCACGTGGCAGAAAAGGGACTAGACAACTCTCTGGGGTCTCTTTATAAGGATGCTAATCCTGTTCATGAAGGCCCCACTCTCATGACCTAATCACCTTTAAAGGCCCGACCTCCTAACACCATCACATTGGGGGTTGGAATTTCAGCATATGAATTTTGGGCGGGGGGACACAAACATTCAGTCCATTGCAGATAGCTATGGGTAGATATAACTACTGCTGTGCTGGTAAATGTTTAACAACCTGCTCACAGGGAAGGAAGAGGATCCCTGGTTTGTAGTATTTGCTGTGGTATAAATACTCCCCACATGGACACGGCCAATTTCAAGCTACCAAAGTGACGTCTCCGAAAGAAGAGTTGAGAAGAGATTGCACAGTAGGCTCTCTTTTGAGCCAGTGTGAGCTGGCTCTACCCCACGAGTGAACATAATGGAAAGCTAGATTTATGGCATGTGCAGTAATGTCTTGCAGCTCAGAGGAGGAGGAGGTCAGAGTAACCTCTCATTCAGGAAAGGGTTCTTTGGGAAACAGGAATGGGATCTAGGCATCCAGAATGACCAAGGTTTGGAGAGAAGGAAGAAAGGCATTCTCAGCCAAAGATGTCAACAAGAGCAAAGGAACAAAGACAAGAATGGGTAAAGGGTTATGTGTTACTGGAAGCAGATTGAATTGGGGAGCCAGAGCACCATGAGGCCAGAGAGCAGAGGGTTTTGAAATAGTGGCCTAAATTCTCTGTGCCATCTTGGTCTAGAGAAGGAGACTGGGCACCTAGGAGGCCCACGGGCGTCTCCGTTCTGGTTCAGGAAACCAAAGCACGCACTGGTACCAAGGATGTGCTCCCCATGGCACAACCAGCTCCAGGGTAATGCAACAGCACATCTAATAATAATTATAATAATAGTAAACACTTATGGACATCTGTTTCGTGTCAGAAATGTACAAACTGCTTCCCAGCTATTAGCTTATTTAATCCTCACAACCTAATGGGGTGCTATTATTAAACCCATTATACAGGTCAGGAATCCAAGGCACCAAAAGCTTAGGTAATTGTCTGGACTCCCTTGCCTGGGATCACATAGCTCGTAATGACAAAAAAGAAGATTTGACCCCAGGCAGTTCGGCTCTGAGCCTTTACTCTTAACCACTCTGCTTTTTCTTTTTCTTTCTTTTATTTTCCTTTCTTTTTTATTTTCTTTCTTTCTAAACTTCTAAAATTTTAAACATATCTTAAACAGTGAACCCTCATACCTATTACTTAGCTTTAGCAATCATTACTTTATGGTCAATCTCATTTTACCCTACTCTTTCCCATTCCCCAATTATTTTGAAACAAATCCCAGGCATATGTAATTTGATTCATAAATATTTCAGTATGTATCTCTAAAATATAAGGACTCATAAAACACAAACACAATTCCGCTCTTGCATTCAGAATTAACAATGATTTTTTAAAATAAATTTATTTATTGATTGATTTTTGGCTGTGTTGGGTCTTCATTGTTGCACGCAGGCTTTCTCTAGTTGCAGTGAGCGGGGGCTACTCTTCGTTGTGGTGCGTGGGCTTCTCAGTGTGGTGGCTTCTCTCGTTGCGGAGCACAGGCTCTAGGCACGCGGGCTTCAGTAGTTGTGGCACTTGGGCTCAGTAGTTGTGGTTTGCGGGCTCTAGAGTGCAGGCTCAGTAGTTGTGGTGCACGGGCTCCGTGGCATGCGGGATCTTCCTGGACCAGGGCTCGAACCCATGGACCCTGCATTGGCAGGTGGATTCTTAAGCACTGTGCCTCCAGGAAAGTCCCCAACAATGATTTTTAATTACATTCAATATCCAATCAGTAGTCACATTTCTCCAATTATCTCATAAATACTGCATAAAAGTAAATAAGATTCTATTTAAATTTGGATCCAAGCAACATTCATACATTGTATTTGATTGCTCTTTCCATCTCTTTTAAACTCCTTTTTTTAATGATACAATTTATTTGTAGAAGAAGCCATTTGTCCTGTGTGATTCCCACAATTTGGATTTTCCTATTTATGTTCTCATGCTGTTTTTGAACATTTTCTCTGCTCCCTGCATTTCTAGTAAATTGGTAGTTATTTCTAGAGGCTTGATCAGATTAAATTTTTTCATTAAAGATTTGTACACAGTAAAACCTAAATTTAGCATAAAAATTAACTTTGAGCTTCCTGGTTGCCAAGGCAAAGAAATCAAAAGAAGCTACATAGTGCATGTTACACAATTAACAGGAAGCATAGCAGATCAATAGGAAACAAGGTTTTTCAGAGCTTTAATCTCTAAAAGTAATTTATAATGCAGAAATTTAAAGGGGCATTGAAAAATAAATGAACTATATTTTAAGAGCATTTTACTAAAATTTCAGGGACTCTCTCATTATTTTTTTTAACTTCATCCATTTCCCACACTGCCTACCCCTGCCTCTGGAAACCACCATTTTGTTCTCTGTATCTATGAAGATTCAATTAAAAAACAAAACAAAACATTGTCAAGGTTACTTCTTAGGAAATGTATTCTTCCAATAGGAGGCACCTAAAATCTGGTGTCTTTCTTTCTGTGATCTTAGCAGCCAGTGATAATTATTACCTAGACCCATTACCTCATTAGGGACCACAAAATGGTGATCTTCTAATTCTATCATTCCTCTTTCATTTATTCCAGAAGCTGTAATACTTCTATAAAGAGAAATTTCCCTTTACTATTAATTATTAACTATTTGATTACCTTAATGAACAGTTTATAGATGAAATGCAGGACAAATGCTTAATTATTTTCTTTACTATTTTTTGAAATAATGTGTTTCCTGTCAACATCCAAAGATGAACACTGAGAGCTTTGTTGTTATTGCTGTTTATGTGTTTGTTGAGTTGTTTTTATATCATTATGATCTCATGGATTTGTAAGTATGTGTAATATATTTCAATCTGTTATACTTGTTATGCATTTAATGTTCCAATTATCCCATTTTTTGGCCAGTGGGAATCTTCTGAGTTCTCTGCCTTCTGAGTCGTTTTGACATAATCTCAGTAGTCGTTTATATCTTTTTTGCTTTCTGGAATGACAAAATATTCCAGGCTTGCCTTGTACATTTCCTCCTAAGACCTGGAATCAGCCATTTCTTCAGTGGACATGGTATTTACAGACTATACTCTCGGAGCTAGTGATGTCCTACACTGCTTTTGTCAGAAGACAAACAATGGTGTGAAAACACCAAGTTGCAGACGAGTCCAAAAAAATTTCTATTGGGCTTAGTTTCTGCTAGTTGAAGCAAACAAGGAATGCCCAATAGATAAATTTTCAGGTTGACCAAGTTTTCATAATTTGTCCTTCCCTTATTTTATCCCTAGGCCTTCATGAAAAACAAGACAAAACAAACACACACTAACAAAAATAAAATAAAATTTCCCTGGGAAGCACTATTAATATCAAAAGTCAAATGTGTGAAACTTTATTTTGCTATCTCTGCCCCTTAAAAAGGAAACAGAAACTAACCAACCCCTTGATTGCATTAGTAGTGACCCTAGAGCTGTCTCTGTTAATTTGGGATGTACTGAAAGGACTGAGAAAAATATTTTCAATTTTCTCTAAATATTCTTTTAAAAATTCTCTAATATTCTCTAAAAAGACTCATTCTCTAGAGTTTTAGAGTGTTGATCTTTCAGTGTATACTGCTGTTACTAAAATGTCTTCCAAAGATACCTCTTAGCTCAATTTCTAAAATGCAGTATGCCCACAGACTTTCAAAAGCTCTGAGAGAATTGGTTGCATCATGTTGGTGTTTCTTAAACACATAGTCTAGGCAAATCTTCCTTACACAAATATCTTCCACTTCAGGAAGGTAGAGATGGTGCTGAGCTGTCCACCAAAGTCTTTGTTTTCTGTTCTTCCTGGGCAGACAGCAAACCTACATTTCTCAATCTCCCTTTTTTAAAGTTAGGCAAGGTCAAATAATACAATTCTCATCAATGGAACATGGCAGGATGTGATATGAGTCACTTCCAGGCTTGGCCCACAAAACCTTCCTCTATGGGCTCCTCTACGCTCTCATCTGCTTCTGGCTGGATGCAAGAGCACCACTATCACAAAATCGTACATAATGGGTTGAAAATGAAAGAGGCTCCATCAGCCTGAATCCCTGCATGTCTGCATGGAAGAAAGCTGCCCTCTTTCACCCAGAATGCCTACCTTGGTCTACACAGGGAACACTATACTTCTACTAAGTTCGAGACCATATATATATATATAAAACTGGGTCTATTTGTTACAGCAGCTAGCATTATCTAACTACACCAAGAGCCCATATATCAAAAGGGAGCAACTCTCTAAAGGCCAGATGCTCTGGGCTCATGTGATTCCTGTTCATACTGTCCAATGGGTCTTTAAAAACCTCTTAAAATTAAAGTTTCAAGCACATTAGATAGGTTTATATTTTCTACTCTTAAGATCAAATTGCTTGAGAAAATGAAATTAAGCTTAAGGAAGTAGGCCCTCCCCTACAAATATGCATAGCCACTATACAATTGTAGTTCAAAAAATAATACCTTAATTAAAAACTAAAAACAAAAACGAACAAACAAAAACCAAAGCGAACTCTTTAGTCAGATTGCCTGGGTGCCTGGGTTCATATGCCAAGCTCCAAATTTTACTACCTTCAGACTCAGGAAAAAAATCTTTCTGTCTTGGTTTTCTCATGTGTAAAATGGTACTAAAGTTTTGCATTAATTCATAGAAAGTACTTAGATCAGTGCCTGGCACATCATACATGCTCAATAAAAGTTAGCTACTATTTTTGAAAATCCATCAACTAGTTAATTTATCTAATAAGTATTGTATTGCATGCCTCCTGTGGTCAATCCCTTTTGTTGGTACTGGGGTTTCAGAGGAATGACTGTAGGATGGGGGGGGAGATCCAGCTGCCATCATTAGAGCAAGAGGTGGAAGGGAGTCTTCAAGTAATATATTTTCATACACCTATCAGATGTAAATTCTGTTAGCCTCTGACAAGAGTCTCATTCACTTACTCATTCTTTCATTCATCAAATCATAGAATACATGTAATGCATGGAACTACACCTCATGGCTGGGGCTGAGGGAGGAAAAGATGAATAAATTATTTTTAACTTATTTTCCAGGCATGCCTGGAAAAGGGAGTCCTAAGCACCTTCAAAAGAAGCATGAAACAATTGAAATTCAGATATCTATTGCTTTTTCCTATCAATCCAACAACAAACAAACCTTCTGCTACCTTGTCTCTAGAACTGGTTACTTCAGGGTGCCAAATTCAGTGCCTACCAAGGGCCGGGCAGGTACTTCAATGATTAAAATCAACTGTCCTAAACAATGAGCCTGCATTTAAATACCCTCCAAAGTGCAGGATGAAGCTGGCTGCCATGTGCGAAGGTGGGCCCAGCTTGCTAGTTCTTCTAATTTTTCAAGAGGAAATCTTCACACAGTTGTTCCCATGGTCAGGGGGAAAAAAATCTAACAACTATTCTATAAACCCAGCTTTTTTATGTGAAAACATAATTTTTAAGTATTTACAAATTCTTTTTAAAATATTTTTTAACTGTGCACATCCACCAAAACCCAACTGTGGGCCAAACCTGGCACATGGGCCCTCAGCTTCAAAACTCTGGTGTGTTTACTGGAGAGGAGTTAAGGGGGATTCTGGCAGATGGAGAGTGAGAATCACTAGTGGCAAGTCTTTCATTGAAAAGAAAACAAAACAACAATGGGGAGGGGTCCTGGGCTCTGGGAAGGAAGCCATCCTACTCCCCCTTCATGCAGGAAGCAGCCAGTATGCCCGGGGAGCCTAGATACACAAGAGCACCCTTAATCATCGGCATGCCTGTCAATCGGCGATTTTCTTAGAGGCAAGAACCCTTCCAAGCCATTTTACCGATACGAATATTGTCCAAGTGATGACTGGGGAGAATACACAAACAGACTGCAATAAAATCAAAAAGAACTTTTGAAGGAAACAGTATATTGGAAGGATTCATTACAGAAGTTCAAATAAAGGCCCATATGTTTCCCTCCTTTTTATGGTGGATTATACCGAGTGCCTGTAATAAAATGAGAGCAGTGACGGGGGTGGAGAGGGACTTGCTTGTTGAGGCAAAGGATAAGATCCAAACAGCAGATAAATAACCAAGATATCTTTATGATTATATAGGCACATGCCTCCTGAACCAGCAGAAGTTTCCTTGCTGATATACATTTGCAATGATGTTTTAATTAACATTGGCTGGCTGTGATAAGAAATGAATAGTTCGCCTGTCTTTATTTTCTGTCCATTTCCCCACCCCCTTCACCCCTTTTGTCTTTAAGGACACTTATGAATTTGGTCCCTCTGGATATGTCTCTCTCGAACTTTATTGTTTAGGATCAAAAGTCCCTTGTGATTTCCAGGTTGACTGAAGGTTACATGGCAATGATATAAGAACTTACCCAGAAGTTGTGTTTCCTTATAATTTAGGAGAATTACATTTATTTTCAGAGTCTGTCCTAGGCTGTATACAATGTAAAATTTTATTTTATCTTTAAGATAACAAATTTTCCTATAAATCCCAGAACACATTGGCTGTTCTAGACAAGTTTTGGGGGGTCTGAAGGGATGAAGAGAAAAGGAGGAAATTTTTCATACACACACACTCATGCATATACAATGATGCTCGGGTTTAAATTACATCGCAGCGTATACACTAATGCCCTTTTAATTCATGCTTTGTCCTACAAGCCTTGGTCAATTGGAGATGATGCCAAAGGCTTAGAATGTACAGTTCACGCTTTCTGAAGGATAAGGAAAGGCTAAAGTTGGTTGCATCTTGAAAAATTGGAGGATTAATGAATTTACTTTTGTAAAGGAAGAAAGCATCCTTCCTTCTTAATTTTATCTTCCAAGAAGCCCTGGATGAATTCAATATGAAATGCTGTTGAGCATGAAAGTTTTAAGAACTTACACGTAATAGGGTGTACACATTTATAGAGAGAAAGAAAGAAAGGAAGGGAGGGAGGGAGGGAGGAAGGAAGGAAGGGAGAAAGAAACAATCCACTGTTAGCTAAGGAGATATGTGATGTTGCCATGGTCTTTTGTGAACCACCTTTAAGGTTTTCGTCTTTCTTCCCTTCTCTTTCTGGTTAACCTTAAGTTTAAGCCCTAATAAAATACAAATTTATGGGGATCAGGCTTGTCACCAGCTTTTCATTACTGTCAGTTTCTCTTCAGTTTCATCTAACTCAGTTTGGGGCATTTAAAAATGTTTTATCACATTCGCTAGAGACGTTTTGTGTAGTCACCACCAAGCCCAATAATGACCGTTCTGAAATAAAGCAAAACCTAAGACTGAGATCAGGGACTAGGATACAGGTAGCACTTTAGAGTAAGAGTCTTTGCTGGGCCTCAGACCCTCATGTTTTAATCAGGAAAAGCGGGTGGCAGGTCACAAAGATTAGGTTTAACCTTCCTGATATACATCAGATCTCTTGCCCTTTCAACCTCACAGCAGTGTGAGGAGGCATTCTTTCTGAAACCCATAAATTAGAGGCCAAGGTTTCTTTGCAAAGTGTAATGACAAGATGACAGAATCCCCATGAAGTCTAACTCTTTTCCCTCGACATGAGATTTTTATTTATTTTCTTTGGAACGTTAAGCCATGATCGGTGGGTCAATGGGAGTCCTGCACGCATTTTTTTTTTTTTTTTTTTGATGAAAATGTGCTCTGGTCATGAGTGCACTCAGCTAAGATTTAAGACCCCCCAAATCCCAAATGACTCTTCCTCGTTTACATGCTTGTTTCAAAACCCACTAAGTAACTTATTTAGGTTCTGAAAGTTATATACAATATAAATCCATCCAGGCTGATGTAAAAAAACCCAGGAGCTGTAAAGCTGGTTTCTATATTGTTTGGACATAATACTGTTCTCAAGTGAAATCATAAGGGAATAGGGCACTTAAAATAGGGTGTCACATTTCAAGGTAATAAATAGCAGATTGATTCTACCTCCCAATTGATCCTGCAGTTTACTTATACACAAGATGGAAAATAAAGAACCAAAGCCACTGTGATTTACTTTGTAGAAATGAGACACTCAGTATTAGCTTAAGTGAATGCAAAGGCTGGCTCTGACAATTTATTACAGGCTCAGTCCAAATGTAGTTTGGATCAAGTTGCACTATTGGCACACACATTTTGCCATGCTTTTAGCATCTCTAGAGTTAAACCCATTTTAGGTCTCTTTATTTCCTAACATACATTTCATCGTGGTCTTCAAACTAGCCTTGTCATCCAACAACAGATAAAAAGGAAATTCACTCCCTTTCTTTGCTGAACATAGACTATGTTAAATAATGGGACACCATCTTGCCCCTCTCTATGCAGGGGTGGTCTCTAGTATTTAGAAATTGGGATGTGGTCTAGCTGTTTATTTTTGCAATCCCCTTCAATCATTTTCTCCTTTTCAAGCACAATGTCTTACAATGTAGTTGTCTTGTATTATGAATTGAAAACATGTTTATTTCAAGGATGTTTGGGGAATTGTCCAACATCTTTCGGGGCACCCGTAATCACTTTTGGAATTATAAGACTTAACCCTGGCTCCTGCCCAGCTGGTGCATCATTGAAGGTATCGATAGTTTTAGTTCATCCTGGACAAAAACTCCTGAATCATAATTATAAGGAAACTCAATTTTTTGAACTCTCACAATATGTCATAAACTATGACAAGTGCTTGTAAATTCTTGTCAAATACAGTGTTGTCAATTCTCACAACAGTCATATGACGTAGTTTCTAATATTATCCCTATTTTCAGAACAGGAAACAGAGGCTTAGAGAGGTCAAGCAACAGAGTCAGGAATTCAAACCCAAGCCTGTCGGATTTCAGAGTCCATGACCTTGATCAGCATGGTATAATACCTTCAAGCAGGGCACAGTGATATTGTCCCTGTTCCTAAATTACTAAAGACTACAAATTCCTTGTGGAGCCACTGTTCTTAATTCTCTACTAATATGTTTCATTGAATCAAATTACTCACTTCAAACATGAAGCTGGTGTGAGGGCTCAAGATATTGGTTTAAAATTCCAGTTCTCCTGTATTACCTCCCCTTTTGTTTATTTAGTGCCATAATAGGATATTTCAATTTTTTTTCTAATCAATACAATTTTTTACAACTTTGGGAGCTTTTCTGCCTGCTAATGGACAGCAAAATCTGTTTCAGAACCTAAAAGCTTCCCTATTTACAGCACAGATATGTCTTCCCCTGGCATTAGAGAGTTAAGTTATAAAATGCAAGCATAGTGTACTTGAAACCCTAAAGTAAAAACTAGACATATTATCCAGGAAGTCTGAGAGTTGAGTTTTTCTCCTAATTTATTTGGCAAATGAGAATACATGAGCATGCATCAATGAAATATAAGGAAATAATTTAATCTCACACACTAAAAAGTATTTTACACTGTAGTGTAACAGATACTTTCAGAAGAGATAGAAGAATCAGAGTCTGAAAGGCTGCCTGCTTCCAGAAGTATGGTGGAATAAACTATTCGCTGTACACATGCACACATGAACACACACACACACACACACACCTATAAACACACACAAAAGGATGCTCACATTGAAATTTTAAAAAACTGTGCTGAAAAAAAACAGGGGGAAACTCCTCATATTTTTAAATGAATTACTGACATTCCTTCTTTTAAAAAGTAAAGATTCCCAGAGAGAAGAAAACAAAAGGGAAAGAGGGATCTAAAGAGGAAAGGTAGTACTCAATCTGGCTTTTTCCTTTTAAATGGCTACAGAAGACACAAGGCATGAAAGACAAGGGGACATCAAAACACCCTATCCTTACTGGAAGGGTAAAATAGAAGTGTTCTTTGTATACATGTGCTACATCTGGAAACATCAAGGAAACTGAACTGGATTGCTCCACTTTGAGAATGGATAAAGAGGATTTTTAATCATGAAACTTGTCTCATTGTTGTCCAAAAGTCCCTCAGGCTGAGAACTTGTTTTAAATTGATCCCAAGTTTATGGAGCCCCCAGACAACTGGCCGAGGCAAATAAAATATTCTCTGGAAGGATGGAATTCCAAGAAATATAGGCTCACAGTTGAACATCACAGCAACAAGTGGAATTTGAGCTAATTAAAATAAAGCCCATAGAATAACAACAACAAAGTTTTGGTAATAAAATCATAAAATGCAAAATATAAACAAAGCATGTTTAGTATAATTAGAAAAATATAAGAGGGAATTAAAATCTGAGTTACGAGCAAGAGAGAATACAAAAGAGTAGATTTGGAAAAGTACCAAACTGAATTTCTAAAACTGAAAAACATATATAGTATTTGAAGTTAAAAGCTTAATGGGTGTTTTTAATTGTAAATTCTAATTAGCCAAAGGTATGAACTAGATGCTTAACCTGAAGGAATTATCCAGAATGCATCATGGGGAGACAGGGAAATAAGAGAAAAAGGAAGCACTTAAGAGGAGAGAAAGAGAAGGTCCAACATACGTTTAATCAAGTTTCCAGAAAGACAAGATGAGAAACTGAGGGAGAGGTAAAACTTGAAGGTAATATTTTTCCAAAATTTATGAAAGACACAAATCTTCAATTCAAAAGCATGAGTCCATTCAAAAACTAAACATTCAACTTGGTGTGACAATAACAAATCCAAAAATAGAAGGATGAAAATAATAAAAATAACAGCAGGTATTAATGAGATGGAAAATAAATTTACATGATAGTGTCTCAGTTTCTTTAATGATTATAAGATTATTCTAATTTTCTATTTCTTCTGAGTCAAATTGTTAGTTTATACTCTTTCTAAGATTTGTCCATATTATCTATTTTCAAATGTCTTAGACTAAATCATTACTAATTTATTATCTTTCTAATCTTGACAGCTCTGTGGTTATTCTCATTTTCATTTCTGATGTATTTATGGGCTCCTTTCCTGCCTTTATTCATAATAAGACTCATCAAAAGTTTGTCAATTTTATTAGTCCTTTAAGAAAACCAGTATTTGGTTTTATTGAAACGCTATAGTGTAAATTTATTTTCCATCTCATTAATACCTGCTGTTATTTTTATTATCTTCATCCTTCTATTTTTGAATTTGTTATTGTCAAACCAAGTTGAATGTTTAGCTTATTGAATACCAGCTTGTGATTTTCTAATATAGTCATTTAATCAAAATCTATAATTTTTCATCTAAGAAAGCTTTATCTAATCTCACAAGTTTTTTTAAATAGTATTTTTTATTATTTAGGTCTAAATATATTCTCATTTCTATTAAGATTTCATCCTCGATTCATGATTATTCAGAGTACGGTTTCTCATGTCTAATCATATGAGATTTGTCTAGTTTCTTTTTATATAAAAGCTGCATTGAGATATAATTCATATATAGTACAATTTACCTGTTAAAGTATAAAATGATTTTTAGTATATCCACAGAGTTGTGCAAACACCACCACAGCAATTTTATAACATTTCCATTCCTCCAAAATAAACCTCATACCCATTAGTATCACTCCCCATCTCCCCGCAACCCTCTACCCCAGCACGAGGTAACCAATAATCTACTTTCTGTCCCTATAGATTTGCCTATTCTGGACATTTCATACAATATGAGGTCTTTTTATCTACCAAAAAATTACAAAAATTAAAAAGAGTTTAACAAGGTTGCCTGTTACAAAATATAGAGGTGAACAGCCTTTCTAAACACCATTAACAGCTAGAAAGTATAAAAAAATAGGATTTACAGTAGCAACATAAGACATAAAACATGTAAGAATAAACCAAACAGAAGATCTGCCAGATCCTTAAGGAGGAAATTAGGAAATCATACTGAAAGACATTCTTTAACTACAAGACAGGATAGAAAACATTAATATAATAAAAAATATAATTTGTCCCCAGATTTCTCTATAGATCAATGGAATTCCATTCAAAATTCCAATGGAAGTTGAGTTTGACATTCAGTTAAAAATGAACACTCAGGACTGTAAATCTTACCCTTTGGAACGGTAAGATTTTTTAAACAAAATTTTAAAATAAAGCATAAATCACAAAGGAAAAGATTAATAAATTATGCTTATCAAAGGACTCTAATAAGGAGAACAAAGAGAGTTCTTAAAATGGAAGATACTTGAAACACATATAACCAGAAAAAGGGTGGTACCCAAAATGTTTAAGAAACTCCTACAAACCAGTGAGAAAAAAGACAAGCAACCCAATAGGAAAATAGGCAGAATTCTTGACCAAACTTTTCAAAACAGGAATCATGAATTGCCAATAAACATAGGAAAATATGCTGATGGTCATTAAAAACCGGAAATTTCAAATTGAAGCTGACTGATATTTTACACCTAATGGATAGAAAAAACTTTTAAATGTCGATTGTATTAAATGTGTTGATTATATTAAGTATTACATACTTCTGGTGGAAATGTAAATTAGTTTAACCACGTTGGAAAACGATTTTGCATTTATTATTTAGTACAGTTAAAAACCAAATACCTAAAAATCAAATTTTACGCCTAGAAGCACAACCTAGAAAACCTCTCACAGTAGACATTAACAAGGTGATTGATAGCAGCAAAGTTTGTTTTAGCAAAAGCAAAATAAAACAAAAACCTGAAGAAACACAAATAGCTATAGACAGGAGAATGGAGATAGGAGAATGGATTACTACCACCAAAAAGTGAAAATTATATTTTCAACAGCTTCACATCAACATTGATAAAGTTGAAGACACTGCGGAGGGAACAGAGTAACATGAAAATCTAACGTAAGAATCCCTTTGCTCTAGAGCATACAAGACTCAATAGATTAGAGATATGCAAGAAAACAAGAGAATGATAAAACAACATTTACATTATGAGAGTGTTAAATGCATTGCTAATCCATTTCTTAAGTTAGGTTGATGAGTACATGCATGTATATTTTATTATTTTTCCTTAACCTTAAAAATTCAATGTAACTACTTTGAATTATTTAACATAAACCATTTTTAAATGTTAAAAAGACAGACTGTTAAAAATAAAAGAGAACCTCAAGGATAATCTTGCAGAGTGATTCTCAAATCATGCGATAACAGTTGAAATGATGATGATGGTGATAATGATGATGGTGACAGTAATACTGGCTTACTCTATGACACACTGTGCTAAGAAGTTAATTATTCCTGATATTGTGATACCAAAGTTGTTGAATGGCTTACCTTCAAAAACTATCAGTTAGAGCAGAATCAAGTTTCTTTATATTATTACATCACTTTCACAGAGTGCCTTTAACATCTGCTTTGTTCTTTGGGGAGGGGGGGAAAGAAGAGGCATTGGGAATTACCCACCACACAGAGCCAACTTAGGCATGCCTTGCTTGATCTGCTATTGCTGGTAAAACCTGAATAAGAGAGGTGTTTCCATGCACAATTAGATTTCTTTTCCTGAAATTCTTTTCAGACTTTTTTTTTTTTTCCAGAATCTGCTTGCATTCATGGAACTATGTCACGTATATGTATATTACCCATCTTGCCCACCATGCATGACATAACAGTAGTCATTTAGAAAGCGGTTAGCATTTATTGAATACTGTGTGTTAGGCAGTCACATATTGTCTCATTTAATTCTTATGATAAGAATAAGGGTGGGGACTAATATTCTCTTTATTAAATTAATGAAGGAACACAAGCCTTAAAAGGTTAAGAAACTTACCAAAGTTTTCAGTGCGCACAAGTGATTGATCTGGGTTTCAACCCGATCTGGTTGATTCTAGAGTCTGATGGCCTGGCCCTCATCCTATTATTTCGTTCTCAAGAGTTGAAAAGCTCTGATCAAAGACAAGCTCATTATTTTAGAGGCAAGAAAACCGAGGCCGCTAAATAGAGGTAATGATGCAATATGGGTCAAGTTAGGACACCAAAATAGATACTAGATGATAAGCATGACATTATATTAAAAACTGGGAAAAATAATTTCAGCTGATTTCTACCTGTTTCCATATCTGTAAAAGGAGGTTGGACCGTCAATGGTTCTTAAGTTATTTTAGGTCATAGAATCTCTCCCCAGAAGAGAGTACATGAGTACACATTCATGCAATATTTGCATATGATGTGGGGGGTCCCCTATCCCCTTGGACCTCATCCCCAAGTCTTGTCAATATGAGTACGTTTGAGATCAAGAACCTCTGGAGCCCAAAGATGTGAGACGTCCCTTCCATCTGAATCATTCAGCATTTCCAAAATCTCTCTTTAAATAGCTACTAAAGGGAAACTTCCTAGCCAGCCACAGGGAAGAGAAGCCACCTTTCCTTCTCAATCCTCCGCTATCTGCAAACTGAGAAACTCAGTGGGGCCTCGCCAATATTTTAGTGTCTGCCAAGGAGGGCTTTGTGTCAGGCTTGTTGGCAGTAAACCAGGAAATGAGGGGGGGGGGCATTAATAGCCTTTGTAAACAGCACCTTCAAGGTCTTCAATCACCAATTTGAGGGTGTTCACCACCAGGGTGGAAAAAAAAAAGAGGAAAAAGCTAAACAGGAAATGCAATGAAAGGAGATGAAAGTAGATCAATAAAGAGAGAAACATTTGGTTTGAAGTCTTGCCTCTAAAATAACAGGAACCACCGCCCCACCCCCCCGCCCAGGCACCCCCTCCAGAAAGTCATTTGGGGCATTACCACAGTTCTGGCCCTTAGGTGTAATTGCCCCAGATTCCAGACACACAGAGGTTTAGAATTCCAGGGATTTTGCAAAGGATTCAGTTTGGGGACATATGTTTATTACCACCTTTTAAATAGATGTTTTCTTAAAAAGGAATTTACTTAATGTTAGAAGACAATCCTGTGGATTTTATTTTATTTTTCTTCTTCCCAAATTAAGAGGAGGCAAAAGGAGTTATCCTGAGGGCCCATGTTCCAAGGACAGTGCAATGTCACAGAATGGGACTGTGTCTCAAGCTGAATTTCTGGAGCGGACAGGCAATAGGATTTTCACTTAGAGCCTTGAGAGGGAGACACCGGTCCCCATGGTCCCCTAGGTCATTCAGAATCCAACAGCCTCTGCCTAAGGAAACAGGAAGCATTGTCCTTGGAGACGGAAGGATTCTTGAAAAATCGAGCATTGTGGAGGCTTGAAGGAAACCTGGTCCTCTCGGCAGTGCAGGAGCGAGGAAGAAATGGGGACACACTGCATCTCAAGCCTTTAATTTATTTTTTAGGCATTCATTTTGTTTCTAAGACCTTGAACCAAATGCCTATTTCACGATCACACTTTTTCCTTTCTGTTTTGCAGAGATGAGACAGGAGAATTGAAGGGGCTCTAGAAGGAAGGTGAACGGATTGGAGGTTTAGGAGAAGACAAGGAGACAGAAACACGATTCAGTTACACGATGGAAGGGGCCATTATTTTGTGGCGTGAAAAGATGCGTCATTTCCAATCCCATCCCTAAATGGTTTTCCAACTCCCACCATCTAGAGAGCTCACCCTATCTCTGCGACTGGGAGAGTCTCCAGCAAGAGTTTGGATTTGATGAAACTCCCCAATGCCTTTCCAAATCCTATTTTGCAAATTGAATAGGGCAAAAATCATCCTTTCTGCTCATTTTACAATGCCAGCTATGTTTAAAAATAAGCACCTGTTTTTTTCTTACTACTATCATTCAGCAAAAGGAAGACCATCCATTATTTTGATTGTAAGATTTGTTCACTCATTAAATAATTTTTTTTTAAACATTTGCTTTGATTTGGTCTTTTTATGAAGCACTCAACAAATGGACAGCACAGAATAATTTTTTCCTCCCACCCTCCTTCTTTTCCTTCTTTTTAGGCTTCAGACTTTTAGCACACAGACAGGGGAGGCAGAGGGATGGTGGCAAGTTTGGATTGCAAGCACCTTTATTTTTATTCTGTCTTTTTTTTTTTTTTTTTTTTTTTTGGTTCGGGGGCATTTTACAATGGATGCTTTATGACACCTAAATTACTTACTCATCTCTCCCTTCCAAATCCCAGTGATTTACAGGTCTTAATTTTATAGATATTCCCTGCAAGACCTCCCCTCTCCTGGAAACTCATACTTTCTTCACATTCTTCTACTTGAGTCCAGTTTCTGTGGTCACCGGGTCACAGGGCACTAACTGTCACCATAAACCATCAAGCTTGCTCCTTCTCTCCTGGGTCTGCTTGAGGGAAGCCCACTTCTATCAGGGCTGTATGTTGCCCCTGGGTGCATATGGGACACTCAGGTTGGGAAGCGCCCATAGCAAACCCACTGAGTACGCGTTCTCATTCTCAGTGACACATTGGGCTTAGCTGGAGAATTCTGAAAAATAAAGTTTCCCAGTCCCCACACCCAGAAGTTCTGAGATCAATGGGCTGGCATCCCTAGGCATCAGATTGTTTAAAACTTCCTTAGTAGATTCTAATTTGCAGTCAAGTTTGAGAACTACTGCCTTAGTGTCTTTCCATTCCTTCTCAATTGTGATTTTTTTCCCACATCCATTGACAATTAGAATAAATGATATACCCAGATATGTGAAAACTCCTGCGCACTTTCTGTCCGCAGGCTTCTGAGATTGGGACTATTAATAGCCATCAGAGACCTTCCCTTTCCCCTGTCCCCCAAGCCTGGGGAAGCTGCTCAGGGGGTTATTTATGAAAATAGCGTACACACTGAGATGAAAATGGCAACCTTACCCTGAAGATCCAAAACCAGTTCTTTTAACAAAGTGTACTCTCTTCTCAGATTCCCTGAAATCTGTATCAAAACCTAACTCCTCAAATATTGTGATGGGATTTTGCATCAATGTAAGAATCCCTTTCCTCTGCGGTTCGATGCCTCAGCTCTGTGATGTCTGGTGGCACCTTTGTAAGAAGGACCGGTCTTTGTCAGCCTGAAATTAAATCAGAGCCGAGGAGTCTTCACATTCAGAACCCTAGCTACGTGGTGTTTTGAGAAATGACTGTTCAAGCTTGGTGGGAGTGGGAGAATTCTGAGATTTAATTGCAGGAAATTTCACATGAAAGGCATTCAGCGAATTCATCAAGCCCTGCCTTCCTAAAATTCTCTTCTTTATGCCAGGTGCAAAGTGGCTTTAACACTCAGAGGCAAAGTATCTCTTACACCATAAAACACTGTTCTGGGTAAACATGACGAGGTTTACTAGAGAGAGTGTAAACTTCCCAGAAAAGATTAGATAATGGCTCCTTGGCAGGTGTAGCACAGACATCTATGGCCATGGATGGAAATATCTGTGCATGTCTTGATTTAAACAGCAACTCTGTAGCCCTCTCCTCGAATTAGGAAGATACGGAGAAAGGGGATTGGATCAAAATGTGGGATTTCATTTGATCCTAGGATTCACTGCAGATCCTGAGACCCACTTAAACACTGACAAATCTAAGAGCATGATGGCAGATGAATTTGCAAGTGGAAAGTGCAACTGATACATTTAATAACCGTGAAAGAAAACGTTCTCCATAGCACACTCTTAGGACTTGCAAGTTCTCAGATTCTTGCAAGTTGTAGAAAGTGGGGGAAATGGTTTTGCTCACTTGCGAATGGTTTGGCCCAACACCAATAAATTACTCATTGAAACTCTGGCAGACAAGGCAGGTTAAAACTGTGGCCTTGGCTTTGCCTGAATTTCCATGACCTTTGAGCAGACTTCCAGGACACATGATGTTACTCTTATCCGATTCCCTACCCCTTCACCACATACAGAATCTCAACCAGAACCCCTGTTTAGATGGAAATGCCATCCTTTATTACAGTGAGGATTTAATCTAATAAAATAGTCCTTCATAATGGCTGCACTTGGCTTTAATTAGCTCTTTCCAATTTCCTTTGAAATTTCAGGTGGGATGAGTAGAAAGAGGGACTTCATCTGTGTGAAAGATGTTGTTAAAGTGAAGAGGAAAGGCAAAGAATGCAAAGATACACGAGAGTTTTCCACTCCTAGGTTCACAGAAGAATGCCTTCTCCAACCTAGAAATGGCTGCAGTCACCATGTTTTCTTTTTATGAGCAGTGGAATAAACTGAAGGCCAGTGGGGCTAAAACTAACTAAGGATACAGCAACACTTTGAGGAAACCAAAGGTCTTTTTTGACACTGGGAAATCAAGATTCTACAAGATAATGATTTGTCCATCCGAGAATTCTGATTAGAATACTTAATCCTGTTGTCTTTTTGGTTTTTTCTTTTAAATTAAAAAAATTCAAGAGCTAATAATATATGTGCATGGAACATTCTAAATAGAACAAAAGGGCATGCAATTACAAGTAGGCTCCTTTCCACGAGTATCCTCCAGACGCCATCTGAAGGTAGGTGCACCTTCATCTTGAAATCCAGCCTTAGGACATGGAGCCAGATGCAAAGACCATGCCAGTTGCCTTGATGTTCTTCAAACAGCTGATGACACAGGGTAGGCAGTTTATAGGCTCATCTTACAGCCCAAAGAGATGGGGACTACTATTTACTAAGTGCTGTGGGTCCTACATTTGTTACCACATTTAATTCCATCAATACCATGTCAGGACCAACTATGCAATTTGTAAGGCTCAGTGCAAAGCAAAAATATAGAACCCCCTTGTGCAAAAATTAAGAATTTCAAGAGGGCGCTGGCAGAGCACTAAACCAAGTGAGGGGCCCTTCCTGACTGCACAGGTTGCACCCCCATGGAACGAGGCCTGTATCGCTCATTAGGGGAGTGTTATTATCCCCAGTGAACAAATGAGAGTAGGAGGCCCACAGAGGCAGTATGTCTTGTTCAAGGTTGTTGGGCCAGTGAGGGTCACAAGCCATACTCAAGCCAGGTGTACTGGACCAAAGACTGCAGTCTGTCTGCAATCTTGAGTATCTTAGCCCCTGAATCTTTCAAGGACATCTTCCTGGGCCAGTGGGGCAAATCACTATTCAGTAACGTTCATATGGTTCACTGAGAAAGGAGTCTGCCTGGGAAATGTTTAGGGTGATTGGCACATTATGATAATTCAAACTGAATTACAATTCTTATCTTGGATTATAAAATGCCATTCAGGGTGCAAGTTCATAGATGAATCAAGTTTATTTATAATAAGTATGTCTAGTCAAAATAGGAGAACTACTTAACATTATAATTAAAACTGATACATATCTAGTTGAAAAACTATCCAGTCCCTAAAACACTTCCACAGGAGATGGTTACATACTTTGGCACAAACTCTCCCTGCCCCTTCCAAAGCATTTAATTTTTTATTCTGAATGGGAGATTGTAACTTTTCCCACAATATCATATCAAACAAAAGTGCAGCATTATGCATTCAATAAACCTCAGCACCCGGCAGCCTGGGCTTCAATTGCACTTGTGTTGTAAGCTGAGACTCAAGGAAACATTTATTTATTTAAAATATTTTTGCCCATAAGTTAAGACAAACAGCAATATTTCATTTCACTGTTTTAAGACAGCCCTGTAGACAGAATCCTGCAGACCAAGGCTATGATCATGCTTACATCTGTAGACAGATTTAATTATTTTTCTCTTTGATGTCAGATATCCACTGAGAATTTTACATATGAACCTAGTTCACTTGCAAGTGGGCTGTATATTGACTATGGAAAACTATACAACCCTTTTTCATTGTATTCATTATTTTCTCTATAAATTTGTCCACGAGCATGGCAACTCTCTAATGGCATATGAGGAGTGAGGTTAGGGTTAGGGTTAGGGTTAGGCTGGTAGCAGACAAAGCCGTGTGAGTTGTTTCAAGGAGGCACAAGTAAGGGAGTTGCAGAAGGATGGACGAGGATGTCATTATGATAGGGAGAGCTTAAAGTCATCTCTTAGAGGTGGCCCCACTTGTAAAATCTCCAAAGGTGAAGTCTTTACAATGTCACTGTTGATTACTTATTTTGACACTTTAGTATCAAAAGTTCTTCTTTAGGACCAACCTAAATCTTTCAGTGATTTTTTCTGACTTCTTTCATTTTGTAAATAATTGACATCTCTTTTCATTGCTATTATCAGTGAGCATGAACTAGACCAGTGTTTTTCAAGGTATGACCCCTCCAAACCAGCAGCATCGACATTACCTGGGCACCCACTGAAACAGCAATTCTGGGGCTGAGGCCTGGCCATCTGTGTATAACAACCTCTCCAGTTGATTCTGATGTGGGCTAAGTTTTGCAAACCACTGAGCTAGAAGTTGAGTACATGTGATGGGGTGAGTTCTCTGGAGAAGTAATGAAATTCTGGTGATTCCATCACAAGGAGACATCCTATCTAGCCTCAAAGTGAGAGGCTTTCTCTCAGAAAATGAGGCAGGATGCAGATTCACACACATTCTGTAGGTTTTCCATGTGTACTAAAAGCAGGTATATTCTAAAAGTAAATGTGATCTCTGTTTTTAAGTCAAAGGTCATTTGTTCTAAGACAGGTACGCATCAAAAGTCTTGAGTCTAGACCCTCACTGCATCAGAATCACCAGGGGAATATCTGAAAACAGCTCTACATCCTCTACCCCCATAATATACACATTTAATTGGTCTGGGGTGGTACCATGTCTTTTAAAAGTTCTTAAGATGATTCTGATGTGCATTTAGGGTTGAGGACAATTACGACAAATGTATGGTATTCCTGTTACTACTATTAGTAAATATTTTTGGTGCTTTTTAAAGTAGATATTTGAGATTTAAGTCATCCCTTTACTATAAAGGAAATCTGGGCTCTAATCCTATCTGCATATCCAGGGAAAAGCCTGTTTCCCCACACTGTGTCTCAGTTTCCCTGTCTGTCCACTGAGGATCCTGGCTATGATGCCCTCTGGTTCGGTGTCCTATACCTGTCTCCCCATTGGCCCAGAGCCTTCACAAATGGGAGTCACTCTGGGAACAGGTGCTGGCCATCGCTGTGGAAGGAGAACCAAGGAGGAGAGAAGGTTTAGCCCTTATCTGCCACTGGCTCCAGCTGAGTCCACATGATACCAAACGTGGATGAAGAGGGAATGATTTAAGCATCACCAGGCACCCTCCTCCACCTGGATGTTTGGCATCAAGAATGGAGATCAGCTCGGTGCTTTGTGACCACCTAGAGGGGTGGGATAGGGAGGGTGGGAGGGAGGTGCAAGAGGGAGGAGATATGGGGATATATGTATGCATATGGCTGATTCACTTTATTATACAGCAGAAACTAATACAACATTGTAAAGCAATTATACTCCAATAAAGATGTAAAAAAAAAAAAAAAGAATGCTCTAATATTGATGAATTGTTTCCTGAGAACTAGGTGGTCCCAAGAACCCAGCAAAGCAGCTTGGGGGCTCTCAATCATTAGCATCTCCACTCAGGCTTCTGATCTTTAAGATGAACCGCTGCCTAGACATACCCTACTGAGTCTACTCGCCCAAGAACTCACTCCGAAGCCCCCCGAGGGAGAAACCGTGCCTTATGTTTTGCTGAAGTCTTTATTAGGCTGGGTTCAGTTCCTTGCTTGTAACAAATGTTCAACACATAGTTAATGAGTCAGCAACTAAATACATGGTAAGTTGTAATTTTAAGAAAAGAGTGGTCCAAAGAAGACATACAGATGGCCATGAACCACATGAAAAGATGCTCAACATCACTAATTATTAGAGAAATGCAAATCAAAACTACAATGAGGTATCACCTCACACCAGTTAGAATGGGTGTCATCAGAAAATCTACAAACAACAAATGCTGGAGAGGGTGTGGAGAAAAGGGAACCCTCTTGCACTGTTGGTGGGAATGTAAATTGATACAGCCACTATGGAGAACAATATGGAGGTTCCTTAAAAAACTAAAAATAGAATTACCATATGACCCAGCAATCCCACTACTGGGCATATACCCAGAGAAAACCGTAATTCAAAAAGATACATGCACCCCAATGTTCATTGCAGCACTATTTACAATAGCCACGTCATGGAAGCAACCTAAATGCCCATCGACAGACGAATGGATAAAGAAGTTGTGGTACATATATACAATGGAATATTACTCAGCCATAAAAAGGAACGAAATTGAGTCATTTGTTGAGACGTGGATGGATCTAGAGACTGTCATACAGAGTGAAGTAAGTCAGAAAGAGAAAAACAAATATCGTATATTAACGCATGTATGTGGAACCTAGAAAAATGGTACAGATGAGCTGGTTTGCAGGGCAGAAGATGAGACACAGATGTAGAGAATGGACATATGGACACCAAGGGGGGAAAACCGCGGTGGGGTGGGGATGGTGGTGTGCTGAATTGGGCGATTGGGATTGACATGTATACAGTGATGTGTATAAAATTGATGACTGAGTTAAAAAAAAAAAAAAAGAAAAGAGTGGATGAAAATAGCTGATAAAGTTGATGATGATGGAGAAGACTAATGTTTGCTGAGGACTCTCAGTGACAATCAATGTCATGTAAATCTACACACCTCATTTACTCAACACAACAAGCCTATGAGGTCAGCACTATAAATACCCACATTGTACAGGTGGGGAGACTGGTGCTCAGGGGATTATGCAACTTGCCCAAGGTCACCAAATAGCGGTGTCAGTGGGGATTCCCACTGACCCAGCCTTGTCTGACTTGAGACATTTACCACTCTGCAGCAGGATTAAACCCTCTTTAATAGTTCTCAAGAAATTTCCACTTCTCTTGGTACATTCCTATATGACGTTTTAATAGAATTATATGCCTATAAATATTTGTGCTCAGACTCTGTGCCAGCCCTATTTTAAGTCCTAAAGTCAAAAACATAGATGACATGCTTCTACCATCAAAGATGTCATCATCATATGGGGGAGACAGACGTGTAAGTCATCAGTACACAACATATTTACAGTTAGAAGTATTGCAAAGAGGAAGAAGCCTTTAATTTGCCTACATTGTGGTCTTCACAAAAAGCCAGTGAGGTAGGGTAACCAATCTTAGACAGTTATCCTGCCTTGCAGGGGAACATTAATGTTATGCAAAGAAAGATAAGACTGTATACACATATATGCATGTACAAACATCAGCACATATATTTACATATATAATATTGTATAGGTAGGCATATTTGCCATGTCTCTTAAAATTTCCTGATTGTAACAACTTGTTAAAAATCCCCAAATGCATTTATATTTTATGAAGTATCCTAGCAGATTCTTTCAGCTCTGACAAGATTGGGTAACACGCACGTATGTATAATGATCTTCACATCTCTTCATTTTAAATGTGCTTGTAATTTTCAGGATATAATTTTTAATTACAATAGAATCCTTTTACTGAATTTGGTATTACTTGGAATTCTCCATACCACAGGTCAAAATGTGCTTCTCGAAATGTAACTTATGTGTAAAACACTGGTATAATAAGCTTACAACAGGACCTTTTTAACACCCCCATCCCAACACATGCACACACACATGCACATACACAAAACCACACACGTGTCCCTAAGCACAAATGGCCTAAACTTGTTTGTCAGATGACTCAGTGAATACAGTTATCCCTAAGCTGATCAACAATTCCTTAATACCAGCATTAAAAGAAAACCACACATAAACTACTATGCCTTACATAAGCTGTGCATGCAAAATTATGGGAGACACTGTCAAATATTATTTCCTCTATCTCTTTTGGCAAAAGCACCTAAGTGGGACTCATTTTCTCAACGGTCATATTTACTGGTCATAATGTATTCCTGGTAATCCAGATTTCCAAGTGTACTTTTGTCTTCCCCATGCACTCTGTCTGTTTACAATTTCCAAACATTTTTACGTGCAATTAAGGGAGGCCTGCATTAACATCAAATATTTATAATCCCGTGATTCTGATTTAGAGCTTAGCTTTGGAGTAAAACCCAGGGTAGAACTGCTTCTGTTAATCAGCTCTAAAGGGACTTCATCCATCTCCCCCTGGGGCTGACATGATAACAGGCCAAGTCGGTATGCCTCTTGTATGCCTTTGGCTAGAATGACAGCAGTGGGATCTCATAGTTTGATTCTAGAGCCTTCCTTCCATGGGTGGGGTTTGATGGAGTAAGTACGGTGGAGTGCGGGAGGGACGCTGACCGGGGAAATCATCTCTGGGTGAGTTTCCAAGGTTGCAGTCTGCAGCTACATGCCCCTCGACACTCGACTGCAGCTACAAAGGGTTGGCTATTTGCTATCAGCCAGGCAAGTCAGAGTCAGTAGGACTCAGATCTGGAAGTTTGGTTTGAAGGAGAAGCTTTCATTCTGTAGTATTTACTGAAAGAGTAATAATAATAGAGCAATAGCCTTCTCTCTACAGTATCAATTTGAAAACAGACTCTCCCTTTGGCTCCAAGTAGGCAAGCCTTAGATCCCATGGATTAGCTTCATGAAAATGGATCCATCAGTACTCTTCCTTTTGCAAATGACAGAAGCCAGTTCATCAGTTCAAACACAACTGTCAGGACTTGGTTGTTCTCTGTCTCTCTCTGTCTCTCTGTCTCTGTCTCTCTTTTTCATCTCCATTTCTTTCCCTGGATGGCCTTATTTCAGGCAAGGCTTTCCCATGCAGTGACATAAGAGCCACAAACGTTTATAGGCTTAATAGCCTATTCTTTCAGTAAATCCAGAAGAGATAAGTTTCTCTTTTCAGCCAAAATTATAGAATTGAGTCTCACTGTCTCTGGCTCACCTGGCTTGGGTCAAATGATCAACCCTTATCCAATCGTAGTAGGCAGGGTGAATGTGACACTCAGATTGGCCAGGCCTTGGTCTCATGCACACACCTACATGTGGATTTGCTCAGCTCCACGGGAAACACAGGAACTAAAACTTGGGGAGGAGTAGCTTTCCTCTCATCAGAAGATGGGAGAATGGATTCTGGGTAGACAAAGGAGACCAAAAGAGAAGGAATTTGTCCTCGTATCACCTTCATGGTAGAAATACTCATCCCAGTATAGATTCAAACAGTATGGTTATAGCTTGCTATTTATTGTTAAAAGATCATTTTTTTCAAAGAAGGGAAAATCAAGATTCTCGTACAGATATTCAATGAACACATGTCAAAATTTTTACTTAAGTCATTAACCAAAATGAGGGAACAATGCAGATGTCACAACCAGTTCCAAGGAGAATCCAAAGAACAGCCATGTTTTTAGGTTGGGAATATTGAAATGAACTTGAAAACTGGATGCAAAACCGTCTTTTCCAAGGCAAAGAAGAATTGTTTCTCCACCCACAGAATGTAGTAGTTGCCTGTCCACAAAATGAATCATTTGGGTCGCCATCAGTTCTCTATACCTTACAATTCAAAGACAACGAATGCTAGAATCAAAAAACCTGAAACCTGAGCCCCAAATAATGCAGTTTTCACTAGAGATGCTCGGTCATCTTTTTTGCTGATTCCACATTTCCTGACAGTCTCCCCTCAGAGAAAGGTGATTGCTGATTACAAAATAAGGCTGGTCTTATTCACTCTGGCCTCATTATTTACATAGGTGCAGCAAGAATGTTAACTTACCACATAGGTTTTCTTAAGTTTGCTTTGCTGGAAATTTCCCTATGAAATGTTAGATTGGGAGTTAAAAGCCTCTATTGTTTGCTATCCTGAGGCTAGGAAGCCAAGCCCAAAAACTCTACCAGATTTTACCTGCGGTACCTTTAAATTTTGGTGAAGTCCCCTTTCCAAAATATCCCAAAGTTCCTGGCCTACTAGGAAGTGTCCTTCCTTAGAGCTGTGACCCTGTAAGTCCTACCAGGCCACCAGTTTTCCCAAGAGAGTTCTGTAAGCATTGGCTCCAGAAAGTCAATCTTATTTCCTTAAAAGTGGTAGGCCATACCCAATTACATGAACATCATTTCAAATGACATTCCAGGCAAAGCCTTGATTATGTAACCAATTTTTCCAATCATATCCTGACAAAACAATGACAGTCTTATTGACAGTCTACGCAAATAACTGTATTGCCATGAAAAGTAAAGATACTTAATAAGAATTGATAAGTTAGTGTTTCTATACAAATTGTAAAAATTTTTGTTCTAGTTCTGTGACAATGCAATTGATAATTTGATAGGGATGGCACGGAGAAGGAGTGTTAGTGAGAAAAATATTATTTAAATGTTTCATTTTCATTTCCAAAAGTAGAGTATACTAAACTGTCATGGGCTACAGACAGCTTGACAAGAAAGAGAAAGTGCTTCCTTTTATATATAGAAAAATTAAACAGCTAAATAATATCTGTAATATTACAACAAATCACTCCAGTAAAATTTCCTTCATTTGTTCATTTGGCCCATTCTTGTTCCACAGGATATTGGGTTAGCAATCTCATAAAGCCATGTGCTTTTCAGATAAAAAGAGTTCTGGAAATCCTGACTCAGCCCACTGTAATGGTCTGAACGTTGTCTAAGCAATGACATCAGAAGCCTTCACCCAAAATTCTTTTTTTTTTTTTTAAGTTTCAATAGTTTGAAGTACCTGGCATAGTCCTTTTACAAGAAGCTCTCAGATGGTCCTTCTTTGTTTATGTCCTTTAGTGAATATGAACTCTAGCCTGGGGCTAATGGCAGCGGGCTTCTGGTAAGTATTAGAGTAAAAACAAACAAACAAACAAACTAGTGTAGATGCTGATGACTTAAAATGGCTGTGGTTAATTTATCACATTATTAATAAATTAATTAATTTATTAATTAATTTATAATTAATTTATAATTTCCAAAAATGAAAGATCCAATTAGTGTTCGTGACAAGAATAAGGCAACTGACAAGGAAATTTGGTTGTTTCTGTGTCAAGCAAAACAAGGTAATGAAGTCATTGCAAAATATTGCCTTCAATGAAACTGATTCAGCCTATTCTCAGAGAAGTCAGTGAATGCTACATCTGATTTATATAATAGTTGAGCACAATTTTTTATAAAGGGAAAAATCTTGAGCTATTTCATATAATTATTTGCAAGACATATGTAAGTGTGTGTGAGTATAATATGGCAAGAATAAACCAGGCATAAAGTACGAATACACCAAGAACTTTTTTTTCATTTTAACCTTTTTTAATGAAAGTTGTATGTATACAAGATTACTTTATTCTTGCATCTTCTCAATTGCTTCTTCATTATATCTGCCCTTTTCCTTTCCTACCTGGTGAGATTTGGCTTTATGTTCAAGGATCTTTTTGCAATCTTTGTCCAGTTTTAGTCTGGTGATAGCCACCTTGCTGGGGTGAATGCCTACATGGACGGTCCTGCCATTAACCTTCTCCTGCTGCACTCGCTCAGTGTAGATAACATACTTCTTCCCATAAACCTGGACTGCTTCGCCAGTTTGCTGCCTTTTGTTGTGCCCTTGTACAACCTCGTATACCAAGAATATCAGTAAGTCTGGAATATGGCCAAGACATGTATTTTTATAAAATTTCACAGTGCATCCTCAATCAAAACCCACTTACCTAGAAGATCCTAGATTTGAATTAAAGTGAGGTGATAACCAAGCAAGGATTTTACATAGTAACCCAAATCATGACTGAAATACTATACTGTTGTTGCCTAATATCTTCAGGACGCTGATAAACAGAAGCATGTCACAGAGAATGAGGGCACTGACAAACCTCTAGGGAACTTCCCACTATACAATTTCTGAAATATGTACGTTTGTAACACTTTATTTACACAAATTTAATGTAGAGGAGGCAGAGCATCTCTTTTGATTTGATAATCCTTCCCAAACAATTTATCAATAGTAATGTTTTAAATCAACCTAATTATTTCTAGCACCTTCCCTTTTATAAGGGGAAAGAACAAATCTTTGTGATTTTCCAAGGAGTTTCTGAGAAATCTCAAGGGAGTTTTAGGTGCAAAAGATAACTTGAAGGTTTTCATTTTAGTTTAGTTTTTATGTTGAGGATATGATTTTGAGCAGGTGATAATCAAAAAAGCTGTCAAAGACTTGGACCCTTGATAAAGTTAATATCATGGATGCCTGAGAAACAATCCTTGGTTACCCATTTCATCCGAGATGATAAAACATTAAAAAATATAGAAGATGGCGTGATTGTAAATAACCTTTAACTCTTTTATAAGTGAAGACTCTGTTTTCTTAAGTGAGTAAGAACTTAATAGTCAGAATAAAGCACAGAAAATTACTTTGGTAGGACACAGGATCTCTGTTATCTAGGCAGATTACACGCAGAAAGAATAACCTGTATCATAGGTGAGGACAGCAAACCAGAGAAACTCGCCCATCAAAATTGTGCTAATATTTGCTAAGATTTTATTTCACAACTGTTCAGACTCAGGTATTATCTATAAACCAAGCTAAATAAAGTTTTGTCTTACATTATGTCCTTTCAGTTTGGGGAACAAATTGACACTTCGGTACAGATCGTAGAGGGTCAGGGCTAATTTCATAGCAGCACTAAGATGTTATTCATGTGCAATGCATTCATCAAAGCTAGTTTCAAATCAATTAGTAAATAAGTATTTTAAAATGCTATCAGTTTTATTTTCTAATACAGTGAGTATCAGTAGTTACAACCTATAAAAACCAAAGCTCTTTGGGAGCCTAAGTAAGTTTTAAAAGTGTAAAGAAATCTGGAGGCAAAAACAAACAAAACTGAAAACCACTTCTTTAGGACAAAACTCTTTTCTTTGAAAAACAGAATCATGTCCATCGTTGTATTTCTTTTTTACTATTGTTTTTAATGTAGTCTCAAATATTTATATTAATTAAATTAAACTTTACTCAAAGTAACTAACTTCATTTCACAAAGAAAACTATAGGGTAGATAACTGAAAACTGTCACTAATATCCAACTGCCACCCATATCCCTTATACAACTACCCTAAGTGCCAAAAATAAACACATTCATTAACCTAGCCCAAGGATGCAGTATCTTTGCAGCAAATAAAAACAAAAAGGAAAATACATAAACTTGAAATTATGCTTAGTAACCAATGCTTTAGTAATGTGTCTTACTTAGAAATGATCTACATATCAAATGGTTGTCTATTACTTAAGTCAATATCATGCCTAGGTTTCAGGTTACCTAAAGACCTTGGAAAGTATCTTCAAGCTGACATACTACAAAATATAATTACTGTTGAAGAAAATAGTTTGTGAGAATGATTCCATTTTGTTAAACACAAATTTACATTTACTTTTTTATAACCTTAAACATTATATAGGAATAATGATACCTTATTTGATCATTAAATCTGTATAAGTTTAGGAAAACATACTGCAGTATAATAAAAAATGTTTGTATCATAACTGACAGTAATGAATAAGAGAAGGTATAGTGTTTTTCATTAAACAAATATTATTAAACTAGTCTTGTCTGCCAAAGAGCTACATCAATTATGTGAATTTCAATTATTATAGTGTTTCTGAGTTAGTTTCTTTTAAGTATAGAACATTTAAAGTATTAGAAGTTACATTTTCCCCTATCCTGGGAATTTTAGGAATATTTAATTTGTACAAGTGCATATTTATCTCTATAAGCCAATCAGAACAGAACTCCCTTAAAACACTTTACAATCTAACTTATTAATGTCCCCCTGGAGATATGAAAACTTTACATACTTGAATACTGACAGGTAAAGTCCTTTCTGAATTACAAACGTATAGACACACAGAAATCTTGGAGTTTCAATTCTGCATTTTCAGCCACAGATTAAGAGAAAACACAGAACACAGAAATTCACCAGTCTAACTATTGAGGAGTTATTCTTCCCAGTAGGTACACAATTTTTGTTTGATTTGATCTCAAAATATATAAACAAATAATAAAGACTAGCAAGGGAGATTCTGTCACTGTGCTAGTCACCCAACAGAAACTAGATCAATAAAAACCATTAATCCATATATAAAAATCACCAAATGGTCTGACCACAAACCAAGTCCCCAATCACTGTTGCCACCAATGGGAAATAACTTATTGGCCATAGACAGACCAAAAGCAAAAACAAAACACAAAATTAGCAGAGAAGAAGAATAAAATTGGAAAAGCAGAGAGTCAGTTAGGTACTTTTGCTGATTTAGATTCAGATTGGGAGCTAAGAAAAGATGTGCATGGGCTTAAGCAGCCCTTGAGGTTCTCTACTTTGGCAATGAAATTTAATCAGTGCTGTCGGGTGAATCCACTGAGCATTTGAAAGGATCTCTCAAACTGTTAAAATTTTCAAATGAAAGTAAAACCATGACACTCTGAATATTGTGATTTATAAGAAATATATATTTGCTCATTCAGATGACCAAAATGTGTTTTTCACATACGTTTGGTCTTCATCCAGGGTTCCTGGCTCACAGATCCCAAAACCTTTGGAATTTCTTGAGTGATAAGAGCAATGGGAGATAGCGCTTGGTCTCCTGTCCTCAGTTCCTGAAATTCCTTCAGAGCCATAAAGGTGAAATGTGTGTCTTGTTATTTATAGCAAGCCCCTTTCCACCACAACTGGGTTTATGTAAATGAGGTGACTTTTGGAAAGCACCATGAATAGAGGGTTGGAATTTTCAAGCCCTGATTTCCAGGGAGGGGAGGAGGACTGGAGGTTGAATAAATCACCAGTGGCCAATGATTTAATCAATCATGGCTATGTAATGAAGTTTCCATAAAACCCACAATGTTGGGATTAGGAGAGCTTCTTGGTTAGTGAACACAGGGAGATTTGGAGAGAGTGGAACACCTAGAGGTCAGTATGGAAGCCCCATGCCCTTTGCCCATACCTTGCCCTGTGCACCTCTTCCATCTGGCTGTTCCTGAGTTATGTACAGGGTTCAGAGTACATCCAGGTTGGGGAATCAGAACACTTCAGTCAAAAAAAAAAAAAAAAAAAAAGAACACTTCAGTCAGCCACTATGTATGGCCCCAAACAACACGACAGAAGCTTTTTTGTTTGGATACTTGTCCTATGTATCTCTTCATCTGGTTGTTGATTTGTATCCTTTAATATCCTTTGTAATAAACCAATAATCTAATAAGTAAAATGTTTCTCTGAGTGCTAGGAGTCGCTCTAGCAAATTAATCCAATCCAAGGTGGAGGTCGTTGGAACCTCCACTTTATAGCCAGAAGCACAGGTAATAGCCTGAGTCTGTGATTGGCATGGAAAGTGCGGATAGGGAGGGCAGTTTTGTAGGACTGAGCCCTTAACCTGTGGAATCTGATACTATCTCCAGGTAGACAACATCAGAGTTGAGTTAAATTGTAGGACACCCTGCTGGTGTCCCAGCACTGCTTGTTTGTGTGTGGGAAACCCTCTCCCCATATTGAAGATGGGTGTACAGAACCATTATTCTCATGCAAATATAAAATGGACAAGTGTCGAAGATTTCATTTAACTCCTTATTAAAAGGGAATCCAAAGAACAATCATATTTCTAGATCAGGAATATTGAAATGAACTTGCAAGTAGATGCAAAACTATTTTTTCTTTGGTGATGATGGTAATGGTGGGGGGGGGGGGCTTGTTGTTTCTCCAGTAGATGGAATTCATTTGCATGCTCATAGACAAGAGTCATTTGCATTGCCATTGGTTCTCTACAATTTATGGGCTATAAAATAACTCAAAGGCAATGAAGGGCTAGAATCAGATAATTCAGATTGGTGTCCTCTAAACAATGCATAATTTTCTACACCCAGCAATCTTTTTTGCTTCTTCCAAATTTCCTTGCACTATGAATGTGGACAGACTCTGCTTGGCTTTGAGAAGTGGAAGTTCCCACCAAAAGAATCCTTTCAAATATTCAGACTCTCAGTTGCCGTTAAAGGAGGAGACTGAATTCAATTCGACACTTATTTACATGTACTATGTACAATGTAACATGCTAGGCTATATTTCAAGGATTCAAAAATGAGTAAGACACGGGAACTATGCACATTTATGCCCAGTAACACCACGCTTACTTTGCTGCAGGAAGGCTTGTTATCAGTCATCTTTTGCTGTGTAACAAGCCACCCAAATGTGGTTTAAACAATAAACATTTACTTGGCTTATACATCTATGAGTTGGTTGGGGGTTTCTTCTGGTCTAGCTTGGACTCAGCAGACTGCAGCTGGAATTGCTCATGTGCCTGCGGTCACTTGGTAGATTATGTGAGGACTCATCTTATGGCTTGTCTGGGATGTCCTCCCCTGGGATGATTCTCCTCCATCTGGTCTCCCATCCTTCAACAGGCAAATCTGGGCTTGTTCATGTGGTGTCAGCGGTAGGGTGCCGAGAGTGTGAGCAGAACCACACAAGCCCTCTTAAGACAAGTGGCAAAGTCATTCCAGACTCAAGGGGTGGAGGAATGGACCTCACCTCTTCATGTGAGGAGCACATCACCAGGCCACGGATACAGGAGAGAGGAAGATCAGTTAATTAATGCAATTAATCTACTGCAGGTCCTTACCTTATGAAATTTCACTCTCTAGGGCAGGAGGGAGCCGTGACATAAATACCTGCCTCACAAAGCAGACTTTGATGGATGTGCCCTTGAGGGCCAGACCACCAACATATTATGGCAGAAAAGGCAAAGCCTGAGTTGAGAGTATCTGGTAAAGCTTCATAGGTGCGTGATTGGAGCTAAGTTTTGAAGGATAGGCGGAAACTTCCTTCAAGGTGAGTCGGAAGGGAAGTTGAAGATGGCTGACGGGAGTCTGACGGAGCCAGTAATTGAAATAGGAAAGCTGCGCTTCGTGCTCACTTTCCAGGTGCCTATTTATAGACTAACATCATGGCAGCCTCCACAGAGAAGGAGAGCAGAGTGGTTAACAAATGGGGGATCAAATCTTGACTTTCCCGCTTAAAGGCAGAAGACATTTGGGTAAGTTCCTTCCCCTCTCTCTGAATTTCCTTTCTTCCTTCACATAACCCTTGTTCTGATTTGACTACATAATTTTTTTTCAAAAAGAAAAAACAGAAGACTTGAGTAGGGCCTCAAATGAGACAAAATGGCACCTTAAATGAGAGGCTGAGATGCAAAGTATTTAATCAACAGGAGTTAATATTAACCGAGGTTCTCTATAGATAATTATGAAGATGAGAAACAACAGAAAAGAAACATTTGCAAATAATGTGAACAAACAATTGTATGAAGAAGACATATGAGTGACTAATAAACATATAAAAAGATGCTTCACTCCTCACTACTGATTGGGAAAACACAAACTAAATAATAATGTGATACAATTTTTTTCTTTAAAGTTGGTAAAATTTAAAGATCGATACTATCTAGAGTTGGAAGGAGTGGGAAATGAAACCTGTAAATATTGTTGCATAGGGTCTACAGACTGTACCAGAAATTTAAATGATTTATATTCTGATCCAAAACACTCTATGCTGAAATGCTTATAGGAGCCCACACACAAACACATATGCACATAGGCACACTTGCACGTATACACATGCATGTATGGATGTGAATATGTGTTTATGTATATATGTACATATGTATACATATCCCTCCACCAGAATATTAATTCAGCCATGTCTATAATAAGGGAAATCCAAAGGCATCCTAAATGTCTCCGATTAAACAGAAGTTGTACATACTGACATGAAAGATACCCACAATGTATCACTGAAGGGAAAAAGCAAGTTGCAGAAAAATATACTTAGTATCATATGTATATCCTATATGTACGCTAGGTAAAAGAATTTCATATGCTGCTTCCTTCAAAGGTTGTGATGCTAAAATGAGATAATAGATATTAAAGTGTTTTGTAAACTGTAAGGTGCTGTAAATGTTATGGCATATCTGAACTCATCTTTAAAAACTTTTAAAAACATATTAATTTATTTCAAAGCTCTATGGCTTCCATTTAGGACACACATTTGATTTTCCCAAGGAAATGAGGAAATTATGTAATGAGAGTCTTGGCAAACTAATTTTGGGTGCATCAGAAATGAAAAAAAATTGGCCCTGACTGCACCTATCTGATTTTTCCTTAGGGGAGACAGTCAACCAGCAGAGACAATATTTTGCTCTTCCCTCTCAGCCTTTCTCTTTCCTGAACAAACAGTTAAACTCGATAACAAACTAATAAAAAATAATTTGGAATCTGGGGCACGATTATGGCCAGGAAAGATGCTGATGATCTTCCATGTGATCAGAGAAAAACCTAAAATAGAGCACTCTTCAATTACCATAATTTCTACTGTCATTGCAATTTCTGTACATAAAAGCCTTTGGTCTGAGGCACAACAAATTTATCTGTAAATTACACAATAAAGGATGGGGAATGGACTTTCCTTTAAAAGAACAAACAGAATCAGTCATTTATGGGGACATCTTCATCATAATTGACATGTAAGTGCAACCAAATGCAGATTCCATTATTGTATAAAGTTCTGAAGACTGTCACCCAACCCCACTCCCACCCTCTCCCAAGTTTAATTAAACCAGTATCACACTGAGACTAGAAGGAAAACACAATGATACAACAATAAACAAACATTAATCATGATCATTACATACATTTTATTACATGAAATAAATAATACTGTGGAGCTTCCGCCAGCCGATACAGTGCTTCCTCTTGGATAACATCCTAAGGCAATTGAGGGGTAAAATAATACTAATAATGATAATAATAATTAGTATGAAAAGGAAAAAGGGGGCTTATCACCACATAAAGCAGAAACTGTATCCTCCTTCACTTATATTAATCTCATATTTGCTCATTTCTGGTTTCTTCTCACTGAGATAAATAAAAACTAATTTCTTATTTGTAGCCTAGCTTTGGTGTACCCAGTTCGACTCTCATTGCCCCAGGGCAAGGAGATTCAGGGAAGATAAAGTCAATATTCAATCCACACTTATGGGATTCCACCAGGAAATAGGGGAGGGGTTCTGAACCCTCAGGCTGCATAGGAGCAGGAATAAGAAGAGGGAAAGGGTCTTAGCAGGACTCAGGCAATGGCTTTTGTCCTTGCTTGAGAAAAGACCAGGCCCCCAGTGTCACTCTGTTCAAGTCCTTTTCTGAGCTGAACTGAGGATCTCCCTGGTTTGTCTCTGAATCAGGAATGAGCGAGTCCCCTTCCAGGAGCGCTCTTTTGCTTTTGTTTCCAGAGGGTTTCTTGACATTCTTTAGGTAAAGACCACATTGGGGACGCCCTCTAAACATATAACATGGCTGTCCTGCCCTATTGTTGCATCTCCATGTGGGACTGACAAGAAATAGGTCCTCTCCTGCAGAGATGTCCATGAAGGACCACTTGAACAGCCAAGACATGAATCCCACTCTGTGGCCTTATTAATTGTGCAATCCTGCAGTGTTTTGTTGGGGGCTGCCCATGACACCATCTCAGAGAGTCTATTTTTATGAACAGAAAGATCCAACCAACCTGCCCCTGCAGGCTCCATGATATGGTAACAGGGTATTAGTCTAGGAGATAGCTTTTGTCCTTTCTCACTTCTGGACATGTAACAGCTCACGAGGGTGATGGGAAATTCCACTTCAGTCTTCTAGCAGGAATTCTGGAGGAACAATCCCCCATCTCCCTTTCTGAAGGAAGGAGCAAGGTATTGCCTTGTGAGGATTTACTTTTGACTCCCTTTCAAAAGTTTCCTCTTACTGTTCCACATCCTAACTCCTGTTCCTGCTTGGCAGAGCCAGGGTTTTGTTTTGTTTTTTTTTTAAACATCTTTATTGAAGTATAATTGCTTTACAATGGTGTGTTAGTTTCTGCTTTATAACAAAGTGAATCAGTTATACATATACATATGTTCCCATATCTCTTCCCTCTTGCATCACCCTCCCTCCCACCCTCCCTATCCCACCCCTCTAGGTGGTCACAAAGCACCGAGCTGATCTCCCTGGAGCCAGAGTTTTAATGGCTTTAGGATTCAGGGGCAGGCCCTGCTTCTAGGTGTAAAATGGGAGCTGTTGAGCTATGGGCGTGAGTAGATACACCTTTGGATCCAGGGCTGTGGTCTCTCGCATGGTCTCCTTGGAGCTGGTTGGGTTGGCTTTCAACCCAGTTGGGAAATAGAAAAAGCAGGCTCAGCGTGGGTGTTGCCCTTCCCTCCGCCAAGATATCGCTCCCTCCTACCGGGAGCGCTTGGTGAGGAAACTTGGGAGCCACCGCTGCTGCCCATGGGGCTGGCATTTGACACCCAGTGACAGAAGACACGCAAGTGTGACTGGGGTTCCCCTCTCCTGGCATCTGGCCCTTTCTGCAAGAGATTAGCCCGAGCGTGGCCAGTGGTGAGGAGGCCCCTGGTATTCCCGTCCCTCCCACACACAGACCCTTTTGGACAAATGACAAGAGAAGGAATAGGTGAGTGGACACACTCCAAAGCCCACACCCTGCTCCGGTCCCTCAGGAAATGTCGCCTGGTCCTCTGCCAATGAATTTCTAGGGCTGCCTCTATCATAAATACTCTGATTAAAATGTAAATTTAGCCAACCTATCAGCTTCCCATTAAGGGGACTCTTTAAAAACGCCGTTAATCAGCTGAAAGATATGTAGTGAAATACCACTCATCAATTGTAACTGCTTATGACAGTTAACAAAGCTTTATATTTGCCCCAAACATGTGCTGATCTATCCATTATGCCAAGGTTCACTCTCACGCTAATTGTACATTTTCTTCTCTAATGCATTTTTGCTGTTATCTCATAGGCTAATGAAAGCCAGGAAATCAATAAATATAAATTATACATGCAAAGAAGGACTGCTGCGAACATAAAGTTTCTAATTAATTGCACTTGATTAATTTATATCCTTTAATTATCTTGCTAAGCCACAAACAACATAAATATCTCTGCAATCTGGTTATTGCTATGTCAGTCATAAAAAAGCAGACACAGTAAATCTATGAAATCTAGCAAACTGCATTGCCAGAAAACATGGAATGGCATAGCCCATAAATATTACTGGACTTACTCAAGACACTGATGAATAATTTCAGCGTGACAAATTAACACTAAATATGTTGTACGGTTATTTGACGAAGGTTATGGTGATGTGATAAGTTTAAATGGTGCATATGGAGTAAGCAAAAATGTGGATCTTACCAACAGGCTTATAAAAATCTGCCCAAACCAAGGAGAAGCGCTGTGGCTACGGACCCACATGCAAATATCCAGTGTCATTGTGCAAATGGAAGTACTTTCTGCTGCTCAAGTTGAAAGGCAAATTGTTAATTATTTTGTTTCTTCGTTTCCCTTTGATAAACTTGATCAACAAAGAAAAATCCCACCTCTTCTGCAAAGGCAAAAGTAAAATGTAGGAATTTAAATCTGGGAACTTGACACCGGGTTGGGAAGAAAGCTGAATGTTACATGCTGCCATTGTCTTAAGAGATGCAACTTTTACATGGAAAGTGGTTTCTTTTTATCCAACCCCCCCCCACCCCCCGCCTTTTAATTTTATCTGACTCTGCTAAGCCGGCCATCTGTCACTGATCTGAAATCTAATCCTCTGTGTCCGCCAAGCTTGCTCTTTGTCCTAGGCCACCGCATATTACTAAGCATCTATATCTACAACTTTCATAAATGTGTAAAAAGAAACTGTATCTGTCCTCAGCTACATTCAGACAAAGACCATCTGTCAGCCACTGCAGCTATTCTTTAAAAAAGAAAGCATCCAAAGGGATTTGCCCTTTACCAAGTAAACCCACTTAACCCTTCCAATAAGATTAACTGTTATTTGTTTCCATTAAATAAAAATGACCATGCTAATATACATTTAATAGTTCTGTAACAGTTGCAGAAATATCAGCTCTCCTGTGGATATCTTTTGTAGATAAAACATACATGCATATAAATACTGGAATTATGATGGCAATAAGATAACCTGTAAGGCAGAAGGATGTTTTCGTTTCCTTCTTCCACTCTGGGGCTGTGAAGCCAACATAAAATATAGAAGCCAGAAAGTGCCATACTCTCCTGGCCTTCAATTTTACAGTAAATGGCACTTCTAGATATAACACATGGCTGAACACATACAATTATTAAGATTCAGAAGCCATCCTCTGACTTCTGCCCTCTTATCACTGTACATTAGTGTAGACAGTTTTATAGCAGTTACACTACACATTTCGGAGGTCTACATATGTATGCTTTACAAATACACACTCGCTAGGTATCACTGTAATTATGGGAAATTTGTTGGCGGAGGGAAATAACTGCCGTTTAGTGATCCTAAAGCAGAACTACAGTAACATTTTGGGATTTCTGTCTCCTATTTTCGTCATAAAGATTGCCAAAGTTGTTTGGCTTAGCATTTGAGAAGCGAAATAAATAATGTATTTGCTTCCATGGAAAAGCCCAGGCGAATTTTTTCAAATGTTTATCTATTCTGTA